>NC_067409.1:26472386-27829886 GCF_009764475.1 Pristis pectinata | reverse complement strand
GGTGTGGATCAACGAGGGCAGATGGTTTGGCGAGTGGTGTATACAGCGACTTGGCCCAAAGTTACCACAAAATGTTCTCTGTTTCCATGGTTTCTGACTGTGTCTGATTCCATATCTTCTGCTGTTAAAAACATTTGAGAGTGTGAGGGATTCCACTTATTGTGATCTCTTCCACTGCCAGTTGTGCTGGCTAGGACTCCATGGATTGCTCTCTGGCTTCAGAAATGCAGGTCATGGGTTCAAGTCTTCAGAGAGTTATACTCATAATGTGAACTAACATTCCAGTACAGGCTCGATGAAAGAATAAAGGAAGATAAGTATTCTAGACTCTTATTACTATTGGGAAGTATTTGTGTTCCCTTTCTCACACACTGTTGGGTAGGACATAATGGAATAATTGTACACGGCCTATGGAAGAACCAGGCTTGTTTTTGATACTTCCTCTACTTTAATGTTGAATCTGCTTCAAACCTTGAGACATAACTAGAGCAATTAAAAATACAGTACTGAGTGTGCATGGTCTCCTGTCTGAAATGTTACAGAAAGGCACACATATCCCAATAAAAACAACAGGAATGTTGGATTTCATGCCCGAGCCAGATTGTGGCCTCTTTTTCAAAGAAAATCCAGGATATGTCTGAGACTGTATATAGATGCAAGGGGAGATGATTGTTTGTACAGTGTTTGGCTGGATGGGTGATCAATCATCACTGAATGCGTATGTGTAACTTGGCAGGAAGCAGAGGTAAGTGTATGTGGCAAAAGGGAGAGAAGGCAGGGCACATTGTACAGTGGGTATAGTGTGGATTATTTATTTGGGAGTTAAGGGTTGCAGCTGAGATTGCTTTTTTGTGAGTTGAAGCCATTTATCACAGCCAGTGATTACTGCATGGCACTATCTCCAAATGTAAATAAACACTGCTGGTTTGGCATTGTTAGCGCCACACATCCCTTCAAGGTCATGGTGATGGTTTGGAATAAGGGCAAGTTGATGTTTTACATGAAACTGTGTGTATTTCCGTGTTTATCATCAACAGTGAAATTCTGTAAGGACAAATATGAACAGCCCACTCTAACTCTGGAGAGCCAGGGTTTGTTTACCTGGTGGTCAGAAACTTTATTTATACAACTTTTGTAGGCACCAGTGGGTCTGAAAGATAACCTACACATTATGTTTAGGGATACACTCACTGCAACTGGCAGTAGTGGTACCTGGAACTCAAAGCTAGAACTCACTTGGACTTTGTAATTTCTGTAAATGTTCTAGTTTCAGCCCTTACCTTTGTTTTGGAGTTTCTCTTGTATTACTGCTGTCACCTTGACAGAAATTTGATGAGAACCTCATTTATATACTGGAACAAGTAGTGTTGTCATGTTATTATTATACTGTCTCGCGTTTTTTTTTCGAAGAAACCTTTTTAACACTGTGTTTAGTTCTGACTATGCCCATTATGGCAGTAAAGAAAGCAGATATTATTGGCGCCATGCGTAACAATGAATTTGTATACAGTAATCAATCACAGGTGTATGGGCCAAACACATGCAGTTTACACTGGCAACAAGGGTGAAGGAACTAACAATGTAAATGTGTCCTGCCAAAATGAAATATTGTTGATTACAGGAACAATAATCTTGCAGTCGTATCTGCAGTTACCCTGCAGATGCTGAGGAAGCAATAAATTTTTATACTTAATCTAATTAAATTGAATCCCTACAAATCAACCACAATTAAAAATGTACATGTAGATAAACAATAATACTTAGTATGTTCAGTGTACCTTAACATAGCATTAACTTACTGTGAACATGACAAAGGCCATGCTTTAACCTCAGGCCACTTTATCTTCACTGTGAGCCATCCTTGATCCTGTCTGGCTGGAGAAAATGATTCCACAAGTTTGAAGATACAATGACAGGATCTGGAATTGCAGATGACATATGAAAAGAAAGTATTCCTGTTACTCCATGGTGGTGAAGACTTGCAGGAATTTTTGAAAAATTATCACCAACAACTAATGATTACTTAAGTAAAAACTGTACTGACTGCATTTTTACTCTACACTGGTGAACCTAGTAGAGCTAAAAACAACCTGTTGGAGGAACTCAGTGGGTGATGGAGAAAGGAATTGTCGATGTTTCAGGTTGAGACCCTGCAGCAGGACTGTGAAACCCGGTAGAGCTGCTGCTTCTCAGATCCACGAACCTGGGTTTAATCCTAATCTCCAGACCTGTCTGTGGAGTTTGCATGTTCTTCCTGTGACCATGTGGGTTTCCCCCAGGTGCCCGAGTTTCCTCCTAGTTCCCAAAAACATGTGAGTTGGTAGATTAATTGGCCACAGTAAATGGTGCCTAGTATAGAGTTAATGGTAGAATCTGGGGAGATTCAACACTTGTGCCCCACAAGGCTGCGTCCTCAGCCCCCTATTTTACTTCCTATGCCGTCACAACCGCGTGGCCAGATTCCGCTCTAACTCCATCGACAAGTTTGCAGATGATACCACCGTTGTGGGCTAAATCCCAAATAACGACGAGTCAGAATACAGGAAGGAGACAGAGAGCCTAGTGACATGATGTCATAACAACAACCTTTCCCTCAATGTCAGCAAAACAAAAGAGCTGGTCATTGACTTCAGGAAGGAGGGCAGTGCACATGCTCCTGTTTACATCAGTGGCGCTGAAGACAAAAGGGCTGAAAACTTAAATTCCTAGGAGTGAACATCACCAATAGTCTGTTCAGTCCAACCATGTAGACGCCACAGCCAAGAAAGCTCACCAGTTCCTCTACTTCCTAAGGAAGCTAAAGAAATGTGACATGTCCCCTTTGACCCTCACCAATTTTTATCAATACACCATGGAAAGTATTCTATCCAGATGCATCACGGCTTGGTATGGCAACTGCTCTGCCCGTGATGGCAAGAAATTGCAGAGAGTTGTGGACACAGCTCAGCACATCATGAAAACCAGCCTCCCCTCCATGGACTCTCTCCACACTTCTTGCTGCCTTGGTAAAGCAGCCAGCATAATCAAAGATCCTGAACATTCTCTCTTCTCCCCCCTCCCATCAGGCGGAAGATACAAAAGCCTGAAAGCGCATACCAACAGGCTCAAGGACAGCTTCTATCCCACTGTTATAAGTCTATTGAACAGGCCTCTTGCACGATAAGATGGACTCTTGACCACACAATCTACCTTGTTGTGGCCTTGCACCTTATTGTCTGCCTGCACTGCACTTTCTCTGTAATTGTAATGCTTTATTCTGCATTCTGTTATTGCTTTACCTTGTGCTACCTTAATACACTGTTGTAATGAATTGATCTGTATGGATGGTATGCAAGACAAGTTTTTCACTGTACCTCGGTACATGTGACAATAATAAACCAATTTACCAATTTTTTACCAATTAGAATTTGGGGAGAATTGGATACAGGTCTCTTTTGTCTCCACAGGAATACTACAGCCTGCATTTACTTCAACACACCTCATGTTCAAGAAGAACAGTATGAAAATAAATGCAGAGAAATACATGGAATTCAGATCTCTCCCATTGTACTCATGGGATACAAGTTTTGTGAAATGCAATAACCACAGACGCAAGCACGTGACTCCATTTATAAAGTGACTGCCACAAAATGATCCACCGTCACAGCATCACATGGTTCACAAACGTCGCAGAAAATACTCAAAAGACATCCACTGTTGGAGAATCTAAACTAGATACAGCAAGCTCAGGTTTGAAGGAAAATTAAGCAATCCCAGTTGATACAACAGCTGACATCCTCACCTCCAGAAATCATGAAGCAATCTTTTTGAAAAATAGACCTTTTCGTAAAAAAAATACAAAAAAAAAGTGCATGACTTCCTTTACATTCATTATGTTGTTCAGTCTATGCATTCATAGTGTTACTGGTTCTACACAGTGGTAGTGTTAGCACATTCTGTATACAGAGCACCATTACCACTCTTGTGACCTCCTTATACAGACTTCGAGTGTTTGAGATGTTTCTACACAGGGCTTTGCTCTTCAATGTCTAGTGGCAGAATGCAGTACCTGTGATAATAATAATAAATCAAAACCAATGAACCAAAACCAGTGTTAATACATTTTCTTTACAGGAACACTATATGTTTCTCTTCCTTAAGACTCTCTATTTCTGAGTGAGACAATAAAAAGGACAGCCATTGTATAGAAATTCAATACATTTGCATATCTTTTTCCATGTACAAATTACGCACGTACTACTTCATCTAAAAAGGAAGCTCATTTTTCCAGAATGTAACTGACCAAGTGGCACAGGTTCCTGGTAAATGGAATCATAGAGAGATACAGCAAGGAAACGGAATCTTCACCCCACCATTTCCACACTGACCATCAACCACCACTTACACTAATCTTACATTTGCACTAATTTTACATTAAACTCATCCCGCTCCATGAAATTCACGCACCAGTTCATACATAATTATGTGGTGCCAGTTCCTGGTGGATTACAGAATGAGTGACATCCCCTCAATGATAACATGGGCAAATGGATAAAACATGTTTAATTCAAAAAATTTGTACCTGTTTTACAAGGGTTAATTTTAATGACAAATCTGCTATGATCTGAAGGATGCTTAGAACACATGCAATCTGAAACTGGTTTGAACCATTGTTCAAACTTGTTTACGTCTTTTCTTAGGAATGCTATATTTAATTATAGCAGTCTATAATCTGCTTTGGGGAGGATCTCTCCATGGATCCGACCCAGGGCCTCCTGGCTCAGGATCTCTTTACCCATGAGATAAGGAGAATTCTGATCAATAGTTTTAAAACAGATTTGTAAAAACATCGCACATCAGTTTGAAGGAGATACTGCCTGCTCCCAGAGAAAATACATTATCCTATTCTACAGTCTCAGGAAAATGGTTGTCTACTAGACAACTAAATAAACGGTTATGTTTTGCAATAAAATACTTCAGTCTTTTAAAATTGAATCAGTGATTCCAACACCAATGACTCCTGCAAAGGGATATTGTGTGTCTTCAAAGAATTAATGCATTTTTGAAAGGGTTACATTGACAAGCATTGTACCATTACATTTTCCATTTATGAAATTGTTCTTTCTGCACTAAAATCATAAAATGGATAAGCATTAAAAATGTACTGAGAAGAAAATTGCTTTTTGCTGAGTTTCTCACAGTTTAACATCTTAAGTCAGATCAGATCTCAAAATCTTCTCCCTCTGCCCAGTTCCTAGATTTTAATGATATAATGATCAATCTATTTTTTTCTGCTCTTTCTGGGACAATTATCATTTTAGAGTTCTATCACACTAACCAGAACTGAACTATATTGCAATAATAGAATTGACTTGAACTAACCTGCAGTAAAACACGTTTTCAAATCCTTCTTTTGCAAGCTTCAAACAACTAAGTTACAATAGTTTACTGTGCATCCCCACTGTTATTACTAATGTTGTTTTTGCTGATTTATAGTTTTTATGTACAAAATATATTTTTGCAGGAAAACAATGGAAGTAGTGAAATGAGATGCATGGTTTATGCACTTATTGCAACCATTTATCATTAATATTTCTTGGATAAAATTTGGTCCAAGATAGAGTTAAGTCAAGTTACATCTGTCTAAAACAAGCTGAGTACTTGGTGAAAACCTTCCCAAACAAACTTCAGTTACTTCCTTTCTGAACTAATGCAAAAAGCAGAACAAATCCATTTTGGGCAATTGCAGTCCCATCAGTCTACTCACTTCACCTTTAACGCCATTTGCTTCCCAAACAAATGGTTTAGCAAGGGAATCCACATATCTTTCTCTCTCTCTTTGTGGGCTGCATTAAAAATCCCCTATTTTAGTCCTACTCAGGTACACTCTTACCTCTTTTTCTGATAGACTGGGGAGGAGGTACAGGAACCTGAAGACTCACACTCAATGATTCAGGAACGGCTTCTTCCCGTCCACCATCAGATTTCGGAACAGTCCATGAACACTACCTCGTTATTCCTTTTTTTTGCACCATTTATTTATTTTGTAATTTATGGTAATTTTATGTCTTTGCTCTGTACTGCTGCTGCAAAACAACAAATTTCACATCATAAAGTCAGTGATAATAAATCTAATTCTGATGTCTTGATGCTGCTTCCTGCTTTATGAAGAACATTTCCTGTCAGTTTCTTCCTGCTCTCACTTTCATCTCTCTCTGACTTCCCTCCTCTTTCTCAATTTTCCTGTCAGACGGTAGGTTAGTAATCATTATCCATTACAAGCCCTTGGACTCTCGTGGCTTTCTTGACCACCCATCTTCCTTCCTCTAAGGACTCCATTCCGTTCTCCCGTTTTCTATGATTCTGTTGCATCTGTTCTGATGACACTTTTCAAACCAGTGTTTCTGAGATGTCTTCCTTTCTCCTTACCTGTGGTTTCCCCTCCACCTCAGTTGGACTCTCAATTGTGTTTGACGCATTTATTGAGCTTCTGCCCTCACCCCCACTCCTCCCACCCCAAGCAAGGATAGGTCTTCCCTTGGCCTCACCATCCACCCCACAATCATCCATATTCCATGATTTTCGACACCCTCCAATGTATGATTCTACCTCCCCTCCCTTTCCCTCCCCTCCCCTTTCAGCATTCCCTCCACAATGCCCTGGTACACTTTTACCTTTTCTCCATTTCCACCTATACCCATTCCCATTCTCAGCTTGGCACCTTCCCATACAACTGTAGAAGATGCTCTTCCCACCATCCAAAGATCCAAACAGTCCTTTCAGGTCAAACAACAATTCACTTGTGTTTCCAATTCAGCGTACTACATTCGGTGTTCACAATGTGGTTGCTCCCAGATTGAGTGAACATTTCTACTCCGGTTGCAAGGATGACCTGAACTTCCAAATACTTGTCATTTTAATTCACCATTGCCTCCCACTGTGACCCCTGTCTTTGGCCACCCACACTGTTCCCACGAAGCTCAATATAAGCTTGAGAAAGTTCACCTCATCCTTTGACTGGGTATATTACAGCCTTCTGAATTCAATACTAAATTCAACAATTTTAGATAACCAGACATTACAATCTTCTAGCACAAAAAAAAACAAACTGCTGGAGAAACTCAGCGGATGTGGCAGCATTTGTGGAGAGAAATGGACAATCAATGTTTTGGGTTGAGACCCTTCATCTGGACTTACAATCTTCTATTTCACATTTCCAGCAGAATTTTTTTTATCTCCTGTTTTAGTACTTCAGATTTCATTCATCTCTTTACACTTCCTCTGGACACACCTTAACCACCCTCTCTCAGCTGGCACCACACCACTTGTGTCATTCAATCCCTCCAGTTCTACACCCCATCACAGACTGTCCCTTTGCTTCTCTGTTACCCTCTCTCCTTTTCAACTTTCCTCATGAAAGGTCATTATGTGACATTAACTGTTTCCCTCTGCACAGATGCTGCCTGGTTTACTGAGTATTTCCTGAACTTTATGTTTATATTAAAGTGATGGAAGGTATTATCGATAGCGTTATATGTGGCTGCCAGTAACCTGCAGGTTGATATAAAAACAGAAACTGGTGGAAAAACTCTGAAGATCAGGCAGCATCTGTACAAAGAGAAACAGTTAACGTTCAAGTCCATGCACTTGCTCAGAACTGGGAAAGAGAGAAAATCAAGAGACACTAGAAACTGCAGATGCTGTAATCTGGGACAAAAAAAACAAAGTGCTGGAGGAACTCAATGGGTCAGGCAGCATCTGTGGAGGCAGAGAAATGTTCAATGTCTCAGGTCAAGAGCCTGCAACAGTCCCAGTACTGCCTGACCCACCAAGTTCCTGTAGCAGTTTGTTTTTTCCTTGCGAAGAGAGAAAAACACAGGTTCACTTTCAGTAGCAGAGAAGGTGGGGGAGAAATGGGTAGAACAAAGGGTGAGATAGGATAAGACCAAATGACAATGTGGAGTTAGAAGCCTCTTAGAAGTTAGAAGTTAGAGTTAGTGCTGCTCATTAATGCTCAGTTTTAGTGTTTCTAGGGCCAGTCAGTTCCAAAATAGGTACAAAGGAGTTGGAGGTGACATCAAAGCAACATTTGACTAGGTGTTGCATCAAAGAGCTTGACAAATTTAAAGTCAGGATCAAGAGAAATTCTGCACTGACTGGAATCATACCTGGAACAAAGAAGATGATTTTAGTTGTTGGAGGTTAATTATCCCAGCATTTGGACATTACTGCAGGAGTTCCTCAGAGTGGTTTCCTGGGCCCAAACATCTTTAGTTGCTTCATCAAAACTTTCCTTTTATCAAAAGGTTAGAAAATGACATATTTGCTGATGATTTCAGAATATTACATTCCCAGCTCCTCAGACAATGAAGTAATTCGCACTTCCATGAAGGAAAACGTAGGCCACATTTGGTTTTGGGATGATTAGTAATTAGGTTTATGCTACACAGTTGCCAAGCAATGACCATCTCTAACATTTCCCATTGGCATATTGGCAATGGATAGGTTCTCCACAATAAGTATTCTGGGGCCAGCCACATGAGTTCTATGGAGTAGATTAGAGGCTTGGTATCCTGTGAAAAGTGACTCACCTCCAAGCTCCCCATATCTTTTCCACTATCTACAAAGCAGTGGTTGGAGACATGCCTCTCTACTTCCCTGGATGAATGCAGTTCCAATGACACTCAAGAAACTTGACACTATCCAGGACAAAGAACATCGCACATAGAACATAATGCACAGTACAGGCCCTTCAGTTCACGATGTTGTGCCGACATTTTATCCTGCTCTAAGATCTATCTAACCCTTCCCTCCCACATAGCCCTCCATTTTTCTATCATTCATGTGGCTATCTAAGATTCTCCTAAATGTCCCTAAAGTATCTGTCCCCACAACCTCTGCTGGCAGTGCGTTCCACACACCCACCACTCTCTGTGTAAAAAAGGTTACCTCTAATGTCCTCCTATACCTTCCTTCAATTATCTTAGAAATATGCCTCCTCGTGTTAGCCATCTTCGCCCTGGAAAAAAGTCTCTGACTGTCCACTCAGTCTATGCCTCTTATCATCTTGTACACCTCTATCAAGTCAACTCTTATCCTCCTTCTCTCCAAAGAGAAAAGCCCTAGCTCACTCAACCTATCCTCATAAGACATGCTCTCCAATCCAGGCAGCATCCTGGTAAATCTCCTTTGCACCTTCTCTAAAGCTTCCACATCCTTCCTATAATGAGGTGACCAGAACTGAACACAATACTCAAGTGTGATCTAACCAGAGTTTTATAGAGTTGCAACATTACCTCATAGCTCTTGAATTCAGTACCCTGACAAATGAAGTCCAACACACCATACATCTTCTTAACAACCCCATTGACCTGTGTGGCAACCTTAAGGGATCTTTGGATGTGGACCCCAAGATCCCTCTGTTCCTCCACACTGCTAAGAGTCCTGCCATTAACCTTGTATTTTGCCTTCAAATTTGATCTTCTGAAGTACATCACTTCACACTTTTCTGGGTTGAACTCCATCTACCACTTCTCAGCCCAGCTCTGCATCCTATCAATGTCCTGTTGTAATCTACAGCACCCTTCTACACTATCCACAACACCACCAATGTTTGTGTCATCAGCAAACTTACTAACCCATCCTTCCACATCCTCATGCAAGTCATTTATGAAAATCACAAAGAGCAGGGGTCCCAGAACAGATCCCTGTGGAACACCACTGGTCACTGACTTCCAAGCAGAATATGCTCCATCTACCACCACCCTCTGTCTTCTATTGGTGAGCCAATTCTGAATCCACACAGGCAAGTTTCCCTGGATCCCATGTCTCCTGACTTTCTGAATGAGCCCATCATGAGGAATCTTATCAAAAACCTCACTGAAATCTATGTACACCACATCCACTGCTCTACTTTCATCAATGTGCTTTGTCACATCCTCAAAGAATTCAATCAAGCTTGTGAGGCACGACCTGCCCCCCACAAAGCCATGCTGACTGTCCATAATCAGCCTATGCTTCTCCAAATACCCATAAGTCCTGTCAGTAAGAATCTTCTCCAGTAATTTGCCCATAACTGAAGTAAGACTCACTGGTCTGTAATTCCCAGGGTTATCCCTACTCCCTTTCTTGAGCAAAGGAACATTTGCCACGCTCCAATTATCTGGCACTACTCCTGTGGCCAGTGAGAGCACAAAGATCATCACCAAAGGTGCATCAATCTCTTCCCTAGCTTCCCATAATAACCTTGAATATATCCTGTCTGGCCCCGGTGACTTATCTATCCTAATGTTTTTCAAAAGTTCCAGCACATCCCCTTTCCTTACGTCGACATGCCCTAGCGTATCAGCCTGTTGTACGCCATCCTCACAAACGTTAAGGTCTCTCTCACTGGTGAATACCGAAGCAAAGTATTCATTAAGGACCTTCCCTACCTCTTCCGACTCCAAGCACATGTTTCCTCTTTTATCCCTGATGTGTCCTACCCTCACTCTAGTCATCCTCTTATTCTTCACATACATGTAGAACGCCTTGGGGATTTCCTTAATTCTACTTGCCAAGGCATTCTCATGCCCCCTTCTAGCCCTCCTAAGTCTATTCTTAAGCTCCCTCCTGGGTACCTTGTAATTCTCTATAGCCCTGTCTGATCCTTGCTTCTTAAACCTTAGGTAAGCGTCTTTCTTCCTCTTGACAAGATATTCTACATCTCTTGTCAACCATGTTTCCTTCACTCTACCATCCTTACCTTGCCTCAATGGGACAAACCTATCCAGAACCCCATGCAAGTACTCCCTAAACAGCCTCCACATTTCCATTGTGCACATCCCCAAGAACATCTGTTCCCAATTTACACTCCCAAAATCCTGCATCATAATTCCCCCTCCCCCAATTAAATACTTTCCCATTTCATCTGCTTTGATCCCTCTCCAAGGCTATGGTAAAGGTCAAGGAGTTATGGTCACTATCTCCAAAATGCTCTCCCAAAGAGAGACCTGAAACCTGATCAGGCTCATTGCCTAGTACCAGGTCCAGTATGGCCTCTCCTCTAGTTGGCCTGTCCACATACTGTGTCAGGAATCCTTCCTGGACACACCTAACGAACTCTGCCCCATCTATCCCCTTTACACTAAGGAGGTGCCAATCAATATTAGAGAAGTTGGAATCACCCATGACAACAACCCCATTATTTTTGCACCTCTCCAAAATCTGCCTCCCGATCTGCTCATCAGTGTCTGCTGCTATTGGGATGTCTGTAGAATACTCACAACAGAGTGATTGCTCCCTTCCTGTTTCTGACTTCCACCCACACTGAGCCAGTAGATGATCCCTCCAGGACATCCTCCCTTTCTACAGCTGTGACACTGTCCCTGATCAGCAAAGTCACTCCCCACCTCATTTACCTCCATCCCTGTCCCTTTTGAAACATCTAAACCCTGAAATATCCAGCAACCATTCCTGCCCTTGTGACAGCCAAGTCTCTGTAATGGCCACCACGTCATAGTTCCATGTACTTACCCATGCTCTCAGTACATCACCCTTTTTCCTGATACTCTTTGCATTAAAGTAGACACACTTCAGCCCATCCAACTGACTGCTATTTTGCCCTTTCAGCTGCCTATCCTTCCTCACAGTCTTTCTACATGCTGCATCTACTTGTACACTAAATGAACCAAGCTCTAACCTATCACTCTGGTTCCCATCCCCCTGCCAAACTAGCTTAAACCCTCCCCAACAGCTCTAGCAAAATTTCCCACAAGAATATTGGTCTCCCTCCAGTTCGGGTGTAACCAATCCCTTTTGTACAGGTCATACCTTCCCCAGAAGAGATCCCAACAAATCTGAAGCCTGCCCCCTGCACCAACTCCTCAGTCACGCATTCATCTGCTAAGTCAACTTATTCTTACCCTCACTGGCGCGTGACATAGGCAGCAATCCAGAGATTACTACCCTTGAGGTCCTGCCTTTCAGCTTCCTACCTAGCTCCCTATATTCCCTTTTCAGGACCTCATCTCTTTTCCTACCTATGTCATTGCTACCAATATGTACCGCAACCTCTGGCTGTTCACTATCCCCCTTCAGAACACTGTGAACCCCATTCAAGACGTCCCTGACCCTGGCACCCAGGAGGCAACATACCATCCAGGAGTCTCTTTCACATCCACAGAATCTCCTGTCTGCCCCCCTTACTATGGAATCCCCATCACTACCACTCTCCTCTTCTCCCCCCTTCCCTTCTGCACCACACAACCAGGCTCAGTGCCAGGGACCTGGTCACTGCAGCTTTCCCCTGGTATGTTTCCCCCCCCCCCCAGCAGTATTCAATACCTATTATTCAGGGGAACAGCCACAGGGGTACTCTGCACTACCTGCCTATTCTCCTTCCTTCTCCTGACAGTGACCCAGCTACCTGCCTCCTGCAACATAGGAGTGACTGCCTCCATGTAGCTCTTATCTATGAACTCCTTGTTCTCCTATAGGAGCTGAAGGTCATCCAGCTGCAGCTCCAGTTCCCTAACATGGTTTGTAAGGAGCTGCAGCTGGATGCACCTCGTGCCGATGTAGCCACCAAGGAGACTGGAGGTCTCCCAGAACTCCTACATCTCACAAGATGAACACACCACTGACCCTGGAGCCATTTTAACTACTCTAGCCTGGCATTAAAGGAACAATCAAAGAAAGAAATAAAGAAGCTTACCAGAGACTTACCTTCACCTCCTCTCACCAAAGCCTCTTGAGCCAAAACCTCAGCTCCCCACTCTAACACTGGTCCATGCCAACAATAGCCACTCCCAAACTGGGGAATATACCTACCTTCCTTTTATTTGCTGCTGTTAATTAGCCAATCAACTAGTAACAATGTGTAGAAGTGCCTCTTTTAGACTCTTCCAAGGTGAAACTCATAAGCACACGCACAGAAACTCACCTCTTTTCAAAGCTCCCGCTCCAAATCTCACTCCAACTCCTGACTCTGCAATCTCCTTAATTGGCATTCTGTTTGCCACTGTAAACTTTCACTCCCTCCACCATGTGCATGTGATTGCATAATCCACTGCACTTCATTGCCCAGGTTATTCCAGTGGCACCTCCCAAAACCATGACCTTTATCATTGAGAAGGATAGGGCAGCAAGTGCATGGAACACCACTGCTCCAATTTACACACCATCCTGAGATGGAGATATATCGCTGGTCCTTATTGCTGGGCCTAAATATTGGAACACCCCACCCAACAGTACTTTCTTTCACTAAAAGGAGTGCAGAACTTCAAGGAGGCTGCTCACCACCACCTTCTCAAGGGCAATTAGGAATGGACAATAAATTCTGGCCCCCTCAGTGATGCCCATATTCCATAAATGAATAACTAAAAGAAAATAAACGGTACAACCTTTTGGGGTCAAATAGAGAAAAGAAACTATGGCTCAACACAAGGCATAGGATGCTAATTTACCTTTTTATGCATTGGGTATCAGACATTATTTTTCCCATTTAACACAGGAGTTGTTTGTTTTGGCAAGAGGAAAGGAAGCTGAGTGCTAAACGAGACACTCAAGTTCACAATAAACATACACCTCAGAGTTCATTACTGCTATTAGATTACAGATTTTGTTTTTTTTACGTTTCTTTCTTGGCTAAAATTCAAAGTTCCAAGGTTGAAACAAGCCATACATTAAATTGGGTGCAGCACATTTCTCAGGCTTTTATTCTTCACTTGTGTTGACCTCTGGATGTGATCTTGTTCTGGGCTGGAACTACACTGGTACCAATCAGTTTGCAAATACTTATGCTACCATATGAATGAACTGGGATACACTGGACTAATTCATTTCCTTAATCTTCTGACACAATTCAAGGGTGAGCTATAATGTACATTACCTTGGCATAATTCAATTACACTAACCAGCATTAAACTGTGTTGTAATGGCACAGTTCCAAAACACAAACCCACACTAAACTACAATACACCATTGCAATGCACAGGCTTTTGAGGTTAACCTGTTATAAAACATAGAACATAGAACAGTACAGCTCAGGAACAGGTCCTTCAGCCCACCATGTCTGTGCCAATCTCAATGCCAAATTAAACTAATCCCATCTGCCTGCACGATTCATATCCCTCTATTCCCTGCACTTTCACGTGCCTGTCTAACCTAACTGCCTCTTAAACGCCACTATTGTATCTGCTTCCACCATCGCTGCGGCAGTGTGTTCTCGGCACCTACCACTCTCTGTGTAAAAATGTGCTCCGCTCATCTCTTTAAATTTTCCCCTTCTCACCCTAAAGCTATGCCCTCTTGACATTTATACCCTGGGAAAAAGACTCTATCTACCCTACCTATGTCTTTCATCATTTTATAAACTTCTATCTGATCTCCGTTCAGTTTCCGACGCTCCGGCAAAAACAATCCAAGTTTATCCAACCCCATTATGTTATAATGCTGCTCAATGCACACAAGGAGCTTTAAACGGACAAACTGGATTCTGTGTTTTATACCCTAACTCAAGGAGAACATGGTAAAAAGGATTTTCAACTTTAGCCCTTGGGCAATAACCAGACTGAACAGATTACCCATCAATCGTCCTCCCATTGTAGAACATGCCTGATCTGTGTTCCATCAATCCTAATGATAAACAGTATCAGTTAAGAACGTAAGAGATGGAAGGAAGAAAAGGCCATGTGGCTCCATCAGCCTGCTCTGCCCATACAAGTAGACCATAGCTGATGCTCTACTTTTTACGAGCATAAGAAATAAGAAATGAGGGTGGCACAGAAATGCAGTGGTTAGCATAACGCTATTACAACGCCAGTGACCCGGGTTCAATTCCTGCCGCAGTCTGTAAGGAGTTTGTACGTTCTCCCCGTGTCTGCGTGGGTTTCCTCCGGGTGCTCCAGTTTCCTCCCACATTCCAAAGACATACAGATTAGGAGCTGTGGGCATGCTATGTTGGCGCCGGAAGAGTGGCGACACTTGCGGGCTGCCCCCAGCACATTCTCAGTAATGCAAAAAGAAGCATTTCATTGTGTGTTTTGATGTACATGTGAATAATAAGTAAGTATCTTTTCTTGTCTTATCTTATCTTAAATAGGAGCAAGTGTAGGCCCTACTGCTCCTTTAGCCTCCTCTATCATTCAGTATGATTAAGAGTGATCTGGTCTTTGGCATCATCTTCACTTTCCTACCAGTTCTCTGTAACCTATGGTTTTGCTGTGCTCCAAAAATATCCCTTGTCTTTTAATATGTTTAATGACTCTGTCCCCATCTCTAGGTTTCCTCAGCAGGAATCAAAACTCTGATGATTGTACATATTGACTGAACCTTCACAGTGGGAGCTTGGGCTGGGGGAGACTTCATGGCCTTCAATTGTCTCTACTTTCTTTCTTTTCTCACAGGAGAAGAGCATGTAATACTTCCAGGAAACCCCGATCTGTCTCTTTCCATGTCTTCTTTCCTTCTTGTTGCAGTCATAGTACTTCTCTTGGGCATATTGCTGCCCATCCACTTCCCATTACAGCTTCTCCACTCCTACAGCCTCAGATTGAAACCTACCTTGGATAGACTATTGGCTTCTCTATGCCTTCTTCATTAAGCCCATAAGGAACCTATCGCCGCCTCCATATGAGTAGCAATATCATCCTTTCTTAGTCTCCTTCTCACCTTTGAACTCAAAGGGACTAATCCTGGTAACTTCATCCCTGACCTGCTTTCCCCACCCAGTGTTGCTCCTTTCTGCAATGAGACAGTGAGTACATTTGCACTGTACTGCTGCTGCAAAGCAACAAATTTCATGACATATGTCAGTGATAATAAACCTGATTCTGATTCTGAGTCAGGCTATCAACCTGACTCTGTTTCTCTCTCCACAGATGCTGCCTGACCTGCTGAGTATCTCCAGAATTTTCTATCTTCAGTTTTGAGCTTTCTAGACCATGATGTTTTTGTTGGTAACACAGCTGCCATAAAAGGTTATGTCTCCAAGGTTCACTCAGAGACTTGAGCACCAGACTGATGCTGAACTGCAACACCGAGAGGTGTGGCACTCATCGAGGTGCCGGCATTCAGATGGGGTGTTGAACAGAGGTCCACTCTGATTTTTCAGTCGGTATAAGAGTATCCAATGCAGTATTTTGAAGAACACCAGGACAGTTATCCTGTGCTTTGTGGGCAGTGAGGATTGCATTGTAAAACCGTTGTGAGCAAATAAAACCTTGTCATCTCATTTACCCTTTTAACATCATGGTCTTGGTCACAAGTATAAAATCTTAGACCACTTTTTTCTGAATCACTTACTTCCCCCTCTCCACTTACATTTGCAGCCTCTGTGAAAGAACTGTCCTTCAGCTGCGTTTTAAAATTGCCAAATGCACAGCCCCCATGATCTTCACTCACCATGTTTTCCTTATGTTAAAGATGCTATTCAAAGGCAAGTAACCATCGTAACTGGTGTTGTTGCACTTTGGTTGAATTCCCTGATTTCCTGATTTTGAATGAAGTGTTATGTTTGGCCTCATTTACCCTGGGCAAAGGGTAGAGGAAATAACCAAGGTTGCAACTCCCGGGGCCTACTTTGCAATTAGTTGTACATATGGAATGAAAACAAAACTTGCTGGCATTACTTAGCAGAGGAGGGAGAAGTGGCTAGAAATTCACCTCCAGTCAGAAGCACCAAATGTGCCATATTCAAGTGGCAGCTCATTATATTCTGCCTCCAAATTGGAGTTCTATTGAAGTCATCTTTGTTGCTACGTAGCACATCTAACAGGAGATAAATTTCTAATTGTAATTAAGTTAATACTGAACAACGATTAGCTTTCGTCTGAATATTCCTGATGAGGGATCATTGACTTGAAACATTAATTGAACCTTTCTTCACAAATGCTGCTCCAACTGCTTCGCATTTCCAGCAGCTCTGGATTCCACCACGATAAGATGTAGGAGCAGAACTAGCCCATTCAGCCCATCGAATCTGCTCCGCCATTCAATCATGGCTGATTTATTTTTTCAACTCCATTCTCCCACCTTCTCCCCGTAACCATTAACCCCTTTACTAATCAAGAATCTCTCAGTCTCTGCATTAAATACGCAAAATGACTTGGACTCCACAGCCATCTGTGGCAATGAATTCCACAGGTTCACTACCCACTGGCTGAAGAAATTCCTTCTCATCTCAGTTTTATGCCTAAATAACGGCCACTGCCTAAATAACGGCCACTGCAGGAGGTGCATCCGGGATAATGAGGATTGCATTCTTAAATTGTTGCGAGCATTCTAAGTAAGTCAATAAAGTTATTGTTTTTAAAAAATCTAGAGGGGCTCTTTGGCCCTCTTGCCATTATACACAAGTTAGTTAAAATCTAATTTGTAAATGGATAATAACTGATAATGTGTTAATGTTAAGTAATGGAATAACAATACTTGTATGAAAATGTTGACTTGAACATTTTGCAATTATGTATTTCAGAATATTTCATGAAGTATATTTTGAAATAAAATAACAACGTACAAAGAATCCATAAAAGCAAGCATTACAATAAATACCGTTAATTTAGTGAAATTCAAAAGAAAGAAGCACAAGAACAAAGAAAAGGCCGCATTGTTTTCTGACAGGAGAAAACATCAACTTCAGTAGGTACATAATCCAAGTGATACACGGACAATTGCACATTACACGCCACCTGACCTTTCCTTCAAAGTCAAAATCAAAGTCAAAGTTTAGTTTATTGTCACATGCACAAGTACATGTATGCACAGGTGCAATGAAAAACTTACTTACAGCAGCATCACAGACACATAGCATCATATATCACAAGAAAAACATAAATTAAACATAAATTTGTATTAAATTTTTACAAGAAAGAACACAATTGGAACAAAAAAAAACAAAGTCCATTCTAGTGCAAGATGATCAAAGCGGTCATAGTGTTGCTAAACTGCAGTGATTAGGGTTGTACAGGTTGCTTCAAGGACCGAGAGGTTGAAGGGAAGTAGCTGTTCTTGATCCCGTGCCAGGTGTGTATTACTGGCAAGCAAAACTATTGTGTGTAAATGCCTGTTCTTCTCCCTTGTTGAGGCATAAAGGCTGCTGCTAGGGAACAGGATGTAAACGTGAAGATCCTGAGATGCTCCTGGGGAGGAGATGAAAGACCAAAGTTCCTGAATTTAACAACCAATCTTTTTCCAGCCTGAAATTGACCAATTGACCAGGCTGGATGTCTCTGCATTGGGTAACTGGATCAGGTGGTTCCCAGAATTTGAGAAGGGTGGCAGGTTGCAGGTTGAGACTGCTCATTAGGGATGAGTTAGAAGTGGGGGAGATGGGGTGTGAAGTGGTGCAGATCTACTTGTGGAGAAGGTAGGGAGAAACAGTTAACAGGGATTGGTGGAAGGCAGTCAGAGATTTGGGCAGGAGCAGGAAGGAGTGCTTCCCTTCTAGTGTAACCATGGCCTGTAGTTTCCTGAGCTTTCTAAAGCTTGTGCAGCATTAACAAAATTTAAATTGAGACTCCAAACTGCATCCCGGAAGCTAACCTAAGTATATTAATGAGTATCCAGACCTCTCCATGATGAGATATTTGCACTGCACACTAACTGTAGGCACAATATAGCAGCAGATGCATATCCAACAGGTTGGATATTGTTTTGCTTTCATAGGGTTTAACCCCTAGCCTAATATCCAACCACACATCAAGAGGGTTGAGGATTGGGGATGGATTACAAAAGAGGCTGAAATCTGTGTGTCCAGTGTAAAGTTGGCCCATCCAATCCAAATAAAGTGGAAGCGGCTCAATAGTCACAGCCGGTCATCAACTGCTTTATTTGTCCTAGGATTCCATTTACTCCCAGTTTGGAAGAGACATTCCAATATGTAGATCCCGTCAGTCAGTCGCCTCTTTTAACAGCTGTGTCAAGGACTGATGGCATCCAACACATGCCTTGCCTATTTGTCCCAGACAGCATATGCAGAAAATTGCCCCAAACATTACTCAGTTACATTTTTCTGGGCCCAGGAGTGCTCCTTCTGGATTCTACTATGAGTTACTGTCTATGACTCTCTTCCCCCCGCCTCTCAATACCTCAATTCATCAAAAACTATTTACACCTTTCCTCTGTCGATCTAGCTACACTCGCTAATCAGTTGGTTGCTCTTTTGGGATATTCAGCTCCCTAGGGCCATTCCTTTCTCATTCATTTTTTTTGGGATTATTGTCCTCCCTTAGTTTCCCTTGCAAAGGTAGTGTGAGCGATCTTGAACCATTGCAGAGCTTCAAGTAAAAGTAGTCCCACAATCTGCTGGCAGGTAGTTGGTGGATTTGGAAGGAAGATTGATTTATTACTGTGAGGAGAGGAAACCTGCAAGTGGTAGTGTTCCCAAGTGCCTGCCACCCTCGTCTTTCTTGGCATTAGAGGTTGTGTGTTTGAGGGGTGCTGTTGGAGTAACCTGGCAAGTAACTGCAGAGCTTTTTGTTTATGGTACACATGACATCTGGTGGCAGAGGAAGTGAACATTTATGATGTTGGATTGGGTTCCAATCAACTGGGCTGTTTTGTCCTGGATGGTGTCAAGTGTTGCTGGAGTTGCACTCATTCAGGCAAGCAAATCTCTCCACTGGCCCACAACCATATGCCCAACTTCTTTGGCTAGATTCTCTATGCAAGGTTAAAATGTGCCAAGATCCTGTTATTGATGAACCACTCAATGTCCTGAAAAATTAACACATTAATTGATTGGTAATTGGTTTGTTATTGTTACATGTACTGAAATACAGTGAAAAATACATGTTTTGCATGCCATCCATACAGACCATTCCAAACATAAGTACATTGAGGTAGTACAAAAGGAAAAACAATAACAGAATGCAGAATATAATGTTACAGTTACAGAGAAAGTGCAGAGCAGGTAGGCAAATAAAGTGCAAGGGCCATGACAAGGTAGATTGAGAGATCAGGAGTTCTTTATCTTAAAAGAGGTCCATTCAAGTGTCTTATAATAGTGGGATAGAATCTGTCCTTGAGCCTGGTGGTACGTGTTCTTAGGCTTTTGTATCTTCTGCAAAATGGAAGGGGCGAGGAGAGAGAATTACCCAGGTGGGAGGGGTCTTTGATTATGTTGGAGGGGAGGGGAGGGTGGTTTTTGTGATAGACTGGGCTGTGTTCACAACTTTCTGCAATTTCTTGTGGCCTTGGGCAGAGCAGTTGTCATACCAAGTTGTGATGCATTGGGATCATTTTGATAAAAATTGAGTTTTCTGCCTTCTCACCCCTCCGAGCACACATACACCCCTCCCACCTGTGGTATTTGTGAATGAGCCACGTAGAGACTGGAGCTGCAGATGTAAATGATCTTTATTTATCAGGAGCAGACATTCAGGAGGAGACCTGGTGGAAGACTCTCTGGGGATAAATGCAGTAGAACTTCCCTAAACTCTGAGTTTTTATACATTTAAGAACAAAGATAACAACAGGTGATAGAATACAATTTCAATAGTTACAATCGCATAGTTTACTTAAATACTTTGAGTGCAGACAAATAGTTCCATTGAATTACTTATTTATAAAGGGAGCACATCATAACCAATAAGATAAGACTTCTTTATTAGTCACATGTACGTCAAAACACACAGTGAAATGAATCTTTTGTGTAGAGTGTTCTGGGGGCAGCCCACAAGTGTTGCCACGCTTCTGGCGCCAACATTGCATCCCCACAACTTCCCAACCTGTACATCTTTGGAAAGTGGGAAGAAACCAACTCCTTGTAGACAGCAGCCGGAATTGAACCCAGGTCGCTGGCGCTGTAATAGCATTACGCTAACCACTGCACTACCGTGCCTGATAAGACACCACTGATTACTCAAGCACCTTTGCTGGGATAAAGAATTCACATGGGTAGTCTTAAAGCTTCAGAGGACAGAAAACCCAGATACTCAAAATTAGTGTTATGGGGGCTGATTCTCTGGGTATACAAATGCCCCCAATTATTGATTGATGGAACAGATATGCCTATGACCTTGTTTTGATGTGATAAGTGACAGATGACAGCGTGGAGCCTTCCTTGATTTCTGTCACAATGGTGCTGGATATTTTAGCTGAAGATATCTGATGTCTGGTTTGATGTAGGTCAATTAATGTCGCCCCATCTTCTTACATTTGGCCAATGCTTGTAAGGATATCTCATGGTCATGTCAGTCTGCTGTGAGCCAGTAGCCAGCTCTCTTCGTTTACTGGTGCTTATTCATGCATCTGTACTTTTAACTTCAAAATTAATTACTGCTTGTAGTTTACATTTTGAAATAGTTCTTGTAAATTGGTCCTCATTTGTACTAATGGCCACTGTGTCTTCAACTTTATAATTTGACTATGGCTTTGCCCTAACACCACAAACACTTACCCTGCTCTTTGGGATATTCTATTACAAGCTTCAGTAATGGGTGCATTTGAAGTTTTCCCTTTATTCTCACTTCTGACATTTAATGCTGCAGCAAGGTCTGATCTGTGTGTATAGAAAGTCTGCAGTCAGCTTCACTGGCAGGTTTTGGCACATGAGTTGTTTTCATTACATTTGTCATATGACATTCACAACTAACAGATCCAGTGTGAACAGCAAGCTTTACATTACATTAACATACATCATTCTTCAGAAGTATATAAGAAGATGCCAAGGTTTGGCCAATTACATCAATCAGGCATTTTCAGAGACCAGCTTATTTATAAAGTATCAGCACTAGGTGAAAAGGTCAATTCACTAGCACTTTCTTCACTTAAAAACCTTTAAAAAAGTTACAAAGAGCTGACTCAAAGGAAAAGAGGTAAGCACTTGGACTTACTTCAATTACATGCTGCCTCACCCAATTGTCAGGAGCTCAATGAAAAACAAACTTAAGCCACATTGACCAACAATTACTGTCTCAGTCTCAAGACTTCTCTCCCTTTCCAAAATTCTGGAATCCATCTGTTGATGTTTTTGTTCCTCTTAGCACACTCTGTTTCAAAGCTTGCAATGTGGATTCTGAGCTTCCATCAGCGCAGGTATTACAATTGTCAAAGTCAGACCACGATCAAAGTTCATCGTCCTTCCCAGTCACTCAATATTTTGATTCTGTCCCCTTCCAATGTTCCCCTCCAGCTGTCTATCATTGTTCACTGCTTCCTTCTAATTCTATTCAGAAAGTCCCACTAAATTTTCCTCATTGCCTTGTCTTCCCTTTCTTTCATAATCATTCTTCAAAGGTATTTCTTTGGGTGTAAAGTAATTTGGGATGTTCCGGTTCTGGAGAAAGTTGCCATATAACTGGTATTGGTATCGGTTTATTATTGTCACTTGTACCAAGGCACAGTGAAAAACTTGTTTTGCATACTGATCGTACGGGTCAATTCATTACACAGTGCAGTTACATTGAGTTAGTACAGAGTGCATTGAGGTAGTACAGTTAAAAACAATAACAGGAGGGTAAACTGCAACTTCTTTCTTATTTTCCCCACATTCTCATCAACACCCATAGATTACCTACACACTAGGGGTAATTTACAGTAGCCAATTAACCTACCAACTTGCACGAATTTGGGATGTGGGAGGAAATCGGAGCACCTGTAGGAAACCCACATGGTCACTGGGAGAACACGCAAACTCCACATGCAGTATCCAAGTTCAGGATTGAACCCGGGTCTCTGGTGCTGTAAGACAGCGGCTCGATGAGTTGCACCTTGTGTCACCCACAGTGGCGCAGCTAGTAGAGCTGCTTTCTCACTCTGCACAATCTACTAGGAAAGGTAGGGGCTGATCAGGGGTAGTCAACATAGCTTTGTTGGTGGGAGATCCTGACTAATTTTTTTGAAGCAGTAACAATTGTGCTTATGAGGGCTTGTGGTTGCTATAGTCGACATGGACATCAGTAAGACATTTGACAAAGTCCCACATGGGAGATTGGTCTAAAAGATTAGAGTCCATGTGATTCAAGTCAAATTGACAAATTGGAACCAAAATTGGTTTGGTAATGGGAGTCAGAGGATGATGGTGGAGGGTTGCTTTTGTGATTGGATGCCTGTCACCAATGGTGTTCCACAGGGATTGGTGCTGGGACCCCAGCTGTTTGTCATATACATTAATGGTTTTGATATGAATGTTGGAAGTATAATTAGTAAGTTTGCAGATGAAAATTGGTGGTGGTGTTGACAGTGAGGAGGATAGTTCTTAGGTTACAGAACAATATTGATTCACTGATAAATTGGGTGGAACAATGGCAGATTGAATTTAATCCTGATAAATGGGAAAAAATATGGATCAGTTTATGTAAATCTTTAAAGTAAATCCTCAGATATGGAATATATAAATTACAATGTGAAACTAAAAAGATTAAAATTATACTGAGAATTAAACTGAAAGTATATTAGGGAGTTTTTTATTCATACATTTTGGATTGTGGACATTTCTGGCTGGGCTGGCATTTATTGCCCATCCTAATTACCCTGACAAAATGGCTTGCTAGTCCCTTTTAGAGACAATGACACTGCTCTCAGTCTGAAAGCCTATCTACTCTTCCTGCTTGGACTTTTCCATGTGATCTATTCTTTAATGACACCAGTCCAGGAAGAGCAGGGTCATTATCCCAATGCCCTTATGTGATCTCTAAACCTCCCAAAATATATTACAGTCAATGAAGTACTTTTGAACTGTTCTCACAGAAGTGCCACTGCCTACTCCCATAAAGGCCAAGGAGACCAGATAATCAAACTTCACAAATACAAATCTTTTCTAAACATTAAATAAAAGTGGAAAAATAAGCAGTGATCTCCAGGGAATATGGAATAGTCCTGTGCACAAATGCCACTGAGTAATTGTAACTTGTGCCAAGACAAAGGATGGCTCATCTTTCACTGTGCCCCTGCCAAAAACTAGCAGCCAGGCATGATGAAGTATTCCAGCAGAGTAGAACCAGCAACAATGTGGAGAGTGCTGTGCTTTGCTTTTTATTCTGCCAAAAAAATGTCCTGCTTTCTTACTCCTTCTCACAGATGAATATGTCCAGTCACTGCTTATGTTAACACAACCAAAATAAAGAAATATGGCAGATATTAATGAAACTGGGCCAAGACGCAAAGACCATTACTGAGCTGAACAAAACATTTTGATACTTGGGTCAGGTTTTGCTGATTTGTATCATTTTGAAATTACTTATCATATTCTCACCCAATCAGTGTAAAATTTTGTCTCCTTCCAGTACCAAGTTGTCTTGTCCTCTGCTAATCAGTGCGGCAAGTGAAAATACAAGTCAGAGAGACATGCTCAGCTTCCAGAATATTGAAAAGAATTCATTCAGAGAAATCTCCACCTATCTGAACTGAAATGTGATGGTTTTATTAATCATGAAAATGCAGCTTTATGATGTTCTGAATCTAACGCAGAACGGTTCATACCGGAAACATTGTTGTTTGTTTGTTTACTAATGTGGGCTGACCTCTCTATCTTCCCAGCTGTTTTTATTTACAGCTCCAATTCCCAGCAATGGCAATGATCTTTACTTATTCCATTTTTACAAATAATCAGTAAGCAAATATTTTAGTTAAACAGCATTCAAAACTCACAATTATTTTCTCCCTGTTATCAATGCATTCAATTATAGGTACAGTAAGTTACCAGTTAAAGTATACAAAAGGCTTGGACTATTGATCTGGAGAAGTGAGTTTGAGTTCCACAAGGACTGCTGGGGAAACTAAAACCAATTAATTAAATCAATCTGGAATAAGAAGTTAGTATCAGTAATGGTGATGATGTTTTGTTCATTAATAAGGAAAGTAAATTTTCTACTCTTACCTACTATGGGCCATATGTGACTGCAGACCCGCAGTGATGCGGTTGCCTCCTGACATGGGCCAGCATGTCATTCAGTGTAAGGGCAATTTAGCAAGGACATTCAGTGCTGGCCAGTCAGCACCACTCTCATCCTTTTGTTGCATGGCCTTTCATCACACACCCAGCTCAGTATGAGGGCTCAGAGTGTGAGAATAAGTATATGTGAAATACAGCAGGCTTTCAACTGTGGCTAATAGCAAAACACTACAGATCCAGAGATCTGAAATACAATTGCCCCTAGTGTGTAGGTGAGTGGTAGAATCCAGAGGGAGTTAAAGTGAGGAAAATAAAATGGGGTGAATGTAGGATTAATGTAAATGGGTGGTCGATGGTCAGTGTAGACTCATGGGCTGAAGGGCCTGTTTCCATGCTGGATCCCTCTGTGACTCTAAAACAGAAAGTGCTGGAAATACTCAACAGATCAGTCTGTTAGCACCCATGGTGAGAAAAAAAAGAGTAAATATTTCAGGTCTATGACCCCTAGTCATTCATCCAAAACATTAACTCTGATACATTCTTCACAGATGTTGTCTGACCTATTCATTCACTTTTTTGGGGTGCGGGCAATGCTAGCGAGGCATTTATTGCCCATCCCTAACTGTGGTGGTGACCTGTTGCCCTTCTGGTGAAGAAACTCCCACAATCCTGTTGGGGAGGGAGCTTCAGGGTGTAAAGTCACTCACCAATGATTAAAAAACAGCAATGTACTTCCAAATTAGGATGGTGTGTGCCATGAAAGGAAACCTGCAAGCTGTGGTGTTCCCATGCACCTGTTCCCATTGTCCCTCTTAGTGAAAAGGACCATTTTGGAAGGTACTGTCAAAGTGACCTAGGCAAGTAACAATACATGGCATTTGACTGAGGCAATGAATGTTTAGGGGATGGATGTTTTGCCAGTAAAGTAGGCTACTTCACAATCAGAATCAGATTTGTCCTGGATGGTGAACTTCTTGAGTGTTGTTGGAGCTGCACTGATGTGAGCAGGTGGACAGTATCCCGTTGTGCTTCTGACTTTTGCCTCATAAATGTTTAAATGTTGGGAAGGCTTTGGGGGAGGGGGTGATTCACTCACTGCAGGATATCCAGCCTCTGAGGTGCTCTTGTAGCCATAGTGACTGGTCCAGTTGAGTTTCTGTTCAATGGTAATCCAAATGGTGAGGGCTTGGTGCCATTATGCCATTGAATATCAAGGAAAGGAGATGGAAATTGCTTGGCACTTTTGTAGTGTAAATGTTACTTATTGTGCCTGAATATTGTGTAGGTTTTGCTGCATGCAGTTATGGACTGCTTCAGTGGCTCAGGAGTTGTGAATGGAAATTTAACACTGTGCAATCATCACTGAACATCCCCATTTCTGGCCTTATGATGCAAGGAATATCATTGATGAAGCAGTTGAGGACGTGGGCTTGGGACACCATTTTGAGTCACTTCTGCAGTGAGGTCCTGGGACTGGGATGATTGACCTCCAACACCACTTCATTTGTTTTCCACTAGATGCTGAATGGGTTCAATTTTACTGGGGCACCTTGATACCACACCTGGTCAAATACTACCTTGGCGTGTGAGCCACAAAAATCAATTTGCCATGAGATATACTCCCTGCCCTGTCTCCAGCTTGTTGGTTGACATGGTGATATCATTATCTATTTGGTTGGGGAAAGGCAGCCGCACAGAGCAGACCACTAATTCTTTCCTCAGTATAATAGAGTCTCAAGGATATTTCAGTTCAGTCTACACAGAGGTTGGCTGCGGTGTAAGTAATTTAAATAAACACCACTTTGTTTGAAGAAAGATGCCAGTCTAAAATAATTTAACGGCAGTTGCTTGACCACAATGCCAGGATTCCAAAAAATTCTTGGGGCTCTGTCCAGTTAGTAAAGGCTATTCAGTAAAAGAATTATTCAAGCAGAGGATTCCTGGTTCTAATCCCTGATCTTTCACAAATAAATTAAACATCACCATGGAACCAGCTAAAATTGAATGTGAAAGGAAACAAAAAAAGATCAATCAAAACTCCACTCTTGATCACTGTTCAGCAAATCCTGCTGGAATGTTACATGTGTGGACTACAGGAAAGGGAGGGACATGATTTGGCTCAATCTGTACACCCTGTGTGGTTACATTAGCACCCAACACCCACTTTCTGGAATCAGATTGAAAAATTAAGGAGTGAAGGACCCATGAACCATCTCAGTTCAAGAACATCCTTCCTGTGGGAGCAAGAATATAACTGCTTGAAACTACAGATGGATATCTTTGATACTCCTGTGGGTACTTTTTTTCTATTGTCAAAGTAGAATCACGGCAGGATAGATTTTCGCAATGCAAGCTTTCTGTGGCAAATTATACTCAATAGGAAGTGGCTGGGAGAGCTGGAATTACAAAATTGTAGCTTGGTCTTCAGGCTGCGTTCCATCTGAATGTGATTCTGCCCAACATGAGTGGAGGTCATGGAATCACCACTAATACAAAGAATATTATTATTAGTAAAATCAAATTAATATCTACAGTTCCTTTAATGGGTAAAGACTTAGTTGAATGACATGAAAGTTATAAACATTGATAATGAAATATTAAGTGATAATACTGGTACTGCTTGTTATTGCAGCATTGTGGTGGCAGACCTTTAGTCCCATATTTATTGTAGACACATTGAATTTTAGAAGTGACATCACATTAACAGCTATTTTTATTCTGTATCCTCCGCTGACATTCCTGAATGTTGTCCTTGGTGAAATGAATGCAAAACTAGATATTTTATCAGTGGTTCTTGGCAAGGTGAGGTGAGATCTTGGATGATGGAGCAGGTTTAGGCATCCAAGTTCCACACCAAAACCTGGATATTGGCAGTGCAAGCTCCCTGCAACACACTGTCAGCTCTGCTTGGTAGCCAGCTACAACTAGGAAAGACTTGGGAGTGCTGGGTGTTTGAAGAAATGAGTCATGGAGCACACTCAGATGGGATGGAGCAAATTAATTATGGAGCATTCTCGTTGAAGTCATCAAATAAATGGTAAATGGAGAAAAAGAAAGACCTGACAAATTCAGGCTGTCCCAAAACGCTTTATAAAGAAGAAATAAGTTTCAAGTTATAGTGGCAATATTCTAGTTATACTGGTAATGTAGCAAAGATAGTAATCTATTTGCATTAAGCAAACTCCTGCAAGGAGTAATTTGATAATGGCCAGATGACCTGCTTTAGTAACCTTTGTGGAGGGATAGATATTGTCCTGGTCTTCTCCGAATAGTCATGGGATCTTTTACATTCACCTGAGATGGGGGACAGGGTCTTGTTTTTAACGTCTCATCCAGAAAGTGCAGCACCCGGACAGTGCAGCACTTCATCCGTTCTGCACGGAGCATCAGCCTAGATATTGTGTTGTAGTGGCACTTGAGCTCACACCCATCTGCCTCAGATGAGTTGTTACTACACTGAAGAACGACGGGTTTTAAAGCCTTCGCACCCTGATGCCTGGTTGACACATCATTCTGGTTGTCCTCAGTTATCCTCTGAGTCTACAACTGCTTCCCAGTGTTACCCTGTTTGTGCAGTGGCAGACAAATTCCTCATAACAATCCTTCTGGTAGACTGGCAAAGGACCAGCAAAACCACTCTCAACCATTCTGCGCTGAGTTTAATTAATGGACAATCAAAAGACAGATGGCAGCGCTGATTTGACTAGGAAAGTTATGGCAAATACCTCAGCCACTGAGAGTAAGGATAGGTTAAAAATTGTTCCCAGTGCCAAGAGGAAACTGTAACCCACAATCTGAATGGCCTCCTCATAGCATGTGGTTAATTGTTCTCATGCAGTCCTCATCTCTCAAGTAATTTAGTTAATTTATGCCACATGTCATGATCCAATAATAAATAGGAGGGCTGAGGTCTTACCATGAAAACTACTCCAGATGAAGCTGTTGATTCTTGGTTATCCAGAGCTAGATGCAAGTGTCTGCTCCTCACTCTGCTATGGAGCAGAATTACATTTTAATTAAAGAGCAAGTCGTATTGTTTTTACCCCTTTGTACTTGGGATATTCCTACTTGTTGGAGACAAAGTTGCTCCAGGTTTTACATGCAATGGTATAACCAGAGCGGTACCACCACTAGCAGGCAGTTGGAGTTAAATGAAATGCAAAGAAAGAAGGTTGCAATTTCTGTAGAAGCTTTCAAAAACTGGGTCTGTTTTAATGAAGTACTCAGCAAAATATGTTCATGTTATGACTGGTTTCAATCCTGGCTCAATTGATTGCATGGTCCCTTTTGAGTAGAAGGTCATGGGTTCAAAGCCCACTCACTTGAGCACCAGCACCAAGGGATGCAGCAGTGCCAAAGGTACCTTCTTCGAGATGAGATACTGCCATATCTCCCAGATGATCAGGAAAGCTCCCACTGCATTATTTGAAAGAGAAAGGTGGCTGTCAATGGTAATTTTAAAAAACTGCAGATGCTGGACTGACCCGCTGGAAACACTCAGCAGGTCAGGCAGCATCTGTGAAGAGAGAAACAGAGTCAAAGTTTTGGGCTGAAGACTTTTGATTGGATCTGCAAGAGAGAGGAAAACAAATAGTTATGTGGTTATTAATGGTGCCCTTTCCAATGTTAATACCCCAGTCAACATCAGCAAAATTATCTGACCACCAAGGGTAAATAGGAAATAGGGAAAGTGAGTGTATTGAAATGTGTTTAGGGCCCTGCGTGTTCAATGCTTTTCAATCCAATTGTGCTGATAACAAAACTAGAATCAGCTCCATTAAGTCACAAGGTGATTGAGCCAATATAACCCAGTGGATATCCCATCATGTGTTTGTGATGTTTTAAGCAGGGCAGGGTTAGGCTGACATCCGAACATTAACCCTTCAGTTCTTACATTCACAAGGGTGCTTTTCAACACAGCTATTCTTTTTTGGAATTGCTCAGCAGGGACTCATGGGTGATGCAACACCTGATGGATGTTGAGAGCAAGAACTTTGCCAGGATAATTGCCATCCTGTACACTGAAGTTGACTATGGCAGCCCGTTACTGCACTGTCTATGATCAACTATCTCAGCCCAGACTGGACATCCAAGTTGACCCCTTCTGGATGTGCATAACTTAGTCAGGAGGAGAGAAAGGTGATGGCACCGTAATGCAAGTCTTTTAAATAAAGCAAAATATGGATGATGCCAATGTTAGCTGGTAATTTTCTGGAGCATTGAGTATGGAAATGGAAAGTAGAACTTAAAATGGACAAGATTAGTCTGAGTTTAACAAATAACTTATTTTAAATGAAAGATACTTCAAGAAAAAAAACAGGTCATTAATTATCTCCCTCTCAGGAGGCAGTTTGATAAGTATCTAATTTGGGAATGGAATTGCGATTATAGAGCTGAGCACTGTAGCGAAGTAATTAAATAATCCGTGGGATTCAGGCATGGATATTCCAGAGAAAAATGGGCCATTTTCAGATAGCATTCAGATAACTAATAAAGTAAGGTGAGACAGGGCTAACCACTTGTAGGTCAAGCAGGATCTCATAGAGTCATAGAATTATACAGCACAGGAACAGGCCCTTTGGCCCAACACATCCATATCGATCAAGGTGTCCTCCTTAGCCAATCCCAGTTACCTGCGTTTGACCCATATCCCTCTAAACCTTTCCTATCCATGTACCTGTATGTCTTTTAAACAATGTAATTGTACCGACCTCTACATTTCCTCTGGCAGCTCGTTCCGTATAATTCCAACCTCTGTGTGAAAATCAGCCTTTCAGATCCCCTTTAAATCTTTCCTCTCTCATCTTAAACCTATGGTCTCTAGTTTTAGACTCCCCTATGCTGGGAAAAGGACTGTGAGAATCCATTTTCTCTATGCCCCTATTCTATAGAAGGTCACCCCTCAGCCTCCTCCAGGAGAAAACAGTCCCAGCCTAACCAGTCTCTCCTTATAACTCAAGCCCTCCAATCCCAGAACTATCCTTGTGAACCTTTCCTGCACCCTCTCCAGCTTAATCACATCCTTCCCATAGTATAACGATCAGAACTGTACACAATATTCTGGGTGTGATCTCAGCAACGTCTTGTACAGTTATAACATGATATCCCACTCTTGTACTCAATGTTCCATCGGATGAAGGCAAGCATGTGCCTTCTTCACCGTCTTATCTCCCTGTGTCACTGCCTTAAGGGAACTATGTACCCCTAGATCTCTCTGTTCTACAGCACTCCCCAGGGCTCTGTCTGGGGAAAAGTTTAACTTTCATGTCAAATACCTTATATCAGGACTCTGAAACAGAGAAAACAACTTAGTCTTATGTTGTAGAGAGGGTGGATGAAAAGTGGGTAGACCCAAGGGGCCCAGTGGCCCAATCCTGTTCCGAATGCACATGATCATTTGCGAGAACAAATGAAGGGTGAATTGCTGAAGGGATTGGAACATCAAGCTGAGGATGTTAATAGTAGAGGTGAGAAACAAAGGACTGCAGATGCTTGAATCTGGATGAAAAACACAATGATGCTGGAGGAACTCAGCAGGCCAGGCAGCATCCGTGGAGAAAAGCAGGCAGTCAACGTTTCGGGTCAGGGCCCTTCTTCAGGACTGAAGATAGGAAAAGGGGGAAGCCCAATATATAGGAGGGAAAAGCAGAGCAGTGATAGGTGGACAAAAGAGGGGGGGTGCGGTGGGCACAGGGTGGAAATAAGTAGATGCAGGTAAAAGATAGTAATAGGCAGGTGTGGGGAAGGAGCTGATCCACTGGGGGTTGGGTCAAAGGTAAGGAAAGAAAGGAAAAAATGGGGTAGAAAAAAGATAGGCTAGGAGAGGGAAGATGAGAAGAAGCATGGTGGGTGGGGGGGGGAGGTGTTGTGGGGAAAGGAGGTGGGGATTACTTGAAGTGGGAAAATTCAATGTTCATGCCGTTAGGCTGCAAGGTTCCAAGATGAAAAATGAGGTGCTCTTCCTCCAGTTTGTGCTTGGAATTCTCCTGGCAGTGGAGGAGGCTGAGGACTGACATATCAGTGGGAGGGGGAATTGAAGTGACTGACAACAGGGAGATGCAGATCGCGGTTAAGGACAGAGCGCAGGTGCTCTGCGAAATGGTCACCTAGTCTGCATTTGGTCTCGCCAATGTAGAGGAGGCCCCACTTGGAGCACCGAATGCAGCAAATGATATTAAGGGTGATGAAGTTGAATCTCTGGCTCACCTGAAAGGACTGTTAGGCTGCAACGTTCCAAGACAGAAAATGAGGTGTCGTTCCTCCAGTTTGCACTTGGAGGTGCACAGGGTGGTACACAAGGCCGGGAGCTAGACAGGATTCAGTGTGAGGTTACGAACAGAAGAGTTTATTTTCTGTACTCTGCTGACAATCTCTGAACGATGTGAAAGGTTTCAAATTCCAACCCTCCCAAAACCACCAGATTCTGATACAGGGTCTCGACCCAAAATGTTGACAATTCCTTCCCCCCCACGGATGCTGTTCAACCTGCTGAGCTCCTCCAGCAGATTGTTTGTTACTCCAGATTCCAGCATCTGTAGTCTCTTGTGTTTCTCTGTCTTCCTTTTAATCTGAAGATCCAGAATGGAAAGTGTCTGCAGGGATGTGATGTATAAATGTCCAGATAAAAGGGAGGGGTTAAAATGTACCCAAGCTGTCCCTCCTCCTGATGGCTTCCTTTGCTTGTGGCTGCATCTTGCTGCAGGTAGATACTGGTTAAGCAAACACTAAGGAGGTTCTACCTGACTCCTACCTTGCAAATGATACGTCTAATGAAGTTACCAAAGAATGTTCCATTCAGTTGGACTGCGCTGTACCCCCTGACAATCGTGCAGAAAGACACATTTGACCCCAATTCATTCAGGCAGTGGTCTGCATGAAATGTCCTTGAGGTTCCGTGGGAGAAGGAGGCAGATGGTTTCCTGAGCAGATTGTCAACGTCATTTGGCAGAATGCCTGACCACCAGAACTTTCAAACAAGCATTGTGACCTTGCACAGCTGAAGTCTCAATCCCATCATCTGCCTCCAAGACAAATGCAGTGCTGATGTGACTATAGTTCACCTTCTCCTGGACAGTGCTTTTGCCAAGAAGGTCTGGAAAGGGGTGCAGAGGTCTTTATGGAAGTTTGTTCTCAGCAACTGCATAACACAGGACTCTGTTCTATAAGCTGTCCCTGGGGATGCACATGGAGACAAACTCAACTGTTGCTGAAGGAGCATTAACTTATGAAGGACACACTTTGGTCTGACCAAAACCTGCTGGTCTTTCAGCTAAAGGAGATGTCTGCAAACAAATGCTGTAGACTGGCACATCCTAAGGTGCAGGATTCTGTGACAGGGGTTCCGCTGAACCTTGGTGCAGCTGTTGCAAAGGCTCAATGGGGAGAGTTTAGGATCCACCTATCACTGGACGCTGAAGGGCAGGTGGACATTTGCTGATGGAAATTTCGGGAATGAAAAATCGATGCCTTATTGACATAATGTAAATATTGAAATGACACATGAATGCCCTGAATTGTATAATTGCAAATTTTATGAATAAGTTATCCTCTTGGAGAAAAAAAATTCCTATGTGGATTATAAATACAAGATGAATGTGCTGAAACATTCCCAACATGTCAATTTCAGACGGAAAGTTCTTCGCATAGAAATGACAATCCTTTGGAATGGATGCTTGGCTTGAGAAACATCAGCCAAAGCCCTGGAACAGTTTGTAGCTATTTTTATGTCACAGCTATTTTCATCTGGAGGAAGACAGACTGTTTTGTATGAGCTAAGCCCTGCTCCCTTGTCTCTTTGACAGATTCTGTGAGTTTACTGTTATGTCCATACCCTGGACAGATGCTGAGCTCCAATTCTATCTCTCCCACCATAACTGGAGAATAATTTGAACTGGCTTCTTATCCCATGCCTCCATGCCCACAGAATCATTACAGCAAAGAAGGATACTCATCAGTCCCTCTGATTTTTCAACTCCACACTTCATCTAACACAGCATTGGTTTCCACATCCCATGGCAGCACACAGCTCCAACTTTCCTGACACCACCACGATTTAGAGTCATAGAGTCATAGAGTTCAAGAGCACGGAAACAGGGCCTTTGACCCAACTCGTCCATGCCAATCAAATTGCACACCTGAGCTAGTTCCACTTGCTGGAGTTTGGCCCATATCCCTCTAAGCCCTTCCTAAACCTTTCTAGTCAGACTATCTGATGTTCAGCACTTTGAGTTTCGCAATCACTAAAGTTATCTATTTCCACCCCCATTAATAACACTTGACTTTGCCCCGTCTCAGACCAGTTGCTGCTGAAACTCAGCCATTTGCTACCATCCATTGTCACGACTGGTTTTGACTATTTCAATGCACTGCTGGCCAGCCTCCCTTGAGCTACATTCTGTAAGTCCATGGTCACTCCAAACACCATTGTCCATGTCCTAACTTGCAGTATCCTATTCTTCCTTCACCTTGTGCTTGCTGCCCCACAATCGTTCCTTTTTAAACAATGTCTCAGTTTAAAAGTTCTCATTCCTGGTGACAAATACCTCCAAATCTTTACCTCTCCAGATTTCTGTTATTTCCTTCAGCTCCACCAGCTTCTGAAATATCTACGCTGTAACACAGATTGAAAATTTACTCTCACCAGCTTTATATTTATGTTCTTCCTGAACTAATTTCTCCAGCATTCCTGATTTTAATCATCATTGGCGACCATGCCTTTAGCTGTCAAGGTGCTAAGCTCTGGCATTCCCTTCTAAACCTCTCTCCCTCTTTACCAGCTTTTTCCTTTTTTGGGACCCAGGAATTTGACTAAACATGTGGTCATCTGCCCTAATATCGCTCCTTTTGGCTTGGTGTCAACTTCTGCTAATACTCCTAGAAAGCTCCCTGGGACATTTTACTGCATTAGAAGTGTTGGATAAATAGAAATTGTTGTTGCTGAGTGGAGGAAAGGGACTTCAGTTCAAAGTTTTGGAAGTTATTTGTAGAGCAGGAATATGGAAGTTCTTCAGAGTTGGTTTTGTTTACAGTGATGGTATAAAGCTGTTGACAGCAGGTAGTCAAACCATTTTACAATTCTCCCAATTTATATCTGTATCAAAATCATCTGGAATAAAAATTGAGGGAGATATAACAGACGGACCATGACCATTTTTTACATTACTACATAGAATCAAGGCCCACCACATAGAATGATCAATGTATGGAATCAATTTCCAGGTGGAATTATTCAAATGAAACCGAATGAGTGACTTCCTTCATCCACTACCATCTTGCGACTTGAGTGGCCTTGTGAGATTTTTACCTGCTTTTGTTAAAGGTGAGCTCGTTGTTTTTTATCTGTTGTACAAGTGGAACAGCATCCTGTGTTAGAATGCTTCAGCAATCACCCAGTCACACACAGCGGAATGTACTGAATTTGTTGACTGTAAAAAAAGGCAGTCTGAAGTGGCGAGCGCAGATGTGCAAACCAATACAGCAGCGCTGGCTCCTTTGATGGTTCAGTGTCTGAAAGCACAAAAATAACAATGCTCACTTTTAGAGCACCCTTAATCTAATAAATTATCTTCAGATGCTTTCCAGGAGCTTACTGAAACAGAATTTACAGATCCATTTAAATAGCTTTAAGGACAGGCTTGGTCACAGGGATAGGTTTCATGGAGTATCTTCTAAATGCAGAAATCACACTGATGTGTGCACCTGTATTATTAAAATAGTTTAATTTGCAATGTTGAACATTTTAAATGAAGAATAAACTTTGAATTAATAGCAGGAGTCTGGATTTGGGAAGAGTATGCTGGGCAAGGGATGAGACTGTAATTAGTGGTTAATAACAGGATTATTTATTTTTGTGCTGTCTCCATGGTACGTGGCATGGTGACACTCATTGCTGAGATGTATGTGCACATAACTGAAGGTCCCATGCTGCCGTGAATCAATTCCTTAACATTTATCCACATCTAAGGGGTACAGTAACACTGTGGTTAATCTACTGGACTAGTGCTCAGAGGATCAAACTATTGATCCAGACTAAAAAGGTAGAATCTCTGACCAATAAGTGGGTCCAGACCAGCCAATGACTGATCCTTATCTGGCCGCTGAAAAGACAAGCAAACTAATAACTTCAGAGGGCAGTTAGTCATGGGCAACAAATTAGAGCCATACCAATGGGGTCTATATCTTTTGAAATCATTAGCAAAAAGATTCAAGGGAAAAGCAACAAATGGGAGAAAAGATTGAAGAAAACATTGCAGTGCTCTCTGTCGCAGACACTTGCTCTGTTCTCTCAACCTTCCCCTCTCTGCAACTTAAGACACACATGTCTTCTCAATTTTCCAGTTAAGAGGAAGGGTCCTTGACCCAAGATGTCCCCTCTGTTTCCCTCCCCACCGAAGCTACTTGATCTGATGTGTATTTCCAGCATTCTCTGTTTTTGTTCCAGATTTCCAACATCTGCAGTTTTTACTTCCTACATTACTTCCTACCATTCACACTGATCCATGCATAAACCTGTCATAGTTTCTGGAGAAAGATCATTGCAATCTTAAATAAACACAAAGGCAATCAGAGTACACTTGCTGGTCTCCATTGACAACTACAGAGCAGCACTGGGAGATGGGCTGGATCAGACTGACCTGATGATTCATTTTATGAACAGAGAGATGTAAGCAAACAATAGTGGATGGGAAAATAAGTCAAAGTTAAGTGAACCCTTGCACAATATAATATTAATACACTATTAAAACACACTCCATCACAAATTCTGAAAAGTGCCCCAGAGAATTTTGCTGTTAGATTTATGTCAAAATATGATCCGGTGGTGACAGCTCAAATACTCATGCATGAAAGATATCGGGCAGAAATGCTATCACGCAACATATTGTGCAGATATAAGGACATTGTACAAAAGGAAGATGTTTAAATGTCAAGCTATTAGGCAATTAAGATAGTTAACAGTGCTTTGTGGAACTCTGATCTTGTGTTTCTCATCAATCTGATACTGTACTGAGCTGCACTGCAATTCTGAGGTGGCTGGTCAAACCCAGTCACCCCTAAGGCATTCGATTCTTTTGTCTACAGAGCTTTGTGAAAGCTAATCAGCTCCTGCAAACTGAGAGTAAAAGAGCTGAAGAGGCATCCTAGTATCCTGGAGCATTGATCAGCTTTTCTCTGGAGTCTGACCAAAACCCAATAATTGTACAGTATGATAGCAGGGTGGAGACTGTCCGGCTAGTGAGGGCTCAATCTGCATTATGCTCAAATTATTAAAGGCATATCAGACGCCCTAACTGGAGTCAGCAGCTTTTGCATCAGTCTCTGAGTCCTGTTGTCCTGCTTCATCGTGAAGCAAGTGCTCAGCCAAAAAGGCACTCAGCTGAGCCACTTAATATTCCTCCTGCTGATTTTCCTGATCAATAGCAGGCTCTCTCCTTTACTTTTCCAAAGAGCTTGAGAGCCCAGTGTCTCTAATAGCATCATTAGAATTAAACGCACTGTATAAAACCTAGATTTATTACAATCCTGCTTTTATAATCACATATCACCATCTTTACAGCAAAATAAAAGATCCTCAAACATTAGAGATTAATCAAAACCTGAAGGCAGAATATTGCAGTGAGTTCTAGTCACAGCAATCCTTCTCATTGACTTATCTTAGAAAATACTATTACCGGCAGAATACCTAACTGTATTATCCAGAGCTTTCTTTTTTTTTAGGAACCACTGAAATTTTAAAGCAGTAGTCTTCTCATTGAATGTTTTATTTCTGAATTATCAAGAGATTATTGGCTGGTTGAGTTAGTCTCTAAAATTGAGAGCTATATCATTAGAGAAGGGATGTTTGCAGCCTCAGAAACTTCTGAAGGACTAGAGGCTGGCTCCAAATGTGTCCTGTGGGTCTCTGGTACAATATTATGACTGCAAAAACATTAAAAGCAGTCATTGTTGGCCATTCTCCTAAGGATTCATAGTTTTGTTAAGATTTCTGTCACAGAATTTCTCCTGAAAAACAATTAAAGCTCTAAAATTTTCAGAGAAATATTTGTTAAGGATATAATGTGATTTGTCACATTGAGTGGTATTTGCTTCTTTTTGAATTTCCTAGTGAGAAGAGTGTAGGGAAACAATAACATCTAAATCTCTGTGCAAGCTGCTTTCTATAAAATAATATGAGCACTCTTCATTTTTGAAAGTACAACCCAAGCTCACATTGCATTGACATTTCAAGTGAAGTAAGAATAGACCTGAGAATTGACTTTATCTGGCCTAAAAGTCTCCTTCAGTAAGAGCGTGAGAATTTTCTTGCTGTTTTTGGTGAGACTCAATATTTACAACTAGGACAAATGCATCTTTTGTGGCAGGGCAATCAGGCATTGGAAACATATGTCTGCCTTTAAATGTTTCCTTCACATGCCTTTCTCGTTTGTCCCATCCCACAATCTGCAAGGTTAATCCTGAGTTCCTTCCTTACAAATGAGCGGTAGCTATACAAAGGATGGTGATGGACAGAGCATGCCTGCTGCCCACAGGACTGAGTGTTCCACTGCCTGTCCATTGTTCAGTATCCTGACCTGAAACATTGACTGTCCATTTCCCTCAATAAATGCTGCCTGACCCCCTGAGTTCCTCCAGCATCTTGTGTGTTGGTCCTTGGCATTAGATGATTGTTGGAAAATCAGCAAGCTCAGGTTGATGGCAGACGCCTTGAGCTCCTCTAGAAAAATCACCATCATCCTTACCAGAGACTGACTGCAGCAATGAATGGGCCTGAGCTTCAGTTACAGTGCTTTGCTTCTCTGCAACCCACACATGGTGGTCATGGGTTGTAGTCATATGAATGTTTATTTTCAAACCCAGCTCTCAAGTAATATCAAGCCAGCAGTTTCTACCCAGTTTTAAGAGTTTCCTGACCCTTCAAGGAGATGATCTGTTACCTCTCTAATGTTGTGGACTTCTGGATTTTGAACATCAGATGCTTGGCAGCTTTGAGCTGTAGCAGTTGTTTACTCTGCTCTTTGAATATCCAGTTGGAAGATGGTGGTATGGGTTACCTGAAACACACTGGATCATTAGAGATGGCTGCAAGCTAAAGCCTTTGAAGACAATGAAGACCCCAGGTTTATTGTGCTGGGAAAATACTGCTGCAGCATTTTCAATGGCCTGGTACAACTTAACTAAGCTCCATAGAATGTGTAATCAATATCAAATTGTAGGTCACCTGGGAAATTATAACAAAGTGGCAGTGCACCTTTCCTCATTGATAATGTACCTTTCAGGTGGTTTGGTGTGGATATTATAGGCCGCAGCCCATTTGGGGAAGTAGTGCACTTCCACCATGCTAGAACATCCTGTCATCCCGATCCACTAGATCTGATGTTCGTGGACAGAGCTGTTATGCTGTTAGAAACATTCACTCCAATTGTTCGCTCAGTGTGATGCAGGGTCTCAAATTTATGAAAGGATCAGAACAGAATTCAGAAGCCGACTGTCTCCAGTAATCGTAGAAGTCTTGAATGAGTGGTTATTGATGGAGGATTCAGAATGGATTTCAAATAATACTTCTTTACTCAGAGTTGCAAGACTGAGGGTGCTCTTCCAGGTTTAGTTGGTGCAGGAGAAATTATGCCGACATTCAAGATTAAATTGTAAAAGAGAGAAAAGAAAAGAATAGAAATTAAAAAAATGTGAATAAAAATGAACAGAGAGAACTTCTTCCTGACCTATCTTTTCAGAATCCAGGATGAAAGTTCCCAGCAGGTGTACTGAGAAGTTACGATAGAGTTAGAGGCCCATGGATTTCCCTGTCCCTGTAATCCCCCAATTCCTTCAGCATGCAGGCAGCCTGGTGGAAAAAAAAAGTTAAAGGCACATTGAAATCACAAAAATCACTAGATGAGAGATTGGTCGAAAAACAATGTGAGAGATAATTTCGGGCAAGTCCATTACTGAAGACTGTACCTAATATGCACTCACATGTTCGTCAAGCATGCACAGAAGCTGCAAATGCACAGGTATGACTGTGATATTCAGAGCAGGATGCCAAACTGTTCTTGTACAACTGCCAATGAAGCACGAGAAAAGAGTGGCCTATTTGACACTGTGCAGAAAGATCTAAATGAAGTGGTTTAGATACCCTATTGATCGCAAGAGCGCAAAATGATCATAAACAAGCTCAAATCTTCCATCACACATGAATAACTGACTATATGGCTGTCTCACAGCATGGTTACAGAGCTCTTATTTGTCACGTAGACAGTATATACCTTACGTATAGAAACAACAGGGTAAAATGACATTATTGGGCTTCAAGTGTTATTCTCAACAAACTATAATGTGAAAGATGAGTTAACTGTGGGCATTCCTAGTTAAGTGCGCCAAAATGTATACTTTCATTGAAAGGGAACTTTTGGCCAGAGACACTAGAGACTGTAGATACATCAGTCCTGATGCAGGGTTTTGACCCAAAACATCGACAATTCCTTTCCCCCCACAAATGTTGCTCAACCAGCTGAGTTCCTCCAGCAGATTGTTTGTCTTGGCCAGAGATATGTAGGACAAAATATTGTTGTCTTCATGTGGTTGAGGATTACTTGCTTTCACTTTGGTTCTCTGCAATCTGAGGTGACTGATGAAGTCAATGTGAGACCCACAGACTCTTCTGCAGGTGGGACAGGAGGTTCCTGACAATGGGGGTGGATTGATAGCGTGTGAAGTAATATGCTCCTTCTGCCATTTTTACTGGGCTTCCACATGCCTCCAATGCATGAATGTGATTTTGTGCTATCCTGAATGCTTCTTCTCCATTCTGGGCAGTCATAAGCCATGGATTCCCAGAGTCAATGGTGATGTTGCCTTTTTTCAAGGAATATTCTTGAATCTCTTCCCCTGACAGAGCTGAGAAATGAGGATCGGTTGCCGGAGTCTGGTGTTAGACATGTTAGTGATGTGGCTTGTTCATCAGAGCTGACTGAGTGAAACCATGGTGCCAATGCTGGGGGTGTTAGTCAGGGAGATGATATTGACATTGAATCTCTTATGCTTCCAGTGGATTAGAACCTGGACCACTGACTATGATATTGATCCCCAACAGGGATTCAACATTTGAACATAAGAATTAGGAGGAGTGGGCTGCTCACCCCCCACCTAAGCTCGCTCCATCATTTAATAAGATCACGGCAGATCTGATTGTAGCCTCAACATTGAATTCCTGTTTACATCCAGTAACCTTTCACCTTGCTTATCAAGAATCGAACTAACCCTGCTTTAAAAATATTTGAAGACTCTGCTTCACCAGCCTTTGAGTGACTCACAACACTCTGAGAGAAAAATAGTCACATCTTTGTCTTATTAGGGTGAACCCTTACTTTTAATCAGTGATAAATTATTAGAAATTACCTATTTCTAAATTTTCCTACAATTAGAAAGTTCCTCTCCACATCTACCTTATCAAGGTCTCTCAGGATCTTGTATATTTCAATCTAGTCCCCTGCCTCACACTTCCAAGATACAAGCTTAGTTGTTCCAGCTTTCCTCATTGGATAACCTGCCCATCAGTGTAGCAAACCTTCTCTGAATTTTTTCCAACACTTTAGCATTCCTCCATAAAGGCCTGGCTAGGCTTGTGAAGAGGAAACCTTTACGAAGTTAGAGAGACTAGTTTCTGATACCTTTTGATCTGACATGCTCTTGGCAGGTGCCCCTATGCAGAGGCAGTCTTTCACATTCATGAGTTTTTGAACCAAAGAATTAATCTGGTACATTCCAGCTGAAGGTTGAATCAATTCTGACAGAAGCCAGGATTATGCCCTGCCAATAATGATGATATCAGCATTCTCACAATGAGAGAATGTGATGAAGATTTCTTCCACAATACTGGCAGTAACCAATTGAGTAAAGTAGCGTTAAGGGTGAAAGTTATATCCTTCTGGTTGCAGCTGGGATATTGTGCTTAGGTTATCATCTTGGTGAGCAGAAGCAGAGACTTGGATGAAGTCCCAGCACATGATACAGGTACAATTATTTCTTGAATTAGCCAGCTACCTATTGTGGTCATTTCCAACTACTCCATTAGGTCATTTGACACAGGATGTAAATCCAAATCAAGTGACCTGTCTTGCTGTCGTTCAAGGCAAATCATGTTTTTGCAAAGCTGGAAAATGTCAACCAACAATGACTAATTCACATTATTTAAATCAAGTCAAGTCAAATCGAGTCAAGTTTATTGTATATGCACAAGTACGGTGAAGTACAGTTACAATGAAAATATTGCTTGCAGCAGCATCACAGGCATGTAGATTCAGACAACACACCGAACTTATTATACATAAGTTATACATAAATTAACCAAGATAGTGAAGAAAAAAACAATGTGCATAACTCGACATCAGTGCAAAAAAAACCACAATCAGACACAAGTCCATGGTAGTGCAAGAGATGGTCTGTAGTGTTCCATTGCTGACAAACTTTATAAATTCTGTTGCTTTACAAACTTCCTATATCCACATCCCACACTGAACAGGTGTATTAGTGCTTCTCTAAGTACATAAAAATCTTTCATTGTAGTTATTAATTTGACTCATGGCCTATTGTCAAGAAGTGGACATATTTAACAATTGAAAAGTATATTTAAGTCAAAGTTGAGTTTATGGTCGTATGCACAAGAACATATATGCACAGATGCAGTGAAAAACTTACTTGTAGCAGCATCACAGGCACATAGCATCAGATTCACAATGTTCACTAGCAAAACATAAATTAAACATAAATGATACACAATTTTACAAGAAAGGACACAATTAGAACAAAAAAAAAGTCCATTGAAGTGCAAAGTGGTCATAGTGTTGCTATACTAAGGTAGTGATTAGGGTTGTGCAGTGTGGTTCAAGAACCGAATGATTCTGAAGGGATTACTGATCCCAGCATTACTGAATCAAAAATCATTTCTATGTGATTACATTTTTATCTATTCTGAGCATCTGCTGTGGGATATGGAACAATCCCCTACGTGGTTGCTTAATGCTTATCCATCATTGCTGTGATTGCTAGTCAGTTGCTTGACTTTTATGCTGCCATATTTCCACCAAGGTCTTGGTGCCATCTACAGTGCCCCAGCAATTGAAGCAGTTAGTGCCTGCATGCATCAGGACCTATACAACAAGGGAGAGTCCAACCACTTACCCTTAGCCTTCAATGCCATTACCGTTACTGTGACAACGATATAAACATCCTGTAAGTCAACTGTGACCAGAAACAAAAGTAGACCAACCACAAGTGGTTAGAAGAGTAGGTCAGATGCTGGTTGTCCTGCAGTGAGTGACTTACCTTCTGACACCTCCAAAACCTTTCCACCATCAACACAACGCAAGTCAGAAGCATGATGAAATACGCTCCATTTTTCTGAAAGGGTGCAGCTCCAATGATTTTAAGAAGCTCTACACCATCGAGGTCAAAGCAACCTGCTTGATTTGCACCCCATCCTCCACCTTAAACATTCATCCCAATTATGACTGGCTTCATTGTGTACCATCTGCAAAATGGACTGCAGTTACTCACCTTGGCTACTGTGACAGCACCTCCCAAGCCCACAACTTCTACTACCATAGCAAGGGTCACAGACACATAGGAACATCATCTGCAGGTTCCCATCCAAGCAACACTCTATGCTGACTTGGAATTATATCACCATTCCTTCAACGTCTTTGGGTTTAAATGCTGGAACTCTCAACCCAACAGTACTATAGAAGCATCTCCAAGAGAAGAACCTCCAAGCTCAGGGGGTGACTCACCATCAATTTAGGCAAGTAGCGATGGGCAATAAATGCAGGTCTTTCCAATGATGTCCACATCCCCAAAATTGATTAAATGAGTCAAATAAACGAGCCCACACTGATCACACTTTAGAATATCGAATTTCTAAACTGGAGCAAAGTAGTAGGGTTTACAAAAGACTAAAAACTGGTTTCATACTAAGGAAAAGAAAAGTTCAAGTTCATTTTCATACAGTAGTTGCAATCAGTCAACGGTCTGAGCCAGATGCCCAAGGGACAGGCCCAAACCATTCGAATACAAACACAGAAATGTTTTGAATATATATTTGATAGGCAGCTGTTTTGTAGATAAACAGACAGTTATATAAAGAGGATCTGTCTGATTAAAGTCATTTGACAATCAGGACGGGGAATGCCAGTGAATGGCGAGGAAAGAAAAAATCCCCAGTAATGTTATTATGGACATTATACCTTTTCCTTTCTACTTATTATAATAGCTACTGCAAAACGTACAATATAAGGTTTTTGCTATTTACCCCATCATTTTTAGTTAAAGTCCATTTCCGGGTCCAGCCACATTTTATTTTGATGCCTTTAATGTGAAGCATTATCATGTTATAAAACCAATAAACTGAAGTCATTTCAATCTGGAATGACCTGAACAGTCTTCTGGTCAGTCTCTCCCCTTTCCTCCTCGGAAAAACCGAGCACATCCAGACTCTGCCTCCTGTAGTCTAACTTGCACTAAGCTGTGTTCACTCCTTACCCTATGCTTGCTGACTCTCAGTAGTTCCTGGTCTAGAGATGTTTGATTCTACAATTCATCTTATTTTCAAATCCATCCATAGCTTCACATCTCCTTACCATTGTAACCCTCCAGACCTGTAACTCTCTGTAATCTCTGCGCCCCTCTAATTCTGACTTTGTGCAAATCCCTGAATGTAATTCTCCACTACTGGTGGCTGAGTTACACCTGCCAAGAAGTCTAAATACCAGATCATAAATATTTCCGTCTCTTATTTTTAAAAACCTAACTTTTGTTCAGATTTTCGGTCACCTGCCTAATATCTCCTTGGTGGCTCACTGGCTCCCTTGGCAAGTAGTTAAACGTGCTCCATTATTACCACTAGTCGTTTCTTGGAGGAACCTTTGCCAGTCACTTACAAGGCAAGAGGGATGGATTCAGGTACAGCTACCTCCTCCAATTCAATTTCAGGCCCATTAGGAAAATTTCTGCCAGCTCCAATAAGATTGCAGCACCAGACACATATTCCCCTCCCCTTTCAGCATTTTGAAGGGTCACTGCCTTTGCGGCTCACTGGTCTGCTCTCCAAGCCGCACCTAACACTCTCCATCTTTTGACATTGCAAAAAATGTAACACCTTACCTTTCATTTCTTCCCTTGGCATCATTCAGGGACCTAAACAGTCCATCCAGGTGAAACAGCGATTCGCTTGCGACTTCCTTCAGTCTCATACACAACAGTCGGTGTTAACTACGTGTTCCCATCCATATTAGAGAAACCAAATACAGATTGGGTGATCACTTTGCAGAGTATCTTGTTCATTCTGCTGGAGTGACCCTGAGCTCCATGTTGCCTGCCACGTTAATTTACCAAGTCTCTCCCACACTGGCCTTTCTATCTGTGGCCTCCTGTACTGATACAATGAGGCCTAATGCAAGGTTGAAGAAAAACACCTCATCTTCCATCTCAGCAGCCTTCCAGACTCTATATCGAATTCTTCAACTTTATGTAACACACTCTTTCTTTCTGACTTTATCACAACTGGCTTTTTCTACAGGTCATCCATCTGTAATTTTGGTTCAGTTTTTCTCTCTGTATTAGTAGTCTGGCCTGCCTGGCATGTCCCACAGTTAACTATTAACAAACTATTAAGAAAACATTTGTTTGTCCTACTATTAATAAAACATTACACAGACGAAGAACATAAACAGATTCTAACTGCTATATTAACTAATTTGGTCTCAACCTATCACAGATATTCCCTATATTTCACTCATCCCTCCCCCGCCTTCTCTGCTTCTGAAAACTAACTTATTTTCTCTCTTTCCCAACGCTGATGAAGGGTTATGGGCCTGAAACATTAACTCTATTTCTTTTTACACGGATGCTGCCTGACCTGCTGAGTGTTTCCAGCATTTTCTGTTTTTGTTTCAGAGGTTTTTTAAAATGATTTTTAGAGGGAAGTCTCTGTTTCCAAAGGAGCCATTGCTGAGGATCAGTAGGGGAGTGGGGTGGGGGTTGGATGGAAATCACAGCTGGAGACGGCAAAAGGCATCATTTTATCCTTTTTTTTTAAATACAATTTAAGTCCGTTAAAATATATTTACAGAGAACTGTCCTCATGTAAATCTAGTTATAAAATCAGTTCCCTTTTTTAAAGATGATGTAGCATTTTGTGCATTCATGTAACTAACATAACTAATGCACAATCACTTTTGTTCTTAAAATATAAATAAGATTTACCGCAGTCTTTTTATGTAAAGACAATAGCACTTTATTGAACAATTTCAATCTGTAATTGGATGATGTTTAGACAGGACACATTGAATTGATTATTGGATACTTATAATTTGAGAGCAATGTACATAAAAATGCCACATTTTACTAGAAAACTTAAAAGTAGTCATTGCTATCCATTTTATTCAATATACAGTTCAATAATATACTTCCTTCAAAAAAATGACTTAGTGGCAATGTAAACCACTGTTCATTACATCACGTCTATCTCAACAAAAGCAGGTAATGTTCCAACAAGGGCACATTTAAGATACTGTGCTTGGCCTGAGGCAACTTGCAGATTATAAAGTACTATGCTTTTGCTTTGTGAATCTGATACTTATCAGATTTATACCAAAGGCTTTGATACTCCCTGACACAGACCCTGAGGAGATTGTTCTTAATAGCACTCACTGTCATTTACTCAATGCGATTTACTATTGTGTAAAATACAGCTTCTGGCTGCAGCTTCTGACAAACTTACAAATTTTGTTTGATTTTTACATCTGGTTTATAATCAGTTACTCCATTTGATAAAAACCAATGCTTGCTGAAGCAGCAATAAACCATTTGGGGTGCCTTGAGGAAAGAGGTTGTAAAGCATTCACAAAAATCTTTTAACTAGCTAAAAGCAGTCTTCTGTTTAGTAACAATTAGCTTTCAATTCCGGGATTCAAAATGAGTGCATTGACCAGATGAGTCCTAATGATGACCCCAGGTCACTCTGGAGCCAGTTTGTTAGATTGCAGCAGAAATTATTGGATTTCGATCTCATGGGCAAGGGGATTTGAACTGTAGCCCCTGGCCACACTCATCCCCTGAGTTCTGGCAACTATTCTCTTACTTGCTAACAGATTTTCTTATTTGCTGAGTTTTGTTTGAGTTTTGTGTGTGTGGGGGTATGGGTGTGTGTGTACACAAGTGCTCACACATGCATGCACACACACGGTAGTGTTTGCGCACATCCCCCATACACACAGAAACACACACCCATGCATGTGCACATGCAGAAAACCTTCCATCTGGGTTGCTAGATGAACAAAATAAACTTGACTAATTTCCTTCCCATTCTTGTTCAGGGATTTTAAGGATAACTGCAATAGCCTAATTTCAGGACCAGCCAAAACAGTCAGAGTTTTAATCAGGAGGAGGCTGGGGTGGGAGAGAAATCTGCTGGAAAATTGGCAAAGGTTACTCCCAGCCCTTCTACAATGAATGTGATAGAACTATAGGTTTGGTAGCAAGGTGGCATTATGTGGATTTTCTTTACTCTCCCTCAATGTCTGTCCTGCTGAATTCTGTGGGTTCAAGCCAGAGGATCCAGCTCACTCTTATAATGACTATAATGAGTAAAGAGAACCTTAGTCCACGTTACCCTTTCAAGCTACCTTCTTCTCTTCCTCAAAAGACTGTGGACATTGAATACTTTTAAAGCAGAGGTAGATAGATACTTGATAAGTGAGGGGGCGAAAGATTGTCAGGGATAGTGAATGCAGGGTTGAAGCTACAATCAGATCCACCACAATCTTATTAAATGGCAGAGCAGGCTAGAGGTTCATATTCAGAGTTGGTCTCATCAGTTAAGGTGAACTCCTGTTGTAAATGTGTAATTCTACGGAACCATTCGTTCACACACAAAATATTCAAGTAAATGGCATTTAGCTATTGAAATTGTGTTTGATCATCTGCTATTACCCTTGTACTTAAGCGGTATAAAAGTTTGATGTACTTGGAAGTCAGGAGATTCTTCCATCAGGCATCCTCTCCCTGCATGTTTGCTTGTGATGAATAAACGTCAGTTGTATCTACAACTCCGATTTCTGTCTGGCTTGTTTAAAGTCACAACATAGCCAATGTGTGACCCTTAATATTTCATTGACTTTTCACACCCTTGGTTGAACTAAAGACATGCAATTAATATGGCCTTGCCAGTTTCATCACGTACCAAGAACAATTTTCCTGACAAGTCTTGCAAGTTTTCTAACAATTCACGATCTGAATTTCCTCAGCTTCCTTCATCTCTGTTGCAAACCTTTTGCAAAGAGTAAACTGGTGGAAGAACTCAGCAGGCCAAGCGGCATCTGTGGAGGCAAAGAGATGGTTGACGTGTCAGGTCAAGACCTAGTCCTAGTCACAACTTGAAACATTGATCATCCCTATGCCTCCATAAATGCTGTTTGACCTGCTGAGTTCTTCCACCAGTTTATTTTTTGCTCCAGATTCAAGCATCTGTAGTCACTTGTGCCTTCAAGTAAATATGTTGCTGGTCTCTAATCCCATGTGTTAGTTGACTCCTGAGATCCAGCAATAACCTGGAGCTTTCAATCACTGGTGTTGGTTCACGCTTTCATCTTCTCTTCCTAGGGAGCCCCTCAGGAACAAGGGTGACTAGTTTCCATTCCATTCTGTGAGTTCTGAGGTGTTTGAACAGTCCAAGGTCAGACCTGCAGGTAGGGATGGAGGGATGGATGGTGTGAGGTGGACAGTTACAAGGTGGTGTACTTCTTTCACTGCTTATGCTGGGGTTTCTGTGTGCTCCTGATGCATGAACTTGAGGTTCATAATCCCATCATAGTTGCTCCTTCTCCATTTTGAGTGGTTATGGGCTAGGGATTCCTATGAGTTGGAGATGATGTTGCACTTTATCATGGAACCTTTGAGAACATCCTTGAATTGTTTCCTCTGTCCAGTTGGTAGTGTCTTGCCATGGCAGAGTTCAGAAAAGACTGCCTATTTCACAAGTGTGGTTTTGGGCATGCAAGCAATGGAGCTGACTGAGTGTAATTAGGACATCGATGCTGGAGATGTTGGTTTGGGAGAGGATGCTGGCAATGGTTCACTTATTTTGCCTTTGAATTTGGAGTATTTTGAGGAGACGGCATTGGCGGTATTTCTCTAGGGCTCTACCTGTTGTAAGTAATCCAGGTCTCAGAAGGATCACTGTTGCCCCATAGACCATAAACCTTGTTCCAGATCTGAGGTCTTCATCTGCAAACATTCTTTTCCTCAGCTGGCCAAAGGTTGTGCTGGTTTCTTGTTGTGAAGATTTCCTGTTGGGTACAACAAGAGAAGGTAGGTAGAGGACCATGGTTTTGTGAATACTAAGTGTAAGGATCACTCTCTCATATGCTTCAGCAAAGGAGTTTACAATGACTTAAGAGTTCAGCCTCTGAACGTGCACCTACACGTGGGCCTAAAGTTATTAGAGGCACAGATAAGGTGGATGGTAGCAGTCCTTTCCCCAGGGTAGCGGAGTCCAAAACTAGGGGGCATAGGTTTAGGGTGAGAGGGGAAAGGTTTAAAAGGGACCAGAGGGCAACTTTTTCACACAGAGGGTGGCGAGTATATGGAATGAGCTGCCAGAGGAAGTGATTGAGGCAGGCACAATAGTATCATTTAAGAAACACTTGGATAGGTACATGAAAGGGCAGGGCTTAGAAGGAGATGAGGCAGACACAGGAAATTGGGACTAGCTGGGTGGGCACGGTCATTGGCATGGACTGGTTGGGCTGAAGGGCCTGTATCTGTGCTGTATTGTTCTGTGACTCTATGACTCTACACAAACATTGTCTGCATAAGGCAGCTCAATAACTGAAGTTGAAAGGGGAGAGTGGTTCCGAAATGGAGGTGATGTAGGTTGAACGTTTCACATTTGTCCTGCAGATTAGCTTCACTCTAGTAGGAAGTTTGTTAGAGGTGAGGTGCAGTATTGTTGTGAGAAAGATTGAGAAAAGTTTTGGTGCGATGACACAGCCTTGCTTGATATCATTACGATTACAGTTGATTCACTCATTAAGAGCATGATTATCCTTTTCCCTTCAGTCATGCTCACACCTATGTTCTTGGGCCATCCTCTCTAAGACTACCTAGTGGGCAGACTTTTAGGATTGAGAACGACTTGCTTCCATTCTGGTTTTATGGATTCCGAGGTGGTTAATGAGGCCAAAGTGGGAACCGCAGGTTCTTCCACAGGTAGAGCAGGAGGTGGCTATCAGGGAAGGTGAAGGGGTAGTTTGTGAGGTGGTGTGCCGTAACTGCCCCTTATGCCTGGCTTCTGTGTGCTCCTAATTCATGGCGAAGAGGCTCTCAATACCTTCTCTACTTTGATCAGTCATGGGCCAGTATTTCCCAAGAGTCAGTGGGGATGTTACCTCTCTTCAAGGAAGTTCTGAACATATCCTTGAATCTTCTTTTCTGATGACCTGGTAATCTCCTCTCACTATGGAAACCAGAATAGAGTGTGAGTTTCAGGAATCTGGTGTCAGCCATGTGACCTGCCCAAAGTAGCCAACTGAATGTGATTAGAGCCTTGATATGGGATGTTGGTATGGCAGAAGACACTGACGTTGGTTTCCTTATCCTTCCTGTGAATTTGAAGGATTTTGCAGAGATATCCATTGCTATGCCTATAATCCTTATTGCTTGTGATTAATAAGCAAATTTTCTACCTTTCAGAACATCAGATAACCTTTATTTTTGTCTTTTTCTCAACATTCCTATGTTAAGACCTTATGACCTCATTATCTAACTTCTCTCCTTTTAAATCATACTTACCTCTTTCATTCTCTATTACATTTACCTCTTATCTCTTCTGTTTACGTTCTTTAGTTAGCACGCAGTTGGTTTTTGACATAAAGAAAGCTTAATGATGTGACAAAGTCAGCTTGGCTGTGCTATTGTATACATTGACTTCCTTGTACTAGAGCAGTTTAGAAGCAAAAGCATTCTTCACATTATCCAGTAATTCCTTCGTAAGAGATGAACTCGACAGCATACTTACAATTATCTGGATTTTCTAGTGTTGGGATGCATGGAATTCAGGAGGATGAGTTAGGCATCTTTCTGAGCTTTCTACAGTGTGTCAAACCAACAATCTGTTGGCAGATTTCCCAAGAGAACAGGCTATGGATTTGATTCAGGATTTGTTAGAAAATTAACAAAATATTTCCCTTCTCCGTGCATTGTGCCTAATGATTCCTCCATAGGGTATTATGTCGTAAAGGGCCTGTTTAACCCACTCAATTATCACAGTTTATTGGGTAAACCAGATGCTCAGTTATTTACTGGAAACTCTTCCTTATTGGTACCTAAAGCTTAAACTCCAGGGAGCAGACATGGTAAGCTCAAATAAAAAGAAATAAAAGATAATAAGGCTGGAAGTTCAAAATAAAAGCAGAAATTGACATAAACAACTAGAAACCCATCTGCACATTGATGACAGACTTACATGTAAAAGATTGGTCCAGAATTTCATCAGCAGCAAGGCCTTGCAAAATATAGGGCCTCCTACACGTAAATTCCATCCTGCAACAAACCAACTAAAATCCTCCTTAGTCAAATGCCAATAAGTGCTTTGGCAGCCTTCTAAGCCTCACTCCATGTCTTAGCCAGCTATCAAAATTGTCATAAATCATGAATGTTTCCAAATGTTTCTTTCATTCAGAAACATTCAGAGACATTCAAAAACCATTTAACATAATTATTTCTAAACACTTAGCACACACACACATGGCTTACACCTGCTTCACTTGACTGTGTGTGCCATACAACCTGAGGGCTTCTCAATTCACCGAATGGACCTTACAGCGTCCTCAGACAAAGTTAGAGGCGGAGGGTTCTGCTTCTTAATCAATAACCCGTGGTGCTCGGACGTGACAGTCCTGGCGAGCTCTGCTCATTCAGCCTGGAATTTCTAACAGTGAAGTGCCGCCCATACTACCTGCCACGGGAGTTCACTTCAGCTATCCTGATGGCAGTCTACATCCACCCCAGATGGATGTGAAGCCTGCACTCAATGAACTATCATCTGTGGTCAACACCCTTGGAACGGGATACCCTGAGGCCCTCTTCATCATTGCAGATGACTGCAACCAGGCCAACTTCAAGAGTATGTTACCAAAATATGACCAGCACGTCTCCTGTCCCACGAGGGGCCCAAACACCCTTGACCATTGCTATACAAGCATCAAAGATGGCTTCCGAGTCACCCCTCATCCTCACTTTGGTAAATTGGACCACCAGGCTGTGCTTCTTCTCCCTGCATACAAACAGAGGCTGAAACAGGAGGATCCAGTACAGAGAGTCATACAGTGCTGGTCTGATGAAACAGATGAGCTTCTACGTGACTGCTTTGAGTCAGTGGACTGGTCCATGTACAAAGAATCAGCTGCCAGCCGAGATGACTACGTCACCACCATTACAGACTTTATCAGCAAGTGCGTTGAGGACTGTGTACCAAAGAGGACAATCAGGGTGTTCCCAAACCGGAAACCATGGCTGAACCAAGAGATCCACTCCCTAACGAGGTCCAGGACTGCAGCATTCCAATCAGATGACCCTGACCTTTACAAGAAACTGAGATATGACCTCTGTAAAGCTATCAGAGATGCCAAGAGACAATATCAGTCCAAAATAGAGTTTAATGCCCTATCACCTTCCCAGAAACTTTCTGGCAGGTCTATCACTGGCTCTGCTGGGACTGAGTTTCTCCAGTCATTGAACTCTTATCACTGGAAGACCACTGCCTACAAACTGGATCATGTAGGGCTGTGTTTTTACTTGTCACACAAAGGAAAATGCAGCCTAGAAATATGGCCTGTGTTTTTTCAGTGAAATGCATTAACAAACAAAAGATAAGATATCTTTATTAGTCACACGTACATCGAAACACACAGTGAAATGTAGCCCATAAATTTTGCCACGCTTGCGGCGCCAACATAGCATGCCCACAACTTCCTAACCCGTACGTCTTTGGAATGTGGGAGGAAACCGGAGCACCCAGAGGAAACCCACGCAGTCACACGGGGAGAACGTACAAACTCAACTCCTTACAGGTAGTGGCCAGAATTGAACCCGGGTTGCTGGCACTGTAATAGCATTACGCTAACCACTACACTACCATGCTAGTCCCAGATGGCCAACAGAGCAGATTCTATGAATAATTTACAGAAACTGAGGCAAAATCTGGATGTGGTAGATTTTTATTCGCAGGAGGTGTTCAAAAAGTCCCAGGCAGTAGGTTGCTCAACAAGGTGAGAGCACATGGAATCAGGGGTATTGCATCGGCATGAGAATTGGACAGAAAGCAAAGAGTAGGAATAAATGAAATGCTCTCAGGTTGACAGACTGTGACTAGTTGGGCACCGTAGGGATTGGTGCTTGGTCTCTTGTTACTCGCAATCTGTATCAATGTTTTGGGTGGGGTGACTGATTGTTTTATTTCTAACTTTACTGATGATACCAAACCAGATGGAATTATGAACATGGAGAGGAATGTGAAAAGGCTTTATGGGCATATGGACAAGAGTGAGTGGACAACAACATGGCAGATGGAAAATATTGTGGAAAAATGTGAAGTTTTCCACTTTGGTTTATGTAACAGAAAAGAAGAAAATTTATTAAATGGTGAGAGATTGTGTAGTGTTGATATTCAAAGGGATCTAGCTGTCCTTGTATATAAATTAGTGAAGGCTAACAAGAAAGTACAGTAAACAATTATGAAGTAGAAGTTAGTTTTTAATATGAAAGGATTTTAATACATGAGTAAGAGGTCTTATTTCCATTGTACAGGGCATTTGTGAGACCACACCTGGACTATTGAGTACAATTTTGGTCTCTTTACCTACAAATGGGCGTATTTGCCATAGAGGGAGCAGCAAAGGTTTACTAGATTGGTGTCAGGGATGAAGAGAGATTGAAACAAGGGATTGACAGACTAAATGCAGAGGGGATGGTTATTTTGTCTGAGGAATCTAGGCTAGAGAGCACAATTGCAAAAAAGGAGGACTAAAATGAGGAGAAATTTCTTTACTCAGAGGATGTTGAATCTTTGGGATTCGCTACCTTGGTGGAATGTGGAGACTGTAGCAACTCACCGTCCAGTCAGGCGAACCGGCTCGGCAGTCGGATCGCGCGGCGTCGGAGTGACGAGGCCCAAGATGGCGGAGGGCCTCGTCTTTCCTGAGTGATGGGGAGAACCCGCGCACGGGAAAGACTTGATGACGTAGTACTTACGTCATTGCCGGTTGCATTGAGCGGGAACAGTCTCCCTTAAAAGGCACGTTCAAGGCAGGAAAATAAACCATTTCTTCTTTGACAATCCTCCAACTAGCGTCTTGTTTTATTTCGCGGTAGCAACCGCTACATTGGTGACCCCAACGGTCCAAACGGATTTTGGACCGGCGCAATGGACGACAACGCAGCAACCAACACAGTGGCCCTCAAGCTACCCACCTTTTGGACACTTCGTCCCAGCATCTGGTTTGACCAGGCCGAAGCGCAATTCCACCTTCGGCAGATCAGCTCCGACTCCATGAAGTACTACCATGTGGTTAGCTCTCTGGACCAAGAGACAGCCGACCAGGTCGGATACTTCATCCAGTCGCCTCTGGAGGAAGATAAGTACCCGGCTTTAAAGACCTTTTGATTCGGACCTTCGGCCTCTCCCATCGTGAGCGCGCTGCCCGCCTGCTTCATCTGGATGGCCTGGGGGACAGATCCCCATCTGAGCTAATGAATGAGATGCTGGCATTGGCTGAGGCACACAAGCCATGCCTGATGTTCGAACAGGCCTTCCTCGAACAGCTCCCCGATGACATCCACCTGTTGTTAGCTGACGCCGACTTCAGCAACCCCCGTGAGGTAGCCGCCCAGGCAGATGTCCTGTGGAAGGCCAAACGTGAGAGTGGTTCGTCCGTTGGCCAAATCACCAGTCTGCGAGCCCAACGCCCTCCTCGCCCAGTCCCAGCAACCAAGCAGCCACACCCCAGGAACACAGACGGCGACATGGGTGACCAGCTGTGTTTCTACCATCAGAGGTGGGGCGCGGAGGCCCATCGATGCTGCCCACCCTGCAAGTTTCAGGGAAACGCCAGGGCCAGCCACCGTTGATGGCTATGGTGGCTGGCGGCCGACAGAGCCTCCTATTCGTTCAGGACAAGAAATCTGGACGGCGTTTCCTTGTTGATACTGGAGCAGAGGTCAGTATTTTACCCCCGACTGGCCACCAGGTCCTGTACTCAATGCCGCCAACGGTACAACGATACGGTCTTTCGGTACCTGTACACTTCAATTACAATTCGGCGGCAGCTGTTTTACCTGGACCTTTACCCTTGCCACCGTCGCCTGACCACTCCTAGGAGCCAATTTCCTTCGGGCCCACAACCTGTTAGTCGACCTGCGAGGGAAGCGGTTAGTCCACTCTAGCACTTTCCAGACCCTGGGAGAAATCAGCCTACCAGCCCCTCGTCTGGACTCCATTTCCCTTTCTGGCGACGATTTCACCAAAGTCCCGCCGCAACTGTTCGAGCCTACCCATAGGAGGATCGACCACATACACGTCGACCTCGTGGGCCCTCTGCCGGTTTCAAGAGGAGCCCGGTACCTCCTTACCATTGTGGACCAGTTCACGAGGTGGCCAGAGGCAACCCCCCTGACTGACATCACGACCGATTCCTGCGCCCAGGCACTGCTCACAACTTGGGTCTCACGTTTTGGTGTTCCGGCCCACATCACTTCAGACAGAGGCACCCAATTCACTTCCAGTCTCTGGGCTGCATTAGCGAACCTGCTAGGGACACAGCTGCACACCACCACGGCCTACCATCCTCAATCAAATGGGTTGGTGGAACGTTTTCACCGCCATCTGAAATCAGCCTTGATGGCCCGCCTGAAGGGTCCTAACTGGGTTGACAAGCTTCCTTGGGTCCTGCTCGGCATACGCACTGCCCCCAAAGAAGACCTCCGCGCTTTGTCAGCTGAGCTTGTGTACGGGGCGCCCCTAGTTGTCCCAGGGGATTTTATACCTGCCCTTCGAGACCAAGGGGAACAACCCCCAGCAGTCCTACAAAGACTGCGCGAGAAGCTCGGCAACTTGGCCCTGATTCCCACCTCACGGCACGGTCAAGCCCCATCCTGCAAGCCCAAAGAACTACAAGACTGTAAGTTTGTTTTCGTTCGCAGGGGCACACCTCGGGCGCCGTTGCAACGACCATATGAGGGACCGTTCTGAGTCATCAGGAATAATGGATCCACCTTTATTTTGGACGTTGGGGGCAGGGAACAGGTTTTCACGAGGGACCGCCTCAAACCAGCCCATTTAGATCTGCAACAAGCGGTTGAGGTTTCAATGCCGCGACGCAGAGGCCGACCCCCTAAGCGACAGCTGGCACAGCCCACGGACCTTGGGGACTGTATCGCCGGTTCGGGGGGGGGGGGTTGTGTAGCGACTTACTGTCCAGTCAGGCGAACTGGCTCGGCAGTCGGGTCGTGCGGCATCGGAGCGACGAGGCCCAAGATAGCGGCAGGCCTCGTCTTTCCCGAGCGACGGGGAGAACACGTGCGCGGGGAAGACTTGATGACATAGTACTTACGTCATTGCCGGTTGCATTGGGCGGGAACAGTCTCCCTGAAAAGGCACGCGCAAGGCAGGAAAATAAACCAGTTCTTGTTTGACAATCCTTCGACCAGCGTCTTGTTTTATTTTGCGGTAGCAACCGCTACAAGACTGTCATTGAGTTTCTTTAAAACAGTGATTGATAGATTTCTGAACATTAAAGGATTGGAGATAGTGCTGGAAATGGAGCTTTAGTTAAAGATCAGCCATGATCTTAATGAATGATGGAGAAGGTTTGCTGGATCAGATGGCCTCCTGCTGCTCCTATTTTTGAGGTTCTTACACTCTTAAGATTGAGCATAGGGGCATGTGGGCTGATGACTGTGGTGTGTTGATTCCATGTTAGAGTAAGTTAGACCATCATGAGTTCACTTATCCCACAAGTGGAGTCATTAATACATCCATCCATTCTTGATGCTGCAACCGTCTCCATGAAAACAACATTCCCCCTCTGGTTAGCCCTTTCAGAAGGTGTACCCATTATCTTGCTCTGCTAGCTGTATCTCACTCAGGCAGTGATGTTAAAGTCAAAGTTTCCAGGCTATGATAACAAAATGATGTTCAGGTCTGTCACTGTTTGAGTTGTCCATGAGGCTCCTGACATTTCAGGTCCTGAACTTCATATTGAGGAGTGAAAATTGCCTGTCCATTGGAGCAACAAATAATCTGCTCGAGAAACTCAGTGGGTCAAATGACATCTGTGAGTGGAAAGGGATCTGCGGCTGTGTTCCCTTTTTACCTGGTTCAAGTGTGACTTTGCAAATTGCCCTTTCAGCAGCCTGTGACGTGGAGCTCACTGGTGTGCCCACGCATTGCTGCATGGCAAGGTGATGACTTGATTTGACCAAAATGGAAGATGTATCCCCTTCACGTGAATGTGCAAAGAATGGAGGAATATGGACATTGTGTAGGCAGAAGGGATTAGTTCAATTTGGCATTTAGTTACCAGTTTAATTAGTTTTGCACAGCAGTATGGGCTGAAGGGCCTGTTCCTTGTTTGTACTGTTCTATGTAATTGTCGATGTTTTGGGTTGAGACCCCGCATCATTGCCTGTGGATTGTTTCTTTTAAAATGTGATAGCCATTACACACTGGCTGCCAGTGGTATCACCTACTAGTACTCTGACAGATCAGTTTCATTGGCAGAGAACTGCAATCACACCTGTGCTGAGCCTACTTTAATCCAATCACCTTAAGGGTATTCCACAGAAACATCCATTTGTACTTCAGTTGTACATTAATGTGCTGCCACTTTCACAGTATGTTAAACAAATTAAAATAATAAACATGGTTACATCTTCATTAGAATTAGTCAATGGAATTTCATGCTCAGTACTCTCAATTCATTATGCAATTTTAACCTATGGATCTATACCACAAACCACATGGAAGAGCAGGCAATAATGAATTAGGTTTATACACGCATGGGATGTGAGAATCACTGGCACGGCTGATAGTCATTGCTTAACTTTAATTGTCCTTGCTTGATCTGACTTGGAAAGAATAAATCTTCAGGCGGGAGATGGCGTGCCAATCAGACAGGCTGCTTTATGCTGGATTGGTGTTGAGCTTCTTGTGTGTTGGGAACAAACCATTTCTCATTGTACAGGGTGAGACATTCCACCCTGCTGCACTTGTACTGGTGTGTATTAAAAATCATTACATCTGTCCTCTCCAGCTGAGAATAGAAATTGCTGGCACAAATATTCATTATACAGAGCCAAATGCAAAGTTCCTCAATTTAAGCATTAAAATGTGTTTTCTGGACTGTTTGATACAAATTGTTTCAAATTTGATAGTAGCTGTGCCAAAGGTTGGCTGTATAACCCATCTCAATGCCTGGCACAGCCTTAACCCATCCTGTTTTGTGTCTAAAACTTAGTGTGTAATGTAGGTCCATTAGATGAATTACTAATCTGCTTTCTTTCTCTGCCATAATATTTCTCAGGTTTCTGCTATTGAGCAGTTATTATTCTCTAGCTGCACAACATTCCTCAAACAAAACCTGGCTGAGGCTTAAAAGGAACCGACAGCAAGAACCGAAGGCAGCAGAACAGCTATTTTTTAATTTACTAATGATAATACATCAACTAAACATGTGAATGATGAACAGGATGCTGGTTCACTCCCCTCACCCCAAATACCATCACAGCCACCAGGACGATCCATTTAAATTCAGACCATTCTTGCAATCCATCCCTGCTCTGCTTCACAACTCTCATAACACCATAACTCTTTTAATTGTTCCTGCCCAGTTGTGAAAAAAGGGAGTTCAAGGTTGAGAGTGAAAAGAGCAACTGCAGGATAAATAAATGACTTTTACAAAGAAGTATCCCATGAAGGATGGATATTCCTTGGTCTATGTTTGGTTCCCTAACCTCAGTCATGGGGAGCAATAGATCCTTAAGATTAGCTTCAGTATGATTGGGCTAGCGAGGGAGAAACTGGCTGGGAATTTCACTACCGATTATTTTCCCTGCCCTGAAACCTGTTATCCTCCCTTTAGAAATTTACACATACGATGGTCATGTGAGGGGCTCATTTGCGGTAGAGTCCACTTCAAGTAGACTGCACATATAAATGCCCAGGCTGGTACCTGAAAAATGGTAGCTTGGGCAAGATGGAACTATATGAGGCACTGTCTTTGACTGGATGCAGGGAGTACAGGCTAGATGTGGTGTGCAGAAGGAGAGTTTCTTTTAAATATAAATAAAACAAACTCATTCAAACACAAAATCAACAGAAATACCTGTTTGTAGAGCCCTGAGTATGCTTGGTGTGTCACCAGTTTAAACTTCAGCTTCAAACCTTACGGAAAGAATAAGGTGTTTTTCTAGAAAGTTCAAAAGTGCTGCCCAGGCAATGATTCGTTTTTGACTTGTTGTTATTCTGTGGGTCATTGCAACGGTAAGGACAAACCACACGAGCAATTGTTGACTGCTTTGGAAGATGTTAATTGAAAGTGGAATGTTAGCCAGGATACTTGTTGATCACCTGCTCTTCAACCGAACAGGTAGGCAGCCTCTTTGTTTAATGTCTCTGTCAAAGGACAGCACCTGCAACAATGCAGCATGTTCCATCCATACCTGTGTGCAGCTGGTTCGTGACTGCCAGGAGACTACCCCACTCTACGGTGTTCCCTGATTCCGTTCTCAGTTGACACCAGGGCAAGAGTCATCTGATAGCAATCAAGGCCTAAAGGCACTGAAAATACTTGTAGAATAACTATTGTTTTCCCCCAACAAACGATTGACACTTAGTCAGCCAAGGTCAACTCGATAGCAATGTAATAGCTGATCATAACCATACAGTTTTTAGCAACAACCTAACAAACTATTGTTGGGAGAGAAACCTGTACCTCAGTATCTCTTTCTATGAACCTTGAAAACAGTAATTCAAACCAACAGTAAGGGCACTTCATGAAAAAAAATGAAAAGCTTTCAGTGCCAGGATAACATTTCTTGCTGTGATCTTCAACACAGAGGCAGGCACACTGGAACTTTCCACACCTAACATCATTGCAAAAAAAGAGACCAGTTAGTCACATGACACAATCCTTAATGTGGTACGCAGTTAATACAGCAATGATTCTTCACAACCACTATTCCATATTACACATATGTTGAACTGCAGACACTGGGGTTCGCGCAATCAAGAGGGACCCTGATTACACAGACTTTTCTTGTTCTCCATTAGATCCCAACTGATTCTGGGTGGGATCACGAAGTTAGACACTCCACCCTGACAGTGTATTTTCATTTATTCATATCCTTCGTATTCATAATCTGAAGGCAGTGTCAATTATATTTTATTGTCTTGTATAATCAGAAGGTTTGCTTGCTGTGTGTGATTGTTATAACCTGCAGTAGGGATACCTTCCATAGATGTCAATGAAGTAGTTAAGTCCAAAAAGGTACACAAACGTACTGCAGAAGGAAGATCTCAACAGATAGTTATTCTCCTTTAAGAGAACACTGGAGAGTGCTGGAGGGACTTCGGAGGAGATTCACTGGGATGTTGTCTGTATTGGACGAATTTAGTTATGGGGAGAGATCGGATCCCTTCCCCTGGAGCAGAGGAGACTGAGGGGTGACCTGATAGAAGTATATAAGATTATGAGAGGGATAGATGGGGTACATGGTCAAAATATTTTTCCCATGGAAATGTTATCAAAATCAAGGGGATATATATTTAAGGTGAGAGGAAGGAATCTTAAAGGGGATTTGAGGGGAAGGTTTTTTACACACAAAATGGTTGGTGTTTGGAACGTGTTGCCAGAAGAGGCGATGGAAGCAGATATAATTACGATGTTTAAGAGGCATTTAGACATGCACTTGAATAGGCAGCAGGATGCAGACCTCATGTAGGCAAATGGGATTGGTATAGATGGGCAAAAAAGGTCAGCATGGACGTAAAGGGCCAACTCTATGACTCTATGACTATGACATGATATTTTTGGAAAATTTGTTGAGTATGTAGGAAAGTTAACCCAGTTGTTTTGAATATATGCGGCAATATGTGCATTAATACAATCCTTTAGTTGCTTAATGGTAGCACGGTTGTTAAGTTACTCATTTACTTTGCAGAGGACTGAGCCGTTGATCTGGTGACTTAGTTTGAATCCCTCCTAGGCAGCTGGGGAACTTAAAATTCAGTGAATTATATAGATTTGAAATTAAAAAGCTACTGTTAAATTAAAAAGCTATTGATTGTAATGTTAACCATGAAACTGTTGTGAAAGCCCGTCCAGCCTTCATGGGAGGAAGTCGGCCATCCTTATTAGGTCCAGCCTATTACCCAGCATGTGCTTGACTCTACATTGCTACATGAAATGACCTAGTTGTTCAAAGACCAATTAAGGCCAGGCTATAAATGCTGACCTTGCCAGTAATGTCCACATGCAGTGAATAGAAAAAGATTATTGGAATGTTCAGCAATTGATTATTGTTTCTGCAATTCAGTAGAATAACCTGCCTGCACCCAAAATAGAAACAGAAAATGCTGTAAGTACTCAGCAGATCAGGCTGCATCTGTGGGATGAGGAACAGAGTTAATGTTTCAGGTAGAAGATCCTTCATCAGAACTGGGAAGGAAAGAAAAGAAGCTTGTTAAGCTGTGGGGAGGGTGGATGTCGTGGACAGGGTAAAACTGGGGATAAGCTGTAAATAAGGGTATCTGGTAAACGAGTGAATGAGAGCAGTTAGAGAGTGAGAACATAAACAAGAGAATGTAGGAGTTGTAAAATACAGAGCAGAAGACAAACTAACAACCTGAGCCAATATCACAGATGGATGACTGGTGTATTCAGAGCAATCAAGTTACATGAAGTTGTGGAACTCAATATTGAGTCCAGAAGGCTGCAACGTGCCCACGCATGAGGTTAGCTGCTGTTCCTCAAGCTTGCATTATGGCTCATATGTAACAGTGCAGGAAACCACAGAGTGGGAGAATTAACTTGTCCTTACAGCTCTTCCCTTCTCACCATTAAGGGACCCAAACAATCTTGCCAGGTGAAACACTTGCACTTCTTCTAGTCCAGTGAATTGCATTTGGTGTTCACAATGTCGTCTCCTCTACAGTGGAGAAACCAAACACAGATTGGATGACTACTTTGCTGAGCGCCTGCATTCAATCCGCAGTGGTAACCCTGAGCTTCGTGTTGCCTGCCACTTCAAAATGCCATCCCATTCCCAGTCTGGCCTATTGGTCTGTGGCTCTGTTATAATGAGGTCCAATGCAAGCTCGATGAACAGCACCTCATCTTCCATCTGGGCATGTTGCAGCTTTTTGGTCTCAATACTGAATTTTACAACTTAAGGTAACTTGATTTCTTTGTCTGTATCATCCACCTGTGATAGTGGCTCATTGGTTTGTGTTTCTTTTGTTCTTTCTGGAAGTGGAGGATGTGCCCAGCTTGACCTGCCAGGCATGTCTTCCTACTCTGCATTTTGCAACTCCGATATTCCTTTGTCTCTGTTCTCAACCTCCGACTTCTCCCATTCATTCATTGACCCCCATGCTTATCCCCATGGTCAACCCTGTTTTACCCTATCAGAGTCATTTCCTCCTCCATCTCACCTGCAGCTTAACAAGCTTCCTTTGTCTCCTTCCCAGTTCCAATGAAGGACCTTCGACCTAAATCAATAAGTCTGCTCCTCTTCCTGCAGATGTGTCCTGACCTGCTGAGTATTTCCAGGATTTTCTGTGTTCACTCTGGATTTCTAGCATTTGCAGTTTTTTTGATTGCCATCTGCCCACACCTGATTATATCCTGGGATGAGGATAGATTGGGTGGGTGCAGGGAGGAAGGGGGGGTGATGGAGGTTGCAGGACTGCTAAGCATAACTGATGCTTATATTCATTGTGTGTGTGCTAGGGGTTAATTTTGGTTACTTACTTGAATTCCTTGTGTCATGTAATTAAATAGATTGCATTCCTTATTTTGTGCCAGATGTAATCAGCTGAGAACCAAGAACCTGTGTAATGCAGGCGTGAGCCAGGAAATATTGCTGAGCAGAGTAATGCAATGAACACCATGAAAAACATAGGCTAAAATGTCTCCAATATCGTGTTGCATTAAACTACACATATATACTGCCATACCTTAGATGTCTTGAAGTCTTGTTAGTTCTGTATGGCTTGGACATGTCAATTTAGCAGCACTGGTTAACAATTAGTCATGACAAGTTTATAGAACTTATAATACAGAACAGTACAGCACACAACAGTATCAGGCCCTTTGGCCCACCATGTCTGCACCGATGCCAATGTAAACTAATCCTGTCTGCCTACTCATAGTTCATAGCCCTCTATTCACTGCCTGTACATGTGTCAGTCTAAATGCCACTTAAATATGTCTATTGTATTTGCTTCCACCATCTCCCCGGCAGTGCATTCCAGGCACCTACCCACACACTCTGTGAGTAAAAAAATTTGCCTGGCACAAACTCCATTAAACTTTCCCCTTCTCATGTTAAAACTATGCCCTCTAGTATTTGACCTTTTCACCCAAGGAAAAAGACTTTGAATATCTACCCATTCTATGCCTCTCATAATTTTATATACCTCTAGGCTGCACCTCAGCCTCCGACACTCCAGTGAAAACAATCCAAGTTTGTCCAGCCTCTCCTAATAGCTAATACACTCCATTCCAAGTAACATGCTGGAGAACCTCTTCTGCACCCTTTCCAAAGCCTCCACATCAGTTTTAAAGTGTGGCGACCTAAACTGCTCACTATGCTCCAAATATGACCCAACTGAAGTGATATACTGCTGCAATATGACCTCCCATCTTTTATACTCAGTGCCCCAATAGGTGAAGGCAAGCATGCCATATGCCTTCTTTACCAGCTTATCTACTTGTGTTGCAATTTTCAGGGAGCTATGGGCTTACCCCCCAAGATCCCTCTGTACATCAATACTGTTGATGGTCCTGCCATTTACTGTATAGTGTCCCTTTGCATTTGACCTCCCAAAATGTGCCATCTCACACTTGTCTGGATTAAACTCCATCTGCCGTTTTGCCACACAAATTTCCAACTGATCTATATTCTGCTGTAACAGTTGACAACCTTCCTCCACAACTCCACAAATTTTTGTGTCATCTACAAAATTACTAATCAGACCACCTACAGTTTCATCCAGATCACTTATATATATCACAAACAACAGACATCCCAGCACTGATCCCTGTAGATCACCACTGGTCACAGACCTTCAGTCAGTTTCATTTTAACAAAGTGCTGGTAAGACATTAAAGTAAATGGCAGGGACCTTAGGAGCATTGACATACAGAGGGACCTTGGGGTGCAAGTCTATAGCTCACTGAAAATGGTGACACTGGGGAATAGGGTAATGACAAAGACATTTGGTATGTTTGCCTTCATAGACCGAAACATTTAGTATAAGAGTTGGGGTATTACATTACGGCTGTACAAAATTTTTGCTGGACCACACTTGGAGTATTGTGTACAGTTCTGGCCACCACATTACAAGAAGGGTGTGGTAGCAATAGAAAGAGTGCAGAAGAGATTCACCGGGATATTGCCTGGAATGGAGGACTTTAATTACAGGAGAGATTGGATAGGTTGGGATTGTTCTCAATGGATCATAGGAGGCTGCAGGGTGACCTTATAGAGGTTTATAAAATTATGAAGGACGTAGATAGGATAGAGAGTCACAATCTTTTTCAAAGGGCAGGGGAGTTTAGAATTAGAGGGCACAGTTTTAAAGTGAGAGGGGAGAAATTTAAAAGATTTCTGAGGGGTAGGTTTTTCACAGAGGGTGGTGGTTATCTGGAGCGAGCAGCCAGAGGAGCTGGTGGAGGCAGATACAATTACAATGTTTAAAAGGCATTTGGACAGGTACTTAGATAGGAAAGGCACAGAGGGATACAGACCTAATGCAGGCGTCATGGTCAGCATGGACGAGGTAGGCAGATAGGGTCCGTTTCTGTGCTGTACATTTCTATGATTCAATGATTCTATGAAAGTGTTCCTTAAAAGTGTATAATTATTTTGTTTTCCAACTCATTTCACTCAGATCCTATCAACATCTTAGGAGATCCCAAATGTTTTACTGCCAATGAAGTACCACTGTTATTATCATGCAGACCACGTAACAACTAATCCATGCACAGCAAGCTTCCACAAAGAGCAGTGTGATAACGAACCTGTATTAGTAATGTTACTCATAAAATAAATATTGGCTTATACATTGGGGATATTTCCCCCACTCTTCTTCAATATAGAGTCATGGAGTCTTTTACCTTCATTTTATGTGGTTTCAGTTTAAGTTTGTGTCTCATCCAACAGTGGAATTCGTTCTAAGGCATAACAAAGGAGGAAGAAAGATCTTGCACTTAACCCAAAGACTGTGGGTTGGTAAGTTAAGTGGCCACTGTAAATTACCCTGAGTGTGTAGGTGAGTGGTAGAATCTGGGGGGAGTTGAAGAGAATGTGGTGAGAATAAAAAATGGAAATGATGGAGGATTACAGTGTGGTTGAGAGCCAGTGAGACTTGATGGGCCGAATGGCCTTTTCCTGAACTGTGTCATTCTATGACTCTATGATTCTATCAGCAGGATCTTCCAAAGTGTTTGTTGTTAAGTACTCTAAACTAAATTATTTCTATGGCCAGGTTACAGTTGATGTTTGGTAGGCAAATGTAACAGACGATTTGCACATGGAACATATCTTTGTTGGTACAATATAAGCAATAAAGGTTGGTCTGAGTACCAATAGAATTACAATATTTTCAAATAATGAAATTATGATCATTGAAGTTCATTGCCGCACTTTATCTGAAATATTTCTTCTGTCCTAACAGCTCCGGCCCCTTCCCCCCAACCCATCCCACTTTCCCACTTCCCCACTTTCTCTGCAACATAAAAGTAAGTCTTTCCTAGTTCTGATGAAGGGTTTTCAACCTGAAACGTTAACTGTTTTTACTTTCCACAAATGCTGCCTGACCTGCTGAGTGCTTCCAGAATTTTTGTTTTTTATTTCATTTCATGAATTTGTATTTGATATTTTACTCATTTTCTTGCATTTCCTTGTGAAGTTTCTTATTGACAATAGCATGACTAAATGCACAACATTTAAACTGTTCTTATAACTATTATGTTGCATTCATGTAGACACAAGAAAAATAATAATCATGTTTTGTAAAGTGAGTTGCCATACTATAGTGTTTAAGTTACCGTACTAGCAATCCAGAGGCCAAGGATAATGATCTGCAGACATGAGCTCCAAAACACTCAGAGTAGTTGTGGAGTTGAAATTCAGTTAATTAAATACAGTAACCTGGAATAAATAAATACTATTAATAAAGTCACCATAATGCTGCCATGTTGTCATTAAAACCCATTGTTCATGCACATTCTTTAGCAAAGGAAATTTCCTGTCTTTGACCTGTCTGTTCTATGAGTGATTCCTTACTCTCAACCCACCCCCCTCCCCCAGAGTAGCCCAGCAAGCCACTTACTTTAAATGGGCACTGCTCACATCCTGTGAATGTCTACCACCCACCCTCTCACCCCCCAAATAGTATTGTTGGCGCTTTTCATTTTGTTCCATTCCGTCTCTCCTCTGCTTCCTATTCTCGACTCTTCCACTTCTTTCTGCTCTCTGCAGTCTCTTTGCTGTGTGTTCTGTTCAATCTGTGGTTCAGTAATCATGTTCAATTTGCTCTGAATCCATCAGTACCAACTACTCAATGCTTTCAAGTAATTATAAATGTCTGTGTACCCAGCCCAGCCAGGTTTTGCTCTGTGCCCAACTTGGTTTTTGACTTCAGTATAGTATTTTGAAGCCATTGGTAGATCACGTGCGCCATAACATTAATAGCAATCACAAGTTCGTTCCTGCATCAATGCCTGTACAAGAACCTCAGCAAGTATAAAAGTTCTGTGTACAGGAGGATATGACATCAGCTGGATTAATTCCTAAATTCCAGGCATGAAAAGACAGGGTTTATATCCATGGTGCCACCCATTCCCACTGAACACTTTTATGCAACTTATCTTTCACCATGACTAGATTTTGCAAGTCAGTGCAAATTAGTAGCAGTATTCTGCAACATTCTGGCCTCACAAAATATTTGGACTTTGCCCTGGTTAAAGCAATGGTAGGTTATGCAAAACAGAATAAGGGGTATATAAGGAAAATATTTGTTGGCATACAGTATATTGGAACGGATGATAGCACGAGGTGTTTAGACCTTCTCCACAAAACGAATCTACATAAAGCTGGTACATTTGTTTATTGTGCAAGTTGTTGGACAAGTGGTCCAGGTCAGGAAATAGGATAATAGAATAGCAAACCAGAAGGCCATTTGACCTCTCATGTCTACTGCTGAACAAATAATTAACAGATTTAGACTGGTAGCACTGAGAGTGGGGATGATTATAAGGTGGTGCAGAGGAGGTTCACTAGGTTAATCCCAGAGATGAAGGGGTTAGCCGATGAGGAGAGAATGAGTCGCTTGGACTATACTCGCTGGAATTCAGAAGAATGTGAGGGGATCTTATGGAAACATATAAAATTATGAAAGGGGTAGATCAGATAGAGGCAGAAAAGTTGTTTCCACTGGTAGGTGAGACTAGAACTAGGGGACATAGCCTCAAGATTCAGGGGAACAGATTTAGGACAGAGATAAGGAGGAACTGCTTTTCCCAGAGAGTAGTGAATCTGTGGAATTCTCTGCCCAAGGAAGCAGTAGAGGCTACCTCTTTAAAAATATTTAAGACACAGTTAGATAGATTTTTGCATTGTAGGGGAATTAAGCATTATGGGCAAAAGGCAGGTAGGTGAAGTTCAGTCCACAGCCAGATTAGCCATGATCTTATTGAATGGTGGAGCAGGCTTGATGGGCCGGATGGCCAATTCTTGCTCCTATTTCTTATGTTCTTATGTTATTAAAAAGGAAATCAGCCTAGTTGTACTTGGAGTTGAACAGGATAGAGACAAAATGTGTTATAGGTGAGGTGCTTGACTTAAAGTGGATGTGTAATTAAGTGAATTTAATAGATAAAGGCAAAGCAGGACCTATGGAATACACGTCCTGTACCGTGTGGAACTCCCCCATGCCTCCTGTGTTCTGGACACCCACATGTGCAGGAGATGCTGTCAAATGGAGTAGCTCGAGCTCCAGGTCTTAGAGCTTAAGCAACAACTGATGTCATTACAGTTTATCCACAAGGATGTTTCATGAATAGCAGGTGCTCACTCCACAGCTAGAGGAACTGCATGCAGGGGGGAAATGGGTAACCACCAGGAAGACAAAAAAAGCAGGCAATTGAGGCATCCTTGAAGTTCTGGAGCACTTTTACCTTGTTCCATAGAACCTGAAGTTGCTCTGTCAGTTTCTCAATCAACAGTGGGCCTCCTTCTTTGAAGACTTCTTCTGGTATAGCATCTGCTCGCGAGTTTTTCCGCTCGATAATTGTGACACTGACTTCTGAACTTCTGCCAGGTCTGAGGGTTCCGCAAGAGTGGGGTTTACCTATAATTTAAGAATAGATAGCTGAAAGCACACTGACTATTAAAATCACTGGGTAAGAGTTCAGAACTGAAGGAACACAGAGATCTCAGAGGGCTTCAGGGCTGGAGTAGATTACAGAGATAGGGAGTTCACTTAACAGATGTTTCTTTAGCAATGTGATTTGGTAGACAATCAGGACGATCTTCAGAGACAGTTCCCATGTATGAGGGCATTCTCCTTTATAAAGCATGATAAAACAAGGCTTTTAATCAGATAGATTTACACCCATTGATACATTATTGTGGTTAATATTCTAAATATTTCTTGAATGATGTTAGCCATACCAATTGCACAAGTATTGTTGCACTGAAGGGGCACGGTAGTGCAGTGGTTCGCGTAATGCTATTACAGAGCCAGTGAGCTGAGTGCAATTCCCGCCGCTGTCTGTAAGGAGTTTGTGCGTTCTCCCCGTGTCTGCGTGGGTTTCCTTTGGGTGCTTCGCTTTCCTCCCACATTCCAAAGATGTACAGGTTAGGAGCTGTGGGCATGCTATGTTGGCGCTGGAAGAGTGGCGACACTTGCGGGCTGCCCCCCTGGCACATTCTCAGTAATGCAAAAAGAGGCATTTCACTGTGTGCTTTGATGTACATGTGAGTAATAAATAAATATAAATATCAAACATGCTTTTCAAAGTGTACTAAATTCTTCCAGAAAATATGACAATAATATACAAAGGGTATGTCAATTAATTTTTATGCTAATCAACAGTATTTAATTTCATTTACACACAAAAAATTATTTCTATCAGCAACATAAATTGGATTGCACATAAAACGTGCTCTGGGGCCACAATGTGTAATTATTTCAGTACAAAATGTACACAGAACTTGTGCTGCCACCTCATTATTTCAGCATCAGGCAGTAATACCACACTGATTATTGCCTTTTTGCTCATCCACAGGATTCAATTTCCTAATGGAAAACACTACGATGTTGGAGGAACTCAGCAGGTCAGGTAGCATTTGTGGAGAAAAGCAGCCCGTGCTTTTCTCCATGGATGCTGCCTGGCCTGCTGAGTTCCTCCAACATCATCGTGTTTTTCATCTTCTAGCATCTGCAGTCCTTTGTTTCTTTCGTTCAATTTCATAAGTTGTGAGCACTCCTGAAATTCTTAAAGGGGCAGTGGTTTTCCCATGCAACTGGAGGTGAGTGTCATCTAATGGGTTTTGAGTGTCTGCTGTAAACTTCAGTGGAGAACACGAGAACTGACACTTCGCCTTCCAGACATGGCTCTGTTGGTCATTTGACAGTACTCTCACTTCTCAATATGATGGCTGTGAATCTAAGACTTGAACCTAAAATGTAGGCTGACAACTCAGGTGACACTGTTGGAGGTGCCAGCCTTTGGGATGAGACATTAAAATCAAGACCCTGTCTGCTCTCTCGAGTGGGCATCAAGGCCCATGCCAGGATTTCAAATAGCCGGGAGTTGTTTCTGGTGTCCTCACCAATATTTATTGCCCAATCAATATCGCTAAAAAACAAATATGTGGGAACTTGCTGTGGCACAAATTAGCCCTAGTCCCTTTGTTGAATGCAAAGCACTTTGGGACATCCTGTGCTTACAAAAAGACAGTATGTAAATACAAGCTTTGCATTTTCCTCATTATTTTCTTTTGCCCGGGATGTATTTTGTACAGCCCAAAGCATCTTTAAACCAGATTAGGTACTCGGAATCTGAGGGCATACACCACATGCTCTGGTTTTACGAGGTTGAATAAAATGTTGGAATGCAGTCATAATGTCATCGTACTGGTCTTTGACAGCCTAATGGAGCACATATACACTGGAGCTAACCTAGGAGTTACAGATGTAACTTATTTAATCTTTTTGTGAAAAATATACTTTTCCTTTCTGTAATGACCTCTACAGACATTATCTTCCCCAGTATCCTGAGAGTCCTGATTCATGATGGACGTCAGGAATACCAGGTATTACCAAAGTGATCATGCTTCAGTTAGCATAGACAGTCTATTCAAAGGCAGGGAGGGGGAAAGAAGGAAGCATCGCAGCAGGGAGTCATTGTGAACTCAGTTTACATCTTAAGCAGAATCAGGATCAGAAAGCATAGCTGATATTTCTTCCTCCCCAGCCCAAGGGCAGTACATCAACATTCCTGCTGAGACCAAATACTTCAGCACAGACTGGGGATTGAACTAAGGATCATCCTCAACTACAAAGCTCAGTCCCACATTACAGGCTCTAAACTATCAGCAGTTTCTTCACAGAAATTTGGAGAAGTAAGCAAGGCTACGTAGAGACATGAAGGAAAGGATAAAGGAATATATTCTTAGCATGTTAAAGTTGACAAAAAGCAGGAAACATGCTGAGACAGTTGTTGCGCTGTATTTACAGTCAGTCGCATTTTACCACACCTACAGCTTTCCTGTTTTACTTGAAGTGCTCTGGGCTGCAGAGTGGAGAAGGAGGAACTGGGAGATGTCTCACTGCCCTGTCAACTGGCCTTTTTGTTTCTACTGCTGTTTGTTGAGTGGGCTGTGTATTTCTCAGTTCAGTGCATTCCCTGCTTCCTTTTCTGTCTGTTTTCCTCTCCCTCCATAGTTGTCAGATGCTCTGAAACATTTGTTGGAAGTCCCCTTCAGTCTTCAGATTGACCATCATAATTTGAATAGCTGTGTGTTAGCAGACTGATTAATCAGAGGTGGCATCAGAGCCAAACAATGATCACCTGAGACCCAAGGATGGAGACTTACTCGCAACAATTGCAAAGACACACCATCTGAAGAGCTTCATTCGTACTTTATTACAAACCAGACCCTTGGCCAGTTTCTGTTCCATATTGTCATGCCTGAAGTCATTGTTTTGATGATCAATCTGCTCCCTGACCACTGATTCCATCCTCCTCCCTGTCTGTTCCTGAGACAATGTGTGAAGCCTTGTTGCCTGTTTGACAATTAAGTTTCAAACTCCACTTCCTTAATGTAGACACCTTAGACTCACCATCGTAATATCAACCAGCACTGCTGTTACCTCATTCCGACTGCCACTGAAATTCTTACGTACATTTTAGTCAACTCTGGAGTCAATTTCTCTAGTGCCTTATTCTTCATGGTGAGTTCTCCTTCTACAAAATTCAACATGTCTAATGCTGCATTGCCCAGATCCTGAGCTTCTTTAAGTCTCGCTCAGTCATCATACTATCGGAACTCAATATCAATGTAAAAACACATATCCTCTTCTAAATCACAATCCTATGCCAACCTATTACAGCAATGTTTTCTAACCTTATAAGCTCTTCTGTAACTTTCTGTATATCTTCGCCCACTTCTACTAGCAGAATCTTCAGCCCTGCTCCCTAAACTACCCTCCATGAAACCTCTTCTTCTTCCCTATTCTTCATCTTCCCATCAAAGTTCTTCAGCACTCTATCAGAATTTTGCAATAAGCAGCTCCTCACACACCTCAGGGTGGTTTCAAACTTAAAGGAGTATATTATACAAATGGGCAAAAAGAGTTTACAAGATTGTTCTCAATTTCCTTCCTCAACAATCTTTTAATTTTATTTATTTAACAAGTAAACGCTTTATCTTTCTTTGTGACATGTCATTCCTTCCTTGTTTGTAGTTGTGGACTAAGCAAATGTAGTTGCCATAGGAACCATAATCCATGAATGGTCACGACCTCCTCAGTGGTAGATGCAAAGTACTTTTTTTTAACTTCTTTTGTCCTGGAACAAATGGAGTTATAAGGTAGAAGAGCAAGAGCCTTGTGCAAACATGACTCGACCAAACACGGATGGAAGCCTCAAGGGCTTTTACTGCTCCAGAGGCAATAAGAGTACCACTGCACTGAAATACAGAGTAACGGAGGCAGTATTAGAAGAGTGATCTTGCAAGTGATAGCAGCTCTTTTGCTGAATTGCAGGAGTGTTATTTTAAGCATTCTAAAAATACACAATATCCCATTGAACAAGCTCTGGCCTTTTCAAGAAACCCATATATTGAGAAATACTTTTAGATATGTCAGTTTAATCAATTATTCACCCAGTGGTATTGGATTGTTGAGCTGAAGTGCACTTTTGCCACAGTTAGACCATTGGCAACACAGCAAAACAGTGTCTGAGATCGTAAACCGATTGAAATGAATACAGGAATGAGAGAAAAAGAAATGGTAATGTTAGCTAAACTTCGGCCTCAGTGAGGATGTGCAATATGATCACTGGAACTGAACCATTCACTCAGGCCTCAGTTTGGTCTCCAATCTGTGATGTGCTCCCTGATTTCAAATATGGTCATAATATGAACACCAAATTTGGTCTCGTTGTTGCTTTACTGAGCAACTGAACTCCTTCTAACTGAAAATAACAGAAATAGATACTGAAAATATGAAATAAAGACAAAATGCTGGAAATGCCCAGCAGTTTGGGCACCATGTGTGGAAAGAGAGAGTTAATGTTTCATGTCCAAGACCCATCATCAGAATTGCAAAAGAGAGAAAATATTGGAGACATTAGAGACTGCAGATGCTAGAATGTGGAGCAACAAACAATCTGCTGGAGGAACTCAGCAGATCAGGCAGCATCTTTGGGTGGAAAGGAATTATGATGTGGAGCTTCGACCTGAAATGTCGACAGTTCCTTTCCTCTCACAAATGCAGCTCGACCCACCGAGTTCCTCCAGTATATTGTTGCAAGAGAGAAATCAAGTTAGGAAGAGGGATAGTAATTGGTAATTGTCACATATACAGAGGTACAGTGAAAAGCATTGTTTGCATACTTCCAGACAGATCATTCCATACATAAGTACATAGAGGGTAGAACTTCTAAATTCTATCCAATTGTTGCAGCTGCCAAGTGCACCTCGTCAGATCAAGAGTGAGGCCAGAATAAGGTTTAGTTGTTCCTGAGATCCCACTTGGATGAGGCAGCGATGGTTATACCTGAAAAGCCATAAAAAATAAATTCATGCCTTTAAGGAAGTACTTTGGAAGAGAAATGATAAAATTAACATCCAAAAATATTGTAATAGGCACTGCAAAAAAAGAATAAATATGTAAGTAACAACATCCACTTATGGTAACAACTTGCATTTATTCAATACCTTTTCCATGCTAAGGGTGTAAAATGCTTCTGAAGAGTTCAATCAAACAAGGGCTGACCTATGAGCTGTGAGTTGACTCAAAGTGATCGGATATAGAGAGAATCTCAAGAGTGGAGTGAAGGGGAGAGATTTAGGGAAGGGAAAGTGAAAGGCAGTTTACGGGAGAAAATGCAGCAATATAACTAGTGACAGCTGAACACATCAGCCCCATTGTGTACAAGACACGTCAAACCATGGAGCTGATCCTTTGAACCTCTTATCTCATTAAATAAAGTGTTAGAACATGAAAAGCAGATCATGGAAAACAGAACCTGTATTCAACTAAGACCTCCAGATGTAAAGTGTTTGAGGTGCTTCATGACATGCGGTGGTCTGAGTGTTGTCAGGGGCCCTGAATTGTGCACAGTACTGACAACAGCAGCTGCCTCTGTGAAAAAAATACAACGATATTGCATGAGTGAAACACTGGCCTTATTCCTTAGGTGCTTTCCTGAGGTTGGATCGGCAGTAAGGAAAGCAAATGCTATGTTTGCATTCATTTCGAGAGGTATAGTGTATAAAAGTAGGGAAGTGTTGATGAGGCTCTACGGGGCACTGGTGAGGCCTCATTTGGAATATTGTGTGCAGTTTTGGGCCCCATATCTTAGGAAGGATGTACTGATGTTGGAGAGGGTTCAGAGGAGATTTACAAGGATGATTCCCAGAATGAATGGGCTTACATATGATGAGCATTTGTCCAATCTTGGACTCTACTCACTGGAGTACAGAAGAATGAGAGGGGACCTCATAGAAACATTTAGGATGTTGAAAGGACTGGACAGAGTAGATGTGGCTAAGCTGTTTACCTTGGTGGGTGAGTCCAGGACCAGAGGGCACAATCTTAGAATTAGAGGGTACCGGTTTAAAACAGAGATGAGGAGAAATTTCTTTAGCCAGAGGGTATTGAATTTATGGAATTCTTTGCCATGTACAGCAGTGGAGGCCCGATCATTGGAGGCATTTAAGGAGAAGATAGATAGGTATCTAATTAGTCAAGGTATCAAGGAATATAGGGATAAGGCCAGAAATTGGGCTAGAATAGTTTTATTTTCTCATGGAGCAGACTCGATGGGCCGAATGGCCTACTTCTGCTCTCTTGTCTTGTGATCTTGTGAATAGTGCATAAATAAATTTCAAATGCCAATTTCACAACTTAACACTGTGTTCTTTGATTTATGATATCACAATTTATAACAATCAGTATTTTCAAGATCTCAAAATGTACTCGTTAACTGAAGTGAACTTGATTATTAATCATTTAAGAATGAAAGACTCAATAGTTTTGTGGTAATATCTACATTCTCTCATGGAAATATTCTCCATAATCTCCTGCTTGATGATAAGGAAAAGCTGATGCATGTGTGGTTGTCCAGACACTAAAAGCATATTGATGATGGTATAAATTGAATCATGTGTGCAAGCAATATATGTCACCTCGTAACAGAGTACAAAATTAAACCATTCACCCATTGTTCCTGTGCTAGCTCTTTGAAAGAGCCATAGAGTCATACTTAGTCTGCCTGACCGTTAAGCACCCACTTACACTAATCTCATTTTATTTTCCCATAAACTGCAGATTCTACCACTCACCCCACACACTAGAGGCAATTTACAGTTACCAATTAATCTACTATCCCTTATGTCTCTGGGATGTGAGAGAAAATCAGAATGCCCGAAGGAATCCCACGCAGACACAGGGAGAATGTGCGAACCCTACATAGGCATCACTGGAGGTCAGGATTGAACCTGAGCTGCGGGAGCTGTGAGGCAACAGTTACGTTAGGGTCATGGAGTCATAGAGTCATGGAGTTGTCCACTTATCTATGTCCACCTTAAATATATCAAATGATCTGGCCTCCACCACCCTCAGTGGCAGAGAATTCCAGAGACTCACTAGTCTCAGAGATAGAAAAAATTCCATGCAGCTCATTATTTTGTACTTATGTCCCCTTGTTTGTGTCATTCAAAATTGGAAGGGGAACAAACCATATGGCATACCACTACTAAAGTTTTCCAGTTACTTTTATCCTGCTGTCTGCCTCCTTTATAGGTTCAAAGACATGAAAATCTGCCCTCATTTTCCCATGGGCAGATTTTCCCTGGAATAAAGGAGGCTGAGGAATGACTTGATGGAGGTATAGTGTAGCAGTTAGCATAAAGCTATTACAGCACCAGTGACCTGGGTTCAATTCCGGCCACTGTCCCACTGTCTGTAAGGAGTTTGTACGTTCTCCCCGTGACTGCGTGGGTTTCCTCTGGGTGCTCTGGTTTCCTCCCACATTCCAAAAACGTACAGATTAGGAAGTTGCTGGCATGCTATGTTGACACCAAAAGCGTGGCACCACTTGCAGCTGCCTCCAGAACACTATGCAAAGATACATTTCACTGTGTGTTTTGATGTACATGTGACTAATAAAGATATCTTATCTTATAAAATTATAAGAGGTCTGGATAGGATGGTCTAAGTCCTTTTCCCATTGTGGAAGTGTCAACTACTAGGGGTCATAGTTTTAAGGTTAGAGGAAGGAGTTTTACAGGGGATTTGAGGGAAAGGTCTTTTACACAAGAGAGTGGTTGGTATCTGGAACTCGCTGCCTGAGGAGGTGGTGGAGTCATGTACAGTCACTACGTTCAAGAGGCATATAGATGGGAACTTAACTAGGCATGACATAGAAGGATACTGACCTTGGTTGGTAAATGGGATTAGGGCAGATGAGCAAAAAGGTTGGCATGGACATGGTGGGCTGAAGGGCCTGAGTCTCTTGAGCTGGACAACTTTATGACTCCATACTGTTTTGGAAGAGCACAGTGGTATCACACAAAGGTGTAAGAGCAATATAGTAGTGGAGGTTTTAACTTTCCCAATACTGACTGAGACTGCTTTAGTGCAAGGAGCTTAGATGGGGTGGAATTTGTTAAGTGCATCTAAGAGAGCTTTTTGAGTCAATATGTCGAAAATCCTACTAGAGACAGGGCGGGTGAAACTGGGTGGGTGGTGAAAGTGCCGGTGGGGGAACATTTTGGGAACAGTGACCATAATTTTGTAAGTTTTAAGGTAGTTATAGGCAGGGATAATGTTGGTCCTCAAATCAAGGTCCTAAATTGGGGGATGGCTGATTTCGATGGTGTAAGAGAGGCCCTGGTGAAAGTTAATTGAGAGCAGATGTTTGTGGGTAATATGACAGCTGACAAGTGGAAGATTTTTAAAAAGAGAGTTAGTAAGAGTTCAGGGCCTGCATGTTCCGTAAAGATGAAGGGCAAAGATGGTATGATTGGGGAACCTTGGATGACAAGGGATATTGAAGATTTGATCAGGGAGAGAAAGGAAGCACTTGACAAGTATAGGCAACTGGATTTGACTGAATGTCTTGATGAATATAGAATGTGTAGAAGAGAACTTAAGAAAAGAGTTACAAGGGCAAAGAGGGGAAATATCATTGACAAGTAAGATTAAGGAGAATATCAAGATATTCTATGAGTATATGAGGAGCAAAAGGGTAGTCAGGGAAAGAGTGGGTCCCCTTAGGGATTCAAGTGCCTGTCTAGTTGCTTCTTAAATGTTGTTACCATTCCTGCCTCCACCACTTTCTCTGGCAGCTCATTCCAGATGCCAAATGCTTTTTGTGTGAAAATATACCCCTCAGATCCACTTTAAACCTCCTCCCTCTCAACCTTAAACCTATGCCCTCTAATTTTAGACACACCTACCATGGGAAACACACTCTGGTTATCAACCTGATCTTTGTCACCTCTCTTATCACCTCTCATCCTCATGACATGACATATCATGTCACCTCTGATCCTCCTTTGCCCCAGGGAAAATAGATGCAGCCTATCCAATCCTCATAAGTCTGCACTCCAATCTAGGCAATATCCTTGTGAATCTTTTCTGCACCCTCTCCAGTTAACCACATCTTTCCTAAAGTGTGGTGACCAGAATTGCACACAATGGTCCAAGTATGGCCTAACCAATGTTTTGTACAACTGTCACATGACATCCCAACTCTTATACTGAGTGCTTCAGCCAATGAAGGGAAGTATGCCATACATCTTCCTCACCACCCTGTCTACAGGTGTTGTCACTTTTGGGGAACTATGTACTTATAACTTAAGCTGTCTCTGTTACACAACACTCCTCAGGGCCCTGCCATTCACCGTGTATTTCCTGTCCTTGTTTTAGCCTCCCAAAATGCATCACTTTACACCTGTTTGAGTTAAATTCCATTTGCTATTCCCTTGCCTCCTTTCCCAGTTAATCTATATCTTGTTGTAACCTTAGACAATTTTCTTCACTGGCCACTAAACTAGCAATTTTGGTGTCATCTGCAAACTTACTAATCATGCCATCTGCATTCTCACCCAAATCATTAATATATATGACAAACAACAGAGGACCCAGCACTGGTTCCTGTGGCACACCACTGGCCAAAGGCCTCCAATCTGGAAAACAACCCTCCACTACCATCCTCTGCCTCCTGCCTGCAAGACAATTTTGTATCCAATTTGCAAGCTCGCCCTGTATCCCATGTGTTCTAAACTTCTGTACCAACTTACCATGCAGGACCTTGTCAAAGACCCTAATAAAGTCCATGTAGACAATGTCTACCGCTCTGCCTTGGTCAATCTATGATCACCTCTTCAAAAAACCTAACTAAATTTATGAGATACAATTTCCCACACACAAAGCCATGTTGACTATCCATAATCAGTCCTTGCTTTTCCAAATACAGAGAGATACTGCTTCTCAGAATCTCTTCCAGTAACTTTCCCATGACTGATGTTGGGTTCACCCAGCCTGGCGTATCCCTGCTGCCCTTCTTAAATAAAGTTCAATAGTCAATGCGTAAACCAGAAGCCTGTCGATGAACAGATAAGCTTTCTTTAGTTATATGGAGTGAGGGAAAAATACTGGCCGGAGCATTGCAGTTAACTCTCCTGCTCTTCTTCAAAATGATGCCGTCCACCTGAGAGAGTAGACAAATTGCCTGACAGAAAGTAATACTTATAACAGCTATCACTACCACACTGGAAACTTACCCAGATCTTTGTGTTCAACTCTCTGAATGAGACTTGAGCCATAGTGTCCCAGCCCCTTTTGAAAGTTACTATAAATCTGCATCCGCTATGTTTTCACCCAGTGTACTCCAGACCAGAACTTGCTGCAAAAACTATTTTTCTTGTCTTATCCTTCTATTTCTTTTGCTGATGTACTTAAATCTAGGTTGTCTGATTACCAGCTCTCCTGCCAGTGTTAACTATTTTCCCTTATTGGATTTATTTAAAGCTTTCCTAATTCTGAGCACCTCAGTTAAACCTCCCGAATCCTTTCTCATCTCAAAGACTAACAAAGAAACAACCTTACTTCAGGGACTTTACTGGTATCCAGCATTGTTGAGAGCTAAGAATTGATTTAAATCTAAAAACTAAGGGCATTTCTGGCAACAGTGCAAGATGTCTCACTTAAAATCTTGAGGCAGCAGATTTTATTTTATGTCTTGGCTTGGGACAGTGATCTAGTTACAAGATACTGTGGAGCCCACTCTCTGTTCAACCAAATCTGGGAAAAGGACTGGAGTTAGGAAGCAATTCTACTCCTAACATGACCATCCCTTGTCTTGGCTTCCCACAGAATACAGTCCTGACACATCTCCTGAGGTCTCCAAGAATTTCTTTACACAAAAAAAGGGTTAACTTGTTGAGATGATTAAAAAATGTAAGGTAGAGAGGAAACATTTCTTTAATTGAAGGAGTTAAAATTAGAGCCAGGGGCTAAAATTAGAGCCAGTCTGGGGTGACAGAACTAGAAACTCTTCATTGCCAAGGTCATGGAAATCAAGTGACTGAGAGCTATTGAAAACCTAAAAACTAGGACTGATGGATTGTTTATACACTAAAGTTGATCTCTCAATCTACCTCATCATGGCCCATGCACGTTATTTGTCTACTTGCACTAAGCTTTCTCTGTATTTGTAACACTGTATTCTGCATTCTGTTTTTTTCCTTTTGTATGATTCTGATTCTGAATCATCTATCTGGATAGCATGCAAACAAAAGCTTTTCACTGTATCTCAGTACATGTGACAATAATAAACTAATTACCAATTACTCTTGCCAGGAAAGGGCTTTACATTGTAGTGCCACAGAGATGGAATTAGTATGCAGTTGAACCATAAGAAATAGGAGCAGGAATGGCCCTTTGCCTCTTGAGCCTGCTCCACCGCTCAATATAGTCATGGCTGATCTGATCTTGGCCTTGGCTCCAGTTTCCATCCCATTCCCCCATAACCCTTGACTCCTCTCCAGTACAAACATTTGTTTATCTCTGCGTTGAATATATTAAATGATTCAGCCCTTCACAGCACTCTGAGGTAGAGAGCTCTAAAGGTATATTGAGAAAAGAAAGTCCTCCACATCTCCACCTTAAAATAATGACCCCTTATTCTTAAACAATGCTCCCAATTGCTGATTCCCTCATGAGGAGAATATTCCTGTTATCCAAGTGAACACTGGAACATGCTTCGAGCACTGACTGAACCACACCTGTTTCTATATTCTAATGCTAACTACTTGGCTAGCATAAGGAAATTACCTTTCCATCTGGAGTGCAAATTTCTCATATTCATATGAAAAAGGGCAGCAAAATCTTCACCTGTTTCTATTGGCTGAGCAATGCCATATACATCTATGCTGGGTAAAGATGGAAAGTGATAGCACATTAGAAGATTTGTTTTGACGGGCCGTAGCAACATCTATCTATCGTGTCCAGCATGCAGCTACTTACTACGATTTATTATATTCAAGGACATGCCAAATTATTTATTGTTAGTCAATGAAACAATGTTCTACATGCACCATCATGTTTTAGCTTTCAAGTCAGATATTCACAGCTCTTTATAAAGGAAATAAATTTAAACCGTGGTTTCATTAAACCAATTTATTGAGAGTACATGAAGTTTTCTGGAACACCACCGTGATTCATATTTTCTTTCTGTAGCTCTCCTGAAGCTGCTGCCTCAGACCAAAGTGCTGTGATGCCTCTGAGACAAACTAAGAGCTGTGCAAGCACCTGCTGTTCTATTTCTTTCCCACACCTACTGCCACGGGTGCAGAGCTGATCCTGTCATAGTGAGAAATGATTAAAAACTAGCAAGGTAGGCCCACTAAAGGGGGAATTTTTGCAAAGGGATAATACTTGACAAACCCTTTCATTTTTGGAAGAGATGATGTGCCAAGTTTGTTGCTGAAAGAAAATAAGGTTCGTATTTACAGAGCACCACAGGACATCCCAAAGCACTTTACAATGAAATACTTTGAAGTGTCTGTTATACCATAGACATTATGCCAGCTGATTGTTTTTGCACTTCATCTCTCAAAAACAGCAATGTTAAATGATGAGATCAGTTATTCTGGTAATGTTAGTTGAGGGATAAATGTTTATAAGGGCAACAAGGAGGAATTCACCTGCCTTTCTTTGAGCTGCACCATGGCAGAATTTACATTTACCTGAGAGGTAGAACTGATTTTGTTTTCAAGCAAAGTAACTATTTCAATTTGGCTTATACAGCATTGTGCATGTTTTCAAACAAATGAAAGAAGATTTGTAATTTTCTTTCTCATGGTGTTTTTGGAGTGCCTCAATAAATTTTACGGCATTTAAAGTGTTATATCAATGTAAGTTGTTGTTGTTGCATAGAACAGTACAGCACAGAACAGGACCTTTGGCCCACAATGTTATGCCGAAATAGATAATCCCTTCTACCTGCAGAAATCCCATATCCCTCCATTTTCCTCTCATTCATGTGCCCATCTAAGCCCCTCTTAAAAGGCCCCAATGAATTTGCCTCCACCACCCTATCAGGCAACGCATTCCAGGCATCCACTACTCTCTCAGCAAAAAACGTACCCCTAACGTCTGTTCTGATCCTACCCCCTCTGGTATTGGATGGCTCAATAATGGGAAAAAGATATTGCTATACCCCTCATAATTTTATACACTTCCAGCAGATCACCCCTCAGCCTCCGTCGCTCCAGAGAGAAGAGCCCAAGTTTGTCCAGCCTCTCCTGATAGCACATGCCCTCTAATCCAGGTAGGATTCTAGTAAACCTCCTCTGCACCCTCTCTAAAGCCTCGATATCCATCCTGTAGTCAGGTGACCAGAATTGTACACAATACTCTAAATGCGGCCTAACCAGAGTTGTTGTTATTGTTGAGCCTTAAGCTATAAATTGGTTAGATTGATTCCAAATTGCTACTACAAATGATACTAGTAACCTTATCAGTGTAGCAGTATGTTTTTGAGCTGTGTAAACTGCCTACCATTTCCTCGGCCTTAACCCAAGTCTCGGTAGCTTGCTCACACAACACGACACAACACAACACACTCTTGCCTGGTGGAGCTGGTCCCAGCTGACTGTGCCAGCAACAGCTCAGCCTGGTTTCCTGAAGTGTTTCCCACAGTCCCGCTTTCTTGGTCTTGTACTTACAATAATCCAAAAATGCTTCATTGATTGTGAAGTGCTTTGGGCTGCCTGGAGGTGGTATAAGGTAAAAGACATTAGATAAATGCAAATCTTACTTCTATTCTTGTCCTTTTAGGAGCAGAATGGCTTTCCTTTTCCTCTGGACCACAGGCACTGATTGCCTGAGAGAAGCAGCCTGACGCCAATTTTCTCGGCTATTTCTCCGGATTTCTCTTGAGATGTCTGTACAGGGTGACATTGATGGTGTCGAGGGTTGAGAAATGGAAGATGGAGTTTAATCCAGATAGATGTGAGGTGATGCATTTTGATTGTATCAAAGAGACTATGAATGATAGTGTCCAGAGAGTTTTAAAGAGCAGAGGGATCTTCGTGTACAAGTCTAAAGATCCTTGAAAGTGGCAGCACTGGTAGATAACATGGTTAAGAAGGCATATAGGATGCTGGCCTTAGTCAGGGCATTGAGTTCAAGTACTTTATAAAACATTGGTCAGACATCACAAAATTATGAGAGGTATAGATAGAACAGACCGCAGGAAACTGTTCCCCATGTCAGAGGTAGATAAAACTAGAAGACATAGATTTAGGGTAAAGAGTAAGAGATTTAGAGGGGATTTGAGGCGGACCTTTTTCACCCTGAGAGTGATGAGTACCTGGGATACACTGCCTGAGAGAGTGATGGGAGCAAAGTCACTGACAGCATCTAAGAAGTGTCTAGACAAGCACTTGAGTGGCCTAGGCATAGAAGGCTATGGGCCAAATGGTGGGAGGTGGGATTAATAATGGACAGATCCCTACTGGTCTGTGTGGATGTGGTGGCCAGAATGGCCTACTTCCATGTTGTACGATGCTATGACCCTTTGAAAATCAACATATGCCACACCCGTTGGCTCCCTCTTATTCTTCCTGCCAGTTATATATACTGCCTAATTATTTTATAACTTTCTAGGTGCCCTGTCACTATATCCTGGATTCTACCACTTTGCCAACAACAGATACCAGGCTAACCTGTCTTTAGTTCTCCTTTCTCTTGCTTTGATCTCACCTACTGCTTTACAAATTTCTGAGACTGCTCCAGTATTCAGGGAATTTTGAAAAAGCATCACCAACTTATCACCATTATCTTAGAACCCTGGGATGAAGAGTCTCAGGCGCAGAGGATTTGTCTAGTTTCAGACCCCTCAATTTTTTCAGTACAGTAGCATACGCAAATAAGTGAGACATCACTGGAATCATTGAACATCATTGTGCATAGTTTAAGAAGAGCCTTGAATAAATCAGACACACTTTCTATAGCTCGCCACGTTTCCCATGGATCATCCTCCACAATCTGCATGTTACTTCGCTACAGAATACAAATCCATTGGCTCACATGCGCTAAAATTGTTTTCCCTTTAATGGGCTTAGTATTTCCAGAATTTTCCATTTTTATATCATAGATGGATTACTTTCCTTGTGAAGTTTTTCATTTTTCAATGGAATGTAAATTTGTTGAGAATTTTGAATTCTTTAAATACTTGCCATTGTTTATATATGCATAAACCTTTTAATCTGCAGGTTTCATTTTCCCTCTGGTACTTTAGAGTCCTGTTCAGCAGACTCAGGCAGCCATTGCTGAAGCAAGCATAGTCTTTGACCAACTCAAGTTCATGCCAGCAGTGAAATCGACCCCAAACACCTTCAGCTTGAACGTTTGGAGTCTTCTGTTAATACTGTGATTGAAAACTTATCATGTGCACATTGTCATCATGTTGATGCTAATTGGGCACAAAATATGTAAGTATAAGTTAAAAATCCCTGACTGACTGACACAATGCCCTTACTTCTGGGTTTCCCATGTGCTAGTGAACCTGCCCCTGCTCCCAGCTTCTCTGCAAAGTGAAGGCCAGCCTTTTCACTTACTAACCCAAGCTGAGTAAACATTAGTTGAAAGGTAAACAGTCAAAGGTAGATCACCCACCTGAGGAGCAAAAGAATTGAGAAAGGTCACTGACATGCCTTCTTGGGATATCAAGGTCAATCCAAGCTCAGTGATGCATTCTTAGTGCAATAATTGTGGGTTCAAGCCTCACTCCAGTGACAATGCGTAGTCTAGTTTGCCATTTCAGTCCAGTACTGAGTGAGTTCTGATACCTTTGGGTTGAGGCATCGGCATGGATTTTCATGAGAAATGCCAATGGTTTTGTGTTTAAGCGCCTATATAAGTGTACATTTCAAGACTCCTGTTTAAGCATGTGCAAACAAGGATGTCACAAGCTAGCTGGGCGGTCTTCACCAATTATAGTTCAGGCTGTATTCTGTCATGGACTCCTCGTGAAGGCCAGCAGTGGAGCAGCAACATCCTGCATTTCCACAATGGGAAATGTGGGCACCCAGCCTGCACAGGATCAGACCTGCATAAGATCAAAGATCTCATCAAAGATCAGTGATCTCCATTTACTTCAATAGCAAGGAATGGCTGCAATGGACAGAAATAAGTTTCAGACTGTTTACATTTTTGATGTAATTGAGTCAATTTAAGTGCATTTATTTCTTTTTAAACACTTCCTTATATTTTTAAGATTTTAACTTTTTTATCTTCCAAAATGTTTTTTTTTGCAGAATGTAATAGTTATTTGAAATTCAAATAGTTTTGAATGCTTTTGAATGTTTGTGACTTACAACCATCTGTCAAAGCATTTCTGCGGGATTTACGATTGCAAGGTGTTGTGTTCTGCAAAGCATTAACAATCAGCTCGGAAACAGCTTTGTCCAGGAAACCCTCACTACAGGATCTGCTCAAGGTAAGGATCAGTATATCAGCTAAACACGTGGTGAGTGTCGAGGGGCTGCTGGGGTGCGGAGCTCACCACTCCCAAGAAATTCTGGGTCATTAATCCGAGGCCTTGTCTGCTCTCAGATATACAAGGTTCCTGGCATTATTCTAAGAAGAGCAGGGATGTCAAAGTCAAAAGTCAAAGTTGAGTTTATTGTCATATACACAAGTACATGTATGCACAGGGTCAAGGAAAAACTTAATTGTAGCAGCATCACAGGCACATAACAGCATATAAGCAGCATTCACAAGAAAAACATAAATTAAAAATAAATTATACACAATTTTTGCAAGAAAACACAATTAGAATAAAAAGCAAAGTCCATTTTAGTACAACGTGTTCATAGTGTTGCTAAACTGTAGCGAGGTATCTTTCCAATGTTTATCTTCAGTCACCACCATAGAAGTGGACTAACTGGTGATTATTCCATTGCTGTCTCCTTGAGTCTGCTGTGGGTCCTACATTGCCAGAAGTAATTCATTGGCTGTTAAAGTTGTGAAAAATGCCATATCAATTTATTAACTTCAGAGGACACATACAAACAAATTCTCAAAGAAAAGTGTTTCACCTTATTCTCTTTGCAATCTGATGCACTCACTAAGTTTCTAGATAAAGTGGAGGATTAACAGGATCTGTACTGATTCTGAGGATCTACAGGAAGCCTTCAGGTTTGGAATAAAGGTCAGGAGGGTCACAATGCTGAGTAGAATGGATCTTCTGCTGTTTGCTATTCAATCTGGCCTGGAGCTCCTTTAGGGCTTAGTCCAGACTGGACTTGGTGCCACCCAGTCTGGCAATGAGCAGCTGCAGGGCTCAGTTCTGTTAAGGTTTACAGAAATGAGCAGAACACTGTAGGTGGATTGAGTCAGAACATTGTGTCTTTGCAAGAAAGAAATATTTCAAAAGCATGCAGCGTCCAATAAAATCTATTTACATTCTACATATTTTTTTTCCTTATCTCCTTTCCTTTGCTGCACTTCTATGACTGAGTTAATTATAGTCTGATTAGAAGCTCTTCTAAAGATAAAAATTCAGGACCTGCGGATGCAAGGGAGAAGCCACTTCACAAGGAAAAAAAACAGCTACTGTTAACACATGGCACTGTCTGGAGACAAGAGAAATATAACTGCTGGGTCAGATCAATCAGCTCCCTGTTTCTGCGCACACATGCTGTTCAGATCTGTGCATTTTCCACTCCTCAAATCTGAACATGAGGATACAAAAGGTCGCAGAAACTGTCATCTTGTCTGGATGCTACACTATATGGCATTGATCATTAAAATACATTTTCGGTGGTTATGTTCTTTGGACACAATTAGTTCCATTATACTTTTGCTCAATTGGTGAGTTTGTGTGTGGTTGCCAGTGGTAATTATATATTAAGGAATAAGTGAAATTTTCACCTCTAGACAGTCGAGGATGATTGACCCAGTAGATCCAGTAGTAATGAAAGTATATGAGTAGCTTGGAGTAGCTGCACTGATTTAATCAAATGTTTGGATGAGAATATAAAGCCTTTCTGTGCAGATATGAGTTATCCATATATTAGGACTGCAGCAGAGAAACAAAGGACTGCTGATGCTGGAATCTAGAAGAAAAACACTATGATGCTGGAGGAACTCAGCAAGCCAGGCAGCATCCATGGAGAAAAGCAGGCGGTCAACGTTTCGGGTCCAACCCAAAGTAGGACTGCATCAAATGGCGGGTAACTGAGGAATTTCACTCTGATTATTTGGGCATTGTTAATGTGAAACTAGTAGCTTGTATCTTCAAAACAAAAACAGAAAAGGTAGGAAACGCTGAGAGGTTAGGCAGCATCTGAGGATAGAGTTCAAGTTTGTGGCTTTGTTTATTGGTCCAGCAGAGACGAGGATCTGGAAAAGCCAGCCACCAAACATGAAGTGGTCTGTGAAGCCATTCCTCCAAGTTCACAATGGGAAAGTTTGGTGAACAGCCATTCACAATGGATTGCAATAAAGCATCTGGGATGTTTGCCAACACCAAATGCACACCAAAAGAACTCACATTTATTTTTGTGACTGTTGGACGTTGAGGAGATTGTATTGGATAATGATCCACAGATTGATTCATTCCAACTTGAACAGTTTGTAAGACAAACTGGAATAAAACTGCCTCACATTTCCTTATCAGAGAGGGAGAGGAGGAGAGAGAGAAGCTGAGGGATCGGTATGTATGCTGAAAGAGGCATGAAGGAAGCACGTCATGCACAACAGATCAGGTAACACTATGAAATATCGGCTCAGATTTAGTTTTAAACTCTAGATCAAAGCCTCTCTGTACTACAGGGTACACTCCTGCAGAAATGCTGATACATTGAAAACTTGGGATGGATCTTTGTATAGTTCAGTCAAATCTGAAGGGAAGGTGAAAGAAAGACAAGTGAGAGAGATATCATGATACGTACTATAAAGAGAAGAGATTCAGATTACAGATTAAGTCCGTGTGTGAGACATCTAGGCAGATTAGAAATGAAAAATTGGGATACTCATGAGATTGGGGAGGTATATAGTTCCGAGACTGATCTCACAAAGTAGTCAGAAAGTTTTGCATAGATCTGTTGATCTTATCCCAAGATATCCAAGATAACAATGAAAAAGATAGTATCTGTATATTTATTTAATTAATTTCATAAGTATGAATGTGCATGGGAGATGGCTCATTGGTTTGGATAAGGTTCTCTCGGAAACTTTACTTACAGAGTCATAGAGTCACAGAGAGACACAGCATGAAAAAACGTCCTTTGGTCTACCAAGTCCACACCAATCAACAAACATGTATGTTTACACTAATCCCACCCTAACCCACTTCCTGAGGCTCTGTTAAGAAGAGGCACTGCCAGTCACCGCAGCTCCTGCTCCTCCATAAGTTGCTGCTCCTTACATCTCCACCTGATCCCTCTTCTGTGAACCTTTATTCTGTGCAGCTCCATACAGTGTAGCATCCAGTGTAAACTTCTTTGCAGCAGCCAGCATTAAGCTTTCACAGTAAGAAAATAGACCAGGATTACCCAAAGTTACCTGGCAGCCTCAATGGACAAAGCAGCAAATAGTCTGTTCATGGGTGATTGAACCCTTTAACTGGCACTGTTACCTGTTAGCACCACTATTCAGGTAGTTCCGGAGTGTGCATTCTGATGTTCAAGGGACAGGCAGATCCAATGCTTGTAATAATTGCATATGCTGTGCCCAGTATTTTTGATGCTTTGACTCCAGTTTTGCACCTGATTAACAGGTGTCCTGCCGTTGAGTTTCTGGTTTTATATCTAATAAACATAGTGTTCTCTGTGTCAATGTCAATGGGATTGGACTGCCAAATATTCATCATTAACCCTTTGTAGAGAATACCTAAGAAATGCTTACAAATTCATTTGAGATCTGGAAATACATACAGTAGAATGATTGAAATTGGGAAAAGGAATGTAGATAAAAAGAAAGAAGCAGCAAAGGAAGCAGAAAAATTGTTCAGTGAAAGGAGACATGACAAGGCTGGCTATGGTGAGTGTTGCCTCCAATTTGCACGTGTGGTACCAGTGCCAGCTTCAGGCCAGAGCACTGCAACTAAAATGCGTACACATGCATTAAATAAGTGGAAAGTAATATGTTAGCAGGTATTTGATAGAGATTACAGGAATAAGGAAACTTAAAAGCAGCATCTAGGTTTGGATTTTGGTTGTTATAAGTGGCTTAAGGCACACTGGTTAAGACTAGCCAGGTTTAAAATATTTAGAAGAGATGGACAGGAGAGGCAATTAAAATTATAAAGAATTGGATAGCTAATGAAAGAGCAAATATAACTTTAACTAATGAGAGACCTGAGTTGAGTTTGAGTGGAGATCTGTGATTCAAAGAGTCAGACTCTATTGAATACAAATGGTATAAACTACTGGGGCCAATGGGAGAAGGTTATTACTCAACTGCATGGCTGACTTTCTCACACAAGGGTCATGATATTAATATGAATTAATCTCTGTAATAAATGAGATCAGAAGCAGGGGAATACAACTATAAACTTGTGGCAGAGTAGAAAGGATTTTATGCAAACTAATCTATTCTTGCAATACCTCAGGTAATTTGTACTCATGCTGCCAAGCTTACTGCACAATTTATTTCTCAGTCTCCGTGGAGGCCTATTACATCATTATTTAAGATAGGTTCTTGAGCAGCTTCAGGTCAAGTAGAGAACTCTAAAAGGGGAAGCTTTGCAAAATGAACCTAGTGTGTTGGATTAGGTCAGCACCCTTCGAAACAAGCGTTGCATACAGTGGGAGCAACAGGAGGCCAATCCAGTCTAGAGACCTGGCCAAATATACCAGAACCATTCCTTAGAGTATTAAATGCTTTACTTCTGCAACACATCACAGTGTAGGCATAAATGGGGAATACTTTGAGGCAGTGTAATACATTCCTTGAATTTAGTACATTTTATCCCTTTGAAAAAAGATCCTTTTAAAAATACTTTTATACTATTATTCATTCAGGCACACTTTCCTTTGAATGCTTTGAGCTAATGTGACAGTTGCTCTCATTAAAAGAGAAGGGCCAGTCAGATGTGAAATTAACCTCTGAATGTTGCTCCTTATTCTATAAATACTTCCATAATTCTGTTAGCAAAGTCTAGCACTTTGGGCCAGACAGCCTACGCTTTGCCTGACTGATTTACTTGTCTAGGTGTCAAGGTACAGCTCCTGTTTGTTACTGCATCAGTCGGCTGGTATTTCCTGCACAAAATATCTGATGGTCTGAGTGAGGTCCTTCCCTTGACCTCAGCACGACACCAGGCCATGAATAACTGGGTTTGTTAACTGCCCTCCATGCTACGTTGTCTCTGAGGAAGTCTTCTGTTAAGCAGCAACAGTTTTCCATTTCAGTGCTGCATAGACCAGCTGTGAGTTATTTCACTTGGCTGAGGCTGAAGAGCTAATGGGATGTTTTATTTCCACTACAACCTTCCTGCTTTGCTAACTGACCACGGCAGCAGTTTTCCCTCATTCAATCCCACAAAACCCACCGCTTAATGCTTAAGGACCTGTTCTGTGAAGGCCATAAGAGTGGTTGCTTAGTGAGCACCAAGGAGATTTTGGATAGCAGGAGCCAGACTGCCTTTCATGATTTCATTTAAAAGGCTCAGCATTCTCTGTTATTCTTTTGCTTTCTAATTTTCTCCCCTGCTTTTCTGAAGGAGATGTCATGTGTTGGGGTTTGTGTCCACTGGTGCCTGGTAACTTTCTGTAACTCAGCCGATAATTAACGTTCCCATGTGCACCTCCGTGCTGAGTGTCAGCAGACTGACTGACAGCTTGGGTAGAGGGGAATGACACTCAGACCTGATCTCAGAAATTCCCGCTCCCTTACTTTTGGAACAGCTGTTGGGAAAAATTGAGAGAGATGATATTTGCGGGAACATTCAAAGGACATGATCTTCCTTTTCCTGGTTGGGAAGTGACATAGGAATACATAAACAAAAATACGGCGTTCAGTCTCTTAGGCCAGTTCTGCTATGCAGTTGGATCTTGGTACATTTGTACCACAGTTCCACATAACCACATTTGATCCAAGCCTCTTAATGCAGTTAATTTACAAAACTAGGCACGGTAGTGTAGCAGTTAGCGTAACGCTATTACAGCACCAGAGACCCGGTTTCAATTCCAGACACTGTCTGTAAGGAGTTTGTTCGTTCTCCCCATGTCTGCATGGGTTTCCTCTGGGTGCTCCGGTTTCCTCCCACATTCCAAAGACGTACGGGTTAGGAAGTTGCTGGCATGCTATGTTGGCACCGGAAGCGTGGCGACATTTGCGGCTGCCCCCGGAACACTCTACGCAAAAGATGCATTTCACTGTGTGTTTCGACGTACATATGACTAATAAAGAAATCTTATCTTTATCTTATCTTATTGATGAATTGATCAATTATTCACTGCCATAATGAGAGAGAATTCCAGTCTTCCACCACTGTATATGTTCAAGTTCAAGTTTATTGTTATGGGCATACATACCCAGGGTATAAATGACACGAAAATTAGCTTCACACACAAAAAGTGCTGGAGGAAGTCAGGCAGCATCTATGGAGGGAAATAAACGGTCAACGTTTCGGGTCGAGACCATTAGCTCTGTGCAGCAGCAGCACAGTACATTACTAACTTGACAAACATAAATTACATAAACTTAAATTAACATAAATTGTACATAACTAAACATAACAAACATAGATTACATAAACATGACAAATCTATCTCTAACTCCATCTACAAGTTTACAGTTGATACCACCGTAGTGGGCCATATCTCAAATAATGCTGAGTCGGAGTGCAGGAAGGAGATACAGAGCCTAGTGACATGGTGTCATGACAACAACTTTTCCCTCAATGTCAGCAAAACAAAAGAGCTGGTCATTGACTTCAGGACAGGGGGCGGTGTACATGCTCCTGTCTACATCAATGGTGCTGAAGTCGAGAGGGTTGAGAGCTTTAAGTTCCTTGGGAGTGAACATCAATAGTAGCCTGTCCTCGTCCAACCATGTAGACACCGCAGCCAAGAAAGCTCACCAGTGCCTCTACTTTCTCAGGAGGCTAAAGAAATTTGGCATGTCCCCTTTGACACTCACCAACTTTTATCGATACACCATAGAAAGCATCCTCTCTGGATGCATCACAGCTTGGTATGGCAACTGCTCTGCCCAGGACCACAAGAAACTGCGGAAGGTTATGGACACAGCCCAGCACATCACGGAAACCAGTCTTCCCTCCGTGGACTCTGTCTATACCTCTCACTGCCTTGGTGAAGCAGCCAGCATAATCAAAGACCCCCACCCACCCAGGTTATTCTTTCTTCTCCACTCTCCCATCAGGCAGAAGATTCAGGAGCCTGAGGGCACGTAGCACCAGGCTCAGGGACAGCTTCTATCCCACAGTGATGACTATTGAATGGTTCTCTTATATGATGAGATGGACTCTTGATCTCACAATCTACTTGTTATGACCTTGCACCTTATTGTCCACCTGCAATGCACTTCCCTGTAGCTGTGACGCTTTACTCTGTATTCTGTTATTGTTTTTACCTCAATGCACTGTGTAATGAATTAATCTATACGAACGGTATGCAAGACAAGTTTTTTGCTGTACCACTGCACAAGTGACAATAATAAACCAATACAAATACCAATACATAAAGTTAAATTAACATAAATTATACATAACTTAACATAACAAATATAGATTATATAACATGACAAACTACATAGTTATATAAATTACACTAACATGACAAACATAAATTACATAAACTTAAATTAACATCAGGAGGCATGGACTAGATGGGCCAAAGGGACTGCTTCTGTGCTGTAGTACTCTATGACTCTATAACTGATTAGAAAAAATAAACAAAAATAAACATAATGGCATTTGTGCAAGTTGAGGGCAAGTCTGAGGTAGAATTGGGGTTTTTCAGGTTGGTTCACTGATGGCAGTGGGGAAGAAATTGTTATTGAACCTTGAGGTGTGGGTCTTCAGGCTCCTGCACCTCCTGCCCGATGGCAGCAATGAGAAGAGGGCATGGCGCAGATGGTAGGGGTCTTTAATGATAGATGTCCTCAGTGGTGGGGAGAGCTGTACCCGTGATGGAACTGGCTGAGTTCACCCCTCTCTGTTGCTTCTTGAGTTCCCATACCAGGCTGTGATGCAACCAGTCGGAATGCTTTCCACTGCACATCTGTGAAAGTTTGTCAGAGTCTTCGATGACATGCCGAATCTCCTTAAACTTCTAAGCAAGTAGAGATGCTGGTGTGCCTTCTTCATGGTTGCACCTATGTGCTGGGCCCAGACAGATCTTCCAAGATGTTGACTCCGTGATTTGTGGTAGATTTGATCGTACACCCACTGCCATGATAACCTTGGCCCTGGGTCAAGGTTCATTTGTCATACAAGGTGTACATGAAGTTTTTCAGGACTACATATGACATGAGTGTACAAAAGGCTACCATGGACATGCCTGCATAGAATGATAGTTTATTCCTCCAGCCATCAGAAGGCGCTATATAGTGTGAGACTATGAATTGGGACAGAGCCGCAGAGTACTGGTGGCACTGGGACATAAACACTGTGTCAGCAGCTGAGGGCAAGGGAGCATCTTATTGGCACCGAAGGTTCAGGGTTATCATGTAGGATCCAAAATGTGTGACCTCCTCGTCAGCACCATAGGAGAAAAGCCCAATGTGTTTGACTTGAAGGGACAGGAATACTGACTCAGCACCCAAATGGATTATTATTGCAGCACCTAAGGGTGCAGAATCATCATGTCAGCACCCCAGAGATGTTGGACCATCATGCCAAAACCTGAAGGAGTGTAGCCATCATGTCGACACCCACAGGGCAGGACTGCTGTATCAGCAGCTGAAGAGGTAGGATCATTACCTGCAGATCTCCGTGGGAGGGTTCACCATCTCTTAGATAGACACGTGAATAATAGAAAAATAGGGGGCTATGTGGGAGGGAAGGGTTAGATAGATCTTAGAGCAGGATAAGATGTCAGCACAACATTGTGGGCCAAAAGGCCTGTACTGTGCTGTGGTGTTCTATGTTCTACGTTCTATCTCAGCACCCAAAGGTGCAGAACAATTGTGTCAGCACCTAATGGATTAGGTTCATCATGTCAACAACAGAAGGGGAATGACATTCAAGAGAATGCAGTAGGGTCCCCAGATGTACATTTTGAACCTTCAGCCTAGAGCAGAATTGTGTGCAGGATCAGAGTGAGCAGCTTTAAATCAGGGTGGGAAGGGGGAATAATGAAAGCCATTTCTTCACCTTCACACCTTGCACATTTGAAGATCTTGCCATCACCATTTTTGCCAGTAATTCACAAGGTTGCTGCAGACAACAGCAGGGTTGCCTATCAGGCCCTCGCTCCCTTCCACCATTTACTTGTAGGAGTCATGAGGAAGAATCAGGATGGAAACTGCCATAGGCCTCACTGCCCACTTTAGGCTCATTTCTCAAGGATGGGAGGATAACAGAGGAGAGTGGAGCTCTGAGTCACGACATTAGATCCTACACACTGTAACCCTGTCACTACTGGATAACCAAACACTGAAACCCACATGATCACACTCCAGAGTTTATAGGTTGAATTCCTTCCTTCCTAACTCAGGGACAGTAAGGCACATCGCAGAGCTTCCCACCACCATTATGGAAGAGAACAATGAACTCAGAACAGATCATCAGTCAGAACCAGGGCCATCATGTACTGTTCACCTAATTTCCAAACTCAGCAGTATACTTACCATTGGAATCAATGATATCATAAACTAAAGCTCGTCTAACCAGATGTTTTCACCGTTTTCCAAACTCATTCCTTTCAAAAACAAAATTAAATTTACATTTGTCACTCCATTTTTGTTTTGCTTCAAAGACAAATTCTTTTTGGAGCAAGAGAAATGTCCATGATAGGAGTTACTTTCACCAGGGTAATTTTAAACATGAGCGACTTGATGCTGTGCTGGGATTCAATTTATTGCTCTGCAAAGTGGGTCTGTATGCAAGCCAAGGAGAATGCTTGCCAAACACTTCTTTTAAGTATTCCCCTTCAAAATTAAATAAAATTGGCATGAACTCCTGTCTGAGTTGATGCATAAATTTAAGGCACCAGTGATTTAAAAAAAACTTAGTATTGCTGATGAGCTCCTCACTGGGACAGGGCTAAGTTGTGTGTGTTCAAGGGGAGGTGGAAGTCCTTGGAAGTTCTTTCCCTTTGGGAGATGGCAGCTGTCATGTACCATAGAACAAAATCAATTCTTTCTCTAACTGCTTTAAGATGATGCTGTGAAATTATCCTGCTGTGATATGCTCCTGCAGCACCTTACATATGCTGTATATAAGGAAGCTTTACCTTACAGACAGTGTATGTTACGAGTTTTTGTCATTAGGGACACAAGGGGGAGAAATTCTGATGTTCTACCAATGCTATGGCTTTACACAAGGCAAGAGAAAAGCTCTTCGTATGCTATAAGAAAGAAAGAGGGGCAAGCTGCCAAGAGTGCTGTGTAGGTCCATTAACTTTGCTTGTTCAGCATTAACATCTGTCTTCACTAAGTTGTGACTGGACCCCTTAGTACATTACTCAGCATAAGACAGCTCAAGGGAAATTACTGAAGTTAGCACACCAGTTAGAGGGTATGGAAATAATCGCTCCTTCATACAGATTGGGGCATAACCTTTTCTTCAGGCTTTTATTCCCTGAATGAATAGAATTTCAGACATCAAGAAAGGACGTTCACTGTGGTCCTAATCTGAAGTCTTTTCGGCATGCTCAGTCCCTGTTGCGAATGCCCATCTCTAAGTGCTACCAGGTTCGAAACCACCAGTGTTTCTTTTAAACAATATAGTTGCAATGTACTGAAAAAAAAAGACTGTAAACTCATAAATTGCCTTGAGAAGTTAAGGCAAACTGCACTGATGCTTTGAAGGGAAAGTCAGATATGTATGTGAGGGAGAAAGGAATAGAAGGACAGGTTGGCAGGAATAACTGAAGATGGGAAGGAAGAGGTTGATGATGGGATTTGTGCATTGTACATTCAGTGTATTTGTATATAACTCAACAGATTTAAGAACACAATCTTCATATTTTCCCAGCTTAATCTGTAATGAGGCATGGAGATTTTCTGGGTGCACAAAGTATTATTCAAAAATTATAGCTGTCAGGGAGGTTAAGAGGAAGGCTACATTCAAGAGGTTACCTTCAGACTTGTACTCCTGCAGTTTCTGGATCAGGGGTTATCTATAATTAAGTCCTTAGTAACCCCAGAAAACACTAGATGTTTTTCATGATGTGGCAAAGATATTCATTTTTTTCGTAAACATATTCTGGAACTGTTGCCTGTTTTTCCTGTTTGTTACTTCATTTTATTTTGTACTGCAATCATGAGCCCTTCTGACCCACACCCAATCTCACCACAATCTGATGTTGCACACAAAATGCTGGAGGGACTGTTCATTTCCCTCTACAGATGCTGCCTGACCTGCTGAGTTCCTCCAGCATTTTGTGTGTGTTGCTCCAGATTTCCAGCATCTGCAGTCTCTCTTGTGTCCACAATCTGCTATTAGCCTTGATAAGCAGGTAACCAAATGACAAGGTCTTTGATAGATATTCACCTCAATTTGCTCTTCTCTGGGACTTTCTATGCCCTACACAGGACCACCCAGAGAAGTGGACCTCTTACTCTGAGAGGTAGCAATAACAGAAATTTCTGAAACACAATAATCGGGTAACCACAGTGTCTGCTACCAACCAGACTCAAAGTGTTAGCTTGAAGGTCATTATCCTCTCCAAAGTCACCACTGTGGTAAAATGGTTGGGAAATGTATCCCCTGCCCTTCAATGTTTACCTTCTTCCTGCCAGCTTTCTGAAGATGATGACTTGTCCTGGAGTCCAGTTTTATGGATCCCTGTGGCCGCTGTTTACCTCACCAAGGGCTCATTCTTCCTGTGTGAGTCTGTCGTCTCACTTGATTAATTCAACAACAAAAGGTCTTTGACTTGCAATTGGAAGGTGATTATTCCATCACCCTGTTGACAACAGCTAACCCAAACACACAGTGGCAATCAAGTCATTCTGTCTGTATGGCTTTGTGCTACACCAAGTGACATCTTAATTGGTTGGGTCAATGGGTAGACATTACTTTTATTATTTTAATTTCATCCTGTGCTGTGTTTGGCAGGGGAAGAGGCATGTTCATTGACCATCTCTAGTTGCCCCAAGAGTTTTTTGTACTATTGCTGCTCCCATAATGGTGTTATGGCGGCATTTCTGGGAGTTGGAAACAGCAACAAAATTTCATTACTAGTTTTTTAATCTTATGTTCACCTCATTGAAGCTCCATATGTTATTCACGACAACTGCTAACTGAGAATGATCATGTGATCTAGTCACCTGCCAATGCCACTCTTGAGCCATGGTGAGTCCTTCTTGATTGTACCTGTGACCTGCAGTCAATGCCTCCTTAGGCACCTGATCGAGAATGAGAACTCTGTTAAGAGTAGGAAAAGCAGAATGGGGAACTGAGGTATTGTGTCCCATTTTACTCAGCCCCTTTTGATTTTCTTTAAACCTACGTCATTGTCTTTTTGTGTTTTCCCTACATACATAGCATTTCAACCTGTTTCTGTGGGTAATTGTTCCATGAAGAGTGGTACCCCAGTACATCGTCATAGAGTCATAAAGGTGTACAATGCAGAAAAAGGCCCTTTGGCCCACCATGTCAATGCCAACCATCATGTCGATCTATGCTCATCCCACTTGCCTGGATTAATTCCATAACCCTGTATGCCCTGCTCATTAAGAACCTATTCAGATGCCTCTTAAGTGTTGTTACTGTTACTGCCTCCACACCCCTCCTCTGGCAGCTCATTCTAGATACCAACTACTCTTTGTGTGAAAATTTACCCCTCATATCCCCTTTAACTCTCCTCCCTCTCAACTTAAACCAATGCCTTCTAGTTTTAAACACCGCTGCCATGCTGGCTATCTATCTTATTTATCTTTGGTGGTGCAGCTAGTAGAGCCACTGCCTCACAGCACCAGAGACCCGGGTTCAGTCCTGACCTCGGCCACCAACTGAGTGAAGTTTACACTGGGTGCGCAAGTTTTAAAGAGGGTGCAGAGGAAATTTACCAGAATGCTGCCTGGATTAGAGAACGTGTCTTAAGAGGAAAGGTTGAGCGAGCTAGGGCTTTTCTCTTTGGAGTGACGGAGGATGAGAGGTGACTTGATAGAGATGTATAAGATTATGAGAGGCATAGATAGAGTGGACATCCAGCACATTTTCCCCAGGGCAGCAATAGCCAATACCAGAGGACATCCATTTAAGGTGAGTGGAGGAAAGTTTAGGGGAGATGCCAGAGGTAGGTTTGTACACAGAGAATGGTGGGTACCTGGAACGCACTGCCGGGGGTGGTGGTAGAGGCTGATACAATAGTGACACTTAAAAGACTCTTAGATGGGCACACGGATGTAAGAAAAATGGAGGGTTATGGCCTGTGTAGGAGGGAAGGGTTAGATTGATTATGGAGTAAGTTTATATAGGTCGGCACAACATTGTGGGCCGAGGGGCCTGTACTGTGCTGAACTGTTCTATGTTCTACGTTCTATGTTCTATGTTCTATGTTCTTCTATCATGTTTCCTCTCAGCCTCCTTTGCTCCAGGAAAATTTCCTCCATAAATTAACAACTTGCTCCACCTGTGAATTAAGCAATCAGATCTGGGTTAGGGAATAAAGCAGTAAGCAGAAGTGTAACTTAATCTATCAGCCTATGTTTAACCTTTCTTCGTTCTTTTAAGAGGGAAGAAAGCTTAAGAATAGAAATGTTAGATTAGGTTTGACAGAAGTAAATAATGCAACAAAGGGAAGGAAGCAAGTGGAAGAACAAAGCAAATGGAAAGTGAAACATTTGAAATGTTTTGCACATTTTGTAAATTCTGTCTTAGCTTCATACTTGTGTACTTCCTGCTCAAATAATAAAGCTAATCACAATATCATTAGAAGGTTCCAAGATTACTGGACCAGGGAACTAATTTTTCCCTGGACATTCCAGCAGTTTATATGTTAATGGAGTTCTGAGAGATCAGGCCAGGGTTGAGGACACAGGCACAAGGTTGGAACAAGACCAGAATTGTGGCTAGTTCGTGCAGAACTGGAGCAAGCAGCAATAAATTGAAACTTATTTTCCTTTGTTGGTATTTGTTGTTGGAATTGAATTACAGTATTTTCATTTGCTTCGGCCCCAAAATTTTAGGTCAGAATAAATGAATTATCTTATTAACCAAATGCAATTACTAATATGTTCTTCAGTAAAAGATCTCAGTGGTGTCTATTTTTAGTTTCTAATTTTTGGTTTTGCTACTTCTTATTCCCAGTCCTTTTGTAGCCCATTGTGGGATGTTCTTCCAAGAATTCAGCCACATTCTGATATGTCGTTCAAGTCTATGATTACAAAAGGGATGATGGTGACTGTTGACCTCAGTGGGAGTCAGACAAGAGATCAGTCTTTTCCCATCCAACTTTACACAAATACCCTTCATTAAGAATGTGCTGGAGGACAATTGTAGCAGGGCAGTCTGAAATATTCTGCTTCATGTTTTACTCTGGTTGACTCAAAGGCAGAAAACCAAAAAGGTTGAAATCTGAAACGAAAACAGAAGATGCGTAAACACTCAGCATGTCAGGCAGCATCTTTGGAGAGAGAAACAGTTAACTTTTCAGGCTGAGTACTATGAGAGAGTTACCTTGTTGCTGATCTGAAACAGTAACTCTGATTCTCTCGCCACAGTTGCTTATAAATAAAGTTTGCTTTCCCATCATTTTTATCAGTTGAATATTGAGTTCAATTAGCTGTGTACAACTTCTCTTCTAATTGTAAAACTTATCAATTCAATGTTTTGTAAATATATGTCAAGCAGTTGGATCAGCCAGGGAAAATCGAAGGCTATTAGAACCAATCAGATCAACTGAAGAGTAGGATAGGATGTCATCAGAACCAATCATACTGAAACATTTAACTCCAATTTTCTGGATGTGAGTTCCTGCCACACAAACTTTATGTAGTTATAGATTCATGGAGTCATATAACATGGAAACAGACCCACTGAGTCCATGCTGACTGCCCAATCACCCATTTACATTAATCCTACATTAATATCATTTTTATTCTTCTTACATTCTCATCAACTCCCTCAGATTCTACCACCCAGCTACATACAAGGAGCAACTTACAGATACCAACCTGCACATATTTGGGATATGAGAGGAAACTGGAGCACCTGGAGAAAACCCACGCAGTCACAAGGAGAACAGGCACAGCTTTTCTGATCTCTTCCTCACTCTATTATTCTGGTAAACCAAGCCCTTGACATCCTTTCTAAGGTGTGGTGCCCAGTACTTTGGTGCCCAAGTGAATCCTAACCAGTGACCTATAAAGGCTTAGCATGCATTCAATGTTTTTATATTTAAAACCTTTATTTACAAAAACCAAGAATAGTTTTTTAACCAGCTTGAAGATCATAAAAAAACTTTCAGATGCAGGTCTTTTAAAAGCAGAAAATGTTGGAAACACTCAGCAGGTCAGGCAGCATTTGTGGACAGAGAAAAAGAGTTACTGTTTCAGGCCGTAGACCTCCTGTCTGATGCTGGGTCTTGGACCTGAAGGAAGTAGGAAAGAACTTAAACAAAGGGCTAAAAGGGGCCATGAAATGTCCTTGATGAGTAGGATTAAGGAGAATCCTAAGGCATTTTACACATATATTAGAAGCAAGAAGGTAGCTAGGAAAAGGGTAGGTCCACTCAAGTGAATCGATACCTGGAGCCAGAGGAGATGGGTGAAATCACTTCCTGTGAGTTCTTCACATCGGTATTCACCAAGGAGAAGGACATGAATGATGATGAGATCAGGAAGGGGTATGTTGATGTTCTAGGGCTTGTCAATATTAAGAAGGAGGAAGTGTCGGGTTCCTTGAAAAACATTATGGTGGATAAGTCCCCAGGGTCTTATGGAATCTATTCCAGGATACTGAGGAAGGCAAGAGAGGAGATTTCTGGGGCCAATGCAGAAATCTTTGTATCTTCTTTAGCCACAGGCGAGGTGCCAGAAGACTGGAGAATAGCCAATGTTGCTGAAGGTCAACAGCGACAAACCAGGAAATTATAGGCCAGTGAGCCTTACATCAGTGGTAGGGAAATAAATGGAGAGGATTCTTAGGACAGGGGCAATGAGTATTTAAGTCAACATGTCATGTTGCAGCTGTATAAAAACAATAGATAGGCCAGATTTTGGAGTATTGTGTGCAGTTCTGGTCAGCACACCACAGGAAGGATGTGGAGGCCTGGACAATGGTGCAGAAGAGATTAGTAAGGATGTTGCCTAGGCTGCAGAGTATCAACTATTAGGAAAGGTTTTCTCTGCTGTGTCAGAGGCTGAGGGATAACCTGATGGAAGTATATCAAATTATAAGAGGCATAGATAGGGAAGATAGACAGATTCTGTTTCCCAGGGTTGAAATGTCAGATACCAGAGGGCATAGGTTTAAAGTGAGAGGGGGAAAATCTAAAGGAGATTTACAAGGCAAGTATTTTACATAGAGAGTGGTAGGTGCCTGGAAATGGGCTGCCAGAGGAAGTGGTGGAAGCAGATATGATTGCAACATTTAAGAAGCATTTAGACAGACACATGTACAGGCAGGAAATAAAGGGATACAGACCACATGCAGGCAAATGGGATTAGTTAGATTGGCATCTGACATGGTGGGACAAAGGGTCTGTTCCTGTGCTGTACTGTTCTATGTTCTATGAAATATTAACTGTTTCTCTTTGTACATTTGTAGCCTGACCTGCTGGGTGTTTCTGGCATTTTCTGCTTTTGTTTTCAACTGTATTGTCAACTTGTCCTGTTACCATCTAGGGTTTGTGGAGGTGCATCCCATGGTTCCATTACTCTTACACTCTCACTCAGGTGAGTGGCCTCTGGACCCTAGTGAGGCTTTTGACCTCTGTGACGTGAGTTGTAGGCCATTGGATGTCTATGTCGATGAGTTGTAGCAACTTTGAAATCTGATTTTTACCTTCCACTTGTGATGGTGGTCGGTCTATTTTTGTGGGAGGAGCCCAGACTATCCATATTAAAGCCATCAATATCTATAGCAGCATAAGCAAAATGGCAATAATCAACATTCTTCTTCTGGTGAAATCCCTGGTTGAATGCAGCGATCTACATGAGGTGCTACCATGCAAACCTGTCCTGAGCACTGTCCAAGATTGTGATATTTGAGATAATTGGTAATGATTTATTATTGTCACGTAATGAGATACAGTGAAAAGCCTTGTCTTGCTTGCCATCCATACAGATCATTACAAAACATCAGTACATCGTGATAGTACAAAAGAAAAAGCAATTCAACTGCATGCACTGACATGGTCTGCCTTGAGCTCACCTCCAGGCTCACAGCAGACCAGTGATGATGGTGCAAGGAGTCTGATATGATTGGCTAAGGGTCTGTCGAGGAAGTATAACCAAAGGAGCAGTCCCTTGGCCCAAACCATTTCACTCACCGTGAGCATGATAGCATCATAATCAACCCGAGCATAATAGCTGGCTGGGGTTGTCAGTTGGCCCATTCAAGGCCACACAACTCTGCTTCCATATCTGTTCCTGCAAATCATCTTCCTGTGCAGTACAGGCTTTTTTACGGAATTTATTTTACAGTCAAAAAAACTGTCTAGTTTTGAAAACTATAGTGGTAGCAATAGCAGTTAAATACTTAATGTGTTTGTACAAGATTCCTTTGCCCTTGTCATAATGGATTAATGCTTCCATTATAATCATCCATGAAGGGCAACCAGGAGGGCAAAATGCCGTGTTGAAGAGCAAAGAAAAAGACTAAATGGTGCATGGAGGAATGTCACATGAATGCATTAGACACTCGTCTGCTAGGTTCAATAATAATCATTTGCTTTTTTTGTTTATTTTAGAGCTTTGTAAAGGTTACAATGTGCAACAGACTGATCAATCCCTTAACTGTGAAAGCACAGGTTAACATCACCACTGCAAATCAATTTTTGCCTTTGGCACCTCATCTCCTTCAGTAATTTTAAGTTTCTTCGTTGGGGTAAACAGTATACTCTAGGATTTTCACCTTGAAGTAAAGCTGATTGGGGTGTAAAGCAGATGATATGCCATCTGTATCTCTCCAGGCTTTTATTTCCAGGATAATGTCCCATTTAACACCATTGAACAGTCAAAATCTAGTACCTTGTTTATTGACACTATTTTATTTATTGCACAGCTTTGGAGGAGGACCAGACACACCAACAAATTGAGGTCAAAATCTTAAAGAGTTGCCTTAAATTATTCTACCAAATGTCAGCATTTTCAGAAATCAGACTGAGTTTGATTCAATTACCTACAAAACAGTATTTTGGGCAGAACTACTAGAGTTGAATATCAAAGTCAAAGTCGAGTTTATTGTCATATGCACAAGTACGTCTATGCACAGGTGCAATGAAAAACTTACTTGGAGCAGCATCACAGGCACATAGCATCGTATAAGCAACAATCACAAGAAGAGCATAAATTAAACATAAAGTATGCACAATTTTTACAAGAAAGAAGACTAGTAAAACAAAAAAGTACGCAATTATACTGCAGCCTAATGTGTGACAAAACTCTGTTGGTGATGGCAGTTTTATGCTGAAGATCCATACTGAGGGCTATTTTAAATTGTCTTCTTTACTGGGAACCAGAATCAACTGTTTATTGAAGTTGTTGATTGGCTTTTACTTATTTTCTGTGCTGGTTTTGTATGCAGTGGCTAGGAGCAGGAACCCTGAGAGAACGAGGACCTGGGCACTCCGATGCTATATGGCTGGACCATTGCCCAGACTGAGATCAGCTCACTGAGCAGAAGCAGCTTTTATACCCTGTCAAACCTGTGCCAACACCAGTGGCTTTTGACACACAGGCTTTAAGCAGCTGGCGGCACCTGAAAGCCAAAGCTGCTGGATTTGCTAATGTCAACCACCAGGAAGTCTTGCCGAAAACAGGATCTTGCTGTTGACTGGCCTTGTAGAACCCAGTATTAGGTTGTAGCTGAGTGCGCAAGATGTATAGATCAGAGACTGGCAATGCGAATGAGTCTTGCAAAAGCAGCTCCAGACTAGGGATCAAACATGGGCATCCTGTTCGGTACAATGCCAACAATTCAGTACAAGGATCTTTAAAGAAGTCAGATCTAATTCTCTGAGAACATTTTGGTGAGCAAAAAAAGGGGATGCCTGTGTTTCTGATAGTTATGGGTTTTGTGACGTATGTTTACGATGGCTGGAAAATTGAGTTGTAAAGGCCAAAGTAAACACAGGCTGCATCTACAAGGCGATTCATGTCTTTTACATCAGAGAAAGAACTGATATAAATCTCTGTCGGCATTTTAGCAGTTTCATGGCATTCTGACCAGGTTTCTCATAAAAGTATTAAAAGCGAAGATTCAAAAGAAAACCAAAATAGCATAGCTGCAACAGGAAAGGTTCAATTCTCCCTCCCGTTCATGGTAATAAACTGTTTGTGCTTCCTCTCAGCAGCAGCACCAGATTTACAGCCACTGCACCAGCAAACAGGCTCTTTACCCAGGGCAGTCACCCCTCCTTTCCTGGAAGCACTGCCTCCTACTGGTTGGATTACTCCACAGCATCTGGCTACTTCAACCACATTGCCACCCCGTAGATAGTGAGTCTCAGCAGCTTATTCAATAATGAGGGAAATCATGACTGCACTTTCTACAGCAGCATCTAGCCTTTTTGTACTAATGGAGTAAAGTCCCTTCTCCCAGCTAGTCAAGTGAATTGTGGCGCCTCAGGAATTTTGCTTTGCTCATGAATTTAATTTATCCTTGCACCTATGGCCTCACACGTGAATTAATTAGTGCCAGAAATGGGTGCAATGTATATTTATTTTAAGTGTAGGCCTGGAATTTCTGGTGCATTGTGCAATGGTTTAATAGAGCAGCCATTAGTTTTTGGAACTGAAAACCACTATCATTTGACACAAGAGATTCTGCAGATTCTGGAATCTGGAGCAGCGCACACAAAATGCTGGAGGAACTCAGCAGGTCAGGCAGCATCTATGGAGGGAAATAAACAATCGATGTTTCAGGTCGAGACCCTTCATCAGGACTGGAAAGGAAGAGGGCAGAAGCCAGAATAAAAAGGTAAGGGGAGGGGGAGGAGCACAAGCTGGCAGGTGACAGGTGAGTCCAGGTGAGAGGAGACAGGTAGGTGGGTGGGAGAGGGTGGATGAAAGAGAATGATGTGAGAAGCTGGGAGGTGATAGATGGAAAAGGCAAAGGGCTAGAGAAGAAGGAATCCGATAGGAGAGGACAGTAGACCATGGAATGAAGGGAAGGTGGTGGGGAACTAGAGGGGGGTGATGGGCAGGTTGTGAGGGTGGGGGAACAGAAAGAGAAGCCACAGGAATGAGGGAAAACGAAGGGGGGGGGGAAGGTGAACACAGTGAAGAGGGGTTACTGGAAGTTAGAGAAATCGATGTTGATGCTGTCAGGTTGGAGACTACCAAGGTGGAGTATGAGATATTGTTCCTCCAACCTGTGTCTAGCCTCAAAGTGGCAGTAGAGGAGACCGTGGGTAGACATGTCAGTATAGGAGTGGGCTGTGGAATTGAAGTGGGTGGCCACCGAGAGATCCTGACCGTTGTGGCGGATGGAGCGAAGGTGCTCGACGAAGCAGTCACTTAATCTGCGCCGGGTCTCACCGATATACAGGAGGCCACACCGGGAGCACCAGATGCAATAAATGACACCCTCAGATTCACAGGTGAAGCACTGCCTAACCTGAAAAGACTGCCTGGGGCACTGAATGGTGGTAAGGGAAGAGTGGAGGGACAGGTGTAGCACTTTGCATGGTTGCATGGATAAGTGCTCGGAGGGTGATCTGCGGGGAGGGACCAGAGGACAAGGGAGTCGTGAAGAGGAGGACGTGGAAAGTGGAGGGGGGTGGGGAGGGGAAGATGTGTCTGGTGGTGGGAACCCGTTGGAGGTGGTGGAAGTTGTGGAGAATGATGTGTTGGATGGGGAGGCTTGTGGGGTGGTAGGTGAGGACAAGGGGAAGCCTTTCCCTGTTACATTGGGGGGTGGGAAGGTGGGGTGAGGGCAGACGTGCGGGAAGTGGAGGAGATCTGGGTGAGGGCTGCATTGATAGAGGTGGAAGGGAAACCCTGTTTACTGAAAAAAAGAGGACACCAGCAGTGAGCTGATGACTGGAACTTGGCTGAGGTAACAATAGAGATAGATAAATATTTGAAAGATTGAGGAAGTGAGGGTTATGGGGAACTGGCACTGAAGAGGAGTTGAGGCTAGAATGGACCAGCCATGATCACGTTCAATGGCTGGACAGGCTTGAGGGACCCAGTGGCCTAGTCCTGCTCCAATTTTCTTGTGTTCTTGTGTTCCCAGGTATATCCTTCTTCTTTGGTGAGACAAGAACGATTCCTGTACCAGGCTCTGAAGACATGAATATCCCTTTGGTCATTGAAACTGGAATAGGTAGTTTGGCTCCTTGTTCCTGCTCCACCATTCAACAAGAATATGGATGATATTTGAACTCAGTGCCACTTTCCTGACCTAACCCATGATGATTCCCTTTGTCACCAGAAGCATCACTAGCCATTTGAGGTAAAATCTGTCCAAAACTTCCACACCATATGAAGTGGGATTTCCCCTTGGGGATTGCCATTTTAAGAGCTTCCATCGGGCTCCATTGTATGTTGAATTCCTGGAATTCTCACATCACCTTTCCTAAAATAGTTTCCCCCAGTGGCCCCATACAAAACTGAGAGGGGGAGTTCCTTAAATTGAAGCTACCTTTACAACTTGAGAGAGCAGGGAGTGACGGCACAGTGGCCCAACTACTAGAGCTGCTGCCCAACAGCACCAGAGACCCAGGTTCAATCCTAATCTCAGGTGCTGTCTGAGTGGAGCTTGCACGTTCTCGCTGTGACTGTGTGGGTTTCCTCTGGGTGCTCTGGTTTCCTCCCACATCCCAAAGATGTGTGGTTTGGTAGGTTAATTGGCCACTGTAAATTGTCCCTAGTGTGTAGGTGTGTGGTAGAATCTGGGGGAAGTTGATGGAAATATGGGGAGAATAAAAAAAGGACTTATATAGGATCAGTGTAAATGGATGGTTGATGGTCGATGCGGACTTAGTGGCCAAATGGCTTGTTTTTGTGCTGAATCTCTCTCTGACTCTAACAGAGTGAGTTTTGGTCCCAATATTTTACTTTATTCGCAGGTTTATTGATCAGTGGAATAGAATTCTGAAAGAAGTATTGAAGGGTTCTAAAGCTGTTAGTTGGATTGCCTTTCAGGGGAATAAACAGAAAGATCCTGAGGAACAACATGGATCTGGGATTTTCTGGGACTTACCGTACATGAGGTTAGTGAAGAATGTTGTAAAGAATGTGTCTGAATTGCCCTCAATCACATGCTTCTTGTTTCCACCAAACAAGAGGTCAAAGGCAACATTGGTTTGTAGATGGGCATAAAACTAAAAATTAAAAGGAGTGAGCGACGATGAGTTTAATGGTTTTCTGTCACTCTATAAACACTGTTCTCTGTTTTTTGGTTGACTTTTTCATGGCAATGCTTTTTTACTGCAGTTGCAGTAAAAAAGCATTGCCATGTTGACTCTGTTGACTTTGAAATATGCAGGGCCACACTTCACCAGCAGAACTCTAGACTCTGCAGTTTCTGTTAAGCTTTCCAAGTTTCAAGATGAATGTCGTATTCCTTTGGTACTTACATCAGGTTATCCTTGAAGCATTTCCTCTGACCTTCCTCTCTTTCCTTTAATTCCGTGCTGGTTGTCTTCAGATAACAGTTTTTAGAAGCCATTTATCTGACATGAAGGGAAATTGGGGTTGGTGGGGAGGTAGCTATCCAGTCTGAGCAATCCCTCAACTGCTTCCCCAGTCCAACTCCCTGCTATAGAGTCAGGGAACATGCTGCTTCACTGCACCCTACTGGAGCACATCTGAACCAGGATAACTCACTGAGTATGTTTAACCTTCACCTGAGCAGAGGAATGCCTCTGGCAATGGGCAGACCCTCTAAACTAGGAGTGACAACTTGACTTTCACTCACACAGAGTTCAGAGTTTTGAGCTTGAGTTCTGAAACTGCCAGTCTCATTGTCTGAATCCCCATTGATGTACTTCGATGATGGAGAAAACCACAAACTATTCAAAGGCCATGATATCTCAGGCACTAAGTATATTCAAGAATGACATCGATAGGTCTTTGGATACAGAGGCAAACAAGAGATGTGGATAAAGGGAGGGAAAATGGAGTTGGGGTAAAAAATCACTCATGATCTTAATAGCAGAATTGACTTGAGAGTTTTAGAGCTTTTTCCTCCTAATTTTGTGAAACTGGCAAGTATGGATTTAGCAGATAATTGCTGGAAGGATTATTTCATATCCTCTAATGTACAATTTGGTGAGCAATCTTGTGTGTTGGGATCTCCAATCCCAATTTCAGGCAATTGCTGTGATGGGTATTTTACTTGTTTTGAGACAGAAGGCCAGTCTGCCCTTCTGATCCATTCTACTTCCTAGTGGAGCAATCCCACCAGTTCTGCCCTCCCTCATTTCCATGTAACACTGAAAGCCAGTCTCTCTCACATGCCCATCAATTCCCCTTTGATCCTTCTGGCACTTACCCACACTTGGAATAATTTACAATTGCCAATTAACCTACCAGCACATCTTTGGGATGTGGGAGGATGGACACACTCAAGGAAAATCAATGTGTTCAGATGAGAAAGTGCAGTCTCTGCACAAAACAGTACACAGGGATTGAACAAAGGCCCGAACTAAAGTCATTGGAGCTGCACACTCACTGTTACACCACTGTCAAGAACGTTTACCATGCCATCCCTTGCCCGCACTTTGACAAGTCCGATTACCTGGCTGTACTTCTATTCCCAGCATACAGGCAGACACTGAGGTGAGGACCACAAGATATGGTCAAGGGAGGCAGAGGAGCGTTTATAGGACTGCTTTGAATCAGTGGACTGGACCATATTCAGGGATTTATCTTTGGATCTGAATGAATATGCCACGGCCATCACCGACTTCCTCAGGACCTGCGTGGATGAGTGTGAGCCTCTGGGAACATACTGAGTTTTCCCAAACCAGAAGCCCTAGATGAACCAGGAGATTCGCAGTCTGCTGAGGGCTAGATCTGTGGCATTGAAGACTGGTGATCCAGAACCTGACAAGAAGTCCGGGTATGACCTACGTGAAGTTCAAGAAGTCCAGGTACAGCCATTGTGAAAGCAAAAAGGCAATTCCGTGTGAAGTTAGAAAGTTAGAGATACAATTGGATGCACGACAGCTGTGGCAGGGTTTCCTATAAGGTGAAACCTAACAGCATAAATGCAGTGATGCTTCTCTCCCTGATGAGCTCAACACATTTTACACATGCTTTGAAAGGAGAATAACACTACACCTGTGCGAATCCCCACAGCATCTGGTGACCCTGTGACCTCTGTCTCAGAGGCCAACATCAGAACATCCTTCAGGAGGGTGAATCCTCGCAAGGTGTTGAGAGCAAGAAACAAATCAGCCATGATCGAATGGCGGAGCAGTCTCGATGGGCTGAATGGCCTAATTTTGCTCCTATGCCTTATGGTGTTATGGTCTCAGGCGTCAGGCCCCGACGGTGTACCTGACAGGGTGCTGAAAATTGACCAACTGGATGGAGTGTTCAAGGACATCTTCAACCTCTCACTGCTGCAGTCGAAGGTTCCCATCTGCTTTAAAAGGGCACCAATTATACCGATGCTGCCCAAGAAGAGCAGGGTGAGCTGCCTCAATGACTGTTGCCTGGTAGCACTCACATATACTGTGATGAAGTGCTTTGAGAGTTTGGTCATGGCTAGAATTAACTCCTGCTGAGCAAGGACCTGGACCCGCTGCAATTTGCCTACCACCACAACAGGTCTATGGTGGATGCAATCTCACTGGCTCTTCACTCGGCTTTGGACCACCTAGACAACAGGAAAACATACGTCAGCCATCAATTACAGCTCAGCGTTCAACATCATCATCCCCTCAGTACTAATCAACAAACTTCAAAACCTGGACCTCTGCAACTGGATCCTCAACTTCCTTATCAGGAGACCATAGTCAGTGCGGATCGGTAGTAACATCTCCTCCTCACTGACAGTCAACACAGGTGCACCTCAAGGATGCATGCTTAGCCCACTGCCCTACTCTCTTACACATGAATGTGTGGCTGGGCACAGCTCAAACACCACCTATAGATTCACTGATGACACCACTGTTGTTGGCAGGATCTCAGATGGCAATGAGGAGGCGTACAGGAGTGAGGTAGATCAGCTGGTTGAATGGTGTCGCAACAACAACCTCGTACTCAATGTCAGCAAGACCAAGGAACTGATTGTGGACTTCAGGAAGGGGAAGTTGGGAGAACACACACCAGTCTTCATTGAGGGGTCAGCGGTGGAAAGGGTGAGCAGCTTCAAGTTCCTGGGCATCAACATCTCAGAGGATCTATCTTGGGCCCAGCATATTGATGCAATCATGAAGAAGGAACACCGGTGGCTCTACTTCATTAGGAATTTGAGGAGATCTGGTATATCACCAAAGACTCTTGCAAATTTCTACAGATGCACGGTGGAGAGCATTCTGACTGGTTGCATCACCACCTGGAATGGAGGATCCAATGAGCAGGATCGAAAGAGGCTGCAGAGGGTTGTAGACTCAGCCAGCTCCATTATGGACACAACCCTCCCTGCCATCGAGGACACCTTCAAGAAGTGGTGCCTCAAGAAGGCGGCATCCATCATTGAGGACCCTCACCATCTGGGACACACCCTCTTTTCATTACTACCATTGAGGAGGAGGTACAGGAGCCTGAACACCCACACGCAACGTTTCAGGAACAGCTTCTCATTTGCCTGCATTAGGCCTGTATCCCTCTACACCTTTCCTATCCCTGTCCAAATGCCTTTTAAATGTTGTAATTCTATGTGCCTCTATCATCTCCTCTGGCACCTCATTCCAGATAGCCATCACCCTCTGAACGAAACATTTACCCCTTTGATACTCCTTTAAAAGTCTCCCTTCTCAACTTAAACCTGTGTCCTCTAGTTCTGGATTCACCTGCACTGGGAAAAAGATTCTATCTATCCTACCTATGCCCATTATAATTTTAGAAAGTCACCCTCAGCCTCCTGCATTCCAGTGAGAAATAATCCAGCCAATCTCTCCTTATAGCTACAGTCCTCTACTCCAAGCAACATCCTGGTGAATGTCTTCTGCATTCTCTCTTTTGCTACCACATCCTTCCTGTGGTGAACAGAACTGTACACTGATCAATGAGGTGGAAAATCTCACTGCAGGTGAGATTTATATGTTGCACTACTGATGATATTATTTGGAGGAGTTTTAAAACAGATAAAAATGTGTTAGGGAAATGACAGTCCCACAGATAAATGAAGAGACAGTTTTCCTGACAGCCATTTATGATACCTAATAATGTGCGCAGAACTGGTCTCTTCTGCATCAAGCCAATTTTCTACAAGACACCACTCTTTTCTTGGAGATACATGAACAAATTTCTGCCTTTCATGTTTCTTCTAAACTCCAGAGAGTACAGCCCAATCTATTCAATCTTTTCATAAGACATCCCCTTCACACCAGAAACGGCACGGTAGCGTAGCGGTTAGCACGACGCTATTACAGTGCCAGCGATCGGGGTTTGATTTCCGTCGCTGTCTGTAAGGAGTTTGTACGTTCTCCCGTGTCTGCATGGGTTTCCTCCAGGTGCCCTAGTTTCCTCCTACATTCCAAAGACATACGGGTAGGTTAATATGGGTTTAAAATGGGCGGTGCGGACTCGTTGGGCTGGAAGGGCCTGTTACCACACTGTAGATAAAAAAAAAATACAGGAATTAAAAACAAAAAAAACTTCAGATGTTGAAAATCTGAAATAAAAACAGGAAATTCTGGAAACACCCAGGAAGTCGTGCAACATCTGTGGAAAGAGAAACAGAGTTAGTGTCTCAGGTTGAAGACCCTTCATCACAGCAGAGCAACAAACAATCTGCTGGAGGAACTCAGTGGGTCGAGCAGCATCTGTGGGGGGAAAGGAATTTTCAATGTTTTGGGTCGAAACCTTGCATTAGGACTGAACAGGACTTCATCAGAACAAGCCTTTGACTTGAAATATTAAATCTGTGGATACATTAAATTAGTGTGTTGTATTATTTAATGCGATAAATGCTGCAGTTATATTGCAAAGCTTGCAAATATCACAGTATATGGTTGCACCTAAGGAGGGAAGTGGACAGTCAATGTTTCAGGTCAAGGCCCTTCATCGGGACTGGGGTGGGCACATGGTCGAAGATCAGGAGAGCCACAGAGATCACAGAGGGGAAGCAGTGAGAGAGGGTCTCATAGAACTCCTGTCGAAGAGAAGAGGAAAACTTCTTCAAAGTTGGCATACCTTGAAGAGACTGCACAGTGAAGCAGCAAATTGGAGACACAAGAGACTGCAGATGCTGGAAATCTGGAGCAACACACAAAAGTGCTCCTGAAATATGAAATGTCCACTTCCCTCCATAGATGCTGCCTGACCTGCTGAGTTCCTCCAATGTTTTATGTCGCTCCAGATTCCAGCATCTGCTATGCACTGGTGATTCAAGTGTTCATCCCGATTCTGCTTCAATGTTGTGAGAGTACCTGCCTCTACAACCTTCTCAGGATGTGTGTTCCAGATTGCAACTACATTTTGGTTGAAAAAATTCTTCCTCAGACCCTCTCAAATCCTCTTACTCCTCACCTTAAACCTCGGCCTTTTGGTTTTAGACGCCTGTGTTGGGGGGAAAGTTTTCTCATTATCCATTCTGTGTCCCTCATGATTTTGTCTTTCTGTCAGGTCCCCTCTCAGTCTCCTCTGTTCCAAGGAAAACAAACCCAGCCTATCCAGTCTCTCCTCACAACTGAAACATTCCATCCCAGGCAGCATCCTGGCAAATCTCCTCAGCACCCTCTCAGGTGAATTCATGGCATTCCTACGGTGTAGTGTCCAGAACTGCACACAATACTCTAGCTGTGGCCTGGCCAAAGTTTTATAAAATTGTACCATGACCTCCATGTTCTTATATTCTGTGCCACAATTCATAAAGGCCAACTTTCCACATGCCTTCTTAACCACCTTATCGACCTGTGCTGTCATCTTTAGGGGATCTATGGACTGGTACACCAAGGTCCCTCTGTTCCTCAATACTCCCTAGAGCCCTATCATTCATTGTATATGTCTTACCCTAATTAGACCTCCCAAAATGCATTATCTCACACTTATCAGGTTTAAATTCTAGAATATCTTTTAGAATTTCACCTTCCCCTGCCTGAAATCTGCAACTGCAATGTCTTTCTCCTTAGTGAATACGAATGAGAAGTTCATTTAAGACCTAACCCAGATCCTCTGTCTCCACACACAGATTGCCCCCTTGTCCCTAACTGCTCTTTTCTTTCCCTGGTTATCCTCTTGCTCTTAATACACTTCTCTAAGGCAAGACTACAGATGATGAGAGACATAAACTCTTCTCACTAGAATAGAGAAAGTTGAGGAGAGATCGGACAGAAAAGTTCAAATTAGGAAGTACATAGAACACAGAACGTACAACATGAAAACGTAGGAAAGTACAGCACAGGGACAGGCCCTTTGGCCCACCATACCTGTGCCGACAATGATGCCAACTATATTCCTCTAGCTTCCTGCTGTTCGTGTCTCTAATTGCCTTTTAAACGTTACTGTCGCATTTGCTTCTACCAGGTCCATTGTCAGTGCGTTCCAGGCATCTACCACTCTCCATGTAAAAAAACCGCCTCACAAAGCTCCTTTAACTTTCCCCCTCTCACCTTAAGCCCATGTCCTCTAGTATTTGACATTTCTACTCAAGGGGAAAGACTCTGATCATCTATGTTACCTATGCCTCTTATAATTTTACATAGTTCTATAAGGTCACCCCTTAGCCTCCGACACTTCAAGGAAAACAATCCAAATTTGACCAACCTCTTCTGACAGCTAATACACTCCAATCCATAATCAAAGTACTTTAAGTCTAATCAGTAAAATCTATTTTCTCTGGTTGTGGAGTCAGGTTATACATAAAGAAAGATAAATTCATCAACAGTGTAATCGAGTTGTTAGGCTTCAGTGCCTAAATGGACATTGAGTTCAGTGGTACCCTCTGAAGAATCACATAATTAGGAATATTTCCCTCTTCCTCCTTCCACCATCAGACTTCTGAACAGTCCATGAACACTACCTCATTGTTCCTTTTTTTGCACTATTTATTTTGTAATTTATAGTTTTTTATGTCTTGCACTGTACTGCTGCCGCAGAACAACACATTTCACATCTTATGTCACTGATAATAAACCCGATTCTGATTCTGATGTAACAGTACTAACTGCTGTGTCACTGTGCCACCCACGTGTGCAAAAAGCATTTTGATGACATTTCATGCCATTAAAATGTATCCAATATCCCATCTTCACTTCGGCAAGTCCCAAGAAATGTCTGGTCACCTGCCTGATTAATTCACAACAAAGTTTTACAAGAGTGTTCGATGATTTTGTGTAACAATGTATACTAAATTGCCAACTCCTTTATATCATCCAAAGTTCTATTTTCTTTGATTACAATGGAAATGAAGTTCAGAAGAAATATAACACAGGCTGTTTACTCATTATCACCAGTTATCTACTGTGGCACATAAATGAAATCTATCCCAAGGAAGATGAGCACTATCTAACACATGAGTTGCCTACTGTAGTCTCAGCCCAATTTTCTCCCCAGTTTCCAAAACCTTTATCTGATTGGTGTATCAATCACATATAGTGGGGGGGGGGTGGGGGGGGGGGGGGGGGGGGGGGGGGTGGAGAGAGAGAGAGAGAGAGAGAGAGGATAAATATACAAAGGAAGAGAAAGAATTTTTAAAAGAACAGGAAATAAAAATTAAGAGAGAACTAAATATTAAGAGAAAACAGCAAGAAGTAATAAAGGCTATGATAGACAGAGGTAACAATACCAGAGGCCAGGGATTACGGAAGACTGACTCATGGTACAATAAGCTTTCCCTTGTCTCCAGGGTTCAAATTACAGACAAACTTTGACACTTACGAATTGATGAGGTGGAAAAATGGTAAAAGTAGGCTTCTCAAAGGAACTTTTAGCAATGGAGTTCTATTTCACCTCAGAAAAGGTGGTGAAGCCAAGGTTGACAATGAGAAAGCATTAAGAGTTGGATCAAGTGCTGATTCAATCATCAGGATTGTTTACTTCTACGCAAACCAGTTCCGAGGTCTTCTGAGTTACTTTAACTGGATTCACACCAGCAGAATATTGAACATGTGACAAAGACAAAAAGAAACTCCACTCCACTCCACTCAACTCCACAATAACACCATGTTTATCTGCTGCTGCTGCCTGCTGCTGGCAAGCAGCAGCTCTCCTACACTTGGTGTTGCTTTCATTCATTCTCGGCATCATGGGCAAGGCCAGGGTCTGTTGCTTGTTTCCACTTGCCCTTCCACCAGCAGTGAAAAAGGAAAAATTTCCCAAGTTAGGTTGATGTGAAGTCCAACGTATAAAGTCTGAAGTTCAAAGTTTAAAACAATCACCATTCTTGCTGGGATGTTGTTGGGGTCCATAGTCTTCACCTGTTCACCTGTTCACCTGTTTCTTGATCTCATATGGAGTGAATTGAATTGGCTGAAGACTCTATTCAGTGATTATGGGATTATGGGACCTTAGCAAAGGATCAAGATGGATCAGCCAATCAGTTTAAGCTCACAAGTTTACAAGATCTTCTGCCTCATCTCTTGCATGCATGTTTCCTGAATTAATTTAGAAACAATACAATAGTATTAAAGATATATATTGGAAAAAGGAGGAATATCTTGCGCATGGTTGTAAGTGGGGATATACTGCCAAATGTGGGGCTTTGGGTTGACTAAGAGGCCAGTTTCTTTGTTGTAATATTGCATTATTCCATGACGTTACATAACCACCTGTTGCTTTTTCCAGGCTAATATCACAGGCTCCTGTGAGGGAATAATTGGGTTTTCACAAAATACAATATCCCATAACAAGGAAACTTCAGAAGGAATTCCCTGTTTTATGTTCATTCAATCTTCCAGAAGTAGTGTAATGTTTTCCAAAGTCTAGATCTGTTTTTCAGTTTGTTTTTCACTTTGGAAAATTATTGGCGAGAATTTCCTGGCAGCTGCTCCCACCCTGCCGAGGTACCACGTTTCTAAATGCAGAATCGCGCTGTGCGTCCAGTGGAAGCCACAGAAGTGAAGCCACAGCACTGGAACCAGCTCCAAGAAAATTCCAGCCTAACTTAATAACAGAGTTTTTATAACATGTGATGCAGAGGGTAATTTCACTGAAGTCAACCCACAGCTTAAAGTGTCAGGGACTGGGCTGTTTTCGATTCATACAAACTCTTGATGCCTGGATTTACCCAATCTGACTTCAGATTCTAATTCTTAAGAAAGGATAACGGAATAAAATGCCAGTGTAGCGGTTGCTACCGCGGAATAAAACAAGACTCTACTCGGAGGATTGCCAAACAGAACTGGTTTATTTTCCCGCCTTGTGCGGGCCCTTTAAGGGAGAAAAACTCCCGCCCAAAAAAACCGGCAATGACGTAAGTCCTACGTCATCAGGACTTTCCCGCGTGCGGGTTCTCCCCGTCGCTCGGAAAGACGAGGCCCGCCGCCATCTTGGGCCTCGTCGCTCCGACGCCGCGCGACCCGACTGCCGAGCCGGTTCGCCCGACTAGACGGTGAGTCGCCACACAACCCCCCCCAGAACCAGCGAGACAGTCCCCAAGGTCCGTGGGCTGTGCCAGCTGCCGCTTAGGGGGGCGGCCTCTGCGTCGTGGCGTGGCAACCTCGACAGGCTGTTGCAGATCTAAATGGGCCGGTTTGAGGCGGTCCGCCGTGAAAACCTGTTCCCTGCCTCCAATGTCCAAAATAAAAGTGGATCCGTTATTCCGTATGACTCGGAACGGTCCCTCATATGGTCGTTGCAATGGCGCCCGAGGTGTGCCCCTGCGAACGAAAACAAACTTACAGTCCCGTAGTTCCTTGGGCTGGCAGGATGGGGCTTGACCGTGCCATGAGGTGGGAATCGGGGCCAAGGCGCTGAGCCTCTCGCGCAGTCTTTGTAGAACTGCTGGGGGTTGTTCCCCTTGGTCCTGAAGGGCAGGTATGAAATCCCCGGGGACAACTAGTGGCGCCCCGTATACAAGCTCAGCTGACGAAGTGCGGAGGTCTTCTTTGGGGGCAGTGCGTATGCCGAGCAGGACCCAAGGCAGCTCGTCAACCCAGTTAGGACCCTTCAGGCGGGCCATCAAGGCCGATTTTAGATGGCGGTGAAAACGTTCCACCAACCCGTTTGATTGAGGATGGTAGGCCGTGGTGGTGTGCAGCTGCGTCCCTAGCAGGTTCGCTAATGCAGCCCAGAGACTGGAAGTGAATTGGGTGCCTCTGTCTGAAGTGATGTGGGCCGGAACGCCAAAACGTGAGACCCAAGTTGTGAGCAGCGCTCGGGCGCAGGAATCAGTTGAGATGTCAGTCAGGGGGTGTACCAGCATCGTGGCGTCTGCCAGGGCGTCTTTGGCCTTAACGAAAGCAGCCGCAGCCTCGTCAGTCCAGGTGATGTCCTTGCCCTTACCAGCCAGCAGCGAGAACAGAGGGCGCATGATACGGGCTGCTGCAGGGATGAAACGATGGTAAAAGTTGACCATCCCAAGGAATTCCTGTAGGCCTTTGACTGTGTCGGGGCGGGCAAAACGGCGGATAGCATCCACCTTGGCGGGTAGGGGTGTTGCCCCGTCGCTGGTGATTTTGTGGCCGAGGAAATTGATAGAGTCAAGTCCGAATTGGCACTTGGACGGGTTAATCGTGAGGCCGAAATCGCGGAGGTGGGAATACAGCTGGCGGAGGTGGGAAAGGTGTTCCTGGCGGTTACGGCTGGCGATCAGTATGTCGTCCAAGTAAATGAACACGAAGTCCAGGTCTCGGCCTACCGCGTCCATCAGCCGCTGGAAGGCCTGCGCGGCGTTCTTAAGGCCGAACGGCATCCGAAGGAATTCGAACAGGTCGAATGGGGTGATAATCGCAGTTTTGGGGACGTCATCCAGATGGACCGGGATTTGGTGGTATCCCCTAACGAGGTCCACTTTGGAAAAGATGCGGGCCCCGTGTAAGTTCGCTGCGAAGTCCTGGATGTGAGGGATGGGATAGCGGTCCGGGGTGGTGGCGTCATTCAGCCTGCGGTAGTCGCCGCAGGGCCTCCACCCTCCGGTGGCTTTGGGGACCATGTGCAGGGGGGAGGCCCAGGGGCTGTCTGACCTGCGAACAATCCCCAGCTCCTCCATGTGATGGAACTCTTCCTTTGCCAGGCGGAGCTTGTCTGGAGGTAATCGTCGTGCTCGGGCATGAAGGGTTGGCCCTGTGGTAATGATGTGGTGTCGTACCCCATGTGTGGGCCGAGAATTTGTAAACGAAGGTGCCAAAATCGATGGGAATTCGGCTAGGAGCTTGGCGAAATCGTCGCCAGAAAGGGTAATGGAGTCCAGGCGCGGGGCTGGTGGGCTGATTTCTCCCAGGGGATAGGTCCGGAGAGTGCTAGAGTGGACTAACCGCTTCCTTCGCAGGTCGACTAACAGGTTGTGGGCCCGAAGGAAATCGGCGCCTAGGAGTGGTCGGGCGACGGTGGCAAGGGTAAAGGTCCAGGTAAAACGGCTGCCGCCAAAGTGTAATTGAAGCGTACGGGTGCCGAAAGACCGTATCGTTGTACCGTTGGCGGCATTGAGTAGAGGACCTGGTGGCCTGTCACGAGTGTCGCGGCCTGTCGGGGGCAAAATACTGACCTCCGCTCCAGTATCAACGAGGAAACGCCGTCCAGATTTCTTGTCCTGAACGAAGAGGAGGCTCTGTCGGCGGCCAGCCGCCGTAGCCATCAGCGGCGGCTGGCCCTGGCGTTTCCCTGAAACTTGCAGGGTGGGCGGCATCGACGGGCCTCTGCACCCCACCTCTGATGGTAGAAGCACAGCTGGTCACCCGTGTCGTCGTCTGTGTTCCTGGGGCGTGGCTGCTCGGTTGCTGGGGCCGGGCGAGGCAGGCGTTGGGCTCGCGGCCTGGTGATTTGACTGACGGACGAACCGCTCTCGCGCTTGGCCCTCCACAGGACATCTGCCCGGGCGGCCACCTCACGGGGGTTGCTGAAGTCGGCGTCAGCTAACAACAAGTGGATGTCATCGGGGAGCTGTTCGAGGAAGGCCTGTTCGAACATCAGGCATGGCTTGTGTCCCTCGGCCAATGCCAGCATCTCATTCATTAGGGCGGATGGGGATCTGTCCCCCAGGCCGTCCAGATGAAGCAGCCGGGCGGCGCGCTCACGACGGGAGAGGCCGAAGGTCCGGATCAAAAGGTCTTTGAAAGCCGGGTACTTATCTTCCTCCGGAGGCGACTGGATGAAGTCTCCAACCTGGGCGGCTGTCTCCTGGTCCAGAGAGCTAACCACATGGTAGTACTTCGTGGAGTCGGAGGTGATCTGCCGAAGGTGGAATTGCGCTTCAGCCTGGTCAAACCAGACGCTGGGCCGAAGGGTCCAAAAGGTGGGCAGCTTGAGGGCCACTGCGTTGGCTGCTGCGCTGTCGTCCATTTCGCGGGTCCAAAAGCCGTTTGGACCGTCGGGGTCACCAATGTAGCGGTTGCTACCGCGGAATAAAACAAGACTCTACTCGGAGGATTGCCAAACAGAACTGATTTATTTTCCCGCCTTGTGCGGGCCCTTTAAGGGAGAAAAACTCCCGCCCAAAAAAACCGGCAATGACGTAAGTCCTACGTCATCAGGACTTTCCCGCGCGCGGGTTCTCCCCGTCGCTCGGAAAGACGAGGCCCGCCGCCATCTTGGGCCTCGTCGCTCCGACGCCGCGCGACCCGACTGCCGAGCCGGTTCGCTCGACTAGACGGTGAGTCGCCACACCAGTTTTGTTCCTATTATCCAAGCCCATCTTTGACATGTACAGAGACTGCATAAAAATACATAGAACTGTGAAACAAACATTTGGTTTAATGCCCATGTTTAAAAATGAATTGAAGATAATCCAAAAAATCTTTCAGTATTGGCTTTCAAACTGAACTAATGTACAATTTAGAACAATTGATTAATTTGGGTGTTATTCCTTTATTTGCATGTTTACAGATGGTACGCTTTAGATGACTGTCATGGGATACTTGTGGCACTGCCTCTTTCTCATGAAAATGCAAGAGATGCGACACCTGTCCTTTTACCTCGTCCCTTCCCACCAACCAGTGACTCAAACAATCCTTTCAGGTGAAGCAGTGATTCACTTGCACTTCTTCCTTCCACTTCCACTTCTGACCTCTCTGCCTGATGCTTCTTGCACTTTCCAGCGATGAGAGGGCGGAGAGTGCCGGAAAATAACGAGCGAGGTTTTTTTTTCTCTTTCTAGCGTTCGGGACAGCGGCGAGTGACTGCGCAGGCGCGTGACGTCACTCGGAAGCGCGCGGGCGATTTAAAAGTCGGAGGTTCGCCTTCAGTTTTCTTTCCAGTGACGAGAGAGCGGAGAGTGCCGGAAAATAACGAGCGAGGTTTTTTTTTCTCTTTCTAGCGTTCGGGACAGCGGCGAGTGACTGCGCAGGCGCGTGACGTCACTCGGAAGCGCGCGGGCGATTTAAAAGTCGGAGGTTCGCCTTCAGTTTTCTTTCCAGTGACGAGAGAGCGGAGAGTGCCGGAAAATAACGAGCGAGGTTTTTTTTTTCTCTTTCTAGCGTTCGGGACAGTGGCGAGTGACTGCGCAGGTGCGTGACGTCACTCGGAAGTGTGCGGGCGATTTAAAAAGCAGACGAGCATATCCAGCGGGCAGCGTCGGAGCGGGCAGCGTCGGAGCGGGCAGCGGAGTGTGAGGGAGCAGAGTGGGTTAGGCTTTGGCTCAACGGGCTTCGGCGAGAGCAGGAAAGAGGCGAGATTATAGAGAGGGGGTAAGTTATTAGTTTAGTTTAGTTGTTGAGTTCAGTGATATTCAGCAGTATGCATCTGGGATTAGTGTTGTGTTTGGAGTGTCAGATGTGGGGCCCCTGGGAGACGACCAGACTCCCTGATAACTACATCTGCGCAAAGTGCACCGAGATGCGGCTCCTCAAGGAACGGATTGAAAGTCTGGAGCAGCAGCTGGATGACCTTCGGTTGGTTAGGGAGAGCGAGCAGGAGATAGACAGGAGTTATAAAGAATATGTAGACAGCACCTCAGTGGCGGTCCCCCTCAAAAACCGATATCTCATTTTAGATTCGGTTGGAGAGGATGACTTCATAGAGGAAGACCTCAGCAGCCAGGACCTTGGCACCATGTCTGGTACTGTGGTCCAGCAGAGGAAGCGAAATGCAGTGGTTATTGGGGATTCGATAGTAAGGGGTACGGATAGCAGATTCTGCGATACCGACAATGAGTCTCGGATGGTGTGTTGCCTCCCTGGTGCCAGGGTACGGGATATCATGGACCGTGTCGAGAATATTCTGAGAGGGGAGGGTGAGCAGCCAGAAGTCTTGGTACATGTAGGTACCAATGATGTAGGTAGAAAAAGAGAAGAGGTCCTGAAGGAGGAATACAAGGCATTAGGGAGAAGGTTGAGAAGTAGGACCTCAAGGGTAGTAATCTCAGGACTACTACCCATGCCACGTGTCAATGACAGGAAGAATAGAAAGCTCTGGCAGTTAAATGCGTGGCTGAGTGACTGGTGCAAGGGGCAGGGCTTCAGATTCTTGGATACCTGGGACCTTTTTTGGGGGAGGCAAGACCTATTTGCTAAGGATGGGTTGCACCTAAACTCCAAAGGGTCCAATATCCTGGCAGGAATGTTTAATTTAGTTGTAAGGGAGGGTTTAAACTGATCTGGCAGCGGGAAAACAGAAGATTGGAAAGTTTTTAAAAATCTGCAGAGAGAAACTAAGAAGGTCATTAGGAAAGCAAAGATGAGTTATGAAAGGAAGCTGGCGGACAACATTCGGAAGGATTCTAAGAGCTTTTTTAAATACATAAGGAATAAAAGAGAGACACGGGTTGACATAGGACCAATTGATAACGGTGCAGGAGGTATTATAATGGATGATAGTGAGATGGCAAGGGAATTGAATGAATATTTTGCATCGGTCTTCACCGTGGAGGACATAAGCAATGTGCCGGTTAGTCAGGAGTCTCACGAATTGGAACTGAGTTCAGTTGAGATTACTAGGGAGAAGGTGCTAGGAAAACTAAAGGGGCTTAAGACTGATAAGTCTCCCGGACCGGATGAGGTGCATCCCCGGGTTCTGAAGGAGGTGGCTGTAGAGATAGCGGAGGCATTGGCGATTATTTTCCAGGAATCGATAGATTCTGGCATGGTTCCGGAGGACTGGAGGGTAGCGAATGTAGTTCCGTTGTATAAGAAAGGTGGGAGGCAGCACAAAGGAAATTACAGACCTATTAGTCTGACGTCAGTGGTGGGAAAATTATTGGAATCTAACCTCAAGGAGGAGGTTACCGAATACCTAGAGGCACAAGGCAAGATTGGACCTAGTCAACACGGTTTTGTGAAGGGGAGGTCCTGTCTGACCAACCTATTGGAGTTTTTTGAGGAAATTACAGGTAGGGTGGATAAGGGAGAGGCGATAGATGTTGTGTATTTAGACTTTCAAAAGGCCTTCGATAAGGTGCCTCACAAGAGACTGATTAATAAGATGAGAGGTCATGGAATTATGGGTAGGATAGCAGAATGGGTGGAGCAGTGGCTGGTTGGCAGGAAGCAAAGGGTGGAAATAAAAGGATCTCGTTCTGGTTGGTTACCGGTTACTAGTGGTGTGCCGCAGGGGTCGGTGTTGGGGCCGCTCCTTTTTACCTTGTACATCAATGATTTGGATGATGGAATAAATGGTTGTGTGGCTAAGTTTGCAGATGACACCAAGAGAAGTGGAGGAGTAGGGAGCATAGAGGAAATAGAAAGGATGCAGAGGGACCTAGACAGTTTAGGAGAATGGGCAAGGAAATGGCAGATGAGATTCAATGTTGAGAAATGTGCAGTTGTACACTTTGGAAGCAGAAATAAGCGGGTAGATTATTATCTAGAAGGAGAGAAGATTGAAAGTACGGTAGTACAAAGGGACTTGGGGGTACTCGTACAAGATACCTTAAAAGTTAACCACCAGGTTGGATCGGTGGTTAAGAAAGCGAATGCTATGTTGGCATTCATCTCGAGAGGTATAGTGTATAAAAGTAAGGAAGTGTTGATGAGGCTCTACGGGACACTAGTGAGGCCTCATTTGGAATACTGTGCGCAGTTTTGGGCCCCACATCTTAGGAAGGATGTGCTGACGTTGGAGAGGGTTCAGAGGAGATTTACGAGAAAGATTCCGGGAATGAAAGGGCTTACGTATGATGAGCATTTGTCGGCTCTTGGACTGTACTCACTGGAGTACAGAAGGGTGAGAAGGGACCTCGTAGCGACATTTAAAATGTTGACAGGAAAGGATAGAGTAGATATGGCTAGGCTGTTTCCCTTGGTGGGCGAGTCCAGGACCAGAGGGCACAATCTTAGAATTAGAGGGTACAGTTTCAAGACAGAGATGAGGAGAAATTTCTTTACCCAGAGGGTGGTGAAATTGTGGAACTCCTTGCCACGGACAGCAGTGGAGGCCAGATCAGTGGGGGTGTTCAAGGAGGAGATAGACAGATATCTAAATAGTCAGGGTATCAAGGGATATGGGGATAAGGCTGGAAAATGGGATTAGAATAGTTTTTTTTTCCCACCCCATTTCTTTTTCCCTTTTCCTTGGAGCAGACTCGATGGGCCGAATGGCCTGCTTCTGCTCCCTTGTCTTGTGATCTTGTGATCTTGTTATATCAAGGCCAAATGTAAGCTGGGGGAACAGCACTTCATCTTCCATCTGGCCACACTGCAGCCTTGTTGATTCAATAGATAGATAGATAGATAGATTTCTTTATTAGTCACATGTATATCGAAACACACAGTGAAATGCATCTTTTGCGTAGAGTGTTCTGAGGGCAGCCCGCAAGTGTTGCCACGTTTCCGGCGCCAACATAGCATGCCCACAACTTCCTAACCTGTACATTTTTGGAATGTGAGAGGAAACCAGAGCACCCGGAGGAAACCCACGCAGACGTGGTGAGAATGTACATAATCCTTACAGACAGCGGCCAGAATTGAACCCAGGTATCTAGTTTTACAACTTCAGGTAACTTGCTCTCTCTATGAGAACTTGCCAATTCACCTATGATATTGGCTCATGGTTTTCTCTCTCCATTATCACAGCCTGAACTGCCAGGCGTGACCTACAGCTCTCCATTTTGCAACTTTTATGTTCCTTTGTTTGTTCTCTCTCTCTAACTGCCTTCATTTCATAATTTTTATGTTCCTTTGTTCAGACTCTCCCTCTCTCTCTATCTGCCGCCATTAACCCGTCAATTGATGACCTCATATGTAGCTTATCCCACAGCAGCCCTGGCCTTACCTTGTCAGAGATCCTATCCATCTCTCCTCCACCCCCTCTGCAACTTAAAACCAACTTGCTTTCTCTCTTTCCCAGTTCTGACAAACGGTCTTTGACCTGAGATTTAACTCTGTTTCTCTTTCCACAGATGCTACATGACCTGCTAAATGCTTCCCCATTTTCTGTCTTTATTTCAGATTTGCAGCATCTACAGTTCTTTGATTTTCAATAAAACCTGGGGCCTTGCTAACTGGATGCCTTACCTACCTGTTGACTTAGACAGAACAGATGATCTATATTTATTTCAGTTTGGAAGTGCTTCCAAAGGCTGAATTTCATTTTTTAGATAATAAAAAGAGAATTTCTGCAAAAGCCCATTTAATTTTTAAATTTTATTTTAACTCAGATCCAAATTAGCTGCAGAAATTAGATTGAATGAAGATTTCTTTTCAACAAATTGAAACGATCTTACAGAGAAAAAAATAGAGAAAGAACTGACAAGATTTCCAACCCCAGTGAGTTTGAATTTCTTCCTCTAAGATTGTCAACGTTTGAGGTCCAGGGAGATCAGAGGCTCTTCTGTAGTTTAAAAAATAATCATAAAGGGCCATCTCCCATCAGCCAGGTTCTCAGGTGACTTGCTTCCCCAGCTCTCTTTTCTCTGGGTTTCTGAATAGAACTTATTGATTTAATGTCTCGAGATCCTGCAATATTCTGTCATTAAAATGATTTATTGGGCCATGGGAAAAATGCCTCCTGCCAAGAACACAGCCCTAGAAGAGACAATGCCGGCATCTGTTTGGCATATGCCATCAAGGTAGCCTTTCAGATAAGAATAGGGTCTGGGATTGCTCTTCTCCGGAGCTTATGAATGCTTAACTAGTTCCCAATCAGGTGCTGAAGACATGCTCTGAAGCCACGTCAGTTTCCATCTGGGAAGCAGCAATATCAGCCAAACCAGGACAGTGCTGCTCTCATGATTTTCAACTACATTCTTGTCTGTAAAAACCCTCCCACCCTGGGCTGACCACGAAAGCAGTGTATCCTGTTGTTCCAGGCAATTCATTCTATACCAACATCTGACGTGCACGACAGTAACTGCTTGCTAATTATGAAGCAAATCGACAGTGTGAGGTTTGTTACATCGCCAGTTCCCCAGAACAATTGGACATTTGTTGTTTGAGAAGATTATACAGGGCCAGGCTGTTTCCCTCAAATTATCCTCATTTACTGTGACTGCTTGGACCTGTTGTACTGGAATGGAAAAAAAAATTAATGAGTCCTTCAGCAGTTTCTGCTCCTAAACGCCGAGGCCCATTTTTTCAACTTGTATCAAAACATCCCTGTCCTTATTCTCTTTCCAATAATTACTGTTTCATGTCACCTTGGTCTTCCAGCCTGAACTTGTTCATTTCAAATGTTGTGCATAATAGTTTTCCAATCAAATGGTTGTAGAACTTTTTGAAGAATGCCTGACTAGATTCAATAAAATTAATACTTTTCTATCCTATTTGTCCAACTTTTCACCAAAGTAAAGTGGATGCTGGGGGCAGGCTATATTATTTCCTTTCCCAATTTTACTGCTCTGCTTTTCAAAGTCATTAAGAAAAAAGAACAAACTTACATTTATTTCATACCTCAGGATGTCCCAAAGTGTATTACAATCAACAAGATTATTTTGAAAAATACCACCGAAGCTGGAAATCTGAAATAAAAACAGTAAATGCTCAGCAGGACAGGCAGAATCCGTGGAAGAAGAGACAGAGCTAACATGTCAGGTTACTGTCCTTTAATCAGAACTGGAGAAAGCTGGACATCGAACAAGGTTTAAGCAGGAAAAGTGGGGAGAAGATTAAGGTTCCAAAGGGATAATTCTGCAAGGTTATGTTGGCGGAATATAGTCTTGGCAGTGTGGAGGATCAGAGGGATCTTGGGGTCCGAGTCCATAGGACGCTCAAAGTGGCTGCGCAGGTTGACTCTGTGGTTAAGAAGGCATATGGTGTATTGCCCTTCATCAATCGGGGAATTGAATTTAGGAGCCGTGAGGTATTGTTGCAGTTATATAGGTCCCTGGTCAGACCCCACTTGGAGTATTGTGTTCAGTTCTGGTCGCCTCACTACAGGAAAGATGTGGAAGCCATAGAGAGGGTGCAGAGGAGATTTACGAGGATGCTGCCTGGAATGCGGAGCATGCCTTATGAAAGCAGGTTGAGGGAACTTGGCCTTTTCTCCTCGGAGAGACGGAGGATGAGGGGGGGACCTGATAGAGGTGTATAAGATGATGAGAGGTATTGATAGAGTAGATAGTCAGAGGCTTTTCCCCAGGGCTGAACTGGTGGCCACAAGAGGACATAGGTTTAAGGTGCTGGGGAGTAGGTACAGAGGAGATGCCAGGGGTAAGTTTTTTACTCAGAGAGTGGCGAATGCGTGGAATGGGCTGCCGGAAATGGTGGTGGAGGCGGATATGATAAGGTCTTTCAAGAGACTGTTAGATAGGTATATGGAGCTGAGTAAAATAGAAGGCTATGGATAAGCCTAGTAATTTCTAGGGTAGGGACATGTTCGGCACAGCTTTGTGGGCCGAAGGGCCTGAATTGTGCTGTAGTTTTTCTATGTTTGTATGTTTCTATGTCAAACAAATAATAACGGGACAAGTAAAGAACAAACACAAAGGGTTCCAGAGAAGGTATAAAGTAAAAAGGCAGAATCATCGCCTGTTGTTCATAAAAGTAGATGCTGTGGTTAAACACTGAAATTCAATTTACAGGGCTTAACTTTTGATTAATCAAAAGATGAGTAACTGTTTCTGAAACTTTATTGAAACAAGTTCATAGGCCAAAAACGAAATGGAGACTGTGGTAATTGACAAGTGACTGGAAGCGTGAGAGTCCTGTTTGTGGGCTGAACGCAGGTCATCCAATCTTTGTTTGGTCACCTCAAGGAGAGGGGACTGCATCGTGAGCAGCAAATGCAGGGTGGTAAGTGGGAAAGATACAGGGAAGTTGCTGCTTCACCTAGAAAGAGTCCTTGGGGGCTTTGAAATTGAACAAGGAGAGAGTTAAAAGACATGTTATGTTTTCCATGCTGACACACAAAAGTGTAGGAGGAAATGGACGGCTGTTGGGAATAAGTGAAACTGAAATTGAAACTCCCACATCAAGAAATGGCAGTCACCTAAAAAGTAGGAGCACAAGCCACTGAGATCATCAATGGGATATGAAATAAAGGGTTGCCATTCTGATTTCAATGTTTTGTACATAATATTTTTTTATCCAACAGTCAAACTATTTGTACAATCATTTTCTGCACTCCTTCATTGATTGCAACCTTTGTATTTTACCGAAGGACCGCACTGCATGTTGCTATCCCTGCCTCAGGAATCACCTCACAATGATGTTGGGCCACTCATGACATGGGATTCCATCAGGACAGACAATTGTATGGGTGCTAGCTGCACAAGTGCATTGTTCCATTGTCCATCAAGTTTTCCCTGACCCATGTGCAGCTGCTCTGTGGCCTGCCTGGGCTCCTTTAAGGTGACGACTTTCCCTGCTTGCAGCTTAGCAACGACATGACAGTCACTACGCATCTCTGCTCTTCCTATCAAGGTTTGGGATCTCGGGACTTATGGCTCCTTCAGGGTAGAAACAATGACAGTGTGATTTTAATGGCCCTTACGACCAACTTTGATGATTTTTTGAGTTTGATATGTCCCTGGCACCAGTGTTCACCAATATCAATGACTTGACCGAACCAAATCAGTCCAATCCAATTGCTGGCAGCTGTAGGCAATTTGTGCAAATCAGTAAAATAATTGACCACAGAATTACCCAAGTTGTGCAATCTAATGTCCAGGCAAATCTGCCTCAAACATCAGAGGCTGCTTAATATTGCCATGATTTTTTATGACACCGAAGAAGGTAGTCAGTACCTCGGTTTAAAGTCTCGTCTGAAAGTCAGCACCTATTGGTGGGACAGTGGCACAAGTAGAGCTGCTGCTTCACAGAGCCAGAGACCCCAGTTCAATCCTGCCCTCAGGTGCTCTCTGAGTGGAGTTTTCACGTTTTCCCTGTGACCGCGTGGGATTCCTCTGGGTGCTCCAGTTCCCTCCATCCCAGAGATGTGTGGATTGGAAGGTTACTTGGCCACTGTAAATTACCCCTAGTATGTAGATGAGTGGTAGAATATAGGGGGAGTTGATGAGAATTTAAAAGAAAAGGGATTAAAATAGAATTACTGCAGATGGGTGGTTGATATTCGGCATGCTCAGTGGGCTGAAGGGCCTGTTTCTGTGCTAAATCTCTTTATGATTCTATGACTCTTTGACCTCCAGAAATGGGCACTTCCTCAGCACCGAACTGAAGTAGCAAGTTTGAGGTTATTGAGTGTAGCTTGGGTTCAGCAATAAGAGTGCTATTGCTTGCCATTTTATAAGTTGTAAATTACTTTGACATTTGACAAGACACTGCATAAGTATTAGTCTGGCATGTATGGACCAATAATGTATTTTGACATTGTTGATTGTTCCATTTCTTGTTCTTTTCTAATATTATAATCTAAGATAAGATATCTTTATTAGTCACATGTACATTGAAACACAGTGAAATGCACCTTTTTTGCGTAGAGCCTTCTGGGGGCAGCACACAAGTGTCACCACGCTTCCGGCACCAACATAGCATGCCCCCACAACTTCCTAACCTGTATATCTTTGGAATGTGGGAGGAAACCGGAGCACCCAGAGGAAACCCACGCAGACACGGGGAGAAGGTACAAACTCCTTACAGACAGTGGCCAGAATTGAACCTGGGTCACTGGCACTGTAATAGTGTTATGCTAACTGCTACATTACCGTGCCATTTATTGTTTTTGACTATGGCATGGTAGCTTATGACAATTGTGAGTCCCAATGTCCATATACATGGGATTGTCCCTCCTTGCCTTGAGATTTCTGTGAGCTATCAGTAATGTGTCCAGGAAAGAATCAGCAAATCCAGTATAGCAAGTGCATTGAACATTGGATTTCAGAGGGAATAAGTTAAGGCAGCCCAGCAGGAAGATAGTGTTTACCGATATTATGTGAGGACTGGATCATCACTGGTTGTGATGCTACTTGCAGTTGAATATACCACAACCACTTCCTGCCTCTTGATGCAATTGGTGACTAATTTGGCAATTTACCAAAAGGGTGACTGTTGCCCTCAGAGACTTATCCGTCAAAGGATAAACATCAACAGTGGGTAAAGACCATTTGTGTTAATGTTGGCCAAACATTAGGAATGAAAATTATGGTCAGAACATTCAAACACCTCAAGCTGCATCAGTTTTTCAGAGTGAGATGCATCAGAACAGGGTTATATATTTGAACTCCAGAATGGTTTATGCTCAGCAGTACGGCAGTCCAGATGAGAGTGGTCCCAATGAATGAAATTGAAAGACTCTGCTGCATCAATAGTAATTTTTTTCTGTACTGCTGAATTATAAATAACATAACAGCAGGTTGGAGATGTAAAAGGAGTAGATAGGTGTTGGATTCGCACACAATGGTGCACACCAAGTCCTTTGTTCTCTCCTGAACTTCTGAACCTATTGCGCTGTTGCAGCTGTCTGATGCTGAGGGATTAAGAATGAATTCTTAGGGACCTATTATCTTCTATTTTGTCATTAAAAAAATGAAGACATACAGTGATATTTTTAATATGTTTAAAAGGCAGGAGGTGAAGCCCGAGGAAGTGTTAACATTTATAGTCATTAAGCCACAATAATTGTCGGTCCTCTTAGGTCCATTTCAAAACAATCAAAATTCTCAAACCCCACAGTCTTCCCACAGAGCTCTTGGTAATTATGTGACATCTTATACTCTGAGAATGATGGCAGCTCTGCAAATAGGATAATATTTTGCAGCTTAATATCGTACAACAAAATAATACTCAGTATCAAAATGGAAGATTTAACCCCTAACTAGTCTCCTTCAACATTGTTCCACCTACACACAAGGAACAGATGGAGAAATCGATCTTTGTTACTCATTACATTACATTTTCCCAGCAAAGCAAAAGCTGAAAGTGGCCATCACTGCGAATAGAAACAGTGTTAACGAAGATTTTGTTATCCACAGCCAACTTTACCACTGTTTATGATAATTTTTTCCAGTTTCCTCTTACAGGAATGTAAAATCTTTTGAGAGTTTATAAAGTCGCAATAAGACTTTATGAAGTGTCAATAAGAGAAAATAAAGATTTCATATGTGTGGCACCTTTCATTAGCTCAGGACATTTTAAAGTCTTTTATAGTCAAGCAAGTAGTTTTGTAGCAAAGTCATTATTGTTATGTGGGAAACATTGGGCAATCTGAGCACAGCAAGCTCCCATAAACAGGAATGTGGTAATGATCAGTTAATTTGCTTTTTGTGACACAGATTAAAGTTACATGTTGGCTTGGGTAACTCCTCCTTACAACATAGAAGGAGGTCATTTTAGCCCATTACGTCTATGCTAACTGTCAGAGCAATCCCATTTTTCCTGTAACCTATTATTCCCACATTCCCATCAACTCCACCCAGATTCTCTCACTCTGCTACACACTAGGTGCAATTTACACTGTCATCCATTCAGGAGTCTGGTGTCAGAGATGCAAACAATATGACCAGACGACTGAGTGTAACCATGGCCTCATTAGAAAATAGAACATAGAACAGTACAGAACAGGAGCAAACCCTTTGGCCCACAATGTTGTGCCGAACTAATCAAGCTAATGACACCTAATCTCTTCTACCTGCACATGGTCCATATCCCTCAACTGTAGGGATGTTGGCTTGGGGGAGGACACTAATGTTGGTTCAACTATCTTTCCAGTGGAGGAGGAACATTCAAGGTGATATTGAGAAACTAAAGTCCATGCATCAACAGTATAGGGAATCCCTGCCCAAATAGCAGAAAGAGCATACTACCCCACAAACTACCCACCCACCTGCCCCATGAAGCAATTCCTGCAAAAACTTTGGGGGTCTCATCAGCCAACTCAGAACTCACACAACTGGAATGGAAGCAAGTCATCCTCAATCCTGAGGGACTGCCTCAGAAGCAGCAGAAGAAGATTACTTCCATCAAACTCACACTTGGAGGGCAGCTTACACTTAATGCCCACAACCCCATTTCCACCCCAATTCCCTCCCTCCTTTGGTACATTTACTATTTTAGCAACTGCTGTAAAGCAATGTATCACACTTCCCAACATTAAAGGTGTGTTGTAAATGCTAATCACTGTTATTTCTTGAACACAGTAAATGAAGAATGAGATGCAAGAGGCTAAAGGAAACAAAATTAAGCAGAATGTTGATTTCCTGATGATTGGTTGAGCTGCTCCACAATTTGTCTGGGATACATCTCAAGGCTAAAACTTAAATTAAGTTTGCAGGAACAAAGAATTCATTATGTGACTAAAAATTACACAGATAACAGACTCAACACGCAGAAAAAGGTATGGTTTGCATCAGTGAGTATAAAGGAATACACAACCAGCTCTAATGTCAGAACCATGGGGGAATACAGCAAAAGAAGTTTTGTGGGCAGAAGTTAAAACACTAAAAGCAGATGAGAAAACAGCCTTTATCAAAAGGGGATTCTAACATGGCCTTTTAAGATAAGATATCTTTATTAGTCACATGTACATCGAAACACACAGCGAAATGCATCTTTTGCATAGAGTGTTCTGGGGGCAGCCCGCAAGTGTCGCCACGCTTCTGGCGCCAACGTAGCATGCCCACAACTTCCTAACTTCCCCCACCAATTTCTGAATGAACAATGAGTTATGCTCACTCTAGTCTCAGTATAAGCAGAAGGAGTCAAATGCAGCAGCACTGCTGGGTTTAAAGAGATGTCACTTAAATATCACAGGGCAATGCTAAAGTTGCACAAATAGTGGAGGTAAAAGTCATATTAAAATCCTCCCTTGGTAAAGGCTTGTCTTCCTATTTGAATTTGGTAGTTTGACCCTTTTGTTGTAACTCCCCATGATTCTGACATTGGAGCTGGTTGTGTGGAACCTTGCAAACCATACTGTTCTGTGTGTGCTCTCACATTGGCCTCATCAGTCACCTCAGAAACCGCAGAACCAGTGTGGAAGCAAGTTACCTTCAGTTCTGAGGGACTGCCTAAGGAGGTCCTTTAACAGTTTCAACAGTCGCTTTTGAAGACGACCAGGTAAATACTTGGCCGGAAAACAAATCATAGGGGCAACTGGGATAGAACCAGGCACGAAATGGACGACCCTTTAAAGGAGCCACAAGCACTGCAAACTGATTGTCCGAATCACCTCCATTCGACATTATTATCCAATACTTAAATTGTTGTAACTAAGAGTAACAAAGAAAATTGAAGACAAATGTATGTGGGTTAGTTCTGAGAAAAATTTTACCATAGGAATTGCAAGGAAATTGCATGTGGCTGGGGAGTAGAATTACACTCCTGTAGAGGAGGATTTTGTTTCTTGTTGACCAGATTGTTGAGCATGTTAAAATATTTGTTTCAGTAGGACGAGCTTGTTTGTCTGTTGCTCATTTGGACAATAGAAATGCAAATACATTTCCTACAATGAAAGGAGGAGGTCTGTTGTGGTTTATAGAGCATCATGGAGTTTCTCTAATGACTGTTGTTCCATTTGCAGACAAGCTTGCTATCTAACACTCTTCATAAGGTTTAACACATAGTTAATGAGTTCAACAAATAGTTTAAGGGAATGTTCGCACATTTTTGTGGGCTTTTCGCACCAATGTGTCAAGTTGTGTCATTAAACTGCTTTTGTCAGTCTGCCTTAGGGAGGATTACATCAAGCACCCAACACCCACTTTAGCTTTTAGGTCTTAACATTGCAGAAAAAGTACTCAAGCAGACAGTTAAAAGCGACACTGCATAAAATGAACATATGCAGCATACATCTTTTCAAAGGAAAGTCATCTTGTTTGTTTTCCAATAGCTTAGCTGCTTTTATACTTTCTGACACTTGTGCTACTAATGATGGAACTATCAGTTTATCCAGGCAGTTTTGAGAAACATTTCAAGCAACACTGTGAGATTACAATGACGTAGAGAGATTTGAGACGTTCGGGTTGTTTTTCTCTCCAGCGATGATGAAATCAATGAGGGATTTAAAACAGAGATTGTCAAGATGGTGACAATACAACAGGAAGCATTCATCTTAAAAATCTACAAAATGGCCTTGGGGATGGCACTAAGGAAATGAGGGCAGGGCGAATCTAATTCTCTGCGGTTGTGGTCTGTGGCATTGCTCAATTTGCCAAGCCATGGCACAATGGTGGCACAATTAGATCTCAACGATTGCATTGTGTCACTGTTAGCTGCATGGTGTTTCACCACAGCAAGGTCTTAGTGTGGCGTCGTTGGATGAAAAGGGAACTGAAAGGCACTGGGATAATAAGTGAGAAGTACAAAATTAGAGGAGGCAGAGAGATGGGATTAGTTAGGGTTGTTATCATGTTTGGTACAGATACTGTGGGCTGAAGGTTCCTGTGCTGTACTGATCTATGTTTTGCATTCTATGTAGAGCACAATCATGGATGGAAACCTGAAGTGGAAAGAGAGTGTTATCTTTGTTCTTATGTATGAAAACTTGATGCATTTTGAGTTTGGGGAGATTCTACTAGGAGGGTCTACAAGATAACATCTGCTTGTCATGATGAATGAAGACTTATAGCTGCCAGCTTCAGTGGCTCTAGTGACTTAGTCATGGTCACAACATCCGGAGGCTCATCCAAGATAATTCCGTAACTCTTGAATAACAGAGGGCAACCCATTCACTCTATTAACAGTCATTTCTGTGGTTGGGAGTAGCATGATCCTTCACTGACTCATTTGTATTGTAAAGGTTTCTCCAGAATGCAAAACTTAGCTATAGACTTATGATATCACTAAATCCATCATTCTCCTTATTGCTGCCTGTGAACTAGCTTGCCCTTCCACCCACCATCCCTAGTTGGAAAACCTGTAGAAAGTGGCACTTGGTTTCCATTCCTCACTTGGGTCTTAGTCAATACAGAAATCATCTCTTTTGTTTTGTTGATTGCAATTGATTGATGGGGAGAAAGAAGAATGGCAATAATGCTTCTGTAAATGACAATCCAGAAACGTTAAACTGAAATAAGAGGTCAATTGATGTCAACGTGAATGCAGCCTGTTGTAATGTTCAAGAACAAATGAAGATACCTTCCCAGAATAGAGCATTAATTCTTGCTCATGACATGGTATAGCCTCAAAACCCATCCCAAACATCAGTAGAACTAAAACTAAGTTTGGGTGGGGATGGGGATGAAGGAAGTAGATAGATGCTAATGCTGATAATAATATCACTGTGCTGGTCAAATCACTTAGATGCCACGGCCAAGAAAGCTCACCAGTGCCTCTACTTCCTCGGGAGGCTAAAGAAATTCGGTATGTCCCCTTCGACACCCAACAACTTTTATCGATGCACCATAGAAAGCATCCTATCTGGATGCATCACGGCTTGATACGGCCACTGATCTGCCCAGGAATGCAAGAAACTGCAGAGAGTTGTGGACACAGCCCAGCGCGTCACGGAAACCAGCCTCCTCTCCTTAGACTCTGTCTTTACCTCTCTCTGCCTTGGCGAAGCAGCCAGCATAATCAAAGACCCCACCCACCCAGGTCATTCTCTCTTCTCTCCTCTTCCATCAGGAAGAAGATGCAGGAGCCTGAGGGCATGTATCACGAGGCTCAAGGACAGCTTCTATCCCACTGTGATAAGACTATTGAACAGTTCCCTTATACAATGAGATGGACTCTGACCTCACATTCTACCTTGTTGTGACCTTGCACCCTATTGCACTGCACTTTCTCTGTAGCTGTGACACTTTACTCTGTACTGTTATTGTTTTTACCTGTACTACATCAATGCACTCTGTACTTGCTCAATGTAACTGCACTGCGTTAAGAATTGACCTGTACGATTTGTATGCAAGGCAAGTTTTTCAATGTACCTCAGTACAAGTGACAATAATAAACCAATACCAATACAAAGTGGCAAATATCACAGCTACTGGAGCAGTTTGTGTTCAATATTCTCCGCTATCTGATGTAGTAGGAGCATCTGTATCCAATGCCTGGTAAGCACCCACCAGAAAGAATCCATATATTACTCTGTGGTAAAAGAAGGCCAGCATTGCAGCTGGCATGAATTTGAAATCCCATTTCCAGTTTTAGTTTTTTTGCAGATGGCTATATTTTGATAGCTAAAAATCTAAGCCCATTTTATGTTAATCTTCTACAAGAGACCAAGTGTGTGTCAAGAGAGGCATGCAAAATAAAGGTGAAATTGCTGAATAATTCTCTTCCCTTCACTGCCGTAAAGCAGTTGGCTGAAGCTCGTGAGGCAGTCTCTGGTATCCATAGCCCTTCAATGGACTATTAGCTGCACATTAATGGGACAGTTCCACACATGCATAACCATCCTCACTGAACTCTACAAATACAGGCATATGTGCTTGTGGAACTTTAGTTATGAGGAGAGACTGGAGAGGCTGGGTCTTTTCTCACTATAGCAGAGGAAGTGAAGAGCAAACATGATTGAGGTATATAGAATTATGAGGAGTATAGATAGGGTAGACTGCAGGAAACCTTTCCCCTTCTCAGAGGTGAACCGAACTAGAGGACATTGAGGGTAAGGGCTACAAGATTTGGCAGAGACCTGAGGAGGACCTTCAGTTCACCTCCAAGGAGTGGTTTTCCTTGTATGCTGGAGCCAGTAGGGTCAAAGGAACAATACAAGTCATGATAACAACTCTTTTTCTCTCGGACAATGGCCAGGTGAAGTAAATGTCAGCATTCTGTGCCGAATAGGGGAAGGGCTATCAAATCAGATTATGAAAACATAAGAAATCAAAGAAGGAGAAGCTGGAGAGACTGCAGAGGAGATTCACCAGAATGTTGCCTGGATTTAAGACTTTAGTTATGGGGAGAGATTGGATAGGCTGGGCTTGTTTTCCCTGGAGCGAAGGAGGCCAAAGGCTAGCCTGATAGAAACATATAAAGTTATGAGAGGCCTAGATCAGATAGATAGTCAAAATCTTTATCCCATGGTAGGGGTTAAAAAAACAAGAGGGCATAAGTTTAAGGTGAGAAGACAAAGTTTTAAAGGGGATCTTAAGGATAAGTTTTTTTACACACAGAGAGTGGTTGATATCTGGAACACACTGCCAGAGGAGGAGGTGGAATCGGATAAATTGCTATGTTTAAGAGGCATTTAGACAGAACTTAAACAGGCAAGGCACAGAATGATATGGTCCTCAGTTGGCCAAATGGGATTAGTATGGATAGGTATGGACATGGTGGGCCAAATGGCCTATTTATGTGATGTATGATTCTATGACTCTAAGGCCATTCAGCCTGTTTTATCATGCAATAAGATCATATCAGTGCCATCTTCCTGCACTATCCTTTGAATCCTTTAATATTCAAAAATCTGTTTTGAATATACTCACTGACTGAGCTTCTGTGTTCAGGCAGAAAATTCCAAACATTCACTATCCTTGGAATGAAGAAATTTATCCTCATCTCTGTTCTGAATGGCCAACCCCTTATCTTGAGACTGTGATCCCCAGTTCCAGACAACCCAACTATGGGAAGCATTATTTCTGTATCCACCCTGTAAAACCTGTTAGAAATTTGTAGGTTTCAATGAGATCACCTTTCAGTCTTCAAAAGTGAGGAGAAACCAGTTTTCTTAACCTCACCTGAAAGTGTCAACCAGCCCCTCCCCATTCCAGGAATAAATCCGGTGATGCTTTACTGGATTCCGTCCTGAAGTAGAGAGACCACAGCTGCATACAGATGTGGTTTCACCGGGGCACTATACAATTGAAGCAAGTCATTACAATTGTATTTAAATCCTCTTATATAAAAAAATACACTGTTTGCCTTCGTAATTGCTTGCTGTACCTGCACATAAAACTTCAGTGATTCATTTATGAGGACACCTAGATGTCTTTGAACAGCAACATCTTTCAAAAATACTAATCTTTTCTATCGTTTCTTTCCAAAGCATGTGACTTCTAATTTTTCCACATTATATTTCACCTGGCCTTGCCCATTACTTAGCCTGTTTATATCCCCTTCGTGCCCTTATGTTCTCCTCACAACACACATTGCCATTCAGCTCTGCATTTTTATCTCACATTATTCCTTAATTCTGTTTATATCCAACATATCAATCTCTGTCTTGAATGCACTTACTTATTGAAGTTCTACAGCCATCTTGGGTGAACAAATCAAAAGATACACTAAATTCTGAGTGAAGGAAGTCCCCTCCAATTCTTCTAAAATTCAGAGAGTGTTGGCTCTGACTACCTAATCTCTCCTCATATGACAAACTCACCAACTCAGGAATCAATGTGGTGAACATTTGCTCCACTCCAGATATCATTCCACGAGTAGAGAGAGCAGATCGTACATAGTATCCAGACTCATCAAGACTGCTTATAATTGCAGCAAGGTGTCTAATCTTGTCCTCAAATTCTCTTAATATTATGGCCAATATACCACTTACCTTTCTAATTGCTTGCAGTATCTACAGGTTAACGTTCAATGATTGATGTACAATGACAGCAGGTCCATCTGAACACAATTTAAACTCTCACCATCTATTTTTTTCCCAATAAAGTGGATGGCCTTGCATTTATCCACATGTTATTCCAACTGCTATGCCCTTACCAATTCACTTAACTTATCCAAATCTTCATGGTTTTTCAGGATCCACCTCACAACCCATATTGCCATCTAGCTTTGTATCATCTTTATCAGCTTCCAGCCCCATTAATTTCTCCAATGCTATTTCTTTAATAATGCTAATTAGTTTAAACTCCTCATTCACTCCAGGCCTGTTGTTCTCCAATATTTCATGTTCCTTTCTCTTTGGTTTTCCCTTATCCCTCTGGGCCCTTTACCCCTTCTCTTTCCCCTCTCCTGCCCTCACAACCTGCCCACCTTCCTCCCTCCGGTTCCCCATCTCCTTCCCTTTATTCCGTGGTCCACTGTCTTCTCCTATCAGTTTCCATCTTGTTCAGCCCTTTGCCTCTTTCACCTATCACCTCCCAGCTTCTCAGATCATTCCCACTTCCCCACTCCCCCAGCTACCTACCTTCCCCTCCCTTACCTGGATTCACCTATCACCTGCCAGCTCGTGCTTCTCCCCCTCCCCCCACCCTTTTGTTCTGGCTTCTGCCCTCTTTCTTTCCAGTCCTGATGAAGGGTTTCAGCCCGAAATGTCGACTGTTCATTTCCCTCCATAGATGCTGCCTGACCCGCTGAGTTCCTCCAGCATTTTGGTGTGTTGCTCCAGATTTCCAGCATCTGCAGTCTCTCTTGTGTTTGCCTTTGCATTCTTTTGTGAATAAAGATAGAAATGTTTGTCTCATTTCTCTGTCATTTTTGCATTCACTGAAGTAATTTCTCCTGTTTCGGTGAGTATGGGACCACTATTAACCTTCTCCAATCATTTCTTTTTAATATCAATAGAAAATTTTACTATTTGTTTGTATGTTTCAGACTAGATTACACCCATATTCTACTTTCCCTTCTCTTATTCAAGCCTTTCTTCTCCTTTGCTTAACTCTGAAATAGTTTATTGTTCCTTGTGGAAATGCTAAGTCTTTTTCATTGATCTCTAACTTCCCTTGTCAGCTACAGCTGGATAACTTTTCCTGTTGAATTTTTGTGAGTTAAAGAAATGTATTTGCTGCATACTATGTATTTGTTCCCTAAATGTTAGTCATTGAATGTTTACTATTGCAAATTTTAATATAATTTCCCAATCTACTATAACTAATTCATGCCTCATATCTTTGTGGTTTGCTTTAAGATTTAAAACCCTGGTTTCACAATGAATTAAATCACTTTCAATCTTTACAAAAATTCCATCATAATATAATCACTCTTCCCACAAGACCTATTTATTCCCAGATTACTTAGTAACCCTTTATCTTAGCACAATAATAAAACTGGTTCATTAATGCACTTCAGGGGAGGAAAACTACCATCCATACCTGGTCTGATTTATATGTGACTCCAGATCCACAACATGTGGTTGATTTTAAATGCCTTGGAAGTTTCTCAGTTGTACAATTACAACTATGTTGCACAGAACAGCCATGGTTGTTTTCACAGAATCGTACCTTGCAGACAAGGTGCCAGACTTCTCGTCACTATTTGTGGGTCAGCCCTGTCCCATCAGCAAGACAGACTCACCAGAGGGGGCAGCATAGTGATATACAGGCAGGAAGCAATAGGCCTTGGAGCCATCAACATTGGTATTGGTATTGGTTTATTATTGTCACTTTTACCGAGGTACAGTGAAAAGCTTGTCTTACAAACCGATCGTACAGGTCAATTCTTTACACGGTGCAGTTACATTGAGTTAGTACAGAGTGCATTGAGGTAGTACAGGTAAAAACAATAACAGTACAGAGTAAAGTGTCACAGCTACAGAGAAAGTGCAGTGCAATAAGGTGCAAGGTCACAACAAGGTAGATCGTGAGGTCATAGTCCATCAAACTCCATGAAGTTTCATCAGATGAGGATAAACCATGGGCAAGGAAACCTCCTCCTTATTACTACCAACTGTCCTCCCTCGCCTGATGATTCAGTAACTTTTCATGTTGAAAAGCACTTGGAAGAAGGACTGATTGTAGCAAAGGAACAGAATATGTAGCAAAATGTAGCAAAGGGCGGCATGGTAGCGTAGCGGTTAGCGCGACGCTATTACAGCACCAGTGATCGGGGTTCGATTCCCGTCGCTGTCTGTAAAGAGTTTGTACGTTCTCCCGTGTCTGCGTGGGTTTCCTCCAGGTGGTCCGGTTTCCTCCCACATTGCAAAGACGTACGGGTAGGTTAATTTGGGTTTAAAATGGGCAGCACAGACTCATTGGGCCAGAAGGGCCTGTTACCACGCTGTAAGTAAAATTTAAAACTTAAATTTAAAAAAATTTAAATTTAGAATATACTCTAGGTGGGACACTTCAATGTCCATCACCAAGGATAGTGTGGTGGCACTACCATTGACTCAGTTGACTAAGTCATAGACTCATACAGCCACAGAGTCATACAGTAAGGAAACAGGCCTATTGGCCCAATTCATCCATGCCAACCAAGTTGTCTAACTGAGCTGGTCCCATTCGCCTGTGTTTGTCCATATCCCTAGTATCAAGTCTTTAATGACAAGCAGTTGGCTCCATTGAGCAGGCCACATTTTTCACATGGCTCACATCAGAAACATGTTCTCTACTCAGAGGTCAGCCACAACAAGAGATTTCCAGGAAGACAGAGGATTCACTTCTAGGATGTTCTCAAGGCCTCCCAGAAAAAATGTAACCTCCTCACTGACTCATGGAGATCCCTGTCCCATGACAGGTCAAAACAGAGAAGGAGTATCCAGGATGGCACTGAGAACCTCAAGTCTCTTTGACAGGAGTCCATGAAGGCTAAGCAAAATTGGCAGGAGGAGAGCGAACTGTTCCATTCAATCATGTACCTCCCACCCCAGCCCGTGGCACCGTCTGCGAATTCCAGCCACCTCAGAAACCACAGAACTGGAGTGGAAGCAAGTCATCCTTGACCTTGAAGGACTGCCTAAGAAGATAAATGCAAGATTTACTTTCTTTTAGATACCACCTGCAATATCTTTACAGAGTGTAAGCCGTGGTACATAATGTGACATCAATAAAAGGAATACTGTTTCACTCAATAAGTTATACAGAATTAAAATACTCTCGTGTTTTAACATTACGATCGAACAGCGGATGTGACTTGTTTGTAATTCATTACATGCCGTTTGCAATGCATTTTCTTCTGAAAGAGATGTGGGTGGTTTTATTTCACCCTCATTCCTTCTATTTTTAATAGGTTCCCAGGTCATTGAATGTAAGGTGCCAAAAGTGTAAGGAAAGTACAGAACAGTACATGAAAGAGCAGAAGTGAACAATCTATGTGTTGATGACTTTTTTTTAACTCCAGAGACTTTGCTTTTGCCTGCAGCTCTCTCTCTCAGTTTATCAGTCATCTACTTGTCAATTTAAGATGAGTTTCAAATGACCACTGTCTTCAGGCTGATTGAGAAGCACAATAGCTGCAAATGGATTGCCAAATATTCAGGATTAACAAATACAAAAAAAAGAGATTGTCAAGAATAAACAATTGGGACATTTTTAACTGTAGATTTTAACTGTAAACCTATTGAGAAGGCAGAAGAAAGGCATGTTAATTCTAGGCAGTAATGTATCTCCCCTTGTCATCTGATGGTGTTAACTCATGCTGAATATAAGATAAGGTAAGATATCTTTATTAGTCACATGTACATCGAAACACACATGCTTCTTTTTGTGTAGAGTGTTCGGGGGGCAGCCCGCAAGTGTCGCCACACTTCCGGCGCCAACATAGCATGCCCACTACTTTCTAACCCATACGTCTTTGGAAAGTGGGAGGTAACTGAAGCACCCAGAACAAACCCACGCAGACACGGGGTGAACGTACAAACTCCTTACAGACAGCGGCCGGAATTGAAACCGGGTTGCTGGCGCTGTAATAGCGTTATGCTAACCACTACGCTGCCGTTCCATGGATTCTTTCATCCTCTGGTTTGTGAGCTCTAGTAGTTGTTCTTCATTTACTTACCTAGAGTCTACATGGTGAAGGTCAACAAGAATTGAACTACAGTAGAAGATGGGTATGGGAAATGCAATCAAGAGTGACCATATTGTTAATTTACCTGAGTGCACCTTGGTGTCACTAGAGAGCAGGAGAGTTAAATAATGAATCAGAGCAGAAACTCAAGAGCTCCCTGGTTAGAGCAATGTGCCATTGGTGGTGGAGGATTCATTGAAGCACTTCAGATTCAATCCCTGGTCTCTGCTGGATTAATTCATCCTCATCAAGACTAAAGTAAGAGTTATATGTTTAGCTTTAGCACCAAGTTTAGGAAGAGATAAATTGGGCACTAGTCCCACTTCTGACTGTTATATGATGGCTTCTCTTAGTATTGTGTGTGTCTGGACATCCAGTGAGAATATGGTGGGACTTTTGCAAATCCCCATGATTGAAAATCCTGCTGATATTTAGGTCTCAGTTTTAAGGTTGTCAGAAAAGTGTTGGACAGGGGGTTAAAATGTTAAAAATAGAGGCTGGTTCATCAATCCATGGTGATTCAGCTGTGGCAGAATCCAATTAAAAGAAGATAGGAGTCTACTAAAGATTCAACAAAAATGAATGATTTCACTGGCAACATCATTTTCTCATCTTGGCAATGAAGAGTAGTACTAACCCCATCCATTGCAAAGTGACTCTGCAAATATTTATTTACGTTTCCCTCTGTTGATCCTAGGTGTTTGGCCTTGTTGGGTTCTTCATCCTTTCGTCAGATCACTTGGAGTCTTCTCAGCCCCATCCCTAAAAAAAAATCAATGTTTTTGTGTCCAGGATCACACATTATGAATACTGAACAATTACTAGTGTGGAACACCTTTCACTTGAAGCATTAAGCCCAAGGAGCCATCTGATCCCTCAGAGAAAAGTAATGGATTCCAAGGAACCATTTTTGTAAAGCAGCAGGAGCATTCTCCCAGTGTCCTGGCTTGTTTTTCAGGATCTGGGTATCACGGGCAAGGCCAGCATATATTACTTATCCCTAATTGCCCTTCAGAAGACGATGGTGAGTCACCTTCCCACACCACAGGAGACCCCTTCTCGTGAAGGTACTACCATCATGCTTTTGGGAGAAAGTTCAATATTTGATCCAGCAGCAATAAAGGAACAGGTGATGTGCAACTTGTAAGGGAGCCTGCAGGTGGTGGCGATACCGTATGCCTGCTGCCCTGGTTTAGGAGGTACTGTTAGAGCAGCCTGGGCAGTGCATTCTGTAATTGGCCACTATGTGCCTGTGATGGAGAGAATGAATGAATGGTTGGTGGGTACTGATCAAGTGGGCTGGATGTGTCAAACTTCTTGAGAGTTGTTGAAGCTGTGCTCATCCAGGAAAGTGGAGAGTATTCCATATTAGTGATAGAAAAGCTTTGAACTATTAAGAGATGCATCACCATGGGACACCCAGCCTCTGATCTGCTCTTGTAGCCAGACTATTTGTGTTTATAAAGTCATAGCGATATACAGCATGGAAACAGGCCCTTCAGCCTAATGAGTCCACGCTGACCATCAAACACCCATGTATACTAATCTGACATTACTCCCATTATATTCTCGGCAGTTTACAGTGGTCAATTTACAAACCCACATGTCTTTGGGCAAAATAGCTGTCCAGTTTTATACCTATAATAGTGACTATATATTAATTGTGCATCGTTGTAAAGTATTTTGGGACATGCCAGTGATGGTGAATGGTACCAAATAAGCTCAAGACTTTCACCAACTTATCCCAGCAAAGTGTCAATCCCTTTAAATGCAGGGATAGGAGGGAGGAAAAATCAGATAAGAAAAATTGTTCTTCTCATTAGTCCAGGGAATCTGCAGCCAATTGGAATATCCCTGCTGCAGGTCCATTTGAGATAAACAGGCATTCCATATGACAGGGATCGAGCCTTGACGCCATCTTATTCTGTAGAGCTCCACCTAACACCAGCTGATGCTTTTAACCAAAGCAAATCCCGAATAGCCCATTTATGTTTCAAGTTTTAATTGTAGGATTAGTGAGTTGTGCAGCAGAAACTGTTGTTATGAATGTAGTTGGGATAGAAACTCTAGAGTCAGCCTTCTCTCAAATAATGAGATTGCTCTATTGAAACTTTTCCCAGTGATACTCTTCAGAAAGAGCTAATTTGAAAGCTGTATCTTTGGGCTTCCCAGCAGTGTGACAAAGCTTGGGCTAAGTAATAGTAGTAGTAGACTTCATTTACTATTAGTTTCATACGCATTGAAATTCCACCTGGATCCCCTCACCCCTTGAACCGGTTTCAATTGTTGATCGATTTTCCCAGTTGATTCACAAGAATGGAGAAAATTGGAGCAGGAGGATACCTGGTCCTTCAAGCCTGCCCTACCATTCACTGTGATCATAGCTGATCTACTCTTGGCCTCAACTCCTCCTCTGTACAAGACCCCCATAGCCCTCAATCCCACAACCTTTCACAAATGTATCTACCTCCACTTTAAATATTTCTATTGAGGTAGCCAGTTTCCACTCAGAAGTGACCTGAAAGACCAGAAGACACCCCGCTGGAATTTCACAGCCATTACATTTTACACCAAAAATTGAAACCATTCAGTTTTTAGACCTTCCTCTGGCTTCCTGAAAGACCTTTCTACTTAGTCTCCTCCCTTGTCCTTGAAATTTGAGTTTTTTTCCTTCAGAATAGAAGTCTGAGGGAAAAATTCTGCTTTTATGCAGAACTGTAACATTGTCCAAACTACTGACTGGCGGAAATCTTCCCTGTCTCCTCCACTATGTCCCCACATGTGTGAAAAAATAATTCACTTGGCATTTTCTCACGCTTCTCAGAACTGTGAACATTGTTTCACAGGCAAAGCAGACTGCTAATTCTCTACAGGTAACATAACAGAAGTCATCGTGCCTGTGGAGGCAAACCTAAATGTTTGGTAATTGATAACTAAGCTCTAGATATATGCAAGGCATTTGTTTCATTAGTGAACTACAACATTGGTTTAGGTATGATTGCTTCTGTGTGGAGCAAGGGATTTTTAACTGGATACTAATGGGTTAACTTTCCAACTGTGGGCTCCCAGCAGGGAACATTACCATTATTTTAAATGGTCAGAAAATATTGCACAGTGCACCTGAATTTGCAGTATTTGCTGCCAGTGGGCTAGACTCCCCACCTGTAGTGTGAAATTGGGAAATTATCCTCACAGGGGATTTTCTGGTTCCCTTCCAAAAGTACTGAGAGATTTCTAACATCCAACCAAACAGCTGTATAGAATCTTAGGCAAAAGATAGGACTTTTGACAATGCAGCAGCCTCACAGTGCTCTGATGTAGACTGTGAGCAGATTTTACGACTTAATACTGCCAATGCACAGTGGAATATAACATTAATGGTTGACCTCTGCGTTCAAGCTCTGTTGAAAATGCTAATTTATGTCATCTAGCTCTCCCTGTATTCTTGGATTTTGAAGTAGGTTTTGCGACCAAAACCTTCTGACCCAGAGCTGGAATGCCATTAACAGCCGGAATGACAATCTGAAGATAAATTTCATTATGTGGCTGCATGCATAAACTGCAATTGTTAAATCAGATTTGCTTCACTCTGTGGCCTTTTGTAAGTGGAGCAGTTGTGGCTGTAAAACCCGATATCATCTAAAGCAAAATGTTGCTGAGTGTTCTTTGCTGCATGTGGGAGCTGAATTGTCCGCCCGGTAATACTAAACACATTGGTTGTTTCCAGTTATTCCTCGTAGCATCTTTAACTGTAACATATCCTGACTTACAAACTGCAATGAAAATCTGTTACTTGTTTGAGACTAAAGAGAGAAACTACTGCAGATATCCTAAGTACTTCCATGTGTTTGAACGTCTTTGCTAGTTTGTGCTGTGCCCTGCTGCTTCTCCTTGTGGCTAAATAGACTATAAAAAAAGCTGAATGGACAAGACTTAACAAGGTGCATGAGGAGTAACATAATCCAAGTTTTTTTTCAAATCATTCAGTTGCTTAACTACATTCAGTTTGTAGATGTTACAGATGTTTCTGACTGCAAGGCTTATGATTTTAAGAGTTTGCATTTTAGCAAAGGCAGGAATGCAGACACAGCACAAGGGTATCATTCATAAAATACTTATTCATTCGTGAGATGTGCACATTACTGGCAAGACAGACAGTTATTGCTCATTCCTAATGTCTCTAGAGTCAACTCTATAGATAAGTGAAGTCACAAATAGGCCAAGACCCAGTAAAGATGCTACACTTCCTTCTCTGAAGGAGAATAGTGAAGCACATGATCTTCAAAATTTCAGAAAACTTTTGCAGTTACTAATACCTTATTTTTCTAATTCTAGATTTTACCAGTTATTTCAATTTAAACTTTATAGCTATCACGGTGGGATTTGAACTTATGTCTCCAGATCCATAGTCCAAGGCTCTGGTTATTAGTCCAGTAACTTTACCACTGTGCTGCCAGGAGCCTTGCCCACTATGTAACACACCCATGTAATTAATAAAATGGAAACCATATTCTGGTGTGCAGCTTTGCTTTTTAGCCATTAGCACTCACTGTTGCAAATTCTTCATTAATGAGGCAGCGGGGGTGGGGGGGGGGGCATCATTTTTTGACACACAGTTTGAGTCAACTCGAAGAAAGATTCTAGCACAGCAAGACAGGCTAGGCCAGTTTCCCTCCGACAAAGTGAACCATCATTTTATCAAGTGGTGCTTTATCTCGCAGCAGCAACAGCCAGCTGGCAGTTATGAGAGAATGCATCAAATAGTTTTACAAATTAAGAGGTAAACTCTGCACAGGAAAGATTTGAAGACACGAGTTGAAGCAATAAGCTTGCCAGAACCATGGGATTTAGCAACCCACTCAGTTTATTAAGTCTGATGTAGATCTCTGTAAGGGCAACATATTTAATCCCACTGGACCAATTTTTCCTAAATGGTTCAATGGTGAAATCCTGACTCTGGCTCGGAAGATTACAAACTCAAAGTCCATTCCAGAGTATTGAGATTTGACCTATGCTGTCACTTCTGTGCAATTCGGAGAGCTACTTGAACTGTCAAATGCCATGTTTTGGATGATTTTTTAGTCTGCACCACCATCTATTCTCGTAAGTGGACATAAGGTAATTCAAAGAGCAGAGGACTTTTCCCAGTCTCCAAGCCAATGTTTATCCTTCAACCAAAATTACTAAAATCTATTATTGACAGTGTGGCGACTCACCGTCTAGTCGGGCGAACCGGCTCGGCAGTCGGGTCGCGCGGCGTCGGAGCGACGAGGCCCAAGATGGCGGCGGGCCTCGTCTTTCCGAGCGACGGGGAGAACCCGCGCGCGGGAAAGTCCTGATGACGTAGGACTTATGTCATTGCCGGTTGTTTTGGGCGGGAGTTTTCTCCCTTAAAGGGCCCGCGCAAGGCGGGAAAATAAACCAGTTCTGTTTGGCAATCCTCCGAGTAGAGTCTTGTTTTATTCCGCGGTAGCAACCGCTACAACAGCTAAGATTACTTTGACTGCTTGTGGGACCTTCCAGTACACAATGGCTTCTGCATTCTCCTACATTAAAACTGTAATGTTTGTGCTTGCAATGTCTTGAGGTCATGGAAGGTGCTGTGTGCTGAAAGCTGCATCTTTTTTTTAATATGGTCTTTTATTTTATTTTTCAGACTATTTAGCCACTTCTCTTTTTAAAACTGTTTTGGATTTTGCTTCTATTATTGGTGGACATTTGTATCTAGAAACTGGAAGGATTTTGTTTTAACCCCAAAGCCACTATTTTCAGACCCTTCAATTGGAATATTGGACCAGGCACATGCAGGCGTAATTCACCTTAGCGAGGCTGTCATTTTTCCAGCGTCATTTATGCAAGTAATGACATGAGCAATGACAGAAATTGGAGCAATAATATGCAACCTATGATTCTCATTTAAAACTCCAAATAAACCAAGGAGCAAATCCTGCAGCAAATCAGCTAGGAGACGTGAATTAAAGGAGACATTGATGTTGTTTCTCTTTGCATGAGCCTGCCAGACTTTTCAATGCTGTGTATACTTGTTATATCATCAGTTTCACTGGGCTCACTGCAGACTTTCAAATTCAGGCACAGTGCAGATATTTTTCCCAGGATTCCTAACAGCTCCAATCTTTGCAGGCAGCTTCCGTGCCGGTTGCCTTTTAACACAACGATTGGAGTGAAAACCAGCCAAATTATTTCTTAAAGGTAAATATCAGAATCAGAATCAGGTTTATTATCACTATCTTATATGATGTGAAATGTGTTGTTCTGCGGCAGCAGTACAGTGCAAAGACATAAAAAACTATAAATTACAAAATAAATAGTGCAAAAAAAGGAACAATGAGGTAGTGTTCATGGACTGTTCAGAAATCTGCTGGTGGAAGGAAGAAGAGGGAAGTATTCCTAATTATGTGATTCTTCAGAGGGTACCACTGAACTCAACATCCATTTAGGCACTGAAGCCTAACAACTCGATTACACTGTTGATGAACTTATCTTTCTTTATGTATAACCTGACTCCACAACCAGAGAAAATAGATTTTACTGATTAAACGTAAAGTACTTTGATTATGGATTGGAGTGTATTAGCTGTCAGAAGAGGTTGGTCAAATTTGGATTGTTTTCCTTGAAGTGTCAGAGGCTAAGGAATGACCTTATAGAACTATGTAAAATTATAGGTAACATTAAAAGGCATAGGTAACAGAGATGATCGGAATCTTTACCCTTGAGTAGAAATGTCAAATACTAGAGGGCATAGGCTTAAGGTGAGAGGGGGAAAGTTAAAGGAGCTTTGTGAGGCGGTTTATTTACATGGAGAGTGGTAGATGCCTGGAACGCACTGACAATGGACCTGGTAGAAGCAAATGCGACAGTAACGTTTAGAAGGCAATTAGACAGAGACACGAACAGCAGGAAGCTAGGGGAATATAGTTGGCATCATTGCCGGCACAGGTATGGTGGGCCAAAGGGCCTGTCCCTGTGCTGTACTCTCCTATGTTTTCATGTTGTACGTTCTGTGTTCTATGTACTTCCTAATTTGAACTTTTCTGTCCGATCTCTCCTCAAGCAAGGAAAGAAAAGAGCAGTTAGGGACAAGGGGGAGACAGAGGATCTGGGTTAGGTCTTAAATGAACTTCTCATTCGTATTCACTAAGGAGAAAGACATTGCAGTTGCAGATTTCAGGCAGGGGAAGGTGAAATTCTAAAAGGTATTCTAGAATTTAAACCTGATAAATGTGAGATAATGCATTTTGGGAGGTCTAATTAGGGTAAGACATATACAATGAATGATAGGGGTCTAGGGAGTATTGAGGAACAGAGGGACCTTGGTGTACCAGTCCATAGATCCCCTAAAGATGACAGCACAGGTCGATAAGGTGGTTAAGAAGGCATGTGGGAAGTTGGCCTTTATGAATTGTGGCACAGAATATAAGAACATGGAGGTCATGGTACAATTTTATAAAACTTTGGCCAGGCCACAGCTAGAGTATTGTGTGCAGTTCTGGACACTACACCGTAGGAATGCCATGAATTCACCTGAGAGGGTGCTGAGGAGATTTACCAGGATGCTGCCTGGGATGGAATGTTTCAGTTGTGAGGAGAGACTGGATAGGCTGGGTTTGTTTTCCTTGGAACAGAAGAGACTGAGAGGGGACCTAACAGGCAGACAAGATCATGAGGGACACAGAATGGATAATGAGAAAACTTTCCCCCCAACACAGGCGTCTAAAACCAAAAGGCCGAGATTTAAGGTGAGGAGTAAGAGGATTTGAGAGGGTCTGAGGAAGAATTTTTTCAACCAAAATGTAGTTGCAATCTGGAACACACATCCTGAGAAGGTTGCAGAGGCAGGTACTCTCACAACATTGAAGCAGAATCGGGATGAACACTTGAATCACCAGTGCATAGCAGGCTATGGATAAAGTGCTGGTAAGTGGGATTGGGATGGGTGAGTAAATGATGGTCAGCATGGATGTAGTGGGCTGAGGGGCCTGTTTCTGTGCTGTATGACTCGATGAGAATTTATCCAATGCCTTCTCCATGGGACTCTCTAAAGAAAGTCCTGAACTTCCAACTCTCTTCAGAGACAAAGGGCCTCAGAGCTCTGGCACCAATTAACAACAGTCAGTCAAGTCAATTCAAATGATAGAATGCTGGAGCTGAAATTAAGGTTGGCAATGTGTTACATCATGCCCTGACTGAATCCTTGCCCAGTTCATCATTATATTACAATAAATAATAATTTCACTTCATGCTATTACTTCACAGTTTATTGAACCTTACATCTCAGGTAACAAAACAGAAGAAAAACTATTAACCATATACAAGAGACTGCAGATGCTGGAATCTGGAGCAACACATAAAGCATTGGAGGAACTCAGCAGGTCAGGCAGCATCTATGGAAGGAAGTGGACATCTCACATTTCAGGAGCACTTTTGTGTGTTGCTCCAGATTTCCAGCATCTGCAGTCTCTTGTGTCTCCAATTTGCTGCTTCACTGTGCAGTCTCTTCAAGGTATGCCAACTTTGAAGAAGTTTTCCTCTTCTCTTCGACAGGAGTTCTATGAGACCCTCTCTCACTGCTTCCCCTCTGTGATCTCTGCGGCTCTCCTGATCTTCGACCATGTGCCCACCCCAGTCCAGATGAAGGGCCTCGACCTGAAACATTGACTGTCCACTTCCCTCCTTAGGTGCAAACATATACTGTGATATTTGCAAGCTTTGCAATATAATTGCAGCATTTATCGCATTAAATAATACAACACACTAATTTAATGTATCCACAGATTTAATATTTCAAGTCAAAGGCCTGTTCTGATGAAGTCCTGTTCAGTCCTAATGCAAGGTTTCGACCCAAAACATTGAAAATTCCTTTCCCCCCACAGATGCTGCTCGACCCACTGAGTTCCTCCAGCAGATTGTTTGTTGCTCTGCTGTGATGAAGGGTCTTCAACCTGAGACACTAACTCTGTTTCTCTTTCCACAGATGTTGCACGACTTCCAGGGTGTTTCCAGAATTTCCTGTTTTTATTTCAGATTTTCAACATCTGGAGTTTTTTTTGTTTTTAATTCCTGTATTTATTTCTGGTGTGAAGGGGATGTCTTATGAAAAAAGATTGAGTAGATTGGGCTGTACTCTCTGGAGTTTAGAAGAAACATGAAGGGCAGAAATTTGTTCATTTATCTCCAAGAAATAGTGGTGTCTTGTAGAAAATTGGCTTGATGCAGAAGAGACCAGTTCTGCGCATATTATTAGGTATCATAAATGGCTGTCAGGAAAACTGTCTCTTCATTTATCTGTGGGACTGTCATTTCCCTAACACATTTTTATCTGTTTTAAAACTCCTCCAAATAATATCATCAGTAGTGCAACATATAAATCTCACCTGCAGTGAGATTTTCCACCTCATTGATCAGTGTACAGTTCTGTTCACCACAGGAAGGATGTGGTAGCAAAAGAGAGAATGCAGAAGACATTCACCAGGATGTTGCTTGGAGTAGAGGACTGTAGCTATAAAGAGAGATTGGCTGGATTATTTCTCACTGGAATGCAGGAGGCTGAGGGTGACTTTCTGAAATTATGATGGGCATAGGTAGGATAGATAGAATCTTTTTCCCAGTGCAGGTGAATCCAGAACTAGAGGACACAGGTTTAAGTTGAGAAGGGAGACTTTTAAAGGAATATCAAAGGGGTAAATGTTTCGTTCAGAGGGTGATGGCTATCTGGAATGAGGTGCCAGAGGAGATGATAGAGGCACATAGAATTACAACATTTAAAAGGCATTTGGACAGGGATAGGAAAGGTGTAGAGGGATACAGGCCTAATGCAGGCAAATGAGATTAGCTAAGAAATGCATCACAGTCATGAGCAAAGTGGGTTGAAAGGGCCCATTTCAGTGCTGTACAACTCTATAACTCTATGATCTGAAACCTGACTCTTATCATGTCCCAGAACAACCAAGTTTCTCTTGAAGCTGTGCTGTTTTATGGGCCAATATTCAAACTTCACTTTTTGTCATCACTGAGATGTTTGACCACCTACAACCTCAAATACAAGCTACGCATGTGTGGCTGGACTGCATTGTCCTTAGATGGCAGTGTCATAGAACCTCTCTTGGTTTCCCAGCCTCAGGATCATTCCAGGTTGTTGCTGCTGATCATATCACATCTCAAGGTTTGCTGCTCACTCCTGCATGAGGGAGGTCACCAAACTCCATGCTCAAGGAGGGAAATCTTCATCTACTTTTCATTCTGACCATAGGAGAAGGTAGAGCTGGCATAAATATTTGCTTGCTATGTAGGCTTCCTCAAGATGTAGGTGTTCATAGACTGCCCTTGGAGAGTTATTCCTTATAGAAAATTGCCTGACGATCTACCACCAGGAGTGCTTTGGCTTAACCCTAGATGGTGATCCTATCCCTTTGCACAAAGAACCTGCCTCCTGTAGGCACTGTTTCTCACCAGGTCCCTCTGATTCATTGGAAGAACTTTCCCACCATGCTCCCATCATTCCGAGATCCATTAATTTAGTAGCAACACCCCCACATAGCTGAAAGAGTGTCACTTTTATTATGTCATCTTCCATTAAAATAAGATAAGATAAGATTTCTTTATTAGTCACACGTACATTGAAACACACAGTGAAATGCATCTTTTGCGTAGAGTGTTCTGGGGGCAGCCTGCAAGTGTCACTACACTTCCGGTACCAACATAGCATGCCCACAACTTCCTAACCTGTATGTCTTTGGAATGTTCAAGGAAACTGGAGCACCCGGAAGAAACCCACGCAGACACGGAGAGAATGTACAAACTCCTTACAGACAGCAGCGGGAATTGAACTTGGGTCATTGGCGTTGTCATAGCGTTACGCTAACCGCTACACTATCGTGCTTGCCACACCACAGTGGTTGCGATGATCACATTTGACAGTTTTAGCAAGTCATTACACAGGGCGATCCAACAACACTGTTGTGAGTAGCTCACAACTGAAGTTCTTGTTTTCTATGTGACTTTCAACAAGCTGCAACACCATTTTAATGCCTAAAAAAGACACAGAGCAACTTCTAGGCTGGAAGATTCTGAGTGTGCTTGACAGGGCAGATGCTGTGAAGATGTTTGCCCTGGTAGGGAAGTTGAGAACTGCCCAAAGTTCTCAACTTCTGTTGACCTTTTTACTTACTATATAAAGGGATGCCTGATTAAGATGTGTTTAGAGAGAGTGCAGAGAAGATTGACAAGAACATTCCCCTGACTGGGGGGCTTGAATTACAAGGAGAGATTGGATAGGCTGGAACAAAGGAGGCTGAGGGGATGATCTTATAGAGGTTTGTGAAATTATGAGGGGTATAGAATGGGCAATTCCTTTATCGCAGGGTAAGGGAGTATAATACCAGAGGGCATAGGTTTAAGGTGAGAGTGGAAAGAATTAAACTGAACCTGAGGAGCAGGTTTTTCACACAGAGGGTGAAGAATATGGAATGAGCTACCAGAGGAAGTGGTAGAGGCAGGTACAATTACATTTGAACAGGTTCATGGATAGGAAAGGTTTAGAGGGATATGGGCCAAATATAGGCAAATGGGACTAGCACAGGAAGGCACCTGGGTCAGCATGGATGAGTTGGGCTGAAGGGCCTGTTTCTGTGCTGTATAACTCTATAAGATTGAGAGGAGGAAAAGCATTTTCAAAGTACAGACAAATGTGATTAGTAAACTGAGCATTTTGTGAAAGAATGAAAATCAGTAAGTAAAGATTTAATGGAGCAACTACCTTGCAGAAGTGAAGTAGAATATGAACAGAAAACTTTCATTTTCAACTGAAATTGTTTGGATTGGGAATGCTTGTATCGAAAACAATCCTCAACTCAATAGAAAATGGGATGCGTAAAGGTCTTGAATTTTCTTCCTTGGATTTTCTCCACAAAATGGCTTCTTGGCCCTGAAGTGTTGCTGTTTCTTCAAGAGCAGCCTTACAAAGTCATTGAGCGCATTAGTTGACATTGGAGCCCCTCCCTGCATCAGGAAATCTTCTGGCTGATCTACCAAGGAAAAGTACCCACATATCAATGAGCAAGACCATTCTTCCCAGCTGATCATGTGATCATTTGAGGCTTTTAACTTGGAAGAAGGAAATAAGAGCAGTGGAAAATCCATATAAAAGTTGAGTTCCAAAGTTGCTGTGATCACTGGGGCATCATTGATACTGCAGTGTGCTTTGTAACACAAGTGATTCTCTGGCAGAGTGAAGCCTCTTGAAGTTGGTACTCGTGGACAGCCTCCCATCCAAGTACTAACCAGGCCTGACTCTGCTTACCTTCTACATCAGAGATGATCAGGTATTATTAGATTAGTGCATAAACAAACCAGGAGTTCTATTGTACAGTGCATGGTTTGTTATTGAATTTCTATGAAAATATTTCTATGAAAGAAAATTGTGTAGGTCATGAAGTCCGTGATTTTGCTTTCTTTAAGATGAGTGCAGAGAGGTGCCCAGGCACACACTGTGATGATGATAGTGTAAATCATATGCCAGAAACTGTTGTCATTTTCATTTGCAAATGCATGACCTGTGGATAGCTACTCTTGCTGTGCACTTCAGGCTTGCTTTGTTGTTACTTGAAGAGCCGGTGCTTGAGCAGGTCTCGGACTGCTGGGAACAACCTTCAGGTTCAGGCCTTGCTCCTAACATATCACTCCGCCCTGTACCTCTCACTTTGGCCCAGCCCCTCTGGAGACCCCAACCCAGTTTACTTCTTGGTTGCAACCCTAAACCATCTGACCCATCCCGATTGTGAGACCAGACCTTCCCACCCACCCACCAGTGGTTGACCACCACATCCGGTGCCCTAAGCCAAATATTCTATCATCCGCTCCCCACTGCCTTCCCCACCCTGTGATCTATCCATCTCCCTCCTTGCATAACCAACCATAGAACCATAGAACCATACAGCACAAAACAGGCCCTTCGGCCCACCATGTTGTGCCGTCCATCAAACCACCCTCACACTACCTAACCCTTTCCTCCCACATATCCCTCTATCTCACATTCCTCCATGTGCCTATCCAACAAACTCTTGAACCTGTCCAATGTATCTGCCTCCACCACCACCCCAGGCAGTGCATTCCATGCACCAACCACTCTCTGGGTGAAAAACCTCCCCCTGACATCTCCCCTGAACCTCCCACCCATAACCTTAAAGCCATGCCCCCTCGTCCTGAGCATTGGTGCCCTGGGAAGGAGGCACTGACTGTCTACTCTATCTATTCCTCTCAATATTTTATATACCTCTATCATGTGTCCTCTCATCCTCCTCCTTTCCAGTGAATAAAGCCCTAGCACCTTAAGCCTGTGCTCATATTCCTTACGCTCTAATCCAGGCAGCATCCTGGTAAATCTCCTCTGCACCCTCTCCAATGCCTCCACATCCTTCCTATAATGCGGCGACCAAAACTGAACACAATACTCTAAGCGTGGTCTAGCTAGAGTTTTGTAAAGCTGCATCATCACTTTGCGGCTCTTAAACTCAATCCCATGATTTATGAAAGCTAACATCCCATAGGCCTTCTTAACTGCTCTATCCACCTGTGAGGGAACTTTCAGTGAACTGTGAATATGAACCCCCAGATCCCTCTGCTCCTCTACACTGCCAAGTACCTTGCCATTTACCTTGTACTCTGCCCTGGAGTTTGTCCTTCCAAAGTGTACCACCTCACACTTCTCCGGATTGAACTCCATCTGCCACTTGTCAGCCCAGCTCTGCGTCCTATCAATATCCCTCTGTAAGTTCTGTCAGCCCTCCACACTATACACAATACCGCCGATCTTAGTGTCATCCGCAAACTTACTAACCCAGCCTTCCACCCCCTCATCTAAGTCATCTATAAATATTACAAAAAGTAGAGGTCCCAGAACCGATCCCTGCAGGACACCACTAGTCACTGCCCTCCAATCCGAGGGCACTCCTTCCACCACAACCCTCTGCTTTCTACAGGCAAGCCAATTCTTAATCCACACAGCCAAGCTTCCCTGGATCCCTTGGCCTCTGACCTTCTGAAGAAGCCTACCATGAGGAACCTTATCAAACGCCTTACTAAAATCCATATAGACCACATCCACCGCACTACCCTCATCAGTCTTCCTTGTCACCTCCTCATGTCATGATGCTGGGGCTGTACAGGTAAAACCTTTGTGGGTGGCAACGATGTAAAGTTGATTGGATAGCGCACTGTACCCTGAACCTCAACCTAAATAACTTTGCAAAGGTGAGTCCTCTTGAAACAAACCCTGAGACTTATGTTGGCCAAGATGTCCCTCTCCCACCCTCTACCTTCCCCACCATCTGCCCATCACCCACACACTCCTCCCACTGGTTCCCCTCCCCACCTCTTTTCCTTTAGTCCATGCTCCGCCATTCTCTCCTCTGAGACTCCATCATCTTCAGCCCTTTGTCACTTCCGCCTATCACCCAGCTTCTGATGCCATTCCCATTCCCCCCAACACCCCCACCTGGATCCATCTATCTCCTACTGGGCCTTGCTCCACCCCTCCCCTCCACCTTTTTATACTGGCTCTCTCCCCTCTTTCCTTCAGTCCAAATTAAGGGTCCCAACCAGAAACATCCACCGTCCATTTCTCTCCATAGATGCTGCCTGACCCGCTGAGTTCCTCCAGCGCTTTGCGTGTTGCCTGAGATTTATGTACGTTGGCCAGAATCTGCTGATCCCATTACTGAACAGAGATCAATCAGTCTCAGCCTTGAAGCTAACATGTTAAACTTTTAGATTAAGATGGCTTCTAACTTTGTGTGATATATACTAGCCCTTACCATCAGCCAGACAACTGCCTTTGGTAGATTGCTGACCCTTAAACACATTGCCCAGTCACCTCCATGTGTCCTCTCACCACCTCCGCACACCACCCCCACCCACCACTGCCCCCAGCCACACTCAAGTCAAAGAGACCAGAAACTAGGGCAAGACTTATGGCAGGTGACTGAACTGCTCTCATCCAGCAGTGGGTTATGCTTTGCATTACTGTACTGACCTCATTTCAAAATGATTCATTGAATCAATTAAAAAGGCATGATCACATCCAAAACAGCTCAGCTTTAACATAGGCTACTGGCCAACTGTGTCATATTCCTCCCAGTGCTCTTTTTCAATCAGATTCATTGACCGTTTTTCCACATAAAGCATTTTGGGATATGCAGAGGTTTTGAAAAACGTTATGGCTATAGGCTTACTCGCCATCTGTGCTTGACGCCCTTGCCCAAACTTACCTAACCCACATCTGGATACTCGCTGGTCCAACACAGCCTGAAGCCAGCAGCAAGCAGGCCCCCAGAGATGTAATTGAGTGATGTGGTGGTCAATGTTAAAAAAATGAAATAAAAAATGATTAAAAAGTTAAAAATAAATATGGTCAACTAAAACACTAGAGTAGTTTTGAATAAATTTATAAAAAATAAACAAACCACAAATTATTAAAGGAAAGGAACTTATCCACCCCTTACCGCCCTGCTGCCTTACAATCCCCATTGAAATCGTGTGGACTCTGACCTCACGATCTACCTTGTTGTGACCTTGCGTCTTATTGCACTGCACTTTCTCTGTAGCTGTGACACTTTACTCTGTACTGTTATTGTTTTTACCTGTACTACCTCAATGCACTCTGTATTAACTCAATGTAACTAACTGCACTGTGTAATGAATTGACCTGTACGATTGGTATGCAAGACAAGTTTTTCACTATACCTCGGTACAAGTGACAATAACAAACCAATACCAATACCAACAGGCCTAACGTGCTCAAAATCCGAGAGCAGATTTCCTGCATGGAAGCTGGAGAATCCCAGCAAGACCCAACTCCAACGCTGACTCCATGGATGAGTCCAGCTGAGGAACGCAGCCTGAAGATCGTGTTCAGTTGGTAGGTTTGGCATTTCCAAAACGTAGCAGCTGAGGAACACAAGCAGTTCAGTGCGTCTCTTCCAGTATTTCCCAGCAAAATCTGGGCCATTGTAAATGAAACTGTATCTTTTTTTTCTTGCATACTTAACCGAATGAAAATTACATGGTGTGTGCAGACAACCTGTTATTAAATATAAAAGTAACCCTTGTCCAAATTATAAGATTTCCATTGACATGTTTAGAATTCAGAGCTTTAATAAAAACCATGTTACAGAAATACTGCCTGTAATAGCAGCTGGAAAATTGGGTGTCTCCTGACCATTTTCAAGAGTCTCGGATAAATGACTGAGAATGTTGCATAGGTAGACAATTTCTGTTTACTCTGTTTGAAACCATGTTCTTTAGCTGCTTCTTTGATGAGCAATGTTACACTTTAAAGAAGAACTCGTTTATTACAGATCCTATTCAGAGTGATGATCTCAAAGAGAAACAATGAATTAAGCATCTTTACAATACTAAGAGCAGCTTGCCGCTCATGCATTCCATTCTGGCTTCTCCTTGTAGTGTGAATGCATACGCTCTATTAAACCGAGATGAAAACGAATGTTTGCAGTATTTCCGTCATCTGCTTTGACTAAGTTTTATTGGCAGTGCGAGATCTTAAAGTGAGACAAGTGCAGAAGGATACTGTGTGGTTAGTTGTTACTGAAGGTAGCCAATGTCAGACTACAAAGGGCTGTAGTGTCTCCTCAGAAACAGCAGTTGTCTGTGTTGCTCGATGCAAATTGAAGAATCCAGCAGTGAATTTTAATAAGAGAAAGGCACCATCTAAAAAAGGGTTAACAATATTACAAAGCAAAGCCAGATGTAGTTGTACATATCTGCCCAGAGGCAGAAACAGACTCCTGCTTATCCCCTCCTCAATACAGCTGGCCTGCTTATTACATTGGGCAAAAAAAATATTGACAGATAAAGACAGAAAGTGCATTTTAGAGTTGGAAGAAAAGTAATTACAGGTTTCACATTGACTTCTCACGTTAGCTTCACACAGAGTAGCCAAGTAAAATCTTTTCACGGATGTGTCATTTGACTTAATCAAACTGCCAGAAAGAGGAGCTGTCTGTAATACTCACTTATAAATCCAACCCCATGCACTGGTCTCAAGCTGTTTCACTAGTGGCTGTTATTCAGCAGCTTGTTACCGAAGTTTTAATTATAAGCCATACTTCTGAGCTGTATGTCTGATCACAAGAGTCTGACATCTGAGTGCTGTTTAATCTGCTGATTCAGTCATGTCTGTCCACCAAGTGTCTTTTAAGCTGCCGCCAGCTGTTTTGATGTAGAAGGTGTATTCCTCCAGGAGAACAGAAAGAGCAAACTATGTTTGCTCAGTGTATCTACGTATTTCAAGTACACTCCTACTATTGTTACTGCACTATTGCTGCTCCCACTTGCTTCCTTTTAGATCTGGGAAATCCTCGATGCAAAGAGGACTGGGAGAGAGACCGACGACTTCTTTGGGGTGAACTTTTGATCCACAGCATGTAAAAAAATGCTGCACAATCACTGAAGATGTCAGTCCATACCCAGTCCACTAGTAGCATACAATGGGGTGGAAAGGGGGCAGGGTGTGGGAAGTAGGTTTCCTGCAGCCCCCAGGGCAGGTACTTGCACTGTTTCTGGCATTCCCTGTGGGGAATTTCATCATAGCGTCGAGGGAGGGGAAGGGGATTACGGGTGGAGGGGGGGTGAAGGAGGGCCATTCTGGCTGAAGTTTGCTATTTTAATGGCTGCACTCTCCTTGTGAACTGCTAATTGGAAGCCAGCATTGACTGTTCGTTTTGGGCTCTACTGACATCTGGAAAGCCCAGGCTGTGTCTGGGGCCCACTGGGGGGCAGAACCAACCCGATGTCTTACTCTGACAGTCCTGACTTGTTGACTGAGTCAAGAAGTGGGAGGTGGTTGCTGGAAAGAACGAGTTGTGTGGTTTCTGGGAAGAACACCAGACCCTAGGGGAGAAGGCAAGGTGCGGTCTGAGGAGAGTATGCAAGGTGGAGAGGCACAGGCATGATGGGGCCCCAAGAGAGTACATATGGTGAAGTTCTATGGAAGTGACACCAGAGGAGTAACTAAGTTGCAGCCCCAGGGGAGCATGCCAAATGGGTTTCTGGGCAAGGCCACAACATAGGGAATGTAAGGCAATCTAATATAGATGCTGATGCACGTTTCTCCTTCCCCCACAGTGTTAAGAGTGTATATGTCGTCCTGAGAAAGTAGACAAATTTATATATTGTCACTTGACTCCATGTCTGACTGAACTTCAGAACATGAGAAGATTAGGCAGAAGTGCGTAACCAATGGGGGTGAAACCCTGGATATTGGTGGAGAACCAGCATCAGAAATTAGTGGCTCAGTGTATACCCCCATCTGATCCTCACACTCAATTAGTGTCGACATATACAAACTTTCCTACCAAGACTACTGATTGGTAACCAAGTGTCGGATTTCTTCCCTCCACAGCCTGAGGTCACCAGTGCGAATTGTAATGAAATCTCCTGCTCAGCATAGACTGAGGTCAATTGGTTTCAATGGGCAGATCATGTCATTTGCATGTTTGATATTAAACTCCCAAAAGAGACTCCCTGCTCCAAGCTCTGTCACAGGGAGATCACAAGGCAGACAGAAGAAAATATTCAACGATATGCTTGAAACCTCTTTGAAAGAGTACAACATCCCCACCAACTCTTGGGAATGACTGTTCAAATTAGAGAAGGAGCACTCAGGATGGCACTGAGGGCCTCCAGTCAGTGCACCAGCATAAGTGATGGAAGGAGCCCATCACCCACCCACCCACCCCAACCTGTCGAACGTCTCCTGGCCAACGAAGGAACATTCTGCAGGTCCCACATTGGCCTCATCAGTCACCTCAGAAGCCACAGAACTGGAGTCAACCTCAATACCAAGAGACAGCCTAAGAAGAAGAAAAGAATGAGGGGCAAAGTTTACACTCCCACCAAAAGCATGACATTCACAAAAGTTTTGCTTATTGTTTTGATTGAGGCATTAGTGGAGCTTAATTCCTGCCAAGACCTCCATTTTGTTTCCTCCCTTCTCGTCTCTCCCCCCCCCCCCAACCCCATGGAATTACCCATTCCCTGTGAGCATCCACTACCAAATCCAACGCATCCATGTCCAACATCCAGAACGTTGCCTTCCCAGAAGAGCTCGCTGGACAGCAGCCTATCAGGAGCAGGGATGCTGGGCACAGTGCTCTCCTCTGTCATAATGCAGGAGTGCTGAGATCAATCTTAACGCCCCTATTACATCTCCAGCCCAGATGAGCCATGTACATACGTGTTTCCATCCAGTGTGCTGTCAGTGAAATTTCAGGGAATAACCAAAATGTGGAGCTGATTTGTTTTATTATATAGAAGAAAGGAGAACCAAAGCCCTTGGTTTGAAAAACGTTTACATAAGGTCAAATATTAGCTGGTTGTTTATCAAACTGTTTATAGCTTCATGTTTCATATTAGTTGTTCTTTGATTACAATGCTGCCACATGTCCAGTACAATGTTTGGAGTTCACAAGCCTCGTGGTTCTTGCTGGAAACGAGGGACCCCCATGGACACGCGAAGGTTGACAATGGGATTGCTTGGACTGGAATTGCTTGCACCTACGTAGAGTCCTTCACTAATGGAAGAAGTTGCATCACAACTCACTACCATTACCAGTTTAGGTAGGAGTTAGGTTGCCGAGGAGACAAATTTCTGTGCAGCAAAATTTGAGAGTAACTAAGTCACAGGCTTTAGTGAGGTTATAAAAGGCCATGAGTGGTGTTATTTGCTTGAAGTTGTCACACGGTGAAAATCATGTCACCAGTGTCTCTAGATGGATGGAATCCACACCATGATTTAGAGAGCAGCTGCTTGGGAACTGGGAGAAGGCAATTGAACAGCACGCTGACAATGACTTTCCCTATGCTAAACAGCCCAGGCAATCCCCTGTAGTTACCACATTTGGATTTGTCTCCTTTAATGAAGGTGGTTGCGGTTCAAAGTCACTGAGTTCCAATGGCATGTCCTACCCTTCGGAGACACGAAAGGTCATGTTGCGAATTTGTGTCTGAAGTTCCACTTTTATTTTGCTTCATGATGGCATGCAGCCAATGATCTTAACCCACAGGCCCACAGTGGACCCAGTCTTAGTGCAGACACATGGTATCAAGCAATCAGAATCAGAGTCAAAATCAGGTTTAGTATCACTGACATATGTCGTGAAATGTGTTGTTTTGTGGCAGCAGTACGGTGCAAGACATAAGGACATGAAAATTACTATAAGTAATCTTCATTTTTCTATGTTCTATGTTCTAAGTTACAAAAATAAATAAATATTGCCAAAGAGGAATAACGAGGTAATGTTCATGGGTTCATGGACCATTCAGAAATCTGATGGCGGAGAGGAAGAAGCTGTGACATCACTATGACATACCCACATGGCAGGCACAGTAGTGTAGCGGTTAGCGTACGCTATCACAGCGCCAGCAACCCGGGTTCAATTCCGGCCGCTGTCTGTAAGGAGTTTGTACATTCTCCCCGTGTCTGCATGAGTTTCCTCCGGGTGCTCCGGTTTCCTCCCACATTCCAAAAAAAAGACATGCGGGTTAGGAAATTGTGGGCATGCTATGTTGGCGCCAGAAGCGTGGCGACACTTGTGGGCTGCCCTCAGAACACTCTCCGCAAAGAAGAATTTCACTGTGTGTTTCGATGTACATGTGACTAATAAAGATATTATCTTATCTTATCTTACATAATAGTTAACATGGAAGTATTAACACTGCTTCTCTCTCCACACATGCTGCCAGACCTGCTGAGCACTTCCAGCATTTTCTGCTTTTATTACACTCTAAATCTTTTCACCCAAACTATTCACCAGAGTGTGGAGTTTGATTGCATCAAAAAGGCAGAAGAAATACACTCCTGGAAATGTACATGTCAAGGCACATAATTCTGCCTCCCTATTTCTTAAGTAGTTAAAAAAATTGAAAGAGAAAATAGCTCAAATGGCCATGGTGACGCTGCCAACATCAGTGTGTTTGTTCTGAAAGAGGAAGAACATAGGGTACCTTTTACAACTTCAGGATGTTGCAAAGCTAATGAAATACTTTACAACAAGCACTGCAAAGCACTAAAGAGATACCACCAATGCTGTCACTGCAAAATCCTCTGAATTCACTGGAAGAATGTGTAAGCCAACATAAGAGTCCTCTGCCAGGCCAACATCCCCAGCACTTAGGTCCTGGTTAACACTCAGACAGTTACATTGGGCAGGTCATGTCATTCACATGCCTGTCATCAGACTCCCAAAACACATATTTTATTCTGAGCCATGTCAGGGTAAGAGTTTACAAATGGAGGAAAGATTCAAGGATGTGCTCAGTTTCCTTGAAAAAATGCAAAATCCCCACCAACTCCTGGGAACCTCTGGTCCATGACCATTGAAAGTGGAGAAGGAGCTTTCAGGATGGGATTGAGAACCTTGAAGCCGTGCATCAGGAACCCACAGAAATCCTGTGCAAATGGCAGAAGAGGCGCATCACCTAACAAACCATCCAGGTATCTTCTGCCCGATCTGTGCAAAAGAATATAGTTCCCACACTGGCCTTAGTCACTTCAGAACTCCACAGAATTGCTTAAGAATAGGGAGAAGAACGTTATTATACAATCACTGCTCCAGTATGGAAAACATGGCAACCAATGTTTGCACCACAGACTCCTACAAACAGTAACGTGGTGAAGTCTTGATAATTAATTGCAGTTATTTTGGGTGAGGTACAATTATTAGTCAAGGCCTAGTGACCAACTCTTTAACTAATGCCTCAGGTCATGTCCATCTACCTGAGAAAGCCTCAGTTTAAAATTTCATCTCTAATGATCATACCTCTGACGTGCAGCATTCCTTCAGTACTGCACTGTCAAATCAGAGGTTTTGAACTCATGTCCTCTGTCTCAAGAGACAAGGGAATGATCAGTGAGATGCAACAGACAAAGTCAAAGTCAAAGTCACCCTCTACTGTAGTCGATAAGGCTCTCAATTCAATCTGCTTCATTTGCTGTACTCTCATCCCCTCTCTTCCCGCCCAGAACAAAGACAAGATTCTTCTTGCTTTGCTTTTCATCCCACCAGCCTTGACATTCAATGGATCATCCTCTCCACTTTCTGGCACCTTTAACACAATGCCTCCACCAATTATATCTTTCTTTCACCTTTCAAGACCTTGAAGGGATTATTTCTGTTTCCGTGGATGTTTCCTGACCTGCCCAGTATCTCCAACATGTTCAGTTTTCACCTCACTTTTCAAGAATTGATACTTTCCTGGTTTTGCTGCCATCAATCCCAATAATAATAGAAGATTGTGACTATATTAAAAAATCAAGACCAAGAAGGAATAAATTTTAAGTATTCCCAGAGAGAAAGTACTCGTGAATGCGACCTGAATGCCCTGAATCAGGTGGAATTATGACACGTCCCCCAGATCTGATGACCTGCATCTTAGGGTCTTAAAAGAAGCAGCTGCAATGTTGATGAATGCATTGGTTGTGATCTTCCTAAATTATTGATGTGCTGCAAAGGTCCCAACAGAATGGAGAACTACAAATGTAGCACCTCTATTCAAGGAAAGATGGAGATTGGTCAATTTGTTTAATATCTGTAATTGGGACCATGTTGGAATCCATTATTTAGGAAGTAGTTGCAGGACATTTAGAAAATCATTATGCAATCAAGCAGAGTAAAAGAGAAATCGTGTTTGAAAATTTATTTGGATCGATGAAGGGGAACCACTAGAGGCTATGGATCTACATTTTCAAAAGACATTGATAAGGTGTGTATAAAAGGCTGCTGGACAAGACCACATGTATTAGGGTAATATATTAGTATGAATAAAGGATTGGGTAACTAACAGAAAATGCAGAGTCAGGATAAATGGGTCATTTTCAAGTTAGCAAGCTGTAATTAGTGGGATGCCACATGATCAGATTAAATGGAGAGAGACTGCAGAATGCCTAACAGAGAGATTTGGATGTATTTATACATGAAACACAGAAAGTTAGCATGCAGGTACAATAAGTAATTAGGAAAGCAAGTTGAATGTTGGCCATTACTGCAAGGGGAGTGGAGTTAGTGAGAGAAAGAACTTTTCATGCCTGGGGACATCATCATTTGCATCAGTACTTTTTTCTCTGTGGATAGTGATTGATTTTTGTTCCTCCTTTGTAGCCTGGATTTTCTCTTGTAATCCCAGTCTTCTACTGAATGAGATTGAATGGCAGAGAAAGCGGAAAACAATTCATTCCTGAGACACAAGAACTTTCATCACAGCTGAGTATTTCCAGCATTTTTTTTTGGGAGAATACTAGTGCAGTGTGGGGAATAATTTTTTTTTTGTTCACCAGTGCTAAATGTCAGCTACACTCACCACAGCACTTTCATTTCCATTGACTTTGATGAAGCCAAATGTGCGGAGCTGAGTAAAGCCGTTGCATGTGTCATAACCAAAAACCCATGTCCCCCACTGTATATCTTCTAAAGGCTTCAGATATATTGAAGTGTTTAGATAGCGTGCTGGAACTTTGTGGGGCTGAATTAGCTCCCATTGCTCAGAGTTTTGACAACACAGCCTCTCTTGTCACATTCAGCTTCAGTCACAGCCCTGCAGCTGCTTCGGCATAGAAAGATGCCACAACACTCCCAGTTACTTCCAGCTGTGTAGTGTGATTGACGGGAAAATTCACCAATCGCTGGTGCCTACTCATCTAAAATCACAGTCAGCAACAAATTCCTGTTGCAGAATGGAAAACTGTTTTAATTTCCCATTTCAGTTCCTGAGGTACTGGATGCTCAGAATCCCACTCAATGCCTTTGGGTTACTTTTGTCATTCCTCATGACCACTGGTAGTTCATACTGTCAGCAATGTGGTGCACGATCTTGCATGGGAGAAGAGATAAAAGCCAGATTCTTCAGTCATGTGCTAAAGCTCCAAAGGAGGGTGTTGGTTGTTCAGAGTCAGCTATGAAGAAAAATTGGAATTCATAGATGAAAGGTGCCTGGTTAAGTGGCCTGATTCACTCAACTGCCATTGAATTTAACTTTACAGTCACTGCAGCTTATTTATTACGTATTCCCAAGTACTAGTGCCCAGTGCAGTAACACAAACATTTTCTTTGGACCTTATCTTTCATTCCCACTTTATCCATCTGCCTTCTGTTTCCCTCACCTTCCCCGGCCACAGCAGAGAGCAGCCTAATCCTCCTGAAGGCATTGAAAAAATATTGCTTCCTACATTCCTTGTATTGCAAAAGAGGCTTCTTTACTACTGTAAGGTATGCCTCGGGGTCATGAAAATCAAGATGTATATGCAAGTCTTTCCTCGTTTCTTTTTACACACACTGCCCTTACCATGTGTAATATTGGTGACTTTGGAGTAGACTGCTCCCTCCCTGCTTTACCCTCTCTACACAGTAGCTTAATGGCACACCCCTGAAGTGATATTTTATTCTGGTTGTTAACTTCTGCACCTATGTAAGTTTGAGCCTCTTTATTGCAAGATTTTCCAAATGCCTTTTGGTAAGTTCACAGTTATAAGAGTGTATTGGTATTGGTTTATTATTGTCACTTGCACCGAGGTACAGTGAAAAACTTGTCTTGCATACCGTTCGTACGGATCAATTCATCGCACGGTGCATTGAGGTAGTACAGGGTAAAAGCAATAACAGAATACAGAGTAAACTGTCATAGCTACAGGGAAGTGCATTGCAGGTAGACAATAAGGTGCAAGGTCAAACAAGTCCATCTCATCGTGTAAGGGAACTGTTCAATAATCTTATCACTGTGGGATAGAAGCTGTCCTTGAGCCTGGCGGTATGTGCTCTCGGGCTCCTGTATCTTCTGCCTGATCGGAGAGGGAAAAGAGAGAATGACCTGAGTGGGAGTGGTCTTTGATTATGCTGGCTGCTTCACCAATTATGACAATCAGTTAACTTCACTAACTAGTGCATGGCCAAACTTTGTCAAAACACATACTTGGTCTAGAGAGTCTACTCTCTTTTTAATTTTGATTTATATGCCTGTTAAGCAATTTGGGACATTCTAATATGTTAAAGATGTTGTATAAATAATTGTTCTGAAATAATTCTAAAAGAATTGTTGTTTTGTCCTCTGATGTACTTCTAGATTTTAAGTGATGCATTTGGAAGCTGGGCCTCTCCCTCTGATGGCCATCCATTTGTTGAGATATTTGACAATACCAGGCCAAGATTATTTGACTCCACGGATCTTACTTTGTCTCTTTCACTTCCAAAACAAACGAATGCAATGTCTGCACATGAAGTCCCCAAAAATGGGCACGAGGATCCCAATGTGAGAATTAACCCTTTGGATCCAGTACAAGCAGCATGAAATCTAACTATTTCTGTGCACAGCCAGGATAAACCACACTATTCATTGGCCTATTGCTTCAACAGGGGGCCCAATTTTGTGAGTGGTTCGTGGCAGCTAAAGCAACTTGAAGCCAGACGTTTGAGGGGAGGTTTATTGTGGCAGGAACAGGCATTGCAAAATTAAGCTGGGCCTGGGAGCTATTCGGGAAAGGCACCGTTCAGAATGAGCAGACTCTTCAGTGATTTGAACATCCCCTCCACCCCACCCCGTCACTCTGTGCTATCTAAAGGGATCTTCAGCCACCTAGTTTAGATGCTGATTGATTCCTTCCAGCCATTGCTACAATTTCTCAAAAGTTTGGTGCTTTCCAGAGTTCTTCAATGTTGCAAAAGTCTACAGAATGTTGCATCCTGAAGGACGTTGCCCTGACTTCTTCTTTGCTCAAACACGGGCCCCCAGACAGTAAGTGTTCTGCTTCCAGTAAGATGTGGCTGGAAGAATGAGCAGAGTACTTGCAGAACAGGACAGGCTGCTCAGAAGGAATGAGGGTGAAGGGTAGGTGGAGAAAGGGCTGAAGGTGGAAGGCCAACCAGGACAATTCAGGGCCAATCATCACCTCCAGAGGTCCTCACAGGAGCACACACCATTTATATCAGCTGCCGCCTCCTTGCTGTGCCGCAATCAGAGCACAGCATCAGCCCGTAAAGGCACACACCCATGGTAGACAGACATCAACCATGCACGTATATGGCTGTCGTGGAGGAGAGAGAGAGAGAGAGAGACTAGAGCGGGCATGGAGAGAGCAGCAGGTTTCTCTGACAGAAGCCTTGTGGTGAGTGAAGTACATGCTGGGGGGAGGGGGAACGCTGGTGGGGGGGAGAACCTAGAAATAATGGAACAATGTTGGCAAAAGATCATCAGCACAAAATATGCCAAGATGATCCCTACAGGATTATTAATTCTTCCCTTAAATACCAACACTTGTTTAGCAAATGCATACACACACACACCTTTCTCCCCATCATTGCTATTGGTTTATTGTTGTCATTTGTACGTAGGCACAGTGAAAAACTTGTCTTGCATACCGTTCATACAGATCAATTCATTACACAGTGCATTGAGGTAAAAACAATAACAGAATACAGAGTAAAGTGTCACAGCTACAGGGAAGTGCATTGCAGGTAGACAATAAGGTGCAAGGTCACAACAAGGTAGATTATGAGGTCGAGAGTTCATCTCACCGTATAAGGGAACTGTTCAATTGTCTTATCACAGTGGGGTAGAAGCTGTTCTTGAGCCTGGTGGTACGTGCCCTCAGGCTCCTGTATCTTCTGCCTGATGGGAGAGGGGAGAAGACAGAATGACCTGGGTGGGTTATGCTGACTGCTTCACCGAGGCAGTGAGAGGTATAAACAGAGTCCATGGAGGGGACGCTGGTTTCCATGATGTGCTAGACTGTGTGCACAACTCTCTGCAGTTTCTTGTGGTCCTGGGCAGAGCAGTTGCCATACCAAGCCGTGATGCATCCGGATAAGATGCGTTATATGGTGCATCGATAAAAATTAGTGAGTGTCAAAGGGGACATACCAAATTTCTTTAGCCTCCTGAGGAAGTAGAGGCACTGGTGAGCTTCCTTGGCTGTGGCATCTACATGATTTGACCAGGACAAGCTATTGGTGATGTTCACTCCCAGGAACTTGAGGCTCTCAACCCTCTCAACCTCAGCAACATTGATGTAGACAGGTGCATGTACACAGCCCCCTTTCCTAATGTCAATGACCAACTCTTTTGTTTTGCTGACATTGAGGGAAAGGTTGTTGTCATGATACCATGTCACTGAGCTCTCTATCTCCTTCCTGTACTCTGACTCATCATTATTTGAGATACGGCCTACAATGGTGGTATCATCTGCAAACTTGTAGATGGAGTTAGAGCAGAATCTGGCCATGCAGTCATGAGTATATAGGGAGTAGAGGGCTGAGGATGCAGCCTTGTGGGGCACCAGTGTTGAGAATAATTGTGTTGGAGGTGTTGCTGTCTATTCTCACTGATTGCAGTCTGTTGGTCTAAAAGTCAAGAATCCAGTTGCAGAGGGAGGTGTTGAGTTCCAGCTCTTGGAGTTTGGTGATGAGTTTGCTTGGAATTATAGTATTGAAGGGGGAGCTGTAGTCAATAAACAATAGTCTAACATAGGTGTCTTTACTGTCCAGATGCTCCAGAGATGAGTGTAGGGCCAGGGAGATGGCATCTGCCGTAGACCTGTTTCAGCAGTGGGCGAATTGCAGTGGGTTGAGGTTGTCTGGGAGGCTGGAGTTAATGCGTGCCTTGACCAGCCTCTATAAGCACTTCATGATGGTGGATGTCAGAGCCACCAGTTGGTAGTCATTAAAGCATGTTACGTTGTTCTTCTTAGGTATCTGGATGATAGTGGTCTTCTTAAAGCAGGTGGGAACCTCATATTGAAACAGGGAGAGGTTAAATATGTCTGCAAATACCCCTGCCATCACCTCCCATTGGCAGTTGCTCCACCACACATCCCCCACACATAGATGAAGCCTGTAAATGTTTAATAAAATGGTTATTGGCTTCATATTCTTCAGTGAGACAGAAGCTTCAGGAATAAGAGGGAGGCTATCTGAATGAGAGGAGAGCCTCTCAGGCACCAGGCTAGATGCAAGGGTCAGCTACTTCAAGGGCAGAGGGACCAAGAGGCATTCTTTAAATGAATTCCTTGGTGGTTTAATTCTCCAAAAAACACTCTGAACACTTGGAACAGTGGGTAAGAGAGCATCAGACTCCTCTGAAAGAAAGATTGAGGTGCTGGTGAAAGAGGTACCTGTCAGGGAGATCACAACAAACTCTTCACGAGGCTGCTCCAGAATAGTGGTCCTTTTTTCAGATTGCCAAATGACTGTCATATCTTCGTCCCGGGAATTCCATTCAGGAAGGCTGCAAAATTGCATGGCAGCATGACTGATGGTGCAGGGTGCACATCTGATGCTGGGAAAATGTCAGATGCAGTGGCACGGATCCCAACCAGAAGTGCCTGGTCCAATTTCCTGACTGGCATTATTTCACCCAGAAATGATTGATGAGCACAATTTAGACCAAGTTATATCAATTTGGAATCATTGAACACTAGAGAAACCAAAATTATGCAACCCAGTTTTGAGGAATTGGTATTGGTACCAGTTTATTATTGTCACTTGTACTGAGGTACAGTGAAAAATTTGTCTTGCATACTGTTCATACAGATCAATTCATCACACAGTGCATTGAGGTAGTACAGGGTAAAAACAATAACAGAATACAGAGTAAAGTGTCACAGCTACAGAGGAAGTGCAGTGCAGGTAGACAATAAGGTGCAAGGTCATAACAAGGTAGATTGTGAGGTCAAGAGTCCATCTCATCATATAAGGGAACCATTCAGTAGTCTTATAACAGCGGGATAGAAGCTGTCCTTGAGCCGAACGATTTTATTGAAGTAATGAGTAGATCTGTAGAGAGCAGCTTGCAATGAGTTGCCACGCTTTGGTGCCATCTTTCTCTGGGCCAGGTAGAGATATTTTGAGCACACTATCCTACCTCATTATCTCTCTTTCACTGACAGAGGCCTTTCTGACACCATTTGTTTCCTTGTGATCCAATGAACTGGACAGGAATACCCCAGGTAAATAGAAGTTGCTGCACTTCTCTACCCTTATGCTGAAATACATTTCTGTAACTTCTAGATTTCTGAGTTTCATTACAACTGCAGACACGGTAGTGTAGTGGTTAGCGTAACACTATTACAGTGCCGGTGACCTGGGTTCAATTCCAGTCACTGTCTGTAAGGAGTTTATACATTCTCCCTGTGTCTGCGTGGGTTTCCTCCGGGTGCTCCGGTTCCCTCCCACATTCCAAAGATGTACAGGTTAGGAAGTCGTGGGCATGGTGTGTTGGTGCCAGAAGCATGGCAACACTTGCGGTCTGCCCCCAGAACACTCTACACAAAAAGATGCATTTCACTGTGTGTTTCAATGTACATGTGACTAATAAAGATATCTTATCTTATAAAAATAATCTCAGAATCTGCAATTAAATATGAGCATTCAACATTCAGAATAACTTGAAGATTATCATTGGCAAAAAAACCCACATTCAAATAAAGTACAAAATGGCTAATTGGTTGCATAAACAAAAACATAATGGATTTATTTATGGCTTCAGTTTACAGTGTTTGACTTTCCATCCCAAGGTGCACAAGAAAAATCACATCGAGTCCTGGGAGAGCCATCATTTTTTTAATGTTTTGTTGCTTTTGGACTTGAAGTCAGTGGTAAGTCCAAACTCTCTGGAAACTTCAATATAATATTTTAAAAAGACAGTTCATCTTGCACCCTTCGTTTTTCATTGGATGTTGGGATGGGATGCCATGAAAGAACACCATTTGATCTAGGCTCCTCCCTGTATTGACTTTAACAGAATTATACAAGGAACACCTTCAATAATTTTATTGAATGTTTCACTTTATCTGACCTCAGACACACCAACTAGAGCCAAAGCCCTGCAGCCTGGCTTTCAGGAGAGACACCCAACCATGCACTTATTGAAGCAACAAACAATCTGCTAGAAGAACTCAATGGGTCAAGAAGCATCTGTGGGAGGAAAGGGATTGTCAGCGTTTCGGGTCAAAATCCTGCATCAGATCTCTTGTGCTGCCTGACCTGCTGAGTTCCTCCAGCACTTTTTGCGCATTGCTCCAGATTCCAGCATCTGCAGAACTTCTTGTGTCTCCATGCAGTCATTGAAGCCCCTTTCAATGAGAACCCAGTGGAACAGAGATGATTGGGGTGTATTATCATCTCCTCGGATGGTAGCACCTACTCAGTCTTGTAACCTTTCTCACTCAGGGCAACATGCCAGTGAAACATGGGAGTTAGGGGCATGCTATGGGTATTTAAATCGTCAAATTCTTCAAGTGGCATGTACGCATGCCCTTAATGCTTTGAGGTGAATGACTTGGAGATGGGGGTGGGGGGGAGGAGTTGCCCCTGATTGCCTTCCCTTGCACATGCCTCTGACGGGAAAGCAGTACCATGTTGCCCAGGGACATGTTTCAGCAATCCTGTCGGCTGTGACTCAATGCCAAGAACAAGCTGTTGCAAGATCAGGACCAATTCAGGCTGGGATCCCTTCCGACACCTTCCTCGATTCAGGCCCTCAGGTTGAATTAGTATAGGCGACATAAGTACACATGCAGACACATCAGGAATGCATAATGTGAGGAAATAATTGGGTGATTGTAGGCACTTTGTAATTAATGTTTCAGAAAGGGCTGTGCATTTACATGGTGGTTTGTTAATCATGGAGGTTACAGTCATACTGGGAACGTTGCATTCATTTGATGCTGACTCATTCACTCTGACGCTGACAGAGATGCTCATGTTGGAGAGAAAAGGACTTTGAATACCTTTAAGCATGAACACGGTGTTCTTTCTATATCTATTTGCCTCTTCATATTGCAATCCTTTTGGACAGTAGAGTCATGTGGTGTGCCTGGTGTTCAATAATATAACATTGTCACGGCACTTGGTTTGTAACAACAGCTTAGAGACACAACTGATTAATAATTTGTGTATCTTTTAAATACCTCTACCTCTTTGGAGATAAAACATGTCTTTGCTGCGACTCAATCTATTCATGAAGGTTTTACATAGAAGCATAGAAACTAGCAGCAGAAGTAGGCCATTCAGTCCCTTGGCCCTGCCCCACTAATCAACATGATTAAGGCTGGTTATCCACTTCATTCCCCCACCTACCACCCCCCCCCCACCCCGTTCCTGTCATCTCTGCATCCCCCTTGACTCCTATAGCATTAAGAAATACATCTACCTCTTCCTTCAATATATTTAATGACTTGGCCTCCGCTTCTTCCTGTGGTAGAAAATTCCACAGATGACTTCTCGCTATATTTAGCTTTGGTTTCAGTGGATTACTGGTCTCCTAGCCTGGGAGAGGAATAGCGAGGGTTTGGGATTGAAGAGATTACAGAGCTATGGAGAGGCAAAGTCATGAAGAGGATGAAAATATTATGTTTCAGGTGTTAGGGTTCTGGGAGCCACCGTAGATTTGTGAAGGCCTGTTTTGACAGAAGACTGGGCCTGTTTTTTCCTGAGATAAAGGTAAAGATGTGACTGAGTATGAATTGGTTGTTCCATACATGTGTTAAAACTAAGGAGCCAAATATCTAACTCTCTCTAGCCACACTCTAGTATAGGTCCACTAGGATTGCAATGGACAGGCTGGACTTTGGGCAGGTCAAGCTCTGAATTTCTATGAGAGTCATGATCTCCATTTGCACCATTTGGGAGCTGCCAGACAGAGGAAATTTCAGCTCTAGCAATTTCAATATCTGCAGTAGCACAATGTCAATCTGCCAATGGGATCCACTGGGGTTCTGCTCTGAGCTGCCATCAAAGGGCAGGGTATGGATTGTATGCAACCTCTCTCTGACCTCTAATATTTCAGTGGGGTGAAGAATAGAGGTCACAAGTGAGCATTGCCCCAACCCCTCCAGCCCCCCCCACCTGCCCATCCTAGTAGTTATGCTGCTAGAGCTTTCCCATTTACGTTTTGTGCCTAAGCTTTGAGAGGCATTTCAGTCAAACACAATCATCCCCTCAGACTGTGTGTGTCCACACACATGACCTTTCATGATGTGCTGTGGAATATAAAAATGATGCAATGTGTTCCAAAGGGGCGTATGACTCTTCTCAGAAAAGTCTCCTACTCATTCACATAAAGCAATTGGCTGTGAGATAAAGCAGCTGCCCTTTCCCATGCAGAAAGAACCCACAAACTACATCACATTACATTGCTCTACATTTCCTACACTTCAAAAGTAATTCACTGACTGTAAATAATTTTGGAACATTCTGACAGAAATTCAAGTTACTTTGCTTCTCAAACAGCAATGAGATGAAAGGCCAGTTAACCTGTTTTTAATCGGGTAGGTTAAGGAAGGAATGTTGGTCAGGTTACTGGAAGAACGCTGTGTTCTCCTTCTAATAGTATCATGGGATTCTTAACATCCACCCACACCACTGGATTAGGCAAAACATCCCATATGAAAGACAATGGCTCCAACAGAACAGACTTCCCACAGCAGAGCACCAAAGTGTTTGTTTAAATCATGGCCTTAGTCTTCTGATTTGGATTAACCTTGGGAGTGAAAGGCCTTATTATCTCTTCTATACTCAGTGAATGGTCTGTGCTGGGGTGCCACTGTACACTGTTGGCAGTAAGATAAGACAAAATAAGATTTCTTTACCTGTATAAACCGCATATTCTTTTCTGTACATCGAAACACACAGTGAAATGTGTTTTATGCGTAGAGTGTTCTGGGGGCAGCCCACAAGTGTCGCCACGCTTCTGGCGCCAACATAGCATGCCCACAACTTCCTAACCTGTATGTCTTTGGAATATGGGAGGAAACCGGATCACCCGGAGGAAACCCACGTAGACATGGGGAGAACGTACGAACTCCTTACAGACAGCGGCCGGAATTGAACCCTTATGCTAATCGCGACAGAGAGAAATACAGGAGAAATTCCCACTTCTAATTGTTAATCATTGAAAGCTAGTGGGAAGTGAACACATGGATATTATGTAAGGCATGGGATTATGGTTGGTAGGCTGTGAACATCCATGGGCAAATTGCATGCACCTATTATCTGAGCTCAGGAATAATGACTTGTTTGGTGAAGTACTCGAAGGTAACTGGCACCTGAAGAAAGCACAGTTATATAAGGAAAGTCATATTTAAAGGAGGCATTTTACAGACCATGCACCACCACCTCTCTCTCCCCTGCCCCCGCACTTCCCATCCTCACCAAAGCATCTTACAGCCAATGAAATACTTTTAAAGTGTTGTCACTGCAATGTTGTGGGAATCCAAAAGCAAAATACTGCAAATTTCAGAAATCTGAATTAAAAATAGGGAATGCTGGAGGCAACAATAGTGGAGAGAGAAACAGAGTTAATGTTTCTGACTGATGACCTTTTAGAAGAACCCAGCATGTGGGAAACACAGCAACAAGGTCTCAGCAACAATTACAGAAATAGGTCACAATTTTTGGGGGGATTTGATAAAGGATTAAGTGTTGGGCAGGATTCTGGGAGAAGTTCCTTCAACTGGTGTTGTGAGATCTTTTACACCTCCTTGAGGTAATATTGCAGCCGAAGAATGACCAGTACTGTGATATATTGTTAGATAAAGTGTGTTAACTGAAGAATAAATGGTTGTCCAGGTCAGAAAGGGAACTGTCTCCTCTTCTACAAGAACATATCATAGGATCTTTTATGTCCACCCTGAGGGCAGGAGGGCTCACGATGTCACCGAAAATAGGTAATTGGTTTATTATTGACACATGTACTGAGATACAGTGAAAAGCTTTTGTTTGCATGCCATCCAGACACATTGTTCTAAACATAAGTACAATGAGGTGGTACAAAGGGAAAAGCAATAACAGAATGCAGAATATAGTGTTACAGGTACAGAGAAAGTGCAGTGCAGGTAGACAATAAGGTGCAGGGGCCAAGGCGAGATAAATTGAGAGATCAAGAGTTCATCTTTATCGTACAAGAAGTCCTTTCAAGAGCCTTATAACAGAGGGATAGAAGCTGTCCTTGAGCCTGGTGGGGTGTGCTTTCAGGCTTTTGTATCTTCTGCCTGATGGAAGGGGGCGGAGAGAGAATGTCTGGGGTGGGAAGGGCCCTTGATCATGTTGTCTGCTTTCCCAAGGCAGTGCTCAGAGTCAATGGAGGGGAAACTGGTTTTCATGATGGACTGTTCATAACTCTCTGCAATTTCTTGCAGTCTTGGGCAGAGCAGTTGCCATACCAAGCTGTGATGCATCTGGATAAAATGCTCTCTATGGTGCAATAAAAATTAGTGAGAGTCATCAGACACGTGCTAAATTTCCTTGCCTTCTGAAGAAGTAGAGGCACTGGTGAGCTTTCTTGGTCATAGTGACTATGTGGTTGGACCAAGACAGGCTATTGGTGATAGTTACACCAAGGAACTTAAAACTCTCAACCATCTTCACCTCAGCACCATTGATCCATACAGGATGCATGTATTCCACCTTGCTTCCTGAAGTCAAAATCCAGCTCTTTTGTTTTGATGACATTGAGCGAAAGGTTGTTGTCTTGACACCATATCACTAGGCTCTCTATCCCCTTGACATTGTAAAATGCAGCACTCTTCAACTCCCTCAGTGTTACAATAAGGCATCAGCCTAGGTCACATTCTCAAGTCTTTGCAGCAGTCCTTGAACACAGATTCAGTGGAGAGAGTATGCCAACTGAGTCAACTTCACATATGAATGTTGGGGCTTTCAGTAGAGGTGAGGGAAAAAAGAGATAAATTGAAATGTAATGGAAGAATACCATGACCTGTCTTAAAAGTCAGCTTGTTGACTTGTCCCCTAATGGATGGATAAATTGAGCAGGACTGAAGTGCTTCTCCTGTGTACACAGCTTTTAAAGCAGCTCAAAGCCTTAGTCTGAAATAGTTTTAAAACCCTTGTGTATACTGAGTTGGAGAGGTCTGTGGAGCGCGAGCAAAAGAAAACAAGAGACCTGGTTTTATATTTGAAAACTGTTTGGTCAGGAAGAATGAACATCTTGTAGGAAGGCTATGTTACCCATTCACTCTGTGTCATTGATTATCTTAAATACACCTCAAGTGTGTCCCGACAACCCCCAACTTTCATTCTACAAAATCTTTTAAAGCATGGAGCCATATAAAAGCATGAGAAACAGGCCAAACAGAGAGCTAATTAGAAATCTCTCCTAAGACCCCCTCAGTTGAGTGGGAAACAGAATAACATTCTTTACAGTTAGAGACTTCCTTGGTGTGATCTTGTCTCTGCCCTGCATAACCTTGGCATGAATGGGTGAAGAGACCTGGTTCTGAATGTTTCTTTAAATGGCACTGCCTTCTGTACTTGTGCCAAATGAAGCCTTGAAATGTATTCACTTAAGCACATGCTGCCAGCCTTTCCTGTTTCTGACAGCTTTCAACTCTGCGGAGGATTATCTGTAGATAACATGGAAGGAAATAATGAAATGTGGAGCTGTTTGTTAAGTAAAAATGCTCCAGTACATGCAAAACTGTTTCCTGCATTGGGCCAGTATAGCTTCCGCACACTCTTATCAGTGCAGGAAGCATAAAATCAATGGCTGTGGCAGCCTAATATAGGTCCACTGTGCTACGTGGGGAAGCTGGAGAAAGGAAGCTGCTAAATTGTCATTTTTTTAGGACATGGATGTTTGATTCAAAACCCTCACCACAAAACACAATTATTTTTGAGAAATTGGTAAGGAAAGAACATTTTTTTTCATGTAGGTTATGGGTTCTGATGAATAGTTTCCAAATGAACTATTAATCTACTGTTTTCCTTTACTAATTGTGAAAAAGGCTGTTGTATATTTTCAGCTCTCTCCAGTTTTTTCTTGTCAATTAATCAACATTGGCTGTTTTCTCTTTGACTCCCTTTGATCAAAATTGGACAAATATCAGGCAGTTGGGAAGCTTGGAGTGTTAATCTGGAGAGGAATCTTTCACCAACAGACGGAAGGAAATCGGGCAGGTTTTTCTGTAGGGTCTGCCCACTCACCTATACATCTCGCCTAGTGCTGCTGGATTTGTTCATCATCTCTTTGTACCCCTATGTCCAGGTTTTAGCACTGGAAAACATGAAAATTTGCTTCTCTGAAAATCCAAACACCAAGTCACACCTGGAATGAATGTTGAGTTTTCAGATTAAATAATCAGTGGCAGAAAGATTTTTTGCACAACTTATTTAATCGCTCTAGAGAAACAAAGGACTGCAGATGTTGGAATCTAAATGAAAAACACTGTGATGCTGGAGGAACTCAGCAGGCCTGCTGAGTTCCTCCAGCATCATAGTGTTTCTCATCTATTTAATCACCCGGCTCTCCCTCCTTTCTGTTCTGCTGCAGTGCTTTTGTTGACCTTGAATTAGAACATACGACAGTGGAGGATAGGAATAGGCCCTTTGGCCCATGACGTCTATGTCGACAATGATGCCAATTTAATCTAATCCCATCTACTTGCATGTGGTCTACACCCCTCCATTCCCTGCCCATTCATGTACCTGCCTAAATGTCTTCAAGTGTAGCCTATGTATCATGCTATTTTTTTCCAGGTTGGCTGTTGACAGTCTTCAAAGGATACCCGGCCTCCAGAACTTCAGCGTAGCCCAGTGCAAAGTGGGTGCTGTCTCAATGCAGACGGACAGCTGCACTCATAGAATAGCTTTGACAGCTGGTGAGGCTCCACCCTCAGACTTGCCTTGTCTGTGGTGTTATTGAATATCTCTGAATGTCTCTGACTTTCACAACAGGTAGAACTCAGCACATGTAAAAATTTTTTTTAAGTATTTAAAATAATATTTAGTAAAACTGAAGTCAGTGGATAGCAAGGGAAAGCCTCTCTGCTGGTTGGATTCACAACTTGCACAAAGGAAGATAGTTGTGGCAGTTGGAAATCAATCATCTCAGTCCCCATATGTTACTGCAGGAGCAGTGCCCTAAGTCTACCATTGTTAGTTATAGTTATATTAGTTAAATTTATGTTTTTCTTGTAAATGCTGCTTATCTGATGCTATGTGCCTGTGATGTTGCTGCAAGTAAGTTTTTCACTGCACCTGTGCATACATGTACTTGTGCATATGACAATAAATTCAACTTTGACTTTGACCTTGACCTTGATTCATCGACCACTTTCCCTTCATCACAGGCCATGATTGCGAATGCTCACTGATGAGTTCAATTCCATCTACAGCTCCTAAGATAACGAGGCAGTCTACGTGGGCATGAGGTAAACTCTGGATAACATTCAAGTTTGAAGTTGTGCCTGGCAAGTAATATCAAGCCAAGCAAGTGAGAAACAATAATCAGCTCATGTTGACCGTCATTGAATCCCCTTCATCAATAACTTGGGATAACAATTGACCAGTAACTAAACTGGATCAGCCACGTATATCCTGGAGCTGGTCAGAGAATGGATAGTATGCACTAGTTGAATACATTTCCTTTATCACTCATGGAGTTCCACCCTCACCAGGACCAAGCTGGTCGACTTCCGATTCACCACAAACATTACTTCCATCTACCGCCAGGACACTATGGCTGCACCGTGTACTGCAGCAACTCATCAAGGTTTCTTCAATAGCATTTTCAAAAGTAGTGTATGCTACCACCTAGGGGGAGGAGTGGGGGAAATAGGCACAGGGGAATACCACCACTAGGTCCCTGTCCAAGTCACACACTCTCCTTACCCGGAAATTTATTAACTTTCCTTCATTGTTGTTGTGACAATCTTGGAATGCCCAACCTAACTACTGTGACTGCCATGCACACTGTGGCTGCACAAGGAGATGGCTCACTACCTCCTTCACAAGGAGAACCAAGGATGGGCAATAAATTTTGACCTTGACAGCAACACCTATATCCTGTGATTGAATCAGAAAATTGAATTAAGATTTAGCACAGTACGTCCCTGTTGCAAAATTAGCATTGGCTCAGAGACAATGGGCCTAATTGCCTTGTTCCAGCCTGTAGTTTCCACAGTTGTATAAAAATGTTGCTAGCCACCTGCAGGATAAGCTGCTGCATTGGATAGGAGCTCTGTTAATGCTGACCTTCCAATCCCATCTCAGGGAGAACTAGCTTTAATTAGAATTAGAAGAGGAGTGCTGTAATACTGTCCAAAGCTGAGGAAGTAAGGACAGCGGTAGCAGAGTTTTTAAAATCTTTTGAATGCTGAAACTTATGTTCCTCAATGGCTTATGCCATCATCGTACTTTCTTTGGGTGGAATAGGCCTGCCTTCCAGGAAAGTTCAGCACAGAGTAACCATGATGATGCTATGATTCACATACTTCTTACCATAAATATTCTTGACCTTGAGAAGCAGAGGGCCCTGGAAGCCTACAATCCTCCTTAATCTTCCAACACCCTCATAATAATGTGCAAAAAGATTACATTCAGTTTCAATATACAACTGAAGTGCTCCAGATTGTGTAATTTTTTAAAGTATATATTATTACGACGGCTTTTCCTGCACCATTGTCTGAGGATATTTAGTAATGGTTTGCCCTCTACTTGCTAAAACCCAAAGAACTACACTTAACATACAACCATGTTTTAGTAGCTACAAGTTTTAAAATGGAGCTAAATCTGGTCTACAGGAAACAGTTGCAGCAATATCATTAGCATAGCGAGGACAAGAAAGTACACAATAACTGAAATTTGGACACATAGCATTCAGAAACATTCCTAACAGGCTACAGACCAAGTGCTATTGGTATTGGTATTGGTTTATTATTGTCACTTGTACCGAGGTACAGTGAAAAACTTGTCTTGCAAACTGATCGTACAGGTCAATTCATTACACAGAGCAGTTACATTGAGTTAGTACAGAGTGCATTGATGTAGTACAGGTAAGAACAATAACAGTACAGAGTAAAGTGTCACAGCTACAGAGAAAGTGCAGTGCAATAAGGTGCAAGGTCACAACAAGGTAGCTCGTGAGGTCAGAGTCCATCTCATTGTACAAGGGAACCGTTCAATAGTCTTATCACAGTAGGGTAGAAGCTGTCCTTAAGTCTGGTGGTACATGCCCTCAGGCTCCTGTGTCTTCTACCTGATGGAAGAGGAGAGAAGAGGGAATGTCCTGGGTGTGTGGGATAGTTAGGTACTTAATGGTTGGCATAGACATGGTGGGCTAAAGGGACCATTTGAGTGCTGTGAGTGAGAAGGATAGAAAAGAGAGGTTGGGACTGTTTTCTTTAGAGAAGGATGAGATAAGATTTGATAGGGTGGATGGTGTTCCTAATGGTAGAGAGAGCCTTTAACAGGAAGGTAGCAGGGCACAAGTGTCATATCTAAAACTTAGCCTGCTCATAATATCCAACAGCTGTAGTTGTTGAGGAGTGTGGGTGGAGGGGAAAGACATTTCCAAAGTACGAGTAAGTGCTCGATGCTCAAAACCTATCTCCCAGCTATTACCGCCCAATCAGTCTACTCCCAATATTCAGCAGAGTGACAGAAGGTGGGTGTCAATGAGCAAGTCATTGGTGAGTATATGCCACTTTAGAGTACTGTTGATGACATCTTCCATCACTTTGCTGAAGATCGAGAGTGGACTGATAGGGCAGTAATAGTTGTGTTGGATTCGTCCTGGTATTTACATGCCTATATAATTTTCCACATTGTTGTGTTGATGCCAGTACTAGAGTCATACAGCACAGAAACATGCCCTTCTGTCCACCACTAGAACTACTTGGCCAAAGGTACAGCTGGTTCTGGAGTGCGGGTCTTCAGTACTACGGCTGGGCTGATGTTTGGCCCTTTAGCCTTTGCTGTATCCAGTGCTCTCAGCCATTTCTAGACATTATGTGGAGTGAATCAGACTGGCTGCAGACCAGCTTCTGTGAAGGTAGGATCTTGTCTCCAGAATTCACATGCTGGACTCCACCATTGTTGAAAATAGGGTTGTTCCTCAAGCCTATTCCTCCTGTTAGCTGTTTATTCGTCAACCGGCATTCATGACTAGATGAGGTAGGACTGCAGAGATTTGACGTGATCTATTGCTCTATCATATGCTCTTTTTTCTGCTTAGTATGCATATAGTACTATGTTGCAGCTTTACTTGGCTGGTACCTCATCTTTAGCTACAAGTAGAAGAAATTACAACTCCTTGTGAATTTAGTAGCAAAACAGTATTATCATGGAAAATGAATACATTTCCAAAATTCCCAAAAAGACCCTCCAAAGTATCCTTAAGGGTTTTGAGTAGAGTGATTGACTGGATAGCTTTGCTTCATTCTTCCTTTCAAAGTGCCAGATCAATTGAATGGCAAGTGTATACTTACATACTGGAGTACAACTCTCAGATCAGCTAGGCGATTTGCCTAATTACTCCCATAACATCATATGGTCTTAAAACTCTTTGACCTGTCATGCCAATGCCATTTTTGCTGAAGCTGTCTTAAACAACCTGCTTAAAAATCAACTGTTGGGTACCTGCTGACCTGTTAGCTTACCCACTGTCTTATTTCAACTGTTCCTCTGTTCACTTCAACCCATAACTTTGCAGTCAAGGGTCAATGACTTCATTGGACCCGATAATATTTAAAGCAGAACAGAGCCGACTTCAGGCAGTGTCCATGCCACCTCACAGAAGAGCAAAGAAATACTCAATGCTAAGGGGAGGGGTGCAGAATGTTCACATGAAAGTCAATGGTTGATTTTGACTGCTGGATGCATTGGGTTAATAATGTTAATAACATGTCAGCCTGGATTACGTCTCTGGTGAAGATCTTCTTTAGATGGCCCTTGAGATAGACGTAGGAAGAACCCTGTTGATCAAACACTACAAAGCTCTGGTCAGTCTGGACTTTAGACATTTGTTGCCAAGAAGTAAGAAACATATTCATGTAGTCAAAGCAGTCTCAACTCAAGCAAGGAGGCTGAACCAAGTGTCTGTGGTGTGAGATACTTAAAACTGTTTCAGAAACTTGAACTTCTAAGCTTTCAAATTCACATCTAAGTTTAATATAATTAGGAATATAGAGCAATATAATTTTGAAAAAATAATCTGTTTCAAATTAAAGCAGTACTCTCTTACAAGAATAATTAACATATAGAGCAAACTTTCAGAGAAATTGGTGGAAGCAAAACCCTAAAATCATTTGCATGGGGTGAGGTCAGGGTGGGGAGCATTAAAGAATCTCTCCAGGTAGATGAAATAATATTGGTTAAAAATGGACTGATAACTGACAAGTAACATTACTGCCACATCTAGCAGGTAATGACCACCTTCAAGAAAAGATCTAAGCACCTATCCTTGATATTCAATATCATTACCATCATTAAGTCATCTACCTTAAATTTTCTGGGGGTCCCAATTGGGCAGAAACGTAACTGGACCAGCCATATAAATACTACAGCTACAACAGTGGGTCAGAGGCTGAGTATCCTGCAGTGAGTAACTCATGTCTGACTCCCCAGATGCTTACTGTCATCTACAAGGCACAAGGTAGGAGTGTTATGGAATCCTCTTCACTTTCTGGATGATTGTAAGCAAGACAACATTCAAAAGCTTGACAACATCAGGCAGAAAGCAGCCACTTGATTGTCGCCCCAACCACTGAACTATGCGTCCAGTCACTCCACTGATTGTGTCAGCAGTGTGCACCTTAAACAAAATGTACTGTAGTTATTCTGCAATGCTTCTTTGACACCACATTCCAAACCCAAGACTTCTGCAGTCCCAAGGAATCAGAATCAGAATTATTATCACTGACTTACGCATCGTGAAATTTGTTGTTTTGTGGCAGCAGTACAGTGCAAAGACGTAAAATTACTATAAATTACAAAAATAAATAGTGCAAAGATAAGGAATAATGAGGTAGCATTCATGGGTTTCATAGACTGTTCAGGTATCTGATGGTGGAGTGGAAGAAGCTGTTCCTGAATCATTGAGAGTGAGTCTTCAGGCTCCCTTACCTTCTCCCCAGTCGTAGCAACGAGAAGAAAGCATGTCCCGGATGGTGAGGGTCCTTAGTGATGGATGCCGCCTTCTTGAGGCACCGCCTCTTGAAGATGTGGGGAGGGTTGGTGGCATTCGTATAGAATCATCACCATCTCCCACCAAGTTGAACTCTTTTCTAATAGGGAAATTATCTAAATCCTGGAACTCCTTATTAATCCACAGTGTGGGAGTACCATTTCCAGAATGATTGCAGGAGTTCAAAATGGCAGTTCATCAACATCTCCTCCACTAACGTTTGGCGATAAATGTTGGATTTGCCTAACATGCCCATCTCCCATACATGAATAAAGAAAATAATCTTCCTATTCTGAGTTAGGGTGGAAAGCAGCGGCTTTGTTTCTCTTTTTCCTTCCCTGGGTCAGTGCTACTGAAGAATTATTGTACCCCTGAGCACTTTTGCACTCCCTATTATCACCTCACTTGGGTTCAGAAAACTCACCACAAACCATGGAATATGCATGGTGTTTTCCGGTTCATCTGTCTCTCCCCTAACACTGGACAGCACATTTTTACTAACAGCCGGTGGGACAGCATGGTTTTAATTTTCAGTCAAGTCTCTACTGCAGTACTTAATAGAGTTGTAATGAGACACTGACCATCTCAGGTCCTAGCACAGAGACATACATTTCACCATCAAAAAAACAACCTCAACAGTGCAATATCCTCTCCGGCACAGAGCTTTCATCTCAGGGATGTGGCCAAAATCGACAGTACCTACCATGCAATTATCAAGCATGACAGGACATGAGAGAAAACATCTGGTCTGAGGCTGCCAGTCCACTTTGCAAGGGAAGGATGCCTTTGATCTTCATTTTAACTTGTCTACAGACTTTCTCAGATCAATTAGTTAATCGCATACACCCCTAAGAGTTCCATCAGCTGATGGTTCTGTGAAAATGATTATATTTAGTAAATAGCTTCCACCAGAATTCACTAAAATAGTATTGGCTGTAAGAATACTTTAATGTCTTGTTTATACCCTTTGCAAATAATGATTTCCTCTATTACTTCCTTTTACAGCAAATTACATTTTTTCACTCAGACTATTACATCAGTTGCATGCAACTCATTAAATAATCTCCAGCATTACTCTCTAAACTGTCACAAATGCTCTGGTAAGTACTTTGGTAAGTACTGTGTAGGTAAACTATATACAATTACTAATCTTGTATTATAATAATACAAGCATGTAAAGGTTGCATTTTGTCAAATCAATTGATGCATGATGTTCCATGATAAATTGATATGTATGAGTAAATAACATTGTAGAAAAATAATTCGGTCAGTTGAAGACCAAATAATTTCTGAAACATTTTCAAGTAAAAACATTTCTGTGATGTTATTGCATGGTAGCAAACTATAAACATTAGTGTCGGAGAATACAATGGGTTGATCAGCATCTGAAAGAGGAAGCAAGGGTAATCTTTCAATGTGAGACTCTGTCCAAATTACTGCGGCTTGAATTTGTATCGTGCTTTTAAAGCCCAAGGCACTTTATAACATAGTCTGACAAAAATCAATGCTAAGCAATAGAAGAAGATCTACTGAGGAGATGAATACCTTGGTCAAAGAGTTGGAATGTAAGAAAGATCTCAAACTAGGAGAAGGTGAGGGAAGGCCTGGAGGTTTAAACACTCAAGTGGTTTTTCTAGGTGGCTGAGAGGAAAGGGTAATTATGGTCTAATATCCTTCAGGAGAAAGAAATCTGCCATCCTGACCAAGTCTGGCTTATATGAGGTTCCAGGGTCATTAATATGGTTGAATCTTAACTGACCCTTCACTTCAGGGGCAAATAGGGATGGACAATAAATGCTGGAATTGTCTGCAATGTCCACATCCCGTGAATGACTAAATAAAAGATAAGATTCTTTGCAGAAGCAACTGAATGCAGGATTCCAGTCTCAGTGACAAAGAAATCCATGTGGTCTTCGCATGTTACTGGAAGTAACAGGAGCACCAGACCAGCTTGCCTACTGTTCCAGAATGTCCTGACTTTGGAGTTTTTCTTTATACCTCTGTAATGTTAATTGTATTTCAACAATCAATGTGAGAGTAGCACACAAGAACCTCTTGGAGTTCATGGGAATGGACAGTAATGGATAGAAGATTTATTCCATTCCATAAATGATCTTAAGGCAATTGTTTTTAGTGACAGTAAGGATGGGAAGATGCATTGATGGAGGAAGTTTATTTCTTGAAATAACTGGTTACTTCTATAAGCAGTTTGACCTGCCTTTCTTTGTAGAGTTTCCAGATCTACCGCAGTGACAACAGATGGCTGCAAAGTGATGTGACTGTGATTGTGCTGTCAGGTTGCAGGTGGACAGAGACATCGGCCTCTCCAACCCACCAATCCGCTAATGATATGTATGACAGGGTGTGGAGTGACATACTGCTTCAAAAAAAAATGTCATTTAGTTAAGAGGTAGAATTACAATATCAAGAATTTTCTACCACCAGGAATTCCAAGTGTGAGTAAAACAAGTCCTACCAACTGGTACAGTGCTGTTTGTGCCAGTGGAGCAGTCCAGTGCCAAAAATGGGCAGTGATCCGACCCTGAGTGTTATTTTCCCTCTCAAAATTGTCTGCATATTTTTCTTGCCACAATTTTGGCTGGAGTTTTCAGAGTGGTTATATTTTACTGGGCCAGTAACCCTGAATTGAAGGCTTGGAAACTCCTCACAGTGTTAAAATGAAGCAATGTAGCACAGTTAAAAATAGGCGAAACCCAGAGAAGAATAAAATTGTGTCCATTTCCAGGCTTCTGAGTGTATGGCAAGAAATTCAACCCTTGAGTTTCCAGAAGGATCTTCATGAGCACTAGAAACGTTGTTCGGCATAAAACTCTCCCAAATAACGTCAATAGTACAAAGTCCAATCTTAATCTCCAGCATGATTTTGTCCAAAAAATAGCAGTTTTGGTTTTATTGCAAAAAAAAACTGCTTTGCCTGACTCTGTTTTCTCTAAAACCATACATTTTAAATGGCCAACACTCAAACTTCATTATTTAGCACACTGCTCCACAGCATTGTAGCCCTGTAGCCTCACTACTTAGCCTGCACACTGATCCCTCTTAGCATCTGCGGTGAATTTTCTGCATTCATAACTGACTTCTAAAGGGGATTTGATAACATCTAATCCTTCTCCTGCTGCAGATGGACTACTGGAGTCAGAGACATCCCAGGTGGCCATGGGCACTGAAATCTCTGACCTCCAGCAACCTCACATGTGTCCTTGGATTGCTTTGTTCACAGGGTCATGGTCATCATTGCTGCTTACTTCTGAGCTTCAGGATCCTTTCTGTAATCTCTGCTAAATCTTATATTTTGCTGTTCACTGGGAGGTCATCTAAACCCAATGCTCAAGGAGAGGATGCCTCACCTACTTTCCTTCAGCTCACAGAAGCAGGCAAAGAGAGCACAGGAATTTGTTAACATCATTCATGTAGCATTGCTCCTTAATAGGGACATCCCTGGCAACCTCTTGCCAGGAGAACCTGGCTAGAGCCCTGGTGCTCCTGTGGAAAGAATATGTTTTCTCCACTTTTTTGGTAGCCTGTCTAGTTGGGAACACTCTCTTGCTCTTCTTCCATCATATCAGTATTAAATTCTAGAAGCAGCAGCACTCTCCAATGGCTGGAAGAGTGCAATTAGAATCTTACAAATATCCCTTTAAGGTCTGAAGGCACAGCTGCAAATGCTAAGTCCCAACAGCTGTGATATCTTGCAACAGATCAAGACAATAGCATGCTGAAACTGATACAATGGAAAACCCAGCAAGACTGTTCTGGGAACCTTGCATTAGAAGACTGCAATCTTTTTGAGACTTTTACAACCAACATCAAGATGGCACACAATGCTGTTCTGATGCCAATGAAAAGTACCAAACGCAAGAGATTAAATTCCCTTAAGGCAAATTGTGAAACTGCTCTTAATAAGCCTCTAGAAAACTAAAATTAGCCTGGAAATTGATCCCCAGTCTAAAATTCAATAACTTCAATAGAAATGGATTTACAGGCAAAGTATGACAAGCTAAGGCCAGTTTGGGCCGCAGCTGGAAAGAAAGAGAAAATCAAAATTATGCAGATGGTGGAAATCTGGAAAAAAAATGTAAATGCTGCAATTACTCAGCAGATCAGACAGCATTTATACAGAAAAAAACGGGATTTAAAGTGTTTCTTCTAAATCTAGTCATACACCAATATGCTCACGGACAGTGTAGTCACTGTTGTAATGTGGGAAATGTAGCTCAACAATCTGTTTTCAGTGATGTTGATCAAGGCATAAACATTGGCCAGGACACAGGGGAAATCTCTCTGGCTCTGCTATGCATCACTGAAAGGCCAAACAGAGCCTTACTTTCACTTCTCACTGGAATGAGCAGTAGGACAGCTCCAAAAAATTTTTACCACAACGCTGCTATGCTTTTCAAAACTATTATAACTCTACTGTCTTCCATGAAAATGAATGCACTATCTTTCCCTAATCCAGCAATCCGTCACTGTAGCAAAATTCTGATTTGCCTGTATGAACCTCTATATGTGTTCTTGCAGTCCTGGATTCAGCACTGAAGAGGTTAGTCCACAGACACATGCAGGAGCCCCTTTTTAAAAGAAATCCAATTTGCCTGTTTATTTATTACATTTTCTTCAAAATGTAATTTTATTGAATTTCATAGGACACTAATTTGAAGTGTTAATAAGTTAATAACTCTTCCAGGCTCTTATTTATAACATTAAATGTTTTATGATATTGCCTCTATTGCTCAAGGCCCATACCACCTCAGCACCTGATTGGTTGAGCTAATATTTTAATCCATTTACGAGGGGTAAACAGAATGACATTTGAAAGCCTCTTGGTCATACATCAATTGATAGGCTTTCAACCCAAGGCTAGGTGACTTTGATTGGTAGCTCTTCCGGCAGTCTTTATTATGGGACCAATCGTCATCTGGTTGCACTCTGAAATTGTAAACTTGGTGGGTAGGTGCTTCATCTCTTGCTGAAGGAACTCCAAGAAAGGACTATTCTCAGAGTATGTGTGAACTTCACAGGCAGGGCCAGCAACCAAAAAGCCTGTTCGTGTCTTGAAGCCAGGGCTTATAAAATTAGCCTTGAATTTAAGGGTCCGTGTACATCAAGAGTCCAACTTGGATATTTCCAATATTATTAACTGAGGGATACATCAGATCCTGGCATTGACTATGAAGACATTGTTGATCGCCATTGTTAATCCATCCAACCTACAGCAACGTCAGGATTCCCACATGTGTAGTTCGACACAGAAATTCCAAGTTGCTGTTAGGGATCTACTGTGCCTTCACAGGCTTCATTTTACAGCCTTGTCCACTGTAATCACTTGATCTGCCATCAGAAGATTTGAGTAAAGATCTCTTGCACCATAGGAATTGAAAGCAAAAGGAGTAGATGTTGGAAATCTGAAATAAAACCAGAAAATGTTGGAGGTACTCAGTAGTAAACTCTGTTTCCACAGATGCTGCATGACCTGCTGAGTATGATATAGACCCGGTTGAAGCCATATCTAGAATATTGTGTGCAGGTCTGGTCTCTCTGATAAATGTGATAAAGGGAGTAAGATAAGATTATTTTTATTAGTCACATGTACATTGAAACACACAGTGAAATACGTCTTTTTGCATAGTGTTCCGGGGGCAGCCCGCAAGTGTCGCCACGCTTCCGGCGCCAACATAGCACGCCCACAACTTCCTAACCCGTACGTCTTTGGAATGTGGGAGGAAACCGGAGCACCCGGAGGAAATCCACACAGTCATGGGGAGAATGTACAAACTCCTTACAGACAGTGGCCGGAATTAAAACCACACTGGCGCTGTAAAGCCGTGCTTGGCTGGCAGTGCAATGAAGGTTAAAATAAGTCAACAATGCTCTTAATGAATGATGAAGCAAACACAATGGACTGAATGGTATATTCCTGCTTCTACTTCTCTTGTTCCTTTGTAACATAGTCTTCCTAATGCAGGGCCAGAAAAGGTCACCTGCAACTTACATTCACTTCTGATTCACACCGGCCACCGTGTGCAGAAACCCACCATACCTCTCACGCCAGTTTGTTGTGCTCTAGCCCACAATTCTCTTCCACTGAAAATAGCAGTCTTTCGATCCCACTCTCCACAATGCCAGTCCCTGATCTACACCCTATACCGGTCTCTTTCCCCACCTCGTGACTTGTCAGGCTCCTATGCCCCATGATCTCTACCCCTAATCCAGGTATCAGAATTGGCCTGATTAGGACTAGACTGCTGACACCATGATCCCAGTAACTGACAGGAGTACTTGCCTGTCTTCAATTCCAGAAAACATGCAACTTCTAGTTACGTGCCCACCTTTCAGGTGAGGGTCAATAAAAGAATGGCCATTAGTACTGAATTACTGCATCCATCCAGCCTTCCCTTTAAAGTGGACTTGAATTTCTGGGCAAGGAAATTTCAAACTAAAGGCACATTTAAATGTGATATTTTAACTTCCATTTTAATCTGTAGTGAATATTCCTGTCCTTATATTGCTCTCTGAATTAGGTGTAAAGATTTAATTAAAAATTCTTCCTGTTCATGAGAATATTTTAATATGATTGTGTGGTCTTCCAACATGGTGACCCAGTTGTTGGATGTCAGGGCTTCTGCAGCAGCCATAGGAAAAGGGGAATGACTTGCCTTGAGGATTGTTAGTTCTTTGTGGGGAACACTGCATGGCAGATGAAATTTAATCCCGATAAGCACAAAGTGATTTATTTTGGGAGGTCTAATAAGAGTAGGATGTACATCATGAATGGTAGGGTCCTAAGGAGTATTGAGGAACAGAGTGAACTTAGTGTACATCTCTGTAGATCCCTAATAATGGCGTCATAGGAAGATAAGGTGGTAAAAATGGCACAAGTTCTGGTAAATGGGAGTAGTGTAGATGGATGTTTGATGGTCAGCATGACTTTGGAACACAAGAGCACAAGAAAATAGGAATGGGTGTAGACCACCTGATCCCTCATGTCTGCTCCACTTCTGTGCCAGATCTACATTATCCTCAATCCCTTGATCTTTCAAAAAATGATCTACTTATCATATCCAGCCTCCACAACTCTCTGGGGCAGAGAATTCCAGAGATTGACCATGCTTTGCAAGAAGAAATGTTTATATACCTCAGTTTTAAATGACCGGCTCATTACGTTGAAACTATGTCTCGTCATTCATGACTCTCCCCCTAGTGGAACATTCATTATGATTAAGGGTCTATTGACTCTTTTTTCTAGGTCAATGGGCAGAGTCATTGCATCAACTCTGACCACAGATTCTGGGCCATATAACTCATTGTATTGAATTGTTTGTTCCTTTAGTAAATGTTTTGTAGATAATATTTATATATATAAAACCTATGCCTTGATTCAGTAGACAGTGAATACTAGCCAACATTTGCAAAGAGAAGAGTATTTACACAATGAAATTTGATTCATTCCTGAACGAATTTATCTAAATAATGGACACAAGAAAATATGTTCCAGAAGATGGAGAATGCAAAATTCCACATACAGAGGCAACTGGAGAAAACATGTTGTGTAAATATCCAAACAAATCTGGCAATGATTTTAATTGTTATTGCATGGTTATGTCTTAATGTCTAGTGAGTCATTTAGTTACTGAAACAATTCTGATGAACAATTGAGAAGATTAACTGAGAAACATTGTAGGAATGCCATCACATCCTGATTCTCCTGCAAGTCACACACCATGTGGACATAGAAATGGATCATCATTTATTTAACATCACCACATTAAAATCTACAGATCCCTACCTAACACCAGCATGGAAGAAATTTTATCAGGAGAACTGAAAATAAAAATCTGCAGATGCTAGAAATCTGAAATAAAAACAGAAAATGCTGGAAACACTGACCAGATCAGGCAGCATCTGTGGAAGGAGAAACTTTTCAAGTCAACACTGTTGGATGTTTCAAGTCAAAGACCCTTTGTCAGAACTGGGGAAGAGAGAGAACAGGTTGGTTTTAAGTTGCAGAGAGGATGAGGAAGGATGAATAGGACAAAGGGAATACTGCTGATAGGGTTGGACCTGGATTGCTGTGGGAATACATTGTAGAGGTCTTTGGGTCAACAGGTTAATGGGGGCAGTTAGAGAGAGAAAAAAATGGAACATAAATTATGAGATTAAAGGCAGTGAGAGAACAAGAAATCAAGCAGAGGAACATGAAAACATGTGAAGTGCAAGACTGTGGGACATGCCAGCAGGTCAGGATGTGCTAATGGAGAGGGAAAAATTAGCCAAGTTTTTCCTTACTTTATTTTCAGGGATGTTGAGGCTCATTTTCACTGTCTAAGCAATGATCCAATCAGTAAAGACCATAACTGAGTTTGGAATCTCTTTAGTTCACTTAGCTTAGTTCACGTCTCACTGGAGAGTCCCGTGTTGGCAGCTCAAACAGCGCTTTGAATTTTTCAGTGCCTGTCATGGAGAATGCAAGCATTGAGTAGTAAGGGATAGAACTGGTGGATCTGAAGTGATTTTTAAGGTGCTTAAAGACACAGCAGTCTGAAAAAATTCACAGGAGTAAGAGAGGTCCGCTGAAATGGATGAAAACAAAACATTTATTTTGACAATGGAACTTGGTCATATTGTGCCTTCTCTATATTTTGCCCTTCATTTAATTGTTCATATGCTCAACCATGGAATCCAATTTCTGAAAAATGTTTTGAGCATTGCCTCCAAGGAATAACAATCAAACTAGTCATTTTCATAATAACTTTGCTCCACCAAGTTTTGCCTTATTATTATGATCAAAAGGATGCATTGATCATTCACTGTCTGGTATTATCCTCTCCTATAATAATGGGTATCTGTAATTGTATGGTACTCTAGAATGTGAATATACTTAGGACAACAACTCTAAAAACTGGCCTGACCAGTTGAAAGAAGAGAGAAACACACTTCTAGTCTTCTTCAGATTTCTTAAAAGGGTTGTGCTTTATATTAAATAAAAGTATTTGGCAAATGAACAATGAATCCCCAGCTGTTTTTGATGTAATGGTTTAATTTGCAAATGTTGCAATGAATGGTTATTGTGCTGTGCTTTGTCATTCAAATGCCAACAGTTTTCTCTAATTTTTTTTGTATCTGCAGTGCCCCTTTAAGGTGGTACTCTGAGACGATGAGGCTAAGGGCCAACTCTGCAGTCGTACAGAACATTGACATTCAGTAATTGTCCAAGTCCTACATGAAGGAATGGTTCAATCATTTTCATCTGATGAATTAACGGAAAACAGGCAAAATGGGCTTTGCTGAATAATGTTCTCGACAGGATATTAAATTGGTCAACTTTTACATGAAGTATGGCTTCTTGCAAACATGTCTGCAGGCAATTGATATCTGTGGAACCACAGTGGGCAAAAATGCCAATGGGAGCCTGAAAATAGCCTTTGAATATAACATGTTACAACACACTGTGAATGGTTTCTATCTTTCACAACTTCTTCAGTGCTTAGTGGAGACAACAAGCCTACCTTTACCGATTCTTTAATGCTACTCAGCAGCACTACACCAATCACCCTTTTATCTCTTGGATGGTCTTTTTCCATTCACAATGAGGAAAGGATCCTGTTGCAGTGATTCAATGCCTATCATGCTTGACAAGATAAAGCAGGCGACCATGGTGTTTCGATAGATAGGTGGCAGGACCCTGTCATGTTGTTAAACTAATATTGATAGGTTAGTATGCAGGCAAGCATTTTCAGGCTATGAATATATTGAGGTTCCTGTAACATGTCATGTCACACACTATGCACTTTTCCCCATACCTATGAAGCACTGCAAGTACTCTTAAAATATCAATCATAGTTTTGTTTTCTTATGATAACTGGATGGGTTTTCTTCCTTACTGCTAATAGATATCTAATAGTGAAAAAAATGGGATTCTATACTAGAGTATGTTTGCCCTGAATGCCCATAATGGATCAGTTAGAAGAAGTAACTGAGTCAAACACAGTGAATGACCAAAGTCAATTGGAACAACATCACTTCCAAGTTCCCCTCCCAGCCACACCCATCCAAGCTGGAATGTATCACCATTCCTTTGTTATGACTGAGTCAGAGTCCTAGGCCTCCCTACCTAAAAGCATTGTGGCAATACTTTTGCCATTCAATCTGCAATAGTTCAAGAAAGCAGGTACATAGATAGGAAAGGTTTAGAAGGATATAGGCCAAATGCAGACAAATGGGATTAATTTAGATGGAAATCTTGGTGGGCAAGGACCAGTTTGGCCAAAGAGCCCACTTCCATGCTGTATGAATCTATGACTAAAGCAGCTCATAGCCACCTTCTCAGGACAAATATAATGGGCATGTAAACTGATCTTACCAGCAATGCATATATCTGGAGAATACTTTTTAAGAACCTATGAAAATGCAAAATAAGAGATCTGAAGATCAGCTGGTCAGATATTACTTTATCATAGAATCCCTGCCCTATCACTCAGTAATATATACCCTATGTTTCTTTTACCTCCTGTAATAAAGTTCAGCTATTACTTTTGATATCTCCATAATCTCAGTCATAGAATCATAGAGTCTCACAGCACAGAAACAGGCCCTTTGACCCACCATATCCATCAAGTACCCACCTATACTAATCACATTCCCCAGCCCTTGGCCTGTAGCCTTTTATGCCTGTGTGCTTCCAATGTTCATCAAAATATTTTTTGAATGTTATGAGAGTACCTGGCTCCACCACCTCCTCAGGCTGAGATCCAGATTTTAACCAACCTCTTGGTAAAAAAAATCGACCTCAAATCCCTTCTAAATCTCTTAACTCTCACCTTAAACCTATGCCCCCCCCACCCCACCCCACCGCCCTGACTATAGTCACTTCCTCAAAAAATTCAGTAAACTTAGACAGGACACACCCACCTTAACAAAACTGCCCTGATCATCTCCTGCCTCTCCAAGTCCAGATTAATCCTGTCCCTCAGAATTTTTTTTCCAATATTTTCGCTACCACTGACATTAGACCAGCACAAAATTACCCAGCTTATCCTTGCTGCCCTTTCAAATAAAGGTACCACATTTACTGTCCTCCATTCATCTGGAACCCCGCCTGTGGCCAGTGAAGATTAAAAAATTTTCTGTCAGCCCCAGCAATCTCCTCCCTTGCCTCCCATAGCAGCCTGAGGTACATTTTATCAGGCCCTGGGAATTTATCCAACCTTTAAGCCTGCTAAGACATCTAATACCTCCTCCTATTCAATGGTAATTTGTTCAAGGATTTCACGTTCCCCTTCCTGAATTCTCTGGCTACAATGTCCTTCTTCATAATGAATACAAATATCTCATTTAATATCTCACCTGTATCCTCCAGCTCCATAAACATTTTAGTCCCTAGTGCCCCTACTCTTTTCCCTGGTTATTCTCTTCCCCTTATTATACTTATAATGTGCTATGGGATTGTCCTAATCTTGCCTGCCAGTGCCATTCTGTGCCCCCACTTTGCCCTTCTAATTAGTTCCATACTTCTCAACAAGTAATGATCCAGCTTTTAACAAGGTGTTAATATAAACCCCGGTCAATTAACTTCCCAGGGAACTTGCTTTAGATCTGCACTGTTTCATGTTTTTTTTCCCCTGACTTAAGCGATGGAAGAACTTTTTGTCAAGTGTAGGAGTTATAAATCTTGCATTTGTCAAATTAGCTAACGTTCATTCTTCCCTTACCTATGCCTTTCATGATTTTGAAGACCTTTCTCGTGTTTCTCCTCAGCAATCTTTGTTCCACTGAAAGTTAACCCAATCTCCTAAACATTAATTGGGCATTTAGAGCTTGAATTCATCTTTCTAATGCCCTTCTATCTGTTCTTGAGGTAGGGTAACCAAACCTCAGCCTTAATCCATGCTTTGTCTCACCATTGACCTGAGCAATGTCATTTTAACTTGTTCTGATTTGTCATCCAATGCTATCCAGCTCCATTCCAGTTCCTGATTTCCTTCAATGATAACCACCACACATTGACCAGATGCATTCAAAGTATGATTAATAATCCTGTGGAAATTCTTTCTGCTTTTAGCCAGACCTTTTCATGCTATTTCTCTGAAATAGGAGGCTTTTGTGCTTTTGTAGAACTAGGCATGTTGTCCTGCACATAAGCTGCTTACTGTAAAATACAACTTCATTCACAAATTCACAGTGATCGTCCCCCATGTGTATTAACCTGCATTTCACCTCTTCTAAATCTATTAGCCTATTCCCAATTCATCTGTATTGTCTGACCACATCTTCCTGAAAATATGCAATCAAATTTCCATTGTTATCTCTACTGGATGAATCAAAATCAAGGAGGCACCAGAGGTGAAATGGGATGGGATCTGAGATTCTCCCCCTAAAAGGGAACAGATTAATTTTCCAAATTTCTGAGATGACATCAACATCTTTTTTCTGCTGTAGGTATATCATGTGTGGAAGGTAGGTGAATGGAGTCAGGAAACACATCACCTATAACCTGATGGATGAGCTTGGAGGGGCTGAATGGCCTATGCCTTTGGAGCTTCATGTTATTAGCCAATGTAATGATATCATTATTGAAAACTTGCTCTTTATCATTCACAAAAACTGGTTGTGCAGTTGTCAGTGAGCGGGGAAGATTTAGACTGAAGGAAAATATAGTTGGCCTGGTCAGTTGAGCAGAAAAGTGGCAAATGGAACTTCATCCAGAAAAGCTTGAGGTGAAGCTCTTGAGGGGGTGCAACAAGCAAAGGAACACACCACAAATGGTGAGATATAAATGACATGGAGGAACAAAGGGAGTTTAGAGTGTATGCCCACAGATCGTTAAAGATAGCAGGACAGGTTAATAAAGTGATTAAAAAGGCATACAGGATGCTTTCCTTTATCAGCTGAAGCACAAAGTATAGGAGCCACAAACTAATGCTGGAACTGTTGGGCAGAACTTGAGTATTATATACAGTTCTGTTCACCACGTTAATCGAAAGATGCACTGGATAGGGTGTAGAGGAGAATTACAAAGATGTTGCCAGGACAGTAAATTTGCAGCTACCAGCAACGATCGGATAAACTGGGGTTGCTTCCTTTGGAACAGAGGAAGCTGATGGGAAATTTGATTGTGATGTATAAAATGATGAGGGTCCAAAGTAGAGTAAGTAGGAAGGATCTATTTCCAGTAGGAGAGGGCTCTAAAACCTAGGGACATAGATTTGAAGACATCTTTCCTCTACCCTCCCTGATTGCTTGCTTTAGCTGGATGTTAACTTTCACATGCCTCTACTATATTCTCTGAGCAGTGAATTACAGACTCCTGCCACCCTCTGTGTGTAAACTCCCCTGATGCAGGTGACATGCTCTGTAACTATTTACCTCTATTTCAGTTATTTGGATCAGTTTTACAGGGGTACTAGTGCTGACAGCTCCTTCCCTACTCAAACAGTGTGGGTTGATCCTGGGAGGAAAACTAGAGGTGAATTTAACAACAACCAATTGAAATATATAATTTTGTCAATATTGCCTGGATTGGAGTGCATTTGCTTTTGAAGGAAAGGTTGGACAAACTTGAATTGTTTTCTCTGGAGTGTCAGAGGCTGAGTTAGGCTTTACTACAACAACACTGGATGGATCCTAATAAGTTAAATCCACAATTAACCTTTGATTAACCTTCCCTTGCTATGAAGCACCAATTGTCCATATCCCAACTGTATTCTTCCAATCCCTGACCCCCAACCCTCCAATCACCCCCCATTGCTCCTGATCTCCCTCTGATGCCTTGACCCTCCTAGGTGTATCAAAGCTCCAGATACCCTGAGAACAATCGACGCCCTGAACTCTCAACCTTCCAACCCTTCAAGACCATGAATGCCCTAATCAACCATTCCCCCTACCAAGCCTTTGATTAGCCTGCTCCCATAATGAAGGCACCACTCTCCCTACCCTGATGGTCCCTGTTAGATAAGCAGAAGACTGCAATAAATAATCACTGCACTTTGGTATCAATCTGTTCAATTCACATTTCAATATCAAGCCCTGATCCTCAGTGAAGATCCCCCTCCTAGTCCACAAACCTCAGCCCAATCTTTGTGGAAGATCCCATGCCCCAAACAACATTCATCCCTCCTGGATCTCCCTCCCCACCATGAGCCCTGACCATTGGTGAAGATCCCCTTCCCTAATCTTTTCCCACTTAATCTCTCCCACTCCACCACATTGGACTGGCCTCAGCACGTGTGTAGGATATCATTTCAGGAGCACTCTGAGCGATGTCCAATGCAAACATTTGTGTCCATTTGCAATGCCCATACTACATGGGTTCACTAGAATTTCCTGGCTGATGTTTTTTAGTTGAGGTGTTAAACGAAGACTCGGTCTACCCTCTTAAGGTGGATATAAAAGTCGTCATGAAAGTATTTTGAAGAAGAGCAGGGGAGCTATTTCTTGGCTGGTACTAATCTGCCAACTAACATGCCCAAAACCAGACTCCCTAGTTGTTTCTGGGGATCTTTCTATGTGCAAATTGGCTTTGCAATTTCCTACATTGTAACACTGACCCCCCTGAAGAATGCTTTATTGTCCGTGAAGTGAAAATAAGAATATGGGCTTTAGCATGCCCTAAAAAGGATGTGAAAAGTGTTATATAGATACATTCTTTTAGCTGGCTTGTGCACTGGTTTGTTTTATGTTTCAACTGATTCACTTTATATAAATAGTACCAAACTACTAGTTGGAGTAGCAGCTTGTTTTTAATGTGAGTGCTGGAGAGTTACACACCCACTTAAATATAAGTTCAAAGTCTTGAGAACTCTGCAGCCTGACATCTGCATAGAGTCCAGAAAAAAATAACTCAGTCAACAAAACTGTAGGGAATCCAGAAAATGAGAGGGTTTAGTCAGTAATTCCTGCTACAGCCACCGCTTACTTCTGGAATCCATCTCACTCATTCATTTGAGGTAAGCCTATTATCATTTTGAGAGACCATGTCTTAGTTTATTACAAGAACATATATATTGAGTGTTGCATTTGGTGACCAGAAAGAATACAAGTTTACCAGTTATGAAACCTGGCCATTTGATTGAGAAATACTCCCTGTTGAAAATTATTCCAAGGAAAGCTTCTCTGAAAGCCCAGTTGTATCAACCAAGAAACAGAGGAAGCGACTATTGCTGATTTGTTTAAATGAAAGAGCTATTGGAGTTAAAGGAGAGCTGATTTTTTTTTATGATCCACTCCATCAAGATTTAACATTTTATAGAAACTACAACTGTAAAACTAGAGAGTTAGCCATTTTTTGGGATGGGAATGCGCAAGGGTTCAGTGGCAGGCAGAGAGCAGAGAGGTACTCTCGGGTGATGCAGGATATGGTTTGTTATTGCAGTCGTATTATTAGCTGACTGCAGATTTATGAAAATCATTTAAAATATATTAGTTGCAATACATGGGATATCCTTATCTATTTTCTCAGAACGTTTGTGAACCACTTGTTTGTTTCAGTTCAATTCACTGTCAGGTAAGCAGAAGACTGCAATAAATAATCATTGTTCTTCCGCATCAGTCTCCTCAGTTTGTGTTTCAGTTTAGCACAGTGGGAACTTTGATGGTAACAGATGAGCTCCAAAGTCCCTTCATAAGTGGAATCTATTTTGCACTCTCCTCAATATTTGTTCAATAAATATTACTCATTGTATAAAAATCGTGGATGGAGGGGAAGAATTATCCCTGAAAGTGGTTCAATGGAATAATGTGTTGCACAGTTGTTATCCATTGACAGTTGCCTTCAGTGCTACAGTCTGGGATGAAGCTACTCAGTAATTAGATCTTAGCCTGAGCAGAAAGTAGGACTTTAGTTTCCAGCACACTTGGCATTAAGTGGCAGGAAAAAGGTTCGAAGAACCAGCGCAGCATTCATTCACTGAGTCCAGAGGCAGAGGTCCAGAGGTGAAATCAGGATTCAAGCAGTGACATGTAGCAAGGGAGACAGCTGATTTATAAGTAGGATCAGGTGAGTGTCTCCACTATTAAGGTTCAAAACTTAAACTACTAATAAAAGTAAATACAGTAAAACTCCAATAATTCATCACCCTCAAGACTTTGGTGAAGTTATACTGGCAGATTTTCCAGACTATTGGATATTACCACACACTTTTAACGCACTTTATTTTAGCTGTTACCCGGGAGTATAATCAATTTTCCAGTGAACCTGGTAAGTTTAAAGGGAGTGCAGAAAATAGGGACTGGGTGAGTTTATAGGGAATGTGGAAAATGGGGTCCTGGTGAGTTTAAAGGAAATGTGGGAATTGTGACTCTAGTGAGTTTAAAGGGAGCACAGAAGCAGGGCCTGATAAGTTTAAAGGGAGTGCCGGGAATGGGGCCCCACTGCGGTTAAAGGGAGTGCAGGAAACAGCACTTGTTGATCTAAATGCCAAAACCATTAGGATTTCTGAACAATTGGATAGCAGTTTATTGGAGTTTTACTGTAGGAGATGTTTGTAGTGAAACTGGGCCCCCAGTGTTCAAGCTGGAAGGTTTATATCCAGACAGGGTCAGAATCAATGTCTTCATGGGAGTGCACGCTGATCCTGTTGGAAGACGGTTTAAGTAGTAATGGAGGAGATTGGGTATCTGAGCAGGGAGTTAGAGGAGAAGAAAACAGGATAGAAATGGAAGGCAGGAAAATAAAAAGCAAATGAAGATAGTAGGTGAAAGAAGTGCGAGAAACAAATAGAGTCACAATAGACCCTATGATGGGGCTATTGTAAAGAAATCTGGTAAATAGACAAAATTAAGAGCTCTATGTCTAAATGCATGTAGTATCTGAAACAAAATCAATGAACTAAAATCACAAATAGAGATAAACTGATATGATCTGATAGCCATTATGGAGACAAAGTTACAAGATCATCAAAGCTGGGAACTCAATATTCAGAAATATATGACTTTTAGAAAGGGCAGGTGGGAAGGAAAAGATGCTGGGGAAGCTTTACTAATCAGAGATGAAATAATTATGGTTGTGAGAGATGACTGAGACTTAAATTTAGATTCCATTTAGGGGGACATAAAAATAACAAGGGAGAAATATCGAGGGAGAAATATCAAGGGAGAAAAATACAATAGTAGTATTTGTGTGGCCCCAAAATAGCAGTCACACCAAGGTAAAGAGCATAAATCAATCATGTAAAAAGAGTCGTGCATTAATCATGGAAGACTTTAATCTTCACGTAGATTGAGTTAATATTGGAAATCATAGCCATTAGAATGAATCCATGGAGTGCATACAGGATAGTTCCCTAAAGCAATATGTTGCGGAGTCAACCAGGGAACAAATTATTTTGCATCTGGCAATGGGTAAAGAGGCAGGTTTAATAAATAATCTTAGAGTAAAAGATCCCCTAGGACGTGGCAATCGCAGCATGGCCGATTTTAACATTCAGCTTGAGAGTGAGGATCTTGGGTCTGAAAACCCCATGTTAAACCTAAATAGGGGGAATTACAAAGGAATTGGGGAGTGAATTATCCAAACAGATTGACAGACAAGATAATAGTTAAGCAGTGGCAGACATTTTTATGGGGCTGATTCATGAGTCCCAGCAAATATATTTCCCGAAGAGGAGGAACGATTCTATGGCAAAATGTGCCAGAGTGGGGAATAACTCAGCCATGGCTCACCAAGGGAGTTAAGGTGGGTAGTAAGCTGAAGGAGGAGACATATAAGGTGGAAAGAATTGATGGTAGATCTGCAAATGGGGATAAATTCAGAATTCAGCAATGGCAGATTAAAAAGAAATCAAGAAGACGTAAATAGACCATGAAGAAAAACCAGCAAGAAATATAAAAACTGTCAATAGGAGCTATTTTTAAGTACATATGAAGGAAGAGAGAGGTCAAGGTGAACATAGGCTCCTTGGAGAATGAGGATGGGGATATAGTTGTGGAGAACAAAGAAACGGCAAAGGAGTTAAACAGACACTTGCATCAATCTCTATGGTAGAGCATACAATGAACATCGCATTAATACTGAAAAATATGGAGGAGAGATTAAATAGAATCACCATGATTAGATGGTTATTACTTGGCAAACTAATGGGACTAAATGCTGGTAAATGCCTTGGAACGGATCCTAGCATCCCAAAGGAAGAGGCTACCAAAATGATGGATGCAGTGGTTGTAAACTTCCAAAGCTCCTTAGATTTTGGGGAGGTACTAAAGGATTAGAAAACTGCCAGCACAATACCTTCATTTAAAAAAGGCTTATAGGCAAAAAGTGGATAACTTTAGGCTGGGGAGCTATTTCTAGTGTCGTGTGTGCGTGTGTGCGTGTGTGTGTGCGTGTGTGTGTGTGTGCGTGTGTGCGTGTGTGTGTGTGTGTGTGTGTGTGTGTTGGGGACTGGGGCAGGGTATCAATAGCAGTGGTGGAAGGTAACAGAAATTGGGAGGAGTGAAGACATATAGGGATGTAAACGAGAGAGAAAGAATATTAAATTTGAGGAGACAAGTCCTATTGTGTTAACAACAGAGAGGCCTCCTGGCTGCTGCCAGAGGGAAGGTCATCACCAGGGTCCTCTCCAACCACCTCCGTCCAGTGATCGAGGAGCTGCTCCTCAAACTATGTGTGGATTCTGCCCATCGTGTATACAGTGGACATAACCTATACTGCATGACAACTCCAAGAAAATGCAGGGAGCAGCACCTCCCACTATTCATGGCTTTTTTTCAAACTAATCAAAGCCTTTGACTCCATTAATCCCCCCCAGGTTTGGCTACCCACAGAAATTAATCTCCATTTTATACTTGCTCACAATGACATTCAAGCCATGGTATTAACCAATGGCTCTACAATTGAACCATTCTGGTGCCAGACAAGGCAACCTCATTGCCCCAATACTTTATTCAATCTCTCTTGCCACAGTTTTGCATTTTACCTCAAACAAACTTCCCCCAGAAGCTGTTCGATCCACAGCAACTACAGTCCGGAACCAAGGTTACTCAGATCTCAGCATTCAAGGTGCATAATGCAGATGATGCCTGTGTTTGCAGATGCTCAAGATGCCAAGGTCCAAGCCATCTATAACACTCTCACTGAAACACACAATAGGATGGCTCTTACACTCAATGTCTGTAAAACAAAGGATCACTCACCACACTGCCCTCCAACAATAAAGGTTCAAAGCAAGACCCTGGAAAATGTGGACCACTTTCAGTATTTCGGGAACCACCCCTTCAATGCACAGCACTGTGATTAATTGAAGAAAAGGATATTTGAAGGTCAAGACTTCCGACCTGAAACAAAATTCATGGACTACTGGGCAGCAGTAATCTCGCTCCTCCTAAGGGTTTTTAAGACCTAGACTACTTACAGCAGACACCTCAAGGCACTGGATAATTACTAAAGCAGTCACAGCAAAACCCTTCAGACTTACTGGATTATCCAATGCATCTCCATCAGTTCAAACACAGATTCAGATACAGGAGGAAGACCATCATCTTTTGACTATAGTTTTTAATGTCCATGAGCCTTATTTCCATGCTTTGATTTCAGTTAATATGTATTGTGCTTTGATGTTATCTGTCACTAAAATGTTATAGTGCAGTAAAGCACTTCAAATGTGCTTTACTCGCTGTAAGGTACTTTGGGACATCTTGGGGTCATGAGAGGCGCTATATAAAGGCAAGCTTCTTTTTAATTTCCTTACAAATCAATGATACCATTAATCAGCTTTAAGTGCGATGGATGTTTAATATCAGATATTTCCGTGCCATTAGCCATTCTGGTTTCAATATGAAAAGACAAAAACTTGAAATTGCACTTTTCACAGTAATAGAATGTCAGTGATAGGCATGAAGCAGAGTGAATTAGCTCCAGCTGGTTCCTCGATGTGATGTTATCTATAACATTGCCTGAAGCTGCTTCTCTGAAACAAAACACTTGAAAGTGCTTTTACTTGTTCTGAGATCTTGTATTGGAGAGCAACATCCATTGACCACTTTCTTGCTGTTAACATTGCTGGTGGGGAAGTGCTGCTTAGTGGAAGGCAAACCCAAAGCTCTGCTCCTCATCTTTACCTAACTGCTTCATAAATGTCAGCGTAATTCAGGCCCTCAAGCTACAGAATGGGCTTTGAACCCTCGATCTCCTAACTATTCAACAAGAGCACTACCACCGGACCAAGGCTGATACTAGCTACAGAGGGAAGAGGGGCTGAAAGCTTTCATGTTGTTTCCTGGGAACAGACATAGGTCCACAAACTGGACGGGCAATGTCTTTTGATGTTATCTGTTGCCAAACAATGGTGACAAAACTTCAGAAGTACTTCACTGGAGCACTGCAGTTGCAATGTAATTATACTAATACAATCCATGTTCTGATTGACTCACCAAAGGGCATGCGTTCACCATGGAGGTATTACAGAGAGAAATCACCAATTGCCACTGTTGAATGTCTCTTCTCCATCTAGGGAGAGCTGCAGGATGTGAACTTTACTTGATCTTGTGGACATCCCTAACTGCACCTGAGTGAGGAGGCGGTTAAGAGTCAGCCACATAGTAGTGGGTCTGAAGTCACAACTAGGCTAAGTAGCTTCCTTTGTTCAAGACAGGTAATAGGGATAATCCAGGAAATCATAGGCCAGTGAGCCTCACATCAATGACATGGAAGCTATTGGAGAGGATTCTGAGGGATAGGATTTACGCGCATTTGGAAAACATGGCCTGATTAGGGACAGTCAGCATGGCTTTGTGCAGGGCAGGTCATTTCTTACAAATTCGGTTGAGTTTCTTGAGGAGGTGACAAAGGTGATTGATGAGGATAGGGCAATGGATGTTGTCTACATGGACTTTAAAGCATCTGACAAGGTCCTTCATGGTAGGCTGATACAGAAGATTAAGATGCATGGGATCAACAGTGACTAGGTAGTTTGGATTCAGAATTGGCTTGCCCATGGAGCACAGAGAGTAGTGGTGGAAGGGTGTTATTCTGGATGGAAGTCCATGACCAATGGTGTTCCACAGGGAACAGTGCTGGAACCTCTGTTATTTGTGATATACGTATATAAATGACTTGGATGTAAATGTGGATAGGTGGGTTAGTAAGTTTGCAGACAACACAATGATTGGTGGAGTTGTGGACAGTGTGGAGGGTTATCAAAGGATACAGCGGGATCAGTTACACATATGGGCGGAGAAATCTGAGATGGAGTTTAATCCAAGGAAGTGTGAGGTGTTGCACTTTGAGAGGTCAAGTGTAAAGTGAAATTATACAGTTAATGGCAGGACCCTTGACAGCATTAACAGCATTCATGTCCAGAGAGATCTTGGGGTTCAAGTCCATAACTTCCTGAAAGTGGCCGCGCAGTTGATAGGGTGGTAAAGAAGGCATATGGCGTGCTTGCCTTCTCTGGTTAGGATATTACTTTATGCACAACTTAGGAATAACTGCATTTGATCAGGAGCCAAGACTTTGAGAACAGATACCAGTCTGTGTGATCCTTGCTACCTTGTCCAGCCTTCTCTTCTGTTTTATCTAGGCAGGGCCAAAATTGTGACTCTGAGTAATTCATGCAGAAATGACTTAGAACTGAGGTGGGATCCTTGCTATCTTGTCGGAGGAATTTTGTCTTTAACCATAGGGTAGAGGATTCAGTGTGCGGGAACAGAGCCTCTGGAAGATTGCCTTGCAATACTTATCAGGGTTGTTCAGAGAGCCCAAGGTTTATTGAAACCAGAACAATTTTTTTGCCACTGGCTCGCTTGCTTGCTGGTATAGAATGAGATATGAAGCAGTATTCTGTGATGCAAACTAGTGGAAAAACTTTCTTATAATACTGATGCTTCCAAGAATGAAGATCATCAAGGCCCAATAATTATTTAAGTGCAAGTTAAACTTAAGTTTTACTTTAACTAAACTTATCACAATAATGAATAATAATGAGGCTGGACAAACTTGGGCTCTTTTCTCTGGAGCAGCGGAGGCTGAGGGGTGATCTGTTGGAGGTCTATAAAATTATGAGGGGCATAGATAGGGTGAACAAGCAATATCTTTTTCCCATTATCGAGCGATCCAATACATGCATGCATTTAAGGTGAGGGGGATAGGTTCAGAACAGACGTGAGGAGTACGTTTCTTACTGAGCGAGTGGTGGATGCCTGGATTGCGTTGCCTGATCGGGTGGTGGAGGCAAACTCATTGGGGGCTTTTAAAAGGGGCTTGGACAGGCACATGAATGAGAGGAAAATAGAGGGATATGGGCATTCAGTAGGCAGGAGGGAATAGCTATGTCGGCACAACATTGTGGGCCGAAGGACCTGTTCTGTGTTGTACTGTTCTATGTTCTGTGAATCACAATTCTTGAGTAGCTTAACCAGCACAGACACAGCATAAATTTTCTCACTGAAGCTCATTTTGGGCTCCATCAAGGCCACTCAGCTTCAGCCATTAATGACCAGGTATATGCATAGGACTGGATTCCATAGGCAAGAGAGACTGAATGCCCTTGACGAGCTGCCGTGGCACGAAAGAACCTGAAATCAATGGGAATCAGGGGGAAAGTTAACTGATAACAAAGGATTTGTGGTCACTGGAGGACAATCACCTCAGTTCTAGGTCATCTCTGCATGGACTACACATAGCAGCATCTTTGGCACTGCTTAGATAAGAACAGAAGTCTGGACAACCACCAACTACTGAACTGGGCCCATGTTGGACAAATGATGTTTAAAGTCAGTGACTGAAAATACATGCATCCCAAAGAAAGTAGAATTGCAGCTAGTGGTGAAAGACGTTTGGCTGTTCCAAAAGATATTAGAACCAGGTGGGTTAGAGAGAACCAGCACACCCACACCTACAAGTTATGCAACAGAAGAAGTAACTTGGATGATAGGTGATGGTTGTGTAGCCAAAGGATAATGGATATCTTGGACAGATCGCCAACACAATCTTCACTCTATTCCTGCAAGCAAAAGGTGGACTTGTTCCAAGCTGGTCAGCTCAGACAAGAACTAGTTTTTGTTTAATTTAAATCAGGGCCACTGTGATCGCTCTCGTTAGCTTCCAATTTAAAAGGGTATTGGAGAAGAATTTTCTATCTGTTCACATGTTCATTATTCACCCAGTAGTCAATGCTGTAAAAATGTTCCAATGCTTGCAAACATAAGCATCCAAAACACTCAAAATTCAGTAGGAACTTAAAGTAAATGCAATCATTTTTCTCATTTGATGTGCACAGACATCAGATTGGCATGTAGTATTGCACTTATAAACAAAGACTGAATAAATATACACAGGGCAGTAGAATAACACACAATATTGAGTGTAATTTTATTGTTGTTACAAACATACAAACATATGAATTGGGAGCAGGACTAGACCACGAGGCCCCTCAAGCCTGTTCTGCCATTCAAGAGGCTCAATGTTGATCTGACTGTAACCTCACTTCCACATTCCCATCCACCCACAGTAACCTTTCACCCCCTTGCTAATCAAGTATTTATCCACCTTTGTATAAAATATACTCAAAGACTCTGCTTCCAGCACCCTTTGATGAGGAGAGCTCCAACAACTCACTACCTGGAAGACAAAAATCATTGCTTCAATTCTTAATTACATGGGGTGACCCCTTATTTTTAAACCATGATCCATAGTTCAAGGTTCTCCCAGTAGAGGAAACATCCTCCCTACATAAGACCCCTTGGGACCTTATATGTTTCTTGGCAGGTCCAGCTTAGTTGTATATAGTCCTTGCCATGTACATGGGAGAAGAGGTGAAGTAGCTTCTATGCCACAGGACACCATCATGTTACAGCTCCTAAGGCAAACATTGGCCACAGAGCACAGTAATTATCTTCACTAAATAAAGTATAATCACATTGCTGCAATACATTATTTTTCAGAAATAGTCACTGAAAACATAAAAGTCCACTCATGTAATCGTAACGTTTTGTCCCAGTAACAGGGCCTCCACATCTGGTCCAGAATGTCCTATGTCGCATTAACTGAAATAAAGTTCAGCCCTGAAATAACTGCACCTAAATCCAAATAAAAATGACTCAACCCTAAATTAAGAAGACTTCACTCAGGTTTTGCCGCATGTCTCAGCAGCTGGGAGCAAGCTGGTCAATGATGGCAGCAGAAAGGCTGTTAGGTGCAGGTGTTGTGACAGGGTGAACCAATACCTTGCTTCGATACCTTTAAACAATTTTTGGCACATCCCTTTAACGATGGTGACACCAGGTGAGCACTGAGATCGGCGGCTTCTCCAACTGTAGCTGAAGGCCTGAGATTCCATGTGTTTCACGGTGCTGCTCTCACTTTCCCTTCACTGTGCTGGATTCCCTCCCAATTTATAGCTGTAACTATCCCAGATCTTTAGGAGTGGAACATAAGTAAACAGAGAAGAGCAGCACAGGCTTCTGCCAGGTCACTCTCATACAACTCATACAGTTCAACAGAGAGGAGAGTCAAGAACTTGTGCTTAATGTTTCTGAATCAGAGTTTCCTGACTTCTGCAAAACCTTGAGGATTGGTGCTCAGTGTAAGTAAGATGCTCCCTAACAGAGATGAGGAAAATTGCAGCAAACATAAGCCCCACAACATGTGTTTGCTTCCAAATATCTAACTGATTGCAGCATTTGGAAACATGTTCAAACATTTTATTTGTTACACTCACCTGTTGTTAGTTATCAACCTGCTTGCCTCAAATTTGAATAATTCTAGGTGCAAACCATTTGTTTAGAGTTGAACCATTTTTCCCTACATAACAACACTGGCTACCTCTCACAGGTAATTAACTGGTTATAAAAGGCCTTGGTATGTTTTGAGGTTGTGAAAGATGCTCTTTTAACTCCAAGTAGTTTCTTTCATATACTATAGGCTGACACATCCTCACCGCATTATGTCATTTCCACATTGATTATCAAATAAAACATTTTTCCTATTGAGTTCCTTTGGACTGGGTCAGCTACAAAGCTGCAGCAAGAGTTTACACAATATTTAATTATGCTATAATTGATGCTCTTGGGAAGTCAGGAATCTGTGATCCTTTCTGAATTCTTTCTTTTGTGAAGATAAGGCCTAATCCAAAAGAGCAACACACAAGAGAGACTGCAGATTTCCAGCATCTGCAGTCCCTCTTGTGTGTCCTCATTCAAAAGATATCCCCTGTTGACATCACTAGAATCAAACCTAGAAAGGGTCCTTCCTTGTGTTTGTGAACCATTTCCAAATTACACCACCAAGAGACTGCAACCCTTACCCTCAGGGCTCCCAAGCTAAACCAATGTGTTGGGACATACACAATGTGATGAAGCACCTACTTTGGACAGAACTGTACAATGGATGGTGTTGTATGTGCCACCATTATATCCCTGTAATATCCATGGTTGGCAGGTGGTGTGAGGGGTGTTTGGGGAGAGAACATTAAACAGGGGTGTTGAGCAATGCCAAACCGCCCTTCATCTGCTACCACCCAGGATGAAGTCCCACCCACAATTTCTGTGCCCTCGGCAGCCACTGGGCTAAATTTTGTGAAAAATTGATGGCCTTTTCAGAATTTGTTCTGGCTTCACCTAGATGTTATGTCATTGAATATACAAACCTAAAATTAAACAAAAAAAATGAGGAGCAACCCATTGAACAGGATCAGCCTAGACTCCTTATTTACACAGAACAAATTGAAAAGCAGTTTGATCTGCACTTTTAGCTCAGACTGAGACTCTGAAACCCACCAGTTGCATTATGTGGTTTAATTGAAAACAGCCACTGATTCAGAGTTAATCCCAATTAACTCTCTGTAAACAAAACTGAAAACTTACTTGGCCTAACTCCACTATACATTTCTGCTACTATTTGGCAAGCCAGAAGTGAGTAAGCACAAAGCACTTTTTACTTTTTCAAAAGTGCTATGTTTTGGGAGGCATAAACTATTTAGCAATAATTTGAAATAAGGGAAAAGAAAAGTAACTATTTTACATATGTTATTTAAGTAATATAGCTGGCGAGTTTACAAGGCAATAAATGGCTCCCACGTGCTGAATAAATGATAAGCCTGCCTGGTGTTATTTATGACTGAGTAGGAGCTAATTTAGCTGAGGAAATAGGTGACTCCAAGAAATATGATGGGTCGGTACTGGAATGCATGTTTTATAAATTTTTGAGCCAGTTTGCAAGATATTTAATAGTGTGAATTAAACCATTTACAGGTCATTTGTGAAATTCAGTGCAATAAATAATAATTTTAGAGAATTATATTCTTAAAACCCTAAACCAGCAAGTTAAATGTGGGTAAACTAGTTTTAGATCAGTGAGAGTTCTGTCCAGGATGGTCTGGTTGTTCTTTCATATCCACCATACCAAACACTATCCTCACAGAACCTTCCTGCACAATGACACGCAAGGCTTAGTCTACTTTTTCACATGTCTCCTTGCCCTCATCCAGGGACTAAATAATCTTTCCAGGTGAAGCAACAATTTACATTGTCCTTCTTCCAGTTTAATACATTGCATCTTGTACTCACAATGTGGTCCTTACACTGCAGAAAGCAAATGCTGATTTTGTGACCATTTTGCAGAACACCACCATTCAGTCTACAAGGGTGACGCCGAGCTTCCAGTTGCTTGTCACTTTAATTCTCTGTCCTAATCCCATTCTGACCTTTCCACCTCCCTCACTCCACACTTCACTTGAAAGTGACCTCCTTCACTCTTGCAATGAAGCTCAATGCAAGCTCAGGGGTCAGAAAATCATCTTCCGACTGGACATGTTACAGCTTTCTGGACTTAACACTGATTTCAGATAATGAGCAATTACAGCTTTGTATCTCAGATTTCCAGCTTCGTAATTTTTTCTTTCTTTCTCTTTTCTTCTAATTTCATGTGTATTCTTTCCCTCCTATTTACACCTCCTCCAGACCAACCTGTTGTTATTCACTACCTTTTACCATCCTTCAATCATTCCACCTTGTCACTTTATTCGTCTTTCTCTCTATCCCATCACAGAATTTCTTTTATTGTGTTCTCTTCCTACTTTCCTTTGCATTTTACGAGTTACTTTTATCTCCAACTTCTCCCAGTTCTGATAAAAAGTCATCAACCTGAAACATTAACTCAGTTTCTCTCCACACCGAGGCTACCTGACCTGTTGAATATTTCCAGCATTTTCTGGTTTTATTTCAGATTTTCAGCAGCTGCATTAATTTGGTTCAGGGCTCTTACTGAATGAATGCTTAATGATGTTTTTAGACAAGCAGCAGATTGGTTGATAGGTGCCAGACCATTAGTCCTTTGTATCCTTCATATGGTCCTCACACAGTAGAACTGCTTTGGCAAAACTATTACCATGCACCTGTAAGTCAAAGAAAGAAAATCTTGTGCTTAAATAACATCTCTCATAGAACCATAGAAAAATACAGCACAATACAGGCCCTTCGGCCCACCATGTTGTGCCCACCTTTAAACCACACCTAAGACTAACTAATCCCTTCCTCCCACATATCCCCCTATTTTAAATTCCTCCCTATGCTTACCTCACAATCTCTTGAACTTGACCAACATATCTGCCTCCACCACTATCCCAGGCAGCATACTCCATGCACCAACCACTCTCTGGGTGAAAAACCTTCCTCTGATATCTCCCTAGAACTTCCCACCCATTACTTTAAAGCCATGCCCTCTTGTATTGAGCATTGGTGCCCTGGGAAAGAGGCGCTGGCTGTCTACTCTATCTATTCCTCTTAATATTTTGTATACCTCTATCAAGTCTCCTCTCATCCTCCTTCTCTCCAAAGAGTAAAGCCCTAGCTCCTTTAGTCTCTCCTCATAATCCATACTCTCCAATCCAGGCAGCATACTGGTAAATCTCCTCTGCACCCTTTCCAATGCTTCCACATCCTTCCTATAATGAGGCAACCAGAATTGGACACAGTACTCCAAGTGTGGTCTAACCAGAGTTTTGTAGAGCTGCATCATTACCTCGCGACTCTTAAACTTGATCCCATGACTTATGAAAGCCAACATCCCATAAGCTTTCTTAACTACCCTATCCACCTGTGAGGCAACTTTCAGTGATCTCTGGATATGAACCCCCAGATCCCTCTGCTCCTCCACACTACCCAGTATCCTGCCATTAACCTTGTACTCCACCTTGGAGTTTGTCCTTCCAAAGTGTACCTCCTCACACTTCTCCGGATTGAACTCCATCTGCCACTTGTCAGCCCAGCTCTGCATCCTATCAATATCCCCCTGCAAGCTCCGACAGCCCTCCACACTATCCACACACCACCAACCTTTGTGTCATCTGCAAACTTGCCAACCCACCCTTCCATCTCCTCATCCATGTCATTAATAAATATCACAAAAGTAGAGGTCCCAGAACCGATCCTTGTGGGACACTGCTAGTCACAGCCTCCAATCCGAATGCACTCCCTGCACCACAACCCTCTGCTTTCTACAGGCGAGCCAATTCTGAATCCACACGGCCAAGCTCCCCTGGATCCCATGCCCTCTGACCTTCTGAAGAAGCCTACCATGTGGAACCTTGTCAAACACCTTACTAAAATCCATGTAGACCACATCTACTGCACTACCCTCATCAATCTTCCTGGTCACCTCCTCAAAGAATCCTATCAGGCTTGTGAGACATGATGTTCCCTTCACAAAGCCATGCTGGTTGTCCCTAATCAGTCCATGATTCTCTAAATGCTCATAGATCCTAACTCTTAGAAACCTTTCCAACAGCTTGCCCACCACAGGCGTAAGGCTCACTGGTCTGTAATTCCCTGGACTATCCCTACTACCTTTTTTGAATAAGGGGACAACATTTGCCACCCTCCAATCCTCTGGTAGTACTTTACAGCCAATGAAGGCCATTTGAAATGCAGTCTCAATAATAAAAAATGTCAAATGTCAGAATTCTGAATTTATTAAAGTCCCTTGGCATCTATAAAGTGTAAAGGTTCTATGATGGCCCTGTTCCCACATGCTAACATGCATTTCTCTTATCCATTACTACTGGACCTGTTTGTAATTTGATATCTAATTGATCTAATTGATTAAATATTATTTCAATGCCATATATTCATGCCGCTGTGATTTGTAATAGGCTCAAGACGCAAGGCTACAAAGGCAGACTGTTGAAGTGGGAAGAAGATAAGATGAGGGAAAAGCCAATGTTCTTGAAAGTGAGTGCATATGCTGGGATGCTGCATATATTGGGTTATTTCAGTAACTTGCTCAAAAACGTTATTATTGATGCATGAGCTTGGAAGCTGAATATCAGTGGGACACTTTCAGATGTCCTCAGCTGATGTTCAAAATGACCAGAAGCAGTGTTAGGAAATTTGAAATAAAGCAGAGAATGACCATCATGTCAGACAGCATCTGCAAAGAGAGTCACTGAGTTAACACTTCAGATTGAGGACCTATCACCAGAATTTTTTCTGCTTTATTTCAGACTTCCAGTATCTGCAGTTTTGTTTTGCTTCAGGAACCTCGATTGATTTGTCCATTCCTTGTCCTGGGACTGGTGAAGTTAACTTTTACACCCCTCACACCACAAAGCAGTTTCTGAGCATGGCTCCACATGGGTTATACAACTGACTATTACTTCACAGGCATTAGAGAGCACGGTACCCAAGTCATTGAAACCTAGCCATTTCAATCAATGTCTCAGGAACTTCAGGACACATGCATTATGAGATCTTTCTACCCTTTTTAATTTAAAATACACATAGATAACTGAGTCCACATTGTCCCTGCAGATCCTGGTCAGGAGTAGGCAGGAGCTGGAAATAAGACTTTTAGCCCTAACCATGAGTGCAACCTTTGTGAATTTGTTCTTATTTCTGTTCAATGAATCAGCAATGGATTTGTTGCAATACTCAGTAAATAATTAAGATTAGTAATATTGATCATAACTCTGTGGTTAAATTTGCTTAACGTCCCCTTCAGTTTTTTTGGCCTTTACTGTTTTCTCTGAAGACAAGTGACCATTCCTCCAATCTCAACCAGCACAACAGCTGGTGAGTCAATCCAAAACAGCAGATGTAGCAGGAGTGAGAAGGTTTGTATTGGCTTATTATTGTCACATGTACCAAGATACAGTGAAAACTTCTGTTTTGCATGCCATCCAGACAGATCATGCTGTACATAATTATATCGACATAGTAAAAAGAAAACAGAATCAGATTAAGAGTTGGAAGATGTATGTTAATTTTCTTTTCATTAATCTAGTTAATAGCAGGACTCTTAGCAGTGTGGAGGAACAAAGGATCTTGGAGTCCACATCCATAGATCCCTCAAGGTTGCCACGCAGGTCGACAGGGTGTTAAGAAAGCATATGGTGTGTTGGCCTTCATTAGTCGGGGTATTGAGTTCGAGAGCCGCAAAATGATGTTGCAGCTCTATAGAATTCTGGTTAGACCACACTTGGAGTATTGTGTTCAGTTCTGCTTGCCTCATTATAGGAAGGATGTGGAAGCTTTAGAGAGGGTGCAGAGGAGATTTACCAGGATTCTGCCCAGATTGGAGAGAATGTCTTATGAGGATAGGTTGAGTGAGCTAGGGCTTTTCTCTTTGGAGAGAAGGAGGATGAGAGGTGACTTGATAGAGGTGTACAAGATGATGTGGCATAGATCGAGTGGACAGTCGATCTATGCTTCATCATCTATCCCTTTTCCCCAGGGTGACAATTGCTAACACGAGGAGACATAATTTTAAGGTGATTGGGGGAAGATATAGGAGGGATATTTTAGACTATTAATGTACACAGCCCAGGACTATGAGGTGTGAGCTCAGCCTGAACCTTGCATATCTTAGCCAACTTCAGGCAGCTCTACTCCTGGCTGTTGATGACAGTGTGCAGAGTTCCAGCATCATTGATCAAGAAATCATCCTGGGAAATGGGTCTGAGGAAGCAAAGTCTTCCAGTCCTGGGAAGCTAAATAGCAGTTCAAAACTCTTGTCGCCAGAAGTATGTACAGCCATCTTCTTATGTCCCCTGTTCATCTCCAAGTTTGTACACGTGACAATATGATGGTGGATCCTTTTGGGACCCTATAGCTGCATTGGGCCAATCCATTTGAGGATATGTCCAGCATTCAGCCTGAAGTTGAAGGGGCAGCTGGGTGGCCAGTTTAAGAGACCCTCACATCAACATCCCATCAATCTTTAATCCAGTGGGATGCTGAAAGCCAAGGATTCTCCATGAGTCAAATGTAATATGTAGATATTTAAATAAAAATGAAGTTTCAGCCTGTAGTTTAACAATACCCTTCAGTTTCCTCGCTTTCAAATTATATTTTAAAAAAATAATTGCCGATGAAAAGCAACACCACAGGTTAGTTTGCTGAGAAATGCAAAGCCCAGTGGTAAATGAATTCCAGTTGAAAGGGATTGGTTAGCTTCCAATATTGATTTTGGTAATGTCCTGCTTGCATTTTGGGCAAATTGAACACAAGGACACTTTTAATTTAAAATGTCTTCTGCATTTAATGAGATTATTGTAAAAGTATTTCATTGATTGTAAAGCATTTTGGAACATGCTGAGGTTGTTAAGGATGCCTTTTTGTTCTTTCCTCTTGTCAGGTCATTGACAGTTCCATGGGCAATAATTTACTTAGTTCTGTAAGGATGTGACTAGTAGAATAGATAAAGGGGAAAAGAGTGAATATGGTGTATTTAGATCTTCAGAAATTTTTCATTTAGGTCCCAAATAGGAAGTTAGTCAACACTGTTAGAGCACATAGGGTGATATACTAATATGACTGAGAACTGATTAACAGACAGAAAGCAAAATGTGGGGATAAATGTTTTTTTTCTCTCAAGTTGGCAGGTGTGACTAATGGATAGCACAGGGATCGGTGCTTGGATCCCACCAATTCACAATCAAAACCAACGATTAGGCTGAACAGATCAAATGCAAAAGTTGTAAAAACTGCAATGGATTGTGAGAGTGAAGGAAGAAAAGATCTAACACAATAGGGCCCAATCAGCCAATGAAGATTCCCTCTGATAGTAAAGCTTTGTGAAACCGTCCCTCAAATGCTGTATTCACCGATCTCAACTCGGACAGTAGCCTTATCATGAATTTAATGCCTTTTCCAGAAAATAGGACCTCCAACAGTGCAGTGCGTGCACAATACTCCTTTTGAATATTATTGCAGAGCACTGGTGGGGCTTGATTGAACCCAGAGATAAAAAATTACATCAATGAGCCAAAATCTAGACTGAATGAAATTAAGCCTCTACAGTAGAGCCTAGCAAATCTATCTCCCAAACAATAAATCTGACCACCTTAAAGCAATATTTTGATTTATCTCATCTAAATTGTTAATGTTTTATACAGCCATTCCCTTGCTGACCCAATCTTCCACTGAATGGTAAAATGTTCCATCCATTGACCTCATCCTTGGCTTTCATTCCATTTCCTACTGATCTCCAACCTCTTGCCGCCCAAGTGGGTGCATTCAGCCAGACAAATATTGGAACCTGCTCCTGGCTTTCCTGTCTACTAAAAATTAGCGTTAATAAATGTTTTTAAAAACCCTCCATGCCAAACTACGTGACATTTTTAAAAAAAGCTTCCTGTTAAAATCCCTGGAACTATGCTCCAGATGTGTAAATCCATGGGAACTGAGAATGAGTTTTTGAAATGAAATGGAATCACTTTCCCCATTTTATCCAGGCAAATCCTACACTGACAATCACCACACAGAAATAAAAATGCTAAAACAATGGTGAGAGAAATAAATTATGAGACTCTTCACCTTCATAAGTCCCCCCCTCCTTCCTTACATCAGCCTTTCCTCCCTAAACATCCAGTTTCTCCAATAAAGGTAGACAATTGTATGAACCATTCTTTTATCTTTTCCCTTGTGATGCATCTCTCGCAAGTAGTGTGTTGGATGTGGGTTAGCAGGTGATGCCTAGAGGCAGAAAGGAAGGACTACAAGAGTCCAGAGGTGTTGAGAAAAAGAGGGGAAGTACACATAATAATGGAGGGACATGGCAGGAATGGTAGTGCAGCGGTTAGCGTTACACTATTACAGCACCAGCGACCCGGGTTCAATTCCAGCCGCTGTCTGTAAGGAGTTTGTACGTTCTTCCCATGTCTGCATGGGTTTCCTCTGGGTGCTCTGGTTTCCTCGCACATTCCAAAGACGTACAGGTTAGGAAGTTGTGGGCATGCTATGTTGGCACTGGAAGCGTGGGGACACTTGTGGGCTGCCCCCAGAACACTGTCTGCAAAAGATGCATTTCACTGTGTGTTTTGATGTACATGTGACTAATAAAGATACCTTATCTTATATGGATCCTGTACAGACAGAAGGGATTAGTTTAATTAAGCATCATTAGTGTAATTAGTTCGGCACATCGTGGGCCGAAGGGCCTGTTCCTGTGCTGTACTGTTCTATTTACTAAGACAGTAGAGTCAGATAAATAAAGAGCATGTGAGGCCACACTGACTGAAAAGGAGAGAGATTGAGCGAGGCTCTAGTAAAGGGAGAGATTATATGACAGAAAAGTTATGCTATATACTCCAAGGAAAGCCTAGATTCACTCCTTTAAAAGACATGGATCAAAGGACAATTAGATTAGTAGGATTTTTTTTAATGCAAAAGGTAAATGGAGCTGAGACACAAACCAGCCTTGATCTAACTGGATGATGGAGCAAGCTTGATGTGCTGTATCTCATGTCTCATGTCTCCTCTTCCTCATGTTCCTATGTTGCAGGTAAATTTGCAGTCTGTGGCGAATTAGTTAATCTTAGCTGGATAATGGTTGTGTGAAGGTTACAGAAAAAATTGGCCAAGTTTCACATTCCTTCTGACTATGCAGCAACATTGTCTCTCCCCCCTAAGAACTGCACATATGATGATATTGGCCAAGAAAGAACTGAGTTCAGACGAATGCCATGCCAACAGTCTCCACCAATGCTGTAATGGCCACCTTTAAGATTGTGACAGGCCTTAATGGGACAAAAACCCACTTTACAGGAGAACAGAGACAGGAATGGGGAAAATAGCAGAGAGGGAAATTTATCAAAAATAATGAATCAGGCACCTCATCCTAATGAACACAAATAAGTCTAGACAGTGCAGGCTGAGCAAACCTCTGCTAATTGAGACTATAAGGAAAAGCATTACAGAAGTCATAATGATGAATCTATCATTCCTCTCCATGCATGTTACTGCTCATTAGCATTTAGTTTGGGACCTTTACAACGACAGCCTAGGAGTCTGACTGTTTCAAACAGGAGTCTATGTGCAATATGTAAAGAGTTCCCAACCAATGACATGCTCTACCCAACGGGACAAACCACAGAGTGACCATTGAACCAAGAGTTCTGAAGAAAACTTTCTGTGGATCTGGAAGCCAAATCTTGCCAACCCTTTCTTGCCTCCGTCTCTTAAATGGCTCTCCCACTTTAGCTCTTTACTTCTGGCTGCACACAAAAGCCAACCATCAGGAAGCTGGTTCAGCAGCAACAGATACTACATATTTTGGAACAAAGTAGCACTGCCTCTTAGCCAGGACACTGAATTTAATCATTCCTTCCAAACCCCCCTGTACATCCCCATCCATTTAATGTCCTCCCAAAGTTATAGTCAGGACCCAAGTGTTTCTATGTCAATCAATTATAGACAACAGCCAACCTCTGATGTCACAAATGTATGTCACACTGTATTAGAGAAGGAAGGGGTCAGGAAAAGACTCCCCAGCTGGTTTACCTACCCAGGTCAGAGATGTGAAGCTTATTGGAGTAACCATTTCACCCCAGCTGAAGATCAGAAAAATAACATTGGACAGGACAGATATTGAGCAGGCAATCTAATTACAGAAGTCACATACTGAGCAGGATTAGCTAAAATTACTGTACCTACTTTGATCATTCCTCCCAAGAGGAGTGCAGAATTTTCTAAATTAAATTTTTCTCCTTTATCCGACAATCATATTTCAAACTTCAAGTATAATTTGGTCCATACCTCCCATTCTGCTCAACAGAATTAAAATTCATTTAAGGCCTTGACACAATCAACTACTTTCACTGTTGAAACTAGCAATGGTCAAAGGCTCCAGATCTGTTGGGTGCTGAACAGAACGTGGAAATTCCATGTTTTAGAAGTCAGACTCAGTGGAAGAATTGCGAGATCCATAATAGTCAATAAAATATGGCCAACGTGGCATTAGTGTGGCATGAGCTGGCAGTTCTGCTGAGGTATTACATGGTGTACCATCCAGCCATATGGGGTGTTTACATTAGAGGTGGGTGTGTAGCCGTCTGAGCTTCTCCATGGTTTACAGGCTGAGTTATTCCTGGTAGCTGATAATGGTTGATCCAGACCATCATGTGGAAAACCACATTGCTGGCTTATGAGTGTTCAGTCACCAGGAAATAGGTGTTCTCTTTACTCTTAGCCATTGAGCTGACGTGAACAGTGTTTTCTTTGTGAAACATGGAATTCCTGTAACTTTGGGTTTGGGTGACAGCTTTTCACATTTTTTTGCCAGAATTTTAAATTAGCATGATCTAATAAAACAGATGGTGGTCTAAACGAGCGCAAGTCATCCAGCAACTAAATGATAAGCATGACAAACATGGATTTTTCAGTGCTATTAAGACACCTGCAGCCCAAGCATCCAAGAGATCCATTGAGAGCCAACAGCAGAGGAGAGATTATCAAGGACAGAGAATCAATCAGCATCTGCTTGAAGGAACCCTGTGAAGAACTGAGGCTCAGTCCTTGACATGAGTGCAATTGATTCAGTCCCACAGCAGCCAGTCTAGTCCAGTCTCACCAATACCACATATCAACAAGGAACGGAAGAGTCCACATGCCAAGTGAGAAATAGCAAGGCCTCTGGAACAAATCTAAAACTTTGCAGAGAGGAATTTATGACACAAGCTATTTGCTGGAGGAACGCAGCGGGTCAAGCAGCATCTGATGCAGGATTTCGACCTGAAACATTGACAATTCCTTTCCTCCCACAGATGCTGCTTGACCCGCTGAGTTCCTCCAGCAGATTGTTTGTTGTTCCAGATTCCAGCATCTGCAGTCTGTTTTGTCTCCATTGTGACACAAATTCATTTGTGGGAGCAGGAAGTGGTGCCAAGGGACCTCAGAGACTGTAATCATGATCACCTTCAAGAGAAGAGACAACTCCAAATATAAGAGCCACAGAGGGTCTCCAGGATGCCTGCTACAGTCATCAACAGGGTCCTTCTCAATCACTAACTCCCAGTGCCCGAGGAGCTGCTTGCCAAGTTGCTTGATGGAATCCATCCACCTCAAGGCACAATACAGATGATGTTCACTGCATGACAATTCGCAGAGAAATGCAGGAAGAAGAATCAACCACCATTCATGGCCTTTTTTGACCCCACAAAAGCCTTTGAACCTATCAACCCAGGAGAATCTTGCTCAAATTTGACTGCCCTAATGAATTTATCTCCATTCTATGCCTGTTACATGGTAATCATGCAAGTCATGATTCTAACCAACAGATCCAACAGAATTCCAGCTTCAGATCCAATCCCAATGCAGCTTGAGGTCAAACAAGGCTACTTCAATGCTATAACCTTCTTCTTAATCTTTCTCACTGCAATATTAAACTTCACCTCCATCAAACTTCTCATTGGAGTGGAGATGCTTTACAAGACAAATGTAAAACAGTTTAGTCCCACTCCCTAACCAAAACTAAGGTCACTCCAACCTCAGTTATCATGCTGCAGTACACACTGTGCACACTTGAGTCCAAACTCCAAGTTATCATTCACTCATTCACCCAAGCGTATAAGACACTCAAACCTGACGTCTACAAAGCAAAAGTCCTCTACCAACTACCCCCACCACTGCATTCTGACAATAAAGGTCCATATTTTCCAGTGTCCATAATGGGACACTGGAAAACATAGACCACTTCCCATTTCTCAGAAGCCAGATCTAAAGGAGACTAATATCGACGATGAAAATATATCATCACCTCTATTGAGCCAGTGCTGCTGTTTGCCATCTGAGAAAAAGAATATTTGAAGACCAAGACCTCAAACCTGCCACAAAACTCATGGTCTACCAGGCAGTACTCAGTCCTGTTCCCCCATATGCTTCTGAGACCTGGACACTTAAAGCAAACACTTCAAAGCACCGGAAAAAACAGCACCACTGCCACCTTGGCAAAATCCTCCAAATCCATTGGCAGGATAAGCCAACCAAAGTAAATATCCTCAGCGTTGAGGCCCCATTTCCACTCAGTTGGCTCTGATGGGCAAACCACATCACTCAAATGCCCGACACCGCCCTCCAGAAACAGGCAGTCTATTCTGAGTTCCATTACAGCAGGAGATTACCAGGATGATAGAGCAAACACTCCAAGGATGCTCTAAAGCTCCTTAAACAAGTCCAGTGTCCTCACCCAACTCATGGAACTCCTGGCCTGTGATCATTCAAAGTGGGGAGGGAGCAAGTGAGACAGCATTGGGAACTTCAAGATTCTTCACTGGGAACAGACAGAAGTCCAATGAAAATGGTGAAAGAGTGCACTACTTCACATGCTACCCCCACCGCCTGCCTGCCCCCTCAAGCACCTCCTGCCTTAGCTGTGGCAGAGTCCGGGTCCCACACTGGTTTCACAGAACCCACTAAGAACCCCCCAGAACTGGAGTGAAAGTGAGTCTTCCTTGACCCTGCCCAAGGGAAACAGGGAGGAGATTTTAAGTTTACATGATTTAATTTAACACGCCTCCCTTTCTTTCTGTGTCTCTTAGTCTGCTTCCCTTGTCATTGCCTCTGGTTTGAAGTACTGTTTCCAAGTAAGTATATACAGGAATACAGGAGACACTGGCTGTGGCTTGAGGAAGGTGGACTCCACTCGACAAGATCTTTGCCCCATTTTCAGCAAATTTGACAACCTCCAACCTGCCCCAGATTGAGCATAGAACCTCACTGTGAAGACAGTGTAGTGAATAAGGCAAAGGAGGACACATCAGAGGAAGTATCCTGTCTCAAGTTTATGTTTTTTGGGATAGCAACGTAGACATCCTTCCCTTGAAAAGCTAAGCAGAATTTTTGGCTTTAGGTTTTCATGGAAGTCAAAGATTCAATGGGACAAAAAGGGCAGCACGGTAGCGTAGCAGTTAGCGTGACGCTGTTACAGCGCCAGCGATCGAGGTTCGATTCCCGTCGCTGTCTGTAAGGAGTTTATACGTTCTCCCGTGTCTGTGTGGGTTTCCTCCGGGTGCTCCAGTTTCCTCCCACATTCCAAAGATGTACGGGTAGGTTAATTTGCGTTTAAAATGGGCGGTGCGGACTCGTTGGACCGGAAGGGCCTGTTACCACGCTGTAAGTAAAATGTCAAATTTTTAAAAAAATTTTTAAAAGTGGGAAGCTCCCTCAGCCTCCAAGCCCACATTCCTTTTCTAAGCATTATCACCAAATTTCAGGAATTTGCTAATGAAGAAAAATTATTGTCTACAAAAGCAGAATGACCACTGCCTACAGTAACCACACTTCAAAAGGCAATTCACTGTGTGAAGTGCTTTGAGCTGTGTGCATGTGATAAGATGCCATTTAAAAGCAAATAATGTTCATTAATCAAATACATGTGCATCTACATTACTAAGGGAATGCCATAAGATGAGTGTGCATTGGAACCACTATAGATCTCACCAGACCTTCAAGCAGGATTCTTTCTTCTCCAGATCTTGATTCATTTTCCATTTGGATAGCATAATTTGATGAAGGGTGTAGCTGTAAAAGGACTAGACACTAATTCCTTCATACTAATGGTCTATCACGAACAGTACAGTATTATTGTCACTTACATGCAAAGTTGGACATTTAACCTTCAATTGTTTAATTTGGAATTACTAAAGTGATAGGAGATTTACCTGGACTGGAACATTTCAGTTATCAAGAGAGATTGAATAGGCTGGATTTGTTTTCCCTGGAGCAGAGTAGGCTGAGGGGTGGCTGATAGAGGTACATAAAATTACGATGGGGATAGGGTAGATAATAAAAATCTTTTTCCCATGGAAAGAGCATTTACGAGAATGCTGCCAGGGCTTGAGGGTCTGAGGGTCTGAGTTATAGGAAGAGGTTGGCCAGGCTAAGACTTCATTCACTGGAGTGTAGGAAACTCAGGGGTAAAGGTGTATAAAATCATAAGGGGCATAGACAGGATGCACACGGTCTTTCTCCCAGGGAAAGGAAATCAAAAACTAGAGGGCATAAGTTTAAGGTGAGAAGGGAAAGATTTAAAAGGGAACTGAGGGACAACTTCACACAGAGGATGGTGTGTATGTGGAACAAACTGCCAGAGGAAGTGGCTCAGACGGGTACAATAACAGCATTTAAAAGACTCTTGGACAGATACATGGATAGGAAAGGTTTAGAGGGATATGGCCAAATACAGGCAAATGGAACTAGATAGATCGACATCTTGGTCGGCATGCATGAGTTGAACCGCAGGGGCCTGTTTCCGCGCTGTATTACCCTAGAACTCTATAGTGGGGGCATCTAAGACATGAGAGCATACGCATAGAAGGCTACAGGCCTAATGTAGTAAATGGGATTGGTGTAGATATTTACAATAGGTGACATCTGCAATTTTAAGCTCCTGAAACCAGTCAATGGTTCAAGATAGGAACAGAGTACAAATAGCAGTTTGATGAACAGGATATTCACACTCATATAAGAAAAGAAAAACTGAAGGCGAAAACCTCACGTTGTAAACAGTTCATGTCTGTTGGTACATACTGAGACCACATTTTCTTTATCCTTTGTTTCTGAGTTGTAATCAGGGTGGCAAGCCAGTCTGGGCTAAAGATGGACCCAATGATGACACTTGTCCCATGGTGACAGTAGATCACATTTATCTCAACCTGAGTGAAAGGTAATTCTTTATAATATTCAAAAGATTTGACTATGTAAGGCCTCCTTTCATGACCTCAGGACGTCCTTAAGTTTCATGGACAATGACTGTGATGCTGTTACTGTGGATGCCATTTACTCTTGTATTATAAATTACCTACTCAACAATTTTTGTATCACTGATTGAAGTCACAGAAAGGTCACAGAAGGAAGGGAGGCTATTCAACACATCAGGTTTGCACTGGCTTTATGCAAGAGCAACCCAGTGGTCCAGTTTTAATGACCTGACCTGCTACTTTCAATGCCTTATGTACATAAATCCTCAGATCTCTCTGTTGCTGTACCTCTTTTAGAATTGTGTCCTCTAGTTTATATTGCCTCTCAGCAGTCTTCCTACCAAAATGTAACATTTGACATTTTTATGTGTTAAATTTCATGTGTCATGTGCCTGTCCATTCCACCAGTCTATCTGCAATTGTAAGTGAGAGCAGTTGACACAAGGTTATGTGGATAGTATTTAGGACCACCGATCTTGTAAAATGTATCCTTTGCATGGAGCTCCCACAAAGCAAGTGCTGCTCCTGAATTTCCAGCAAAGAATTAAGGTGGATAATCCTGGTAGGCTCTTCCTTTTCTGAAGCTGGATTGACCGCTGGTAACTACACAACCGTTGTTCAGCTAGTCCTTAAGTGTTATCTTTGAAATCAGTTTCATTACATGGAACTGAAGTAAGGTTTTATCATTCTTTCTGAATGCTGAAACCACAGTAGTTCCTTTCCAATTTAAGAGGGACCTCCAAGTGGTCGTTGGCACTCTCACTGTTCATCCCTCAGGTCCTCCTTTCTGGCATATAAACCATATGGCTTTATTCATTTTAAACCATTTAATTCATCTCAAACCACAACCTCCTCTCATCTCAATTCCAAATTTTGCATTGGGACAGATTTTCCTTGAATAGGGCATGTTGTTTATTTGTGCATTTCTTGAAGCACCATATTTTCCTGGTGCTGAGGTAAAATAAGTGAGCTGGTAGCTGCCTGGGTTGGTTCATCCATTTTAATAAACAATCTTCCTCAATATCACTGGTATCGATAACTCACAATCTCCTCTCTTCTGCCTTCGATCCTTTTGTCCAATGCTCAAGGTTTATTTGCTGCAAGTTTTCTCCACATGTAGGATTTTCTTTCTTCATTTTTGAGCAACTCTTTAATTATTATTGTTTAGTGGTTTACTGGCGGGGGTGGGGGCACAGGTGATGAATTCGCTCGTGTTTACCCCCGTGAATAACTTTAGTAACTGTCACATGTTGATCTTGGTTAGCATCTATCTGGTTTCTCACGATCTCCCTGGCATTCTTTGTGTTGTTACCGCACAGCATTGAAAGAATTTCTTGCACTTACATTTTATCTCTGCAGCAATGTTCCTTTTCTGCTGCTCTAAGATCGGATTTTAAATGGGATTCTGTGTTTTCCTTCATTCTTGCCAGAAAACCCCTTTGTTTAGCAAGATTTAGAAAATGATGTTTCCTCTCATTTTGCCTTTAATCCATTTAGGGTCATGCTTCTTTAGTTGGTGTTTGATAATCTCAGGACTATGTATCAGCCCACATGCTCGGCCTAATGCTAATTCACTTGACGGTACTCTATTCAAATGCTATTGAATACCCTCTCTCCAATTGGCTTACTTTTTCTCGTCCCTGAACCTGTTATAGACTCCTGCCTCCATCCCTTAAATCATAGACAGCAAAATCTGTGTTGGCACATGATTACGTGCCACAAATAAAAACATTTACATGTTAACGTCAAGCTGCTGATGCTAGCAGATACTGCAATTTTGACTTTGGATATCTGCACTAATTAGGTCACAGTAAAATCAAAAGATTCTGTACCAAAAATACTTCAAGAGCTGAATTCCAGTACAAGAAGGTATTTTGTGTGGTCCAAAGTACATTGTCTTCAGCACTCTGGCATAACTTCATATCTGGGTAAATAACTCCATTCCTTCACCTCCTGATCCAAACATTTTTTTTAATCTTTCTGTTATTTTCAAAGATATGACCCACCCCTGCTGCTGCCTCAGCCCATCACCCACAGACTCGATTATTGCAATGTTCTCTTTGATAGTCCTCTCCCAATCTTAAACTTCAGCTTATCCAAAGCTGCGCTCCCTGTAATCTTACCCTCCATCAGCCTGGCTTTCTCATCCTTTCAGCTTTCAATGTTCTGCAAAACCTCTCAATTTATAATACCCCACCTTGTAATTAAACCCTTGCAGGATGAAATCTCATTCCTTTTTTGTAATTTTCTCCAGCCTACAACCCAATTTCCACAACATTTTCCATCCTCTTGATTCACACACCTTGTATTCTCTTTATTCCAACCATTTGCCCATCACCCCTTCAGCCACAAAGAGTTCATGCATTTTAAATGGATTTCAAAAACTCCTTGGCTTCTCTCTCTCTCTCTCTCCTTCATTTTCATTAAAGCCTTCAGCTTTGACTCAGATTTTGCTCTGATCTCATCACCACCTCCTACCTCTAAACTCGCTTTCTTTGGACTAGTATTGACAGTCAGGTTGCAGTTCCATGGAGAATTTTCTACATTAAGGTCAATTTATATTGATTTATTTCTAGTGAATCTTCTTTGAAAGTGATAACAGTTTTCAGCTCACAAGTAATTATAAACAAAAAGAGTACCACCCTGAGAAATACTGAAAGAACTCCAGGAATTATCTGTTAACTGAAGGCCAACAACTTTGGAGCAGAAATGTGTGAAGATTTAAACTTTAATCATTCAGCTGGTTTGCATTTAGGAACTGTCTTTCTAAGTTCAGTCTCTGGCTCAGCGTTAAAATCCTTCTAATTAACTGAGTGACATATTCAGGTTTGGAAAGGTCTCTACACCACCAATGTGCAGAGTACAGAATGAGCGCAGTCCTGTCATCACCTACACGGCTGCTAATCAACAAGCATCTGTTTTCTGTTTTCATTTACAAGAGGGTCCAGCTTCATCTATATTGGTTTCATATGTTGCAGTAAACAGATTCTTAAACACAGGCAGTAAGAAATTGGGATCATTAGCGCCAATCTTTGGGCATCACAAGAACTCCTAAATGGCACCTGCAATACACTTATGGGGTGAATTGTGCTGGACACCATATTGGTTCAAGTAGTTAAAGCCATGAGCCTATGCTGTGAAAATCCATTGGAAACATGCAAAACAGGTAGTTCACAATGTCAGTGGGTATGGAACACTGGTTGATGTCAACAATTGTCATTATAGAGCTCTGTACCTCAGCTGATGTCCTCTCTTAACCTTTCCACCTGACCACAAATTCTGTGGCAGGTAGGCTCCTCCCCCTCACTCCCAACTACCACTACCCCCATTGTTAAATTGGTAAATTGGTTTATTATTGTCACATGTACCAAGGTACAGTGAAAAACTTGTCTTGCATACCATCCATACGGATCAACTCATGACAACAGTGCATTGAGGTAGCACAAGGCAAAACAATAACAGAATGCAGAATAAAGTGTTACAATTACAGAGAAATTGCAGTGCAGGTACACAATAAGGTGTAAGGCCATAACGAGGTAGATTGTGAGATCAAGAGTCCATTTTATCATACTAGGGGACCATCCAATAGTCTCATAACAGTGGGATAGAAGCTGTCCTTGAGTCTGAAGATATGTGCTTTCAGGCTTTTATATCTTCTGCCCAACTGGAGGGGGGAGAGGAGAGAATGTCTGGGGTGGGTGAGGTCTTTGATTATGTTGACTGCTTTACCGAGGCTGCGAGAAGTGTAGACAAAGTCCATGGAGGGGAGGCTGGTTTCTGTGATGTGCTGAGCTGTATAAGATATTTATTTATTAGTCACATGTACATTGAAACACACAGTGAAATGTGTCCTTTTGCGTTACTGAGAATGTGCTGGGGGCAGCCAGCAAGTGTTGCCACGCTTCCGGCGCCAACATAGCATGCCCACAGCTCCTAACCTGTACGTCTTTGGAATGTGGGTGGAAACCGGAGCACCTGGAGGAAACCCACACAGACACATGGGGAGAACGTACAAACTTCTTACAGGCAGCGGTAGGAATTGAACCTGGGTTGCTGGCGCTGTAATAACGATATGCTAACCACTACAATCCACAACTCTCTGCAGTTTCTTGAGGTCACAGGCAGTGCAGTTGCCAAGCCTTGATGCATCCAGATAGGATGCTTTCTATGGTGCATCGACAAAAATTGGTGAGTGTCAAAGGGGACATGCCAAACTTCTTCAGCCTCCTGAGGAAGTAGGGGCACTGGTGAGCTTTCTTAGCTGTGGTTGGACCAGGGCATGCTATTGGTGATGTTCACTCCTAATAACTGAAGCTCTCAACGCTCTCGACCTCAGCACCATTGATGTAAACAGGAGCATGTGCACTACCCCCCTTCCTGAAATCAATGACCAGCTTCTTTGTTTTACTGACATTGAGGGAAAGGTTGTTGTCATGACACCATGACACTAGGCTCTCTATCTCCTTCCTGTACTCCAACTCATCATTATTTGAGATATGGCCTACTACGGTGATATCGTCTGGAAACTTGTAGATGGAGTTAGAGCAGAATGTGGCCACACAGTCGTGTGTGTATAGGGAGTAGAGTAGGGGGCTGAGAGCGCAGCCTTGTGGGGCACCAGTGTTGAGAATAATCGTGGCGGAGGTGTTGCTGCCTGTCCTCACTGATTGGTGTCTGTTGGTCAGGAAGTCAAGGATCCAGTTGCAAAGGGAGGTGTTGAGCCCCAGGTCCGGGAGTTTGGAGATGAGCTTGCTTGGAATTGTAATATTGAAGGCGGGCTGTAGTCAATAAACAATAGTCTAACATAGGTGTCTCTACTGTCCAGATGCTCCAGAGATGAGGGTAGGGCCAGGGAGATGGCATTTGCTGCGGACCCGTTTCGGTGGTAGGTGAATTGTAGTGGGTCGAAGTTGTCTGGAAAGCTGGAGTTAATGTGTGTCATGACCAGCCTCTCAAAGCAGTTCATGATGGTGGATGCAGAGGGATCACCTGTTTCTTTTAGGCTTGTTGCTAGTTGGTTTCTTTGTTATAATCCCACAGGTATTCAGAATGTTCTACAGTTGCTTCAAGTTGCAAAAGGGATGCTGACGGAATTTTTCAATCTTCAACGTTCTGCACATTCTCATTACTTGCAAGCAAGGATACACAAGTAGGTATTTCCGTTATGTACAGCATAACTGGAAGAACGAGCAAAGGCCTTACAGGACAGGGCAATCATGCCATATTGTGCACAAAAGTCAATTAATCACCTCTTGTGTCTGTCCTCCTGTACGTCTTCCATGTTCCTTTGCCTCTCTTTATGCTGCTTTCTCTGTTACCCTGGACTTGCTGTGTAGGAGGTTGCTGATGAGTGAGGAGGAAAACTTTGAGCAATTCTGCACCTACAAAACCTGAGTCTTGACTGCTTTATCTCAGGGGGTGGTAGCAGTCAGGCCTGGCTGATTGAACAAGCAACAGGAAGAGTACTGGCTGGGTGGGAGGGGTAGGAAGGTGGGAATAGTCGGCTCATATTCCTTAGCATCCAATCACAGTACTCCTCCTCCCTGAGTTGATTACTTTTAAGCAGGAGTTAAAATCAGTAATTTGCTAATATATCTATTCTGCTAATTTAGTGGATATTGGAAATCTTTCAAATAAACTGGCAATCTGTCTGCGATGTAAAGAATGGACATGGAATAATTGCCTATCACACAGGGGCAGCACAGTGGGATGGCTAGGAGAGCCGCAACCTCACAGTTCTAGCAACACAGGTTCAATCCTGTTGGTGTGGCCTTTTCATATTCCCACTGTGACTACCTGGGTTTCCTCCAAGATTTCCTTCCACATCCCAAAGACGTGCAGGTTGATAGGTTAATTGGCCACTGTAAATTGCATAGGTGAGTGATAGAATCCAAGGGGAATTGATAGGGATATGGAGAGAATAAAATGAGATTAGTGTCGGATTGGTGTAAATGGGTGGTTGATGGTTGGCACGGACTCCATGTAGGTTGAAGGACCTGTTTCTGTGCTGTTAGATTCTATGACTCTACAACATTTTCTTGGCCATTTTCATGGCCTTTCTATATAGCTCCCACTCGGTCCAAATAACTCCCAGCTCCAAGAACATCTCCAAGATGCACAAAGCCTGACCAGTGGAGGTACAGAGCTTCTGGCTAATAAGCATACTAAGGGCACATGCTTTATAATATGCATTTCCTATTCAACTGGTGTCATCACTTCTACAGCTCATTGGCACATATGTAAAGATGAACCTTAAAGGATAACTTAACATAAAGGACGCAAGATAACAGATCTTACGTGACTTTTCTTTAGTGTTCTGCACGTCAGATATGACCATTTCTCTTTCATTTTGTTCTCTCTGATTTTGTCCCCTCATCATACAGGTGCTATGTCTGGCTGTGCAAATCAAAAAATTAACTGCAGATGCTGGAAATCTGAAATTAAAAAAACAGAATATACAGAACTTTGTCTGACAAAGGGTCTCGACCTGAAATGTTAACTCTGTTTTTCTTTCCACAGGCACTGCCTGACCTGCTAAGTGTATCCAGCATTCTAAATCATACTGTATCCTGGCTCTTTGCCATCTGCTACTCTTGGTATCTCTTCCAAGGATTGGTCATATGTGAGTCAGGAGGATAGTTCACAATATCGTCAACTATTCCTGTATCTACATCCAATAGGTGTCATTAAATGGCAGTCAAATACAAAAACACTTGTTCATATTCCTCATCTGCCTGAATACACTGAGATTAATTGCGTCAATTTATCAACCAAGCCTTAAGCGGTTGAAACCCAGCACAAGAAGTGGGAGCAAGAGAAGGCTCTCGAGCCTACTCTGCTAGTTAATAAGTTTATAGCTGATCTTATCTTGGCCTTAGCTCTATTTTGCTGCCAGTTCCCTAACCTTTAATTTCTCTATAAATTAAATATCTATCTCACCCTTGAAATATATTCAAAGTCTTAGCCTTCAAAGCTCTCTGGAGTAGAGAATTTCAGAAATTCTCAAGTAAAGAAACTCTTCCTCCTCTTACATAACTGATCATATTTGATTGAATAGACATCATGAACAGTGAAATGACCTTGATATAATCTGGGGTTATCTGCTTATATTTCCTAAACCCATATCTGCTTAATAAACTCCAATCAGTTGGCTGACAGAAGTTAGACAAATATTGTTTTACTTGAAAATCAAAAGGACTGCAGATGCTGGAAATCTAAAAAACAGAAAATGTTGGAAACACTCAGCAGGTCAGGCAGCGTCTGTGGGAAGAGTAATAGAGTTAATGTTTCAAATCAAAGACCCTTTGTCAAACTGGGAAGGAGAGGAAAGAAGCTCATTCAGTTACAGGGACTTGAAATCCCACTTGAAATTATTGACATCAGGCTGAGAAGATTTTAACGTAGTGTAGCGGTTAGTGTAATGCTATTACAGCGTCAGCGACCCGGGTTCAATTCCAGCCGCTGTCTGTAAGGAGTTTGTACGTTCCCCCCATAACTGCGTGGGTTTCCTCTAGGTGCTCTGGTTTCCTCCCAGAGACGTTCAGGTTAGGAAGTTGTGGGCATGCTATGTTGGCGCTGGAAGAATGGCGACACTTGTGGGCTGCCCCCAGAACACTCTACGCAAAAGATGCATTTCACTGTGTGTTTCATGACTAATAAAGACAGAAATGAATGGCAAACAAGGGCAATATGTTGTCTTTTGTCAGCATAATGAGACAGCTGAAGTAATTAGTTAAAGGTTTTACTTAGGCCTCAAGGAATTTTCATCTGTTCTAATAAAAGGTCCTGGACTTGAAAGTTTAACTACTTCTCTTTCCAGATGAAGGATCTCAAACCAAAACATGGTCCGTCTATTTCCCTCCACACATGCTGCCTGACCTGCTGCGTTCCTCCAGCATATTGTTTGTCGCTCCAGGTTCCAGCATCTGCAGTCTCATGTGTCTCCTCTTTCCACAGATGCTGCCTGACCTTCTGAGTGTTTACAGTATTTTTGGTTTTTATTTCAGGTTTCCAGTATTTTCAGCTTTTGAGATTTTCAAGGATTTCTTTTTTCCTGAGCATCAACGTAAAGTTTATCCATTAGAAAATGCTATGTCAGCATTCATTTTGAGAGGTATAGTGTATAAAAGTAGGGAAGTGTTAATGAGGCTCTACGGGGCACTAGTGAGGCCTCATTTGGAATACTGTGTGCAGTTTTGGGCCCCATATCTTAGGAAGGATGTGCTGATGTTGGAGAGGGTTCAGAGGAGATTTACGAGGATGATTCCCAGAATGAAAGGGCTTACGTATGATGAGCATTTGTTGGCTCTTGGACTGTACTCACTGGAGTACAGAAGAATGAGAGGGGACCTCATAGAAACATTTAGAATGTTGAAAGGACTGGACAGAGTAGATGTGGCCAAGCTGTTTCCCTTGGTGGGTGAGTCCAGGACCAGAGGGCACAATCCTAGAATTAGAGGGTATAAGTTAAAACAGAGTTGAGGAGAAATTTCTTCAGCCAGAAGGTAGTGAATTTATGGAATTCTTTGCCATGTACAGCAGTGGAGGCCCGATCATTGGAGACATTTAAGGGGGAAGATAGATAGTTATCTAATTATCAAGGGATATGGGGATAAGGCCAGAAATTGGGGCTAGAAAGGAATAGTTTTTTTTCTCTCATGGACATTCCCTCATTTCTTTTTCCCTTTCTTTTCTTTGGAGCAGACTCGATGGGCCAAATGGCCTACTTCTGCTCCCTTGTCTTGTGAAAGATGGAATGGTGCATGGCCTATCCCAGATAGCTGGGGAAAATCGCCCAACTTAAGTAGCGCTTGACCTCCAATGTCATTCCACATAAAGAAGTTGGTTGTTTCACATGTTCAAAAAACATAATAATCTTGGCAACATGAATGTGGAGTCAACAGTCACAGAAACCACAAAGCCCATTATTTTAGCATTTGCTTTTTGCAGCAGACATAACATTGAGTTTGAACCTAGCACAGTGGACTGGAATGCAGTGCATTTCTCAATTTTGTCACATGCCGTCACAGGTAGAATGGTCTTCTTGTTTAAAAGAAAAATAATGTATTCCTTGCATCAGTCTCCAACTATGAAGATCATCATTGCAATATTTAGGTGGGTAGGTGGCTGAGGGGTGGAGTTGGTTGGTAGCGATATAACCCAATATACTCTGAAATAATTATATATAATTTCCTAAATATTATGCTTCTCAGGAGAAAATAATGGAGCCATTGTAAAGGAATAATGTGTCAGGTAGAGAGGCATGCAATGTATAAACATCACCAGTCAAGGTGGCCAAATATAAAATTCCTCCCCACTCCTTCCCTTGGGGATCTTCCCCTGCTGGGAGGAATATTAATCAGTGCTCTATTGTCAAGAGGTGTTCCAAATCCTGATGCTAAACCAGGATACAAGTTGCCGTTCACGGCTTTACCAATCATCTATTCTTCAGACATGGCCAATGCTAGTTAAGCCATGTACTGGAAAGACCTGGAGACCCAAGAGACTGCAGATGCTGGAATCTGCAGCAACACAAAGCACTGGAGGAATGCAGCAAGTCAGACATCATCAATGGAGGGAACTGGATAGTCGACATTTTGGGTCAAGATCCTTCATCTGGACTGATGAAGTGTCTCAACCCTAAACGTCAACTGTCCATTTCCATCCAAAGATGCCGCCTGACCCTGAGTTACGCCAGTACTTTGTGTGTTATTGGGAATATTTTCCTTTTTTGATAAACCTGTTCAGAGAACATTGTCAGAACTCCAGTGGATTAAGAACAACCAGATTTATTGAATTCAGTTTTGTAATTTACAATGATACAGTCTGGTGGGTTACAATAGCAACAGAATTGTTAGTGGACTAATATCAAAAGATCTGAACTGTTGATCGCAAGATGTGAGTTGATATCCCACTACGGTAGCCAGGGAACTTAAATTCAAATGATGAAATACATTTTTGAAATTTAATAAAAAGCTGGTCTTGTAATGGTGACCAGATTGTTAAAAACTCATCTGATTTGCTAATGTGCTTCAGGAAGGCAATCCAGCATTATTATGAATTTTAACCTCCATGTGGCTCCAAACACAAATATGCCACTTCAGTTCATGGGCAATAGACTCTGACATTGCCAATGTCCACATCCATGAACAAAATAAAGAAGTGATCAATTCCACCTTCTACTCCACAAGTTCAGTGCCATAATTTAACACATTACCCCAATATGACTCAATAGGTTTTTAAGTTCTCTTGGTACTATTCAAGTACACTGTTTTGATGGAAGGTCATTAACCTGAATCATTAACCATTTCTCTCTCCACAGATGTTGCTTGACCTGCTGAGTATTTTGTTTTTATATGCCCTGGCAATGTTGCCAACATTCTTCCCCAAACTATTACAGTAAATACCAAATTAACTTCAGATTCATCTCGTTCTTTGTGGGATAATGCTATCCAGAAAATGATTGCCACATTTGTCTAGCAGCATTGTTCTGTAAAAGTACCTCATTGTGCAAGACACAATAGGAACTTGTGAATACAGTTCTTGAAATTTTCCTATTAAAGCAGAGCTCTAATAAATCAGTCAAGTGAGCATGCTTCATGTATGGGTCTATATGATCCCATACAGCTACATCTGGCTTTACTGCCCAACCAGTTCCCATTGGGAAAACTCTGCTGTGTTTTCTACCATATTACCCTTTCTCCAGTTAAAGTCATCACTATATAGCAACCTGCTCTCTTTTGCATTGCTTACGGTGATTTAGGATTTAGAATTCATTGAAGCATTAAACTTCTTCCATGAATGACCACTTGCATTGACTTTATTACATCCACAAAATTCAATGAAAGAATAGCTGGTGAGAAGAGTTGTCATGATCTGGAAAGGTCTGAGAAAGAAGGGTATAGACAGGACCTGCAGAGGGAGGAGCAAAATCAAATCAAACAGGGAGAAAGGAAATAAAATACTTCCATTTAAGCACTTTTCATGCCAGGGCATCCCAAGGCATTCTACCGCCAATAAAGCTGCTTTGGAATTTGGTCACAATGCTAATGTGGGTACATGGCAATCAATTTGCTCCCAGTAACGTTCTAGAGTGATATGGTATTGGCAGATGTTTTTTGGCATTGAATCATAGAATATTTTCACAGACCATCAGTATAATGCTCTTGCACTTTTTAAAAAAAAATACTGTGGTGGAAATTTTCAAATCCACTTGAGAAGGCAGGGCAGGAACAAGGGCAGCCATAAGGCTACAGGTTAACCTCCCATTTGAAGGATCACCCTTCAATACTGCACTTTGGTGTTAATTTAGGTATTCTGTTTTCACAACCTTCTGACTCAGAGATAGCACTGAGCTATAGCATAATAGGAAGATGTAGGCCAAGTTACATCTCTTCCTCCCTCCTTTCTCCACCCACCCCCCAAGACATGAGATTCAGGCTAAAGATGAACAGAGATGACAAATTCAGACAAGAAATGGGCACATGGCCTTTCAGGTGCTGAAAGGATTTGCCAATTGATGCAACATAAGCATGCAAGAATGATTTGTGGAATAAAATGGGAATGTTCCATGGTTTTCCTGAAAGCAGTACTTTCAAAATTTTTAGGAATAAGGCCAATTAATCTTAGGGAATGACAGAGCCAAGCCTGAGCAAGCTAGGTCTTGTACAAGGAAACAGTGGTGGAAATCCATAACTGCTGCAGGCCCCAGTGATTTCCATTTATGGAGATGGCCGTTGGTTGCAAAGCCTGTTGTGTGAAATGTAGCAGCCAGAAGTCTACCCAGCACCAAAAACATCCATGCAGAGCTTGGAAAGGAGCACACCATTTACATGTCTTGACTTGCATGTCTTTACCCGTTTGTTTTCTATGATCTAAGTATGGCTGGGCATGGAACCCTTCACCTACATTTCCGGGCATGCATCCAAGTAGGCATCTGTAGCAAGAGTGAAAGTAACTTCAGTTTCTTACTGGTACAATAATATTGCTAACATCACACAATCCATCTGTACAAATGGCATTGGCCGTTTTGTTTTTAAAAAAACTAGCCCGTACTTGATTTTCACCTCTGGTTTGCAGTAAAGTGCAGGAATGAATGTGGTTGTTGTCACATCTCCATGTGCCTTCAACTTCTTAATGAAAATCTGTGCCAAATTGTTTGATGACCCAATTGCATTGAACTTTGGGATGCCTTACTGCATCAATGCAAATTGTTGTGCCTGCTTTAAATGCCTGGTGTTCCTTGACTGTACAGTTAAAGAAAACTGGCCCTAGTATACAATTCAGTACATGCCAGATAGTTTAAGATTATACAAGTGGTACTAATTCAAGTGACCCAAATTTGCTTAGCAAGAAAAGGCTCGAGTCCTGATATTTATTGTCCAACAGCTGTTAATTGACTCAATCCAAGCACCTTTCATGTATATGACTCACTCAGCTCCTGTCATTTCACCTACTGCCTGAAAACACCATTAACATTATATAACTCAAACGGAACACCACTCTGCTGAACTACAAGTTGTCGTAAATAACTCATTGGGATGCAGGGAAGAGTAATTTAATGGCTCTTAACCCTCATGCAGCAGCTTAGCCAAAGAAGTTAATAACCAAAATAGTTGGTCCTCCAACAGAAATAAAGCTGCACTTCAGTTTGCTGGAACATCTGTGCACCTCTAGAATTTAAGCAATAATTGGACACACCAGTAACAGATAACGTGGCCCCAAGATTCAGCAGTAATGGCCACCTATTCCCAACTGTAACTTGTAGAAATTTCAGATCAATGATGCAAACAGCAGCTGGAAACTGTTTCCTCTGCTCTTGCTATCAATCTGTTTCAGTTGTGGTGCAGTGGAAGGAAGCTCTGTGATTGAGCCGCAAGTTGAAGCGCCTGCAGAGGTGCAGTGAGTGTCAGTTGATCTTTTCAACAGCTGATTCCTGTAGAAATGCCCAACCCCAAGATTCCAGTTGATTCACTAGTGCTGTACTGAGGAAGTGCTGGACTGGAGGCACCACAGCTTGGATTAGATTTTGAGTTTACATAGGCTTCTGCAACAGATGACCATCAAAAGAGCTGGAACACACCTCCATGCCTTCAGACAAAATTGATCTGTTCTAGTTTTTCATTTCCAACTTTTTGCAAATTAAGAAAAGTCAACATGCATTGGCACAGGTCACATGGAGATGGGTCTGGTTTTAATAAACCAGCAAAAGGCAGCAACACATACAATTAAAATAAATTCCATTCAATGTGTTGTTTCCAAGAAATAGCATAAACACACTGAGCTAAATGTCCTTTTTTTGTAAAATGGGTGGAAAGGGTGGAAGGTAAAGTAAAACTGATTTAGGATTCTGGATATTAAACCAAAGTTCCATCCTCAGATAACGGTCATAGATTCCATGGCACAATTTTGAAGAGATGGGAAAGTTGTTGCAGAACGCTGGCCAATTTTTGTTCTTCAACTAGCACTTACAAGTGATCTGGTAATCTCTGCTGTTGGTGGGAACTTGCTGTCAAGCATACAATTTTTGCCATGTTTCCTTCATGACAACAGCATCCACACTTGGATGCATCATTGAAGACCAAATTGCTCTTCAGTCAAAGATTGTCAGAAGTTCAAATCTTGCCTTCCCCAGAGTTTAGGCAGTTAATGAGGTGTCACAGAAATCCCAGACACACGTCCCTCTATTAGTTGGTGCTGTGCAATGACCACTTCATGGGGGATGAATACTAAAATGAAGACACCTTTATTCAGTGCTTTTCCCTTTAACTTGGGGCTCTTTTCAGTTCATTTAGAAACACCTTTCAATCAAGTGCTATTAAAATTAACAAATTCATTTGGAGCAAAGGCCTAGAAATTCCTGTGCATCCAGCAAGTGTTTCAGTAGGTCTGTGCACAAACAAGGCAATTGAAGGGGTGTTGTGCATTATTGGAACCAAAATGTGCTGCTCAGAAATTGGGTCAAAGGCCAGGATTGGGAAGTTGGGATGTCTGGCAAAATAGGCCTGATAGGGCAGGGGTGCAAGGAAGGAGGGTCAGAACTGTGGATCCAAGGTGGCAATTGAGGTAAGTGGGAAGTTAGAGATCAAGGCCTCCATTGAGGAGGATAGGGGATCATGGAATTAGATAGGCCAGAACAGAGGACATGGGAGGGTTGGGACTGGAATTTGGGAGATGAGGAACAGTTCAGTGTGGGAGTTGGTACATCAGTGGGGTTATCAGAAAATGCCAGGCAAGGGCTTGCCTGACAGGCTCCTATCCCACCATTGTGTTGACAAGAACACATCCTCAGTCAGTTCTTAAATCTTTAAGAAGTCCATTGTGAGAGTACATTGATAGTGTGACACAATGCTGCAGCTGCCTCATGGGGCCATTGACCCAGGCTCATCCTGAGCTCAGTTGCTGTCTGTGTGAAGTTTCACTGTTCTCCCTGTGACCTCATGAGTTTCCTAGGACTTCAAAACATGTAGGTTAATTGGCCACTAAGTTGTTGCTAGTGTAATTCTTGTCAAAACCAATACTACCTACAGCAATGATGGGCACCCCCAGAACATGTTGCCCTATCAATGCAAAGGAAATACTTCTTGGAAAATGGCTTCATCTTGCATGGAAACTGCATCAGTTGTGCAGGGATATTTGAGCTCTGAAAGCACCTGGCTGAAATTCCAGAAACATGGAAACAGTCAATTTCACATTTCACTTGCATGAAAGGTCATTTTTATTGCATCATGCTGTTTTGGGGGGGGGGGGGGGGGGGGGGGGTGGTGGTGGTGGAGGGGAGAGAATATGATTGAATTCCCAGGCCACAGTGCCTACTGTACCAAGAATGAGTTAGCAGCAGCTTCCTTTCATTCTGCCCATGGTTGATCCATAAAACATCAGTAATTCAATTATGTTCTAAAGCAATGCATTTGAAGGTCAGAACCCTCTGATTATGCACTGGAATATATTAATGGACTATGCTTTTGCTTTACAAGTTTTGATTTAAAAGTTATTTAATCTATTCTGCTCTTAGTATCTTTGGGAGAGCTTTTACATATTTTATAATTGCCATCTCGTATACAATATGCATTTCCTTTATCTACTAAAGGAATGGTTTCACAGCAATATGGAGTTACCTGCAAAAGCAGTCTTTTGGCATCTTGCCAATGAGTCTCTCGATCTCAGAGGGTTAACTGTCTTCAGGCAATTTGACTGCAGGGATGGTGAGAAATGCTAGAGCTGAGGTTTAAGTTGCATTCTCAGAGTCCACTTATCCACAGGGTTACTGTGCAATGACTTGAAGCAGGAACATTGATTAACATTTTTCTTGGGTCTCCTTAGGCTGGGAATGCAATGCCTTTATTGTTGTCCCACCAGGATGGTTCATTACAGGCATGGTTTTGCTGTATGTCAACTCCTAAAGAAATGCAGGAAGCAGCATTAGGTGAGATATCTTATCTTTATTCGTCACATGTACATCAAAACAGTGAAACGCATCATTTTGCTTAGAGTGTTCTGGGGGCAGCCCACAAGTGTTGCCCATGTTTCTGGCACCAACATAACATGCCCACAACTTCCTAACCCATATGTCTTTTAGAAAGTGCAAGGAAACCAGGGTACTCAGAAAACTCACACAGACACGAGGAGAACGTACAAACTCCTTACAGACAGTGGCCAGAATTGAACCCGGGTCACTGGCACTGTAATAGTGTTCTACTAACTGCTACGCTACTGCCATTAAAAAAAGGCATGTAGTGGTTAAAAAAAATCTCCAAAGCCTTCAAGCTCCATTAACCAACGGACTATTGAACCACCTCAAATTTGGCTGCCTGCAGAACTCCACAAAAGCATACAAGTTGTGAATGTTGCTGGGCCTAAATCTTGGAATTCCCTTCCCAACAGCACCTTCACTGCAGCAGTTAAGGCACCAGCTCACCACCACCCTCGATGAATAAATAGTGTCCACAGCAGACTCAATTTCAGTGTTGACTGATATCAAGCAAGGCTGTCACATTGCAACACTTCTCAATATTTCCTCCTTGCAATGCTACCCTGTTTTCACTGGAAAGTTTCCCCTTGGAATGGAGATAAATAGGAAACTGTTTCCACTCTAGAACTAAGATCACCCTATTTCTTGGCATCAAGCTACCAGTACACAGACAATGCTTGCATGTGCACATACTTGGAGGCTGAGCTCCAAATAGTCAACTACATCATTGAAACACATGAAAAAAAAGACCTCATTTAACATTTGCAAAACAATGTTCCTCCACTATTCTGCCCCTTCCCAGAAAACAGAACATTAGTCAGAGTCAGAGTTATACAGCACAGAAACAGGCTCATCAGTCCAACCAGGATGTCTATCTGAGCTAGTCCCATTTGCCTGCATTTGGCCCATATCCCTCTAAGCCTTTTAATCCATGTACCTGTTCAAATATCTTTAAACATCGTGATTGTACCCACCTCTACCACTTCCTCTGGCAGCTTGTTCCATGTACCCACCTGTGGGGGAAAAGTTGCCCCTCAGGTCCCTTTTAAATCTCTCATCTCAAACCTATGCCCTCTAGTGTTATACTCCCTTACCCCTGGGGAAAGGACTGACCATTCACCTTATCTAGTTCCCCCACAATTTTGTGTACTTCTATAGCCTCAACCTCCTTTGCTCCAGGGAAAAACACCCCAACCTATTGAGCCTCTCCTTGTAACTCAAGCTATCCAATCCTGGCAACATTTTCGCAAATCTTTTCTGCACCCTTTCCAACTTATGACACCCTTCTGGGCAATCAGAACTGTGCACAGTACTCCAAGTGTGGTCTCACTAACAACTTGTACAGTTGTAACATCCCAACTCTTGTACTCCTTGCCTGTGGAAAAACAAAATCTGCAGATGCTGGATATTCAAAGACGTACGGGTTAGGAAGCTGTGGGCATGCTATGTTGGTGCTGGAAGCGTGGCTACACTTGTGGGCTGCCCCCAGAACACTACATAAACTATGCATTTCACTGTGTTTCAATGTACGTGACTAATAAACCATAGAACACTACAGTACAGAAAACAGACCATTCAGCCCTACTAGTCTTTTATTCTGCTAGTCCCATTGACCTGCACCCAGTCCATAACCCTCCAGACCTCTCCCTTCCATGTATCTATCCAATATTCATTCTTAAAACTTGAGTTAGCCCACATTTACCATGTCAGGTGGCAGTTTGTTCCACACTCCCACCACTGAGTGAAGGAGTTCCCCCTAAATCTTTCCCCTTTCACCCTAAAGCCATGTCCTCTCGTACTTCTCTCCTAATCTAGGTGGAAAGAGCCTACTCGCATTAACTGTCTATACCGCTCATGATTTTGTAAACCTCTATCAAATCTCCCCTCATTCTTCTGCACTTCAAGGAATAAAATCCTAACCTGTTCAATCTTTCCCTGTAACTCAACTCCTGAAGACCCGGCAACATTCTAGTAAATCTCCTCTGCACTCTTTCAATCTTACTGATATCCTTCCTATAGTTAGGTGACCAGAACTGCACACAATACTCCAAATTTGGCCTCAACGTCTTATACAACCTCACCAGAATAAAGATATCTTACTTAAAAAAACCCACTGTCCAAATCTATCGATAAGCAAATATCACCATCCTCTACCAGATCAACCTCCCTTGCTTGAGAGACTGCAACTACTGTCAGCTTTGATGAGCAGTACATGTTGTTTGCATTCCCAATACCAAACCCCCACCGAAAGATTACCAGTTGGTCAGAAAAGATGTTCTCAAAGCGTCCTTGAAAAACCATCAGTCTGACCAACTCTTCGGAATCCCTGGCCCACAGCCATTCAAAATGGAAGAGCTTTCAGAATGGCATTGGAAATCAAGTCCATACACTGGGTGGTGTTGTTTGTGTTGGTGCTGCCAAACTATTCACCAGCTCATACCATCAAGTACCTCCTGTCCACTCATGAGAGACTGCAAGTCCCACTTGGCCTCAGCCACCTCAGAGCTGGAGGGCAAACAAGTCCTCCGATGCCATTTGTGGGACCTTGTGATGTCAAAGTCAGCTGCCACATTTCTCAACAGGGATTACATTTCAAAAGAATTTCCTGCAACATATCCTGTACAAAAAACTAAAATCCTTTGTTAAAATATGCAAAAATGTTTTGTTATTGGTGCAAAGGTTTCCTGTGCACCAGTTTTTTTTTTTACAGAGTGGAGGCTTATAAACCATAAATATACTAGGCATACTGTTATCTTATTCAGTGTTCACATCAGACATTGAAAGACAGAAATGCAGCTCAAACATTCTCATTGGCTGGGGTAAAATTCAAGAGGGAAAGATCTGATTAACTGGGCAGCAATCTGAATGATCAGATCACTCATGGTATTAATAGAACAAAATCAGCTACTTCCAAAATAAGAGATCAATGCACTTCAACCAGACCAACTCTCAGGCAGTAAAGCTGTAAAACTATCAATTTTTGAACCATAAAATAAACTATTTTCCTAAAACCTCAGATCAGGGACAAAGTACTTCATGTATAATAAATTGCTTTCAAAGGGCATCTTTTTCATTGTGAAACAAATGCAGTGATTAGTTCCATGCCCAGCAGAATCTTCCATTAATCCACTTTACAGGTGTTGTTTGAGCAGATAGGTTTGGCTCAAACAGAACTCTTGCTCAGGACCTTTAACATCTGCCCAAAACAGCATGTCTTACAATGTAACACTCCCTCTGTAATACATTTCAAAATAATTAATCTAATACTTCAGTGGAGGAGCCCAAGCTACTGGGAAGAGCACAACCCAATAGAAAGAGTTCAATTTTTCTATTCCACAAGTGCAGTGGGCCAAATTGTTTCTCCTGCTGTCCAAGCTTCCAATTACCAGTCTTGGAATGGTGCTTGAACCCACAATCCTATGATACAAAAGCCAATGGCGCATAGTTAAAAGCAGTCCTATGATCAGCCCAGTTTGTACCATAGTGGCTTATCTCAGTTTCAGCAAATGGAGTGGTGGCCCAAGTGAGAATAAACTTCCAACCCCTTTCTATCAATAAGATGGATTCCCCCAGTCTCTAATGTGGCTCAAGTACCACCCCCCAGTTTATTTGCTGCCAAAACTCATCTGTGCCTTTACCACTGCATGATTTGATTGCACCAAACACACTCACCATGCCTCCATCACCCCTGCAAGTTTCCTTGCTAACAATGCCTCCTTGGCCAGAGGGAGATTCAGGATCAGATTTTAGTCTCCAATTAAGACCTCCATTTCATTGCATCATTTAGCTCACTTCCACTTTAATGACATTAACTGCTCCTCTACTGAAAACCCTTTTGTCCCCTTCAAACAACTGTTCCAGATAACTCGTAGCAGACAACTCATAGCTGGCTTCCCATCCTTAATCCAAACCTCCACCACTTGTATCCTATCCTGCAGCAGTTAACTCACCCATTAATCTTCAGTTCTCTTCATTAGCTTCCAGACAACTAATGCCTCAAACTTTAAATTCTCCAGTATGTTTCAATCTGCTCAAGATCCACCAAAAATTCTGCAACCTCTTCAGGAGAGTTAGTCATCCCAGTGAATGGGGTAGAAAAATCATTACAAAGCAAAAAAAAAGGTATTTTGCAGAAGGAAATTCATCTTGTTGTACAACACAAGATCACTCAAACCTGAGTTCCTGTACTGGTTTTACTAACTTAACACCAGTAAATACAAATTGCTTTGAGATTTTAGGATACAAAAGATGCTATGAAAACCATAGACTAACATGGAAAAAATCTATTTGATTTTGCATCATTTCTTGGAAAATGTCACTTTTTACCTAAAGAGTGCAGAAAAAAGTATTCGTTGGGCTCCGTTCATTATCATGCTGCAGACTATTTGTTATGCAGCAGTTCAGGTCATTTTGTTCTACAAGATGTGACTGACCCCGACAAGTGTTAAGACCAAGCTATCATACAAGACAAGTAACTGCCAAACTACTGAGGAACATGCAGAAGTACTGGCCAAATTACCACTTACAAGCATGGAGAATCGGATCACAAAAAGTTAACTGTCCCTGAAGGGGGCATAATTTCCACAACCAGCACCATACAAATCAAACAAATTCAAGCAACCTTGTAAAGACTGGATACAATTTGCATATAAATAAAAACAGTTCCACCACCCATCGTTCAACAAGATGCTGGATGTGGCTAAAAGCCATTCTCCATTCAATGAACCGTCTGTCTTCCCTGTAGATTACTGCTGTGGCAAAAGGCTTACTGGCACTGTTTGCCAAGATGCAGGGAGGAAGAACCATGTGGCAATGTGCTGCTGGGCAGTTTACTACAAGATCTATTTATGCAATTTTCATTAGCAGACTATTTCCAGCGCATTACTTTATCAGCTCCATTGTTTTGAGAAAAATGTCACGACATTCAAGGAGAAAAGTACCATACTACAGGAGGCTTCATATCCTGGGAAACTGCTTTATACTTCCTCTTAAAAAAAGGAATGGCAACATATACAGATGTCTTTTTCCCTAATCTATGTAGATCTCATATGGCAATAGCCAGACACTTCAATTAACCACAATATTTCCAGAGTTAGGAGAAAGGAAATCAATCTTTTCTTGGTTCTAGAACCACACAGCTGAATTGCTGGGTTTGACAGAAAGTTGAAGCCACTTTTATCTGGGAGCAAGAATTTGCAGGAGCTGGATCAATAATGATTCTGTGTTATTTAAACTTAGTTTGCCATCAATATTGTTTAAGCTTTCTAAGTTCTGGAACTTAAAGAACTTTAGTACCTTACTTTTGTCTTTCACAACTGTTTCTTTCAAGATAAATGAACTTACTACATTCTTGTAGCAAGGGACTTGCTTCTCAACTGAAACACTGGCAAATTGCTGCTTGTTTGTGCTTTGCCACAACAAAGCACAGCAAAAATCATTAAGGAGCACCCAGCATACTGGGATTTGCACAGGTATCCTGAACTTCATAGCATTTCTGTCTTTCCTCCCCCCCCACCAAAGCATGTTTTCCACCCAATACATTCTAGGTGGAAGCAGTGGACAAGACTCACCATCTACTCTCACAATACAAGTTCAAATTCTTGCAAGTAAATAGGATAGTTGGCTTCTGCAAGAAAAACATTAACAGTTCAATGACTCATCACCTCAAAACGCAAGTGCACTGTTCCTCTCTACTTAGAGATTATTTTTCAGCATGTGCAGTATTTGCTTTAGTATTATTGCTCATTTCCATGTCATAGATCAATCTGTCTGGTGTTAGAATTCCACTCAGTCCCAACTACATCACCTAGAAGCAGGTGAGTTAAGGGCCCAGAAAGAAGTTATGTTTGGAATTTAGTTCATTAAAAGCATTTAAATAATGGCTGCACTATCTTCTCATTCCTTTGTTCTGGTGGGATTCAACAAGCAGTGACTGCAAGATATTTTCTCTACAACTAGGGGTGACTGCCATGACCAATAAAATTACCATATCCTGCAATGTTGGAGGTCCAGGCTCATGTGCAGGAGTTCCACTTACTGGTCAATTTTTATTTTGGGCATAAATGTCTAGATACCAGATCATTTGGCAAAACAGGTTGACACATTAGTGACCTCCCACACCAGTTCTGATCTTTCCCATCACTGAAGTTCCTTCCAAATGACATTGTCTGTACTCCCAAGTAGTTTCTCTGGTTTACTGAGCTTCTTAACTCATTCCTTTTCAGGTGAACTCAATAGAAATTCAATAAAGTTCCCATTCAATGTGGCAGTGGGGTGGTTAAGTACCAAATAGTAAATCCTGAAATGATGCAGTAATAATCCTCAAGACAGGTCAAAAATCACACCAGAGTGTGCAGTGGAATTTAAATTCCACTAAAAATAGTGGAATTGCACTCAAGACTTCACAGTAAGTCTTAAGCTGCAATTTGGATCAACCTCATACCATGAAACTCCTCACCCAAGGAAGTCATGGCAGGGAGTACTGATGCTGATACAAGTCATAAATGGTACCCAAATAGATGAGAATTGGCTTTTACCCCCCCCAAATACAATGTATATTCCGAATAGAATAAAAATAGATCACATTCCCATTGGTCTGACCTGAAATCAAAGCAGGAACCAGCCATTAAGAGTCAGTAGTTACTAAAATAGAAATAAGATATTACTTGTAATTACCATGTAACAAGATACATTATTGATCAAGGACGAGGTGTTTGCATCAGGCACAGATAAGCATAATGAAAACCATGAAGTGTGCACTACATGGTACTGAACTACACACAAGATCCTTTCCATGTACAGTTAGAAGAACCTGGGTTGTGGCTACAATTAGTTTCAACAACTTGGAAGAGAAAAATTGGCTTCAAACTTAGTTAACTGGAATCTTTTACTTCTGAAAAATCTTGTTTGGAATTCAAGCAGAGAACATGATTAAATCCAATTCTGATACTCTGACAAGTCTGATACTCTGAGTCTCAGAGCAATACAGACATGATAAATTCCATAAAATCTAGCTGCCTCCAGAAAAATTAACCTATAATAATAGGACGTCTAAACCCATAAATTAATAAAATGCCTGTATTTTTTTTTAAAAAATCAGAGGGCAAGGATTAGCAGCCTGCATTTTAGGTTTGCTTCTCTGGAGACACTAGCATTGGTTCATTCACTTAGCTCCTGCAGGAAGCATCAGTAAATTCACCTATAGTTTGCATTTATTATGCCATTCCAAGGTCTTTCACATTTAGAAAACACACAAGGTCAGGCCTTGCAGGACAAGTAGTATATTCAGGGGGCACTTAGAAAGGTACATGGTATCGTTTAGGAAGGAAATTCAAGAGTCCATCAAGAGTCCCACAGGCACAAATGTAGTATTTAAACGAGTTCAAGAGGCCAGAATTGGGTAACTTCAAGAACTTTATCCTATTAACCAAACCAATGAAAGGACCAAGATTAAAATGAGGGATTGCCATTGTTGGCTTGGATGCAAGGTAGGGTATGGCAGCACCAGAAGAGCAGGCAGGCATGCACATAAGGCACTGCATTCGAAACATGATAGTGACCAGGCTTCGCAACATAGGACCTCTGCTGGAAGTAAATAGTGGTAGATGTTGTAATGAGTAAAAAACATCAACTACCTTATTAACCTTTTGATGGTGGAAACAAGAAGGTATTAGCAGGAAGTGTCCAAGATGCTGCTGTTCAAGTGACAACATTGGTACAAAACCCATAAGTTAGCCAACGACAACGCTATAACACTGGTGTGGCTGGGGAAGCTGATTTCAGAGTTGCATTTACACTAAGTGAAACTGTTACAGATGATAGAGAAGCAAGGGCTTGATGGGCTCTGAAATCACACGTTGTAACCCAATGCCTTCAGATCTCATTCTGAATTATGGATATAACCAAGCATTATACATTTCTACTTGCAAATAGTGGACAGAAGCATAGTACTGATATTAAGGAAAATAATTAACAGTCAAGACACTGCACCTTTTAACTCCTGTGCAGGACAAAGCAGAAGCTGCACAGGCCAATGAAAATGCTGGTTCACAGCACTTGGCTTTCTAATCCAATTCCAAAAGCCTTCTCAAACCATAAACATCTCACGTCATTTTAAACAAGCTGTTTCCATACAGCAATTACAGTTCATTATGTATTAAATAAACTCAAACCCTCTTAGCTGCATTAACTGTTTGTGGAGTTGGGTTTGCCCAATACCTTAATGCATTCCCATGTATCATGAAATTTGATTAAATTATGATAATTTGCAATTTTTATATTTCTACTTACCTCTACTGAGAACTAATATTACTGAGAGTATTGGTGATTTGTTACTAGTGTAAGCAATGGCAGGAAAAGGAAATCGATACAAACTAATTAAACTATAATTCAAAGTTTGGGGGGGGGGGGGTGGGAATAAGAGGGAGGATGGGGGACTGCATGATATTAAATTAAGTTCCTGATAGTATTGTGTCCAACTAAAGTGTCAAGTGTCAGATCATGCAGCTGTCTGGTTTTCTCGTGATACAGGTTGGAACCCTAAAATTCAACAAGTATTTAATCTTCACATTGCCTATCCATATAACTATCCATCAAATCTCATTTTTGTTTCAACTACATGTTTTCAACAAGCAAATTGCTATTAGGGTGGGGTATGCAAACATGAAGGGATGCAGCTTGTAGAAACATTTCTTACTTTCAGACAGCACATGGAACCTGGGTGTTTTTGCAACCAGCCTCCTTTTATGGCTACAGCCACCACCCCATAAAGAAAATCCAAGTCTATGTATGGCAAACAAATGTGTCAATCTCACTCCATAATGGGTGTTTAATTGGACCACTCTGCACCCACGTGCATAATAAAACCAGGATGCCTTTTATCAGAATTAGAGAAAAAATATATTTCATCTTTTCAATCAATTGGAACAGGAAACATATAAAGAGCAGGAGTGCACACAAGTATACATCAGTTTCTCCACTTCTGCTAGCTCAAGAAATCCATTTTCCTCTTGTACCCTCCTTGAGCTATGCAAAATGTTTCTAGAAACTATTTCATTTTTATACAAAGTGTGCAAATGAGAAACCTGTAGTGAGGCATGCCAGAACTCTAGAATAGAATATATTAGAATTAGAGGTCCCTTGTTCAACCTAGAGTCTTCTTTCAATTGACAGCTTCTCAAGTTCATGATTGTCTTTTCACATAAAGTGCACTTGTCCGACAGAATAGAACCATGAGCGGCTCAAGCTGAAACTCAGTCATACAAACTCCAGCTTTCCATGCCCACTGTACATCCCCAGTGAACCAGGGAGAGAAGCCTGTCATTACTGAGGTCAGAGTGCCTGATCTTATCACAGGTCATACAACAGTTCTCATGTCCAGTCACAGGCACCATGCACTCCAAGTCCAACTTAGCCATCTGCCCCTTTTTGGAGTGATGCCCATGGAAGCTATAATGCAAACGAGACAGCATCTGCTGTCGTTGGTCCCGAAGTCTCTTATTCTCACTGCGGAGCATCCGCAGGGCCAGCATGATCAGTAGCACCAAAATCAGGCCGCCAGCTATGGGCACTGCAATAACTGCAGCTCTGAACCAGAGTTCCTTGGAGGAATTGAGTTCTTGAACCCTGGTGATCAGGCTCTTGCTACTGGAGTCATGATGATATCGGTTCCCCTGATCTGGGAAGGGTGGAGGGAGAAGAAAAAAGGCAAATGAGCAAAATAGGTAAATGTGCAAGCAGCAATTAACATGATCCTAACAAGACAATTTATCAATATTCAAAGCCTAACTACACATTATTGAATGATAATTAAAAAGACAAATGACCTGTAAAGCATTTGAAAATTTACACTTCCTAATAACTGTTGTGGTATTAAAACTTTCAAAAACTTTAGCTCAGTTTGCTGCCCCAGAAAGACAACAAAGTACTTAACACGGAAAACCTTTTACTAGTCTGCTAATGTTAGTAGAGATATACAATACCCTACTTCTGAAGATCCAGTTTGAATCTACCCACCCCCTCCCATGTCTCTAATTACATTAAAAAAAATCAATACCAGCTATCCAAAGTCTTGGCTGTCATCACCTTATGGATCAGGCAAGAGAGAGCTTTCTTACCAGAGATCTCACTCCGAGGATGCGAAAGAACATCTTGAAGCCCCCTATAATTGCACATGTCATCATAACAGCACTCCAACATGGGCCAGACCCCTGTGCGGTTCTGCGGTCCTTTTGTGTGGCATATGTTAACTGAAGTTGAAATCATGTCTAAGCACCCATGAGTTAAAGGAGAGTTTGTATTCTGTGGGTCCAGTAATCTTGAAAAACATGCCAATAGTTCCGATTTGCACATATAACCCGTTGCCACACAATTAGGGGCATCACAGTAGCATCTAATTTCACCTGAAAAAGATTGATGACCAGTGATTAAAAGAAGTTGCAGCAGTTTTTACTAAATGCAGAGCATTGAAACATGCTTATTTTCTATTCTTTGTGTGCAATGATAATAATTGCCAGTTTACTCCAAGTTCCCAAGAGGTCCACAATTAATCCAGTTTCCCCCACAACTTAAAGTAAAAAACTGTGACCCACAAGCCTGAGTTCATAATTGAACATTTGTAGTCCTAGCAAAACTTGTGACTGGGCTTAAGTTTGCTGATCAGTGAGATGACAGGGCACTTCCCCCCCCCCCCCCCCCCCCCCCCCCCCCCCCCCCCCCCCCCCCCCCCACCCACCCCACACACACACAATAGCCTAGCCCTTTCACTGGAAGGGAAGAAGAACCCTTTGCACTAATGAGCACAAACTGGCTATTTTTAAACTGAAAAGTAAACAGGTATAAAAAGGACCAAAAAAAGAGCTTCCTTCAAACCACTGTGCAAATGCCTTTTAAGCAGCCTTACAAAATAGGAGCCGTGCAGCAGCTTATAATTAGTGGTTTGTTTGTAAAAGACTGTGCCTTTCAACTGAAGTGGAAACTCACAATAGGTGAAATATATCAGGAGCATAAGTGTCTCGTTCTGGATTTACCGAAGCGGATTTATGATAGTGGGGTGGGGGGGGGTGGGGGGGGGGTGGGGGGGGGGGGTGGGGGGGGGTGGGGTGGGGGGGGTGGGGGGGGTGGGGGGGGTGGGGGGGGGTGGGGGGAAGCGGAGAATTAACTTCTCCCCGACCCAACCACAAGTAGCTCAAAAAAATGCACGTGCATTTCTCTTAAAAATCTTTTAATAGCTTCCGCTGCTAAGAAGTTACTTAAAAACATACAGTACTAGTTCTATGTAACAGGGAGTCTCGCCGCATTCGCCTGAAAGCGATCAAATTTCAACCAGCTTCCACTTCATTGCTAAAGACCCCGAGGAGTCACTGCTCCCAACAACTCGGGTTTAATGGAAGGTAAAGGATCGACTGTGTAAAATTACTAATGTGGACACAATTAGTTGCGGTATGGTCCAAGCTACCGCTCTTTAAAAAAAAGGTACCGAAACGAGAACCTCTCTGCATCGAGTCTACCAGCAGTTTAAAGTCTGCAGACCTTGTAAACATAGCCCTCAAAGCCTGGTATTCAGCAAGACAAACTGTTCCAGCTCGGAGCCAGCCATTCATTCTCTATTCTCGCTGCAGATTGTTTTGAATTATTACATTTTACGAGGCTGCACTCCGCCAAAATGGCTGCAGGAGCCACTTTTTTTTTAAAAAAGGCTTTTGATGTGAATTGGTAGGAGTGAAGTCTGTGATCCCCCTAATCATATCATTATCAGCCACATAGTTTCGGTATCGGTGACTTCACATCAGTCTGAATCACTCCCAGCCCTTCGCTTTGATGGGGCCAGAAAGCCCAGCTGCTGACGACAGGGCTCTTATTTGGGTTAATTACACGTTTCTACCTAAATAAATGTAACAATTATGTTGCTCATCTTAACCTCCAGCGTCGATTAGCACGTTCTAACTAAACATCAAGAGAACGGAAGGACCACGAAGACACCAACGAAAGAGCTGTTGTGAACAAAAAAAAGCTGGAACTTTTTTTGTACTCTTACTGTAGAGTATTCAAACACTTAAAAACAAGCTCTCTTTAGGGGAGGGGAAGCAATCATTCTTCCACAAAGGAGCCAAGAATCAAAATGATGCACTTTCAAAAAGTCCTTGCCTTTTAAAAGCCGCTTAGGGGTTATACTACAACCTTTTAAGATGGCATCGTTCCCTTACACAGAATAGCCTTTAATGAATTTCTGCACGCTAACAAAAACATTTTGACAACCGCTTGCCCTTTAGGTCTACTTACATCAATGGAGGGCAGTGAACTGCCAAGAGATTGATATACTTAATGGAAATCACCGGATTTGTATTAAAAATAATGGTGAGACAGAAATAGGGAGGAGGGGGTGGCGGCTAGAATTATCTTTTACCTTGACCAAGAAAGCTTGATCTTATTATACATCTACCCGAATTAATGAGTTTTAAGTTCTGCAAGAACAAAAGACCGAGAAGCAACCCCAGAGACGTAAAGACCGGTGGATAAAGATATATACCAGCCCCGGGACTGGGATTCACCACCGCCCTGCTGTCGATCTGACCCTGGCCCCTACCCCGGGAGGCATTGCATTGGGTTACCTTGCCCCCTGCGCGGAGCATCCCCTACCCCGGAGGCATTGCACTGGGTCGCCCGGTACCGGCTCCAGAGTTCCCTCACCTTTGGTCAACAGGATCGCCATCGCGCACAGTTCCAGCTGCAGCCAAAGCGTGATGAGATTCGGATGCCGATCCATTTAAATTACGATGGACAAAATAAAGAGAGAAAGCGAGCGAAGCTAGTGGCCGCGATCCCCTCCTGCCAGAAGTGGTCTCCCCTGCCGGTCCCTCGCCCTCTCCGATCGACCTGCACGGATCTGTGGCCGAACTCGCTGCCCTCTCTGCTCGGCTACTTCCAACACCAGCTCCCTGCAGAGCGGTGGTGGTGGTGGCGGCGGCAGGAGCAACCGCCGGCCAGCCTCTCTGTGCTGTACTCAAACTCACTCCACCGCAGGTAAGTCGGAGCCTTTTAACAGCAGCGGCAACTCCCGTAAGCCTCGCTCCAACACGATCCCTCTGGCGCTCACTCTGCCCTGCGCCACTCAGCCGTCGTCCCACTCAATGCCCATCGCCCTTGATTGACATCCCTTCCATCCCGTTCCCACGCCCACTCTGCGCATGGAACCAATCAGAACCTCTCTGCCCGCCCAGTACTGACAACCTCCTGGAGTTGATTGACAAGGCAAGAGGTTGTCACTGCTGCATCCCGCCCCTCAAACCTCCCATGATTGGTTGTTGTCGTCTCCGAGGTAACGTTGCTGTTGAAGATCAGCCACCAAATGGATACCCTGGTATGTCAATCATTGCTATCCGCAGGTCCATTGATGCGGCAGAGTCTACTCTTGGGAAATTTCCAATATTAAAGCAAGCAGTGCACAAGTTGTGTATTTTCCTTTCCTTTATCTAACCTCTTAGCCCGCACGCGCTCATTTTAATGTTGAGAAATAGAAAAGGAAATTATTTATTTCAATGAGCTCCCCTGCATGTAAGAATATGCTGAAATTCACACTGTAGGAATTGTGATAAAAATAAATGTCACACGAAACATACACGCCTATTGCTAAAGTAACTTTTTTTCATAATTCCAGTTTAAAACTATTTGATGTAAATTGGATAAAGCCTTAATGGATACTGATTCATCTAAACACTGAGTTTGAGAGGATAAAATGACGGATGTGACTGTAATACGATGTTTTTTAGAGCTGAAAATCCGACATAAAGCGTAATGTTAGAAACACTCAGCATGTCAGGCAGCATCTGTGGCAAAATTACTTATGTTCCATCTGTACATTGTTTTATTGTAACAATTAATGGGACAAAAGGAACTCTAATGTTGTACAATATTTTTGACTGCCACATTTGGATGCAGGATGTACTTTGCGGAAGAACTGGTGGATTGGTTCTGTTTGAATAACTCCTCTCCACACATCATTGTCTTCCGATAGCAAATGTTCCAGAAGGCAGTTGCTGGACATATCAGAATCTACCGTGTGTACGGGGAACGGATTTCACGTCAAGCTTGGAAGGCAAAGAGAGCGTGTGTTTGTGTCTACCAGAGGAGAGGCTGCAGACAGTTAAGTTAAATTAGCAATCAAAAGGCACCCGGCGCCACCGAGACGACAGAGGGAGCGACTGACAGTCAATTATCAGCCCCCAAACAATACGATGCAAACACCGTCGATTGTGATCAGTATCAAACCAGTGGAATATTGTCAGTGATATGTTAATTACTTTGTTGGTTATACGGTCTGAGACCATCAAAAGGCAGCGCTCTCAGACCTATTGCATTTGATATCTCCACTTTCAAATGAAACAATAGAGCAAAGCGTTTAATGAAATGTCCGTGACATTTAGCCAATTCGTATAAAACGTCCCACACACCCAAAAAATTACATTCACAAATGTCTGCCTTTTACTTTCCCCGCCCCCCCCCCCAAAAGAAAAAAACAATTCAGGTGCCTACTGTGAAACCTTATAAAATGTTACCTTTTGGTCGCGCTACTGGACTTCCCGGAGAGCTGGATGAATTTCTGAATTATTTGATGGCACAATGAATGTGAAGATTGTATTTGCTGTATATATATTTTATGACTAAAGTATAATTTTTGAAATAAAGATGTTCAGAATTGATAAGATTCCACTTAACTGCATTTTATTCAGACTTGTGGTTCAGGATTCTCAAAAAAGTACTGCCATATTTTATACCCCGTCAAACATAATATTCACAAACCCCACAATAAGGCAAGACCTCCCCACTCAAAGCGAGTGGGTTAACCCCTTGAAAACCAAACTAACATCGATTGCAGTTGTAATGATTAGCAGGATGATGCAAGTATACAATCCATTTGAAAATTCAAATGTTAAGGGTTTTGACATAAAATGATTGACCTGGAAGGTTAACTTTGGCTCTCTCCACAGATGCCGCCTGACTTGAGTATTTCCCGTACGTTTCATAAAATGAAGAGTAAGACTTCATCCGAGCAAAAAAGGTGCTTTTGTTCAAACTTTTACTGCAATACTGAACTGCTACCCTTCCCAAAGATGAATAGATAATCCAACTACCAGCAGTTATGAGATAACTGCTATTGATTTCTAATTATAATCACTGAAGCACTTTACGGTCTCGGAGAACTACGGCCGAGAGCTCGGAGTTTGTGTACACCTTTCTACTTTACTGATCTAGTGGTACATAATGTATAAGAAGACTGTGAAATAACTTTAATTTCATTTGTAGTTGATAAAAGTAATTATCCGATTTGTGGCATAAGCGTGTTAAATGAAATGCTCCTGTCTAAGTAACGTGACTATTTGAGTTTAAAATGGTCTCGCATGCCTCTTGCGTTGGGAGCTGGTCTGGGAATGTGCTATATTTTGCATAGAGTCGAGATTGTGTCCGTTGATGAGACGATAGAGATACTCGAACAATGAAGTGAGAAAGGCGCTCGGTCTCAGGGATGCCTCAGGGGAATGCAGGAACTGGATAGGCAGCAATTATTTTAATTGTAGGTAATGACGTTCAGGCGCCAGTTGAGTATCTGTTTTGCATCAAGCCCCAGAGACCCTCGAACCAGTAATGTTGCCGTGTCACAGTGTCGCTTAAAAAATCATTAGGCAATATTCTCCAAATTAATTATTCATTCATTAAACTGGAGCCAGAACGCATGGCTATAAAGAAGCGGAGACCTGTGAAACTAGTCCAACAGAAAAATTCATGTCTAGAGAGTAAACTGATAATTTATTTTTGTAGCTATAGTGACGGTGTTGATTTACATTTTTTTCTTTTTTACGTTAAAAATTAACAAACAGTGCAGAATGAAAAATAAGAGTAAGTACTGGAACTATAACATAAATTAGATTCAGATTATAGGGCCCCGGTAAATACAGATATGGTCTCCGGACCATAAGAAGAATGATTTTAAAACGCTAATACTTTTTTTTAGGTAGAACTTATTAGGTGTAAACGACATTTCAAGGATACTCCCATTTACCGTTTGGCACATTTCGACTTGCGTTCTTTCTCAACTTCAGACTGGACAGACCTGCGATCAAGTAATTCATGGATTAGGACGGCTTTTCCTTTGTTATTTACATAATATTACTCTCTGCATTGCACTGTTTAAACCAATAACATTCCCAGATATTTATAAAAATGCACTAGTGGTGTGAAATATATTTAACAAGAACACTCTCAGGTGTTAATATTTTGCTCCAAGACACCAACACATCTTGGATTTAAGGTGACATTAATAGAGTGTGAGGCTGTAGTTAATCAACATCGCGTAAATTCCTCAAGGGAGTGTGTAATTCAGTACACGATTAAGGTATCATATAGGTTTCAATTTATAAAACAGTACCACACAGGAACAGGCCCTTTTATGGCCTTGCACCTTATTGTCAGCCTGCACTGCACTTTCTCTATAACGGTAACACTTTATTCTGCATTCTGTTGTTGCTTTACCTCAATGCACTATTGTAATGAAATGATCTGTATGGCAAAACAAAGTTTTTCACTGTACCTCAGTATATGTGACAATAATAAACCAACTTACAAGTTACAATGTCAGTGCCAAACACAATATCAAATTAAATTAAATCTCTTCTGCCTGCAAGTGATCATATCCCTCTGTACCCTGCGTATCCACGTGTCTGTCAAAAAGCCTCTTAAATGTCACTGTCATACCTGCTTCCACCACTACCCCGAGCAATCTGTTCCAGGCACCTACTACTCACTCTGTTAAAAAAAAACTTGCCCTGCACATCTCCTTTAAACTTTCCCCATCTCACCTTAAATGCATGCTCTCTAGTACTTGACATTTCTACCCTGGGGAAAAGATTCTGAATGTTTCCCCTATTAATGACTCTCATGATTTTATAAACTTCTATGAGGTCTCCCCTCAGCCTCCATCACTCCAGAGGAAACAACTCAAGTTTGTTCAATCTCCTTATGGCCTATGCCCTCTAATCCAGTTAGCATCCTCGTAATCTTCTTCTTCTGTATCCTTTCCAAAGCCTCCACATCCGTCCTGTAATGGGGTAACCGGAATTGCATACATTACTCCACGTGGGCTAACCAGAGTTTTATACAGCTGGAACATGACTTCCTTACCCTTATACTCCATGCCCTGACCAATGAAGGCAAGCATGCCATACGCCTTCTTTACCAACCTATCTACTTGCGTGGCCACTTTCAGGGAGCTATGGACTAGGACCCCATGATCTCTCTGTACATCAGTTCTGCCATTCACTGTATACTTTCCCCTTACATTTGACCTTACATCCCCCAAGGTGCAACACCTCACACTTGCCTGAATTAAACTCCATCTGCCATTTCTCTGCCCATTTCTGTAAACCCAGCACAACACGGACAACAGCCTCCCTTCCTTGGACTCTGGCTTTGCCTCTCGCTGTCTGGGTGAAGCAGCCAGCATAATCAAAGACCCCTCCCACCCGGGACACTCTCTCTTCTCTCCTCTTCCATCGGGTAGAAGATACAGGAGCCTGAGGGCACGTACCACCAGACTTAAGGACAGGTTCTACCCCACTGTGATAAGACTATTGAACAGTTCCCTTATACAATGAATGGACTATGACCTCACGATCTACCTTGTTGTGACCTTGCACCTTATTGCACTGCACTTTCTCTGTAGCTGTGACACTTTACTCTGTACTGTGATTGTTTTTACCTGTACTACATCTATGCACTCTGTACTAACTCAATGTAACTGCATTGTGTAATGAATTGACCTGTAAAATTAGTTTGCAAGACAAGCTTTTCACTGTACCTCAGTACAAGTGACAATAATAAACCAATACCAATACCTATACCAAGATCCTGCTGTATCCTTTGACAACCTTCTTCACTGTCCACAGCTCCACCAACCTTTGTGTTGTCTGCAAGCTTATAAACATTTTCATCCAAGTCATTTATATATACCAGAAAACAACAGAGGTCCCAGCACTGACCCCTGTGGAACACTACTAGTCACAGACCTCCAGCCAGAATAACACCCTTCCATCATTACCCCCTGTCTTCAATGGGCAAGCTAATTTTGAATCCAAACTACCAAGTCACCATTGATCCCATGCATCTTAATCTTCTGGATCAGCCCATCATGAGGGACCTTGTCAAATGCCTTACTAAAGTCCATGTGGACAACATCCACTGCCCTACCCTCATCAATCAGCTTTGTCACCTCCTCAAAAAAAACTCAGTCAAATTTGTGAGACATGACCTGCTCTGCATAAAGCCATGCTGACTTTCCCTAATCAGGCCATGCTTTTCCAAATGTGCGTAAACCCTATCCTTAAAAATCCTCTCCAATAGCTTCCCTACCACTGATGTGAAGCTACTGTTTTATCATTGTTTCCTATATTAGTTTAGATTCTTTAAATGATCCCCTTGTATCCTTTGCTAGTTTTTCAACAGAACACTTTTGGTCCATGGTCTTTTTTAATTCACAATGAATGCAAGGAAAAATATGTACTGATTACATTGTATTTCTTGTACATAATTTTTATGAATAAAGTATATTTTCGTAATTAAAAATAAACTTCATAGAATATGAGCATTACTGGCAAGGCCAGCATTTGATACCATCACTAATTACCCCTGAGAAGCAGGTGGTGGGAAACCTTGAACCACTGGAGTCTGTGTGGTGAAGGTATTCCTAAATTGTACCAGGAATTTCTCCCAGTGGGAGAAATGGTTTACTCTTCATTAAATCGTCTGTTTTATGATGAGAGAGTAGTTGAGATCTTAGTTCAATGAAAGATCACATTTCTGACTGTATTGCACTCCTTCAATTCTGCACTGGAATATCAGTCACATAATTCAAGAAATGCAGTTTAAGTCCAAGCCATGGCCCAAACTTAGATGTTGTGACATTCCCATGTGCCTGCTGCCTTGTGGCTTGAGGTGAAATTGGGATCGCTTGTGCACTGCATTTGAAGGTGGCTTGTTCTGGTCCAACCACATAGATACTATGGCCTAGAAGTTCACCAGCATCTCTACTTCTTCACAAGGCGAAGGAAATTCGGCGTGTCCCTGTTGAGCCTCACCAGCTTTTATAAATGCACCATAGAAAGCAACCTATCTGGATGCATCACAGCTTGGTATGGAAACTGCTCTCCCCAAGACCGCAAGAAACTGCAGAGAGTTGTGGACACAGCTCAGCACATCATGAAAACCAGCCTCCCCTCCATTAACTCTACTTACACTTCCCGCTGCCTCGGGAAAGCAGCCAACGTAACCAAAGACCCCTCCCACCCCGGACATTCTCTCTTCTCCCCCTTCCATTGAGCAGAAGATACAAAAGCCTGAAAACATGCACCACCAGGCTCAAGGGCAGCTTCTATCCCACTGTTTATCAGACTCTTGAATGGACCTCTTGTATGATAAAGATGAACTCTTGACCTCACAATCTATCTTGTCATGACCCTTGCACCTTCTTGTCTACCTGTACTGCACTTTCTCTGTAAATGTAATGCTATATACCGCATTCTGTTATTGCTTTTCCCTTTGTCCTACCTCAATGCACTTATGTTTTGAAATGATCTGTATGGATGGCCTGCAAACAAAGTTTGTCACTGTATCTTGGTACATGTGATAATAATAAAACAATTACCAATTACCATTGTGTCTGTGTGTACCACTGGTGGAGGTACAGTTACTCTCAGCAGCCTCCATGTTCCTGAATCATTCACACACACACAACTGGTTCACAAATCTTGGTTCCAGATTTCTCTAAGAGTTAGACTGAGGTTGATCTGCCCACTGTCCATGCCTGTCCACCACGCTCGTCCGCAGCTTAGTGTAGCGGTTGCTACCGCGGAATAAAACAAGACTCTACTCGGAGGATCGCCAAACAGAACTGGTTTATTTTCCCGCCTTGTGTGGGCCCTTTAAGGGAGAGAAACTCCCGCCCAAAAAACCGGCAATGACGTAAGTCCTACGTCATCAGGACTTTCCCGCGCGCGGGTTCTCCCCGTCGCTCGGAAAGACGAGGCCCGCCGCCATCTTGGGCCTCGTCGCTCCGACGTCGCGCGACCCGACTGCCGAGCCGGTTCGCCCGACTAGACGGTGAGTCGTCACACAACCCCCCCCAGAACCGGCGAGACAGTCCCCAAGGTCCGTGGGCTGTGCCAGCTGCCGCTTAGGGGGGCGGCCTCTGCGTCGTGGCGTGGCAACCTCGACAGGCTGTTGCAGATCCAAATGGGCCGGTTTGAGGCCGTCCGCCATGAAAACCTGTTCCCTGCCTCCAATGTCCAAAATAAAAGTGGATCCGTTATTCCGTATGACTCGGAACGGTCCCTCATATGGTCGTTGCAATGGCGCCCGAGGTGTGCCCCTGCGAACGAAAACAAACTTACAGTCCCGTAGTTCCTTGGGCTGGCAGGATGGGGCTTGACCGTGCCATGAGGTGGGAATCGGGGCCAAGGCGCCGAGCTTCTCGCGCAGTCTTTGTAGAACTGCTGGGGATTGTTCCCCTTGGTCCTGAAGGGCAGGTATGAAATCCCCGGGGACAACTAGTGGCGCCCCGTATACAAGCTCAGCTGACGAAGTGCGGAGGTCGTCTTTGGGGGCAGTGCGTATGCCGAGCAGGACCCAAGGCAGCTCGTCAACCCAGTTAGGACCCTTCAGGCGGGCCATCAAGGCCGATTTTAGATGGCGGTGAAAACGTTCCACCAACCCGTTTGATTGAGGATGGTAGGCCGTGGTGGTGTGCAGCTGCGTCCCTAGCAGGTTCGCTAATGCAGCCCAGAGACTGGAAGTGAATTGGGTGCCTCTGTCTGAAGTGATGTGGGCCGGAACGCCAAAACGTGAGACCCAAGTTGTGAGCAGCGCTCGGGCGCAGGAATCAGTTGTGATGTCAGTCAGGGGGGTTGCCTCAGGCCACCTCGTGAACCGGTCCACGATGGTAAGGAGGTACCGGGCTCCTCTTGAAACCGGCAGAGGGCCCACGAGGTCGACGTGTATGTGGTCGAACCTCCTACGGGTAGGCTCGAACTGCTGTGGTGGGACCTTGGTGTGTTGCTGGATTTTTGACGTCTGGCAGTGCAGACAAGTCCTGGCCCACTCACTGACCTGTTTGCGCAGGCCATGCCAGACAAACTTGCTGGCGACCAGTCGGACAGTAGATCTGATGGATGGGTGCGCCAACCCATGTACCGAGTCAAAAACGCGTCTCCGCCAGGCTGCAGGGACAATAGGGCGGGGCTGACCAGTCGCAACGTCGCAAAGTAGGGTCCGCTGACCTGGACCAACCAAGAAATCTCGGAGCTGCAGACCCAAGACTGCGGTTCTGTAGCTGGGCAGTTCATCGTCGGCTTGCTGTGCGTCAGCCAGGGCCGTGTAGTCGACACCCAAGGATAGGTTGTGGATGGTTGGTCTGGAAAGTGCATCAGCAACGACATTATCCTTTCCGGAGACATGTTGGATGTCAGTTGTGAACTCGGAAATGTAGGATAAATGTCTCTGCTGACGAGCTGACCAGGGATCGGAGACTTTGGAGAAGGCAAAGGACAGAGGCTTATGATCGGTGAAAGCGGTGAAAGGCCTGCCTTCTAGAAAGTATCGGAAATGCCGGACCGCCAGATACAGCGCTAGAAGTTCCCGATCAAAAGCGCTGTACTTCAGTTCGGGCGGTCTAAGGTGTTTGCTGAAAAACGCCAAGGGTTGCCAGCGGCCTTCGAGTAGCTGTTCCAGTACCCCACCCACCGCGGTGTTGGACGCGTCTACCGTGAGGGCAGTCAGGACGTCAGTCCTAGGGTGTACCAGCATCGTGGCGTCTGCCAGGGCGTCTTTGGCCTTAACGAAAGCAGCCGCAGCCTCGTCAGTCCAGGTGATGTCCTTGCCCTTACCAGCCAGCAGCGAGAACAGAGGGCGCATGATACGGGCTGCTGCAGGGATGAAACGATGGTAAAAGTTGACCATCCCAAGGAATTCCTGTAGGACTTTGACTGTGTCGGGGCGGGCAAAATGGCGGATAGCATCCACCTTGGCGGGTAGGGGTGTTGCCCCGTCGCTGGTGATTTTGTGGCCGAGGAAATCGACAGAGTCAAGTCCGAATTGGCACTTGGACGGGTTAATCGTGAGGCCGAAATCGCGGAGGCGGGAATACAGCTGGCGGAGGTGGGAAAGGTGTTCCTGGCGGTTACGGCTGGCGATCAGTATGTCGTCCAAGTAAATGAACACGAAGTCCAGGCCTCGGCCTACCGCGTCCATCAGCCGCTGGAAGGTCTGCGCGGCGTTCTTAAGGCCGAACGGCATCCGAAGGAATTCGAACAGGCCGAATGGGGTGATAATCGCAGTTTTGGGGACATCATCCGGATGGACCGGGATTTGGTGGTATCCCCTAACGAGGTCCACTTTGGAAAAGATGCGGGCCCCGTGTAAGTTCGCTGCGAAGTCCTGGATGTGAGGGATGGGATAGCGGTCCGGGGTGGTGGCGTCATTCAGCCTGCGGTAGTCGCCGCAGGGCCTCCACCCTCCGGTGGCTTTGGGGACCATGTGCAGGGGGGAGGCCCAGGGGCTGTCTGACCTGCGAACAATCCCCAGCTCCTCCATGTGATGGAACTCTTCCTTTGCCAGGCGGAGCTTGTCTGGAGGTAATCGTCGTGCTCGGGCATGAAGGGGTGGCCCTGTGGTAATGATGTGGTGTCGTACCCCATGTGTGGGCCGGGAATTTGTAAACGAAGGTGCCAAAATCGATGGGAATTCGGCTAGGAGCCTGGCGAAATCGGCGCCAGAAAGGGTAATGGAGTCCAGGCGCGGGGCTGGTGGGCTGATTTCTCCCAGGGGATAGGTCCGGAGAGTGCTAGAGTGGACTAACCGCTTCCTTCGCAGGTCGACTAACAGGTTGTGGGCCCGAAGGAAATCGGCGCCTAGGAGTGGTCGGGCGACGGTGGCAAGGGTAAAGGTCCAGGTAAAACGGCTGCCGCCAAAGTGTAATTGAAGCGTACGGGTGCCGAAAGACCGTATCGTTGTACCGTTGGCGGCATTGAGTAGAGGACCTGGTGGCCTGTCACGAGTGTCGCGGCCTGTCGGGGGCAAAATACTGACCTCCGCTCCAGTATCAACGAGGAAATGCCGTCCAGATTTCTTGTCCTGAACGAATAGGAGGCTCTGTCGGCGGCCAGCCGCCGTAGCCATCAGCGGCGGCTGACCCTGGCGTTTCCCTGACTTGCAGGGTGGGCGGCATCGACGGGCCTCTGCACCCCACCTCTGATGGTAGAAGCACAGCTGGTCACCCGTGTCGTCGTCTGCGTTCCTGGGGCGTGGCTGCTCGGTTGCTGGGGCCGGGCGAGGCAGGCATTGGGCTCGCGGCCTGGTGATTTGACTGACGGACGAACCGCTCTCGCGCTTGGCCCTCCACAGGACATCTGCCCGGGCGGCCACCTCACGGGGGTTGCTGAAGTCGGCGTCAGCTAACAACAAGTGGATGTCATCGGGGAGCTGTTCGAGGAAGGCCTGTTCGAACATCAGGCATGGCTTGTGTCCCTCGGCCAATGCCAGCATCTCATTCATTAGGGCGGATGGGGATCTGTCCCCCAGACCATCCAGATGAAGCAGGCGGGCGGCGCGCTCACGACGGGAGAGGCCGAAGGTCCGGATCAAAAGATCTTTGAAAGCCGGGTACTTATCTTCCTCCGGAGGCGACTGGATGAAGTCTCCAACCTGGGCGGCTGTCTCCTGGTCCAGAGAGCTAACCACATGGTAGTACTTCGTGGAGTCGGAGGTGATCTGCCGAAGGTGGAATTGCGCTTCAGCCTGGTCAAACCAGACGCTGGGCTGAAGTGTCCAAAAGGCGGGCAGCTTGAGGGCCACTGCGTTGGCTGCTGCGCTGTCGTCCATTTCGCGGGTCCAAAAGCCGTTTGGACCGTCGGGGTCACCAATGTGGCGGTTGCTACCGCGGAATAAAACAAGACTCTACTCGGAGGATCGCCAAACAGAACTGGTTTATTTTCCCGCCTTGTGCGGGCCCTTTAAGGGAGAGAAACTCCCGCCCAAAAAACTGGCAATGACGTAAGTCCTACGTCATCAGGACTTTCCCGCGCGCGGGTTCTCCCCGTCGCTCGGAAAGACGAGGCCTGCCGCCATCTTGGGCCTCGTCGCTCCGACGCCGCGCGACCCGACTGCCGAGCCGGTTCGCCCGACTAGACGGTGAGTCGCCACATTAGCTTATTTGTTGCAGCCAGACAGGGCCAATTCAGTTAGCAGACTGGCTGCTGTAGACCCTTAGACCCTAACCCAGACCACCCTCATGGCCTTTTGACTGCTCACTACCAGCAATGGCCTTTGAACTGTGTTTCAATTTCTCTGATGTGTTGCATTACACAGGCATGGATGTTAGAGATGAGCTGACCTGAGAGGAGGACATTGCCAGCAATTGTCGATGGGCAGAGGTAAGTATGATTCAGGCCTTGAATTGTCAAGAAGTTGTGTGCTATGAAATATTTTACTCTTATATTGTTACTCATAATTTAAAACACATTGTTGGCTGTAATATGCTGTATGACATCATAGGGTTTAGAAGGGCACCATATAAACACAAGACTTAATAACTTTTTATCACTGTAATCCTCCCATCAAAAGGATAATTTGTGGGCATGCAAAGGATTGAATGATTGGCAACAAAAGGCCCATGAAATTGTTGCTATGTACAGAATGAATTTAGAGGAGCCATCTAACTGCCCTGACTACAAGCAAGTAAGTTACTTTCCCAATGATAATGGATAAATGTAAAAAAAAATTGGATTCTGCCCTTTAAGTGAGATGAAACTGACAGTTATCGTGGTACAGAGAAAAAAGGAAAAGCAGCCTTTGTAACAAAGGGCGTTCATGGTGCCTCCACCACAGGATGTTTCCAAGTGCATTACAGGCAACAAAGTACTCTTAGAATTGTTGTCACTGTTGTAATACAGGAACTAATTTGCACACAGCAAATTCCCACAAACAGGAACATGATAATGGTCAAATAATCAACTACAGTGGTTCTTGACCTCAGGAGATCCCAAAATGCAGCCATTTTATTACAGCCAATAGAATGATTTTGCAAGTATTCTCTGTTGCAATGTACAGAAAGTGCAGCTACTAATTTTCATGTAGCAAGTCCCCACAAACAGCAATATGATGATCTATTCTCATAATGAGGATTGAGGAATTGATATTGATCATAATCCTGGGAGAACATTGAAAAATATCCCTGTATATTTTATATCCACCTGAGAGAATAGATGGGATCTCAGTCCAACGCCTCATCTGAAAGGTTACACTTATAAGAGCATAGCACTCCTTCAGCACTGCACTTGAATGTCAGCCCAAGTTAAATGAAAACCACTATGATGCTGGAGGAACTCAGCAGGCCAGGCAGCATCCGTGGAGAAAAGCAGGCGGTCAACATTTTGGGTCAGGACCCTTCTTCAAGACTGAAGATAGGAAAGGGAGAGCCCAATATATAGGAAGGAAAAGCAGAGCAGTGATAGATGGACAAAGGAGGGGAGGCAGGGAGGGCACAAGGTGGTGATAGGTGGAGGCAGGTAAGAGATAGTGATAGGCAGGAGAGGGGGAGGAGGGGAGAGCACATCCACCGGGGGATGTGTTCAAGGTAAGGAGGAAAAAAGGGGAGTAGAAAAAAGAGAGATAGGCTAGGAAAGGGGAAGAAAAGAAGAGACATGGTTGGGGGTAAGTGTGGGGTGTTGTGGGGAATTACCTAAAGTGGGAGAATTCAATGTTCATGTCATTAGGCTGCAAGGTTCCAAGATGGAAAATGAGGTGCTGTTCCTCCAGGTGCGCTTGGAATCCACATTTTGCAGCCGTGCAGAACTCGACAGTTTCATAAATTTCACCACAAATTTTCACCCGGCTCTCCAGTTCACTTGGACTACTTCTGACACCTCTCTCTCCTTCCTCGATCTTTCCATCTCCATCTCAGGAGATTCCTTATTCACCAGCGTCTTCTACAAACCCACCGATGCCCACAGCTACCTCAATTACAGCTCCTCCCACCCTGTCTCTTGCAAGGACGTTATCTTTTTTTCTTAATTTCTCTGCTGCATCTGCTCCCATGATGAGGCTTTCCACTCCAGGACATCTGAGATGTCCAACTTCTTTACTAACTGTGGCTTCCCCCCTCCTGGGGTCTAGAGAGCTCGCACCTGCATCTCTGCCATCTTCCGCATCTCTGCTCTCACCCCCACCCCTCCCAGGGATAGGGTCCCCCTTGTCCTCACATTTCATCCTACCAGCCTTTGTATCCAACACATCATTCTCCGCCACTTCTGCCATCTCCAACGGTATCCCACCACCAAGCATATCTTCCCCTCCCTATCCCTTTCTGCCTTTCACAGGGACCGCTCTCTCCATGGCTCCCTAGTTCATTCTTCCCCACCCCACCCCGGGAACTTTCCACTGCCCCTGCCATAGGTGCAATACTTGCCCCTACACCACCTCCATCACCTCCATCCAGGGACCCAAACAGCCCTTTCATGTGAGACAGAGATTCACCTGCACCTCCCTTAATATCATCTACTGCATCCGGTGTTCCATTGGTGAGACCAAACGCTGACTAGCATCTGCAGTCCTTTGTTTCTCAGCCTAAGTTATATGTTCATGTCCCTGGTACAGTGTGGCGGTTTAATTCGTGATCTTCTGATTCAGACCCTAATGAGTGGTAACGGAACCAGGCAATTAATAAGAATTAGCACAAATAAACAGAGGACTGTTGGGGATAATCCTGAAGAGAAAATTTACAAATTAGTTGAGAATAAAATGGACTGTTACTAATGACTGGAGCACTCGATACTAATGATCTGAAGTCCATTTTTATATTGATGTAACAATTATGCTGTTCAGTTGCAATAATGTGGGGGACATTGAACGAGTGATAATGACAACATAAACCTGTAAAGAGTAGCCAAAGGGAACATGTGGTAATGTTAAGAAATCACATAAGAAACAGGAACAGGAGAAGGTAAATTGTTCCCTTGAACCTCCCCTGCTATTCAACAAAATCACAGCTGACCCAATCTTTGTCTCAACATTATTTCCCTTTACTTTATCTGTCACTCTCTGCCTTGGATATATTCAATGGCTCTGCCTCCACAATTCCCTGGAATAGAAAATTCCAAAGATGACTATCCTCTGAGGGAAGAAATTCTTCTTCATTTTCATTTTAAATGTGCAATCCCTTATTCTGAAACTATCCCCTATGACTCTGGATGCACCCATCAGGGGGATCCTCTCAGCATCCACACTATCAATCCCCTCATAAGTTTCTATAAGATCACCTTTCATTCTCCTAAACTCCAATGAGTATAGGCCCAACCTGCTCAACCTTTTCTCATGCACCCACGCCTCCACTTCAGGAACCAATTTAATTTACCTTCTCTGCACTGCCTCTAATGCAGGCAAACTTTTCTTCAACATGGAGACTAAAGCTGTACACAGTACTCCAGGTGGACTCTCACCAGCACCCTGGAAACTGCATGGAAACGTCCCTACTTTTATACTCAATATCCCTTGCAATAAAGGACAGCATTCCAATACTCTCCCTAATTAATCATTCCTGCATGCTTGCTTTTTAGTGTTTCATATACTAAGACTCACAGATTGCTTGTGCCACAACACTTTGTACTGTCTCTCCATTTAAAGAATAATTTGCTTTTTCATTCTGCCTTTCAAAGTTTCACATATTCCCACATTATACTCCAACTGCTAACATTTTGCTCACTCACTCATCCATCTGTATCCCTTTGTAGGCCCCTTGTGCCTTCCATACAACTTGCAAATTCACCTGTTTCTGTATGATCAGTAAGTATGGCCAGAGCGCATTTGATCTCTTCATTTGTAATTAATATAGATTGTAAATAGCTAAGACCCCAGCACCAGTCCCTGTGGAACCCCATTTGTTCCTGATTGGCAATCCAAAAATGATGCACTTACCACGACTCACTGTTTTCTGTTAGCAAGCCAATTTCTTATGTATGCATATTAACCCCAACCATGTGTGTTCTTACCTTTGATATAAGGCACCTTATTGAAAGCCTCCTGGAAATCCAGTGTGAATCCCCAGCAGCTGAGGGTACATTGGGATGACAACTGGCTCTTTGTGATCTGGCATGTTGGGAATCAAAGCAGTAATACTGATATGAAAGAACTTAAGAGGTGTGTAATTAAGGCTGTGGGTAGTTAATATGAGGCTTTTAAGCAAAGCAAGCTTGATATAAAACAAAATAAATATTGGGAATATAAAGTAACTAATCAGTACCTGTAAAAAGGTTTACTGTCCCCAGCACATTCTCAGTAACGCAAAAAGACGCATTTCACCGTGTGTTCTGATATACATGTGACTAATAAATAAATATCTTATTTACTTGTGAATCAAAAGGTTAACTTACCTCTTATTTTTGCATGTGGATTGATTGTGTATTTCGAGCACTGTTTGTATTTCAGATTTCCAACATTTTTTTTTCTGTTTGATCCATGTTGAGACAATTTATTGATTGAGGGAGAGGGAAGCCTGGCTTGGGAAGCTACACAAAGAGTTGAAATGCGCCAACTGAAAATTACTTAAATGTCAGAATGTAGGATGGACTGGTTGGTGAGAGAGGGAAATCTATGCACATCTGTAACTATAAGCTGTGCCAATAAAAGATTACAAGGTGTGAGTGTATTTTACGTTAAGATTTTTCATGTAGGATGCTACTATCATCTAGATGCTGAGGTCCTGCAGAAATAGCAGCATGTTCTCTGATCATCTTTTCAGCTACTTAAAACAGTAAGATCAGCTCAGGGCCTGGAATTTAAATGTATTGTTGGCCAGTATTTAAATGGATAGAAGACTTAAGATGGACTAAATGGTTTGAATTCTTCACTGAAGATGTAAATTCTCTGAAAATCTTAGTAACTATTGCCTGTCCATTGTAAGAAACAGTGGAACTCAAGTTGAGGTTTAGTTTAATTACATAATCAGAACCAGATTTATTATTACTTAGATGACATGAAATGTGTTGTTTTGTGGCAGCAGTACAGTGCAAAGACATAAAATTACTATAAATTACAAAAACGAAAAAATTGTGCAAAACAAGAGGAATAACGAGGTAGTGTTCATGGGTTCATGGATCATTCAGAAATCTGATGGTGGAGGGGAAGAAACCATTTCTGAATCATTGAGTGTGAGTCTTCAGGCTCCTGGACCTCCTCCCTGATGGGAGTAATGAGAAGAGGGCATGTCCCAAATGGTGAGGGTCCTTAGTGATGTATGCTGCCTTCTTGAGGGACTGCCTCATGAAGACATGCTCGATGGTGGAGAAGGTCGTGCCCGTGGTGGAGCTGGCTGAGTCTACAACCCTCTGCAGCCTCTTGTGATCCTGTGGATTGGAGCCTCCATACCAGAAGTAATGCAACCAGTTAGAACGCTCTCCACTGTACATCTATATAAATTTGTACAGGCTTTTGATACCTAGTTTCCTGGTTTTTATTTGAGAGTTTGTAGAGAGCCCACCCAAAGCCAAATTGTCCAGTTCAAAACTGGGCAGTCCTGGGTTGGCTAGTCCTCTTCTAAATATATCCTTAGAATCATTAACTTACCTTCTGTTTAGGATTCTTTTACTTGGAGTGAATTAGGAGCAGTAAATTGAATACTCACACAGCAATTTTATGCTGTAGTTTAACAAAGTACTGTGTGCCTTGTACTGATTTTATATTTGGTTCTTCAAAAGAGAGGAGAGCCACTGTTCTGAGTGGTAAATATATCTTTGTTGTTAAATGTGTTTTTAGCAACTAGTGAGAAAAAATGTAAGGGAGTGCAATTGATGGGATTGTTCTAAGAACTGACATATATTGTATATGCCAAAGAGCTTCCTTGATGTCATAGGGAAATATGAAATAGTTCAAGATAACATGGCTTACTTGTGGAAAACTGGCCTGAATCCCAACCGGAAAAACAGCAGGAAATTATTATCAAGGCATTCTACAAGTATGTGAAGAGCAAGAGGATAAGATGTGAAAGGACAGGGCCTATCAAGTGCGGGAGTGGGAAAGTGTGTATGGATCCGGAAGAAATAGCGGAGGTACTTAATGAATACTTTACATCAGTATTCACTACGGAAAAAGATCTGGGGGATTGTAGTGAGGACTTGCAGCAGGCTGAAAAGCTTGAGCATGTAGATATTAGGAAAGAGGAGGTGCTGAAACTTTTGGAAAGCATCAAGTTGGATAAGTCGCCGGGACCAGATGAGATGTACCCCAGGCTGCTGTGGGAGGTGAGGGAAGAGATTGCGGAGCCTCTGATGATGACCTTTGCGTCATCAATGGAGACGGGAGAGGTTCCAGAAGATTGGAGGGTTGCGGATGTTTTCCCTTATTCAAGAAAGGGAGTAGAGATAGCCCAGGAGATTATAGATCAGTGAGTCTTACCTCAGTGGTTGGTAAGCTGATGGAGAAGATCCTGAGAGGCAGGATTTATGAACATTTGGAGAAGTATAATATGATTAGGAATAGTCAGCATGGCTTACTCAAGGGCAGGTCTTGCTTTACGAGCCTGATTGAGTTTTTTTGAGGATGTGACTAAGCACATCGATGAAGGGAGAGCAGTAGATGTAGTGTATATGGATTTCAGCAAGGCATTTGACAAGGTACCCCATTGCAAGGCTTATTAAGAAAGTAAGGAGGCATGGGATCCAAGGGGTCATTGCAATGTGGATCCAGAACTGGCTGGCCCACAGAAGGCAATGAGTAGTTGTTGAAGGGTCGTATTCTGCATGGAGGTCGGTGACCAGTGGTGTACCTCAGGGATCTATTCTGGGACTCTTACTCTTATGATTTTTATAAACGACCTGGATGAGGAAGTGAAGGGATGGGTTAGTAAGTTTGCGGATGACACAAAGGTTGGAGGTGTTGTGAGGTTACAGCGGGACATAGATAGGATGCAAAGTTGGGCTGAGAAGTGGCAGATGCAGTTCAACCCAGATAAGTGTGAAGTGGCTCATTTTGGTAGGTCAAATACGATGGCAGAATATAGTACTAATGGTAGGATTCTTGGCAGTGTGGAGGATCAGAGGGATCTTGGGGTCCGAGTCCATAGGACGCTCAAAGCAGCTGCACAGGTTGACTCTGTGGTTAAGAAGGTATATGGTGTATTGGCCTTCATCAATCAGGGAATTGAATTTAGGAGCCGAGAGGTATTGTTGCAGCTATATAGGACCCTGGTCAGACCCCACTTGGAGTACTGTGCTCAGTTCTGGTCACCTCACTACAGGAAGGATGTGGAAGCCATAGAAAGGATGCAGAGGAGATTTACAAGGATGCTGCCTGGAATGCGGAGCATGCCTTATGAAAGCAGGTTGAGGGAACTCGGCCTTTTCTCTTTGGAACGACGGAGGATGAGGGGGGACCTAATAGAGGTATATAAGATGATGAGAGGCATTGATCGGGTGGATAGTCAGAGGCTTTTCCTCCCTCCAGGGCTGAAATGGTGGCCACAAGAGGACATAGGTTTAAGGTGCTGGGGAGTAGGTATAGAGGAGATGTTGGGGTAAGTTTTGTACTCAGAGAGAGGTGAGTGTGTGGAATGGGCTTCCGGCAATGGTGGTGGAGGTGGATATGATAGGGTCTTTTAAGAGACTGTTGGATAGGTACATGGAGCTGAGAAAAATAGAGGGCTATGGGTAAGCCTAGTAATTTCTAAGGTAGGGACATGTTTGGCACAGCTTTGTGGGCTGAAGGGCCTGAATTGTGCTGTAGGTTTTTCTATGTTCTATGTTTCTAAAACAAAATCAGAAATTGGTGGGGACAGTCAATAGTTCAGTCAGTGATCATCAAGGAAAACTTAAGTCAATCTTTCAAAATGTAGATCCATTGTAGGAAGATCCAATTCATTACATTTTGCCACTCCAGAGAAAGGAAAACAAAGACTTGCATTTACTGTATACAGCATCTTTCACAGCTTTTTCGCAAACAGGCCAATGCACTTCACAGCCAGTTAGGTACATTTAAAGTGCAGTCCTACTGTTGTAATATTGGAAACACAACATGCAATTTTCCCACAGAAACTCTAGCAAATGGCAATGTAAAAATGAGCAGACAATCTGTTTTTGCTAATGTTTATTTCGAGATGACACTGGTGATAATTCACCTTATCCTCTTTGAAATAAGATAAGATATCTTTATTGGTCACATGTAATCAAAACACACAGTGACATGCATCTTTTGCATAAAGTGTCTGGGGGCAGCCCACAGGTGTCGCCAGGCTTCTGGCGCCAACATACATGCTCACAACTTCCTAACCTGTACGTCTTTGGAATGTGGGAGGAAACTGGTGCACCCAGAGGAAACCCACACAGACACGAGGAAAATGTACAAACTCCTTACAGACAGTGGCCGGATTTGAACCCGAGTCGCTAGCGCTGTAAAGCGTTACGCTAACCGCTACACTACCATATACTAGAAAGAAGGCACCACTGAGATTCGAACTCAGGATCTCCTGTTTGCTAGACAGGCACTTTAACCAACTAAACCACGGCACCAGCTGTGGCATGATGGCATGGGCTCTTTTACAACCACCTCAGAGGCCTGAGCAACAAATAATCTGCTGGAGGAACTCAATGGGTCGAGCAACATCTGTGGGTGGAAAGGAATTGAGAGGCAATTCCTTAGCTCCCTGAATGTGGCAACACAAGTAGACAGATTGGTAAAGAACGTGAATGGCATGTTTGCTTTTATCAGTCGGGGCACTGATATAAAAATTGGGAAGTCATGTTGCAGCTGTATAAAACATTGGTTGGACCACATTTGGACTATAATGTGCAATTCTGGTCACCATGTTACAGGAAGGATGTGGAAGCTTTGCAGTAGATGCAAAAGAGGTTCACCAGGATGTCACCTGGATTAGAGAATATTAGCTATAAGGTGAAATTGGACAAATTTGGATCATTTTCTCTGGAATGTCAGAGGCTGAGGGACTTGATAAAAGTAAATAAAATTGTGAGGGGCATAGATAGGGTAGATAGTCTTTTTTCCGGGGTGGATATGTCAAATATTAATGGCATGGTGTTAAGGTGAGAGGGAAAATTTAAAGGAGATTTGCGAGGCCAGTTTTCCGCCTAGGGAGTGGTAGGTGCTTAGAATGCGCTGCTGGGGGAGGTGGTGGAAGCAGATATGATAGCAACATTTTTAAGAGGCATTTAAACAGGTACATGAACAAACAGGGAATGAGAGGATATAGACCATGTGCAGGCAGATAGGACTAGTTTACACTGGCATTATGATCAGCACAGACATTGTGGGCCGAAGGGCCTATTCCTGTGCTGTCATGTTCTATGTTTGTTCTATGTAAACTGATTACTAAACTGAAATTGTTGCTTGATAATATTTACGAGGATGTTGCCGGGACTTGAGGGACTGAATTATGGAGAGAGGTTGAGCAGGATTGGAGTGTAGGAGAATGAGGGGTGATCTTATAGAGTTATATAAAATTATGATGGGCATAGATAGATAAATGCACACAGTGTTTTTCCCAGGGTTGGGGAATCAAGAACTAGAGGGCATAGGTTTAAGGTGGGAGGGGAGATATTTAAATAGGAACCTGAGGGGCAACTTTATCCACTCAGAGAGTGGTCAGTATATGGAACGAGCTGCCAGAGGAAGTGGTTGAGGCAGGTACATTAACAACATTTAAAAGGTACTTGGACAGCTACATGGATAGGAAAGGCTTAGAGGGATATGGACCAAACATGGGCAAATGGGACTTAGATGGGAATCTTGGTTGGCATGGACCAGTTGGACCGAAGGAACAATGACCTTATAGAGTCATAGAGTCATACAACACTTCTGTGCTGTATGACCCTATAAGGTCCGGCTGACAGTTAAATGGGGACTTTGACACAGACATTAAAATGCACACATCTACTTGCTCATGGGGAGAGCCATGAAAGACATTTTCATTTCATTTTTACAGGATATTTTGTCTGTACTGAGGACCACAGGATCTCTCCTGTGGCCAAGGGCATGTGATGCTGTTTGTCGGGAGGGAAATAAAGCACCAACCCATTCAAAACTGTGTCTTAATATTTATTCAGCAGCCCAAAGCGATTAAGTTGACTAAAGTAAAACATCAAGGCACCATGCCACTTCAACAGCTCAAAAATAGAACTTACACCCAGAGAATGCAGGTCAGCAATCTTTACTATTGATTTTGGAGTTCAGTGATACAGATGTAATCGTGTGTGGTTTGTACACATAACAATGTTCCACTATAATAGGAAATAAGGACCGGATGAGTGATCTTGATTTCTGCAGAACCTATGTACAATGTTGTGTCTACGTCTTGGCGTTGGGCAGAAATCCACTGTAAACAAAGCTTCCAGGCTTAACTGGGATATTCTCCGTAAGTATCTGTAACAGATAATAATTAATAAACAAGGCCCAAAGTGAAGATGATTAAATAATAAACCTTATTATATCTGTTGTGAATACTGACTGCTTTATCTTGCATATCTGTCCTGCTCTCTTTGGTGTGGAGAACATTTGCCCTCTTGTGGCTTACCTGAGCACTGGTTGGGTCTTTCCACATGTTCAGAATCAGAATCAGGTTTATTATCACTGACATATGTCATGAAATTTGTTGTTTTGCAGCAGCTGTACAGTGCAAGCCATAAAGACGTAAAAATTACTATCAGTTACAAAAATAAATAAATAGTGCAAAAGAGTTCACATAACAGAATATTTAGGAATAAGGAAATTTTTCTCCACTGGGGAGTTGAGAATTTTTCTGGCCATAAATTTGTGAGCCACATTACCCTCTAACCAACCTTTGTACATTAGCTCTGCTAAGTATTAATATGTTGTCAAGAGTAGTGAGGAGAATGACCAGACTTGAAGTAGCTCATGGAATTCTGAGATAAATTGTTGTTGTAAATCCTTTAAATTAATAGCTGAGAAAGGAAGGTGACCCAAATCCTTAGAAATGGAAAATCCCATGAAGCAGTTGATTCCAATATATCTATATCTGCCTTCCAATCAGAAAAGCATCCTTTGACCACTACCCTCCACTTCCCATCACCAAGCCAATTTTGGATCCAATTAACTAGCTTGCTGCAAATCCCATATTCCTTAACCTTCTGGACCAGCCTTCCATGCAAGACCTTAACATATGAAGTCGATATAAACAACAACTACCACCCTGCCCTCAGTAATCTCCTTTGTTACCTCCTCCAAAAACTCAATCAAATTAGTAAGACAGAATTTCCCCTGCACAAAGCTATCCCGATTATCCCTAACTAGTCCCCACCTTTCCAAATGTATATAAATAAAATCCCTTAGAGTCTTCTCTGACAATTTCCCTACCATTGATGTGAGGCTTCCTGGCCTGTAGTTACCTGTGATTTATCAATGTATTATACAACAAAGTAGTTGGTCCAGTTTGGCAAGACAATATTTACTGTGGAGAATATGGATTAGAGGGACCCAGATTTGATTTCTGGAACAGGGACTTGACATTCTGGTTCAAGGATGAGAGAGTTTCCTGCCAGCTGAGTGAAGCTAACACAGAACAAGATGGGATGGAAAGATATTCACAAATGGGAATTCTCCAGGTCGGGCATGAAGTCTTCGGTCATCCATGATAATTACCAACTCTTTGCAGACTTTGGGTCGAACTCTGGCTCAGCCAATCGTAGACCTGCATGTCATACCCAGACCCAAGCAGCTGACATGGACCAAATTGAGATGGTGGTCTGGAACATCTCAGGGTCAGTTTACTGACCTGAGTATGAATAGAAGTGAAGTTGGACTTTATTTTATTAAAATAAGCTAGTTGGTTTGGGCCATTGATTTTTTGCTGTTCTAATATCTTCTCTGCCCACTGTCAAGTTGTACTGTGGTTCATTAGGTAGGCTGCGTTACATAAGAGGTGTTTTATTTACATGTAAGCAATCTCTTCCAGTTTAGCTAGAATATAAGATGATGATATTAAAATAGCTATTTGTTCATTTTTTCCCCTTTGTCAAGGTATAGATATCAGGAGATGATCTGCATACACTTCCAGCCCCATACTTACAGAAATTTTAAATTGGTAAATTGGTTTATTATTGTCACATGTACCAAAGTACAGTGAAAAACTTCTTTTGCATGCCATCCATACAGATCGTTTCATTACAACAGTGTAGTACAAGGGAAAACAATAACAGAATGCAGAATGAAGTGTTACAGTTACAAAGAAAGTGCAGTGCAGGCAGAAGATAAGGTGCAAGGCCATAACAAGGTTCATTGTGAGGTCAAGAGTCCATCTTATTGTACTAGGGGACCGTTCAATAGTCTTATAACAGCAGGATAGAAGCTGTCCTTGAGCCTGGTGGTACCTGCATGCAGGCTTTTGTATCTTCTGCCTGATGGGTTGGGTGGGGTCTTTGATTATGTTGGCTGTTTTATCAAGGCAGTGAGAAGCGTAGACAGAGTCCACAGAGGGGAGGGTGGTTTTCGTGATGTGATGAGCTGTGTCCACAGCTCTCCAGAGTTTCTTGCGGTCACAGGCAGAGCAGTTGCCATACTAAGCCATGATTCATGGGATGCTTTCAATGGTGCATTGATAAAAATTGGTGAGGGCCAAAGGGGACATTCCAAATTTCTTTAGCCTCCTGAAGAATTAGAGATGCTGGTGCACTTTCTTGGCCATGGCATCTATGTGGTTGGACCAGGACAGGCTATTGGTAATACAAGAGATTCTGCAGATGTTGAAATCTGGAGCAAAACACACAAAATACTGGAGGAACTCAGCAGGTCAGGCAGCATCTATGGAGGGAAATGGACAGTCGACGTTTCGGGTCAAGACCCTTCATCAGGATTGGAAAGGAAGAGGGCAGAAGCCAAAATAAGAAGGTTATTGGTGATGTTCATCCCTAGGAACTTGAAGCTCTCAACCCTCTCGACCTCAACACAGTTGATGTAAACAGGAGCATGTGTACCGCCCACTTCCTGAAGTCAATGACCAGCTCTTTTGTTTTGCTGATATTGATGGAAAGGTTGTTGTCATGACACCAGAATGAGTCTGTACACTGTATACACTATTTTCTGGTCTATATATTGAGGCTCTGGTAATGGGAACCTCTCACAAACCCTCTCCCACCATTATACAGATCTTCACATTTGTTCTTGCCTCCCTTCCCCCCCATCCCCCCCAACACAATCACCACCAATTTCTCTGCATCTTCAACAAAACTTGTCCATCTCTAACTTTTTCCATTTCTGATGAATGATTAGTGATCTGTTTCTTTGCTGACCTGCTGAGTACTTCCAGCATTTTCTAGTTTTGTTTTAGATTTTCAATATTTGCAATATTTGGTTTTTCTCCTTGAACAGCTCTCAATAACTGGTCCTTTGTACTGGCATCATAATCAATTCTGAATTACAGATGTCTGATAATTTCATCAACACCCATGCTAGACTTGGTTGTGTTGTTTTTGTGTTCAAAAAGAATAAAACATTGTGTCAGGAGAGGAGAACTAGATTCTCTCCTGAAGATCTGTTGTGTTGAATAAAAACTTTTATATCTCCAGCTTCAGTATCTCTCTGGTGACTCAGTTTGTCCGTCACAACATTTTCATCACAATGTTTTTCTCTAATGTGATGTAAACTTATTTTTTTTAAATGGCAATTACTTGAGAAGTAAGTCACAGGTTAGTTTGAAAATCAACCTACATAGGGTAAAGTTGACCTTTACAGTCATTGGCTGCATAAGATACATGATACAGGAGCAGAATTAGGCCATTGGGCCCATCGAGTCTGCTCCAGCATTCAACCATGGCTGATTTTTTTCTCAACCCCATTCTCCCACCTTCTCCCCGTAACCCTTAACCCCCTTACTAATCAAGAACCTATCAACCTCTGCCTTAAATACACCCAATGACTTGGCCTCCACAGCCCTCCATGGTAATGAATTCCACAGATTCACCACCCTCTGGCTGAAGAATTCCCTCCTCATCTCAGTTTTAAAAGGACGTCCCTTTATTCTGAGGCTGTGCCCTCGGATCCTAGACTTACGGAAATATTCTCTCCATGTCCACTCTATCCAGGCCTTTCAATATTCAGTAGGTTTCAATGCGATCTCCCCTCATCCTTCTGAACTCCATCGAGTACACAGCCAGAGACATCAAGCACTCCTCATACATTAAACCTTTCATTCTCAGGATTATTCTTGTAAACCTCCTCTGGATCACCTCAAGGGCCAACACATCTTTCCTTAGAACGGGGCCCAAAATTGCTCACAATATTCCAAATGCAGTCTGACCAACACCTTATAAAGCCTCAGCATCACATCCTTGTTTTTATATTCTAGTCCTCTTGAAATGAATGCTAACATTACATTTGCCTTCCTTACTGTCTGCAAGTTAACCTTGTGGAAATCCTGAACTAGGACCCAAGTCCCTTTGTACATCCGATATCTGAATTCTCTCCCTATTTAGAAAATACTCTACACCTTAATTCTTCTTACCAAAATGCATAACATTACACTTTCCTACAATGTAGTCCATCTGTCACTTCTTTGCCCACTCTCCTAACCTGTCCAAGTCCTTTTGCAGACTCCCTGTCTCTGCAACACTACCTGTTCCTCCACCTATCTTGGTATCGTCTGCAAACCTGGCCACAAAGCCATAGTTCCTTCATCCAGATCATGAACATATGAAGTGAAAAGTTGCAGTCCCAACACTGATCCCTGCAGAACTCCACTAGTCACCGGCAGCTATCCCCACTCATTGCCTTCTGCCAGTCAGCCAACCTTCTATCCATGCTAATACCTTGCCTCCAACAACATGGGCTCTTCTCTTGTTTAGCAGCCCCGTGTGTGACATCTTGTCAAAGGCCTCCTGAAACTCCAAGTAAATAACGTCCATTGACTCTCCTTTATCTAACCTACGTCACCTCCTCAAAGAATTCCAACAGATTTGTCAGGCAAGATCTCTCCTTAACGAAACTGTACTGACTTCACCCTATTTTATCATGTACTTCTAAGTACTCCAAAATTTCATCCTTAATAAGGGACTCTAAAATCTTACCAACAACCAAGGTCAGGCTAACCAGCCTATAATTTACTGTCTTTTACCTCCCTCCCTTCTTATACAGAGGTGTTACATTTGCGATTTTCCAGTCCTCTGGGACTCTCTTTGACTCCAATGATCACTACAAATGCCTACACAATCTCTTCAGCTACCTCTTCCAGAACACCTGGGGTGTAGTCCATCTGGTCCAGGATATTTATCACCTTCAGACCTTTCAACTTCCCCAGCACCTTCTCCTTAGTAATGGCTTCTGCACTCACCTCTGCCCCTGACTCTCTTGAATTTCTGGCATGTTACTGGTGTTTTCCACTGTGAAGAATGACACATAGTATCTATTCAGTTCCTCCACCATTTCTTCCCCATTACTACTTCTCCAGCATCATTTGCCAGTGGTACAATGTCCACTCTTGCCTCTCCCTCTTACCTTTTATGTATCTAAAAAAGTTTTGCAATCTTCGTTTATATTATTGGCTAGTTTACTCTCATATTTTTTTCTTCTCCTCCCTTATTGCTTTTTTTGTTGTCTTCTGTTGGTTTTTAAAGGTTTCCCAATCCTCTGGCTTCCCACTAATCTTCACCATATTGTATGCTTTCTCTTTCGCTTTTATGCTGTCCCTGACTTCCCTTATCAGCCATGGTCGCCTCATCCTCCCCTTAGTATGCTTCTTCTTCCTTGGGATGAAATTCTGCTGTGTCTCCCGAATTACTTCCAGAAACTCCTGCCATTGCTGCTCCACCACCTTCCCTGCGAGGGTCCCCTTCCAATCATCTCTGGCCAGCTCCTCCCTCATGCCTCTGTGGTTACCTCTACTCAACTTTAACACCATTACATCTGATTTCAGCTTCCCTCTCTCTCAAACTGCAGAGTGAATTCTATCATATTACGGTCACTGCCTCTTAAAGGTTCCTTCACCTTAAGCTCCCTAATCAAGGCTGCCTCATTACACAACACCAAATCCACAATTGCCTGTTCCCTGGTGGGCTCTCCCACAAGCTGCTCTAAAAGGCCATCATGTAGACATTCCACCAATTCTTTTTCTTGGGGTCCACTACCAATCTGATTTTTCCAGTCTACTTGCATAGTAAAGTCCCCCATGATCACTGTAACATTGCCTTTCTTATATGCCTTTTCTACCTCCTGGTGTATTTTGTACCTGACATCGTGACTACTACTCGGAGCCTGTACACAACTCCCATCAGGGTCTTTTTACCTTTACGGTTCCTCAACTCTACCCACAAAGACTCTACATCTTTTGATCCTGTATTGCTTCTTGCGATCAATTTAATTTCATTTTTTAAGAACAGGACCACCCCTGCCCCTCAGCCTACCTGCCTGTCTTTTCAATAGGATGCGTATCCTTGGATGTTCCGCTCCCAGCTGTGATTCTCTTTCACTCATGTCTCCGTGATGCCCACAACATCATACCCGCCAATTTCGATCTGTGTTCTAAACTCATTTACCTTGTTTCATATACTGCGCACATTCAAATACAACACCCCCAGTCCTGTATTCACCGCCCCCCTTTTCAAAGTCATTGCTGTGTTGCCTGAAGTTAGATTCCTAACTTTTTCTAAACTCTCTGTCCTATTTTTATTTCTGGAGACTTTAATAACCTCTCCCGCACTCTCCTTCCCTTTAACCTTTCTCACAATTTTCCATGCCATTGAACTCAACCCCGCGCTATTTAATTCAAAGCCCTATCCACAGCCCCGGTTATGCGATTCACCACGACTCTGGTCTCAGCCCCTATCCACAGCCCCGGTTACGCGATTCACCAGGACTCTGGTCCCAGCCCCTATCCACAGCCCCGGTTACGCGATTCACCAGGACTCTGGTCCCAGCCCCTATCCACAGCCCCAGTTACGCGATTCACCAGGACTCTGGTCCCAGCCCCTATCCACAGCCCCAGTTACGCAATTCACCAGGACTCTGGTCCCAGCCCCTATCCACAGCCCCGGTTACACGATTCACCAGGACTCTGGTCTCAGCCCCTATCCACAGCCCCAGTTACGCGATTCACCAGGACTCTGGTCCCAGCCCCTATCAACAGCCCCAGTTACGCGATTCACCGGGACTCTGGTCCCAACATGGCTCAGGGGGAGCTCATCCCATTGGATCAGCTTCCTCCTTCCCCAGTACTTGGTGCCAACACCCTCCAAATTCAAACCCATTTCTCCCACACCCATCTCATGCACAAGTGCTGCCCACTAGAGCTGATAGTTGCATGCCCCATGTAAAAGTTTGCTGTCCAGACATCTTAGCGTGTAAACTGGACTCCAACAACTTTGTGCTCAAAACAGAAGTCTGTTCTTCTTTCCCGCATCTGTATCTCATAATGATATGGAGGCATTTGGCCATCAAAAGTACTAATGTTTTCAATCAATTTTCATTAGCAGCACAGAAAAAAAGCAGATGGGATGTGACCCTGCCGTGCACTGATCCAGGCTCCTATTGAGTTTCAGTTTTGGTGAAAAGACATAGCCTTAAGTTACAGGAACATTATGATACAGGAGCCAAATGGATTCCTTACTGCAAAATCCCAGGCCTAGCAGGTTCCAAGCATGTACTTTCATTTCTTGGTCTGCCTTTGGATCCTGCCCTGGGATTCACTAAAGTGGTTTTACAATCAATGGGGTGTTGTTACACAGGAGCTCCTGCAGTCTCATGGAGTGGTTAAACATTCAAAACCCAGACAGCATCAGAGAGCTAGGTTTTAGTCAGGACTTTAGTTAACTCTAAAGTCATAGAGCTTGGTCTCAGTTGTTTTTTGTTATGGGAATTCTAGGTGTGTGGGACTGTTGGCAGGAGCAAAAATAAATAATTACAAGATGAAGAAAGGCTTTGGGTTTGTACTGAAACACAGGGACCATTTTAGCTGAGTAATCCCACACTCCCTGTGGGGAATGGAGGAACGGGAGAAAGCTATTTACTTGCTTGAGTTTGTTCTGCTATTCAAGGAGATCATGGCTGTTCTGTCTAACACCTGATTGGACCTAAGATCTCTAAAGTTCTTTGGTTTTCAAAAGTTTTATCAACTTCAGATTTAAACTTAACAATAAGTTTGACATCAATCGCCAGTTGTGGAAAAGAGTTCTAAATTTCTACCATCCTCTGTGCCTGAAAGAGTTTCCTAATTTCATTCCTGAGAGGTTTAGACTCATAGGTTCATAGAGTTATACAGCCTGGAAACAGGCCCTTCAGCCCAATTTGTCTATGCTGACCGAGTGCCAAACTAAACTAATCCCATTTGCCTGTGTTTGACCCATATTCCTCTAAACATTCCCAATTCATGTACCTATCCAAATGTTTTTTAAACATTGTAATTGTACCCACCTCTACCACCTCCTCTGGCAGCCCTGTCATTTACTGTGTATGCCCTGCCCTCATTTAATGTCCTTCAATGCATCACTTCATACTTGTCTGAGTTAAATCCCATCTGCCAATCCTTCGCCCACTTTCCTAATGAATTAATATCCTGTTGTAACCCGAGACAACGTCCTTCACTGTCCACTCTCCCACCAGTTTTGGTGTCATCTGCAAACTTACTACACTCTCACACAAGTCATTAATATATATGACAAACAACAGAGGGCCCAGCACCAATCCCTGTGGCACACCACTGCTTTTGAGCCTCCATTCTGAAAAACAACCCTTCATTACCACCCTCTGATGCCTTCCACCAAGCTAATTTTGTATCCAATTGGCTAGGTCTCCCTGGATCACACATGTTCTAACTTTCTGGACCAGCCTGCGATGTGGAACCTTGTCAAAGGCTTGCTAAAGTCTATAAAACATCTACCACCCAGCTCGCATCAATCCTCTGGCTCTAATGTTTTACACTGTGCCCCCAAGCCCCTGCCTCCCCAGCAGGCTCCAGAAATGCTTTCACTATTCCACTTCTCTCAATTCAAACTCAAAGTCAAAGTCGAGTTTATTGTCATATGCACATGTATGCACAGATGCAATGAAAAATTTACTTGGAACAGCATCACAAGCACATAGCATCATTTAAGCAGCATTCACAAGAAAAACATAAATTATACCTGATTTTTGAAAGAAGGAACACAATTAGAACAAATAAAAACAAAGTCCATTTTAGTGCAAAGTGGTCAAAGTGGTCATAGTATTGCTAAACTCATAATTATAGTTGTGCCAGTTGGTTCAAGAACTGAATGGTTGAAGAGAAGTAGCTGTCCTTGAACCTGGTGGTGTGGGACCTCAGGCTTCTGCACCTCCTGCCCGATGGTAGATGCTAGAAGGTGGAATGGCACAGATGGTGGGGATCTTTGATGAAGGATGTTGGCTTCTTAAGGCAGCGCCTCCTGTAGATACTACTGATGGTGGGGAGGGATGTGCCATGAGGTATTGGGCTGAGTTTACTGCTCTCTTCAACTTCTTAAGTTCTCGCGCATTCAAATTGCCGTACCAAACCATGATGCAACCAGTCAGGATGCTTTCGACAGTACACCTGTAGAAATTTGTTAGAGTGTTCGGTGACAAGCTGAACCTCCTTAACCTCCTAAGGAAGTAAAAACACTGGGTCACCTTCCTTGTGATTGCATCTATGTGCTGGGCCCAGGACAGGTCAATCGATAGGTTAACGCCCAGGAATTTAAAGCTGCTGACTCTCTCCACCACCAATCCCCCAATGTAGACTGGCGCATGTTCGCCCTCCTTCCCCCTCCTGAAGTCAACAATCAGCTCTTTAGTTCTATTGACGTTGAGCAATTCAGCCATTAACCTGCTATATTCAAGGGAATACAAGCTTTGTTTTTATACTTATTCCCTGCAATTTGGCCCTTGCAAAGTTAGCATTCTTGTAAATCTACACTGCACTCCCTTCAATATCTGCACAATCCTTGTGGAGACTAAGCCCCTTCTTCACACGAGAATATCCCCCATCATGTTTGTGTGGCACTATAGACAAGACAAATGGGATTAGCACAGAATGGATCTGGTCACTCAAAACTGGGCATCTATGAGGCACTGTGGTCCATTAGCAGCAGCAGAAATATACTCCAGCACAATCTGTAACCTCTTGGCCTGGCTCATCCCTCACTCTGCCATTACTATCAAGCCAAGGGGCTTGATAGATTTAGGACGGAGATGAGGAGAAACTGTTTTTCCCAGAAAGTAGTGAATCTGCCCAGGGAAGCAGTAGAGGCTACCTCATTAAATATATTTAAGACATAGTCAGATAGATTTTTGCAGAGTAGGGGAATTAAGGGTTATGGGGAAAAGGCAGGTAGGTGGATCTGAGTCCACGGCCAGATCAGCCATGAACTTATTGAAATGCAGAGCAGGCTCAACGGGCCAGATGGCTTACTCCTGCTCCTTGTGTTCTTAAATACTTCTTAGGTCATCCCTCAACCTCTGATGCTCCAGAGAAAACAATCCAGGTTTGTCCAACCTTATATCTAATACTCCCTAATCCAGACAACATCCCAGTGAAACTACTCAGCACCTAAGTCTCTTTGGACTTGCACCTTGATTCAATTTCATTGCTTCAGATTGTTCCATTTGGAAAATATTCTGCTTTATCCTTCATAGATTCCTACATAGAGTGTCTGACATCATACTGACCTGTATTTAAATCTATTTGACACAGTTTTATATATTCACTCAACCTGTTAACATCTCTTTTTAAATTAATGCTTCTACATTGCTCGTAATACCACCTGGCTTTGTATCATTACAGAGTCACATGATGGTTACATCATGGAAAGACATAATTTGTTCTTTTGAGTCCATACTATTCTTTGTAGGAGCAATCCAACTACTCCCACTCCCTCACCCTTTCCCCACAGCCCTGTAATTGTTTCCTTTCAGTCGGATGTTGGTGCATTTGACCTTGTTGTTGGATGGTTAGCATGGACAGTTGGGCACTTAAGCCAGACACAATATGATTTGGCCCACTACTTTGGTTAAGAAAATAAGACACCCAGTAAGACTTAAGAAAGTCAATTAGAAAGGAGAGGGAATTGAATATTGGCTTTTACTGCAAGGGATGTGGAGCATAAAAGTAGGTGAGTTGAGTAAGTAAGTTGATGTAACTTTACAAGATACTGGTGAGACCACGCTTGGAATATTGCATACAATCTCTATGTTTAAGGAAGGATGTGCTTGCATTGGAGGCAGTGCAGAGAAGGTTCAGTGGATTGATTCATCAGATGAAGGATGGAAGATTGAACAGGTTGGGTTTACACTCATTGGAGTACAGGAGAGCTTTTTGAAACATGTAAGATTCTAAGGGGAATTGATAGGTTGGATGCTGAGAGGATGCTTCCCCCATCTGGGAGTAGCTGGAACTACAGGTCATGGTTTCAGAATTAGGAATTGCCCTTTTAAGATAGAGATGAGGAAGAATTTCTTCTCTCAGAGGTTCATGAGTCTTTGGAATTCCCCACCCCAAAGAGATATGGAGCCAGATTCTTTTAATATATTGACAGATACTTAAACTACAAGGGAGTCAAGGGATATTCAAGAAGATCAGGAAAGTGGCAGTGAGGTGAAGATTGGCTCAGCCATGATCTTACTGAATGGCAGAGCAGGCTTGATTGTCCTACTCCTACTCCTGTTCTTGTTGAAATATCCGTTTTGATGAAACTGGGCACACTATGATTTATTTGTTGAGGGCTGGGGCTATTTAAACAAACGTCAGAGGTTTTATGGAGGTCTTTCAGATATAGTGCAATATGGATTTTTAAGTAACACACCAAAAGCTGGAGGAACTCAGCGGGTCAGGCAGCATCTATGGAGGGAAATGGACATTGGACGCTTTGGGTTGAGACCCTTCAACAGGACTGGAAGGAAAGAGGGGAGATAGCCGGTATAAAAAGGTGGGGGGAGAGAGCGGTGGAGCAAGGGCTGGCAGGCGATAGATGGATCCAGGTGAGAGGGGGGTGATAGGCAGGTGAGGGAGGGGGAGAGAGTGAATGATGTAAGAAGCTGGGATGTGATAGGTGGAAGTGACAAAGGGCTGAAGAAGGTGGAATCTGATAGGAGGGGACAGTGGACCATGGAATAAAGGGAAGGAGGTGAGGAGGGGAACTGGAGGGAGGACGGTGTGGGTGAGGGGCAGATCAAGAGGCAGGGAGGGGAAAGAGATAGGGTGATGGGGCCAGTGGGGGAAAGAAGGGGGGGACAGAGGGGAGTGGTCAGCAGAATTCAGAGAAATTGATGTTGATGCCATCAAGTTGGAGACTACCAAGGCGGAATATGAGGTGCTGTTCCTCTAATCTGCATCTAGCCTCAACTTGGCAGTAGAGGAGGCCATCGACAAACATATCAGTGTGGGAGTGGGAAGCGGAATTGAAATGGCTGGCCACTGGGTGATCCTGGTTGGTATGGTGAAGGAATGAAGGTGCTCGATGAAGCAATCACCAGGCACATCTCTCTCCTCTCTCCTCTCCTCTCCTCTCCCCTCCCCTCCCCTCCCCTCCCCTCCCCTCCCCTCCCCTCCCCTCCCCTCCCCTCCCCTCTCCCCTCCCCTCCTCTCCCCTCCCCTCCCCTCCCCTCCCCTCCCCTCCCCTCCCCTCCCCTCCCCTCCCCTCCCCGCTTTCCTCAGGGATCGCTCTCCCCTCCCCTCCCCGCTTTCCTCAGGGATCGCTCTCTTCACAACTCCTTTGTCCGCTTATCCCTCCCCACCAGTCCCCCTCCAGGCACTTATCCCTGCAAATGCTCTGTGTTACTCCTGCCCCTTCACCTCCTCCCTCACCACCAGGCCCCTAAGCAGTCCTTCCAGGTGAGGCAGTCCTTCACATGTGAATCCATCGGTGTCATTTATTGTATCTGGTGCTCCCGGTGCTGCCTCACTACATCGGTGAGACCCAATGCAGACTGGGGAACCACTTTATCGAGCACCTTTGCTCTGTCCACCATACCAGCCAGGATCTCCCAGTGGCCAGCCATCTTAATTCCACTCCCCATTCCCACACCGATCTGTCTGTCCACAGCCTCCTCTACTGCCAAGTCAAGGCTAGATGCAGATTAAAGGAACAGCACCTCATATTCCACCTTGGCAGTCTAGGAAGACCAGTGACCAGCATTGCAAATATCCTTCTGAAGCCAGGATAAGAAGATTTTAAGATTTCACCTTTGCCCTTTTGTTCGGAATCCTATTGAACTGGGGTGGCTCTGGCCCAGGAAAATGTGGATCATTCCCCATAGCTCTGGAGCCAACTCTCATCAAAGGCAGACATTGACAATGAAATTTAACATTGTCTTCAGAGTGCCAGCACAATCTTTGACCATCTGAGATTAAGATTGTTTGAAGATCTGTACCCTCAATCCTGTTGCAAGATTCATGTTCTACAAGGCAACTACCCTGCTATATACTTCTGAAACTTAGACTACCTACAGCAACCAGGCAAGGTACTGGAAAGATGTTACCAACATAATCTCTGCATAACACTCCAAATTTATTGGAAGGATAAGATTAAGATTTCTTTATTAGTCACATGTACATTGAAACACACAGTGAAATGCATCTTCTGCTTAGAGTGTTCTGGTGGGCAGCCCACAAGTGTCGCCACGCTTCCAGCGCCAACATAGCATGCCACAACTTTCTAACCCGTACGTCTTTGGAATGTGGGAGGAAACCGGAGCACCCGGAGGAAACCCAGGCAGACACGGGGAGAATGTACAAACTCCTTACAGAGAGCGGCTGGAATTGAACCCAGATCGCTGGCGCTGTAATAACGTTACACTAACCGCTACACTACCATGCCTGTCCTAACAAATATCAGTGTCCATTCACAGGCCAACATTGCCAGCATTAAGGCCCTGCTTGCACTCTGTCACTCTGTTGGGAAAGTCACTTTTTCCACCTGCCCAATGGAAGCAAGTCATCCTCAATCCTGAGAGAAATCCCAAGAAAAAGACCTCGTTGGGTTCCTTTATCTTCCTCTTCCACTATATTTTCTCTCCCAGAGCTGGTTCTTTATCGCTGTGTTGTGCAGATTCATGTGTGGTACTAAGGTATCAGGAGAACTGAACAACTGTTTGATTGACAGGAGCAAAATTGTCAGCTGCCCCTGTAAACAGAAAGTTAGCACTCACAGGTGAAAAAGAATGCATTTTTATATCCTAGCCTGATTTTCAGTTACAAGCCATTTATTCTCCTACCATTAGTGTGCCAAAGTTTAGGTTGTTTGAGCAATATTGTGGTGTTACCATTGAGCGCGATCCAGCCACTAAACCAGGAGCCTTCCATTTAATTTTACAGTGCTCATTTCCATGCTCTATTTATGAATTGAGCCCAGCTGTTATGTGCCTGGATTACTGGTTACCTTTAATCACATTTTAACTAGCAACATTGAAATGGCAGAACTTGGAGATGCAATTCCTCATGATATTGTTCTGAACTGTTTCACTAACGTCCAAAGCTTGGGAAGAATCCAGAGCAAACCACCTGCTGAAAATGGGCAAATAGACTGATTATTAACATAAGGTGTTTATTTTAAGAGCTAACAGATGGCAAAACTGCCTAACAGAACGGAATGATGGAATATTATACAATGCTCTGGTAAACTCTCTATCAAAGGGTACTGGCAAGTCAGTTCCAGCTCAGGGGCTGCAAAGAAAAACAGTAAGAAACTTTGTCAACAAATGTGAAAAAGAGGGATTGAGCATCATGTTAGAACTGTCTCTTTGCAGTAGGTAGGGCATCACAATGGCACTTGTTTCTCTGGGTTAGGAAGGAAGGGAAAAAATTAGCGAGAGTTCCCATTTTCTTAATGACATCCTTTTAGTGTCATTTGAAGTGCATTTGTGTGAGGTCAGGGTGAGATTCAGTCCAAGCCTCATGTGATTGATTAACTTGCTGGCATTCACTATCTAGATATGAAAAACAATGGACATCCGTACTCTGCAAGGAGATAACACTTCCAGGAGAGGAGGAGAAGCAAATGGCAGGGGAAGGAACATGGTAATTCATCAACAATGAGCTTTCCCCATGATAAAATGGCTCTTTGTCATTAATCAGTGAATGCTTATTTTTAAACTCTTACTTATTTTACGAGCAGATGGAATCTGATCAACTTACAACTTAGCTTCCCAAACAAGTTTCTATCAATATCTATCTTAGAGGTACGCTCAGATGATCAGACAAAGATTTTATTTATTTGATGAACACAGCTATTCCAGAGAAGCAGTAAAGAGAGTATTCATAGAATCATTAAACACAGAAGAAAGTCATTTGGTTCACTGAGTTGTGTCAGATCTTTGTAGAACAATCCAGTCCATCCCATTCCCCTGCTATTGTCCACAAGTGTCTATCCAAATCTCTTTTGAAAGCTAGGATTGACTCTGTTTCCATTTCACTTACAAGCGGTGAGTTCCAGGTCATAACCACTGTTTGCGTAATAAACCCATTCCCTTTTCTCTCTTCTACCTTCTAGGAGGAGATACGGGAGCTTTAAAGACCAGACAACCATATTCAAGAACAGCTTCTTCTCCACTGCTATCAGACACCACCCTTTCCCAGTGGTGCTGCCATGTTCTCAAACCCTTAAATCTGCCTCTTCCATTATTGTTACTTCAGCATTTCTCATTGCACTACTTCAGTTTGCACTACCATGCACCATTCCATTGTTCTGCGCTCATTGTTGTATTTATTATTACCATGTATATATACTGTTTACTCTGTAAGCTTCATGATAGCAAGGAATTTAATTGCAACTTGGTGTATATGACAATAAACTAATCTGAATCTGAATGCCTTTTACCCAGTACTTTAAGTCTGCGTACCTTGGTTCTTGAACTATTCCCTGATAGGACCAAATTTTCTCTACATAATCTAAACCTATCATCACACATCTCTATCAAATTTCTTCTCAACCTCCTTGACTTCAAGAGAACAAACCCAGCTTCTCCAGTTCAACCTTATAGTTCAAAACCTTTCTGGCAATTTTTTTTTCTCTATACCCTCTCTAGAACCTTCACGTTTTCCCTAAATTGTACTGACCATACTCCTGTTGTGGCCTAATTCTAGGAACTATAAAGGTTCAGCAATGATCTTCCTGCATTTGTATTCTATATTTGTTCCCAGTATCCCATCAGATGGCAACTGTTTTAACGTGTGACTTTTATATTTACATTGCAAATAAAAAGTGCATGTAACTGCACAGATCTGACCTTCTCTTAAGTTAAGAATTGGCAATTATTAATTTGATTGGGAGCTCACTGCTTATTAGTTTTCAATGACGGCACTACTGAGGATTGGAGCACATGGGTGAGTCTGACTCAGGCTTGGAGAAAGACCTTGGCTGGTTTGTTTCATGAAAACAAAAGTAAGAAATGATCGAATTCGGGTCATTAGGCCCATTCTTTCAATTGGCTGTGTACAAATTCCACCATTGTGTAAGATGTCTACACAAGAATAAGCCTAGAGGAACTAATAAATGGTGATTTTTTTTCTTCTTCCAAGGCAGTCCCTTCTTGAAGGCACAGATGTCTTCCTTCAAGTTCCATTCTGTGGTTCTGGTGCCAATGTGGGAGCCACAGTCTCTTCTAGTATACAGGTACTGCAATTAATTAGGAAATCCAACAAAATATTCACAATTATTTTTAGGGGAAATGAATACAAAACAGGAAGGTTATGCTTGTAGGGAAATGATGAGACCACAAATGGAGTTCTGTGTACAGTATTGATCTCCCTGCCTAAGGAAGTATGATAATACATTAGAAATAGAGCAGAGAATGTTTACTGAACTAAAAACCTGGAATGGACAGATGTCTTATGAGGAAAGGGTTGGGCAGGCCAGACTTCTTTCCACCGAAGTTTAAAAGAGCAAGAGGGGACTTGATTGAAACATATGAGATTCTGAGGTGTCTTTACAGGGTGGATGTGAAGAGGATGTTTCTTCATGTGGGAAAAAGTAGAACTGGGGCAAATGCTTAAAAATAAGGGGTCACCCATTTCAGACTGAGATAAACAACTTTTTTTCTCTCAGCAGGTGATGAGTCTTTAGAGGTCCTATCTTTAAAGTGTGATGGAAGAATAGTCTTTGAACGGTTTTAAAGCAGAGGTAGATAGATCCTTAGTATGCAAGGGCTTGAAAGGCTGCCATAGATAGATGGAAATGCAGAGTTAGGGTTACAAACAGATCAACCATGATTTTATTAAGCGGCAGAATGGTCTTGGAGGGTTAAGTGGCCTACTCTTGCTCCTAACTTTTATGTTCATATGTACAACAAATGGGGCAGTAAGTGCCTGTTGGGTCAGGCAGGAAGTGAGCTAGTTCTCTCTTGCTGTCATTTACATATGGCTTCTGTGCTCTCCCAACACAGGCACTCAAGATTCTCACTGCAGTCCTAAACGTTCCTTCTCCACTTTGAACAGCGTTGGACCAGGAATTCCTCGGAGTCAGTGAGAATATTGCATTCTTTTCAAGGAACTTCTGAGAACATCCTTAAATATTTTCCTCTGTCCACTTAATAAACCACTTCCATGACAGAGCTCAGAAAAGAGTACCTGCTTTGTGAGTGTGATGTTGGGCATGCGAGTGCATATGGGCATACAGCAATTGTAGACTGGGCTTACTAGACAAGAGTGGAGCTGCATGAATATCTAGTCAGGAAAGTAATTCGAAGTAGAAATGATTAAATACTGCAGAATATCCAATCATCTTGATTTGTATTTACTTCCCTGGCTGAACATAATGGATCATAAAGCAGTTGTGATCATGCAAATAATAAAGGAAGATGGACAAAAGAAGGTAGAATTTATTTTGGGGTTTTGGATGGGGGTATGTGGTTGGTAGAACAGGTTTTTCTGAAGTTGATCTTAAAGAATTCCTCAAAGTTAAGGGACATTAATGGAGTCTGCATCCATACACATAAAACCACCAATGGAGACACAAGAGCCTGCAGATACTAGAGCAAAAAGACAAACTGCTGGAGGAACTCAGTGGGTCAGGCAGCATTTGTAGAGGGAAATGGACAGTCAACATTTTGGGTTGAGACCCTTCATTAGGACTTAAACAATAGAAGGGAGATAGCCAGTATAAATAGGTGAGGGGAAGGGGTGCGGCAAGAGCTGGCAAGCAGTAGGTAGATCCAGGTGAGGAAGGGTAATTGGCAAATGGAGGAAGACCATGAACAGGTCACAATGAAACACCACAGAATCTTAATTGCAAACTTTTAGTGCACTCATTCCTACTTTAACCTTTATTTTCTAAACCTTATAATTTATGAGGGTCATAGGCTGAATGCACACGGTCTTTTTCCCAGGGTTGGAATATCAAGAACTAGAGGGCATAGGTTTACGGTGAGGAGGGAGAGATTTAACGGGAACCTGAGGGGCAACTTTTTCACCCAGAGAGTGGTCAGTATATGGAATAAGCTCCAGAGGAGGTGGTTGAGGCAGGTACATTAACAACATTAACAACAGTCTAGTTCCTCCAGTCTCCCCTCCAGGGACTCTTATCTATGCTTCTCGCTGCCTTGGTGAAGCAGCCAGCATAATCAAAAACCCCACCCACCCGGGTCATTCTCTCTTCTCTCCTTTCCCATCAGGCAGAAGATACAGGAGCTTGAGAGCACATATCACCAGGCTCAAGGACAGCTTCTATCCCACTGTGATAAGACTATTGAACCGTTCCCTTATACCATGAGATGGACTCTGACCTCACAATCTACCTTGTTTGACCTTGCAGCTTATTGTCTGCCTGCAATACACTTCCCTGTAGCTGTGATACTTTACTCTGTATTCTGTTATTGTTTTTACTCTGTACTACCTCAATGCACTGTGTAATGAATTGACCTGTACGATCGGTATGCAAGACAAGTTTTTCGCTGTACCTTGGTACAAGTGACAATAATAAACCAATACCAATTTAAAAGGTACTTGGACAGGTACACGGATAGAAAAGGTTTAGAGGGATATGGGGAAAATGTGGACAAATGGAACTAGCTTAAATGGGAATCTTGGTCAGCATGGACCATTTGGGCTGAAGGGCTTGTTTCTGTGCTGTATGACTCTATGATTCTAATTCCACAAACAAAATGGTCAAATAACGAGCCCCCCCCCCAACCCCACACTCAACTTATTAAAACCCATTTCTGCAGCTCTGGGGAGCAATGCACTGAGTCACTAAACAAAAGGGAACCACTGTTTTCCATTATCTTTTACAATCATTAGAAGCTGTCAACTCACTAATCCATTAACTGCTGACACCTGGCTACCTAAAATGGGCACTAACTTCACCAACAAGTAACTAATCCAGAGAACTATAGACCAGTTAGCTCAATGTTTCTGCTATGAAAGACAGCAGTTTTTTTGTGCTAAAAGGTCAGACAACAACTGTCTGTAAACAGAGGATTCAATAAAAATAAATGGCACACATTTTAAAGAAGGTAACGTTTGGCTAATATCGATGAATTATTTGAAGAAATAATAGTGATAAAGATAATAAAGTGGATTTGATATACAAAGACACTAAAAGGTCTTTGATAAAGACCCATAACAAAGGTCATGGAGGTGAAACAAAACAATGAATTGCTGGAAATATTCAGCAGATCAGAGGGCATCTGAAGAGGGAAACTTAGATTTACTGACCTTTCATGGTAGCTTTCTCTCCATTTGCTGTATTTTGCTTTTGCTTTCAGGGCAGAAGGGCTGAGGTGACAAGTAGCAGAATGGATTGAAAGGTGGTTATAAACAGGGGGAGAGTTTCAAGGGAGCTTCTAAAATTGGAAGAAAGTGATGTCCCATGGGGATCCATACAAAGACCACCTTGTGCATCACAAAAATAATTTGGACACAGAAATTAGGAGAATGGACTCTGTCTCTACCTCTTGCTGTCTTGGTGAAGCAGCCAGCATAATCAAAGACCCCCACCCACCCAGGTCATTCTCTCTTCTCTCCTCTTCCATCATGTAGAAGATACAGGAGCCTGAGGGCAGGTGCCACCAGACTTAAGGACAGCTTCTACCCCACTGTGATAAGACTATTGAACGGTTCCTTTATAGGATGAGATGGACTATGACCTCACGATCTACCTTGTTGTGACCTTGCACATTATTGCACTGCACTTTCTCTGTAGCTGTGACACTTTACTCTGTACCGTTATTGCTTTTACCCGCACTACATCAATGCACTCTGTACTGACTCAATGTAACTGTACTGTGTAATGAATTGACCTGTACGATCGGTATGCAAGACAAGTTTTTCACTGTACCTCGGTACAAGTGACAATAATAAACCCATACCAATACCAATTTGTGGATGCTATCATATTGCTCAGTAGCAGGGGAGGTGGATACAGCTAATAATATAGACATCTGATACAAAATACTGGGTATGAACAGTCTAGTAGAGCTGGTGGATAAATAGCAAATTAAATTCAATACAGCAGAGTATAAGCTAGTTGTTTTTGGATGGCAGAATAGTTGGCACTTAAACCTTGGAAAGAGTTGGAGGAGAAAAGAGATCTGGGAATATAAATCAGTAATAGTAGCATAATTATGTAATAGGGTTCATTCAAAGAGCAGCAGAATACAAAAGAAGATAAAATATGTCAGATATGTATAACAGCTTGGTTAGTCGGCACTGCTAATATTATGTGCAACATGTTACAAAGGAGATATTGAAGAAATGGAGAATGTGCAGGAAAAATCTACAAGGACATTGCCAGAGTGGCAGAATGAAGCTGTCAGATAAGATAAGATAAGATAAGATAAGATAAGATAAGATAAGATAAGATAAGATAAGATATCTTTATTAGTCGCATGTACAGCGAAACACACAGTGAAATGCAGCTTTTGCAATAGTGTTCTGGGGGCAGCCCACAAGTGTCACCATGCTTCCGGCACCAACATAGCATGCCCACAACTTCCTAACCCGTACGTCTTTGGAATGTGGGAGGAAACCGGAGCACTCAGAGGAAACCCACACAGACACAGGAAGAACATACAAACTCCTTACAGACAGTGGCCGAAATTGAACCAGATTCTCTGGTGCTGTAATAACGCTACACTAACTGCTACACTACCGTGCCTGTCCGTAGCCAGTATGGCTTTGTGAGGAGCAGGTCGTGCTTCACTAGCCTAACTGAATTTTTCGAGGTGGTGACAAAACAAATTGATGAAGGTAGAGTGGTGGATGTGGTGTATATGGATTTTAGTAAGGCATTTAACAAGGTTCCCCATGGTAGGCTCATCCAGAAAGTCATGAGGCATGGAATCCAGGGAAACTTGGCTGCGTGGATTTAAAATTGGCTCACCCACAGAAGGCAGAGGATGGTGGTAGATGGAGCGTATTCTGCCTGGAGGTCGGTGACTGGTGATGTTCCACAGGGATCTTTTCTGGGACCCCTGCTCTTTGTGATTTTTATAAATGACTTGGATGAGGAAGCGGAGGGGTGGGTTAGTAAGTTTGCAGATGACACAAAGGTTGGAGGTGTTGTGGATAGTGTAAAAGGTTGTCGTAGGTTACAACTGGATATAGACAGGATGCAGAGTTGGGCAGAGAAGTGTGAAGAGATACATTTTGGAAGATCGAATTTGAAGGCAGAATACAAGGTTGATGGCAGGATTCCTATCAGTGTGGAAGAACAGAGGGATCTTGGGAGTCCAAGACCATAGATCCCTCAAAGTTGCCATGCAAGTTGATAGGGTGGTTAAGAAGGCATATGGTGTGCTGGCCTTCATTAGTCAGGGGATTGAGTTTGAGAGACACGAGGTAATGTTGCAGCTCTCTAAAACTCTGGTTAGACCACACTTGGGAGTATTGTGCTCGGTTCTGGTCGCCTCATTATTGGAAAGATGTGGAAACTTTAGAGAGGGTGCAGAGGAGATTTACCAGAATGCTGCCTGGATTGGAGAGCATGTCTTTTGAGGATAGGTTGAACAAGCTCGGGCTTTTCTCTTTGGAGCAAGGGAGAGTGAGAGGCGACTTGATAGAGGTGTGTAAGATTATGAGAGGCATAGACAGAGTGGACAGTCAACACCTATTTCCCAGGGCAGCAATGACCAGTACCAGAGGACATCCATTTAGGTGAGTGGAGGAAAGTTTAGGGGAGATGTCAGAGGTAGATATTTTACACAGAGTGTGGTGGGTACCTGGAACGTACTGCCGGGGATGGTGGTAGAGGCTGATACAATAGTGACATTTAAGAGACTCTTAGATAGGCACATGGATGTAAGAAAAATGGAGGGTTATGGCCTGTGTAGGTTGGAAGGGTAGATTGATCAAGGAGTAGGTTTATATAGGTCGGCACAACATCGTGGGCTGAAGCGTCTATACTGTGCTGTACTGTTCTATGTTCTATGTACGAGAAATCCATTCAAGAGTCATACAACAGTGGCTGCACCCTGGCTGGCACAGCGAGTGTGGGCAATTTTTGGGACAGGCACCATGTGTTGACGGACCACTCAGACCCTACAGTTACTCCACTCAGCTCCTCCTGGATGTCATGGAAGTTGCTGTCTCCCTCTCTCTTTGGCTACACCTCTCTGCCCAGTCCAGAGATTTCAAAGTCAAAGTCAAGTTTATTGTCATATGCGTTGGTGTCATATGTACATGAATGGACAGGTGCAATGAGAAACATACCTGCAGCAGCATCACAGGCACATAGCTTCATATGAGCAACATTCAGAAAAAACATAAATTAAACATAAATTATACACAATTTTTACAAGAAAGAACACAATTAGAACAAAAAAGTCCATTTTAGTGCAAAGTGATCAAAGTGTGGCTAAACTGTAGTGATTAGGGTCTTGCCAGTTGACCCTAGGACTGAATGGCTGAAGGGAAGTAGCTGTTCTTGAACCTGGTGGTGTGGGACTTCAGGCTTCTGTGCCTCCTGCCTGATTGTAGCTGTGAGAAGATGGCATGGCCCGGATGGTGGGGATTATTGATGATGGATGAATTCTGTATGGTAAGAAGTTCAACGCTGGACACTGGCCGTTTCTGCTGCCCTCCACCTGCTCTGGGGATCAGTTACAGTGGCCATTTAACCCACCATCCAGCACATCTTTGCAAACTCGACACAGACAGTGCCCAAGGTCGGGATCGAACCCAGATCTCTGGAGCTGTGAAGCAACAGCATCAACTAATGCGCTGCTGTGCCACCGTAGTTGCCTGCTCAAAGGGCAAGACTCTGGGACCCACGTTGGTCCTGGCATTCCTGGTCCTGAACTTAATATTGAAGAGAACAAGATTTCCGTGTGTGACTTCTTGTAACGTGGGGTGTCTGCTTGCTGTGCACCAGCTAGCACTGGGACTGGAAAGAGTGGGGTCCAATGGCTGGAGGATCCAAGATGATTGGAGACTGAACTCTGCTGCACAGATTTACATAGACACACATACACACACATGCATGCACACACATGCATACACACAGAGATGCATGCTAACTAACACATGTTCTCGCCCTTGCCCTCTTCTTTGGCCCACCTCTGTCATTCCTCTCCCTCACTAGTCTCCCCTTCCACCAAATGAAAATCAAACACTTGCAGCTACTGGAAATCTGAAAGTCAGAAAATGCTGGAAACACTCAGCAGGTCAGGCAGCATCTGTGGAAAGTGAAACAGAGTTAAGGTTTCAGGTTGAGAATCCTTCATGAGAACACACCTTCCAGCCGAAACATTAACAAGGTTTTTCTTTCCCCAGATGCTACCTGACCTGTTCAGTGTTTCCAGCATTTTTTGTTTTTATTACCCTCCACTAATCCCTTAGCCTTCACACTCAGTGTCTTTCCTTTTTACCATTTGTACTCATGCCTCTCGCTCTGTGCCCTCCTTCCCCTTTCTCCTGCCTTCCCATCTCTGATCTCTCACCCTCTCTGCCGTGTCCCTCACCCTGGCTGTCTCCCACTCTTCAGCAGGTAGCTACTTGATCTCTTGTGAGGTGAGGTCGCCCCCATCCACCCAATCTCAGCCCCTGCACCAGCCTCCATCTCTCCTCTCTCCAGCGCTCTCAGCAACCAACTGCCAAATGTAGATCAGCCTCCCTCCCCATCCTGGTCCTGGTAACCCTACCAGCCAAGGCTGTTGACACTTTCTCCTCCACCACACCACCCCAAACTTTCTGCAGGAAACCTCAGTAAAGGTCAGTTGCCCACATGGTGCTGCCTGCTATTGGCACAGTGTGGTTACTCAGTGTGTTGCAGTGGGTGGACGGTTCTGCAGGCTGAGAATGGAGTCTTTGTGTCGGTGTGGGAGAATCTCATATGGCCACCATGTTATGAGGCATGTTCACCAGCAGGGGCACACGTGGCTGTGTATGAATTAGATACTGCTTTTCCAAAATTACAATACTTGCAATTGGCTGTAAAATGCTCTGGGACAACAAAGGCTGCAGTAGACAAGTCCAGGTAATCATAGGAGTTTGACTGAGCTACACAACTGTGCCCTCTACTGACTTTCACACTGAGTTACTCCAGGAAGCATGTATTAATTTACCCAGATCAATGATGTTAAATTACTACGGCAGAAAAAGGCATCCAGCTTGGCACTCGTGCAAACACTCTTCCTAATGGAAATGTTGTTTGAGCAGCCAGCTGGCAGGTAGCCTGAATGATAATCATATATTTGCAACCATGCTTCCGAATCAGAACATTCCTTTCTTGGATAAATGCCCTGGAAGAATTTCATTTAGGAAGGCACCTTGTGTTAAGTCCAAAATCAGACAGAGTGTTTGGAACAGTGGATCTCTTGTGTTATAACTTGTGTTATAACTCGGGCAGGCACAGTAGTGTAGCGGTTAGAATAACGCTTTACAGCACCAGCGACCCGGGTTCAATTCTGGCCGCTGTCTGTAAGGAGTTTGTACATTCTCCTTGTGTCTGCATGGGTTTCCTCCGGGTGCTCCGGTTTCCTCCCACATTTCAAAGACGTACAGGTTAGGAAGTTGTGGACATGCTATGTTGGCGCTGGAGGCGTGGCGACACTTGCGGGCTGCCCCCAGAACACTATGCAAAAAGACGTAATTCATTGTGTGTTACGATGTACATGTGATTAATAAAGATATCTTACCTTATACCTGTAACAGACTTAGACATTGAGGCTCTGAGATTCAGGGATTGTAAGGATCATGATGAATGGGAACATCTTCTTCTTAGGCAGTCCCTTGGGATTGTGGATGGGAATACCACTTCCATCTCCTCGCCCCAGCGCTGAGCGCCTGTGCAACTTGCCAGCTGATGGTTTCTGCCCACATGAATCTTCACTCATGAATGTGGCAGAGCTGCCACCTTCCAAGTAGTTCAGGTCAGATCTACTGATGAGAACCACCAACTAAAAGAGCCAAGGCCAGCATCCACTCTGCCACTCCTTCCACGCACCTCCAGTACTGTGGCTCAGCTAGTGGAACTGCTGCCTCAAAGCTCCAGCGACCCTGGTTCGATCCTGACCTCCGGTGCTGTCTGTGTGCAGTTTGCACGTTCTCCCTGTGACCGTGTAGGTTTCCTCCAGGTACTCCAGTTTCCTCCCACATGGGGTTGGTAGGTTAATGAGCCACTGTAAATTGCCCCTAGTGTGATGGTGAGTGGCAAAATATGGATGGAGCTGATGGGAGTGTGGGGAAAATAGAATGGGCTTGGGTAGGATTCATGTAAATGGTGCTTGGTGGTCAGCACGCAATGATGGGCCCCTGGGCTTGTTTCTCCATAACCTGCCTACCCAACACCTGTTTGAAATTAGAAGCAAACCCCCACTCCTCCAAGAGGAAAGTTAAGAGAGAGGAGAGTCACAAGGAAATGGAAGGTTATATTAATTCAGAGTGGAGTTGATACTATTAGTCAGAGTCAGCTCCTTTCCCGCTGCACAAATTAACATTGTAACCATGATACCCAGCGCCCTCTCCAGACCGAGGGAGTAAAATGATTGAACCTCCCAAAAATCTATTTGGAATTACAAACAGGGATTTTCCAGTTTGGAATGATTGGGTCAGGGCAAAGCCTTATTCTTGACTGCTGGATGATACAAGTATTGATCCTAACAGAAATTCAAGGGTCTTAGAGTCATACAGTACAGAAACAGGCCCCTCAGCATAACTTGTCCATGCCAACCAAGGTGTCCACCTAAGCTAGTCCCATTTGCCTGTGTTTGGCCCATATCCCTCTAAACCTTTCCTATCCATGTACTTATCCAAATGTCTTTTAAATGTTGTCTTGAAGGAGGAATGGTAAGGACATAGGGGGAGAGAGTCTGGAGATGGGAGGTTGTTGTTGGGTGTTGGTATTTGGTTAGGAGAAGACAAAGTTCCCAAGTTTCCCACATCAGGCAGGGCCTCTTCTGCTGATCTATGCTGGCCTGGTGAGAACACCAGTGCAGCTCGTTGACAAGGCCTCAGTGAACTACAGTCAGGATCCCTTCATTTTTTCACAGGATATCAGCATTACTGGCTGGGCCAACATTTACAGCCAACCCTGATTGCCTTTGAACTAATTAGCTTGTTAAAGTATTTTATTAGGGAGTTAATAATAAACCATATTGCCATGGGTCTGGAGACCAGGAAATGATGAAAAATTTTCTTATTTAAAGGACTGATTTATTCCATAAAGTGAATTTAAATTTCCAGCTGTTGTGTTAGTATTTGAACTCCTATATCTGGATTACAAGTCCACCAATAAATGGATTACCCATTTAAAACAAAGATGAGATGAATTTGCTCTCTCCGAGGATTGTGAATTCCTGCCCTGGAGAGCCTTTGATGTACGTCATGACTTAACATCCGAGGCTATGATAGATGGATTCTTGCACAAGGGTTAAGGACATCAGGCAGGAACGTGAAACTGAGCGCAAAGGTCAGTCAGCCACAATGGTATTCAATGCTGCAGTGAGCTAGAAGGGATGGATGGTCTATTCCCACTCTTATTTCTCATGATACTGTATACTATGTCAAAGGACATGGACTGGGCAATTCTATGCAGCTTCATGGAGTGTGTCCCTGGGAAGGCTGATAACACCTGCCACAATCCATTGGAGTGATGCTCCATGGGGGAAAGCCAGCATCTGGTTTGTATTACATGCTGAAAGCTAACATCAACCTCTGTGAATGTTTGGAACCTGTGAGTGACTGGGACAAACATCTGCCCTGTCTGCAAACTAAATGAGGCAGCATCTGAGGGAGAATGCCATTCAGAATCTGAAAGGATGGACATCTGCTTGAGGAAAATAACCTTGAGAACAGACACAGCATGGACTTGATGGGCCAAATGTCCTCCACTATCATTATGATTCTATGAATCAGGAAGGTGCAAATAGATCCTGAAAGGGGTCCTAGTTTGTAGGGTGTTCTGTCTCTCTGATTGCCAGCAAGGCAGCTGTCTGACTTTCCATGGGAATGGGGCATCAGCTTGCTCCCAGGCCAATTTCTACTGTCTGCTGGAGATTCCTCAAAGCTCCCATAAGCTGCAATAGTGACCAGCAAAGAGAAAGTTTCTCTGATGAACAGGAGCTGAACAGCCTAGCCTGTCAGTAGCTGCACACACCTGGAGACTTCCTTCAGAACCTGCACAAAGATGTTCCACAAACAGCCTTCTATTCCACTAAGTACCAATGGAGTGATAGGGGCCTTATCTCTGCAGCCTTCTCTAGGAGGGTGGCTCAATGAATCTAATTGGATTCTACAACAGGCACATCGATCACATCTATTTGTAGTGTGCAGTGAAAACTGAAAAACTATCCCCTAGTTTCAGGAGATGTTTCACATACAGCACAAACAATGTTGATAAGGCAAAGGATCTGCTGGGTTAACTGGATTGTTGGCTATTATATTGGGTCTTTTCACAATCCACATCATTCTCCAATCAAGATCCACCAAAGTGTTGGGTGTCTAATGGCCTCATTGCATTCAGACCAGCTGAACCAATGAATTAATTTATGCAGTACCAAATTACTCAGGAGTTGCATTGGTAATCTCTAACACCTACCCAGATCTACCTCGATCTTTCCTGATTATGCACACCTGGCGAGGTGGGGACCAATCACCATGAGGTCCAGGGATGAAGGATTTCAACCCTGAGATTAGACTGGGGAGGCTGAGGTTGTTCTTCTTAAAGCAAAGGCAGTCGGGAAGAGAGTTGATTGCCGGTGCACAAGATCGTGCAGGTAATCAAAGGTTAAACAGGTATCATGGGTTCAACAGAGAGCACCTGTTCCCATGAGCAGATGGGAAAAGAGAAAGAGATGGATGTGAGGAAACAGTTTTTTTTAACACATGACGATCTGGAACTCACTGCCTAAATGGTTGGTGGAATCAAAGACAATCGGGGCTCTCAAAAGGGAGTGGGATGGGTGCTTGAGAGAAAGTAATAAGCAGGGAACAAAACTCTGTAGACTGCTCTGTAGTGAGCTGGCATGGACTTTATGGTCCAAATGACTTCCCGCTGTGCCACAGTAATTCCGTAAAATGATTAGTTCATAGACTAATGCAGTATGGGATATTTGACGATGGTTGAATTAGTTTCATATTTTTTTAAAGTTGGCGATTTCCATTTCAATGAGCTGCAGCTTTAATAAGCAATAAATGATACGTGTAAATGGTAATGAGGGAATTGGCCAGCTGGGCCTGAAACAAAGCAAATATTGACCCTGGTGGATTATTGACACTGCATTAACTATCAGCCTAGAAGCCATTAATTCCTCTTTTTTTTTAAGGGAACAGAGTTTACAAACCATCCACAATGTAGAATGGCAAATTTGAACTGTAGTCAGTATAGTCACACAGTTACACATAGCTTCTAAAATTTTTCTTTGTAAATGGAAAATACCTGGGATCTTTTCACAGTGGTAGGATGAAGTGAAGTGCTGGCAGTTGGTATCTAAGGGATCCTTGTGATGGAGATGACCCAGTACATTACTGTGTCTGCGCCTCCACTGCAACAAATTGGAGCAGCTTCTGGCAGTTCTATTGTCAGATAGGAACTGGAATTGGTTTATTATTGTCACATGTACTGAGATACACTGAAAAGCTTTTGGTCGCGTGCCATCCATACGTAAGTACATCAAGGTAGTGAAAAGGAAAACAGAATGCAGAATATAGTGTTACAGAAAAAATGCTGTGCAGGTAGACAAATAAAGTGCAAGGGCCATGACGAGCTACATTGGGAGATCAAGAGTTCATCTATTAGCATACAAGAGGTCCATTCAAGAGTCTAATAACAGCGGGAGAGAAGCTGTCCTTGAGCCTGGTAGTACATGCTGTCAAGCTTTTGTATCTTCTGCCTGATGGGGGTGGGAGAAGAGAGAATGACCGGGGTGGGAGGGGTCCTTGATTATGTTGACTGCTTTCCCAAGGCAGCGAGAAGTGTAGACAGAGTCAATGGAGGGGAGGCCGATGGCACAACTGGCCAGACCAAGCATGGTCTTAAGGAATAATACCGTTGACCGTGCTTTCTCTAGTCACTATCCTCCTCTTAAATAGTCCCTCAGTAGACCACTGACAGCCTGCATACTGTTCCATTCCACCCAGTCCCCAAGCTTGTGCAAGGGGAAAATAAAATCAGTTTCTTTCAGTCATAGCAGGGGAAATGGCCATTACTGTGCAAGGTCAACATATAATCCCGAATTGTTTAGAAGATGGTGGTGGTAAGCAGCCTTCTTGGACTGCTCCAGTCTTCTTGGTGAAGGTACTCTCACACCTGGTAGCTCGGGACATTTAGGTGACCCACTTCGTCTCTGCCCTCGCAGGAAGCCACCCACTTCATCTAATGCCCATGTCAATTCTATCGTCAAGGTTTGCAAGTTGACCTGTTACAAGTCTCTGTGGGCATTGCAGCAATCTTGCTGGCTAACTATGCTGCCATAAGGTAACATTGTTTGCTAGTCTGATCCCCACTTTGTTGATGACTGAAAGGAGATGTAATGAGTCAGAATGCATTTGTTCTGCTTTTTGTACATGTTACATGCTGCAGTAAGTGTTTGTCTCTTAACCATTAAAAAACATTGTAAGGTAAACAATGAGTCATAAAAGCTTACAGCATAAAGGAGGTCATCTTGCCCAGTTCTTTGAAATTTTCTACCCCCTCATTCTTTCCATCAGGTCCTGCAATTATTTTCCATTGGCAGATGTACATACAGAAGTCTGACTGTCTTGTGTGAAACATCAGCCAATATAGAAACGTTGAGGAAACCTTTTGTAACTCCAGAATGAACTCCTGAGAGGAGCTTGCTCTGAACTGCCTTACAGGGAAGACACAAGATCTGCAGATATTGGAATCTGGAGCAACAAATAATCTGCTGGAGGAACCCAGCAGGTCGAGCAGCATCTGTGGGGGGAAAAGGATCGTTGACGTTTTGAGTCCTGATGCAAGGTTTCAACCTTGTTGCTGCTTTGCAGGGAACCCTCCTTTCCCCAATTCCTGAGAAAAATAATGTGCTTGTGATACTGAAAACTTGTTTTGATGATGATCTTCCTGTTAATTTCTTGCAAATTAACAAACTTCTTTCCTTTAACATTGGAAGTCAGCAGCTGCCTGATGGACTCCTATCTAGAATCTCAACACTAATTCAGGAAAAGCTGTGTTAATGATTAATTTTGTTGAAAGGTTAATATAAACATACACTACTCTGTACAAACCTAGTAATAGTCTTTTATACACAGAGATTATCTACTGAACAGCTGAATCACCCAGAATTATCTTATTGGGTATATAATGTCCCAATCTATAAGGACTGGGACCTGATTGCTATCTTCTAGCCCCCGTCTCAGTTGTCCTCTTGATCTTTTATATACTTGCAAAGCACACTCAAAGTATTTTCTATATATTTCTATTCCTTGGAAATGGAGTGGAAAAATGTCATCTTCCGTCCCAATGGACTACCTAAAAAGAAGATATGTTTATAAAACATATTTGAGTTTTGTTTTTATTTTCGTTGTCAATATTTTTTCATGCTCTTTCTTTGGCTCCCTCATTTCCCTTTAAATTTTAACTCTGCTTTCCATACTCTTTGAGGCTTTCTGCACTATTCAGCTCTCAATATTTGACATACGGTTCCTGTTATGTCTTCTGTGCACTTAGTCATCCAGCAGGCTCTAGATTTAACCGTCCTACCCTTTTTTTCTTTGTGGGAGCAGTCAGTTATGGCAGGGCTTACATTCTATAACAGGCTACAAGATGAAGACAGGCTGCATAGTTAACAACAGCGCATCCCTTCCTGATGAGCTTAACGCATTCTATGTGCGTTTTGAACAGAAGGGAAATGGATTGTCACCACCCACCCTGTTAGCCTCCAATGCAACTGAACTCGTGGTCACCATCGGGGACATAAGATCAGTCTTCCGGAGAGTGAATATGAGGAAAGCATCTGGCCCACATTGTGTCCCTCGCCGAGTGCTCAGATCTTGTGCTGATCAACTGGTAGGAGTATTTGCAGACATATTCAACCTCTCCCTGCTTCACTCTCAGGTTCCCACCTGTTTTAAGAAGACCACTATCATCCCGCTCCTGAAGAAAAGCAAGGTAACATGCCTTAATGACAACCGACCAGTGGCTCTGACATCCAACATCATGAAGTGCTTTGAGAGGCTGGTCATGACTCCAACCTCCCAGACAACCTCGACCCACTGCAATTCACCTATTGCCAAAACAGGTCTATAGCAGAGACCATCTCCCTGGCCCTACACTCAGTCTGGAGCATCTGGACAGTAGAGACACCTACGTTAGGCTATTGTTTATTGACTATAGCTCCGCCTTCAATACTATATTTCCAAGCAGACTCGTCACCAAACTCCTAGACCTAGGACTCAACACCTCCCTCTGTAGCTGGATCCTTGACTTCCTGACCAACAGACCACAATCAGTGAGGATAGGCAACAATACCTCCAGCACAATTATTCTCAACACTGGTGTGCCACAAGGCTGTGTCCTCAGCCCTCTACTCCACTCCCTATACACTCATGACTGTGTGGCCAGATTCTGCTCTAAGTCCATCTACAAGTTTCCAGATGATACCACTGTAGTAGGCCGTATCTCAAATAACGATGAGTCGGAGTACAGGAAGGAGAGAGAGAGCTTAGTGGCATGGTGTCATGACAACAACCTTTCCCTCAAAGTCAACAAAACAAAAGAGCTGATCATTGACTTCAGGAAAGGGGGTGGTGTACATGCACCTGTCTACATCAACGGTTATGAGGTCAAGCGGGTTGAGACCTTCAGTTATTAAGAGTGAACATCACCAATAGCCTGTCCTGGTCAAATCATGTAGATACCACAGCCAAGAAAGCTCACCAGCACCTCTACTTCCTCAGGAGGCTAAAGAAATTTGGTTTGTCCCCTTTGACACTCACCACCTTTTATCAATGCACCATAGAAAGCATCCTATCTGGATGCATCACAGCTTGGTATGACAACTGCTCTGCCCAGGACTGCAAGAAATTGCAGAGAGTTGTGGACACAGCCCAGCACATCACGAAACCAGATTCCCCTCCATGGACTCTGTCTTTACCTCTCGCTGTCTTGGTGAAGCAGCCAGTATAATCAAAGACCCGACCCACCCGGGTCATTCTCTCTTCTCTCCTCTCCCATCGGGCAGAAGATACAGGAGCCTGAGGGCACATACCACCAGACTCAAGGACAGCTTCTATCCCACTGTGATAAGTCTATTGAATGGTTCCCTTATATGATGAGATGGACTCTGACCTCACAATCTACCTTGTTGTGACCTTGCACCTTATTGTCTACCTGCACTGCACTTCCCCTGCAGCTGTGACACTTTACTCTGTATTGTTATTGGTTTTACCTGTACTTCCTCAATGCACTCTGTACTAACTCAATGTAACTGCACTGTGTAATGAATTGACCTGTACGATCAGTATGCAAGACAAGTTTTTCACTGTACCTCGGTACAAGTGACAGTAATAAACCAAAACCAATACTTGAACACCTTGCATCTCCTTCTTAAAATCCTCCCATCCGTCAGAGACTGATTTAACTTCAAGTAACGGTTTCCTGTCCACTTTTGTTAAACCATTTTCAGTATAGTAAAGTTGCCCTTACCACAGATTAGAACTTTTACTCCTATTTTGGCTGGGTTTGGGATTCTTCAGAACAATAGATTAAATGAATCTAAGGCTTGAAGTTTTCTTGCCTTAATAGAGAGGCCCAAGTACAGGCAGTTGCCAGGTTACACAAGAAAGTGCAGATCCTGGAAATCTGGAGCAATGCACAAAAAGTGCTGGAGGAACTCAGCAGGTCAGGCAGCAGTTATGGAGGGAAATGACTGGTCGACATTTCGAGCTGAGACCCTTCATCAGGACTGGAAAGAAAGAGGGCAGAAGCCAAAGGTTACGACAGGGTTCCATTCCTAAAATCTGTTCATAACCCAAAACTATAAGTGGGAAATGAACAAATACTTTATGCCTGTCTTCTCGGAAGAAGGCACAAAAAACCTACCTAAAAAGAGGTGAAACTGAGGTGAGACTGGGCAACTGAAGGAAATTAGAGGTTTGCAGAAACAGCTGCGATGGGAGAACGAGCAGGAGCGAGAAGAGCAGCCACAAGCCAGCTTCACCAACTCAGTGAGTCTGCTCAGTGTTCCCAACTCTGCTCGGCTCGACCCAGCCCCTGATCGTTACGCCTCAGGTGGGGAGAGAACTGTGGAAGTGCCCCATTCCCACCCGGCAGAAGATGCCTGAGCCCCTACTGGTCTCCCAGACGCTCGCTCGTATGTACAGGCTGTCCATAAGTCAGGGGTTAGTAACCTGGGGAGAACCGGTATGGAAGTAATAGAAATAACAGTAATATTTATTTTCATGAAAGAGATATTCACAACAAATATATTTCTTGTATTAATTCTTATATTTTCTTACAACATTGAAGGAGGCTGTTCAGCCCATTGAATCTCTACTTGCTTTCAGCACAAGCCCAACCCCTCACCTACTTTCCTGCAACCTATCCTCTCTTACATTAACTCTGCTCTAATTCTCCTCCCACCCACATAGATGAGGGGTGATTTACATTAGCTGATTAACCTACCCTCTCTGGGATGTGGGAGGAAACCAGAGAACCCAGGGGAATCCCACATGATCAGAGGGGCAATGTATAATCTCCAAATAACAGTGAAAGCCAGGATGGAACCCTGGTCACTGCATCTGTGAGACAGCAGCATTAGAAACCCATAGATTGTGTGTGGGTGGTGAAATGGGGAATCCCTAGCTGTTCTGAGGCACCTCATTCCAGTATATCAGTTATTGCTGCAGGGTATTTTCCGCATTTCCTCTGTCTCTCTGTTCTGTTCTGACGGGGCTTTTTGCAATCAGGAACTATTTGAACAAAAGTTAATGTTATCTTGTGAAGTGTATGCTTGCTTTAAAACATGTCAAATGTATTTCTACAGGTCCAACAATTAAACTAAATTATAAATTAAAGCTTCCTTAATAAGGCACCTTCAACAGAGCCAAGCAGCATTAATGAAGGCCTTAGTTGGATGAAAGCTGCTTTTGCAGTATCAGGCAGTTTCCTGTCTTTTTATTTATAATACCTTTTGACTTCCCCTTTTTTTGTAAAGCACAAAGACATTTGTCTGCCTGAATTTGTCTCCACATTTCAGCGCAGGGAGTAACAATGACTTTGAAAGGCAGGCAGAAAAGACCTTTTAATGTTACTAAGTTAACGTTCAGTATTTTAATGTGTAGATTATTTTATAAACAGTATTTGTTGGATACATTAAGATCTATAAAGTGATACATATTGACATTGTAGAAAAAAAAGCCAATTTTTTGATTTCATAAATTAAGGGAGGAATTCCTGTTGCAGAAATTCTTCCATTAATTTGCAGCACAGTGGCCCAGCCAGCAGTGCTACTGCCTCACAGCTCCAGCAACCTGGTTTTAGTCTTGGCCTCCAGCGCTGCCTATGTGGAGTTTGCACATTCTCCCTTTGACCATGTGGGTTTCTTCCTGGTGCTCTGGTTTCTTCTCATATCCCAGATATGTGCAGGTTGATAGATTAATTGGACACTGTAAATTGCCCTTAGCATAAAGGTGAATGGTAGAATCAGGGGGCAGTTAATTAGAATGTAGGGAGAGTAAAATAAGTTAGCGCAAGATTGATATAAATGGACTCAGTGGGCTGAGGAACCTGTTCCTGTTCTTTAACTCTCGCTATGACTCTAGGTATTTTACTCTGAGAGCAGCAAGCATGACAATGACTTTGGATTCAATTCTATACACAAAACTTTCTGTAGCTATCTTGGGGAGGTACGACCTATGGAAAGCCATTGTGAGAGCAAAAAGGCAATTCCGTGTGAAACTAGAGACACAATTGGATGCACGACAGCTGTGGCAGGGTTTGCATGCCATTACTTCCTATAAGGCGAAACCTAACAGTGTAAATGGCAGTGATGCCTCACTCCTTGATGAGCTCAACACCTTTTATGCACACTTTGAAAGGGAGAATAACACTACACCTGTGCAAATCCCCACAGCATCCAGCGACCCTGTGATCTCTGTCTCAGAGGCCGATGTCAGGACATCCTTCAAGAGGGTGAACCCTTGCAAAGCGTCGGGCCCCGATGGTGTACCTGGCAGGGTACTGAAAATCTGTGCCAACCAACTGGTTGGAATATTTAAGGACATCTTCAACCTCTCACTGCTGCAGTCAGAGGTTCCCACCTGCTTCAAAAGGGCATCAATCATACTGATGCCCAAGAAGAGCAGGTCAGCTGCCTCAACAACTGTTGCCTGGTAGCACTCACGTCTACTGTGATGAAGTGCTTTGAGAGGTTGGTCATGACTAGAATTAACTCCTGCCTGAGCAAGGACCTGGACCCGCTGCAATTTGCCTACCGCCGCAACAGGTCTACAGCAGATGCAATCTCACTGGCTCTCCACTCGACTTTGGAGCATCTAGACAACAGCAAAACATACTATTTTAACATAAGGCTACTGTTTATCGATTACAGCTCGGTGTTCAACACCATCATCCCCTCAGTACTAATTGACAAGCTTCAAAACCTGGGCCTCTGTACCTCCCTCTGCAAATGGATCCACAACTTCCTTATCGGGAGACCACAGTCAGTGCAGATTGGTAGTAACATCTCCTCCTCGCTGACAATCAACACAGGTACCCTTCAAGGATGCATGCTTAGCCCACTGCTCAACTCTCTCTACACTCATGACTGTGTGGCTGGGCACAGCTCAAACACCATCTGTAAATTCGCCGATGACATCTCTGTTGTTGGCAGGATCTCAGATGGCGATGAGGCGGCATATATGAGTGAAACAGATCGGTTGGTTGAGTGGAATTGCCCCAACAACCTCACACTCAGTGTGAGCAAGACCAAGGAATTGATTGTGGACTTCAGGAAGGGGAAGTCGGGAGAACACACACCAGTCTTCATTGAGGGGCCAGCGGTGGAAAGGGTGAGCAGCTTTAAGTTCCAGGGTGTCAAGATCTCGGAGGATCTATCCTGGGCCCAACATATTGATGCAGTCATGAAGAAGGCATGCCAGCGGCTCTGCTTCATTAGGAGTTTGAAGTAATTTGGTATGTCACCAAAGTCTCTTGCAAATCTCTACAGATGTATGGTGGAGAGCTTTCTGACTGGTTGCATCACAGGCTGGTCTGGAGGCTCCAATGAGCAGGATTGAAAGAGGCTGCAGAGGGTTGTAGACTCAGCCAGCTCCATCATGGACACAAACCGCATCCCCCCCCCCCCCCCAGCCATCAAGGACGTCTTCAAGAGGTGGTGCCTCAAGAAGGTGGCATCCATCACTAAGGACCCTCACCATTAGGACATGCCCTCTTCTTGTTACCACCATCAAGGAGGAGGTAGAGGAGCCTGAAGACTCACACTCAATGATTCAGGAACAGCTTCTTCCCCTCTGCTGTCAGATTTCAGAACAGTCCATGGACCCGTGAACATTACCTTGTAATTCCTTCTTTTGGCACTGTTTATTTTTATAATCTATAATAATGTTTATGCCTTTGCACTGTACTGCTGCTGCAAACAACAAATTTCACATCATATACATCAGTGATAATAAACCTGATTCTGTAAAACAAAACGCAAGACAGTCTTATGCAACTCCAAAGTAATACGGGTGAGTTCAATTTTACCACATTTTTTCTTGTGGGTGATATTGCATTAAGCTTTATTCAAGTTGTGCAATACCTCCTTGAGCCATTGTAAGCTTTCCTTTAAATTGCATCATAGACTCATTCAGCATGGAAAAAGGCCTTTCAGCCCACCATGTCCATGCTGACTTGTGGGCACCACCTATTAATCCCCTTTTCCTGCACGTGGCCAATAGCCTTCTATGCCAAGGCAATTCCAGTGCTCGCTTAGGCACTTCTTAAATCCTGCCAGTGACTTTACTTCCACCACTCTCTCAGGCAGTGCATTCTGGTGGCCAGAACTGCACGCAGTAATCCAGCTGAGGTTTGACCAATGAGTTATAGAGTTGGAGCATAACCTCTGTGCTCTTGTATTCAAATGTTGAAGTGTTATTGTTTTGTTCTATCCACAGTGTCTCTGCACCATTTCCTGTTGTTTGTGGCCTGTTTCTAATTCCTCCCACCCTCACAGAACCCCTCAGCCACACCTCTTGCTACCCATTCACTCCACCACACCTCTTCCTATTGCTGCCTGTCCTCAGATCATAGCACCTGGCTGGAATCCTTTACAAATTGATGGCCCTGTTCGCACCATGCTTCACAAATCTATGAGGCAAGTTTTGCTGTCCAAAACTGATAGTTTCACTTGTTTTTGAACAGAACTGCCAGCATCACCATTTTAAACTTTGCTAAGTCCAAAGATAAATCCCAGCCTTGCTGTAATTCCACAGTGCTCTGGGAGTTATTTTCCGTCTTTGCAACAGGTCAACCTGACAAAAGGTCCAAATCCCAATCCACAATGATTTCAATGGGAAATGTAGGCCCATGGATTAGGAGGCAAATTATTTTATTATTAAATTATATTATTGTTGTTTAGTTTTCAGTTACTCCTTGCTTTGGAGACATTTAAACTGTTAAAATCCTTAACTGATCAGCAGAAGCTAGGAACCTAAATACAGAAATAGAAAATGCTGGAAACACTCAGCAGCTCAGGCAGCATCTGTGGAGAGAGAAACAGAGTTGATGTTTCAGGTTGATGACCCTTCATGCTGAAATCATTGACAGCTTTGGTGGAAATCAAAGCTCCAATCCAGCTTTGTCTTTTGTCAAAGTCCCTCAGAAGTGTTCTGGGGAAGGCCCTCAGCATTACAGTGCCGAAAGCCTACCCTCCATCTGGACCCTACCATCCAACTGCTGGGGAGGATGCCGAGCGAGATTGGCCCTCCACATCTGTCCTGGGAAGTGTGGGGACTAGAAGCAGTAATTCTGGGCAATGGACTAGATTAACACGATCTGGACCAATACCTATTCTAGGGGAAATGCAAATCTTTTACCCAGCCACCTCAGTTTCTGACGACACCATTCAGATTATAAATGGTGTAAGAGTACACTATTGTTAAACTTGAAGTTACACTGTAGGGGATTTTAAATTGTGCAGTGGGGGAATATTCCTGAATATAAAATCTACTGATCACTTGTGACAGGAGCCAGCATATTCACATGGGGGAATATGAAATTCAGATGAAAATTTGTATCAGCATGCCATCAGTCTGTCTAGAGATTGAGTTCATATCCCTGTAATTGCCTGTACTTTCATGATATGGAAATGTAATAGAGCTTTCTCATCTGAAGCATTAAGTCCTTGGTAATATTTGGTTCTACATAGTCATTTGTCATGTTTTTCAAAGGCCAGTGACCATGCATTTTCCTTGCAAACATAAGACCACAATTATTCAAAGTCTGTTTGGGGAATGAAAGAAACCATGACAACTTCTCCCAGCATAAACAGGGTAATGGAGTAAGTGGAGAATAGTCACATAAAGTTTGTGCATAAATTCAGTCTCTATCACTTACAGTTTGTTTGACAGGAAAGTTATCCAATCATCCCCACTCGGCTGGCTACAGTAAAGCCAAAATAAAATTGAAGTTGAGTTTGCCACTAGTCACCATGTGGCCAGCAGGTGTCAGTGCAGAGTTGGTTTGTCAAACTCTGTTTCGAAGGTATTGATCTGTTTTTCTTTGACAGAAGTTGCCTGAATACAGGATTTATACATTTTAAAAGGGCAGAACTTGTACATTTCACACCAGCAAGGTTACATGTGTAAAGCAAAAAAAAACTGCAGTTGTTAGAAAACTGAAGTAAAAACACAAAATACTGGAAGTACTCAGGAAGTCACAGAGTAATTGGTAATTGAGTTATTATTGTCAATGTACTGAGATACATTGAAAAGCTTTGTTTTGCATGCCTTCCAGAGGGATCATTTCAAACACAAGTACATCAAGGACAAAAGGAAAAACAACAACAGAATGCAGAGTGTAGTGTTACAGAGAAAATGCAGTGCAGATAGGCAAATGAGGTGCAAGGTCCATGACGAGGTAGATTAAGAGATCAAGAGTTCATCTTTATTGCACAAGAGGACCATTCAGGAGTCTTAAAACAGCTGTCCTTGAACCTGATAGTGTGTGTTTTCAAGCTTTTGTATCTTCTGCCCGACGGAAGGGGGGAGAGGAGAGAATGACTGGGGTGGGTGGGGTTTTTGATTATGTTGACTGCTTTCCCGAGGCAGTGGCAAGTGCAGACAGAGTCCATGGAGGGGTGGCTGGATTTCATGATAGACTGGGCTGTGCTCACAACTCACTGCAATTTCTTGTGGTCTTGGGCACAGCAGTTGCCATACCAAGCTGTGACGCATCCGGATAGGATGCTTTCCATGGTGCGTCTCTAAAAATTGGTGAGGATCACTGGGAACATGTCGAATTTCCTTAGCCTTGTGAGGAAGTAGAGGTGGTGGTGTGTTTTCTTGGCCATAGCGTCTATGTGGCTGGACCGGGACAAATTGATGGTGGCATTTACACCTAGGAATTTGAAGCTCTCAACCATCTGCACCTCAGCACCATTGATACAAACAGGAGCATGTAGTCTGTCTGCTTCCTGAAGTCAATGACCAGCTCTTTTGTTTTGCTGACATTGATGTAAAGGTTGTTGTCTTGACACCACGCTACTAGGCTCTCTATCTCGTTCCTGTACTCCGAATCATCGTTATTTGAGATCCAGCCCTACAGTGGTGTCATCTGCGAACTTGTAGATGGAGGTAGAGCAGAATCTGGCCACACAGTCCTGAGTGTAGAGGGAATAAAGTAAGAGGCTGAGGACACAGTCTTGTGGGGCACCAGTGTTGAGAATAATCGTGGTGAAGGTGTTGCTGCCTATCCTCACTGATTGCAGTCTGTTGGTCAGGAAGTCATAGATTCATAGAGATTCATAGAGTAATACAGCACGGACAGAGGACCTTCAGCCCAACTCAGCCATGCTGATCAGGATGCCTATCTAAACCAGTCCCATTTGCCCGTGTTTGACCATATCCTTCTAAGCTGTTCCTATCCATGTACCTGTCCAAATATCTTTTAAGTGTTTTTATTGTACCCACCTCAACCACTTGAAGCTGCCCCTCAAGTCCCTTTTAAAACTTCTCACCTTACACCTATGCCCTTTAGCTTTTGATTCCCCAACCAATGGAAAAAATAGTGTGCATTCACCCTTTCTATGCCCCTTATGCTTTTACACCCCTCAATAAGGTCACCCCTCAGTCTCCAACACTCCAAGGCAAGGATCCAGTTGCAGAGGGAGGTGCTGAGTCCTAAGTCTAGCAGTTTGGAGATGAGTCTGTTTAGAATTATGATATTGAAGGAGGAGCTATAGTCAATAAGTAGGAGTCTGACATACGTGTCCTTGTTATCCAGATGTTCCAGGGTAAGGCCAGGGAGATGGCATCCACCGTGGACCTGTTTTGGGAGTAGGTGAATTGCAATGGGTCAAGGTTGTCCAGGAGAATGAAGTTGATGTGCGCCATGACCAGCCTCTCGAAGTACTTCATGATGGTGGACGTCAGAGTCATTGGGCGGTTGTCAGTAAGGCATGTTACCTTATTTTAATTTGGCACTGGGATGATAGTGGTCTTCTTAAAGTAGGTGAGAACCTGAGATTGGTGTAGGAAGAGGTTAAAGATGTCTGCGAATATTCCCACCAGCTGATCCACGCAGGATCTGAGACACGGCCGGGGTCTCCATGCTGGCCGGTGCTTTCCACGGGTTTGCTCTCTGGAAGCGTGATCTTACATCTGCGACTGTAACTGTGGATACAGGTGCATCTGAGGCAATCGGGGTGAGTGGTGTCATTTCATTGACCATCTTTTCAAAACGTGCATAGAATGAATTGAACTCATCGGGTAGGGATGTGTCATTGCCAGCGATACTGCCTGACTTTGTTTTGTAGCCCGTTATAGCATGCAAGCCTTACAGCAACAGACAGCTGGTCGGGGACTCTGTTTTGGTCTGGTATTGTCTCCGGGCATCCCTGATAGGTTTACGAAGGTCGTACCTCAATTTCTTGTATAGGTCAGGGTCACCCAATTTGAACACTGCAGACCTAGACTTCGGTAGGGAGTGGATCTCTTGGTTCATCCATGGCTTCTGGTTGGGGAACACCCAGATTGACCTCTTCGGTATGCAGTCCTCTACACAGTTGTTGATGAAGTCCGTGACGGCTGTAACATAATCATTTAGATTGGCCACTAAATCCTTGCATATGGACCAGTCTGCCAACTCAAAGCAGTCGTGTACAAGCTCATCAATTTCCTCGAACCAGCACTGTATGACTTTTTGTACTGGATCCTCACATTTCAGTGTCCGGTCAGATTAAATTTGTGTTTGTTTTAATTAATTCTTTAAATGCTTCATTAAAGGCCTCAGGATGTCTCAAAAGCCTGGCCTTGAATATTCCTCCTTCACAACTCTTAAGCAACTGCTGAGAAATTTGAACTTATGACCTTCTGACCCAAAGAGAGAAATATAGCTTCCGAACCAATGTTGATGACCAATCCTGTTACGCTTAAAACCAGAGATGGGATTTAAAGGTAAACATTTTTGTCAGAATTGACCAGAGAACCAGAAACTTTTTCTCACTCCACAGAGACCACCTGACGTGCTGATAATTTCCAACATGTTCTGTTTTTATTTCAGATTTACAGCATCTGCAGTATTTTGTGTGTGTGTGGGACTTAATTTAAATGGTAATGGATAAAATTAGATACCAGGACGAGGTATTAAATATGAAATGAAGTATGATGCATGTTACAAGTTTGACTGGGCTCATTGTGGCATGTATTGTGCCCGTGCTTTTGATGCAATACAGAAGCACAGCAAATTGCATGGTGCCTCCATGCAACACTCCTTTAGGTGCGTTGCAGTGGAAATTAGAACATGTTTTCCAAAGAACCACTTTTCTGGACGCTGCTCCAAATAGTACTGCAGCACCCCGCACACACACTGACCCTCAGTTGACATAGGTCCTGATGTTCCCAGCCTCACCCACCAATTTCCTCCCCACTCAAATTATAGAGTGGCTCAGTTCCACATCCTTCCAACTTTGAATAAGGGGGCTGCCAAGGCACATTAAGGTCCAGGAGTCTGAAGACCCACACCTCAAGGTTCAACAACAGCTTCTTCCCCACTGTCATCGGGTTCTTGAACCAACCTGAAAAACCCTAATTCTACCCTGGACTATACCTCCCTCAACTTGCACTAATGTTGTTATTTTATTTTTGTTTTTTGTGTCATGTATAATTTACATTGAGTTAACTTTATATTTGTCATATTTGTAATGTTCTGTGCTGCAGCTGAAAAAAAGCTAATTTTCTTGGTACTTATACCCTGGGTATGTATGCCCATGGTAATAAACTTGAACTTGAATTTGAACAAATAATGGAGGAACTTAAGGATTTTGGAGTGCATGTCCACAAATCTTTGATGGTAGTATTGCAGATATGGTCATTAAGAAGGCATTCAGGGGACTTGCCTTTATTAACTGAAGCATGGTACGCAAAAGTAAAAAGGTTATTCTGAGACTGTTTAAAGCAATGGTTAAGCCACAGCTTGAACACTTTGTCTGGTCACAAGATCACAAGATCACAAGATAAGGGAGCAGAAGCAGGCCATTCGGCCCATCAAGTCTGCTCCAAGGAAAAGGGAAAAAGAAATGGGGTGGGAAAAAAAGAGAGAGAGAAAAAAAAACTATTCTAATCCCATTTGCCAGCCTTATCCCCATATCCCTTGATACCCTGACTATTTAGATATCTGTCTATCTCCTCCTTGAATACCCCCACTGATCTGGCCTCCACTGCTGTGCGTGGCAAGGAGTTCCACAATTTCACCACCCTCTGGGTAAAGAAACTTCTCCTCATCTCTGTCTTGAAACTGTACCCTCTAATTCTAAGATTGTGCCCTCTGGTCCTGGACACGCCCACCAAGGGAAACAGCCTAGCCACATCTACTCTATCCTTACCTGTCAACATTTTAAATGTCGCTACGAGGTCCCCTCTCATCCTTCTGTACTCCAGCGAGTACAGTCCAAGAGCCGACAAACGCTCATCATACTTAAGCCCTTTCATTCCTGGAATCATTCTCGTAAATCTCCTCTGAACCCTCTCCAACGTCAGCACATCCTTCCTAAGATGCGGGGCCCAAAACTGCGCACAGTATTCCAAATGAGGCCTCACTAGCGCCCCGTAGAGCCTCATCAACACTTCCTTACTTTTATACACTATACCTCTCGAGATGAATGCCAACATAGCATTCGCTTTCTTAACCACCGATCCAACCTGGTGGTTAACTTTTAAGGTATCTTGTATGAGTACCCCCAAGTCCCTTTGTACTACCGCACTATCAATCTTCTCTCCTTCTAGATAATAATCTACCCGCTTATTTCTACTTCCAAAGTGTACAACTGCACATTTCTCAACATTGAATCTCATCTGCCATTTCCTTGCCCATTCTCCTAAACTGTCTAGGTCCCTCTGCATTCTTTCTATTTCCTCTATGCTCCCTACTCCTCCACTTATCTTGGTGTCATCCGCAAACTTAGCCACACAACCATTTATTCCATCATCCAAATCATTGATGTACAAGGTAAAAAGGAGAGGCCCCAACACCGACCCTTGCGGCACACCACTAGTAACCGGTAACCAACCAGAACGAGATCCTTTTATTTCCACCCTTTGCTTCCTGCCAACCAGCCAATTCTCCACCCATTTTGCTACCCTGCCCATAATTCCATGAACTCTCATCTTATTAATCAGTCTCTTGTGAGGCACCTTATCGAAGGCCTTTTGAAAGTCTAAATACACAACATCTACCACCTCTCCCTTATCCACCCTACCTGTGATTTCTTCAAAAAACTCCAATAGGTTGGTCAGACAGGACCTCCCCTTCACAAAACCATGTTGACTAGGTCCTATCTTGCCTTGCGCCTCTAGGTATTCGGTAACCTCCTCCTTGAGGATAGACTCCAATAATTTTCCCACCACTGACGTCAGACTAGTAGGTCTGTAATTGCCTTTGTGCTGCCTCCCACCTTTCTTATACAACGGAACTACATTCGCTACCCTCCAGTCCTCCGGAACCATGCCAGAATCTATCGATTCCTGAAAAATAATCGCCAACGCCTCCGCTATCTCCACAGCCACCTCCTTCAGAACCCGGGGATGCACCTCATCCGGTCCGGGAGACATCAGCCTTAAGCCCCTTTAGTTTTCCAAGCACCTTCTCCCTATTAATCTCAATTGAACTCAGCTCCAATTCGTGAGACTCCTGACTAATGGGCACATTGCTTATGTCCTCCACGGTGAAGACCGATGCAAAATATTCATTCAATTCCCTTGCCATCTCACTATCATCCATTATAATACCTCCTGCACCGTTATCAATTGGTCCTATGTCAACCCGTGTCTCTCTTTTATTCCTTATGTATTTAAAAAAACTCTTAGAATCCTTCCGAATGTTGTCCGCCAGCTTCCTTTCGTAACTCATCTTTGCTTTCCTAATGACCTTCTTAGTTTCTCTCTGCAGATTTTTAAAATCGTTCCAATCTTCTGTTTTCCCACTAATTTTTGCTACTCTGTACGCCGCCCCTTTTGCTTTTATTTTATCCTTCACCTCCCTCGTTATCCACATCTGTGCCTTTTTTCCATTCAAAACCTTCTTTTTTCTTGGAATATATCTGTCCTGCATTGTCCTTATTTCCTGTAGAAATTTCTTCCATTTTTCCTCTGCCGTCCCTCCAGCTAACTTACTCCTCCAATCAATTTGGGCCAACTCATCTCTCATACCTTTGTAATTTCCCTTATTCCACTGAAATATCGATACACCAGTTATCAGCTTCTCCTTCTCAAACTTGAAACTAAACTCAATCATATTGTGATCACTTGTTCCCAGTGGTTCCTTTACCTTTAGTTCCCTAATCACCTCACCACATAATGCCAGCACTAGAGAAGTTGCAGAGATTTACGAGGATGTTCTCAAGGCTGGAGAATTTTAGCTACAACCCAACAGCATGGCCAATGAATTCTCTGAGTTCAGGTAACCCGCTTCACACACACCCTTCTTTCCACCTCCCGACTGGCTATCACCCAATTTTTTCCCCCTTCCCCACCTAGTCCATCTGCCCATCATCCACAATCTCCTCCCACAGGGTCCCCTATCCCCTGCCCCCACTGTTCCCCCTATCCCCTCCCCCCACTGTTCCTATCTGCCTACGTTCCCTCCCATATTTGGTTCCACTCTTCAGCTTCCTGTTTTTATCAGACTCCATCATCTGCAGTCCCTTGTTGCCTCCACCTATCACCTTCCAGCCTCTGTCACTGTATCCACCCTCCCCTCCCCCACCTGAGCCCATCTGTCAATCAACTGCTCCTCACTTGGATCCACCTATTGCTTGCCAGCTCTTGCCCCACCCCTAACCTCTTTATACTGACTATCTCCCCTCTACTCTCTCAGTCCAGGTGAAGGATATCGACCCAAAACATCAGCCCTTCATTTCCCTCTAAAGATGTGGCCTGACCTGCTGAGTTCCTCCAGCAGCTCCCTTTTTGCTCCAGATTCCAGCATCTGCATTGTCTTGTGTATCCAGAGCTATGTGTGTGTCTGCTTTGTAATATAATGAGTGGAGTAAGAAATCTGAAGGAGAAACTTGAAGAGCCAAAAAGTGTTCTGCCTTGCAAACTAACTACTCAACGTGTACATACCATTCCTTAATACATCTATGAAGACATCACCAATTGGCAGTCACAGATTTGGAATTGTTGAGCTCATTAGTTATTCTCACTTGGAAGGTTTTAGGTGAGTTTATGGCAACAAAAATGATCTGCTTTGATATTTTCCTGTGACCTCTTGCACGGAATTTTGCTTAAGGCCTCAGCAGTGACAAGAGTCCATTGCATACCAGACTACAAAGGACAGCAGTATTGATGTTTGTTGATAATGTCAAATATTGGTATCTAAGGCTGACAAAACTCTGCGGTTGGGTGGAGACTATCAAGTCACTTGGTGATAATCAGTTGGTGATATTGGGAGCATCAACATGTATGACTGAGAGTGAGAACTATTCAATTCACATATTGAATTAATGGACACATTATTTAAAATGAAAAATAACATCAAGGTAAAGATGATGGCATGAGAGACCAAAACAACGTGTACTTTAGATGGAGTTTGATCCAAAACATAGGGCATGCTGAGAAATCCTTTTGCACCATATAGGGCAGAAGATATTTTAAACAGATATTTTAAATAGGGCAGAAGATATCAAAAACTTTAAGCTTGGGACGGGAAGCCAGAAGAAGATGAGACAATTAGTATGTTCTGTTACTGAATAAATTACCTTTGCATTGGAATTTTGGTAACTTTTTGGATTGACCCACACAATAGTTTTGTGTGTAGGCTGGCAGATAACAAAATTTGGTCGGCACGAGGTGCAGGCGAAACCTGGCTCTCAAGCTTGCATTTAAAATTGTTGTCTCCATGGAAATAGCACCGAGGAATGCAACAGAATTTCCCCCAGCACAAGTGAATGGTTTAGCAGCAGTCCACAGTCAAAGAGCCATAGCAAAGTCCAAGTCTTAAGCACACTGGTAAAACCAGTTCAATCAGTTGTTATCATTGCAATGTCTATCAGCAACCACAGTTTTATTAGTTCGGAACAGACAAGTGTTTCATTTACTAAAAGATCACATGTCGACAGCCTGCAGATCCAAGACTGTTACAAGTAAGATGAATTTGAGGAACAATTTGAAATAACAAAGAAAGGAGCATTTCAAATATAAAAGCAGAAAACGCTGGAAATACTCATCAAGCCAAGCTGCATCTGTGGGAAGAGAAACAGATATAATGTCAGAACTGAACCTGAAACAGTAACTCTGTTTTTCTTCCCACAGATGCGGCCTGACCTGCTGAGTATTTCCAGCAGTTTCTATATTTTTATTTTAGATTTTCACCATCTGCAGATTTTTTATTGTACTTTAAGGAGCATTTCAAAGTTTGGAAGTTCATTCACACAATGAAGAAACAGGATTGTACAGCCTTAATACCATAAACTGTGGCAGCAGGAAAAAGATAGACTTTCCAGTAAAGATGTTGATTAACGATGTATGCACTCACACCGCTGCAAATTGTCAGATAATGAATCAAGGCTGAATCTCAATGAGTTTCTTTTTAGGTAAGGGTGCATCAGGTGGGTCTATAGAGTGAGAGAAAAGATTTTGGCTGAACTTCATATGAAACACACAGGAATAGTCGGAACACCAGCAATTGAAAGAAGCTTTGTTTATTGTCCTGCTTGGGCAGTCACCCTGAATTGTTGGAAAACAAATGCAGTATCTTCCAAAATTATAGGAATGAGCCACAAAAACCGTGGCCATGAGATTAGTGTATTAGTCTAGGTAGCTGGTTGATAGAAGGCACAGATTTGGTGGGCTGAAGGGCCTGTTTCTGTGCTGCATGACTCTATGTTCATACAAATGTCAGGTAAGAAGCATAATAAAGGTTAACAGAAGCAAGAAATATGTGGTTGTAGTTGGTGAGGAAATCCAAGTGTTCACGTTGATCAAATGATCTCTGCTAGAACCAAGCCTGGATGGGCAACCACTCTATCATTCATTGTGAAGTCATAGAGCTGTACAGTATAGAAGCAGGCTGTTCGGCTCACGGCATCTATGCCAACCATCATGCTTATCTTATACTCATCCCATTTGCCTACATTAATTCCATATCCCTCTATACTTTGCTCATTCAAGTACCTGTCCAGATGCCTCTTAAGAGATGGCACCAGAGTGTGGTAACTCTTTGCAAGCTGTTCTCAGCAGATCCACTCATTACATTTATTATAATCATGTGCTCTTTTAAATCTCAATTCTAAGACTAAAAATTACTAACAATATTCTCTTAAATCCACTTACAGGTCTGGCAACCTTCTGACCATCAGGAGCGACTGATCTCCTGATCCGACTCTCAGCAGACTCTTGAGCGGACCTCTCATACGCTAAAAGGTGAACCTTTGATCTCCCAGTCTACCTTGTCTTGGCTATTGCACTTGATTTGTCAACCTGCACTGCACGTTCTCTGTAACTGCAACACTATATTCTGCATTCTGTTTTTCTTTGTACTACCTCAATGTACTCACGTATGGTATGATCTGTTTGAAAGGCACACAAACAAAAGCTTTTCATTATATCTCGGTATAGTACCAATACCAATACAAGTACCAATGTTGTAACTTTTCCTGCCTCCATAGTTCATTCCAGATACCAACTACTCTTTGTGTGAAAAATTTACCCCTCAGATCCCCTTTAAACCTCTTCCCTCTCACCTTAAACCTGCGCCCTACCATGGGAAATGAATGCTGGCTATCTCCCCTATCTATGCCCTTCCTAATTTTATATATCTCCATCGTGTTACCTCTCAGCCTCCTCTGCAGCAAGAATAACAGACCCAGTTTATCCAATCTCTACTGATAACTTAAGCCCTCCAATCCAGGCAACATCCTTGTGAATCTTTTCTGCAGCCTCTCTAGCTTAATCACATCCTTCCTATAGCATGGTGACCAGAACTGCACACAATACTCCAAGTGCAGTCTAACCAAAATTTTGTACAACTGTGTCATGATGTCTTAACTTTTGTACTAAGTGCCTTAGCCAATGAAGGGAAGCACGTCATATGCCTTCTTCACTACTCTGGCTACCTGTTATGTCTGAGTAGAAACTAGGAGAGCGTTCAGGAAGAGAAGTACCAAATCCAAGCATGTCTGGCAAAGAAACAGATTGTTCTTTGTTTATTCTCAGAACCAGACTGCAAATATTTTGCTGACAATTCTATAATGCTCAATCCTGCTAAAGAAACAACCCGTGATAGGTTGTATATGGAGCAGGATGACTCAGAATGACAAATCTCAGATTTAGTCTGTGGTTCTTAATGATCATTTCCACAATTAAAGGTGCAGTCACCTTCTCTAAACCTTCAATGACACTATTTTCAAAACCCTCAAAACTCTTATTAGGCTGAATCTGGAGTATTGCATTCAGTTCAGATCTTCTCATTATAGGAAGGATATGAAGGCTTTGGAGACAGTGCAGAAGAAGTTTGCCAGGATGCTGCCTGGATTAGAGGGTATACGCTAAAAGGAGAGGTTGGACAAGCTTGGATTGTTTTCTCTGGAGGTGTGGAGACCGAGGGGAGACCTGATAGCAGTTTATAAGGTTATGAGAGGTATAGATAGACAGCTGGTATCTTTTTCGCTGAGTTGAAATATCTAATACTAGAGGGCATGCATTTAAGGTGAAAGGGAGTAAGTTCAAAGGAGATGTGCTGGGGAAGTTTTTTACACAGAGAGTGGTGGGTGCCTGGAATGTGCTGCCTGGGGTGGTGGTGGAGGCAGATACAATAGGAGAGGGTGCAGAGGAGATTTACCACCATGTTGCCTGGATTGGAGAGCATGTCTTATGAGGATAGGTTGAGTAGGCTAGGCCTTTTCTCTTTGGAGAGAAGGAGGATGAGAGGTGACTTGATAGAGGTGTACAAGATGATAAGGGGCATAGTCTAAACCTGGAGGACATAGGTTTAAGATGAGAGGTGAGAAATTTAAAAGGAATCTGAGGGGCAAGACTTTCACACAGAGGATGGTGGGTATATGGAGTGAGCTGCCAGAAGAGATGGTAGACGAAAGTATAATTTCAATGTTTAAAAAGATAACATTTGGACAGGTACATGGATAGGAAAGGTTTAAAAGGCATATGGTCCCAATGCAGACAAATGGGATTTGCTTAGATAGGCAATTGGTTAACATGGACGAGTTGGGCCGAAGGTCCTGTTTCTGTGCCGAATAACTCCATGAATCTATGAATTTCTATGGTCATTAGTATACCGCTGCTTGTGGAAGCTTAATATATGCAGATTAGCTGCCATGTTCTCTAGATTATAACAGGGTATTTCTGCACACGTACAGTACTGCACCAGGGCAGAGCGTATACTTTTGGACTAATTGACATAAATGGAATTGAATTCCGGATGTCCACACACTACTACAGTCAACATTTGTCACAAGTAACGAAAAGCAAAGTTCTACCCAATTGCTGGCCCAATCTAACTGCTTCATAACCTTGGATACCTTGATCCGTCTATCCTTGTTTTTTTCCTTAAAATAGAGAAGACTCTTAGCTCATTTGGTCTTACCCAATATTACCTGACAACTTTGGGAATCACTCTCTTTGCACTTTCTCATGTGCCTCTGTAACCCCTTTCATCATATGCCAGTCAGAAGTGTTCACTGTCCTAGTGTTGTCTCAGCCTTTTTGAACTGTGTCAAAGCAGTCTGTAAAGGTCAGCTGTGGTGACTCACAGGCAGTGGGATGATGATGCCGTCACTGCCTCATGAGCTGCCTAAGAACGAGGCCAAGCAGTAGGTGGGCGGGAGCACCCAGCTGCAGTCTGTTCAGTCTACCCATCTTCTAAACATTGGTATCTTGGCAGCAGAGTTCATCTGGCTGAGATCGTTTCAATCTGTTTGCATACACTTCAAGTATGATTCATTAGACACTCATTCATCCTATTTTGTGATTCACGCATGCTGAGAGCTTGACATACCAGGTCAGAGGAGGCTACAGGTGGAGCTGACAGCTAACACAGTCACTAAAAGCAGACTCCTAAGGTACCAACGTAGCTGGCGGATCTCCATCAGTACTCTTAGCTGGTGAAAAAGCCCCTTTATACAACGCCCTGAGGAGACCTCTGAGTCTTACTTCATTCGTCAGTGAAACTATTGATAGATCTGAATACAAAACACTGCAGAAGTGAGTAAAAGGTTAGCAGACTTGCCTAAAATAAGAACTCACAGCAGCTGTTTGGTCCCCATGGAAACTTTCAGCTTGAGTGAGCTGATGGAGCTTATTGCTGACCTTTAACCCCATTCAGAAGTATAATAGAAATGTGCACGAGGAGGTTTGATTTTTAGTTCGGCAATATGAAGCCCGACTTTAATGTCCACTTGTAAGTGCCCTTGAGGAGGTGGTGATGAGCTGTCTTCTTGAATCACTGCAGTCCTTCTCGTGAAGGTATTCCCACAATTTAGTTAGTAGGGACTTCCAGGATTTAGACCCGGTGATGATGAAGGGCTGTCAATACGTTTCCAAGGCAGGATAATGTGCAACTTGGAGAGGAAACTGTAGTTGATGGTATTCCCATGTGCCTGATTCCCTTACCCTTCTTGGTAGTCAAGGTCACAAATTTGGGATGTACTGTCAGTACCCTGGATGAGTCTCAACCTGAAACATCGACTGTTTATCTCCCTCCACAGATGCTGCCTGACCTGCTGAGTTCCTCCAGCATTTTGCATGTGTTGCTGGATGAGTAACTGGTGTGCATTTTGTACACTGTGGCCACTGTGTGCTGGTGGTGGAGGCAATCAACATTTGGGGTGGCTGATGGGATGTCAGTCACCCAGGCTGCTTTGTCCTGGAAGGTATTGTACTTGTTGAGAGATTTTGGAGTGGCACTTATCCAGGCATGTAGAAAGAATTCAATGATGGTCCTGATTTATGCCTGGGTGGCATCTTCACTAGGTTTGCGAGTAACTGTAAGCTGAACAAAATGTTGGGCTATGAGTTACTGATTGTGGAGGTGTACATTTGGTATTGGTATTGATTTATTATTGTCAATTGTACCAAGGTACAGTGAAAAACTTGACTTGCATACCGTTCGTACTGTGCAAGATGGCATCGGAGCATGGCAACTCGCTGCAAGCTGCTCTCTGCAGATCTACTCATTACTTTTACTATAATCATTCTACACTTTTAAATTTAAATTTTATGTCATTAACTATTACTAATAATGTTCTTTTAAATCTTCTTACAGGGCTGGCAATCCTCCTGGCCCCAGGTGGAAACAACCAGCGAGGCCTGGGATGGGCCCGTCCATGTGGAAGCCTTAGCAGGGTGAAGAGCCGACCCCACGGAGGCCCCGTCACTGAGACCTGACTCCCGATCCCACTGGAGCTCCCGACGCTGACACCCGAGAACCCAGAGTGAGGACCTGATGCCAAGGCCCGACCTGCGGAGGCTGAGTCCCAAGGCCTGACCCGACACAAGGCCCGACCTGTGGAGGCTATGTCCTGAGGCCTGACCCGACTTAAGGTCCGATTTGTGGAGGCTGAGTCCTGAGGCCCGATGGTCTACAGTGCCTCATGGATGACCAGTTTTGAACTGCCAGGTCTACTCAGAGTGATTTGCATTTAGAACAAATGTAGTGGCACACACATCATGGAAGGTGTCCTTGGAGTGAAGATGACACTTTATCTCCACAATAACATCTGTCATTGCTATCACAGACAGATACATCTGCCACGTGTAGATTGGTGAGAATGAGGTCAAGTATGATTACTCCTTGAAGACACACGAGACTGCAGATGCTGGAATCTGGAGCAAAAAGAAACTGTGGGAGGAACTCAATGGGTCAAGCAGCATCTGTGGAGGGAAAGGAAATGTCGACATTTCGAGTCGAAACCTTGCATCAGAACTGAGAGTGGAGAGGGAAGAAACCCAGCGTAAAAAGGAGAAGGGGAGGGGTGAGACAGAGGCCTGTAGGTGATAGGTGCACCGAGGGGGAGGGGGAGGTGGGAAGGGTGAATGATGATGGGGAGATGGAGCCAGGCAAAGAGAGGAGGAGGGGGAGGGGTGGAGTTAGGAGACGACGGCAGGTGGGTGATAGGTGGAAGCAGACAAGGGAATAAAGGCAGATGGAGCCGGGTGGTGGACAGGGGAGGGTAAAGGGTAAAGCTAGAAGTAGTAAGCAGGGACATAGAGGTTCCAAGTGCTGGAATGTGATAAGGAAGGTGATAATGGGAACCATTAGGGGAAAGATGAAGGGCAGATGGAAACCGATGAGTGGGGGATGAAAAGGGGTGATGGTGTCTGGGTGAAGGGGGGGAATAAAAATGGGAGGGTCAGAGGTGGATCAGAAGAAGAGAAAGAGGGTTCACAGGTGATAAGAGTTACCTGAAATTGAAAAATTCAACGTTCATACCTTTGGGTTGTAGATTACCCAGATGGAATATGAAGTGTTTTTCTTCCACTGTTCCTTGTGTGGATTCACTCACTGCCTGCCAACTAACTTTACTTCCCTTTGTAGACCGCAGGTCTAATTTTCATTCTATTTTCAGACAGGAACTGAGCAGTAGTGTATTAAAATTAGAATGTAGAACTTGGCTCCCCATACCTACCCACTGTCTGTCTTGATTGTTCAGTGCCTCATGAGGTAAATAGGGTGCTGACGCAATTTCCACATATTCTCTCTCCACTGCCAAGATACCTGTCAACACATAATCCATAAGCACCTTGATGACAATATTAAATTGGGTCCCACCCACTAAAATACACAGAGCTCTCTCAAGTGTCATTGGGCAGGTGTCCCATTCACTCTGCCCATCACATACCTGATCAGCACCACTTATCTATCCAGAACTGTGACTATTGTGCACTGCAATTGAATCCAGCTTCTTTTGTGTTCTTAAATGGATTTTACAGCACAGAGGAAGGGCAATTGATCTCCACCAGCAGTTATTGTTCAATTATCAAGTAAATTCCCACTTTCCTTTATTTGACCCTATCTGCCTAGCTAACCCCCCAGAGAAAGGGGCAGACTGATTCAGGCCTGTGAGAGGTTGTTGGGATTGAGATAATTGCGTCATGGAGTCATACAGTGAGGTACAGGCTCTCCAGCCCATTGCGTCGGCACAGATCTTCAGGGACCCATCTACACTAATCCGGTTTTTCCCCTGCTTCCCCATCAACTGTCCCCCCAACCCCACCCTCCCAATTTTCCTGTCACTCAACTATTTTAGGAGTAATTCAGAGTAGCCAATTAACCTACCAACCAGCACGTCTTTGGGATATGGGAGGAGACTGGAGCACTTGGGTAAACCATGCGGTCACAGGGAGAACATACAAGCTCCACACAGGCAGCACTGGAGGTCAGGATGCAATCCAGGTTGCTAGAGCTGTGAGACAGCTGCTTTAACCGATTCACCAATGTATCACCCCCACCAAATGCTCCACCACTGTGCCGCCCAAGGCTTGTATCCAGGGAGATGAGACTTGCTACTTGCCCCATCAGTTTGATAGCACCTGCTTTGCCCAGTTGCTGGCACACACACAGTCATCGTGGGACGAGGCAGATGAGGTTGCATGGCCTTTTGAGAGGAAACCTTTTTCTTATTCTTTCACTGGACGAGTCAAGCCTGTCAAGTCAGCATAATTACCTGTGCATAACTGTCTCTTGAACTGAATGGCTTGCAGGGCCATTTCAGAGACCAGTTTTAGAGTTAACCACGTTCCCCTGGCTTTGGTATCACACTGGGTACAACTCCCTTCTCTGGAGGACATTAGTGAACCAGAAGGGCTTTTACACATTGAAACAGTGTTGGGGAGGGTGGGCTGCAGATTCACATTACCCCACCAATAATCATTAAGAATGTGGGCGTATTGCATATCTGCGTAACATATATCAGTTTAAAGTGGCTACTAAATACATTCTGATTTAAATTCCTGCAATCAGCAAGTTGCTAAATCACCACTGCTAAAACCAGGTTTTTATTGCAGATTTATCATCTGCCGGCAGAGGTTGTGGGGGCAGATACATTAGGGACATTTAAGAGACTCTTGTATAGCCACATGAATGATGGAGAAATGGAGGGCTATGTGGGAGGGAAGGGTTGGATAGGTGCCAGAACAGGATAAAATGTTGGCACAACATCGTGGGCCTGTACTGTGTGTTGTAATGTTCTATGTTCTATGTTCTATCTCTGTTGTTTCATTGCATGCCCATAGTTCCTTTGGCTATCCACTCCATCTGTGGTGTAATAATGTTGTAAGACTCTTGAATGGACCTCTTGTACAATAAAGATGAACTCTTGACCTCACAATCTACCTCATCATGACCGATGCACCTTATGGTCTGCCTCCATTGCACTTTCTCTGTAACTGTAGCTATAACACAATGTTTTGCATTCTGATATTACTTTTCCTTTGTACTACCTCGACGTATTTATGTTTTGATATGATCTGTATGGATGGCTTTCAAAGCTGAGTTTTCACTGTATCTCAGAACATGTGACAATAATAAACCAATTCCAGTTCTAACGCTTGGTTGTAAAGCTCCTTCTCTATCAGCGCATGGAGAAGTGCACACTGGCTGCAGCAAAAAGGGTAGTAACGACAGAGCAGTTCAAATGGATTGTTGAGTAAACTAAGGGGTGGCATTGATAGTTACCATGGAGATCTACACATTCCACTCTTCTGACCATGCACTGGGGGGCCTGGCTAACTCAGGGGCTGCAATAGGAACTGACAGAAGGTGTTGATGGACAGTGGAGCAGGCTCAGAGGGTTGGGTGGCCTACTCCTGCTCCTATTTTTTTATGTTAGATTCAGCAAAACAACACAAAACATCCTCAGTTTATGCCAAATATCATTGCACTTTGTACAGTGGATTGAGCCTCCAGAACAGAGGAATTTCTCCGGTTAATTCTTTAGGACTTTTTAGTTAACTGCCGCACTGACAAGACACAGATGCCTGCCACTCGAAGTTACAGGCAGAAAGCAAAGCAGACGGAGTGTAGCAGTGGTGGTACTAACAGCAGCTAAGTCTCATGTGCCTGGAGCTGTCTCGTAAATGATGTAAATACTAGACAAAATAAACTTTATTAATCAGGAAGAATGATTCTGGTAATTGGAAGTTGGAGATACTGGGGCCTCCTTCAGGTGAGCACTTCAGTTAATAATCAGGAGAATCTAGCACTCTCTGTAAGCCACTAGAGGATTACTGTGGTAACATAATGTGAACTCTAGGTAATTCATATACATCTAGTTTGAGTTTTGTTTTCCCTCTGAGGTGAGGAATTAAGGTGGGGGATTAATTAAAATATATGAAGATTTAATTCCTCACTGAGTTGTGTTAGCTGATCTGTAATAAAGTGCTATATTAGACTTCACCATGAAAAGGGAGTTTCCCATTATTCTGGATATCCTTCACTGAATCACAGAAATTTATGGCACAAAGGAGGGAGTTTGGCCGATTGAGGTAATGGTAATTAAAAATAGACTATTTAGGTTAATCACACTTCCCAGTTCTTGCAATTTGCTGCAGTTCAAGTGGTCATCCATGTATTTCCTTAAATGTGATTAAACTTTCCGCCTTCATTAACCACACACTCAGCCAGTGAGTTCCAGGCACCTACCATTCATTGGATAAAAATATTTCTTGCAGGAAATGAATTCAGGAAATTCACTTGACTTATTCATTTTAAAATAATTTTTAAATAATTATGTAAAAAAATAGGACAGGTCAAGTTAAGGTCCTAAAATGGTTAAGGCTAATACTGATGGCATTAGACAGGAACTTGCAAAGAATGGAACAAACAGTCTGCTGGAGGAACTCAGCAGGTCAGCTAACATCTGTAGAGGGGGAATGGCACTGTCAATGTTTCAGGTTGAAACTCTGCACCAGGACAATTCCTTCCCACCCCCCCCCCCCCCCCCCCCCCCCCCCCCCCCATAGATGCTGCCTGATCCATTGAGTTCCTCCAGCAGATTGATTGTTCCTCCAGATTCCAGCATTTGCAGTCTCTTGTGTCTCTGCATGCAAAGATAGATTGGGAAAGGCTGTTGGCAGGTCGAGGGACATCTGACAAGTGGGAAGTTTTTAGAAGTGAGAAAGGGAGAGTTCACTGCCGACATAAGAATAAAGGACAAGATTGGCAGGATTAGGAAACCCTGGATGATGAGGGATATTGAGGGTCTGGTCAGGAAAAAGGAGGCTTATGTCAGGTATAAGCAACTGGGATCAAGCAAATTCCTTAAGGAGTATAAGGAATGTAGGAATACACTTAAGAAGAAATCTGGAGGGCTAAAAGGGGACCTGAGATATCCTTGGAAGAAAAAGCAAAGCAGAATCCTAAATGATTCTATAAGTGTATTCACAGCAACAGGGTAACTAGGGAGAGAATAGGTCCCATTGAGGATCAGTTTGGCCGCCAATATGTGGAGCCATAGGAGATGCGTGGGTCTTGAATGAATACTACTCATCTGTATTTACCAGGGCGAAGGTCAAGGAAGCTAATGAGTTCAGGGAAGAGAACAGTGATGTCCTGGAACATAACAACAAAACAAAAGAGGTGTTGGCAGGGCCTGACCAAGTATATTCTAGGACAATCTAGGAAGCAAGGAGAAAAGGTGCTGGGGCTCCAGCAGAGATTTTTGTATTTTCATTAGCCATAGATAAGGTACCAAAAGATTAGAGAGTGGCTAATGTTGTGCCTTAATTTAAGAAGGTCTGCGAGAACAAGTCAGGGAACTACAAGCCGGTGAACCTAACATCAGTGGTGGGAAAGTTACTGGAGGGGATTCTGAATGACAGGATCTGTCTGCATTTGGAAAGGCAGAGACTGATCAGGGATAGTCGGCATGGCTTTGTGTGTGGGAAATCATTTTTCGCTAATTTGTTCAAGTTTTTTGAAGAGGTGACCAAGACGGTTGATGAGGATAGTTTGGTAGACCTTGTCTGCATGGACTTTAACAAGGCCTTTGACAAGGTCCCACATGGTAGGCTGCTCTGGAAGGTTAGATCACATGGGATCCAGGGCCGACCCCTGTGACACACCACCGATCACATGGGATCTACGGTGAGCTAACCAATTGGTTTCAAAATTGGCTTTGTGTAAGGAAGCAGAGGTGGTAGTGGAGGGTTGTTTTTCAGATTGGAGTCCTGTGACCAGCGGTGTGCTGCAGGGATCGGTGCTGGGTCCTCTGTTGTTTGTCATATATATTCATGATTTGGATGACAATGGAGGTGGCATGCTTAGTAAGTTTGGAGATGACACCAAAATCGGTGGGAGAATGGACAGTGAAGAAGGTTGTCTAAGGTTACAACAGGATCTGGATCAACTGGGAAAGTGGACAAAGGAATGGCAGATGGAATTTAACTCAGACAAATGTGAAGTGATGCATTTTGGGAAGTTAAACAGGGCAGGACATACCCAGTGAATGACAGGGCCCTGCAGAGTGTTGTAGAACAGAGAGACCTAGGGGTACAAGTAGATTTGCTTGCGGAAATGGTAGAGACAGGTAAAATTATATTTGGACAGGTGCATGGATAGGAAAGATTTAGAGGGATATGGCCCAAATGCAGGCAAATGGGACTAGCTCAGGAAGACGCCCTTGGTTGGCAAGGACAAGTTGGGCTGAACGCCCTTTTCCCATGCTAAATAACTTTATGATTCCATGACAATTCTCTGAAAGTGGCAACATGGTTAGACAAGGTGGTGAAGAAGGCCTAAAGCACATTTGCAGTCATCGGTTGGTGTGTTGAGTACAAGAGTTGGGACATAATGTTACAGCTGTACAAGACGTTGGTTGGACCAAGGTGCTGGAGTATTGTGTACAGTTCAGAATCAGAATCAGAATTAGAATCAGATTTATTAGCACTGACATATGACGATAAATTTGTTGTTTTGCGGCAGCAGTACAGTGCAAGACATAAAAGTACCATAAATTACAAAAATAAATAAATAGTGCAAGAAAGAATGAATAACAAGGTAGTGTTCATAGGTTCTGCTCCCCATACTATGTGATTAAGCTAGAGGGGGTGCAGAAAAGATTCACAAGGATGTTGCTGGGACTGGAAGGCTTGAGTTATGAGGAGAGACTGGATAGGTTGGGACCGTTTTCCCTGGAGTGAAGGACGCTGAGGGGTGATTTTATAGAGGTTTATAAAATCATGAGGGACAAACATAAGGTGGATGGTCACAGTTTTGTTCCCAGGGTCGGAGAGTCTAAAACTAGAGGGCATAGGTTTAAAGTGAAAGGGGAAATATCTAAAGGTGACCTGAGAGACAAATTTTTCCATACAGAGGGCAGTGGGTATATGGAATGAGCTGTCAGAAGAAGTGATAGAAGCAGGTGCAATTACAGTGTTTAAAAGACATCGGAGAAGTAGATGGATAGGAAAGTTTGAGAGGGATATGAGTTGCTCAGTTAGACACCTTGGTCAGCATGGATAAGTTGAACTGAAGTGCCTGTTTCCACACTGTATGAATCGATGGTGCTTTGGCACTATGATGTTTTTGTGATTCTTTTCATCAACAGAACACTTCCTCTGTAGTATCCTGTGCTGTGTTATTGGGACCATCTCAAATGCAAGTTATCAAAAAATTACCTCCATGAGCAGATGCCCTCTGCTGGATGTCTGTAAATACAAAATATTGGCTTAAAGTTTACAGGAGTAATTTCATGAGATTTCACTATCAACTCACAGCTTCAATTAATGAGTGCGGAGATATGGGTTAGAAATTCGACTTGGTTGTAGTGCAAAAGGGAGACTCTCACATCATCCATCAGTTTTCATCCACTCAGCATTTAGTTCCATTCCCTTCAGACTGAGGTCCACTCCAGGAATTTGAATTTATTGTACAGGCTGACAATTCAGCATTGCCTTGAAAGAATACTGCAGTGTTGGACTTGTCTTTCAGGTGAGATGTTAAACCAAGGTCCCATTTAATCTTTCAAGTGGATATAAAGATCCCATGACATTATTTGGAGAACAGAGGAGCTCTTTTTGGTATTCCAGGCAATATTCATCCCTCAACCAACAACTAAAAGCAAATAATTTGATCAGTATCATCTTGTCATCAGCGAAAGTTTCTGTATAAACTTGCCATCGAGTTTCCCTGCATTGCAAGAGTAACAATATTACAAAAGTATTTCATTGGTTATATAGGACGATGACATTTCCAGTCTGTAACAGGAGTTTTATGTGTGCAAGTTCATTTCATTCCAGACAAAGTTTCAGAATAGCTGGAGAGGCCACAGGTTAGCACCACTGACCATGTAACACTCCCACAGTACTATGCTGAAAGTGTACTCAGGTCCTGGAGTGAAGCATGAATCCACATCTTCCTGTCTCAGAATCAATCTTCTACCTTAGATTAGTGAACATCTTTTTCACCACTAAATGCAGGTGTGCTGCCAGAATACAGTAAGACAATTCGAAGAGTAATTTTGTCATCAAACCAAAATATTGGAGAAGAAAGGGGTAGATGCATCAGGATTTCAACCAATCAGCAATAAGAATTACTGGCATTAGATAGAGTAGGGCAGGATGCAGGAGTAATGATGGAAATGGCAAGCTTTAAACGTTTTTAATGGTTTTAAATAGAACACTTGTCCTGATGTGTTTGGGACTGGAGCACTGCTCAGAGATTGTAGTTTTAATAAAAGGAGAAATCCTCACTCATCCGGGACACGCCATTTTCATCCAACCACCATCGAGCAGGAGGTACAGCAGCTGTCACGTTCAAGAACAGCAACTTCCCTTCAACCATTTGGTTCTTGAACCAACCTGCACAACCCTAATCATTACCTCAGTATAGCAAGACTATGATCACTTTGACCACTTTGCATTATAATGGACTTTTTTTTGTTCTAATTGTGTTCTTTCTTGTGGAATTTTTGTGTTCTTTATCTATAATTTATGTTTTTCTTTTGAATGTTGTGTTTCTAGTGCTCCGTGCCTGTGCTGCTGCAAGTAAGACTTTCATTGCACCAGTGCATACATGTACTTGTACATGTGACATTAAACTGGACTTGACTTATTTTCAGCTCCCAAATGAATGTTGTGAACAAGTTGTGTAAAGTCTTTCAAAACCACTCCCACCAGTTGGCTATAGTACAATGTGCTTAGGATGTGTTATGTGTTTTCTTTCTCTCCGTTTTTGATTAAGTTTTGAATGTGTGTTCTTGCACAGCCATTTTCAAAGAGTCATAGAGAGATACAGCATAGAAACAGGCCCTTCGGCCCATTAAGAGCATACTGACCAGCAACCAGCCATTTTACACTAATTCTATATTAATCCTTTTTTTTAATCTCCCCACGTTCCCCTCAACTCTATCCAGACACTACCACTCACTTACATATTAGAGGTAATTTACAATGGACAATTAACCTACCAACCCACATGTCTTTGGGATGTGAGATGAAACTGAAGCACGTGGAGGAAACCCGGTGGTCACAGGCAGCTAGTCATTCATCTAATTCTTTGCCTGCTCACCTTTTCTCTGGTGTGAATTACCTGCCTGGCTTTCTTTTTGTGGAAGGCATATAATGGCCACTTACGCCATGTGTAAGTGGGACCCCTGTTGAATCACATCCTAGTGAAAGTCAGCATTCTTGGGAGGGAAAAAACAGAGAGAGCTGAAGAGTATTGTTGTGCTTTTTAATGGCACAGAGTCACAGAGTCATACGACATGGAAACAGGCCATTCGGCCCACCACATCCATGCTGACCAGTGAGTGCCCATCCATATTAATCCCATCTTCCAGCACTTGACCTGTCGCCTTCAATGCCTGGGCGATTCAAGAGCTCAAGTAATGTGGAGAATTTTTATCAACCAGTCAGACTGGGCAATACCAACTATAAGAGGAGAGCAGCAAACATCTTTAATGGCTCCCAGAAGGAATTCCCTCAATAACAATAGGCCTTGTAATGCATATGCCCTATGGTTCTTAAACTAGACTGAAATAAAATGCAGTGTGTGCAGACAACATAAGAGAAGATAAGAATTCTTTATTAGTCACATGTACATTGAAACACACAGTGAAATGCATCTTTTATGTAGAGTATTCTGGGGACAGCTCACAAGTGTCGCCACGCTTCCGCGCCAACATAACATGCCCGCAACTTCCTAACCCGTACGCCTTTGGAACGTGGGAGGAAACCGGAGCACCTGGAGGAAACCCACGCAGACACGGGGAGAATGTACAAACTCCTTACAGACAGCGACAGGAATTGAGCCCGGGTCACTGGTGCTGTGATAGCGTTATGCTAACCGCAGAGATATTGTCAATTCATGATTCTTCTCAGACAGTGCACATGCACACAATGATGCAAGATCAAATATGCCATTAGTGGTTTCACACTTATCTATGCATAACACACCGCTATTCCCTTTTAAAAGAAAAGAAAGAGTGAAACATTTGCATATTTACAAGATGAACTGAGAAAATACGTTTCAAATTCCCTCCAAGATCCTTAGCCATGCCAGTGCTGCTTCAGTTGATCCTGAAGCTCCTGGTGCTGCAGCATCCATTTCTAGACATCAGTACTTCTCACCTCCCTTCACTCAATCTTTCTTCAACACCTGGGGCGGTGGTGGAGGCAGGTTCATTGGTCAAGTTCAAGAGATTACTAGATAGGCATATGGAGGAATTTAAAATAGAGGGATATGTGGGAGGAAGGGGTTAGATAGTCTTAGGCGAGGTTTAAAGGTCGGCACAACATGTTGGGCTGAATTGTGCTGTACTGTTCTATGTTCTATGTTCTATGATAGTACGACTCACTTCAGGAGTATATTCAAGCTCACAGTCTTCGTCACTATTGACTTAGGCATGTGGTGGTGAGACCAAGTGGTCCACGTAAACTTTTCTGAATCTCTCACTTGTATTTCCGAGAATCATCTTGTAAGAGTATATCTCCACCATCGCTCCAATATCCCATCTCCGAATTATTTGTTGGTGTCAGCGCATGAACCTTATCAAGTAATCTGAATTTCTTCCTTTGTAGTTTGTGTATGATAGTTGCTATGTTTTAACTACCTTGCACCTTCCCTTCCAGACTTAGAGCACTACAGACCCTCTGAGAGAATAAAATTTATATCATCTGTCTTTGATTATTCAACAAGATGAAACATCCTCTCCACATCCACCCTGTCATTTAAAAGACTTAGATAAGCACATGAAAGTAAGAAAAATGGAGGGTTATGGGCTGTGTAGGAGGGAAGGGTTAGTTTGATCAGGGAGTAGGTGTTTATATAGGTCGGCAGAACATCGTGGGCCGAAGGGCCCACACTGTGCTGTACTGTTCTATGTTCTATGATCCATATCCCGTTGTATCCTTTGGCAATATTCTACACCCTCCACAACGCCACCAATATTTGTGTCATCTGCAAACTTACAAACCCACCAATCTAACAGTCAGCTGCGAAATTGATTTTCATTTTGATTTTCAGTGTCAGCTTTCACTTTAATTTTAAAATTGCTGCATTTTCCATAGTTAACACAGGTGGGATATACATTGTCCATATTTCACTTTTCATACAGCACATCAGCTTTAGTATTGTACACACGCTCCTTGGTGGCTTTCTGTTAAGATGTCGTCTTACATGGAAACACAGAAACTCAGAGCAGGAGTAGGCTATTCAGCCCTTCAGTCCTGCTCCACCATTCAACGTGATCATGGCTGATCATCCTGTTCCTGCCTTCTCTCCATGTCCTTTGATCTCTTCAAGATTAGGAAATACAGCTTGAATATATTTGGCCTCCACTATCCTCTGTGAAGAGACAGTGCTGAGACAGTAATCCATGGTTCTGAATTTTCCAGTCATCGGGAACATCCTCCCTGTATCTCGTCTGCCTAGTGTTGTTAGAACTTTATAGGATTCCATGAGGTCCTCTCTTATTCTTCTAAATTCCTGTGAACATTCATAACTTACTTGCCTAAGTGTAGTGGTTAGTGTAACGTTATCACAGTGCCAGCGACCCGGGTTCAATTCCCACCGCTGTCTGTAAGGAGTTTGTACGTTCTCCCGGTGTCTGCATGGGTTTCCTCCGGGTGCACCGGTTTCCTCCCACATTCCAAAGACGTACGGGTTAGGAAGTTGTGGGCATGCTATGTTGGCACAGGAAGTATGGCGACACTTGCAGGCTGCCCCCAGAACACTCTACGCAAAAGATGCATTTCACTGTGTGCTTCAATGAACATGTGACTAATAAAGATATATCTAAATAGACTCTATCTCCTTCTTGTGGATGAAGCAGTTCACTGCCATAAACTTTAAAGTGATTCTGCAATCTCTCTATCACTTTGTCGAATGAAAAATCTATTGTTTGTGTGAGGCTGGGAGGTCTGCTAATGTGACATATACATCTGAGCCAATCTCCTTAGCAAGATTGCTTTCTTACATTCTAGCATGGCTTAGTTTGAACTGACATACCTTCGCCTTAGTGCACAATATTGTTTGGCCTGATGAACAACTTTAAAGAATGCTAAGACTCCTGACATAGCCGAATTAGGTCTGTGCTGTGATATTTCACCATTCCCACGCTACAAGGCTTGTACCTGATGATCCACACATATTCACTGTGCATGAGTCTGAATTCAAGTCTCTCTGCTTCATGTCTGCGCCTTGAAGTCACTGTGATTAATTAGTTTTCAGACCACACCCTACCACTATAAATATACAGGCACTAGATGTATTTAATGACCTAGTTACTTTTGGCAGTTTCAATTTTTTTTCCATCCCTTCCTCATTCTTAGTGTAATATGTTCCTTTGGGTTTCCAGTCAATGATGAAGTAATATGCAGGACTGCAGAACAATGCTCAGGCAATCCTTGAGAGCTCTAAGTGATATGTCTGATTTTACTTAAAGTGCTTCTAAGACTGCATGCATGTACACATCAAAGTAACGCAATCAAATACATCATTAGTACGTTATATACAGGTATATCACCCTTGGTTATATATTATCCAGATCTCTTGGAATTTTATTGCATAGCCTCTTAGATCAAACAACAGACTTTTGTTCCAAGGAGTCACTTCCTCTTCAATTCTGCCAGAATACATTGTGTGCCGAAACAAAAGACATCCTCCTCCATTTTTGAATTCACATTACTAAAAGTGATTGGATGAGAAGTACCGGCCTTGCATTGGGTGTAGAATTGAATTGCAAGTACAATGAAAGACTGCGGAAGTTTTGCGTTCTCCTTACAAAACGTAATGGAAATATTCAACAACTGTCTTCAATATGTCGAGATACTTTGAGAATAGATGGAATAGATTCCACTGGCAGATTGTTGACCAAATGACAGTAATGAGTGATGATAATTAACAAAATTGACAAAAGGGGGCTAAAGTGCATTTACTTAAATGCAAGAAGCATCAGGAATAAGGGAGATGAACTGAGAGCTTCGATAAGTACATGGGACTACGATATTGTGGCTATTACAGAGACATGGCTGACATCAGGACAGGAATAGATATTGAATATTCCTGGTTTTCAGTGTTTTAAAAGGGATGGGGGGGGAGAAGAGGAGGAGGGGTAGTGATACTGGTCTGGGACACCGTTATAGCTGCAGAAAGGGTAGATAATGTAGAAGGATCCTCTCTAGAGTCAATATGGGTGGAAGTTAGGAACAAGAAAGGAGCAGTTACTCTACTGGGAGTATTCTATAGGCCCCCCAGTAGCAGTAAGGATACTGAGGAACAGATTGGGAGGCAGATTTTGGAAAGATGCAAAAATAACAGGGTATTATAGTGGGAGAATTCAGCTTCCCAAATATTGATTGGCACCTGCTTAGTGCCAAAGGTTTAGATGGGGCGGAGTTTGTTAAGTGTGTCCAGGGCGGATTCCTGTCACAGTATGTTGACAGGCTGACCAGAGGGAATGCCATATTAGATCTAGTTTTAGGTAATGAACCGGGTCAGGTGTCAGACCTATCGGTGGGTGAGCATTTGGGGGACAGTGACCATTGCTCCATAACCTTTAGAATTGTCATGGACGGGGATAGGGGCAAAGAGGACGGAAAGATATTTAATTGGGGAAAGGCGAATTATGAGGCTATAAGGCGAGAACTTGGAAGTGTAAATTGGGATGACGTTTTTGTAGGGAAATGTACTATGGAGATGTGGTCGATGTTCAGGGATCTCTTGCAGGATGTTAGGGATAAATTTGTCCTGGTGAGGCAGAGAAGAAATGACAGGGTGAAGGAACCATGGGTGACAAGAGAGATGGAACAAATAGTTAGGAAGAAGAAGGCAGCATGCATAAGGTGTAAGCAGCAAGGATCAGACGGGGCTCGTGAGGAATATAGAGTAGCAAGGAAGGAACTTAAGAAGGGGCTGAGGAGAGCAAGAAGGGGACATGAAAAGGCTTTGGTGAGTAGAGTTAAGGAGAATCCCAAGGCTTTTTTCTCGTACGTGAAGAGCAGAAGGATGGCTAGAGTAAAGGTAGGCCCAATTAAAGACAAAGGTGGGAGGATGTGCCTGGAAGCTGTGGAAGTGGGTGAGGTTCTCAATGAATACTTCTCTTCAGTATTCATCAAGGAGAGGGGTCTTGATGACGCTGACGACAGTGTTGGTAAGGGTAATGTTCTAGAGTATGTAGATATCAAGAGAGAGGCTGTGTTGGAGCTGTTAGAAAATATTAGGACAGTTAAGTCCCCGGGGCCTGACGGAATATCCCCCAGGCTGCTTTGGGAGGTGAGGAAAGAGATTGCTGAACTGTTGGTTAGGATCTTTGAGTCCTAGTTGTCCACAGGGTCGGTACCAGAGGATTGGAGAGTGGCGAATGTTGTCCCTTTATTCAAAAAAGGTAGTAGGGATAGTCCAGGGAATTACAGACCAGTGACCCTTACATCTGTGGTGGGTAAGCTGTTAAAAAGGATTCTAAGAGATAGGATATATGAGCATTTAGAGAATCATGGATTGATTAGGGACAGCCAGCATGGCTTTGTGAAGGGAAGATCTCGCCTTACAAGCCTGATAGGGTTCTTTGAGGAGGTGACCAGGAAGATTGATGAGGGTAGTGCAGTAGATGTGGTCTACATGGATTTTAGTAAGGCGTTTGACAAGGTTCCGCATTGTAGGCTTCTTCAGAAGATCAGAGGCCAAGGGATCCAGGGAGGCTTGGCCGTGTGGATTCAGAATTGGCTTGCCTGTAGAAAGCAGAGGGTTGTGGTGGAGGTAGTGCATTCAGATTGGAGGGCTGTGACTAGTGGTGTCCCACAGGGATCGGTTCTGGAACCTCTACTTTTTGTGATACTTATTAATGACTTAGATAAGGGGGTGGAAGGCCGGGTTAGAAAGTTTGCAGATGACACAAAGATCGGTGGTGTTGTGGATAGTGTGGAGGGCTGTCGAAGCTTACAGAGGGATAGTGATAGGATGCAGAGCTGGGCTGACAAGTGGCAGATGGAGTTCAATCTGGAGAAGTGTGAGGTGGTACACTTTGGAAGGCCAAACTCCAAGGTGGAGTACAAGGTAAATGGCAGGATTCTGGGCAGTGTAGAGGAGCGGAGGGATCTGGGGGTTCATATCCACAGATCACTGAAAGTTGCCTCACAGGTTGATAGGGTAGTTAAGAAAGCTTATGGGATGTTAGCTTTCATAAGTCATGGGATCGAGTTTAAGAGCTGTGAAGTAATGATGCAGCTTTAAACTCTGGTTAGACCACACTTAGGGACTGTGTCCAGTTCTAGGCGCCTCATTATAGGAAGGATGTGGAGGCGTTGGAAAGGGTGCAGAGGAGATTTACCAGGATGCTGCCTGGATTAGAGAGTATGCATTATGAAGAGAGACTAAAGGAGCTAGGGCTTTACTCATTGGAGAGAAGGAGGATGAGGGGAGACATGATAGAGGTATACAAAATATTAAGAGGAATAGATAGAGTGGACAGCCAGCGCCTCTTCCCAGGGCACCAATGCTCAATACAAGAGGGCATGGCTTTAACGTGATGGGTGGGAAGTTCAAGGGAGATGTCAGAGGGAGGTTTTTCACCCAGAGAGTGGTTGGTGCATGGAATGCGTTGCCTGGGGTGGTGGTGGAGGCTGATACGTTGGTGAAGTTCAAGAGATTGTTAGATAAGCATATGGAGGAATTTAAGATAGAGGGATATGTGGGAGGAAGGCGTTAGATAGTCTCAGGTGTGGTTTGAAGGGCGGCACAACATGGTGGGCCGAGGGGCCTGTATTTTGCTGTATTGTTCTAAAAGAATCAAAGGAAGGTGAGGAGAATCTTTTTTTATGCAGTAACCTGTTATATTCTGCAAAGCATTGAGTGAGTGAGTGATACATGCAGGGGTCAATAGTAGCTTTCACACAGTAATAGAATAACTAAGAATAACTAATTACTAAGGACCCTCACCATCTGGGACATGCCCTCTTCTCGTTACTAACATCAGGGAGGAGGTACAGGAGCCTTAAGACCCACACTCAATTCTTCACCCACACCCAACAGCTTCTTCCCCTCCGCCATCAGATTTCTGAACGGTCCATGAACCCATAAACACTACCTCATTATTCCTTTTTTGCACTATTTATTTATTTTGTAATTTATGGTAACTTTATGTCATTGCACTGTACTGCTGCCGCAAAACAACAAATTTCACGTCATAAGGCAGTGATAATAAATCTGATTCTGATTCTGATTCTAAGTAGTTGAAGGGAAAAGACCAGGTGGATGGGATCATTTAGGTCGACCTCTCATTAAATTACCATGCACGCGACAAAACTTTGTTTTTTGTGACATATGCTGTAAAGTGTGACCCGTGACTGTCAACATCTAGACAAGGTGATAAGCCAAGTATAAAGGTAAACAAAGTTCTGTGATCTAAATCTACACCATGCTTGGAATCTGGGACACAGTACAGGCATTATGGCAGCAGGACTATTGCTCATTGGCACTGCACACGTTGTGGTGCGCAGGTAACATTTTGCCCTAATGCTGAGTTAGCTAGCTAATGGTAAGATAAAATAAGATATCTTTATTAGTCACATGTATTGCAGCTTTACAAGGATTATACAATGCCTGGGAGTGCAAGCATCAGGAATTGGCCATAGGAGGCGTTACAATCTTCCCTTAAAACTGTGCTCCTGCTAAAGGTGATTTACGGCTGGGAGAAATAGATAAGATGTAGCTAGAAGCACAGGAGCTGTACTTCCTGGGAGTATTGGGCAGATGGGTGGTAGTGAGGGAGTTCCTTTGTGAAGGATATTTATGACAAGGAATAGTAAAAAGAGTCAATCCTTTTTACCCTAAAGGTAGGTGTACAAATAATTTACAGGCCTCCTGAAGGTTATCAAGATGCCATTCATTACACTTGACAAATTTACACAATGATACTTAATAGAGAGCATCACTGTTGGTCTGGGAGAAAGTGAGGAAGGGACACTTTTTCTCAAATGCACAACAGTGCCAATATTTTTACTGCTCTCTCTCTCTCTCTCTCTCTCTCTCTCTCTCTCTCTCTCTCTCTCCCTCTCTCTCTCTCTCTCTCTCTCTCTCTCTCTCTCTCTCTCTCTCTCTCTCTCCCTCTGTATTATCTCCCTCCACCTGGTGCACAGGCTACTGTGTGTACCATCTACAAAATGCACTGTAGTTATTCACCTAAGCTTACTTCAGCAGCATCCTTCAAATCTCCGCCATCAAAGAGAAGGGTTTCAGATGTGTGGGTTTTCCTCCACGTTGCGCACCATTCTGATCTGGAAATATATAATCAGTCCTTCATCAATGCTGGATCTAAGCCTTGGAATTCCCTTCCAAACAACACAGTGGAAGTACCTTCACCAGAGGAACTGCAATGATTCAAGAAAGGAGTTCACCTTTACCCTCTCAAGGGCAATTAAGAATGGTAATGGATGGTGGCATTAGTAGTGAAACCTAGATCTGATAAAAATGAATATGAAAAAGAACTGCCAAGACAATGTACATGCCCTGGATAGCGAAATGTGGATCGGTACAGAAAATGAACATAAAGACAGAGCAAACCACCTGCATACTGAATGTGCAGAGACTCAGAGAAACTAGATTTCATACAAGTGACACACAGGTACTCTCAACTTCCACATTCCATCTGCACTGCATATAATAGGTAACATTAAGTGAAAATGAGAGAGCTGCAGTAAGCATAAGATCCTTGACCCCTTCCCCACCCCACCAATAGCGCCCCTTGGTAAACCATTGCAGCTTTGGATTCATGGGGAAATGAAGGAGTAACAGAGGTCTTTTCTCCCCCACTTTGGGGTGAGAACCATGCTATGTTTTTTTGGCCTGGACTTTCCCCAGTGGAGCTTACTTTCTTATTGCCCACACTTGGCATTAAGAAGGTAAACTGGCCTGCATTTATCTTAGGCGTATCTGTAAAGGTGAATGTTTGTTAAAGGCACCCACTTCCTGTTTTGTATCAGAATTTTGCATAACATTGGGTTGCATGGATGTCCAGAGCAAACCTTGCCCACAAAGCAGCTGAAAAAACTTTGAGAGTCTGAAAAGCCCCACTCCCAGCTCTGTTACCAGCCCTCAATGATGTTAAGTTTTTTTTCAGTTCCTGCCATTCAGAAAATTTCAAAAACATTCTAAGTCAAATAAAGTCAAGGATGCCTGCCACCCTAGCCATTCCCTTGTCTCTCTCTTCTACCTTCTGGGAGAAGATACAGGAGCTTGAAAGTCCAGACAACTAGACTCAAGAACAGCTTCTTCCCCACTGCTATTGGACTTCTGAACCAATCACCTCTTTCACATCCCCTTCCCAGTGGTGCTGCCACCTTCTCAGACTCTTAGTTCTAGCTCTCTCAGTTATTCCTTTATTGTCACTTTCTGCACTTCTTCAGATTCTATCATTCTGCTACCTTGCACTCGTCATTGTATTTATTGTTGTATTTATTAGTTCAAGTTTATTGTTGTCATAGGCATACATACACAGGCTATAAATACCACAAAAATTAGCTCTTTTGCAGCAGCAGCATAATATATTACGAGGACAAACATAAGTTAACATAAACTTAAATTAATATGTTACACATTATTACCATGTGTTTACGCTGTGAGTTTCATGCAAGCACAAAATTTAATTGCACCCTGGTGTATGACAATAAACTAATCTGAATCTGAGAAATAATTTTTTTAATTAAAATTTTTGGAAAAATTCTGTCACCTTAAAAACACCTTAAATAATTAAAAGCTTTACAGTGAACACAAAAATGTTTTTAAAAGTAATTTATTCTTCCTATGCAGTGAAAATGTTTCCTCTCAAATGAATAGGCTTGTAGATCCCATGATGGATCTGACCTGCTATAGAATCCACAAGCTGATTTTCTTGGGTATCTCCTGGGGATTGCCAGCAGGTGCCTGCTTGGCCTCTACTCTCCATGCTGCAGAGTGTCGTGACAGATTCATAAGTGAGATTTCCACATTCAGGTACACATGTCCTGAATTTGCTGGCTTTACTGTAAGTAAATGTCAACAGTTCCACTTGGAGCTGCTGATATTTACAACCAAGTTGCAGGCCATTTATCAAAATATGTAGGAGAACATTGCACTCAATACCTCTTTTATAGCAGAATGGTGCAAAGATTGTAGTGCAATCTGAAGTAGTGCATAAAGAAATGCTGAAGTGACAATAAAGGATTAACCGAGAGAGCTGGAATTAAGAGTCTGAGAGTGTGGCAGCACCACTGGGAAGGGGATGTAAAAGAGGTGATTGGTTCAGAAGTCCAATAGCAGTGGGGAAGAAGCTGCTCTTGAGTCTGGTTGTCCGGCCTTCCAAGCTCCCGTATCTCCTCCCAGAAGGTAGAAGAGAGACGAGAGAATGGCCATGGTGGCAGGCATCCTTGTCTTTATTTTATTTTGAATGTTTTTGAAATCTTCTGAATGACAGGAACTGAAAATAACTTGATATCATGCACACAATTAACTGCCAATGTACTTACCCACCCTGAGGAGCATGGTGAAGGAACAATGGTTCTTATCCTGTTCCTCCACCATAAACCTCACCTCCATCCTTTATGGCTGAAGTCTTAAGCTCACCAGTAACTTTAACAGATATTATGACTGAAGGTTATTGGAGGTCACTCGTGGGATAATAGTTTGCTGTTGACAGAGGGCAAAAGGCAAAGGACAAAGGCGTTCAATTTTCTCGTGTGAGGGGTGTAAAATTTCCTCATTTTATTCAAAGAAAAAAAACTTGGGTTTTTTTTTACATTGTCAGGCACAGCTGCACAAGTCAAATTTGCAAAAGCTTGAGGAACTTATCGAAACTTTGCTTTGTGCAGGAGTTTCCAGCCTTGACTGACAGAGGCCCAGCCAACAGAGGATAGGGCATCACTCCATATTTGTGCTCTTTGTACTTTTTCCTACCCAGCCTTAACATAACTGCTGTTTTCTTGTGTTGGTCAATCAGTCTGTGCTGCCACTCTCAAGAATAAGGTTCCTGAACGGCTGCCATATTAAGGAAGCTAAAAGACAAGGACGACATTTTCAGAAAGAAGTGAAGCTTTTCACTGAAGGCTAAATAGGGAAGTTCATTTGAGTAGACCAGCTGAGAAAAGGCTGCTTTATCAAACTCTTGTTGCACTTCTTCAACAATAATATAATCTGATTCCTTTTGTTTGGCTGACTCTGAAACTTCTCCTTTCCTGCATTTTGCTTTTCTACCTGGTAAAGTAATAGTTTGCAAACTTGTAACACCCTGCATATGTGATTCACATTATAGATCTCAAAATGGATGGAATCAAAGAATGCCGTTTCCAACAAAACAGTTGCTTTTTGAAAAGGCCGTAATTTGATTTTTGTGCTGATTTTCATGATTCTCTCTCTCTCTCTCTCTCTCTCTCTCTCTCTCTCTCTCTCTCTCTCTCGCTCTCTCTCTCTCTCTCTCTCTCTCTCTCTCTCTCTCTCTCTCTCTCTCTCTCTCTCTCTCTCTCTCTCTCTCTCATAAACTGCTAATTAACCCTTCTTCCACAAAATAACTTATGCAGGTACAGGGGATTTCCATGGGAAATCTGTTGTTATTAATGAGGGATAAGACACAACTGGCTGTGGGCCAGCCATTAGTGTAAAAGTACCTGAACAACAACAACTGTAAAGCAAGAACTAGAGGTTCCTCAATTGGGTGAAATCCTGAGGCAAGGCTCTTTAAAAGCATTGCTGTCAACACCTCAGTCTCTGGACAGGAGTGGTTTGTGTTTATATATTAACGGAGGCTACAGAAAATGAACACATTTTGCAAAAAGATAAGAATGAGGAAGCGTGATCAAAAGATTAGTCAGGGAGATTGGTTTTGTACATTTTCTTTGAGGAGAGAAAAGGAAAGTTGAGGGGTTTAAGGAAAGATCTCAAGAAAGTATTCAGTAAGTGTTTAAAGTCTTGGATGACATTGGTGGAGTTAAAACTAGAAAGGAGAAATAAAGGTGGGAACTTGAAAGGTGATTGTCAGACTAGAGGAAGTTAGAGAGATAGAGAAAAGTAGGTTCATGGAAAGTTAAGAACCTCCCATCCAAGGTGATGGTGGACCAGGAACTACTGTTGGTCTACGAAGAGTGAGTGATGTGGATGCCACATTTGATGTAGCACAGGTGCCTTCCATGTGCCGAAGCTTCAAAGGGTTTGAGGGTTACAACATCATGACTTAATATAGGATAATTCACGTCTAAGGTTTTCAATAGCAGATGGTCGGATTGGGGCAGAGCTGGATAACATAATGGAAATATTAGCAGGAAGTTTTTGTGATGGAAAGGATAGGGTTACCAATTTTACATGTGTAAATTGCTAAACCAGCAACTTCTAAATAATACCTTTTGCATCTTACTTGAAGGATATTAATAAATCAGTACAACCGGTTGCAAATGGCTGAACTACAAGTGCAACAGCAGCAGAAAATAATGAACCCCAGAATCAAAGAATGTTAGAAATTTACAGGATAGCTGGAGACCAATCAGCCCATCATGTCTATGCCAGCCAGAAATGGACTTTAGGTTAATTCCATTACCCAGCTCCTGTTCCAAGGCCCTGCATTTTCTGCCTCTTCAAATGCTCATTCAGGTACTTTTGAATGTGGTGAGGGTTTCAGCCTTCACCACTTCCTTCAGGCAGTGAATTCCAAACCTCAACCAGTCAGTGAGTGAAATATCTTTTTTTCTCAAATCAACTCTAATCCTTCTACCAATTGACCTAGACCCATACCTCCTGATGACTGATCTCTCTGTGAAAGGAAATACACCTCTGTTTCGACTCCTCATAATTTTATACACTTCAATTAATTCTTCCTTTAGTCGCTTGTTCCAAAGGGGAAAAAAACCTACCTTGACACTCTTCCCTCATGACAATAATTCTCCAGTCCTGGCACAATGCTTGTCAACCTTTCCTGTGCCTTATCTGTAGTTGTCACATTCCTTCTGTGCTGTGCTGAAAAGAATGATACACAGTGCCCTACCTGTAACCTAATATTTCATACAGCTCTAGCCTGACCCATTTGCTCTTGTATTTTTCTCTTCAGCCAATGAAGCTCATATGCCTTCTTGAGAACGTTATCCACCTGACCTGCTCCCATCAGGGATGTGAGGGTGTGCATTCCAAGGTCCCTTTGTTCCTCTACACTTCGTAGTACTTTACCAGTTATTGTTCATTCCCTTGCACAGTTAACCCTTCCCAAGTACGTTGCCTCACATTTCTCTGGACTGTATTCCATTTGCCACTTCAGTGCCCACTCTAACATGTCCATGACTTGCATGGGAAAGCTAAATTGGTAAGGGACCAACATGACAACTCTTTCCCAATGATGTTTCACTCAATTTTTACCAGTTTCTGTGGATGAAAGTGATTGGAAAAGTCTGAACGGCAGAGTTTTGCTGTTCAGGTTATACGTGCAGAAATTAGATATTTCTCTAGGTGTTGTGGCTTGGTGTATTCTGCTTTGAAGAAAATAGGATAAGAATGGTATTATGTCTGATAGTTCACATCAGAATAAAATGATGTCTGTTAATCCTGGGCACCAGGAAGAGTTGTGAAGAACAGTGAGCAGTTCTGGTTTAGAGCAAACTTGGGTTTGCTTATAGAGTCATAGAGAAATACAGCACGGATACAGGCCCTTCAGCCCAACCAGTCCATGCTGACCATGGTACCCACCCAGCTAGTCCCAATTTCCTGTGTTTGGCCCATATCACTCTAAACCCCACCCCTGCATGTACCTATCCAAGTCCTTCTTAAATGACACTATTGTACCTGCCTCAACCACTTCTTCCAGCAGCTCGTTCCATATACTCACCACCCTCTGCATGAAGAAGTTGTCCCTCAGGTTCCCTGTTAAATCTTTCCCCTCTCACTCTAAATCTATGCGCCCTAGTTTTGGACTCCCCTACCCTGGGGAAAAGTCTGTTACCATCCACCCTATCTATGCCCCTCATCATTTTAACCTTTTCTATAAGGTCACCCCTCATTCTCCTACGTTCCAAGGAATAAAGACATAGTCTAGCCAACTTCTCCCTATAACTTCTTTCCTATAACAGGGTGACCAAAACTGTACACAGTACTCCAAGTGCAGCCTCACCAATGACTTATACAACTGCAATATAATGTCCCAAAACCTATATTCAATGCCCTGACTAATGAAGGCCAGTGTGCTAAATGCCTCTATCAGCACCATGTCTACCTGTGATTCCACTTTCAACAAACTATGCATTTGTACTCCTAGGTCCCTCTGTTCCATTACACTCACTAACGCCCAACCATTTATAAGTCCTACTCTGGTTTGACTTTCCAAAATGTATCACCTCACACTTATCTGTATTGAAATCCATTTGCCACTCCTCGGCCCACTTCCCTAACTGATCAAAATCCCCCGTAATCTATGATAACCTTCTTCACTATCAACAACACTTCCTAATTTCGAGTCATTCACACACTTAATGATCAAGCCTTGCACATTCACATCCAAATCATTTATACAAATAACAAATAACAAGGGTCCCAACACTGACCCCTGCAGCACACCACTAGTCACCAGCCTCCATTCCGAGACACAATCTTCAACTACCATCCTCCGCTTCCAACCTCCGAGCCAATTTTGAATACAACTAACTAGCTCTCCCTAGATTCCATTGGACCTAACCTTCAGACCAGCCTGCCATGCAGGACCTTGTTGAAGGCCTTGCTAAAGTCCAAATGGACAACATCCACTGCCCTACCCTCATCTACCCTTTTGGTTACCTCTTCAAAAAACCCTAAAAGATTCGTCAAGCACGACTTCTCACGCACAAAGCCATGCTGAATTCTTCTAATCAGACTCTGTCTATCCAAATGCCGATAGATCCTGTCCCTCAGAATTCCTTCCAGTAACTTCCCCACTACTGATGTCAGGCTGACCAGCCTGTAGTTCCTGGTTTGTCCTTGCAACTATTCTTAAACAATGGAACAATATTAGCCACCTTCCAGTCTTTGGGAACTTCACCAGTGGTTAACAATGAAGCAAATATCTCCACAAGGGCCTTCGTAATTTCTTCTCTAGCCTTCTACAAACTCTGAGGATGTACTCGGTCAGACCCTGGCAAATTATCCATCTTAATATGCTGCAAGCTGCAAATACCTCCTCCCTGGTAATATGAATGCTCTTCAAAACATCCCCACTTGTTTCCCTTATCTTTTGAGCAACCATGAGTTTCTCCTCAGTAAACACTGAGGAGAAATATTCACTAAAAATCCCACCCATCTCCTGCGGCTCGAGACGTAGGTGGCCTTGCTGATCTCTGAGGGGACCTACATTCTCCCTCGCCACCCTTTTACTCTCAATATATCCATAGAACCTCTTGGGATTTTCCTTAACCTTAGCTGCGAGATCCATCTTGTATCCTCCCTTTGCCCTCCTGATTTCCCTCTTATGTGTATTCTTAATCTTTTTATAGTCATGAAGGTATTCACTCGTCCCTGACCTCCTAAACCAATATCTGCTTCCTTCTTTTACTAGACCAGAGCCTCAATATCTCTAGTCAGCCAGGGTTCCCTAAACTTGCCAGGTTTATCCTTCACCTTAACAGAAACATGCTGCCCCAAGACTTTTGATATCACACTCTTAAAAGCCTCCCACTTGCCATTCGTTCCTTTCCCTTCAACCAGTCTCACCCAATCGACCTCTGCTAGATCTTGTCTAATTTCTCCAAAGTTAGGCCTACTCCAGTTTAGGACCCTAACCTGTGGACCTGTCCTATCCTTTTCCATCACTGTCTTAAAACTATTAGAAACATGGTCACTAGAACCAAAGTGTTCCCTGACTGCTACTTCCGTTACCTGCCCTGCCTCATTCCTGAAGAGAAGGTCCAGTATTGCACCCTCCCAAGTAGGGCCCCGTATACATTGACTCAGGAAACTTTCCTGGACACATTTCACAAATTCCACCCCATCCAGGCCCTTAAAACTCTAGGTGACCCAGTCAATACCGGGGAAATTAAAATCTCCCACTAGTACAGCCCTGTTATTCTTACAACTATGAGCAATTTCTCTACACACCTGCCCCTCAAGTTCCCACTGACTATTGCGGGGGGGGGGGGGGGGTGGTGGTGGTGGTCAATAATATAGCTCCACTAGAGTGTCCCTTACCTTCTTGTTTCTAAGTTCTACCCATATGGCGTCACTGGACAATCCCTCAAGAATGTCATCTCTAAGTACTGCTGTTATGTCTTCACTTATCAAAAAGGCAACACTCCCTCTTTGCTTACTTGTACCTCTGTCACGCCCGTAGCAACTGTATCCTGGAATATTGAGCTGCCAGTCCTGCCCTTCTCTCAGCCATGTTTCTTACAGCCATGGCTGTAACATCCCAGTCCTCAGAACCAATCCACGCTCTGAGTTCATCCACCTTACCTGTTAAACCTCATGCATTGAAATAAATGCAGTTTAACTGAGTATTCCTTTCCCTGCCTTTACTGTGCCCCTGGCTATCCTGATTACTAAACTTGCTCTCACTGGCTACTGCTTTATCCCATGACTTTCTCCTGTTCAGAGTCCCACCCCCCTGCCAATCTAGTTTAAACCCTCCCATGTAGCATTACCAAATTTCCTTGCAAGGATATTGCTCCCTCTCTGGTTCGTGCAACCCATCCCTCTTTGTACAGGTCACCTCTACTCCAGAAGAGATCACAGTGGTCCAAAACCTGAATCCCTGTCCCCTGCACAAGCTCCTCAGCCACAAATTCATCTGGCCTGTCCTTCTATTTTTGACCTCGCGAGCATGTGACACCAGAAGTAATGTGGAGATCGCTACCCTCTTCACTTCTTACCTAACTCCCTATATTCATTCTGCAGAGCCTCATCCCTTGTTTTACCTATGTTGTTTGTACCAACATGTACAACGACCTCTGGCTGTTCACCTTCACCCTCGAGAATTTTCTGTAGCCGCTCAGAGACATCCTTGACCCTGGCACCCAGGAGGCAACACACCATCCCGGTGTCTCTTCTGCAGCCACAGAATCTCCTGTCTGTCCCCCTCACTATTGAGTCTCCTATCACTATAGCCATGTCTGACACCGCCCTTTACCTCTGAGCCTCAGAGCCCATCACAGTGCCAAAGACCTGACTGTTGCTGCATCTCCCTCAACAGTATCCAAAGAGGTATACTGTTTCCTCCCACATTCCAAAGACATATGGGTTAGGAAGTTGTGGGCATGCTATGTTGGCGTTGGAAGCATGGCGACACTTGCAGGCTGCCCCCAGAACACTCTAAGCAAAAGGTGCATTTCACTGTGTGTTTTGATGTACATGTGACTAGTAAAGATATCTTATCTTATCTTATTGAGGGGAATGGCCACAAGGCAACCCTTCACTGACTGCCTACTCCCCCTACTTTTCCTGGTGGCCACCCATTTATCTGAAGCCTGTACCTTGGGTGTGACTAGCTCCATAAAAGTCTCATCTATGATGCTCTCAGCCACCCAGATGATCCTGAGTCCATCCAAATCCAGCTCCCGTTCCTTGACCCAGTTTGTCAGGAGCTGCAGCTGGGTGCACTTTGCACAGGTGTAGTCATCAGGGAGACCGTGAGGAGGTTCCCTGATGACCCACATCGTGCAAGGGGAGCATTCCACTGCCCTGACTGCCATCCTTCCTACTCTGAATCAAGTACTAAGGATCAGCAGCAAAATAAAACCTTACCTGTTCTTACCTGTGCATCCTCACTGAAGCCTCTTGAGCCAAAGCCTCAGCTCCCATTCCTACACTGTCCACTCTCAGAATGGGAACTCTCTGTGTGCCATAGACAAAAGCATTGCTAGGAGAAAGCAGCTTGTTTTCTACTTTTTATTGTTAACAATGTTGAGTATGCTTAACGTGTCTCTGCACTGGTGAAGTAAGGATGTGGTCATGGCTGAAATGCATGTCGCCATGAACATACTGTAGTGGCTGAAACAATTGTGGCCGGATGAGTCAGGACTGTCGCTGTAACAAGGTTCACTCTTCATAGAAAGTTATTATTTGTGCAGCACCGAGCCCCCCTTAGTGGATAATTTGGATATAGAACAATACAGCACAATACAGGCCCTACGTCCCACCATATGATTTACAATATGATAAAGATTAATAAAATCTAACAATATCAATCAGATCATTGGGAAGAATTTTCAAACTAAGTAAATGATCTTTAGACCACTCAGTCCACTGACTGAATCCTTAACCCAATTTGCTGGTTCACTCTGCATTCATGTCTTCAGGTAAGCACCAATTCCAGTGAAAGAGGAGATTCATGTAGATCTTCCCTGCAAGTTAAGGCAAAGAGGTTTCATTTCAGGGCACACTAGCGCTTCTCATGAGGATCCAAACATTAGTTGGCCTCCAGTATCAGGTGGATGAGTCACTTAGATCGTTGTATTGCATAGTCTGGGGAAACCTAACACCTACGTGTCCATGGAGGTTCATTACATGTGAGAATAATGTAGAACTAGCTAAGGTGGATTTTGCTCTATGCAGTGCCAAGAAGTAATGTTCTCAAGTATAGTTAAAGATACTGAAATTCAGCAACTGGTATTTGAATCGATGTATGTTGACAATAAAACGCAGGTCTCAGTCAGGAAAGAACCCTTGACATGAAGCTCTTCTTTCATTGGAATCTGATTGCCTGATATCAACCACTAGTATTTCTTATCTACGTGATTTTGGATTGCTCGTTTACGGAAATTCAAGATGCTTCCACATCACAGAGTATGTGTAGGTTATCATTTCAGGAAACAAATGGATGAGTTCTCACCAACAGAAACCACTTCCTGTGTTATTTTGTAGTTCAAGAGTTCCGTGAGATAAAAGTCTTGAATGTTTTCCATCTATGCAAGAGGATCATGTGTATCTTCCTCAAGGCCTCCACTGTGCTTTCTAGAAAATTTTATAGAGCACCCTAAAGTTTCACACCTAATGATTTAATATCTGAATCACAAATTGCAAATTTGCACACAGCAAGCTTCCATTAATAGCATTTTGATTCTAGCCAGATATCCTGCCTTAATGGTGTTAAGTGAGGCATAATTGACCAGGACACTGGTAATAACTTCTCTTCTCTAAGACTGTGCCTTGGGTCCATATATCCAAAAGGGAACAGTCCCTCAAAACTAGACTGAAAGATCAGTCTAGATTTTTGTGGTGTGGTTAAATTACTGGATTAGCAGCCAGGGTTTTGAGCCATTGATCGAGTGGCATGAGTTCACTTCCCACCACAGCAGGCAGAGGCTTTAAATTCAAGTAATTAAATGAATCTCAAATTTAGTAAAATAAAACCTAGTCTCCGTAACGTTAACCAAGAAACTACTGGATTGTCATTAAAGCTTATCTGGTTAACTAAAGCCCATCAAGAAGCAAAATCTGCCATCTGTACCTGATTGGTGTACATGTGATTCCAAATCCATCAACGCAGTTGAGATTTAACTGCCTCCTCAGTTCAGGACAATTTGGGATAGATGATAGATGCTGGAATTTCTAGCAACATCAATATCTTGTGAATAAATAAATAAATACAACTCTCTGAAGCGTAGTGACATTTACAACATGCAAAATAGGTTAACCAATTTTCACACAACAAGGCTTCACAAATATAAGAAAATGAAGCAGATATAAGCCATTCAACTCCTCATGAGTGCAGGCACTACCATTCAATAAGATCATGGCTGATCTTTTACAGCAATTGCAGCTGTCTAAACTAAATCCATACTACTCAATTCCCTGAATCTCTAAAAATCTATTAATCTCTATCTTGAATATACTCAGCGACTGATCCTCTGCAGCCATCTAGAATGGAGAATTGCAAAGGGTTGCAGAAATTTCTTTACATCACAGTCCTTAATGGCCAACCCCTTATTATGAGATTGCAGCCCCTGGTTCTAGACACCTCAGCCAGTAGAAGCATCATCCTTGCATCAACCCTGTAATCATTTAATGTGTTTCAGTGAGACCACCTCTCCTTCCAGGCTCAAGAGATTATAGGTCCAGTCTGTTTAACCTCATCTCAATGACCGTCTGTCCCAGGAATCAATCCGGTGAGCCAGCGCTACACTTTCTCAATCATGAATACGTTCTTCCTTAAATCGGAATATTGACCAAACCTCAGTATTCCAGGGCCATAAGTAAATGTAGGAAAATGTTGTTGCTCTTGTACTCACATCCTCTTGTTAGAAATGCCAGCATTCCATTTGCCTTCATGATTGCTTGCTGCACTTGCATGTTAACCTTCAGTGAATTGTGCATGAAGACACTTGTGTCCATATAAACAATTCCAACATTATTCAATCTCACAATATTTAAAAGTTACTTTGTCACTCTATTTCTCTACCAAAGTGGATGAGCTCATTTTTTTTTGCAATATATTCCATCTCTCACGTCCTTGCCATTCACTTGACCTGTTTATATCACCCTGAAGCCGTTCTGTGTGCTTCCCACCGCCCTTATTGCCAGCCCAGCTTTGTATCATCCGCAAACTTGGATATGTTACACTTGATTCCACTCATCAAAACCATCAGATTGTGAACAGCTGGTGACCCAGCAATTATCCCTGTGGCGCGACACTAGTCCCAGCCTCTCAAATGGATAATGACCCATTTATTTCTGTCTCAGTTTTCTGTCGAATAACCAATCCCCAATCCATGGCAGTATAGAGCCCTGAGTATTGTGCACTCTGATTTTGTTTACTAATCTTTTACATAACAGCTTACTGATGGCTTTCAGAAATTCCAGGTATACCACATCAATTGGTTCACTGATGCCAATTCTCCTGGTTAGCTATTCTGCTAAATCTGACCACAGGCCAGCACAAAATTTATGGTCTGCTTCTGAGACCTGTGGCAGGCACCTCAAGGCCACCAACACCGTCTCTGCAAAATTCTCCCAGTGCATGAGTGTAATAGGTCCATATTAAAAATTCCAAGGGGAGGTGAGTCTGGTTTGCATGATGGACTGGGCTGCGTTCACAATTCTTTACAATTTCTTGCGGTCTTGGGCAGAGCAGTTGTCATACCAAGCCATGATGCATCTGGATAGTATGGTACATCTGTAGAAATTGGTAAGAGTTGTCGGGGACATGCCAAATTTCCTCAGCCTTCTGAGGAAGTAGAGGCGCTGGTGTGCTTTCTTGGCCATTGCGTTTTCCATGCTTCTGACGTCAGTCCAACTGGCACATAGTTCCTTGATTTCATTCTCCCTCCTTTCTAATTTCTTGCTTTCTCAAACAACAATGACATGATCATATAGTCTATTTCAAAAAAAAACAATGGTGTTGTAATATCAATGTTGCCTGGAAAACAAAGTACAATGGTGGAATATTTTATCTCTATTCAATAGAACAGACTAAGGTTTCATTAAATGTTTAAATGTTTAATCTGGAAGATGGCATTTTTAACCATCTCTCCCTCAGTTGCAGTGAAGTTCCAGCCTTGGCATTGAACACGTAGCCTCTGGTGTGGGGCTGAATCCAATCTTCTACCTCAGTGGTGATTGTGTTATTGTGTAAAGTTGACAACGATACTCAAAGGTCTAATGGTAAATTGGTTTTTGATATCCTCTGACAGTCACAAAACAAATACATCTTTGTGGTTAATGGACAGTTGCAGGCTAGAGGTACTTATCATAGGAGCTGGCAGTTCCAATGAAGCAGTACTTTCCAAGTGGTTTACTGAACTAGTTACAGTTCAGGCTACCACAACTTCCTTTTATTGAAGTGTGGAGCCAGATGCCTCTTCCGTTTACACTGACTGATTTGTGAGAAATGAATATCTTTATAACTTTTGTTTTAGCAGCAATCCTCTGAGCAGTCTGAAACTAAGAAAGGAAAGCTTCACAACAATGTGAAATTTTGCAGTAAGTGAAAATCATGAAATGTTTCAGAGTTCAATCGAGCTGAAGATAAGCACATGCTGAAATGTATGTCATAGTAGTAATTGCAGTAATTGTCCACAAAATGTAATAAAAATACCGAAGTATTTATAAAATCCATGTAAAAAGCACCTGCTCCAAAAATGACACCCCCAACAACCTGCACTCAATTCCATATCTGATACCATTGTTTGTGCATTGTCCCATTTTAGTTCCTGCCTTCCAGCCTCACTTAACCCATCATTGTTTCTGAAAGAGACCCAAGAATCTGCAGATGTTGGAATGTGGAGCAACAAACAATCTGCTGGAGGAACTCAGCGGGTCGAGCAGCATCTGTGGGAGGGAAAGTGACTGTCAACGCTTCAGGTCGAAACCCTGCACCAGGACCTTTCTGTCTGTGGTCTCCTACACTGATACAACAATGCATGCTTAAGGAACAACATCTTCTTTCTGCACATGTTGCAGCTTTCCAGACTTATTATTGAATCCTCCAACTTTAGGTATCTTGCTCGTTCTTTCTGTTGCATCAGTACTAGCCATTTCTGCCTGTCATCCTTCTGTGGTTTTGGTTCAGTTTTACTTTTTCCATTAGTATAATCTGACCTGCTGGACACGTCCCACAACCTTGCTGTCAGTAACACGTAATGCAGACAAAGAAACCACATTCACCCACTCAGGGGATCCTTCTACTCAGCCCTCCCCCAACCTTTCTGCAACTTAAATCTAATTAAAGGGTCTCGATCCAAAACATCACCCGTCCATTCCCCTCCATAGATGCTGCCTGACCTGCTAAGCTTCTCTAGCATTTTGTGTGTTGCTCCAGATTTCCAGCATCTTGTATCTCTGTTTAAAGCAAATTTGTTTTTTCCCCTTTCCCACTCTGACAAAGGGTCTCAGACCCGAAATGTTAACTCTGTTTCTTTTCCCACAGATGCTGCCTGACCAGCTGAGTGTTTCCAGCACTTAAAAAAATCCCAGCATGCCGTTCTGTGCTCCCTCAGTTGCTCTCCATCTCAGTCATTTGAAGGACGAGTGCAGGCTGGCTGTGCTGACACAGCAATTTACACTTATATAGCACCTTTTCATAGCTAAAGAGCCCAAAACTCTCCCAAGGAGCATTATCAGACAAAATCTGACACCGAGCTGTATACAGAGATGTTAAGAAAGCTGATTACAAGTTTGATTAATGATACAGATTCTGAAGAGCATCTTAAAAAAGAAAAGTGAGGTACAGAGATAGATAAGTCTAAGGAGGGAATTTCAGAGCTTAGGGCGTTGGAAGTGCAAGAAAGGCTCACCAGATCAATTTCTGTGATGAACGGATTATTTACGAGGGGAAATTGAGCCAGATTGCCCTCACTGCAGCCTTCTAGTCAAGAAAATGTCTGGTGACCATTCCCCTCAGCTTTCTGCCATTGAACTAGTTTTGGTGAGTTAACAGAATAATTTTCAGCTTGATATACAGCCCCTCACCGGTACACATGTATAGATCCCACACCATCTCTATTTTTCATCTTGGCCATAAGCTGAAAGGAATATTTATGAAGACTTTTGTTTTAGGGGCCACATAGCTGTCAATATTTGTTCACACTGAAATAAAACATTTCCCTTTGGCATTAGCGAATGTGAGATGCATCTTTGGGCACTCAGGAGGCTGAAGCTTTGAAGGGGTTTGTTAGTAAGATGACACCATGAGACCATAAGACATAGGAGCAGAATTAGGCCATTTGGCCCATCGAGTCTGCTCTGCCATTCGATCATGGCTGATTTATTTTTCCCTCTCAACCCCATTCTCCCACCTTCTCCCTGTAACCTTTGACACCCTTACTAATCAAGAAGCTATCAACCTCCGCTTTAAATATACCCCGTGACTTGGCCTCCATAGCTGTCTGTGGCAATGAATTACACAGATTCACCACCCTCTGGCTAAAGAAATTCTTCCTCATCTTTGTTCTAAAGGGACATCCTTCTATTCTGAGGCTGTGCCCTCTGGTCCTAGACTCTCCCACTACTGGAAACATCCTCTCCACATCTACTCTATCCAGGCCTTTCAATATTCGGTGGGTTTCAATGAGATCCCCCCTCATCCTTCTAAACTCCAGAGTACAGGCCCAGAGCCATCAAATGCTTTATCCCTTTCATTCCCAGAACCATTCTTGTAAACCTCCTCTGGACCCTCTCCAATGCCAGCACATCCTTCCTTAGAAATGGGGCCAAAGTGTCTAACTTCACAGTCTCAGCCACCTCAGAACCCACAAAACTGGAATGGAAGCAAATGATCCTTGATCCCCATGGACTGCCTGAGAAGAAGATAATAACACAATACCTTTGAGTGTGGCTGTGTCAAGCTGTACAGAAATCCTGGGAATGCAAATACCTGGTGTTACCACATGCTAAGATTCTGTCTGTCCCTGGTGTTTTGAAGGATGGGCCTGGCATTGTTGCTGTGAACATTTCATTCATTTGGACCATGCCATACTAACTGTGCTTGTAGAAATGTTTGTGCAGAAGAACATGTTTGACCAGCAGTCAATCGGGCAATGCTCTGCATGGAATGTCCCTGAGGCACTCCAGGGAATGATGGTGGATTCTTTTAGGTGGTTTCCTGAACTGACTGCTAGAGTCTGTTTGGCGTGCTGCCTGCTCACTGGAACTTTCAAGCAGGAATGAAGACTTTGCTTGGTTGATTGTGGGATAGTGCCTCCCCATTAGATCCTTAACACACAGTCAGAATCTCAGTGCCACTTGTGCAGCCCTTCAGGTGGCTGAGGTGGGAATTAGCCTATCATCCATCTAATTCGGGAATGTCCATTTGCTTAGAAGATCTGGAAAGTGATGCATTGGATGTTGTCAAGGTTACTTCCAATTAGCTGTGTGACACTGGGCCCTGTTCTCTGTAGACAGCTCTTAGGGATATGCACTGGGATAAACATTAGCTGCTGTGTAAAGACTGTCAGCTTAGTGAGAGTTTCACTTTGGTCTGGTTGAAATTTGCTGGTTTGCCAGTGCAAGGAACTGTCCATGATTAAATTGCAGCTGGCACATTACAGGTCCCAGGACTACACTCTGAGGGATGCACTGAAGTTTCCATGGGGAAAGACCTCAGTTTAAGATCTTCCCACCACTGCACACTGAGGGGCTGCTGTGTTTAAAAATCTCTCACAATCTCCTGCTCGTGAACTTATGTGAAAAAAAATTGTCATGATGTTATAATGTAAATCTTGCAAGCAAGTTGGAATGATATGTCTTGTACTGTGAGTGGTAACAAATAAATGTACTATATTACTTATTGGCAAATTTTATTCATGAAGTATATTTTTGGGAAAAAGTGGAGTTTGAGAGTTTGGTGCTGGCATATGGAGCCATCTCTTTCCTTCCACTTGACAAATGTTACTCTTGCTTAGTCTTTCTGGGTCTAACATATATGTTGCTCATTCTTTTTCACTTGAAACCCCAGGTCCAACCTGGAACAATCACTCAGCTTTTCTATTTGACATTGCAACTGCTGAACGCTACACAAATTCAGTATGAGCAATGTTAACCAGTTTGGAAACCCCAGAGCAGAACTATGTTGAACTGTAGCATAAGGATCAGTTACTTCACTGCACCTCTTGATTTAGGAAGTTCTGGGTGTAAGTCTCGCTCCAGATGCTTGAACACAGAAAGTTAGGCTGCACCAACACAGAACAGTACAACACAGGAACAGGCCCTTCAGCCCGCCATGTCTGTGCTGACCATGATGCCAATCTAACTACTGGACCTTTGCGGCTTACGTGTGTACAGCCCATGCATACGAACAAGCATTTGGGAAAACAGCGGTATGGATTTGCCGGCTGCTGTACACATCTTCTGCTGGGTGAGAACTTGGGGTGGACCTGTGATCCCATCTGCCTGTATGTGGTCTATATCCCTCTATTCCATGCCTGTTCATGTGTCTGTCTAAATGCCTTTTAAACATTGCTGCGCAGAAGGAGTGCTGCCTTTTGGATAAGCTGTTAAATAAACCAGTGAATGTAACAGAACATAATTTCAAAGAGGAGCAGGAAAAATCATTCCTCACTCGTCAGCACTAAATCACATGTTCATCATAAACTCTGGGAGCTTGGCTGTGGCCCTATTGGATTCTGTGTAGCCTACTTAACAACAACGCTTCAGAAGGATTTTGTTAGTTGTAGACTCTCGTGAAAGGCACTTCATAAAAGCAAGTCTCCTCCAAATAACTTCCTGCTGAACTTTGAGCTTACTATCAGGGGAAGAATTATTCAAAACAAGAGTCAATTTAAATAATTGTTTATTTGACAGTTATTTTCTGTACATTGTTTCAAAGTCAATCTGATGCCCATGGAACTGTACCCGAGCGAGCAGTCAAAACCTTTAGAAGAAATGGGGAAAGGGCAACAGTCAGGAAGGGAAAGTACATGAAGTTCATGTAAGGTCTTAAATTGTTTCCACAATCTAATCTCAGAAGGTTTACAAACTGGAAATAGCCATCAGTAAGCACTTCCAAGCACTGACTGAACTATGTTGACATTTATTGGAAATATGCCAATGTTCTCCACTAGTGTTAAAGATACAGTGACAGAAGGCTTGGAAACAGATGATGAATTCTGAGAGGTATTTGATGAGCCGTTACTTCCTATTTGACAGCTGTGAATGGCACCATACACATACAGGTATTGATCTGGCTCCATTCAAGCGACCCGAGGATCGATGCAAGTTGCCAGTAATGGTGTTGCGTTGTGGCTGCCATTGAGGACCAGCTGGTGTCCTTGCTCAGTTGTCAGGCATCACCCTTCACCTAGCAAGGGGACTGAGGGGGATAATACTCGGCCCTCATTGTTGCCAGAGTTGAGGGCAGGGAAAGTGATTGGACTGTTTCACTTCCTCTCGTGCCTGGGCTGCAGAAGATGTGGCTCCAACACTCATCGCAATTCAATCCCAAGAAAAGGTCCCAGAGCCTGCTGACTTCTCCTGAGGGATAGGCTGACTCCCCAAAACCTCTGTAAACATGCCCATCATTTTTCCCTCGCTCTGATGGTCATTGACCCCTGAGCAGGGTCTGCACTCACTAATCTCTCCACATACTACACAGTGTCAATACACTATCTTTCTCTTTTTCTTTCCTGGATCAGGAAGCTTAAACAGAGAGCATCAGGGTATGAGAGTGGGAGAGGGTCAGTGTGTGAGAGTCTGGGTGTGAGAGTGGGAGAGAGTCAGTGTGTGAGAGAGTCCGGGTGTGACAGTGGGAGAGGGTCAGTGTGTGAGAATGGGAGAGGGTCAGTGTGCGAGAATGGGAGAGGGTCAGTGTGCAAGAGAGTCCGAGTGTGAGAGGGTCAGTGTGTGTAAGTGTGAGAAGGTCAGTGTGAGAGAGTCCGGGTGTGAGAGTGGGAGAGAGTCCAGGTGTGAGAGTGGTAGAGAGTCCAGGTGTGAGAGTGGTAGAGGGTCAGTGTGTGAGAGGGTCAGTGTGTGAGAGAGTCCGGGTGTGAGAGTGGGAGAGGGTGTGTGAGAGAGTCCAGGTGTGATAAGGGGAGAGAGTCAGCGTGTGAAGGAGGTGCAACATTTGGCACTGATGACCCGCACCAAATATTTATGGTAGAGGATCATCAATTTCCTCAAGGTCACAATTTGGGTTGGAAATTAGGAATAAAACTAAATTTTAGAGCTGGCAGTAGACCAAGTCTACTTCTGGCTCTTTGATGACAGATTAACCATCTGCATTTTAGGTTGTCTTTTGGGGTCAAGGGTGATTTGCTTCCACTCCTGTTCAGTGTGTTCTGAGGTGGATAGTGAGACCAATGTGCAACCCAGACTCTGGCACAGATGAGGCAGGCAAGTGTGGCCTGACAGGGCGGCAAGTGTGTAGTTTGGGAAGTTGTGTGCTCCTTCTGATGTTTACCCTCTTCCAGTGCACAGATGCAAGGTTCCCACTGCCTTCCTGAATGCTCCTTCTCACTTTGAGCAGCCATGGGCCAAGGATTTCCAGAAAATTGGTCAGACTTTTCCAGGAAGGTTTTGAGAACTTAATGGGAATGCACTTTATAACCTTCCTGTTGCTAAACTTCTTTAATAAAATTCTTTTGGTTCTCTTCCCCAGGAATTAGGGATTTCAGGCCTGCACTGTTGTCACCTTTAACATGAGGTAAACAAGAAGAGCAGATTGGAGTGAATCTTCTTTGATCTACCCTCACTCCCCAGGCCAGGCATATTTGTTCACTTCAGGGTTATTTTGATATTGGCCGGTCTGGGGAAGTCCATATATGGCACAGAGGAGCATTCAAGGATGCAGATTTCTCAACTGCACAGTGACTGGATGTTGCATCATCAATATAAAAATATACATCAGAAATATACTGTGGCTCAAAATGATAACAAATATTAATAATGATCATGGTTTTAAAAATATTACTAACTTTAAAAGTAAACTTTCATTACCAAATGAAATTCCGGACTGGAGTCTTAGACATATTTTATTTGACTGTAAAGCAGTGATACAAAGATGTAGAACCAGAAAACTCAAACACAACCTGAATCAATTTATACATTATGGGTGCCTGCAAGATTCAAATCTACATTTTCAGTAAGACATAGTAAACTTAGTCAGACCTAGGCCAACAATTTTGATGCAAAAAGATTATGATGGATGTTTATAAAAGGTGTGTACTTTCAGCTCTTGAATTTATTCTCAGTATGTTGGAATTTCTACTGAGGCCAACATTTATTGCCTGAGAATGTGGTGGGGGTGCTTTTTTAAACCACTTGATTAGAGTGATTTGCTTAACATGGTCACCACTTCAATGTGCCTGGAGTCATGTTCAACATCAACTGGGTCATGATAATTGGCCCAGAAGTTGGATCTATTATTACACATTTTTATGTGCAGAAGTGATTTATATTCAGGATCCCATTATAATCTGTGTGTAACTGCCATTGACCTGCCTTTAAAGGATTTTCATCCAATTTTATTATTCTCTTTGGGTGCTCTAAGTGCACAAAAAGGGAGTGAAACTTGATTTATAGGCATTTGTTCTCTTAAGAACTGGCTGGTTTTTGCAATAGCTCAATAATTTCCAAGACAGTTCAATAACACCTGTTCCTTATCTCCTTTTTAATAGAATTTGATCTCACATGATCTCTTGATTAATCCAAGCCATTAGATAACTGGGCAAATATCATAAACAGTGTACTTATCTGTAGACTCACATTGATTTGAACATTACAGGCATCAGTACAGTACATAATGTTGGCTTAGTTCAGCTGCACACATTCTCAGAGCTTTTCTTTGCACTAAATTAACTTGTATTATTCAGCACACAACATCATTAAAGAAAACCAATAATAACATATTAGAAGTTACGACACACTGATATGTTACATATGTAACAGGGAGAACTATCTTGCTGTTTCACTGATTTTCATTTTAGCAGCTGATGAAATAATATGACAATAATACACAGCATATTGTTAACACATGGAGTGCTTGCACAATTCCTTAATTAGTTGCAGAACAAAGCAGAGGCTAACCCTTCCCATAGGGTATACTAGAACTATCAGCTCACAACATTTACAGAGCTACTGGGTTACTAGGAACCCACAACACACTTTGTGTGCAATTCAGTTGGCTGCATGGCATTCATTATATACATGCTCTTGTTTCCATAGGAACACGTATTTCGACAAGTCTTACTCTCATCATTTTGAGTAACTTTTCATTAGTGAAATACATTAATCAGCGATCATCACTGAAAACAAAGAGAGTGAGCAGGAGCATTGATCCATCATTCAAACCACTAGCTGCAACAGAGGAAAACTGAGTTGTTGCGGAAAATTGAGGAAAATTTGTCTTCCTCATGCTGCACTCTTGCGATACCATTCACACTAAGAACACAGCACAATGGATGTTAACTGGATAAAATACATTTGTGATAAAATATTTTTGTTTAAAAACTTTTTTTCTTAATGCTGCTGTAAGAATGATGAAAAAAAATGTGACCCCACACACCGTCACAACCTCCCCACCCACCCTGTCCACCCTCCAACTTACACCTCTGAATCTACACAACTACAGCTGGTTGCTAATTCCTCTAGCTGTTTACAACATTTTCTAAGCCTGACAGGCTAAGGAGCATCTTGGAGCTTTAAAAGAAAAAAATCAACCATATTCTGAACCCGGAGGGCCCCTGATTATGTTGAAATATCCAGCCAAGGCACCAAAGTCAATATAAAGAGAGCGGTTTCGTTTTCCCACGGTTGATTCTTCTGTGCTGCATATGGAATTATCTGGAATGAAAGTAAAGGAAAGTTAGGATAATCAAGGTGTACAGATCTCTTTTAAGCTTCAAGAAGACAAAATCTGATGTTATAGGCCTGAAAGAAAACAAGAATACATTTATTGTTTCATCATCAGGGTCTCAACTCTCAAACTTCAGCCTGGCAGTTTTTGCAATTTCTCTGGCCAGCAAGTCACAGTTGAAACAATCATCTGCTGGAGGCACTCAGCGGGTTGAGCAATATCAGTAGGAGGAAAGAACTGTCAACATTTCAAATCAAGATCCTGCATCAGGGCCCATCAGGAGGAGTCAAGCAATTGTCGATGTTTCAGGTTGAAACCCTGCATCAGGACTCCTCCTGATGGGCCCTGAAGGCAAATATGAGTTGAACCAAGTGACTCTGAAATTCCAGGGTCTGTGCTCTGCAGGGAGCAGTGTGGCGAACAGGAATCTGTCAGTAACCAGGCAAAGCCCAGGGTCATCCTTTCTGCAGCAAGGACCTATTCCTGCACTGGGATCAGGGAGCTGTAACCTCCAGAGGAATGGCAGAGCAGCATGTCCAAAACAGAGCCCTTGGCAGCTCAACTGGCATGAATAATGTGGATGTAATGAGCAGAACATGCTGGGTAGCCTGGGAAATCCCTAAAAACTCACCTCAGAACGATCCTAGACAATGGAAGCAGGAACCCACTCCTACCACTCCAGCAAAACTTTTCTTTCATGCAGGGTAGAAACCATAGTTGGCCTGATTGCAGCCTCCCAGTTACCAGCAATCTGTTTGCTCCCTGCCCTCTTTGGCCTCAGAATCTTGGTTAATGTTTGACACAACAAACACAGCATGGATTGATGGTATTCACTATGGCTGTGGGCATAGTGCTGTGCAGGCTACTGGTGCAAAACAGGTTTGGTAACATTACTTCTCAGTACAGCCCTCAAGGATAGTGTTGAGATTATATTTACAATATAACAGTGGATAGGATTGTTTACCTAATCTCTTTTCCCAGAAGATGCTATGCAGCGAAAGCTTCCATTTGTTACATTTAAATTCTGTGCTTTCTTTTTGTATACCTTATATTAGTCAAACAACTGCTTTATTCTGCTTTATTAAAGGGATATCCACATCATACCTTTGTTTCTGTAAACACACAGCAGAATGCTGACAAAAGAGCCCAATCAAGTATAAAACTTGCAAACAATGTAACCTGTGCTACTGCAAAACAATGACCAAACTCTTACTCCCAGTTTCTTATGAGAGTTGCCTTAAATCACTAGTACTATCTGTGGAGGATGTTCCTTCTGCTTGCTGTGTATGAGATCTAAATATCTACTCAGTGCATGGAAGCAAACCCAACTTCCATCTGTATATTCAAAAATATTTTTTGAAAAATCAGAGCTGGTTCAATGGTTCATGTAAAGTGCCTTGGATGAGGAAGGAGACATACAAGTTCACGAAAAGAACCAGTGATTTATATACAGATTTGCATGTTTGCTGTACAGTGAACCTATCTTATCGTCTACATAAGCAGAATGTTTAATCCCAAATCACAGCTCCAGTGACTCAGGTTCGCTTCTGACCTCCAGTGCTACCTGTATAGAGTTTACACATTCTCCCTGTGACTGCATGGATTTCCCTTGGGTACTGTGTCTTCTTCCCTCATCTGTGCTGGCTGTTGGCTACTGTAACCTGCTCCTAAATTAAGTGGCTGGTGGGAGAATCAGAGTGGGTATTAAAGGCACGTGTCAGAGAATATAATTCAGGGAAATAAATTGGGGAATGGGACTGATGGGATTGGTATTTGAACTACCAGAGAAAATCAGCTGAATGCCTCTTTGTATATCACATAGAAATTACCTCAGAGACGTATTTTCTCCCTGCAGATTAACAGTTAAATTTGGTTGCCATTATTTTGGACAGGATCAAGTGCAAAAATGAAAAGTAAAATATTTTCAGAGACACAAGAGACTGCAGATGATGAAATCTGGAGCAACAAACAATCTGCCGGAAGAACTCAGCAGGTCGAGCAGCCTCTGTGGAGGGAAAGGAATTGTCAACATTTTGGGTTGAAATGCAGGGTTTCAACTCGAAACATCAACAATTCCTTCCCTCCCACAGATGCTGCTTGACCCACTGAATTCTTCCAGCAGATTGTTTGTTGCTGCGGTTAAATAATATCATCCCAAGCACATAGAACTAATAAAACACCATGGAATGTCACTGCCAGTAGTCTCATCTATCATTCTCAGGGTACAGCATAGTCTGAACAATAGGGATAGGGAAGCAGAAAATCTGAAAGTGAGGATGGAACTGATGGTAAATGCAAAGCTGAGTGTTCAGTTTAAAACGTCTTGCATTTGATCAGTACCTTCAGAAAAAATGAAGCAAAGGAAGATATCCTACCAGCGTAAGGTGACACGTGTGGGCTGCAAATTACACTCAGCCAAGTCTTGTATTGGGACAATAGATTTAGCCACCCAGGTCACAGTGTAAGTACAACTTCCTTTTTTGTTATTTTGAACAAACCAGTTAATGCCTTCAGATGACATGCCTTTGTTTGTTATTTAAACAAGGTCTTTACATTCCCTCTTAACCCAAGCATATTATTTATTAAATATCATAAACAGTGGAAATGTTGTGCCTAAGTGTTGAAGCTAACCGTTGTCATTGAGATATTCTTCCCGTCAATGTGTTTTCTACCTCTGTTTGTATGTCTAATACTCCAATCAATCCAATAAATCATAATTTTATCCTGAAATTGAATGGAGATACTCAAAATTGTGTGTTTGGCTATAGGAATTATTCTCAATTATATCTTTCTGATTATTATCCCATCATATATTGCCTTCTCTCAAGGCCCTGGCATCTATTACTCAGATGGATCCACCCTCTGTAGGTTAGTAAGCATTCCTTATACAAGCACATGATCAAGTGTAGGCCCTTCAGTGAATTACTGAGGAATGCTGCATTGTTGGAGGTGCCAACTTTCGGATGGTACATTAAATCAAAGCCTTGTTAAACTAGTCTGCTCTCAGGTAGATGTCAAAAATCCTGTGACATTACTTGAAGGACATTTGGAAAATTAGTCTCACTCTTCCCCCACTGTCAAGATCATCTGGACTTTGTAATTGCTACTGTGGGAAATCTGAGCAGAATTAGTCACCGTGTTTCGTACTTTACCACAAAGGAGTTCCTCTACTATAAACCACTATGGAGACCCTAGAGAGCTTGAGAAATTCTCCTCAAATGGATTTTTGTATTTGTTGGTTCACAGGAACTCACACAGAGAAGGGATGCAGGTTATTTCACTGTGATAATGGGCAAGGGTTGGAGGGAATCAGAGATAATAGCACTCTCTCCTCAGTCAATGATGGATCAGCAGGATCAGAAGTAGAAGCTCTGGATCACTTTCCACCCTCCCCAACATAAAATTGGTGAGACTAATTACTGCAGTCAGATCCTGTACAAAGGATTCAACAGCTTTTCCTTTTGTCGATGGAGTACGTTAAAGTTAATGGAGCGGTGAGGTGGGGCTACAACTTTATCCTAACTCGCTCATCGTCACACTGATGGGATTGGGTGCAATGGCAGTTTCACTTCCCAGCGTAATAATGAACACTACCCAATCCTTTCGGTTTCACAACTTGTGTGGGGTTAAAATGATGCACTCAACTCATTTCCAAGCTATTTCCCACAGCCCTAAGAAAATGAAAGGACGTACCACAAATTTGCTCAGGCAATTCCAGCTCTTTTCTCCTGAAGGTACGATTTAACTCAAAGAGAGCCGAGTCGAGGCTCTGGCAGCGTGGCTGATCTTCCGGTGGTGGACTCAGTGCTTCATGCTTCAGCAGCTCCCCTGCAGACCAGCGTTCCTTTGGATTTCTCTCTAATGTGGCTTTAATGAATTGCCTCAAGGCCGAGCTGCAATCCTCTGCAATGTCTTCTAATGGTGGAGCCTGTTTGTGGATCTTCAGCAAAAGGAATAGAATTTACCAAAAATAAACTTGTAAATTTTACAAACCAGAAGAGGAAATAAGGAATGTATTTTTATACTTGATACTTTTATATTTGCAACATACATTCTCATTAACTTTCTCTCCTCTCCTCTCCTCTTGATGCTTTGATTTCATTAAAACCAAACAGCTTCCAGTACCTTAGTTGCTTCTGCAGGCTATTGAAAATAAATAAAAGCAGAAAATCCTGGAAGCATTCAGAAGGTTAGGCAGTGGAAAGAGAAATAGGTCGAAGACCCTTCATCAGAACCTTGTAAATGAGGGATCTTTTACCTTTCTTCCTTTTTCTGGTGATGCTGCCGGACCTGCTGAGCGCTTCCAGTATTTTCTGGTTTTATATCAAAAATATTTTTATTTCTAATTGTTACTCTTTGCCCCTCCATTTTGACTTAGAGGAACAAGCCATAAAACAGGAAACTTGCAGGGAATTTTCCTGCCATTTTCATGTCATTCAGGTTGTCAGTAAGTTTTAGTAGATTCGCATAAACATTTATTCCTTTATTACTTCCACTTCTGTTATTTGTTTTCATGCAGGTCCTCCGGAGCTACTGGTCAATGTTTCACTCAGAAAGCTGAGAGACAGTCACTGGACTTCTTTAGATATTTCTCTTCAAGCAACCAAGAGGAATTCTGCTTTGTCTGATGTCCTTCTCTTACCCAGTTTCTGCTCTACTCTTTGAACAATGGTAATTGGTCGTGGTCTGACTCACAGTTGCCAGGAATCAAATTCCTAAACTTGCATACACCTCATTACAAGACACAGCCTAAATGGCCATTGATTCCCCTCCCTTTTCCTGATAACTATTATACTTTGGATCCCCTTTAGGTGGGGGCCTCAGCCAGGAACCTTGTGCTTCCTATCAAAATTGTTATTCTTTGTTATTTGGCATGAATATCTGAATAGGAGTGGGATCATTGCTGGCCTTTACCCCTCTACCACCTGGCAGGGACTGCCAAAGAGGCTCATCTGGTCAAATCTGAGGCTTTCATTGTCCGCATGCTTGGACATTGTTTGCTTTCTAATTGGAGGAAGAGCTAATGTATGGCTTATTGGGAAGAACTATATTGCAGATCAATAAATATGATCTGAACATACTACTGAAAGTTCAGTTTTGAGATTACAAGCACAAATGCCCTTTTAATGGTGTGGTCATTGTTATTTCCTACAAATCAAGTTTTCTGGCACTGAAAATTAGTGACTAAAAGCACAGGGGTTCAGTCCTATATTTACTAATTTTTACTGGACACTTCTTAAATGTTAAATATAATTTATCCCTAATCTTATGTTTTTCTTTCTTTTGCTCTTTCCTTCTCTTTCTATACCTGACCTGAAACTAAGGTCACCAACTTTAATTCACTGTTCTCCTTAATCTTTTTCAATTCTCAATCCTTTAACCTGATTGGTTAGGAAATAATCAGTTTGCTCTGTTCACTCAGATCCCAGTTGTTCCATTTGCCTCAATGTATTGAAAGTATTCTTTCTCATCAAAATTACTTCGATAATGTTTCATTTAAGCTGATGGGAGTAGAGTTTGCCTTTTGATTATTAGTACTAAATTGGCTGATTCTTTAGTGACCATTTAGCCTCCAACTGCAGACAAATTTCTCTCTCATTCTTTATTCCTCACTTGGTAACATTACATTCCCTTTAGCATCAGACGGCAATATCAAAAGAGTGTAAGATTAGAAGTAGGTCATTTGGTCCCTCAAGCCTGCACAGCCATTCAACAAGATCATGGCTGATGTACATCAGCTTCATTTTCTGTGTTGTCCCCATTCATTGATTCATTTAATATCCAGCAAAATATCAATCTCTTGTTTTGAATGCAAACAATGACTGATCATCCACATATTTCTGGGATGAGGAATTCCACTGATTTACCACCCTCTGAGTGAAGAGATTTCTCCTCATTTCAGACCTAAATGGGATACCCCCTGTCTTGAGTCTGTGACCTCTAATTCAAGACTCCTTAGGCAGGGTAGACATCCTTTTTGTATCTATTATGTGCAATTCTGGTCGTCCCATTACAGAAAGGATGTGGAGACTTTGGAAAGGGTGCAGAAGAGGTTTATCAGGATGCTTTCCGGATCAGAGAGTAAGAGCTATAAGGAGGTTGGACAAACTTGGGTTATTTTCTCTGGAGCGTCAGAGGCTGAGGGGATATCTGATAGAAGTATATAAAAGTATGAGAGGCACAGATAGGGTCGACAGTCAGAATCTTTCTCCCAGTGTAAAATGTCAAATACTAGAGGACATGCATTTAAGGTGAGAGGAGAAAAGTTTAAAGGAGATGTGTAGGACAAGTTTTTTTTTACTCAGAGAGTGGTAGATGCCTGGAACGGGCTGCTGGGTTAGTGATGGAAGACTTTTAGATAAGAGGCTTTTAGATAGATATATGAACGTGCAGGGAATGGAGGGATAGGGATCATGTACAGGTAGAAGAGATTTAGTTTAGTTTGGCACCATGTTCAGTGCAGACCCTGGACTGTAGCGCCTGTTCCTGTGCTATACTGTTCCACGTTCTATCTACCTTGTTGAGCCCTCTAAGAATCTTGTACGTTTCCATGAGATACTCTTGCTCTTCTAACCTCTGGTGAATTGTTACATGGTCTACTCAATTTTTCCTGTGATAGACCTTCCATTCCTGGAACCAGCCTATTGACCCCTTCACAATAACTCCCTTCATAGCAAGTACATTTAGTTAAGGAGACCAAGGCTGTAGTCAGGACCCTAGGTGTGATCTCACTAAGGCCCTATATAACTGTGGTAGGACGTCCCTATCTTGTATTCAAGTACTCTTCCAATAAAGGCCAACATACCATTTGCCTTCCGAAATGCCCACTGCATGTTAGCTTTCAGTGGTTTGTGTACAAAGATGCTCAGGCTCTTTGACTGTTAATATTTCCCAGTCTCACCATCTCTTTGATTTACTTCACTTGTTCTGTTATTGGTTTCCTGTAATTTGTGCCTAGGCCACACACCCAATTTAAAATAGGAATCCAAGGTTTTGCTTCAATTATAGGGACCAATTTCAACACTGCAAATCAAACAATTTATTTCTTTGATCCATGTAGATTATCTTGATAAACACTGTGTTTGTTTGATTAAAAAGTTGTTTAACTTTGAAACAATCCCTACTTTTTATTCATATCTGTTGTGGTAGAAACTTACAATGTACAGATAAGATGGGTAGGCTGACCTAGGATATCTCTTCACCCAGGGTGGATTCCCAGTCTGCATGTGGATGATGGTAGAACCAAGACTGTAGATGTCTGATTTTGTTGAATGTCCTCTGCAGGTAATAACTTCTGGACTCATATAAAACTAAAATTAAAAAAATATAAATCTATGGTTAATTTTTGGCTTATAATCACTCTCAAAATGTCTTACCATTTGGCAATTGCAGAACCACTGAGGATACAAATGCTTTTACCTTCCATCCATATAACACACATCTGTGGTAAGAATGTTTAGTGACCATAGAATTAGGCACCTTAAATATGAAATCATTACTACCCAGTCTTACTTCTGGATTATCACATTGAACTGATGGCCAAAAGGCTTTCACATGGAATTCAGATAATATTAATTTATTTTTTGTCTGGCGGATGCAAAATCTTTCTACACAGATCAGATCCTGCAATCTATGTCCAGTTTTCAGCATTTAACATGAGAGTCATACTCTGTGTTTAGACATACAAGGATCTGCTCATCAATACCATTAACAGTGAGTAGAAAATGTTTCACATTCAGAGGAGTTACTCCCATCACGATTTTCCCCTTTAACTGTGAAACAAAACTTCAGAATGAGCTTCTGTTCATCTTTCCCATCTAGATCACCTCCTGTTTACTACAGCACAAAACAGAAAAGTAGAGCAGTTTCTACATACACCATGTAGATTTAATGCCATATTAATCAGTTGAAAAGGAACATAGAGTACAAGGCAGCAGCAGAATATTTATAGTCATAGTGTGCCCACTGAATCCACTGTACCAAATATATCAACAGCCTATATGAAACACTTCTACCTTTCTTCAATATGCTACACAAGTATATGATGTTTAAAAAGTATATTCACTGCAGACCGTGAAGTCAAATTATTTTATAATTATTGCAAATATTTTGTGATCAATGTTCTGTAAATCAGTAAATGGAAGCTAAATAGTATGACATAATCACAGTGTTACTGGGTTAGGAATCCATAAATCTTAAGATCCCACTGGGTCAGTCTGAGAACTTGAATTTAAAAAGACAGGTAAAGGAAGTTGTTGGAATGGCATAAAGATCGATCATAAGCACTACTGCTCAATTTTGTGACCAAATATAATATTTGCGCCTTATATATTATACCTTATTCCATGTTTTATTCTGTTCATAATGCTCACATTCTTTTGCAATCCCACCTGGAGGTTTTAGGCTAGCACATATTTGTTGGAGACACTAGACAGATTTGCCTCAGGTGTGTAATCAAAACTTGGATAAACCCTATACCACAGCTAGGTCACACCTAAATTAATTAGAGATTCGCAGAGTTATATAGCATGGAAACAGGCCCTTCAGCCCAACTTGTCCATGCTGACCAAGATGCCTATCTATGCTAATCCCATTTGCCTGCATTTGGCCCATATCCCATTAAACCCTTCCTATTCATGTACCTGTCCAAACGTTTTTTAAACATTGTAATTGTACCTATTTCTATGACTTCCTCTGACAGCTTGTTTCATATACCCACCACCCTCTGTCTGAAAAACTTGCCCTTCAGAGCCTCTTTCAATCTTTCTGCCCTCACCTTAAACCTATGCCCTCTAGTTTTAGACTCCCTTACCCTATGACTATCTACCCTACCTATGCTCCTCATTTTATAAAGCTCTGTAAACTCTATAAGAATTTTATAAGGCTCAGTATCCTTCGCTCCAGGGAAAACAGTTCCAGCCTATCCAATCGCTCCTTATAAAACTCAAACCGTCCAGTCCGGGCAAGAGTCCTGTTCACCTTTTCTGCACCCTCGGTAGCTTAATCATATCCTGCCTATAGTGTGGCGACCAGAACTGCACCCAATACTCCAAATGCGACTTGTACAATTGTAACATGACATCCCAACTCCTATCCTCAATGCCTTGGCCAATGAAGGTAAGCATAGCATACAACTTCTTCACCATTCTGTCCACCTGTGTCACTACTTTCAGGAAACTATGTACATGTATCCCAAGTTCTTGCTGTTTAATAACACTCAAGAGGGGTCTGCCATTCACTGTGTATGTTCTGCCCTGGTTTAACTTCCCAAAGTGCATCTCTTTGCACTTGTTTGAGATAAATTACATCAGACAATCCCTTGCCCACTTTCCCATTTGACAACTGTCCTGTTGTGATCTCAGTCAACCTTTTTCACTGTCCACCATACCACCAATGTTGGTGTAATCTGCAAACTTATTAATCATGCCACCTACATTATCGTCCAAATCAGGGGACTCAGCATAAATGGAAACACAAGAGACTGCAGATGCTGGAATCTGGAGCAACACATGAGATGCTAGAGGGACTCAGCGGGTCAGGCAGCTCTATGGAGGGAAACAAACAGTTGAAATGTCGATTGTCCATTTGCTCCCATAGATGCTGCCTGACCCGCTGAGTTCTCCAGCAAGTTGTGTGTTGACTCAGAATTAATCCCTGTGGCACACCACTGGTTACAGGTCTCCGATCTAAAAAAAATCCTCCACTACCACCTTCTGCCTCCTATCACCAAGCAAATGTGTATCCTATTTGCTATCTCACCCTGGATTCCATGTATTCTAATCTTCTGGACTAGTATAACATGTGGCACCTTGTCAAAGGCATTACTAAAGTCCATGGAGACAAGGTCTACCCCCTGCCCCCATCAATCCTCTTCAGTCACTTCCCCAAAAATTAAGTTTACTAACAATTAAATTATTATTAAATAACAAATAAAAATTTTAACAAGTTCTGTGATATGTGTTTCAGATAAACAAAATAATAAATCTACAAGAAGTGTTTAGCAACAATACTTCTCCATGATTCCATGCATTTCAACAGAAACTTGGGCGGGAAAGGAGTAGAGGGATATGAGCCTAATGCAGCCAAATGGGATTTGCATAGATCAGCATCATGGTTGGCAAGGACAAGTTGGGCAATAAGGGCCAATTTCTGTGCTGTATATTTCTATGATTCGATGAATACTTTGAGCAAACCTTTATATGCAACCAGTGGGTCACATCGATTTTAAAACTTGTGGACCGTACTTGCTGCCTGGACTTGCTACCCATGGTCTCTGTGCACATGCATTTACTTGCCCCAGATGTGGGGAGCCAATCTCACAGATCTTTCACACCCTTGAGTCAAGTAGCAAGGTCTGAATGACAACCAGGCCATGAGTGCAGAGGTTCCACCCCTGCTGCACCTATGGCAGAATTTAGCAGATTGCAAAGCTAAAGGTGGAGCTTAGATGTCCATCAAAACTGCCATTAAATTTAACAGATTTTTACTTTCTTTGGACAATCTTGCACTGTACTGCTGCCGCAAAACAACAAGTTTCACGACATATGTCAGTGATAATAAACCTGATTCTGATTCAATCCTAGGCATTGAAAACCTATTTAAACTTAAGTAAATAATTTCATAAAAGTCGTTAACATTTAAAATAAAATTACGCACAAATAATCACAAACATTGAAACAAAATTATTAAAAAATAACTTCCTCATTGCCTCCTACCCACAAGTGCAGTATCTCCAGTGAAATCTGTGGGCTTTCAGATAATTCAGCATGTCTGATTGGTGCAGTATCTGGGAGGCAATTCCCCAGGGTAATACTGGAAAATCCTATCAAAGTTGGGCCTTGCCGCTGGACTTCATGAGAAGTCCAGTGATAGAGCGTGTTTTTTCCTCTGCTAGCTACATAGAAATCAACATGTTATGTTTAAGAGACTTTAGAATCCATGTTTGATGGTAAAATCTGTTTTGCTGGACCTGTGTTTATCCCACTTGCACCCAATCAGGCAGCACTCATGAATAAAAACTCATTAATTTGTCAGAAGTGTGACTAAAGGCAGCTAATGAAAACAAAGATCTGTGCTTTTAAACTATTACTGTAACTTACAGGAATAAGATAAAATCTGTTTGGGTAATTCCATCCATTATCTTTTACTTGGAATGAATTCTTTACTGGTGAAAAATGGATCATTTATTCCTCAGTTATCAAAAGGAAAACCTTTTGGAAGGAATCCATCTGGAATCTAAGAAATGAGTTCTTTGCCTTTTATGCTTGGAAACAAGTTTCACTAAGGGGAAAGAGAAACAGAGTTAACAGTTCAGGTCAAGGACCATTTACCAAGACTGGGAAATAGAGAAAGCAAGTTCATTTTAAGTTGCAGAGAGATATCCATTAGTCCTCTCCGCAACTTAAACTATTTTTACTCTCAGTTCTTGCCAGGATATTTGACCTCAAATGTTAACTTTGTCACTCTGTCCATAGATATTTCCTAATTCCTGTTTCCAGCATTTTCTGTTCTTTTTTTGGATTTGCAGATTTTTGATTATCATCATTAACTGGAATTGACTTTATTTTCACCATTCATAAAAAGAAAACTTCCTATGGCTTAATAAAAATCATGGGAAGTTTTTTTTATGAATGGTGAAATACTACTATTAATACTGGTTAAACTCATTTCTATTCATGCAAATAATTTTCTATCAATATTTTTACCTTTAATATAGTTGGCAACATCTCCTTGGGATTTTGGCATTTTGACAAATTCTCGTGCAGTGTCCTTATTTATCCCCAGCTGTGACTGGATAATGACTGTAAGCAAAGAACCTGGCAGATGCTTTAGCCTCCATATCCCAGGAGCACTGAAACTCATCACTTAAACTGCTTCCTGTTCTGAGGTCAGTTAATTCAACAGACCTTGCACATTGCTTGGGCCAATCTGACACTCTGGTTCCGTTCCAGAATGAGTGCAGCCTTAGAGATTGCATCTATATCATCCCTATTTTGTACTTAGTAATCAGCCGAGATAGTTGGAACATGTCTCTGAATCTTTACAATGAGTACCCTTGGCATTCCCCTGCTGAGGGGCCCACATTCTTTTGTACATCTTCCCACGTCACTGCGTAGCTTTCTGCTGGGAAGCCACTGAAACATTCCTAGACTCCCCTCACTCCTCCCTCTGTGCTTGACCAGCCTCATTTCCACCAACACATCATACATTGAGAAATCACAGCAACTCATAAGAACACAAGAAACAAAAGCAGGCACAGACCCCAAACCAGTTCCACTATATAGCATGATCACATTGTTCTGATCTTGGCCTCAACTTCCTCATAATCTTAGAATCCTTAATAGCTCAAAAGTCTGCCTATCTGGTCCTTAACTATAGTCAGTGACCAAGCCCCCATAATTCTCTGAGATAAAGAATTCAAAAGATTCACAACCATATATCTTTGGAATTCAATATCACAAACCCATATCCTTATAAGATATCTTTATTAGTCACATGTATATTGAAACACACAGTGAAATGCACCTTTTGCATAGAGTGTTCTGGCAGCAGCCCGCAAGTGTCGCCGTGCTTCCAGCGCCAACATAGCACGTCCACAACTTCCTAACCCGTATGTCTTTGGAATCTGGGAGGAATCCGGAACACCCGAGGGAAACCCACGCAGACACGGGGAGAACGTACAAACTCCTTACAGACAGCAGCCGGAATTGAACCCAGGTCGCTGGCGCTGTAATAGCGTTGTGCTAACCGCTACACTACCGTGCTGCCCACATCTTGTGTTATATGCAATCATGCCTCCTAGTCAAGATTCTGTTTCTTCAGTTTTCTATAAATCTTTACGCGTTATCTTAGTTATATTGCAATATCCCACTTGAAAAATTTGCACATAAAATAGTTGCTGAGAATTATGTGATAAAATTGTTTGGTGCAAATGTTTGCTGAATAAAAGAATGCTTGGGTTCAAAATTTCATTGTTCTATTCTTCATTCTACCACCTTCTCTACACTTTTACATAAGGCCCCCTCTAAACACTTCCTTTTCTTAGCCATTGCCATCATATACCACAAAATGTGTGTGCTCCTGAAAATGGAACAGATCATTTGAAAAAGAAGTAGTCACCAAAGATGGGGAGGGTCTTCACAAAATATTTAGTGAAAATATACCACTATTATATAAAAAGAACACGTTATCAGAGATGCAGGCAAACCAAATCATTAAAGCAGTGTCACCAAATATATTTATTTTTAAATCAGAAACCCCTAAAAGGAATTGAAACCTCAGTTCTATGTCAAGCAAAATAACAGACCTGTTGATTCTGCTACGGTTTCTGTACAGTTAGCATAATGTATGAGAAAAACTACTGCCACTTTGTAGAGCAGTTTGCAAAGAACTCAAAAAACATAATGCGTATTAAGTTATCTGCATACTTGTCAAAATTGTGGAAGATTTGATATTCCAGAAATATGCAGATAGGACATCAAAACTGAAGCCATCCAATTTGAAACAATCCAAGAGATGTAACATGATAGAAAAAACAATGTTGGCTTACATAACTCAAGTGTTAGTATCAGAATATTCATTCTCACCTCTGTCCCTCGAATATCTCTGGGAATGTAGATTTCTTCAGTCATCTGGACACTGAGTCCAAAATCCACCAGCACTGCCTTGGTTGACATGAGAACTATGTTGCTGGCTGTGAGGAAATGGCCAAATCAGTTATCATTCCAGCATTCCTTTTATGGACCAACATCTTTAACAGATTTGTTGCTATTCACAAATAACAAAAAAATAATAACTTACGTTTAATGTCATGATGTATGACCTTTTTGGAATGCAGAAAGTCAAGTGCTTTGAGAACATGTTTGGTCAACCAGACAATTTCAAATTCCTTCATCGGCCCACAGCTTTCCAGTTTTTCCAATACGGAGCCTCCCTCTCCTGCCTCCATGAAAAGGTGTATGGTCTCATTCCAGAGTAAGGCGCCATACAATTCTGCAATGTTCTCGTGGCAGAACCGTGCTTGGATTTTAATGTCAGCAGGCTTAAAATATTCCACTGGTATCTTAGAATTGAAAAGAAAGTGCACTGTATAATTTAAAATATTAGATTTGCAAACATATTTAAATGATATAGAATACAAAGAAGCACATTTATTTCCCCTCTTTTCCTGTTTCCTTTCCTGGTCATTGATACCAGCTGGAATATTGTGTGTCATATCATTGATGTGAGAACATAGACTGTTGAAGCTGTTTCAGCAGTCAAGGAGTGCTGCACATTCCATATCTGTTGACCTGCAAACTTATGAGCAACATTATAAGATGCTAAACAGGAGACCCTTAGCCAGCCTATTACATCCTTACCCCAAGGATGCTGAAGTCAAGTAGACAAATCTCTGTCAATGCCATCAGCTAACAACACAAAACTGTGCTGAATTGGGTTCCCTTCTTGCCAAAACAGATCAGTAAACTAGCTCACAATCTACGTCATCGCAAGACCTTTCTGGGGAATCCCCTCAACAAAAATGTATTGCAGGAATTTAAGGGTACTTTTACCAAAGATAGGATTTTCTTTAAAATAATGGTTTGTAAATAAAAAACTTTCCTCCTGTTTTGATTTTTTTGGTATTTTTTTTATTTTTCCTTTGAGCTTTCCAACTGAAAGAGGACTTGTATGCCTTTTCATCACTATCGTCAATTATAACATGCAGATATTTGAGGACGGCAGGCATGGTAGTGTAGCGGTTAGCGTAACGTTATTACAGCGCCAGCAACCCGGGTTCAATTCCAGCCACTGTCTGCAAGGAGTTTGTACATTCTCCCTGTGTCTATGTAGGTTTCCTCTGGGTGCTCCGGTTTCCTCCCACATTCCAAAGACGTACAGGTTAGGAAGTTGTGGGCATGCTATTTTGGCGCCGGAAGCATGGCAACACTTGCGGGCTGCCCCCAGAACACTCAGTGCAAAAGATGCATTTCACTGTGTGTTTCGATATACATGTGACCAATAAAGATATCTTATCAATTTATTGTGGACATTTGTAAATGTATTTAATTTTTTTAGACAATACCTACCCTGATGAAAGTAGCAGTACCCTGGTATTTTAGTTGATGTCCTACATACTCATTTATCTACAAAATACTCCCTCATATTAAATAATGAAACAGTTAAATGTGAAAAAAATGTGCATTGCAATTTGACTGTAGTTGTTTCACATTCTACAGACCATTCAGGTAGTTCAGCAACATACACTAAAATTTGATTTTCAAGTAGGTTTCATAAGAATATAAGTACATAAGAATTAGGAGCAGAAGTAGACCATTAGCCCTGAGAGCCTGCTCCAAATTCATCAAGCTCATGGCTGAACTTTTATCAAAATGCTGTTTCCCTGCATTATCCCCATATCCCTTCATTCCCAGAAATCTATAAATGTCTGTTTCGAATGAACTCAATATACTGAGTCGAGAATTCCAGAGATGCACCATCGTCTGCATGAAAATATTGGTTACTGGTTGATTATTTTCACATGTACTAGGATACAGTGAAAAACCTCTGTTTTGCATGCCATCCAGACAGATATGCCGTGCATAAGTACATTGAGGTAGAATAGAATTAGCAAAAAACATATCTGGGCTAATTGTTAACTGTGGTGACAGAGCTAAAATTTAAAGCAGGCAGCAAAGAGTAAAAAGGGAAGTCACTTGGAATTATTTCTACATAAAGAACTATGGTGCAAGTTCCAGGAATGGGGCTCTAAAATGAACAATATACATGAGTTAACAGTCAACTAATTGTTTTTTTTACTAAGAGAGACTATGGGATATGATGATATATTGAACAGAGGATGTTAAGACTTAGCAAACTGGAATTGGCTTATAGTGTCAACACATTTCTATTACAAAAGACACTGGTTTGTGTAAATACTTGGTGTTAAAAAGTTACATTCTTTGAAGTTGAAAGTGTATTTCTATAAAGGAGAATTTTTGATTTAGAAAAATCTCTTGCATCTTACCAATTTGCATGCCATCCGCTTTTTTGTCTTCTGGTCCTGTGCAAGGTGGCATTTTCCAAAGGTACCTCGAGGAATGTAGCCAGGGCCGATATTTCTATGGGCAAATTTCCATGGAAACAAGGAAACATCAGTGTCCACCCGATAACGTCCATTGTTGATAGTTATATCCGTCTGTTAAGCAAAGGAATAGATAATTCAACGTGGCAGAAATAAATTCTCAGATCATTATGGTTTTACTGCTTGTGGGAGCTTGCTGTGTGCAAATTAGCTGCTGTCCTCACTTTGTCACAGTGATAGCACTTTGATTGTAAAACACTTAGGGTTGATGTGAAAAGTGCGATACAAATGCGAGCCTTTGTTTCTTCTGAGAACATCAAAAATTACAATAAGAAAAAGAGTTCAGCCTCATGTCAACAACCCATCACCTTAAATGGATAAAAATGCAATAAACAATTAATAGCACATCAGATAGTTTGAGAAATAAATTTAGTTTATGATGCAATATATTTTCTACTGCCATTTCAGTGCACCATGGAGCAATACTACACTGGTAGAAGTGCCATCTTCTGGATGAGACAAAGCATCTCACAATATTAAATAAGTATCTACACCATCAGATGAATTGCGAAAGCATAGAAGGCTGTGGATCAAGTGCTGGTAAATGAGATCAGTATTGAACTTCAATACTGGACCAATACTTGATAGAGCAAGGATAAGCTGTGCTGTATGGTTCTACCTCTCCGTCAGATGGAGGTGCAGGCCCCCATAGTGCTACCTACATTAGTGCAAGGAACTTGTCTCACTGTCCAGGAGAACATGTATTCCCCAACCCTACGTAATTTAGAAAACAGACCCTTCGAGAACAGACCATCTGGGTCGTTTACAGCACCGCCGTCTGTGGGATCTTGCCGCGATATTACAATAGCGACCACCCTTCAAAAACACATACGTGGCTGTAATGTGCCTAAGCGACATAAACGCAATTTTTCCTTTCACTGTTCAATACATTAAAAATAAAATCTACATCCGCTTCAGTGCAACCTCCAGCGTTATCAGTCCAGAAACAATCACGTAGTAAATACTTAACTGCTTATCATAAATAAATCTATAATGTTTGAATAACAGTGTTGTTGGACTTTGAAATTCCTCACCTTATTCAACATGACTCCTGCCTCGTAGTTTCTCTCCCGTTTGAGGCTGTGGGAAGTGCTTGACACCTGATTTGCGAAGTTGAGTAAATCCTCTACCGTTCCATATCGGACAGTGGCGAGCAAGTTCGGTTGCAGGCTGTTTCCGCCTCCCTGCTCTCGAACCCCCCGCTCCAGTTCATCGGAGCCCTGGGTCAGCCCCAGGAGATTCTGCTGGTACAGCGCCGTGCCCTCCTCCAGCGGGTAAAGCACCTCCAGGGCATCCATCATGTCGTCCATCCGTTCCAGCAGCAGTTCCAAGCTCGCGTTCTCGATGCTCTCGCTCAACATGGAATCCATCGCCTTCCTTCGCTCCCGGCCGTCTGTGCTGAATATCCGTGGGTGGCAGTTACCATCAGCACAGCAGGCTGCTCGGTAACACAGGACTCGCCCTGCCGCTGCTCCCGACGCCTGGAACCATCCTGTGTCTGCTCGCTGGCGAGTCAGATTGAGTGACGCGCTGGGATCCCCGGGCACATCGACAAAACGGGGCGTTGCTGCCTCGCAAGTTTCAGGACGTGGAGCTCGCGGGGGCGGAGTATAGAGCCGGCCAGGGGTTGCCCCAGACCTGAGAGGCACGAAAATATCAACACCATCAATGTCAGCAGAGCCGCCACTGACTAAACCCGCGAATTAATAGTTTATGCTATCATATCAGATAATTATTTTAAAGGAATGGTTTATATTAATCCCATTACTGTTAATTCAATTTAAACAGCCATGGTTTAGGCAAAGTAAGGAGATTGGTGTGGAACACAAACTTGATCAGATTTTGTCGTGTTGCAATACAGAGAGGCACGAGCGACTGCAGATGTTGGCATCTGGAGCAACACGCAAGATGCTGAGACGAAGGGGTCTCAACTGTACATCTCCCTTGTACAGATGCTGCCTGACCCACTGAGTTCCTCCAACTGTTCGCTCAGTATAACATCTTGACCCACGCTTAACAAAAGCGAAGCGTTGTCGCTTAAGTATTTTTAAATGGATCCCGCACACACTGACTGCAGACACTAACAGGGAACCTGTATGACAGGTAGCGAGTCTGCAAAGAATTGAGTGGAAATGATCAAACTAAACGCAGCAAATTGCCCGTTAACGAAGAAACCCCATTCGCGAGGCGCCTTGCCTAAACCAACCCGAAGCGGACACCCAAAAGAAAATGAAAATACAAATAGCTGGCGTCGCCCAGCGCACAGGCCAGTGAGGCAATGAGTATGGAAATTCCTGCACGTCCACCCCCCGCTGGAAGAAGGTCGCTTGGTCCAGCTCTGTGACTATCGTGGCGCTCCAAGCGCCGGAACTGTTGCCGTTCTCACTGACTGGGCCCACTAAAGATCAGTCAAAACAGCTGCGAGCGCGGCTTGGATCGAGCTTACGTCTGGTTCCCTTCGTTGCTACAAATAATTTAATAATATCCCATGTCTTAAATAAATATCACTCTATTCAAATAATTACTAATGTACATTTAAGCAATGCTTGAGGCGAATATCAAGTTGCCTCTGGTAGCCCTTAGTAGTAATACGTGGCTTTTAATTCTTTGGACTGCAGTGTTCACGTAATGAAGCAAAAATATAAAATGCTCGGGGGAGTTGGAGTGTCTGCACAGTAGGTAGCATTGGAGTCGTCTTAGCTACAATATACAAAGGATGATTTTGTTGTCACTTCATCTCCCCGAGAGGACGGGCACCTTAAAACTTTTTCCCACTGCCAGTAAAAATCGCCTGTATGTGTAATGCGCCGCAGCCCAGCACACGTCAACATTACGCAGAGCGTTATCTCCCCTCCCCCTACTATGTAGATCTTCTGTTTTCAAACCTCAGATAACTGGATCTGTATAATGCCGCGTCTGCACGGAATCGAGGCATCGCCGCGCTGTAATGTGACAAGTGTCGTGATATAAACGGGTTTTAATAACTCAACATGTCGGCAGCAGAAGCAGTCACGCTCGCTCTTTGTACTCGAGGATTGTGTTTATCTGGCTTTTCTTTAGCGAGTACACTCACTTTGCACCATTACTCACGTTTGATTCCTGTTTGCAATGCGGACGTGTAGGAAAGAGAGTGGACAAAAAGACGCACTTGTCTCTGTGGAATACCTTCAATGATTGAAAGCACGTCACGGAATTAATTGATATGGTCACAAAATAACTATTATGTAGCTCAGGGAACACAGGGAGATCCCACAGATAGTAAAGAGACAGCGACCTATTATATTTTTGATGTGTTTACAGTACTAGGGTGTTTACAAACCCCTTACCACCACTTCACACCCTCCCCTCCACCGTTTTTTATTACATTGGAATTTTTTAAAGAATTTTCATTAGAATTTTTAATATCTCATGCTAAAGAGCAGCATCTTCGGCAGCTCAGTACTATATTTGCCCTGAATCATGTTGTCCAAATAGTGCAATTAACAAGGTGTGACTGGAACCTCAGGGTTACGTATGTAGACTGAATGAGGAAAAAAATACAATAGCCAGTCTGTATTTGGTCACCCCCCCAAACAGTGCACGCTGAACCAAGGATAAAGCAGAGAAAATAAACTACTGTGTAACCTGGAAGAAATATTTGGCCCCAGCACAGTGGGGAGGTTAAAGGTCTGGTTCTGCTTTTTCAGTGCTTACGTGCCGGGTGCCGTGGAGGGGAAGCAGAGTGGGGGAGAATGGAGCAGAGGGTCGTGGAGGGAATTATCCCTTTGGAATGAATAAAATGGGAGCTAAATGTATTTGGCTCCATGGACTCTGTCTACACTTCTCGCTGCCTCAGTAAAGCAGCCAACATACTTAAAGACACCACCCACCACAGAGATTCTCTCTTCACCCCCTTCCATCGGGCAAAAGATACAAAAGCCTGAAAGCACGTACCACCAGGCTCAAGGACAGTTTCTATCCCGCTGTTATAAGACAATTGAACGGCCCCCTAGTATGATAAGATGGACTCTTGACCTCAAAATTTACCTCATTATGGCCTTGCACCTTACAGTCTGCCTGCACTGCACTTTCTCTGTAACTGCAACACTTTATTCTGCTTTCTCTTATTGTTTTTCCTGATACTACCTCAATGCACTGATGTAATGAAATGATCTGCATGGATGGCATGCAAGTTTCACTGTGCCTCAGTACATGTGATAATATTAAACCAATTCAATTGGAGGTACAGGAAACAGCAGGTATTTAGTCCACTGAATGTGGAAGTTGGTTGACAGAGGTGGACAGGCACCATAGTGTAGCGGTTAGCACAACACTATTACAGCGCCAGCGATCGGGGTTCGATTCCCGTCGCTGTCTGTAAAGAGTTTGTATGTTCTCCCGTGTCTGCGTGGGTTTCCTTCGGGAGCTCCGGTTTCCTCCCACATTCCAAAGACGTACGGGTAGGTTAATTTGGGTTTAAAATGGGCGGCGCGGACTCGTTGGGCCAGACGGGCCTGTTACCACGCTGTAAATAAAATTTTTTTTAAAAATTTAAAAAAAAAGATGAGAGAACGATTGAGCAACACACAAAAAACTGGAGGAACTCCACAGGTCAGGCAGCATCCAAGGAGGGAAGTGGACAGTTGACATTTCGGATGGAGACCCTTCATCTGGACTGAAGGATAGAGGGGAGCAGCCAGGTGGAGGGAAGCAGTGGAGCAAGGGCTGGCAGGCGATAGGTGGATCCAGTTTGGTGGGGGGGGATGTGATAGGCAGATGGGGGAGGTGATACGTGGAAGTGACAAAGTGCCGAAGATGATGGAATCTGGATGGAAAGGGAGGTGGAGTGTGGATTAAAGGGAAGGAGGTGGGGAGGGGAACCAGTTGGAGGAGTGTGTGGGTGATGGGCACATGTCACCTCCCAGCTTCTAACACCACTCCCACTCTCCCCTTCCCCATCTGCCCGTCACCCCTTCACCTGGACCCACCTATCTCCTGCCAGCTCTTGCTCCACCCTCTCCCTCCACCCTTTTATGCTGGCTATCTCCCCTCTTTCAGTCCTGATGAAGGGTCCCGACCCAAAACATCGACTGTACATTTCCCCCCATAGATGCTGCCTGACCCACTGAGTTCCTCCAACTTTTTGTGCGTTGCTGCAGATTTCAGCATCTGCCGTCTCTTGTACCTCTATGAGAACGACTGAGATAAGGGGAAATCATTCCTGCTGGGTCAAAATAAGCTCCTGCTTGTGGATCTTGGGAGGGAGAAGTGGGTGGTGCCCTAATGCCAAGGACTAGCTGAGAAGAAATTTCCTCCAAATAAATATTATCGTCATATTGTAGAAACAGGCCCATCAGCCCATCATGACCATGCCAACTATCAAGCAACTTTATATACTAATTCCATTTACCAGCACTTAGTCCGTAACCTTTCATGCCTTGGTGATTCAAGTGCTCATCCTGATTCAGTGAGAACACCTGCCTCCGCCACCAACTCAGCCTGTGTGTTCCAGATTGCCACTGGCCTCTGGGTGAAAATATTCTTCCTCAGATGCCCTCTAAACCTCTTACCCCTTGCTCTAAAATCTATGTTCCCTAGTTATAGACACCTCTGCTACGGGGAAGAGTTTCCTGCTGCCTATGCTCCTCATAATTTTGTATACCTCTGTCAAATTCTCCCTCAGCCTCCTCAGCTCCAAGGAAAACAAACCCACAAACCCAGCCTCTCCACATCACTGAAATGCTCCAACCCAGGCAAAATCTGTACACTCTCCAGTACAATCACATCCCCCCTATAGAGTGGTGACCAGAACTGCACATAATAGTTCAGCTGTGGCCTAACTAAAGTTTTATGAAGTTGTACCATAACCTCCCTGTTCTTACATTCTATGCCCAGATAATGAAGGCCAGTATCCAGTATGCCTTCTTCACCACTGTGCTGCCCCCTCCAGGAATCTGTGGACTGGTACATGAAGGTCTGTCTGTTCCTCATTACTCCCTCGGGCCCTACCATTCATATTGCATGTCCTACTCTTATTAGACCTCCAAAAACACATCACTTCACACTTACCAAAATCAAATTCCATCTCCCATAGCTCTATCCAACTGATCAATATTGTTCTGTAGCCTAAACTATCCTTTTCAACAATATCAATTTTCATGTCATCTGCAAACATACTAATCATACAGCCAAGTCTTTAATGTATACAAGAAACAGTAAGGCATTGATCTCTGGTCATAGGCTTTCAATCGCATAAGCAATCCTCCACCAATGCCCTCTATTACCAAGCCAGCTTTGGATCTATATTGGAAAGAAATATTAGGAAGACCAAAACCATCAGTTTTGATTCTTGTCACAAACTTATTCCATTTCTCTCCCTATCAATTTTCTGAAACTGAAACTCAGTGCCATACTAGACCTTGAGATGAGTTTTGGACTTCACATTCAAGTCAACTCTTTAACTGTGCATTTCCACCTCTACAACACAGCTATATTCGGGCCTTGCTTCAATTTGTCTGCTGCTGAAACTTACATCATTTCATCTTTACTGCAACACTTGACTGTTATAGTGCTCTCCGGGCTGGCCTCCTTCGATCTTCTCTCCATTGTTCTAAAGTCACCCGAAACTCTGCTTCCTAAGTCCTAACTCACATCATCTCCTTCAACCATGCTTGCTGTCCGAATTCCTGCATGGTCTCACTGCTCCCTATCTCTGTTCAAGGCTCCAGCCCTATAACCCTCCAAGACATCTGTGGTTCTCCAATTGTCCAACATTGGCATTCATGTCTTCAGCTACTGCGACCCTAAGCACAGGAAATCCACCCAAAACTTTCTGCCCTTCTAGTTCCATTTCCCCCTTTAAGGCACTCCTTAAAACCTACCTGTTGAACCATGCTTTTAGTCGTATGTCCCAATATCTCCTTATATGGTTCAATGTCAATTTTCTTTGTTTGATAATACTTCAGCAAAGCACTTCTGGACATTTTTGTTACATTAAAGCAGCTACATAATTGGAAGTTGTCAATCATGGGTAATCTTACCTTCTGCTGATGTCAGCCTTCATGTGCACAACACAACCCTCCAGCAACACAGGCTCATGGCAAGATCTTGGAAGGTGTGTAAATTGCTCTCCATATCTTGGGAAGCCATATCTTAGAAAAGGCAGACATTGATGATGATGAAATTCACCGTTGTCTTCAGTGCATCAGCACAGACTCTGGACGATTAAGGAAATGGGGGTTTGAAGATCAAGACCTCAAACCCAGAACAGCACTCGTCCGACGAGCAGTGGTGATCCATGCCCCCTTTTATGCTTCTGAGGCCTTGACTGCCTACACTACGTACCACAATGCACAGTTGATGTTTCACCATTACTCTCTCTACAAAGTCTTCCAAGTTCATTGGAAGGTTAAGTGAACCAATATCTGCATCCTCTCCCAGGCCAACATGCCCAGTGAGGCCTGAATTATACTCTTCTCCAATGGATGGACCATGTCATTCATATGATTGACACTGTACTCCCAAAACTTTGTTCCAAACTCTGTCACAGGGAGCGATCATCCCGCCACGTAGGCAGAGGAAAAGATTCAAGGATGTGCTCAAAGTCTTCTTGAACAATTGCACCATTCTTACTGAGTCTTCAGAACTCATTTGCCTATTACCACGAGGTCACATGGCGAAGGGTGAGATTGGAAGGAAGGTCTATCTCAGTCTTGAATGCTCCACTCCACAAACCCATAGTCATAAGGGGCCCAGAATACCAGACTTCTGCTTATAAACAGTTCAGGAAGCATCTGCGGAAATGGGAAGAGAGTTAATGTTTCAAGTCGAGGACTCTTGGTAAGAACTAGGAAAGAGGGAAAATGAGTTAAGTTTATGTTGTAGAGAACATAGAATATGGAACATAAAACATTACAGCACAGTACAGACCCTTCGGTTCACGATGTTGTGCCGACATTTTATCCTGCTCTAAGATCTATCTAACCCTTCCCTCCCACATAGCCCTCCATTTTTCTATCATTCATGTGTCTATCTAAGAGTCTCTTAAATGTCCCTAATGTATCTGCCCCCACAACCTCTGCCAGCAGTGTGTTCCATGCACCCACCACTCTCTGTGTAAAAAACTTACCCCTGAAATCCCCCTTATATCTTCCTCCAATCACTTTAAAATTATGCCCCCTCATGTTAGCCATTTTCGCCCTGGGAAAAAGTCTCTGACCGTCCACTCGATATATGTCTCTTATCATCTTGTACACCTCTATCAAGTCACCTCTCATCTTCCTTCTCTCCAAAGAGAAAAGCCCTAGCTCACTTAACCTATCCTCATAAGATATGCTCTCTAATCCAGGCAGCATCCTGGTAAATCTCCTTTGCACCTTCTCTAAAGCTTCCACATCCTTCCTATAACGAGGCGACCGGAACTGAACACAATAGTCCAAGTGTGGTCTAACCAGAGTTCTATAGAGCTGCAGCATTACCTCACGGCTCTTGAACTCAATACCCTGACTAATGAAGGCCAACACACCATATACCTTCTTAACAACCCTATCAACCTGCGCGGCAACCGTGAGGGATCTATGGACGTGGACCCCAAGATCCCTCTGTTCCTTCACACTGCTTAGAGTCCTGTCATTAACCTTGTATTCTGCCTTCAAATTCAATCTTCCAAAGTATATCACTTCACACTTTTCTGGGTTGAACTCCATCTGCCACTCCTCAGCCCAGCTCTGCATCTTATCAATGTCATGTTGTAATCTACAGCAACCTTCTACACTATCCACAATACCACCAACCTTCGTGTCATCAGCAAACTTACTAGCCCACCCTTCCACATCAGAAGGTGGGGAAAGGATGGATAGGATGAATGGAATATCCCTGATAGGGAGAGGGCATGGGTGCAGTGGGGATAAGCTGTAGAGGTCATCAGGGGATGGATTAATGAGGTCGGTCAGAGAGAAAAATGAAACAAGAGCCATATGAGTAGTTAGAGAGTGAGAGTATCAATAAAGGAACTTGAATGGATGTGAATTGCAAGGCTGTAGGACATGTACAGTAGGCCAGACTCTGCTAACATTTTCAGTTTTTATTTCAGATTTTTCTGCAGCTTTTTGATTTCCAGATTTCTGTTCCCCTTTGTGTGAAAAAGGCTCTTCTGATTTGTCTCCGTGATGGTCCAGCTCTGAGTCCAACATTATACCCATTCCTAATTTCGCCATTGGGAAAAGAGTGCCTCCGTGGAGTGGCATTCGGATCCTGGTAACTGGGACAGTACATCCTCAGCTGCTTCAAAAATAGATGGTGGAAGTGATTTCTGTTTAGCTGTTTATGAACTGTTTATGAATCAACTTTTCATGCAATCAGCCCGTTGTTCCTATTATTTTATCCATTAATTAAAGCCTGTACGCCATGTTTTACGTGATATGTCAGTTTAAGTTACAATAACCCATAACCCTGCAGTCTTGTCAGCAGCCACATACCCCACATCTGGCTGACATAATTTTTGCATTAGATTATAATCATGCGCCAATGTGATTCAATTTCCATAATGCCAAGAACTGCTGAGATTCCCTGGAAGAGGGAAAGTCTGCATTGCTCAGTGGATCACGAGGCTCATTCCTAAAGGTCAAACAATATACAGACATAAGCATTAGCTCATACATTTGAACGCTCTCTCTCTCTCATACATGACTTTTTTTTCTCTTTCTCGCAAGATGGTGTAAATGCCTGGTTCGCCCTGACTGTGCAGGGAAAGTGTTTGGTGAATCAGTCCTAAATCTGATAGGTGGATGCTTTCGAAACCAAGGCCCAGACAAGTAAATCGAAACTCATTAAAAATGTCTTTCTTTCGCTGCTGGCTTCGCCATGTAAAGCTGGTTAGCAAAATTTATATTTTGTTATCACTATTGTTTATAATCCCGAACGAATCCACGCAGCGAGCGTTAGTGTAACCCGGGATTAATTGACAAAACCGTATAGTTGTCTCCCTGGCTGGCTCTGAGTTCCAAAGTACGGGGAATATATTAAACCAGTTATTCCACCTAAAGAAGAGAAACATATGTGAGAATGAAATGGTCAGAGTTTTCTCGTGTACTTCCCCTGCATCGCAGAGAAACGGGAAGTCCCTGGTTCACTTCTGCCGAACCTGTTGCCCTTTGAACCAATTCCGAGTGGCTTTCAATAAAACATTCAAAAATGAATCATTGCTTCTGTTTCCTGTGCTTCTGAAGGATCAGTAAAGATTGCATCTGTGGGGAGGCTTTTGACGTACAGAATTCCAAAGATTTACCGCCCTCTAAGTGTTCTTTTCCTCCTCACTTCAATTCTAAATGGCCACCGGATGTAGGGAGATTAAAATTAAGCAGGGAGGGGAATCAGCAGAGGGTAGTGAGGCAGGGGTGGCTGTGTAAGTGGGCACAGACAAGATGCCGTGTCCATGTCCCTGTGTGCTTAGGGTATCTGTGTATGTGTGTCCACATATGTGCAAAGTCTGTGCATTGGACCTTGCCATTGGACGCAATCTTCTCTTAAACCCAAGTGATAGTTGTTGTGCAACAGCCATCCCATGTTAAAACAGTTCAGGCAAAGGCAACTTTTGTTCCTCAGAGCTGGAGTAGAAGCAGGAATGTAGAAGTAGAAATAACCCACTGCATTGTCCTTTCTAAAACAAAGCCCTGCCAAGGACATCACCTGTCATGTTGTATGCAAGTACAATTGTGCTGGATGGGATAGACTTAGAACAGATTCAAAACTGGGTATCCATGGGACTCTGTGGATCACCATCAGCAGCAGAAATGTATAACAACAGTCTGTAACCTCATGGCCCGGGTTATCCCTCACTGTACAGCACAGGAACAGGCACTTCGGTCCACTATGTCTGTACTGAACATGATGCCAAATAAACGGTAGAGTGGGGTCCTATGAACCGTTCAGAATCAGAATGAGGTTTATTATCACTGACATATGTCATGAAATTTGTTGTTTTGCGGCATCAGTACATACTATCAAGCGAGGGGATAAACCCTAATTTCATGATGAGGGCAGATTGGCAAACTGTGAGCAGCACCAGGTGTACCTGAAGATGAGATGCCAATTTGGTGAAGCTGCAACACAGGACTATGTGTGTGTGAAACAGCAAAAACAGCAAGCGATAGTCAGAGCTTAGGAATCGCACGACCAGCAGGTCAGATCAAAGCTCTGCACATCTACACATGAATGTGATCGGTGGCGTTTAGGGCTGGCGACCCAGAGTCATATAAGAAGACCAGCTACAACCTCCGGAAGGCCATTGCGAGTGCAAAGAGGCAATTTCGGACTAAACTGGAATCACAGATGGACACTTGACAGCTGTGGCAGGGCTTGAACAACATAACTTCCTACAAGCCGAGATCGGGTAGCATAAGTGGTAGCAACCCATCACTCCTGGATGAGCTCAATGCCTTTTATGCACACTTTGCTAGGGAGAACTATGACACACCCATACGAGTCCCCACATCTCCGGATGATGACCCTGTAGTTTCAGTCTCTGAGGTCGATGTCCGGGCATCCTTCAAGAGGGTGAATCCACAACGTACCTGGCCGAGTTCTAAAGATGTGTGTGGACAACTGGCTGGGGTATTTATAGACATATTCAACTTCTTGCTTCTGCGGTCTGAGGTTCCCACCTGCTTCAAAAAGGCATCTATTGTACCTGTGCCCAAGAAGAGCGTGGTGACCTGCCTCAATGATTACTGTCGGTAGTGCTTACATCAACCGTAATGAAGTGCTTCGACAGGTTGGTTATAGCGCGAATCAATTCCTGCCTCAGAGATGACCTGGATTCACTCCAATTTGCCTACCTCCACAACTGGTCAATAGCAGATGCGATTTCTCTGGCCCTTCACTCTGCTCTGGAGCACCTGGACAACAGGAACTCATATGTCAGGCTGCTGTTCATCGGCTACAGCTTGGCGTTCAACACGATTATCCCATTCAAACATCATCAAGATTCAAGACCTGGGCCTCTGTACCTCCCTCTGCAACTGGATCCTCGACTTCCTCATCAGCAGACCTCAGTCAGTGAGGATTGGTAACAACATCTCCTCCTCGCTGATCATCAACACAGGTGCACCTCAAGGCTGCGTGCTTAGCACCCTGCTCTGCTCTCCATACATATATGATTGTGTGGCCAAGCACAGTTCCAATGCCATCTTCAAGTTCACCGACAACACTGCTGTTGTTGGATGAACCACAGGTGGTGATGAGTCAGCTTACTGGAGTGAAATAGGACACCTGGTTGAGTGGTGCCATAACAACCTCTTGCTCAATGTCAGTAAACAATAAAGAACTGATTGTTGACTTCAGGAAGGGGAAGGAGGGCGAACATGCGCCAGTTTACATTGGGGGATCGGCAGTGGAGAGAATCAGCAGCTTTAAATTCCTGGGCGTTAACATATTGGATGACCTGTCCTGGGCCCAGCACATAGATGCAATCATAAGGAAAGCACATCAGCATCTTTACTTTCTTAGGAGGTTAAGGAGGTTCAGCTTGTCACCAAGCATTCTGACAAACTTCTACAGATGTAATGTTAAAAGTATCCTGATTGGTTGCATCATGGTCTGGCACGGCAATTTGAATGCACAGGAACGTAAGAAGCTGCAGAGATTAGTGGACTCTGCCCAATACATCACGGGCACATCCCTCCTCACCATCAGTAGTATCTCCAGAAGACGCTGCCTCAAAAAGGTAAAATATATCATCAAAGATCCCCACCAACTGGGCTATGTCATCTTTTCACAGCTACCGTCGGGCAGGAGGTACAGAAGCCTGAAGTCCCACACCACCATGTTCAAGAACAGCCACTTCCCTTCAACCATTCGGTTCTACTGGCAAAACCCTAATCACTACAGTTTTGCCACACTTTGATCACTTTGCACTTCTTTTTGTTCCAATTGTGTCCTTTCTTGTAAAAATTGTGTATAATTTATGTTTAATTTATGTTTTTCTTATGAATGCTGCTTATATGATGCTATGTGCCTGTGATACTGCTGCAAGTAAGTTTTTCATTGCACCTGTACATACATTTAAAGCCAGCCTTGGATAACTAATGAAATAAAAGAAGGCATCAAGCTAAAAGCTCATGCATACAAAGTCGCCAAGAGTAGTGGGAAACTGGAGGATTGGGAAAACTTTAACAAGCAACAAAGAACCACTAAGCAAGCAATAAGGAAAGGGAAGATAGATTATGAAAGTAAACTAGCACAAAATATAAAGATAGTAAAAGTTTTTATAATTATATAAAGCAGAAAAGGGTGGCTAAAGTGAATGTAGGACCCTTGGAAGATGAGAAGGGGGAATTAATATTGGGTAATGTAGGCAAAAGGCAGGTAACTATAGGCCAGTTAGCTTAACGTCTGTAGTCGGGAAAATGCTTGAAGAAATAGCGAGACATCTGGATAGAAGTGATTCCATCAGGCAGACAGAGCATGGATTCAGGAAGGGCAGGTCCTGTTTGACAAACTTACTGGAGTTCTTTGAGGATATAATAAGCGCAGAGGATAGAGGGGAACAGGTGGATGTTGTATACTTGGATTTCCAGAAGGCATTCAATAAGGTGCCGCATAAAAGACTTATCCATAAGATATGAATGCATGGAGTTGGGGGTAACGTATTAGCATGGATAGGGGATTGGTTAACCAACAGAAGGCAGAGAGTTGGGATAAATGGGTGTTTCTCTGGTTGGCAATCAGAGAAAGTGGTGAACGGGGTGCTGCAGTGGTTGGTGCTGGGCCCGCAACTGTTCACGATATACATTAACGATTTGGAAGAGGGGACTGAGTGTAGCGTATCTAAGTTTGCTGATGACACTAAATTGAGTGGAAAAGCAAATTGTGCAGAGAGCAAATGCGGAGAGTCTGCAGAGAGATATAGATAGGTAAGTGAGTGGGCAAGGCTCTGGCAGATGGAGTACAATGTCGTCAAATGTGAGGTCATCCACTTTGGAAGGGAAAATAGAAGATCAGATTATTATTTAAATGGTGAAAGATTGCAGCATGCTGTTGCGCACAGGGACTTGGGAGTGTTTGTGCATGAATCGCAGAAGGTTGGTTTGCAGGTGCAACAGGTTATCAAGAAGGCAAAAGGAATGTTGGCCTTCATTGCAAGAGGGATCTAATTTAAAAGCAGGGTTACGCTGCAACTGTGCAGGGTACTGGTGAGGCCGCACCTGGAGTACTGTGTGCAGTTCTGGTCTCCTTACTTGAGGAAAGATATACTGGCTTTGGAAGTGGTGCAGAGGAGGTTCACCAGGTTGATTCTGGAGACGAGGGGGTTAGCCTATGAGGAGAGATTGAGTCTCCTGGGACTATGCTTGCTGGAATTCAGAAGAATGAGAGGGGATCTTATGGAAACATATAAAATTATGAAGGGGATAGATAAGATAGAGGCAGGAAGGTTGTTTCCACTGGTAGGTGAGACTAGAACTCAGGGACATAACCTCAAGATTCAGGGAAATAGATTTAGGATGGAGATAAGGAGAAACTGCTTTTTCCAGAGAGTAGTGAATCTGTGGAATTCTCTGCCCAGGGAAGCAGTAGAGGCTACCTCATTAAATATATTTAAGACACAGTTAGATTTTTGCATATCAGATGAATTAAGGGCTATGGGGAAAAGGCAGGTAGGTGGATCTAAGTCTTCAGCCAATTCTATTCACTCCTAGTGATATCAACGAATAGCTGAGGGCAATGGATACAACAATGGGACAAGACAACATCCCAAATGCAAAACTGTTATCTATGTTGGTTGAGTGTTGGAGAATTATGGCCTTGTGGGGTGGGTTGGCGAGGGGGAAGGTGGGGGGGAGGGGGGACTTGGTGTAGTGGAGGGGATACTGAGTTTCAGTTGAAATGCTAAATCAAAATTCAGTCTGTTCAAATGCACCCATAGCAGTATTTGAAGGAGAGCAGGTTATCTAGCCAGTTATCTTCTTTTTGTTTAAGGGACTTAGCTGTGCAAATTAATTGTCATCTTAACTATAAACTAAATCCAACAGATGCAGGAATTTGAATGTTTAACCAGCACAAAGTTAACTAAGCAATGTTCAGAGTATGGTTAACTCCAGCCAGTTCCCATTCATGAAAGCAGCAAGCTCCCTTGATAACTTAATAGCCAAATATACTATAGTATCGTCCAAATCTGATGAGCTGAATGGCCTCCTACTGTGTCATAACTAATCTACACTACATACTATGAAAGATCATTAAATGATTTCAGCCAAAGATCTTTCCAAGGAAAAAAGAGCTTTTTACATGGATATATTTAGTTAACAAGCTCCTTTACCAAGTAGTTAGAAGTACAGATGGAGTTTAATCCATTTTGGGAGATCAAATGTAAGAGGAAAGTATACAGTAAATACAGGACCCTTAAGAGCAGTGATGTACAGAGGGATCTTGGGGTGCAAGTCCATAGCCTCCTGAAAGTGGTAACACAACTGCAAAGGGTGGTAAAGAAGGTGTATGGCATGCTTGCCTTCTTCAGTCAGGGCATTGAGTATAAAAGTTGCGAAGCCATGTTGCAGCTGTATAAAACTTTGGTTAGGCCACATTTGGAATATTGTGTGCCGTTCTGATCGCCACACTATAGGAATGATGTGGAGGTTTTGGAGAGGTGCAGAAGACGTTTACCTGGATTGGATTCTATTAGCTATATGGAGAGGTTGAATAAACTTGGATTGTTTTCTCTGGAGTGTTGGAGGCTGAGGGGGGACTGAGAGAAAAGAAATTTGGCATGTCCCCTTTGACACTCACCAAATTTTATCAATGTACCATAGAAATCATCCTATCTGGATGCATCACGGTATGGCAACTGCTCTGCCCAGGACCATAGGAAACTGCAGAGAGTTGTGGACACAGCCCAGAGCATCACAAAACCAGCCTCCCCTCCATGGACTTAGTCTATACCTCTCGCTGCCTTGGTGAAGTAGCCAGCATAATCAAAGACCCCACCCACCCGGGTCATTCTCTTCTCTCCTCTCCCATCAGGCAGAAGATACAGGAGCCTGAGGGTACATACCACCAGGCTCAGGGATGGCTTTATATCCCATGGTGATAAGACTATTGAGTGGTTTCATTATACGATGAGATGGACTTGTTTGACCTTGCACCTCATTGTCTACCTGCAATGCACTTCCCTGTAGCTATGGCACTTTACTCTGTATTCTGTTATTGTTTTTGCCCTGTACTACCTCAATGCACTGTGTAATGAATTGATCTTTGCGAACGGTATGCAAGACAAGTTTTTCAATGTACCTCGGTATAAGTGGCAATAATAAACCAAGACCAATACCAATAAATTATGAAAAACATGGATAGGGTCGGTAGCCAGGGACTTTTCCCCAAAATGGAAGTGTCAAATACAAGAGGTATAAGCTAAGAGGGGGAAAAATTAAAGGAGATTTGCAAGGCAAGTATTTTTACTCAGGGAGTGGGAGGTGCCTGGAATGCACTGCCAGGGGAGATGGTAGAAGCAGATATGACAGCAGCATTTAAGAGATATTTAGACAGACACATGAACACACAGAGGATCGAGGGATAGAGACCATGTGCAGGCAGGTGGGATTAGTTTAACTTGGCATCATGGTGGGCCGAATGGCCTCTTCTGTACTCTACTATGTTCTATAACCATAAAAGGATCAGAGAAAACCATGGGTTAGAAATATATTTCTTCAATTCCTGTGCAAGAAAGATTGAAATAAGGACCATTCAAATTGGGGTGAGGTGATGTCACACCTAACATATGGAAAGGCAGGTTGCCCAGATGGTCTGATCTAATGCTAACTGTTCAGATCGATGAAGTCAGAACCTCCATTACAATCACTTCACAATTAGAACCTTCTTTTGGGTTCGATTTTAGGAACGGACTAAACCCAGCTTCAGGGTTTATAATTATTAGATTCAACAGGATGGCTGATGTCAAAAATGTTATTCCTGTGCAGTTGAGGCCACTTATTGGACAAGGGAGAGGATAGTTCAATCCATAGTTAACTAAGAGCTGAAATCCTAGCTAAGATTTTCCACTTCTGAGGTTTCATTTTGACTCTGTGCTCTTGCATATTACAACCAATAGTTAAGCCATGGCCTGTCTTACATCACATCTGTTTTATTTTCCCACTCACCTAAGGTCAGAAACTCTTGCTTGCATATTTATTTTACCACATACTATAGAGCAGGAAGATTCCAGTTTGAATTTCTCATATTTCTCTTATGACATAGAAGACCATTCAATTCATCAAGTTCACTTGAAAAACTTCAGGAAAGCACTGCTTTGCCTCATGTTTTGACAGAAGGAGGATATACTGACAGCAACACAAGAGACTGCAGATGCTGGAATCTGGAGCAAGAGACAATCTGCTGGAGGAACTCAGTGGGTTGAGCAGCATTTGTGGGAGAAAAGGAATTGTCATCTCTTCTGTTTCTCGTACTTCTGCTCTCACCCCACTCCCACCAGATAGAACAGAGATAGAGTTCCCCTCGTCCTCACCTTTCCCCCTACCAGCACATCATAATCAAAGACCCCACCCACCCAGGACATTCTCTCTTCTCTCCTCTTCCATCGGGTAGAAGATACAGGAGCCTGAGGGCACGTATCACCAGACTTAAGGACAGCTTCTACCCCACTCTGATAAGACTATTGAACGGTTCCTTTATACAATGAGATGGACTCGGACCTCACGATCTACCTTGTTGTGACCTTGCACCTTATTGCACTGCACTTTCTCTGTAGCTGTGACACCTTACTCTGTACTGTTATTGTTTTTACGTCAATGCACTCTGTACTAACTCAATGTAACTGCACTGTGTAATGAATTGACCTGTACGATCAGTTTGTAAGACAAGCTTTTCACTGTACCTCGGTACAAGTGACAATAATAAACCAATACCAATACCAATACCAATCATCCTTCGTTATTTCAGTCAGCTGCAACGGGATCCCACCACCAGCCACATCTTCTCCTCCCTTTCCGCCTTCTGCAGGGACCACTCCCTCCGTGCCTCCCTGGTCCACTCATCTCTCCTCACTCCCCTCTCCCAGTCACAGGAGGTGTAATATTTGTACTTACACCTCCTTCCTCACCACGATCCAGGGACCTAAACAGCACCTCCAGGTGAGGCAAAGATTCATGTGCATCTCCCCCAACCTTGTCTGCTGCATTCAGTGCTCCTAATGTGGCCTCCTCCACACACTGGATGACTATTTTGTAGAACACCCACACTTGGTCCATAATGATATGCTCCCAGTTGCATGCCATTTCAATTCCCCTTCCCGTTCCCATACTGACCTGTCCATCCTTGGCCTTCTCCACTGTCAAGGTGAGGCCCAACTCCCCAAAAACACCTCATATTCTGCCTCGGTGGTCTGCAACCCCATGTCATGAACAGTGAGTTTTCCAGTTGTAGGTAACTTCCTCCCCTCTCCTTCTGACCCTCCTCTGCTCCTCCCATTTTTGTACCCTTTCCCTCAAACCACACCCCCTTCCCCTCCTATTTCCATCCACCCACTATGCACAGAGTTCACCCACAAGTTCCCCCACCATCTGGCTCTGGTTCCAACTGCCATTCACCTCTCCCCTAATGGGTCCATTATTGATAGCACTGGTGGCCCTTTGTGTTCCAGCTTATCTCCCTCCAGCAGCTGTCTCCAACCTTCACACTCCTCTCCTCCCACCTTGCTCCATCTGTACTCATTTTTTTTCTCTCTTTGACTGCCTCCATCTATCATTCACCTGCTACTGTCTCCCAATTCCACCCCTCCCCTACCTGGTGCTACTTGTCAGTTATCTTACACCTCTCCTCAGTCCACCAATCACCTCGGGCTCCTGTCTCACCACTTCCCATATCCTCTCTATACTGGCCATCTCACCTCTCCACTCTCAATCCTGATGCAGAGTTTCGACCCAAAACGTCAACAATTCCTTTCCTCCCACAGACGCTGCTTGATATTGAGGTCCTCCAGCTGATTGTTTGTTATACCAATGGCTAAACAGCTTGCCTTTACAATACAGGCTAACACATAAAGAATTCTACTTTGATGAGTAAGTGCTGATAGATTCAATTGAACAATCAGCATAAACCAACTAAACAGATAAAGAAGGAGAGGACAAAAGTGAAGAGTGAACTGATTATGCAAAAAAACTGGCATTCCTTTGGAAAGTGGTTGTATTGTGCTTTCACACATTTAAAATAAATTTACACAGGCACTATTGTGATGTTTATATTTATAGATGAAGCCACAGTACTACAATACTTGTAAATGCTAAATTACTTCTGAAATCATAAATAATGGGCCAGATTTTTGCTGAGATACCAGTAAGTCCAGGACCACAGTGCACTTATCATTAAATGCACATCTTAGATTTACTGACAAGTAGTAGTTGGTGTGTGTTTGAAAATGCCCGGCTGCTGCACCCCCGTGGAATCCAACGGTAGAGGGCCGTCTTGCTGAGAATCCCTAGTGTTCACTCTGGGGAATCGGGTCTTGGATACTGAGCAGTTTAATCTAGCACAGGTTGCTGGAAAACAAGTAGGGGAATGGGAGAGAGCAGAGACTTTATGGAACAAATGGCTCCCTTCTCTATCAGGATAATAATGATTCTAATAATTATAATTAAAATAACAGTAATAATGATCTCTAACTCATGGGGATTTCATGGGGACTTTAGGATTGGGGGGTAGACAAATTCCATTTTAAAGTGTTTTAGCCGATTATTAAAAAATAAATAATTCTTAATTTTTGTAGCATTCTTTAGTTCATTTTTATTAGCACTGCAGTGATTCTGAATGTCCACTGTACAGTATTAAAGTGGATTAAAAAAGCCTTAATATGTCGTGAGATACACTTTGATAAGAGTTTATAGCTGAAATGGGAAAGTGATCCATTTCTCAGTACTTGATATCACTGCCAAAACCACCCATTCCAGCCCCACACATTGACATGAAGAATCTCTGAATTTTTTGATTTTTTTTCAGAAATATAGGGAAGTTACTTCAGTTGTTCCTCATTGATTCGGGCCTGGGTTGATGGTTTTATTTTCTTAAAATTCATGCTCATTCCTAGCAAAGTTGAGGACAGGATTTTGTTAAATGTCAAAGCTGTTGGGGGAGTTTTGGGACTCGACTACCCCACTGCATCATACGAGGCCCTGCTGCCATTGAGGTCCTGTTGCTGGAGTACAGATTGCTTTGGGTCTGGATCAGTTACAATGGCCACCAATTGTAGCCAGCGGGCTTATGGCCTCAAGAATTTCTCCAGTTGGTATTTTTTTTGCCTGTGAATCTGCATCCACTGGCAATTAAATTTAAGACTGCATAAATACTCTTAGAAGTTAATTCTTGGGGAGTGGTCCTTACTGGAGAGGCTAGAATTTGTTGTCCATTCCCAACCGCCTTTGAGAAGGAGTTTACTGCTAGGAGAACAAAGATTCGTAGCCTAAGAGGTGATGGTGTTCCCACACAAATACTCTTCTATTTCTATGTGTGGGGAAAGGTTATGAGTTTGGGAGGTGATACCATGTAAGTTTTGGCAAAAGCACCATTTACACCCATCTCCTCTTCCTGTACATCCTGAATTGTGCCATTTTATTGATATGATCCCACTTTATTCTCTTTGTATCACTTTCACTTCTGTGTATTTTATTTCATATGTCACTGTTTACCAGACTTGCAATTTTTGTCATCTGTAAATTTGAAATTTTTATCCTGCAGGCCCAGGATCAAGCCATTTATGTCAACAAAGCAGAGGTCTCAGCACTCACCCCTGGGGAACACCACTGGCTATCATCTTCCATAGCTGAAAAATAATTGTTTGCCATTGCACTCTGCCTCACGCCTCTAAGCCAACGTCTATTCATCCTTTCTACGAGTCTTAATTTTGCAAACCAATCTTTTACGTGAGACTTCATCAAACTTGTTCTGAAAATCCACACAGACAACATGAACTGCATTCCTTTCATTAACAGCTGGTAACTCTTCATGCTCTTGATTTATGCCTTGTAAATAGTGGAGAGACTTTGAAGAATCAGCAGGTGAGTTACTAAATGTAGAAAGATCAGCTTCTAGCCTACTTTAGTGGCCAGAGCTTTCAGGTGTTTGGTTTCAGTTCAGTTTCTGGCAAATAATGTCTGCCGGGAGTTTGATGGTGAGGTACTTGACATTGAATTTCGAGGTGAAGTCATTTCATTTTTATAATTTACTCACTGCTATACCTGGCATCACTCAGCTTACTATGCTGGCAATCATGATACTTCCATTTATTTCCATGCAATCGGGTTTTATAACACCCTTGTAAATATATAATTATTCTAAGAACAATATAAATAGGGGATTAAAGTTATGTATTTAACTGAAGTTATTAATCAAAACATACACACTGAAAATAAATATGTATACAAAAATTACATTTGATATAGTTCTCTTTAAGTAGGTATGTACCTATGCACAATGTCGAAATTTACCTGATTTCAATGTTGAAGTGCTTCAGAATACACTTTATTTCTTTCTTTTGAATCTGGTATAAAAATGTATACGTTACTTTTATCTCTAGCTCTGGAGCAACCAACATGAGCAAAGCATTGAGTTTTGAGATTAAGGCCAACAGCTTTTCATGAGTAATGCCATGAGTGTCTTGTTAATGCTCATAGCAAAGCTAAACTGAACAGGGAACTGAAGCTGCTTGAATTGAAAGGGTAGATCAGCTGGGATAATTGGTATTAGAGGGATGACATTTTCCACAGCAGAATTACCAAGCATTATTGTAGCCTCAATTAGATGCAGTAGTAATTTTTGAACTGATAATCTTGTGCAGTTGCATAGTATTGGTGGATCCAAATTCCTGAGTAACATAATTGGACCTCCTTATTTTGTTCAAGATTATGTGATGGCACACCAGGTGGTAACAGAGAGTTTAAAAATTCAACAGGAAAATGTCCAGCTTTATCAATATCTGTCACACTGTCTAAAGATTTATATTGTACAGGTTATCCAGAAAGATTCAAAAGAGAGTCTTTATTCATGGCCTGCAATACATCATTTGTTGATATTAAAATTGCTCTTGCATCGGATCATAAGGTGATGTAAAAATTCGACCCAAGTTTTTCATCGAAATCATTCCTGTTGATACCTTGTGTTTAATTTCCCCATTTCCTAATTTGAATAAATTAGAAGCAAACTCTCTCGCAGATGGATCGCCACCTACAGCGGATGCCATCTCCCTGGCCCTACACTCAGCTCTGGAGCATCTGGACAGTAAAGACACATACATTAGACTATTGTTTATTGACTACAGCTCTGCCTTCAATACAATAATCCCAAGTAAGCTTGTCACCAAACTCCGAGACCTAGGACTCAACACCTCCCTCTGTAACTGGATCCTTGACTTTCTAACAAACAGACCGCAATCAGTGAGGATAGCCAGCAATACCTCCAGCATGATTATTCTCAACACTGGTGCCCCACAAGGCTGAATCCTCAGCCCTCTACTCTACTCCCTATACATTCATGACTGTGTGGCCAGATTCTGCTCTAACTCCATCTACAAGTTTGCAGATGATACCACCGTTGTAGGCCGTATCTCAAACAGCAATGAGTCAGAGTACAGGAAGGAGACAGAGAGCTTAGTGGAATGGTGTCATGACAACAACCTTGCCCTCAATGTCAACAAAACAAAAGAGCTGGTCATTGACTTCAGAAAAGGGGGCGGTGTACATGTACCTGTCTACATCAACGGTGCTGAGGTCAAGAGGGTTAACAGGTTCAAGTTCCTGGGAATGAACATCACCAACAGCCTGTCCTGGTCAAATCACATAGAAGTCATGGCCAAGAAAGCTCACCAGCACCTATACTTCCTCAGGAGGCTAAAGAAATTTGGTTTGTCCCCTTTAACTCTCACCAACTTTTACCGATGCACCATAGAAAGCATCCTATCTGGATGTATCACAGCTTGGTACGGCAACTGCTCTGCCCAGGACTGCAAGAAGCTGCAGAGAGTTGTGGGCACAGACCAGTGCATTATGGACACCAGCCTCCCCTCCTTGGACTCTGTCTTTACCTCTCGCTGTCTTGGTGAAGCAGCCAGCATAATCAAAAACCCCATCCACCCAGGACATTCTCTCTTCTCTCCTCTTCCATCAGGTAGAAGATACAGGAGCCTGAAGGCACGTACCACCAGACTTAAGGACAGCTTCTACCCCACTGTGATAAGACTATTGAACAGTTCCCTTATACAATGAAATGGACCTCACGATCTACTTTGTTGTGACCTCACCCCTTATTGCACTGCACTTTCTCTGTAGCTGTGACACTTTACTCTGTACTGTTATTGTTTTTACCTGTACTACATCAATGCACTCGGTACTAACTCAATGTAACTGCACTTTGTAATGAATTGACCTGTACGATCAGTTTGTAAGACAAGCTTTTCACTGTACCTCGGAACAAGTGACAATAATAAACCAATACCAATACCAAATGCATTTGCATTTTGGTTTTCAAGTGTAATCATTTCCCAAATGTATGATGCTTTAATACAGGCTTTTAATTCATCTGCTATAGCACCCTGTGGAATTACTGACAGTGTTTGCTGAAAATCTCCAGCTAACACTGAAGTAACACCTCCCATTAATCTTGCCACGTTTGATCTATTGCTTCAGTGGCTGCTTTGTGAGCCTTAGTACATTCATCCCGGAAGTTTACAATCTTCTGGAATTTTTCCTTTGCAGCTCCCTGACCAATGTTACCACAGTTGTCAAATTTGAAGGGAGTTCAAAATCTGAACGTGCAGTGCTCCTTCCTGAGAAAAGTGTTGAAGCAATGCCTGATATGCCACAACCATATTTTGTCTTTGAACTTTAGCCAAAAGTAGATTACTATGGAAAGTTTTTCCTGATCCATCAGAAGCATCCAATAAAAAGTGCTTGTAAACTTTTGTAATAGTATCTAAGGCATTTCTTTCTCTCGAATATATTTGTCCAACTAGTTTAACTCGTAACTGGTCTCCCACAGAAACTCGGTGCACAAATTCTCAGTTTCTCCTTGTGGTTCAAGTAAACCAAAGGTACTTAGGTCAGGTATACCCAAAATAGATCTGAAAAAAATCTCATAAATTTTCAATGGGGAAAATTAAAATTAGGCCCTCTTTAGGCTATGGAGGGCCTCCTATGGGTTCTTTTGAAAAAAAACAAGAGTTTAGTGCACAGCCTTATGTTAAATCTAACTTACATGCAACATTTCAGATTTCTAGGTTGTTTTTAATTACTGAGCTATGCATGGGACATATACATCGTTCTTATGATGCTCTTCAATATCAAATTCTTTTCTGGCAAGGCAATGATGGATATAATTTTAAATTGAGACAAATAAACTCGATTTTAAAACAACCGATTGAAAAGATCTCAGCAATTTACCTCAAAAAATCTGAAAAAAATTCTCTTTAATTTTCAAAGGGGAAAATTAAATTAAAATAACCCCCCCTTGGGGCTTTGGAGGACTTCCTATGGGGGTTGGAGAAACTAAGAATGTAGTGCATATCCTTGCTAAAACTAACTTGCATGCAAATTTTCAAATTTCCAGGTTGTTTTTTTCACTGAGTTATGTGCAGGACCCATGGACATTCCATTTTATTATATTCCTTTAGATGCCACACATACAGAGCCCAATAAGAGAGAATACTTTTATTTTATCAATTTGATTTGACTCTTGAGAAATTCACTTTCACTTTCTTCTGTCCTCATAAACTGCATACAGTATTTAACAAGATCTTGACTGATCTTCTACTTCTACACAATTTTCTTGCACTATCCCCATATTCCTTAATTCTTCTAACGCCCAAGAATCTGCAGCTGTAAAACAGCAGTAACTCTCCAAGGTAATTTCTCTTCCCTGTGTCCTTTACTACTGAGAAAGGAGAGGGGAACCCCCTATTTTCTTCCTTCCAATCCAAAAAAAATCATTAGTGAATAAATACATTCAAGTAGTTCCTATCACAACATCAACATGAGCCAAAATATTGCCCAGCCAACTGGATCCATGGTTAGTATAAAGTCCCACAATTAACAAAGTGATAAATACTGGATAATCTGTTTCTTTCATGTTGGTTGAAAGGTAAATTGCATGATTTCAGGAGAATGTTGCAGTTCTTCCTCAGAATTTTACATGGGATTTTTTTAAAAACAAAAATCTAAGACATTGGATGAGTCTCAGATGAACAATTCTTATGAGAGGTCCCATTGCTCTCCATGAAAACTTTCACAAGTGCTGTGCTGGAGTGTCACTCTAAACTATTAACCACCATTTTCTGTTTGTTCCCAATTCAACTTTCTATCCATTCTGCCATACTCCTTTAATACCAATGGTAGTACTGATTCCTTTGTGATCTCTTAACTCTATCTTTTGAAAATGCATCCACCAATCTCCTCTATTGGCTTCATTGTAATCCATTATTTCCACACATAACAGTGTTATATTTTACATAAGGTAATTATTTTTATAAACATTGACTTCTTAAGTGAATATTCATTTCATTGGTTATTATGTCTTCTGGAAACTTTTTCACTACTTACACAATTCTACTGTTATATGGTTCATTACTTTTTTAATGAACAGCTATGGTATACTGTCAATTATCCTGTTTTCAGATAAAAGTTTAACAGAAAAGAATTATTGACATATTATGGCTTGAACATCTATTGCTTCTTGGTTAGAAGCTTAGAGAAGAAGGCAATTTGACAAATTGTGACTTTATAAGTATCATAATTACTATAACAATTCAACACCAATCTGCTCAATCTGTAACAATCAATCAAAAAAAAGCAATCCCACCAACCTGCTCAGTTAACTGAGCTTTTGAGGTGAACCATGCCAAAGGGAGGTGGCACTTATCCTATTTTGAATCTCACTAAATGTTTCAGTATTGTTTCCCTATCCTTAACTATTCCATTTAATTGCACCACCCCATATACTTCTACCCCAATGGTCCCATTTTTATGAAATCAAAGCTAGCTTTTAATTTATTAACAATGCTATTCCTTCCTCTTCCAAAAGAAAAATAAATCCTTTACACATCAGAATTGGCTCTCAAGATTCTTTAACATTATCATGTTAACCTTTTTATGTTTCTCCTCCATATTTTGCATGATAGTTGAGGTTGATGGGGATCAATTATCCCACCCTCAGGACATCATTGCAGGAGTCCCTCAAGGCAATATCCTAGACCAAGCCATCTTCAGCTGCTTCATCACTGACCTTTCTTCTATCATAAGGTCAGAAGTGGGGATGTTCATTGGTGATTGCAAAATGTTCAATTCCATTCACAACTCCTCAGCAAATAAAGCAGCGCATGCCTGCATACAGCAAGACCTAGACAACATGCAGGCATGGGCTAAAGACTGTCAATTAATGTTCATGCCATAGAAGTACCAGAAATAACCATCATCAACAAGGGAGAATTTAACCACCTACCCCTGACATTCAATTGCATTACCATTGTCAGGTCCACTGCCATCAAAATCCTGGAGGTCATCATTGACCAGAAACTCAATTAGACCAGTCACATAGATACCTAGATGAGCAGCAAGTGATTCACCTCCTGACACCCTAAAGCCTTTTCACCATCTACAAGTATGATGTAATTTTTTCCATTTGTCTGGACGAGTTCTGCATCAACAGTTCTCAAGCAGCTCATCTCCATCCAGGACTTAGCAGTCCACATGATTGGCACCCATCAATCTCCCTCTAAGCACATCAAACATAGTCATAGGCATACTTGTTATACTTTGAGTATCTGGGGTTTTGTGCTCAGAAACTTTTAGACCATCCATGTGAACTACTTTGTCCCAACAATGGCATCTGAATATTCAGAGCTGGGTCTTGTCAGTTAAGATGTGCTCCTCTTGTAAATATATAATACTCTGGAACCATTTGTCCACACCCAAAATAATGAAGTAAATTATGCAACTGTAACTACTGAAATTGCATTCAATCACCTGCTGTTATTTTTGTATGTAAAGTGTATAAAAACTCAATGTGGTCTGAGTTTAGAGAGTTTCTACCAAGAGGTCTTTTCATCAGTTCTCTCCCTACATTTCTGCTTGTTGTGCAGAGTTGTGCCAATATTGTGCATCAACAACTCCAGTGTCCATGTGGCTCACTGGTCACAGCACTCACCAACAACTTCTCAAGGTCAATCAGGGATAGGTAATGGATGCTAGCCTTGCCAACGATGCCCAGCTCCCAAAAAGAAATGAATCAATATAACAGATTATCTCCATACTGATCACATGGCTTTTCCTAAATTCCATTTTAACTATATTTTCTCTGTTTAGCATAACTCTTTTAATGCAGTTTCTTTACTTTTTACTGATCAGCATACTAGGTTTTTACCCTGATCTGAAAGCTTCCCAGTTTTTTCCGTTATCTTATGTTCACCCTTGCCCACAACAATGTTTTGTGCTAGTTTGAATTTGGCCAGCACTGTGACCTATTTATACCTATCATCTCAACCTCTGAAAAGATTGTCTTTGACCACTTCTTATTTCCCTTACCAAACTTCCTATTTATCTGCAATCCTACAATATTCACTCTTTCCATGAAAACTTGCAGTCTCTGCTGCTGGCAAACTGCATTGTCACATCTGATATCCCCCAAAGGCATAACGTCATTCTTCTTCTCTTCATAAGCAATGACAGGTGTGAACTTGGTTGCCAGTTGTAGATCTGCAGGCTGTGCTTCTGCCCCTACTTTTAGAAAACCAAGTAAGTATCTTTGTCTCCTTTCATAAACTCTACTCCACCAATTCCATCCTGCTCCTTGACCACCTTCTCATGCTGCACTACACTGTTCCCCATTAGGTAGCACATATTCCTCTGATTTTGAAGGTCTTATGTCCATTCTGGAGACTTAAGCACAAGAATCTAGCTGATACACACTATACAAGGTGCTGATTTTTGGAATGATGATAGCATTTAAGTTTATGCTTGGGCATAGAAGGCTAGGGGCCAAGTGCTGGAAGATGGAATTAAAACAAATGGGTGCCCAGATTGGCACGGATGTGATGGGCGGAATGGCCTGTTTTCCTGCTGTATGACTCTTTGATTTTGTCAAAACAAAGCCTGTCTGTCCTCTCAGTTGGACATAAAAAGATCCCATGGTGCTATTCTAAACAAGGCTAGGAGATTTATCCCTGGCTTTCTGGCCAATGTTTATCCATCAATCACTGAATCTGAAACAGATTATCTGCTCACCATTACTGCTGGTCTTTGTTATGTGCTAACTGACTACTATTTCCCACATTACAATAGTGACTAGATTGTTTGCTCAGCTCCTTAGAATGTTCTGAAATCGTGAAGGGACTAAATAAATGTGTATCCTGTCTTTCACATTGTTATGTAATGAATTTAATAGGGCCTCTTTCATTTCCAATTCATAACCTTAGCCAGCCCTCTCTCTTGTTCAACCAATAACACAGCGTCAATCCTTCATTCAAGCTCTTTCCTCTACAATGGAGCCTTTAACTGTCTGAGTCCCACTTCATCTCTCCCTCATTCCTTTGAAAATCCTCATAAATACTTGGGCTACCCTTCATAATTTCATTGTTCTACATTTACTTATCATATGACTATCCCTGAAGCACTTTGATTTTTTTTGCATTGTAGAATCATAAAAAATTTATGATAGAGTACTTTGGCCAAACACGTCTATCCTGGCTGAAAGAGAGCTAACTCCATCTAACTGCACCTTCCAATGGTAGATATGTAGCCCAACAGGTCACAGTTCATCAAGTACTTATCCAGACACTTTTTAAACATGATGAAGATTTTTGCTTCTACTACTGTTTAAGACTTTCATCTCGAGGTCCCTCTAATCTACTGGGTGATTTTCTTCCTCTCATATCACCCAATCCTTCCACTAACTACCTCAAATCCATGGCCCATCATTCTTGATCCTTCTGATAATTCCATGCAATCACACATTTCCTGTATTGTGATGACTAGAAATATATGCAGTATTCAATCTGTAGTGTAACATGCACTATAGACAGTTCTGGCATAATCATCCTGGTCCTTTATGTTATGCCTTAGCTTATTGGTGATAGGACTCCATACTGGCTTCTTTAAGGATCTGTGAATATAACACTCAAAGGTCTCTTTGTTCCTCCACACCACATCATGACCTGCCTGTTTAAAGGTCATCAACCTTAAATGTTAACTGTTTCTCTCTAACAGGTGCTGCTTGACCTAGTGAGTAGTTCCAGCATCTGTGGGGATTTTTTTTTACATTTTCATGACTAAAAAATTCTTTGCCACTTTTCTTGAAGGAATGCCTACCTTGAAGAAGTTCTGTTCTTTGATGAGATTTCCATTTATCTGTGTTACCTTGTTCAGCCTCATTTGTTTTCTGTTTCCTTCTTGTTTTTGCTAAACTCATTTCCACAGCCACATCTCTTTCCTTAGTTGATGTCTCTGGCTTAGATTTACACCACATGGATTCAGTTGAAATTCCACTCTTCACGATTACAGGTAATATTCAACGTATTCAGCATTTCTCAAAGCGGTCTTATTGCATTCTAACATCCACCTCAATGCCATGTGTCAGCACGTATAGGCCCTTGATCGTTCTCTCCAACAGTGTTTTACTCTTTCCTGGCTCACTCACACTCACTCTTTTATTAAGCTGTCCTGGCGCACATTTCCATTTCATCCTTCACCGTATTTCTTAATAAGTTAAAAGATTAAAATGTTACCAGGGTAAAGGGGTGGGGTAAGAGGAAGATGAAGATGCAGTTACAATCAGATCAGGTAAAGGAGGCTCAAGTGGCTCAGGGGCCCGCTCCTAATACATATGTTTGTACTGGGTGCTTCAATAAAATAATTTTTCCACCCTTTTAGATGTTAATCGTCGTTTCTGCTGAACGACCATCAACGTGAAACGTTAACCGTTTCTCTTTCCGTGGACGCTGCCTGATCTGCTGAGCACTTGCAGGATTCTCTGGAGTTACTGCAGACGCGCTCTGTATTTCGGATCCTGCAGCGGTCCGTACCGGATGTGCGCAGGCGCAGTGGGCCTGGCGAAGATGGCGACCTCCGTGTGGCTGCGCAGGCTGAAGGTGGCGGAGCGGCTGCTGCGGCCCGGCGGCTCCTACCGGAGGAGGAGCGGCGGCGGCGGCTCGGTCGAGGCAGCGTCCGTCGTGGATGGCAGCGAGGAGCCAGGTGACCGTTAAATCCGGGGCAGGACGTACACGGGCAGCGGTTCGCTTGGGGCCTGGATCGACCAGGAGCCGGTTTTTAGGGACCGGTCGGGGGTGGTGTCAGCGGGTCCGGGGGGGGGCGGGGGAGAGAGGTCGGGGGTGGGGTCAGCAGGTCTGGGGGGGGGTCTGGGGGTGGAGGGGTCAGTGGGTCGGGGGGAGGGGGACGTTGAGCGATCAGCAGGTCCGGGTAGGGGGTGGAGGAGTCAGCGGGTCTATGGGGGGAGAGAGGTGGGGGGATGTGGAGCCACCAGCAGGTCGGGGGGGGGGGTGTGTGGAGGGGTCTGGGGGGGAAGAGGTGGGGGGGTTGGAGGGGGGAAGGAGGGAGTGCGGGTCTGGGGGTGGCCTCGATGGTGGGGAGGGTTGTGCCCGTGATGGAGCCGGCTGAGTCTACAACCCTCGGCAATCTCTTGCGATCTTTATTTACACAGCACGGTAATAGGCCCTTCCAGCCCAACAAGCCCGCGCCGCCCAATTACACCCATGTTAACCTCCTAACCTGTATGTCTTTTGGAATGTGGGAGGAAACCGGAGCACCCGGAGGAAACCCACGCAGTCACGGGGAGAATGTACAAACTCCTTACAGACAGTGGCGGGAATTGAACCGTGTTTGCTGGCGCTGTAGTGATCCTGTGCATTGGAGCCACCATACCAGCTTGTGATGCAACCAGTCAAAATGTTGTCCACCATACATCTTTAGAAATTTGCAAGAGTCTTTGGTGACATACCAAATCTCTTCAAACTCCTTACAAAGTAGAGCTGCTGACATACCTTCTTTGTGATTGCATAAATGTGTTGGGCCCAGGATAAATCCAGGATCCTCTGGGATGTTTTCACTCAGGAACTTGAAACTGCTTACACTTTCCACCCCTCAGTGCGGACTGGTGTGTGTTCTCCCGACTTTCCCTTCCTGAAGTCCACGATCAATTCCTTAGTCTTGCTGATGTTGAGTACGAGGTTGTTGTTGTGACACCACTCAAACAGCTGGAGAGGGTACTGAAGAGGTTTATCAGGAAGCTGCCTAGATTAGAGGGTATATCCTATAAGGAGAGGTTGGACAAACTAGGGTGTCTCTGGAGCGTCAGAGGCTGAGGGGAGACCTGACAGAAGTTTATAAGATTATGAGAGGCATAGAGTAGACAGTGGGTATCTTTTCCCAGGGTTGAATAATACTAGAGGGCATGCATTTAAGGTGAGAGGGGGAAAGTTCAAAGGAAACGTGTGGCCATGAGAGACTGCAGATGCTGGAAATCAGGAGCAACAAACACAAAATGCTGGAGGAACTCAGCAGGTCAGGCAGCATCTATGGAGGGAATTGATGGTTCATTTCCCTCCATAGATGCTGCCTGATCTTCTGAGTTTCTCCAGCATTTTGTTTGTTGAAGGAGATGTGCGGGGCAAGTTTTATTTTACACTAAGTGGTGCTTGCCTGGAATGACCTGCCAGGGGTGGTGGTGGAGGCAGATAAGATAGAGGTATTTAAGAGGCTCTTAGGCTCATGAATATGCAAAGAATGGAGGGATATGGACCATGGGTAGACAAAAGGGATTAGGTGTCATTAGCTTAATTAGTTCAGCACAACATTGTGGGCCAGGAGGACTGTTCCTGTGATGTACTGTTCTATGTTCTGAGGAGTAGGCCACATGGTATCTTGAGCCCAGCTCAAGCTTGGTTATTTGGGCTGATGTTCTACCTCCTTTTTGCCCAAACACCAAATCTGTTGATTCCCTTAATGCCTCTAGAATCTATCGATGTCGGCCTTGACAGCTAACCACCACAGCGCACTGGGGTAGGGAATTCCTGTGAGTGAAGAAATTAATACTTGCAGTGTACATTTACAGTCCATCCATCTCGACTCACTTAACTGGTCTCTGTCCTTTCGTCAGCTCATTGTATCTTCATTATTTTCCCGACTAGCTTTGTATCAGTCTTAGGATCTTATGCATGAGCAATATATTGCAGGAAACCATCTGCTGGATGAACTCAGCAGGTCAAGCAGCATTTGTTGGGGGAAAGAAATTGTCAACGTTTCTAATCAAAACCCTGCATCAGTACTGAGCATGGAGAGGGGGAGTGGTGGAGCAGGAGCCAGAAGTGATTGGTGGACTTAAGAGGGGTGAAGGATGACTGGCAGATCGAGCCAGGTAGGGCAGGAGTGGAGTTGGGAGACAGGCAGGTGGCTGATAGATGGAGGCGGACAGTAAGTCTATTGTGGATGTCAGAATAATGCTCAGCAGGCTAGCTATCGGTAGCAGGAGAAACAAATTGCATATCAGGTTGATAACATTTGTCAGACTGAGTAAAGCTGGAGAAAAACAACTTTTTTAAGATGGAGAGAATAGGAAGGGAAAAAGAGAAATAAGGGGAAGTCTGTGATAGGGTGGTAGGCAGGAGAGATTGAATGGCATTACATCATTTTTATTAAATCACGTTTTACCAGCTCTAATATAGATATAGAATGCAATGGAGCTGATGATCTGGCAGAGATCCTTACTGTATCTGCTCTGTATTTCATAACTCCTACATTCTTTTGTCTATGCTCTCACTCTAACTGCTCCCATTCACTCATTGACCAGGGTTACCCAGGCTTTATCCTATCAGAGACATCTCCCCTCCTCCCTGTTGCCTTCCCAGTTCTGATGAGGGATCTCTGATCTGAAACGCTAACTCCTTCTCTTCCTGTAGAGATGGAAGGCTGTTATTCTGGTGGAGAGCTGTGACCAGTGGTGTTCTGCAAGGAACATCAGTGCTGGGACCTCTGTGATATGTATCAATGATTTGGATGAAAATGTAGATTGGTGGATTAGCAAATTTGCAGATGACACCAAGATTGGAGTTATGGACAGTGTAATGGGCTACAAAGAATACACTGGGATATAGATCAGTTACAGATATGGGCAGAGAAGTGGCAGATGGAGTTTAATCCAGGCAAGTGTGAGGTATTGCACTTTGGGAGGTCAAATGAAAGGAGAAAGTATACAGTTAATGATAGACTTAATAGCACTGAAGTACAGAGGGATCTTGTGGTCCAGGTCCATAATTCACTGAAAGTGGCTACACAAGTGGATAAGGTGGTAAGGAAGCTGTATGGCATGCTTGCCTTCATTGGCAGGGGTGTTGAGTCTAAGAGTAAGGAAGTCATGCTGCAGCTATGTAAAACTTTAGTCAGACTGCACTTGGAGTATTGTGTGCAGTTCTGGTTGCCCCTTATGGGAAGGATGTGGAAAGGGTGCAGAAGAGGTTTACCAGGATGCTACCTGGATTAGAGGATATGAGTTTATATGGAAAGGTTGGCCAAACTTGGGTTGTTCTCCCTAGAGCATTGGAGACTGAGGGGAGACCTGGTAGAGGTTTTTTAAATTATGAGAAGCATAGATAAGGTAGTCAGTCAGAATCTTTTCTCTAGGGTAGAAATATCAAACGCCAGAGGATGTGCTTTTAAGATTTTTGGGGGGGGGCAGGGTGGAGTTTAAAGGTGACAAAAGGCAAGTTTTTTGTGCAGAGAGTGGTAGGTGCCTGGAATGGGTTACCAGGGTAGTGGTGGAAGCAGGCAGTTTGCTGGAGTTTAAGAGGCTTTTAGATAGACACATGAATATGAAGGGAATGGAGGGATATGGATGATATACTTGAAGAGGACACTTAGTACAAATTGCCATCAAGATTGGCACAACATCGTGGGCCAAACGCCCTATCCAGTGCTGTACTATTCTATGTAGATGCAGCCTGACCCGTTGAGTGTTTCCAGCATTTTCTTGCTCTATTTAACCAGTTACAGCCTATCATTCTGTAAATGATACATGTACTGGTTTTGGTTAACCAAACCTCAATCCAGAAAGAGGCAGTATACTTTCACTCCCTACCACCTTTAGCATTTATTCCCTCTCCTGCTGGTGCACCACGGTTGCAGTGATTGTCGTCCTACAAGGTGCTCCGCAGCAATTCGCCAGAAATTTGACAACAACTTCCAAATCAATCTCCAGCCAGAGAACAAGGGTAGCGATCATATGCGCATGTCAACTGCAAGTTCCCTGCCAAGTCATGCAACTTCCTTGGAAATATATTTGCAATTATTCATTGAAGTTGTGAAAATATTGGAATTCCCTATGTAACACTACTGACAATATCTTCTAAAGCAGTCCCGCAGCATTATGGATGACTTGTTTCCACTTTTTTGTGGGTTCTGAATAGGACTACTTGACTGTAAAATTAAAAAAAACAACCTGAATATGAGAAGATCCAACCTGATCGGAACTCGCATGTATGTGATTTTGTTTCTATACTCAGCTTGATCCAATTCAACTGCTGAAGTTATTATAATAATCTCAAACATACTTTTAAATCACAATACTAAGCAAATTAGCTCAACCTGGATAAAGTACTGAGCCAACGTAGTTCAGAATTAAGCAGTGCAAACACAACTGCCCACCAGCTTAAGCAATCATTCCTTCTGCCACTGTTGTGCCACGGCTGCATTGTGTGTCATCCCACAAAATGCACTACAGTACAGAACAGGCCCTTTGGCCCACAATGTTATGCCGACATAGCTAATCCCTCCATTTTCCTCTCATTCATGTGCCCATCCAAGCTCCTGTCACGAACCAGCAACAAAAGAACCACACTGAGCATGATTCAGTGTTAAAAACTATTTTATTAATCACTACTTATGATAATACGTAAAATAAGAGTAAAAATGTTAGTATGTTAGAATTCAAAAATGTTAAACCTTGAACGTTAACCCCAAAAACTAAACTCTTCGTGTGTGTGTGTGTGTGTGTGTGTGTGTGTGTCAAAGTCCCAAACTCCAAGTTCCGGAATGGTTCTTAAAGTTCAGTTCCGCAAGCCATAAGGTGAAACATGAGCAAGGGCTTCTTCAACAACCACCGTTGTCTGAAGATAAGACATAGATGTAGAAAAACAGAGAGAGAGTACATACAAAATCCAAATGTTCCACGATGGAACCCAAATGACACTTCAGTGTTTACTCAGTAGTGACTTCCTCACCCCGAAAAGCATCCGAATCGTGGTCGTCCACACACAAATACCTGTTTCCTTCTACAGGTCAGCAACAAAGTGAACTCCACCGGATTACTTCCAGCTTCCATACATGGATTTCAGTGGCAGACACAGTTATAGTTTCTCATCCATCGATAGAGAAAACTAGCAGGCTGGTGTCTCTCTCCCTTCTCTCTCTCTCTCTCTCTCTCTCTTCTTCTGACTTCAGCAACGTCATTACGTCCTTTATCTTCTATTGACGTAAGCACGCCCCACACACACATACACACACACTCTCTATCTTAAAGGGACTTTCACTGAGTCCGTAACACCTCCCACCTAAAAAAAATTTTCCCCAAGAAAAATTTAACCGCGCATACTTCTTCGCATACACGAAGAGTAATGTTAATAATTATCATTCTACACAACTACAGACTATCAGATTAGTACAGATACATGTTTCCCATTTAACATCGGGAAAGACAATCAGCAATCACATTATCTTTGCCTTTAATGTGAGTTATCATGAGATCAAACTCTTGCAAAATTAAACTCCAGTTTAACAGCCTTCTGTTCTTGTTTTTGACTCGGCTCAGAAACATCAATGGTTTCTGAGCGGTGCAAACATATACACTGAAATGTTGTAAGGCTAAAACAAGTGACAGTAATTCTTTCTCTATGGTGGAATCATTCTTTTGATGCTCATTAAATTTCTTTGAAAAGTAAGCTACAGGATGGTCAATATCATCAAGGTCACCCTTCTGCAACAACACAGCTCCTGCAGCTTCATCACTGGCATCTACTGCTAATGAAAATGGTCTTTCAAAGTCAGGTGTTTTGAGCACAGGATGGTAGCATAAAATGGCTTTCAGCTTCTCAAATGCTTCTTGACAAGAATCTGTCCAAACAAACTTTACTCCCTTCTTCAGAAGATTAGTTAGGGGAAGAGCAATATCAGCAAAATTTTTACAAAATTTTCGATAATATCCAACCATTCCCAAAAATCTTCTAACAGTCCTCGTACCTGTGGGAATAGGGAACTCAGATATTGCTTGAACTTTTGCCTGAACAGGAGCTTGCTTGCCTTGACCTACAACATAACCAAGATACGTCACAGTGGCATGGCCAAATTTACTTTTAGCCAAGTTAACTGTAAGGTTAGCCTTGGAAAGTCTTTCAAACAACCTTTCTAACGCAGAGATGTGATCTTCCCAAGTATCATTCCCAGTCACTAAGTCATCAATGTAGGCATCTGTATGTTTTAACCCATGAATCACTGAATTAATCATTCTTTGAAATATTGCCGGAGCATTTTTCATTCCAAATGGCAAAACATTGTATTCATACAATCCAGAAGGGGTTACAAAGGCTGAAATCTCCCTTCCTCTATCTGTTAATGGAACACACCAGTACCCTTTTAATAGGTCAATCTTTGTAAGAAATTTTGCCTTTCCCACTCTATCTATGCAATCATCCACCCTAGGAATAGGGTAAGCATCTGACTTTGTTACAGCATTCACTTTCCTGTAATCTGTGCAAAATCTAACAGTTCCATCAGGTTTAGGTACAATAACACAGGGCGAACTCCAATTTGAAGTAGAATGTCTAATAATATCATTTTCCAACATGTATTTTATTTCCTGATCAACAAGTTTACTTTTTTTCCACATTCATTCGATATGGGTGTTGTTTGATTGGTTTTGCATCCCCAACATCAACATCATGGGTAATTATCAATGTTCTGTTTGGAACATCTGGGAACAGATTTTTAAATTTTAAAATTAATTCTCTCATCTGTTGTTTTTGTGAAACTTGTAAATGGTCCAATTTCGTTTCAAGGTTCTCCATGATATTTTGGTTTTTTAGTTTTGATGGAACAATATTTGGTCTAAATGGGCCTTCCTCAACATCAACATCAGGCATTCTAGAAACAACCTTTACATCATCCACCAAGGCCACAACTGAATCCCTCTCATAATAAGGTTTTAGCATGTTTACATGACAGAGTTGTGTTTTCTTGCGTCTATCTGGTGTTTTGATTATATATGTTAAATCAGTCACTCGAGATTCAATAACATAGGGTCCAGAAAAACGAGATTGCAAGGGATTATTTTGGCTAGGGAAAAATACCAACACCTTTTGCCCCACTGCAAATGTCCTAGGCCAAGCACGTCTATCAAAATATGTCTTCATTCTTATCTGGCTGGTTTTCAAATTCTCTCTCGCTAGCTGGCAGACTCTCTCCAACCGAGTTTTAAATTTTTGGACATAGTCCAACAGACTCAAGTGCACTTTCTCATTAACCCATTGCTCTCTTAACAACTCCAAAGGTCCTCTCACCCTATGTCCAAATACAAGCTCAAAAGGACTAAATCCTATTGACTCCTGGATTGATTCTCTAACGGCAAACAAAAGTAAATGAATACCTTCGTCCCAATCCTTTGTGTTTTCAAAGCAATACGTCTTCGGCATATTTTTGAGAGTAGAATGAAATCTCTCCAGAGCTCCTTGAGATTCTGGGTGATATGCAGATGATACAGTTTGCTTTGCTCCCAGCTCATAGACTATTTGTTGAAAAATTTTTGACATAAAATTACTACCTTGATCAGATTGGCTTTCTTTTGGCAAACCAAACAAGGTAAAAAATTTTAAAAGAGCCTTTGACACCGTCTTGGCCTTAATATTTCTAAGGGGTATTGCCTCTGGAAATCTAGAAGTGGCACACATGATGGTTAACAAATACTGATTTCCAGTCTTAGACTTTGGTAATGGGCCAACACAGTCCACAATCACCTTCGAAAAGGGTTCACCAAAAGCAGGAATTGGCTTCAACGGAGCCACAGGGGGTTTTTGATTTGGTTTACCTACCATCTGACGTGTGACAGGTTCGACAAAACATCACCACATCTTTTCTCAAACCAGGCCAATAGAATTGTTTCAAGATCTTCCCTACAGTTTTATTCACACCAAAATGACCACCCAAAGGCATACTATGGGCCAGGTTTAAAATCTCATCCCTGTAAACTTTTGGAACAACAACCTGATGAATAACTTCCCATTCCTCAGTAACAGGAACATGAGGAGGTCTCCATTTCCTCATTAACACTCCATTTTTGACATAGTATCCAGTTGGCACTTTTTCAATCTCCTCACATGAGAGTGCTTTTTCTTTCAATTCTGTCAACTCAGGGTCCTTTGTCTGTTCCACCATAAAATCCTTCCTCGACAAAGACAAATCTTTAAATTCAGGCTCACTATAAGGATGTTGATCCTCCAGTGAAGACAGAAAAGTTTCATATAAGGCATCATAATTTTCTTCCTGTTTAGGACTGTCACAAGGAACCACATCAGACTGCACCGGACTGTCTGTCTTGGCTAATTCTTTAGCTCTAGCTCGAGTCACCGCACATGATGGGTAAACATCTGGATCATTCTCAGACTCATCAATCCTTGGTTTGGTTGTTAACCGTACCACAGGAACAATTTCTCCATCTGCAAGGTCATTTCCCAATAACAAAGAAACTCCTTCCACTGGCAACCTAGGTCTTATCCTTACCTCGACTGGTCCTTCTACGAACTTTGACTTTAAAATCACCCTGTGTAAAGGGACAGACATGGTGTCATCTGTAACGCCTTGCACTAGATTTACCTCACCAGTGTCAGTTTCTTCACCAAAATTTAAAACACTGTCCAGCAAGAGAGATTGACTAGCCCCAGTATCTCTAAGAATTTTCACTGGCACCTGGGGTGACTCTTCATTCAGTGAAACAAAACCCTCTGATACATAAGAACGGAATTCCTTTCTCACCTCCTCCAACTTTTCCACTTTTACCTCTTGCAAGGATTGATCTTTAACAGCATCTCCTAAACCTTTTTGATTTTTAATTGCCTGAAAGCAAGCATTGGGCACAGCTTCCTTCCTTTTCTTCAAAAGGGCACAATTAGATATCACGTGGCCAGGTTTCCTACAGTAATAACAAGTACGCTCAACAGGTTTCTCCAGCCCTGGCTTCTTTTTATCTTTTCCTTTTTGATTACCTCCCAATTTAATCTCTGGTTTACCTGGATTGTCCTTGTAACTCTTTTGAAAGGTTTTAGGTTGTCCCCATTTGGATTTATGGGTTAAAGCATAATCATCTGCCAACCTAGCAGTTTCTTGTAAAGTTTCCACTGCCTTTTCATTTAAATATGTTGTTAATTCAGCTGGAACACATCTTTTAAAGTCCTCCACTAATATCAATTCTTTCAATTTATCAAAATCCCCATCTACATTTTTAGCCGTGTACCATCGTTCAAAACATATTCTCTTTCCATTGGCAAATTCCATATAAGTCTGATCTGCAGATTTCCTCAAGTCTCTAAATTTTTGTCTATAAGCTTCAGGTACCAATTCATAGGCCTTCAATATAGCTTGTTTTACCTTGGTATAATCAGCTGCATCCTCAGCAGACAAAGCAGAATAAGCTTTTTGAGCTTTCCCTTTAATCACACTCTGTACCATAAGAGCCCATCCTTTCCTTGGCCAGTTTGAACTCTCAGCAACCTTTTCAAAATGTTGGAAATACTGATTCCTCAAAAGGAGGGACTAATCGAACCTCCCTGCTGGCTGAAAAACCATCATCAGAATCAGATTCCAAACTCTTTCGCTTCATTTGTAACTCATGCTGCCTCTGTTTCTCCTTCTCCTCACTATCCAGCTCCATCCTCTTCAATTCCATCTGCTTCATTGCTAGATCAGCCTCTATCTTCATCCGAGTTATCTCTCGTTCAGCCTCTAATCTCTTTTGCTCGGCCTCTATCGTTTTTTGTCCCAACTCCACTGGTTGAAAAGTCACATCAGAAATCACTGGTTTACTCTCAGGAAACCCAACTACCTCACTCAACTCAAACACTTCCTTCTCCAAATAATAGTCAACTATCATTCTATGAATAACTGCTTTTCTCATAGACTGCTTTACTTCTGTAAGGTTTAGCTTTGTAGCAATCTTTATCAAATCATCCTTTTTCGCCACCTCCAATCCCTGTAGGGTTGGTGACTCCAAAAATGCCTTAATATCCATTGCTGCTGGTTTCCACACACACAAGCCAATTAAAAAGAATTTATCAAACCTCCCTCAAAAATCTTTGGATTGAATCCCGAACAAATCTCGTCAATCTGGGGAACGATCCCAGACGACACTCGTTAATCTTTGGATTGGATCCTGGACGAATCTCGTCAATCTCGGGAACTATCCCGGACGAACCCCCAATTTTGTCACGAACCAGCAACAAAAGAACCACACTGAGCATGATTCAGTGTTAAAGACTATTTTATTAATCACTACTTATGATAATACGTAAAATAAGAGTAAAAATGTTAGTATGTTAGAATTCAAAAATGTTAAACCTCGAACGTTAACCCCAAAAACTAAACTCTTCGTGTGTGTGTCAAAGTCCCAAACTCCAAGTTCCGGAACGGTTCTTAAAGTTCAGTTCCGCAAGCCATAAGGTGAAACATGAGCAAGGGCTTCTTCAACAACCACCGTTGTCTGAAGATCAGACGTAGATGTAGAAAAACAGAGAGAGAGTACATACGAAATCCAAATGTTCCACGATGGAACCCAAACGACATTTCAGTGTTTACTCGGTAGTGACTTCCTCACCCCGAAAAGCATCCGAATCGTGGTCGTCCACACACAAATACCTGTTTCCTTCTACAGGTCAGCAACAAAGTGAACTCCACTGGATTACTTCCAACTTCCATACATGGATTTCAGTGGCAGACACAGTTATAGTTTCTCATCCATCGATAGAGAAAACTAGCAGGCTGGTGTCTCTCTCCCTTCTCCCTCTCTCTCTTCTGACTTCTTCAACAACGTCATTACGTCCTTTATCTTCTATTGACGTAAGCACGCCCCACACACACACACACACACACACACACACACACACTCTCTATCTTAAAGGGACTTACACTGAGTCCGTAACGCTCCTCTTAAATGCCCCCAATGAATTTGCCTCCACCACCCTATCAGGCAACACATTCCAGGCATATACCACTCTCTGAGTAAAAAACATATCCCTCACGTCTGTTCTGAACCTACCTCCTCTCACCTTAAATGCATGCCCTCTGGTATTGGATTGCTCAATAATGGGAAAACGATATTGCTTGTCCACCCTATCTATGCCCCTCATAATTTTATACAGTTCCAACAGATCACCCCTCAGCCTCCGCCGCTCTAGAGAAAAGAGCCCAAGTTTCTCCAACCTCTCCTAAAAGCACATGCCCTCTAACCCAGGCAGCATCCTGGTAAACCTCCTCTGCACCCTCTCTAAAGCCCTGACATCCTTCCTATAGTGAGTTGACCAGAACTGCACGCAATGCTCAAAATGTGGCCTAACCAGAGTTCTAAAGAGATGCATCATAACTTCTTGACTCCTATACTCAATACCCTGATTAATAAATTCAAGCATTCCATAAGCCGCCTTAACCACCATATCTACCTGTGTAGCAACTTTCAATGAGTTATGGACTTGCATCTTGGTAAAGCTTTGTTTACTACATCTCCCAACTCTTTAATTGCTATGGATGTGACCGAAACCTGAATGTCTTATCAAAATGTACACTGCCTACACCATATTTCACATATGTCACATATTCTCAGGTATATTTGTGTTGGGTAGCCAGGCTCTAGATTCTGGCTGAAGGATTTTATGGAGGGTCTGCAGACTCTGGCGTAGATAAAGCATGTGGATTTTGATGTGGTGAGTGTGTAGTTTGGATATTGTGCACTCCTACTGCTGTTGTGCATGGTCACGAAGCTTGAGGCCTCCACAACCTTTCTGGCTGCTGTTGTTCCTCCATTTTGGGAGGTCAGGAATCAGATATGATTTGGTAAAGATATTACACTTTTATAGGGAAGTTTTGAGAACATCCTTAAAGTGTTTTCTCTATCCTTCTGGAGTTCCCTTATCAAGACTGAGCATAGATTACTTATTTCAAAAGTTTGCTGTCTCCCAAAGGTCTATATTTAGACCCTACCTATTTCTCAGCTCAGCTTTTTTGCATCATTTTTCCACACTGCCTCCAACTGTTTTGGTTAGCTTGCAGAAAATCCTGTGAGGAATAATCAGAATTTTCTAATATTGAGAACACTGAAACCATTGACTTAACTCGCTGCTGCAAAACATCATTTCCCAGCCGCTGATTTCATCTCTATCTCATAGCTTGATAATGTCACGGTTGACGACTAGATAAGTTTTGGATACATTGGTACCATTACTGAAACCTTTTTCTTTTATCCCTGGAACATCACCTGATCCTGCCCCTTCTCAGCCACTTGTTCTTGTTACTTCAAGACCTCATTATTCTGTCCTCCTATGTTTTGCCTTTGTTCACTTAGCTGATCTGAAATTCTCTTGTTATTGTCTTTACTCACCAAGTATCGTTTGTTGGGGACTTCTCAAAGTCAAAGTTGAGTTTATTGTTATATGCACAAGTACATGTATGCACTGGTGCAATGAAAAACTTATTTACAGCAGCATTGCAGGCACATAACATTAGATACACAACATTCACAAGAAAAACATAAATTATGCAAGAAAGAAACCAGACCCCTGTGTTCACTGAGCCACATAGGTTAAACAACATCTTTTTTAAATTCTCAGCTTAATTTCAACCCCCCTACTCCCACCTGACTGCCATGATCTTGCCCCTCCTTACCTTTAAAATATCCTCTAGCCTTACAAACTTACAAGGTAAAAGCACACTTTCAATTCTAGCCTCTTAGTGATCCCTAATTTTAATTGCTCCACCATCAGCATTCAAAATCTTCTGCTCTGGATACTCCTTTCTAAATCTTGCTGTTCCTCTACTATCATTTTACTCCTTCATTGTATTGCTTAAAACTTATCATTCAGACAGGTATTTAGTCATCTGCCTCCATTTGTGGTTGGGTGGGGGGAAAAACTTGTTTGAAAATGCTTCTGTGAAGTGTCTTAGAAAATTGCAGTAAACTAAGTTGCTGTTGCATTAACAATTAACTAGTTTTAAATTTGAAGAAGAGTGAACTTCTTAAAGACCTGAATAAGCAAACCAACTAGTTGCAGTGATTCATTTTGTGTACTTGTTTTAAGCTTTGTAAATGTTTGTTACTGATCATTGCTTATATGTACTGTGGCATGAGCAAACATGTTTCCATCTTATTTCTCTCACTGTTATTTTAACAAAATCATTGACCTGTTCAAAATAACACTGCAAAACACAAGAAGATAGGAGCAGCAGTAGGCCACCTGGCCCCTTAAGCCTGCTCTGCCATTCAATATTATTAGACCTCAACTCTTCTGTGCCAATTCAAGGCAGTTGGTCCTCAAGTCCCTGATCTTTCAAAAATGTATCAACCTCCAGTGATCTAACCTCCATAACTCTCTATGATAGAGATGGGAACGCACCAAACTGACAAAGGAATTTCGTAATAATGCATTTATATGTTGGTATTGCATTGTGCGATTTACCCCATATGTTTGCCACTTTGCTTAATACAATTGTTAATTGTATGCTTCATTTCATTTTGAGTACTTCTCAACTTTTCATTTTCAGATTTACCTGAAAAAACTATGGCAAAGAGTTTCTCAGCATTGCAAGCAGCAAGGCATGAACAAGCAGAACGCACAATTTTGGTTAGCTGTCCTCCCAATGTCACGGAAAAGAAATTCTACCAATACCTAGCAAGCTATGGAACAATCAATAAATATTTCTTCTATGAAACTTTTGTAAGTGCTATAAACCAGAACTTAAATATTGAGTTACATACTGTTATGAATGTAAGTAAAATTGCCTCCTTGACCCTGCAGTTAGAATTGGGGTTACTACAGAAAAGGGGTTCTGAGGTAAAAGACAGCCATGATTTTATTGAATGACAAAGCACCACAAGGGGTATATTGGCTTATTCCTGCACTTAGTTCTTATGCAGTTATGGTCTCGATTGTTGTTCTACAGAGAGAAAAAAGTTGTATAACATAATTCAATATTCATCTATACCCTAATTTTGTAAAGAAGAAGCTTAAATATTTTGTCCTTGAAATCATATACTTTGTCTACTCTACATTCAATTAATTATAGAATGTAGCATTTTTAAGATTTTTATATTATCAGTGATTTAGCTGCATTCAGAACCTGTTCATGTCATGCTAAAATTACTAATTTTAGTGAATGCGACATTACCCAGGTTTGGTCACATCTTTGAAACAGTTTTTGTGAGCTTGAATATTAAACCATTCTGGAAATAATGGCAGATCTGTTGCATTTCTGAAAAGACAGGGTAATACTTAGGGGACTAAGAGAGTCCCAGGCTTGTTCATTGGTCATAGGAAATCAACAGTACTGCATTTTGTGTCCATTAATTGTATTGCTTTATTATTGTCACTTGTACCGAGGTACAGTGAAAAACTTGCATACCGTTCGTACAGATCCATTCATTACACAGTGCAGTGTATGTTGGTCAAACAAGGTTTATTTAGCAGGCTGAGAACATTTCACTTTGTGGATGTAACTACTGAATAAATTAGGTTATTAATGTAATTTCTTCCATCTGTAAACTTAAATATTAAAATCTGGACAGTCCAAGTTAGTAAAGTGCAAGTACCTTAGAATAATGTTTGATTTTAATATTGTGATGAAAGTGGATCATTTTGAAATACAAAATTAGATTCATACTTGCCATGACATTTGTTCACTCAATCGAGCAGAAGGAAAGCAAAGATCACAGAAATTGAAGCAAAGAGGAAGAAAGTCATTGCATCCATGGTGGCAACGAAAGAGCCATTCCATTCCCATTCCCAGGAGCAGAAAAATCTAGGCATTGGAGATGCTGACTTTCAGACTGGACATTTAAAACAAAGTCAGTTATCCCAGACAAAGGGGAGAGGTCCTATGTTTCTATTTCAATGACTTAATCCACTATAAATATACTAAATCCAGACCTTTGAGCTCATTTGCACTCAGGAGTCTGTATAGTTAGGGTGTTAATAGAACATAGCACAGTACAGACATTTTATCCTGCTCTAAGATCTATCTAACCCTTCCCTCCCACATAGCCTTCCATTTTTCTATCATTCATGTGGCTATCTAAGAGTCTCTAAAATGTCCCTAATGTATCTGCCCCCACAACCTCTGCCAGCAGTGCGTTCCACGCACCCACCACTCTCTGTGTTTAAAAAAAACTTACCTCTGACATCTCCCTTCTACCTTCCTCCGATCACCTTAAAGTTATGCCCCCTCGTGTTAGCCATTTTCACCTTGGGAAAAAGTCTCTGACTGTTCGCTTGATATATGCCTCTTATCATTTTGTACACCTCTATCAAGTCACCTCTCATCCTCCTTCTCTCCAAAGAGAAAAGCCCTAGCTTGCTCAATCTATCCTCATAAGACATGCTCTCCAATCTGGGCAGCATTCTGGTAAATCTCCTCTGCACCCTCTCTAAAGTTTCCACATCCTTCCAATAATGAGGTGACCAGAACTGAACACAATACTCCCAAGTGTGGTCTATCCAGAATTCTATAGAGCTGCAATATTACCTCATGGCTCTTGAACTCAATACCCCAACTAACAAAGGCCAACACACCATGCACCTTCTTAGCGACCCTATCAACCAGCGTGGCAACCTTGAGGGATCTCAAGACAAAATCGGTGCACCAAAGTACCTTTGTAACATGCTTAGTGCAAACGCTTTGAAATGTTACACAGTTTGTCTTTAGCAGGATAAGTTTTGCATGACTGTTTTAATCATGATAGTTTACAAATGTGTATGATAAAACAATCACAGTTTATTTCTTAATTTTTTCTTAATGTTCCACAGGGTATTTATGCACTGGTGGAGTTCTCTGATAAAGAAAGTATAGAAGCAGTCCAAAACTCTTCCACTATCCCAAGCCTCCAGCATGAATGTGCTGTTCCGTTCAAATCCAGGTTTTTTAATTTGAGGAATAAACATGTTGGATCGCTGACTTCTACACATCCTTCTGTGCCACAGCTTAAACAATCTGTCATCCCTCCTAATGAACTCTTACTGAAACTTTCTGGAGCCAAGAGTGTAAGTTATTAAATTGATTTATTATTGTCATGTGTATCGAGATAGAATGAAAAACTTTTGTTTTGCATGCCATCCATGCAGATCATTTCATTACACAGTGCATTGAGATAGTACAAGGGAAAAGCAATAACAGAACTCTAAAATGTTACAGTTGCAGAGAAAGTGCATTGCAGGCAGACAATAAGGTGCAAGGCCATAATGAAATAGATTGTGAGGTTAAGAGTCCATCTTATCTTACTAGGGGACTGTTCAATAGTCTTATAACAGTGTGAAGTTTGTGTTGTTTATGTTGCAATGGCAGTGAAACTTATTTACTTTCAGAAAAGTAAATTCACATGTTCAATAATATGATGGAATTGGATATTGTGGTTGTTTGCTTTGATGTGAGTGATGAATTCTGAACTTATTTAGAAACCCTGAATAATGTTCTTTAATTTGTTTTACTTATAAAGCTCAATTAGGTCAGTATGGCTTGGATTAGTGATGATCGAAGTGTGAAGTTGATTTGGTACTATGAGCCATGTATTGTAAGAAAACAACCTGTGACAGGTTTTGCCTTTCCAAACCTAGGTTGAGGTGCACGTTTTGAATTTGTACACTTCAGTTACAGGAAAAAAAACAAGATTTTATGAGCCATCTATGTCTGTTAATTGGACATCTAATAGGTGTTCTACCTGAGGGCTGTAGATTAACTGTTACTGTCTTTTCTCTCTCAGATAGATGAACAATTATTCACTGTCCTCAAAGAGAGCCAGCTGACTGAAGAGAATACACGTCTTCGTTTCCTTGTGTGCTCCCTACTAAAGGAAATTGCGGCAGCTTACTTTCCAGAATGTTCAATTAAACCATTTGGGTCATCTGTAAATAATTTTGGCAAGATGGGCTGTGACCTAGACATGTTTCTGGATCTGGACAGCATTTGTGGAAGAAACAACACTAAGGTAAAAAGTACTGTAATTCAGCAGAGGAAATTGAGTTTTCGTGCTTGTCAATCAAAATCATATTGCATAAAATTATTCTATTTACTTATCAGCTTTTAATTATTGTATGATATATTTAAGAAGCATTGGATGGTATATTGCAATGTAGCATGCAGGATTAATTTTGTTGTGAATTTAAATTATAGAAGCAATAAACCTGCAGCCAAAGAATGCAAAATGATCATACAATTACAGAATCTGAAGCCAGGAATTGATCTCAACTTGTGGATAACTAGTAGCAGTTCATGAACAGACACTGGTTGCTCTCTTTATTTTTATGTAATTATTAGATAGATATCTGTAATAAACATTGACCTTTCAGATGTCATTTAGAATGAGATCAAATATAATCATTTGCTGTTTTCCCAGACTCTGTCAGAACTGTGACATATTGTGTAGTTAATGAAATAAATGTAACAATTTTTTTTTCCATGATTTGCTGGACAATAATATCTCAATGAATGCATTGCTATTGGATCAATGAAATGGTTAAATATCAGAAGGTTCTTTTTGCATCTGAGTTTTCTGACAAATCAGTTCTGATATAACTATTTGAAATTTCTTGGATTTGAGCTTCATGTTTAGATTAATAATGCAGGTTGATGCTGCAATATAAATCTGTATAGGTACTGCATTTTGAGATGTGCTGCCTTTCAGCTGAACTACTAAATTAGGTTCTGGTGTACTCATTTGGATGTACATACAACATTCATAATACTGTTCAAAGTATACCAGGATGGTCTTTCAGTGACTGGCCAACAATCATTTATTTATCAATACTGTCAAAAGAAATTATGTAGACACTCACTGCTGCTTGCAAGACATTGAAGTGGATAAGCTTTCAATGAAGGAAAACTCTCGAGTTTGTTCTGTAATTATGAAGGGAAAGAGAATTAGGCATCCAAAGCAGTAGCCCAAGTGTGGAGATAGAAGACGTAAAGGTCTCGATGAATACTTTGTATTCCTCTTCACAAAAGAGCGAGATCAAATAAGCACTTGCATTAAGGAGAAAGAATGTGAAGTATTGGAAACGATAAATGTAGAGAACATAACAAGTGATGTGGTATTTCTAAAAGTAGATAAATTGACAGGGCCAAATAAAATATACCTCAGACACAAAAGAAGGAAAAAGTACAGGGTTTAATGATCATTCATTAATATTTGATGACAGACTTAATACTGGAGGACTGGAAAGTTACTGATCTGGTATAAAGTGTAATTCGGGTATGTTGGGGTGTAGGTGTGGGGGAGCTTGCTGACATTGATTTGCTTATCCTGCCAGTGGATTTGGAGGACTTTACAGAGACAGTGATGATGGTTCTGCAGCTCATTTGACAGGAGGGCTTATAAGTAGAAGGAGATGAATGAGATCAGGTGAGGAATTGTTTTTAAAGTTTTACAGAAGGCTGAGTTCACAAATGGCCTAATCGCTCTGCGGTGATAACTAGGGAGACTGATGAAGTGAGTGGAAAGGTATGTATTTTCTGGCAGGAACCAAATGATTTGATCTTTGCAATGTTGAGGAAAGGTCATGATTCATAGATCATAGAACAGGCCCTTAGGCCCATAATGTCTGATATATCTGAAATAATGTTAAGCTTAACATTGGGCGGCACAGTAGCATAGCGGTTGGCGCAACGCTATTACAGCGCCAGTGATTGGGGTTCAATTCCTGTCGCTGTCTGTAAGGAGTTTGTACGTTCTCCCATGTCTGCGTGGGTTTCCTCCGGGTGCTCCGGTTTCCTCCCACATTCTAAAGACGTACGGGTAGGTTAATTTGGGTTTAAAATGGGCGGTGCGGACTCGTTGGGCTGGAAGGGCCTGTTACCACACTGTAAATAAAATTTTAAAAAAGTTTTTAAAAAATTCTCTTGTACCAGGTAGTCAAGGGATTGAGATGTAGTGGAGAGTGTGTGGTCTGATTTCTTGCCTTTGAATGGCTATCTGAATGTAGTTGCTTATATGGGGAAGGAGGGAAATATTCAGATTATTGCATCTATTTGGAACTGATGTTCACTTTTCATAGTAAGTCATCAAATGGTTAAATGAAAAGAATGTTGGAGCTTTATCCAGAGGTACATTGTCTTATCTATCATTTGTCAAGTCCTGTTAATTTGAGATTGAACACTTACTGTATCTCCTTGTCCTTGATAATTCATGCTATCAACTGGAACATCTAGATCAATATTATTTTGATTGCATATTAATAACTGAATTTTATATAATTTAACTTTAGACTGAACTAAGCAGCATTTTTTCCAGAGCACTTGGGCAAGAAATTGAACAAGCTGCTGGAGTAACTCAGCAGGTCAGGTAGCATCTGTAGAGGGAAGTAGGCAGTCAACATTTAGTGTCAAGACCTCTACTTTTAACCCAGATAAAGAGGAGATGGCCAGTGTAAAGGTGTGAGGGGTGGGGTTAAGAGCTGGCAAGCGAAAGGTGGATCCAGTTGAGAAGGGGTGATGAGCTGTTGGAGTCAGGTGGGGGAGGGAAAGGTGGAAGAAGCAACAGGCTGGGAGATAATGGGTGGAGGCAGCAAAGGGTTGCAGATGAAGGAATCTGATAGGAAAAGAAGGTGGAGCATTGAACCAAATAAGAAAGATAGGGTAGGCAGATGGGAATAGGGGACGGGACACAGTGGGAGGAGTGTGTGGGTGATAGGCAGATTGAGTAGGTGGGGGAGGAACAAGAAATGGTGAAAAGGGGCTGGGGGAGGACAGGGTTGGGAAAAAAGATGTGTGTGAGAGGACCTGGGTAGATCAGAAGGAGAGAGAAAGGAACTGAGGAGGAGCAGGTTACCTGAAACTGGAGAATTCAACATTCATGCTGTCAGATTGTAGTCTACCGGGGTGAGGCCAAAAGCAAACTAGAGGAATGGCACCTCGTATTCTTCTTGGGTAGTCTCCAGTCCAGATGAAGAGCCCTCGACCCGAAATATTGATCGCCCATTTCCCTCCATAGATGCTGCCTAACCCTCGAAGTTCCTCCAGCAAATTGTTTTTTGCTCCAGATTCTAGAATCTGCAGTCTCTTGTGTCTGCAAGGTGTTGGTAAAAGTAGGTTGTAATAATCTTAAAGTATAATTGTTCTGATATTTAGAATGAGAATACTAGCAAAGCTCTGTGCTCACTTTTACAATGGTAGTGCTAAATTGCTGAAGCACATATTTAGGCAATGAAATGTGGAAGTCCATGGGCTGCTGTCGTTGATTGCCTGCTCTTCCACAGACTACTCCTGTTTCTATGTTCATATTAGTATGCAGCTACAGCAAGAAATTGGGAAAGGGTAACAGAATGTGTTCATTTATTTGAAAAGGAATTGAATTCAAAAGTAAGTTTTATAGGGGATTTATGAGACCACATAGAACCCTTCAGCCCACAATGTCTGATTCATTTGAAATGATGGTAAGCTTCCCTTGCACCAGGTAGGCACGGAAACAGGCCCTTTGGTCCAATGCTGACCAAATTGCCCACCTGAGCAGTCCCATTTGCCTGCGTTTGGCCCATATCCCTCGAAACCTTTCCTATCCATGTACCTGTTTAAATGTCTTTTAAATGTTGTAATTGTACCTACATCTACCACTTCATCTGGCAGCTTGCTCCATATACCCACCACCCTCTGTGTGGAAAAAGTTTCCCCTCAGTCCCCTTTAATTCTCACCCTTCTTGCCTTAAACCTATGTCCTCTAGTTTTAGACTCCCCAAACCCGGGAAAAAGACTGTGACCTCATCTACGCCCCTCATGATTTTATAAACCTCTATCAGGTCATCCCTGAGCCTCCTATGCTCCAGGAAAAAAAATTGCCCAGTCTCTCCTTAAATTCAAGCCCTCCAGTCCCAGTAACATCCTTGTGAATCTTTTCTACACCTTTTCATGTTTTCTATAGCTAGATGACCAGAACTACACACAACAATCATGAATACATCTGTATCACAAATCTGGAATATTGTGCATAATTTTGATCTTCTTATTTAAGGAATGATATTAATGTGTTAGAAGCAGTTTGGAGTTGGTCAGTCAAGTTTATTGTGCATACATGTACTTGTGCATATGACAGGTGCCATGAAAAATTTACTTGCAGCAGCATCACAGGCACATAGCATCATATAAACAGCATTCACAAGAAAAACATAAATGGTACACAATTTTTACAAGAAAGAACACAATTGGAACAAAATAAAGCAGAGTCCATTTTAGTGCAAAGTGATCAAAGTGGTCATACTGTTGCTAAACTGTAGTGATTAAGGTTGTGCCAGTTGGTTCAAGAACTGAATGGCTGAAGGGAAGTAGATGTTCTTGAACCTGGTGGTGTGGGACTTTAGGCTTCTGTACCTTCTGCCCGATGGTAGCTGCGAGAAGATGGCGTGGTGGGGATCTTTGCTGATGGATGTTGCCGCCTTGAGGCACCGCCTCCAGTAGATACAACTGTTGGTGGGGAGGGATGTATCCATGATGTATTTGGCAGAGTCCGCTACTCTCTGCAGCTTCTTGCGTTCCTGCGCCTTCAAATTGCTGTACCAGACCATGATGTAACCAGTCAGGATTCTTTCAACAGTACATCTGTAGAAGTTTGTTAGACTGTTCAGTGACAAACTGAACCTCAACCTCCTAAGAAAGCTGGCACACTTTAGTTATGAGGAAAGATTAGAAATTAGGCTTGGGTTTGCTAGTTCAGAAGAACGAAAGGGACTTGTCTGAAACGTACAAGATCCTGAGGATTAGATGGGGTTGATGTCAAAGTAGAGATTATTGTCACATGCACGAGTACATATATGCACAGGTGCAATGAAAAACTTACTTGTAGCAGCATTACATAAGCAGCATTCATAAGAAAAACATAAATTATACATAATTTTTACAAAGAAAATTAAAAACAAAAAAAAGTCTGTTTTAGTGCAAAGTGATCAAAGTGTAAGGGATTTTACTCTTATGAGAGAATTTAGAACACCAGGGAGCAGCTGGCATAAGAAAAGATAAAAACTTTGCATCTTTGGAGGCAGATCTTTGGAGGCTGATTTCTTTGATGTCATAGGCAAGTGCTCAACTTTACTGCTGCCTGTAAAGATCAGGACCAGTTGTTTGTTGGAGTAATGGTAGAAAAGTTAGGATCACATGTCCAGTGGTGTAGGAGCTCTTAGTTACCGTGTGTTGGTGCACAATTTATTAAAGCAATATTGATTGTTAAACCTGAGGAATAAAAATGTAACCACGTTTTTAGGAGAGCAAATTAACTGAGATTCTTCAATAGTGTAATAATAAGATTAATTCTTGCTGTATTGTATGCAGGATGACAAGGAAGGTGTGTTTTTAGGATACAAGACATTTTTCATGTAGGTGGATAAAGTATAAAGACAATATCCTTAAGTATCAGTTCAGAGTTTGAAAACAGTATTCATGTGCTATTTCATGAGTAAGGTTAATTTTGTCTCCAAACAGCTGTTTTCGTAGAAAATAGAGTCACTGCTATATTTATATTAATTGTAGCTACTGAAGTGCAGAGGTGGGGAAGACAGCTGTTCACAAAATGTTAGGTAACCTACTGTCAGAAAACATTTGTTGCTGCAAGTTCTCCTTAATGACTCATCAGAACCTAATAGGTGACTTTTAGGAATTCCCCTTGTTACAGTCTCTTTGTGCTCTGGTTATATAGATTAACATTCTCAGCAGTAAATGAAGTTTGCTTCAGAAATAGCTTGTGATTAAAAACATAGAAAATTTACCTTTCCTTAATCTGGACATTGTTAATGCAACCTGTAGAGAGCCTCACTGAGGAGAATTATATTAGAAGAGTAATAGAGTGGTACACCAGGGAACAGGCCCTTTGGCCCACTGTGTCCATGCTAGTACCTATGTAAACTAATCCCATTTTCCAATACACAGTGTTTGAAGTGCTCCTGTAAATATTCAAATACTCTGGGATTACCTGCCTCCACCACCACCACCTTGGGCAGTGCGTTACAGAGTTCAGCCACCCTCAGGGTGAAAAGATTCTTCCTCAAATCCCCTCTAAATGTCCTACCCTCTATCTAATGCACTATGGTTATAGATGACTATTCTAAGGGGGAAAGTATCTCACTATCTACTGTATCTTTGCCCCTCATAATTTTCTGTAGCTCAATCAGATCTCCCATTGTCCTCCAACACAGAAAAACAAACCCAGCCTATCCAATCGTTCTTGACTGCTGATACATCCATCCCAGGAAATGACCACACAGAGACGGGGTTGAGGAGATTCCTCAGCCCCCTCTCTAGCATAGTCATATCCTTCCTATAGGGTGGCAACCAAAACTGCACTCTTTCTGGGTGACACAGCTAATAGAGCTGCTGCCACAACAGTACTAGAGAACTAGGTTCAATCCTAACTTTGGGTGCTGTTTGTATGAAGCTTGCATGATCACCCTGTGACCATGTGGATTTCCCCTGGGTGCTCTGGTTTCCCTTCTCATCCCAAAGACAAGCAATTGATATATTAATTGGCCACTGTAAATTGCCTCTAGTGTGTAGGTGAGTGGTGGAATCTAGGTGAGTTCATGAGACTGTGGGGAGAATAAAAAAATGAGATTAATGTAGGATCAGTGTAAATGGGTTGTTGATGGTTGGCATGGAGTCGGTGGGCCAAAGAGCCTCTTTCCATGCCAACCATCAACAACCCATCTCTTTATGACTCTATGCACATAGTACTTGAGCTGTAAACTAACTGTTGTTTGGTATAGTTGTACCATAACCTCCCTGCTCTTGTATTCTATGCCTGGATATTAAAGGAAGTATCCAATATTCATTCCTAACCACTTTATCTACGTGGTGCTGCCTTTTGGGATCCTTGGACATGTACACCAAAGCCCCTCTGTATTTCTTGGGGCCCTACCATTTATTGTATAGATCCTTATCTTATATGTCCTCCAAAATGTTCCATCTGCCATTGCTCTCTTCAAATTAAGGTGGTGCAACAGTTAGTTCTTGATATGACTGTGGATTTCCCCCGGGTGCTCCAGTTTTGCACACATCCCAAAGACATGCTAGTAGGTTGACTGGCTACTGTAAACTTCCCTAGTGTTAGGAGGCAATTGATGGGGAGGTGAGAGAACAGATTACCATGAAATAAGTGGTGGTGGGGGGAGGATGGGAATGGGATAATGGGATTGCTCTGAGAGACGGCATAGACCTAGATGGAGGAATGGCGTCCTCTTGTGTCATGAGAAATGTAGTCAAAAACTACCCTCCTTATTATGAACAATGCCACCAATTTTCATGTTGTTTCTTTACATAGTAATCATATTTCTTACATTCACATTCAAATGATTAATATATAGAATAAACAGCAAAAGTACTAGCACTTGAGCTCTGTGGTACACTACAGGTCACAAGCTTCCAATCACAAAAAAAACCCTGAACATTGTCCTCTGCTCCTATCACCAAGCTATTTTCAGATCTAATTTGCCAAATTGGCCTGGATCCCATAGGATTTTACCTTTTGGACCAATTTCCCATGTGCAATCTTGTCAAAGGTTTTACATCAGTCCATGGAGACCACATCAACTACAATGCCCTTATTGACCCACTCAGTAACCTCAAAGTCCAATAAAATTAGTCAGATGATATCAACTCTTAACAAATCAATGCTGTTTGTCCTTAATTAGTCCCTGCCTCTGCAAGTGTGGATTAATCATGAATTTTCCAATAACTTGCTGACGTAGCATAGATATGTAATTTACCTGGCTTATCCCTCCAGCCCTTCTTGAATAAAGGTGCAAATTTGCTGTCCTTCAGTCATCTGCAGCCCTCTTATGTGGCTCAAAAAGATTTAAAAATTTCTCTCAGAGCCCCAGCAATATCCTCTCTTACCTCCCTTGGCGGCCTGGGATAAATCTCATTATGCCGGGGAAATTTTATCCACCTTTCAAACTGCTAAGACAGCTAACGTCTCCTCTGTTTCAGTGCTACTTTGTTCTTGAATTTCACTGTCCACCTCACTGAATTCTCCAACTACAGTATCAACTAAATACTAAAGGGCATAGCTTTTAAGGTGAGAGAGGGAGAGTTTAAAGGAGATTTTCAAGGCAAGTTTTTTGTTCACAAAGTGGTGGGTGTCTGAAGCCCACTGCCAGGGAAAGCAGTGGAACATGATAGCAATGTTTAATAGGTATCCAGACAGGCACAAGAACAGATAGGGAATAGATGGATATAGAGAGATAAAGGGATATAGAGAGATAAAGGGATGTAGAGGGACATGAACAGGCAGATGAGATTAGTTTAAATTAGTATCATTGTTGGCACAGACATCGTGGGCTGAATTGCCTGTTCATGTGCTGTACTGTTCTATGTATGTAATGTACCTCGCCTTACTGAATGCAGATGGGAAGAAGACCTGTGTCCTTTGGCTCCACACATACAGTATGTTATCACTTTTGTCCTTAATGAGTCCTGCTCTTTCTCTGGTTACCCGCAATGTCCATACGAATCACTTTGGAATTTTCCTCTATCTTGACTACCGGTGCTATTACATTCCCCCTCCTTGCCCTCCTTAATTATTTAACTACCCCTCTACATTTACCATTCTCCTGTAGGATTTCTGCTCTTTTCAGTTCTGTCCATCTCCCATAAGCCATTTGATTTACTTCTCTATCCAACCCTGTAATTTGGAAGCAGGTTGCTTATTTTTAAGTTGTAAGAAAAGCTTTCTGGCAGATTTATTCAGAAAGTTGATGCAAAATTAAAGTTTTTTTGAAAGTTACTCATAAGAATATGGAAAGCAATCACTTTGGAAAAATCTTTTAATAAGCTGGGTATTTGTTACACCTTAGTGTTGCTTATGGAGTCTACCATATAGCATTCCTCACCTGCCTTGTGTTTGTAAATAACATTCCAAATGTATATACATGATTAAAGCCCCTGTACCATCTGTGTTCTCTGATATTGTATGAGAAGAGAATGACAAAACCAGTTGAAAGGGTAACCCTGCCAATTAGGATGTGTTGATGTAAAATAGCCCTATCAGTATCAGGGGTTAAGCTTTACAAATATATTAGTAAAAGAAGAACATTCTTGGTCTCTCAGAAATCCCTGAACAGACTTCAAGTACCTTAAATGAGTTTGAAAACCCCTTTTCTTGGGTTTTCCTCTGAATCTCCCTGTTCATGTATTTTAAGGAGTTAAGTGCCAAGGCACGAGTACACAGTTACATCATCCATTGTATCAGATTTTAGTTATTTAGCATGCTGGAATTCTGCTTGGAATACTGCAGAGTATTGTTCCACTGAAAGAAATGGTTACGTAATGGAAAACAAAGCCTAATATGGGGCTGAAGTTGGTTTGACTTGGGTGAAGTTACGAATTTTTGTAATTTCATGACTTGGTCTATAAATTTCATTCCTTCCACAACTGTCACACATTGCCTTAAATGTGTGCCACCAACAAAATGCAGTATAGTTATCCGCCTAAGCTATTTCCAATTGCACCTTCCAAACCCATGATCTCTGCCATCAGTAAGGCCAAGGGCTACAGAGACGTGGGCACACCACCATGTTAGGTCTGCTCGATGACTCAAACCATCCTGACTTGGAAATGTATGTCGCTGGGTCTAAATCTTGGAACTAACTCCCCAATGAAATTGTGCGAATACCTTCACAAGAAAGACTGTGGCAGATCGAGAAGGCAGTTAACCTTCATCTTTGAAGTCGATAGCAAATAACTACTGGCCTTCCTACAATGTTGCCCTCTTTTAAAAATTGGATACATTTTTTAAAACGGTATAAACTGTTGAACAAGTATAACACTTGGCTCTTTCCTGTAATTAACAGGTTTTATTTTTTAAAAAAAGTTTGTTGGTGCAGTTCTGTTGCTCATTTTAAAAATTATCGCTCTTCCTGGTTATCCATTCCTTTATGAGCTTTGTGTAATCTTATCTCCATGGACATCATATACAATTACAGGCAACCCCTGCGTTAGTGCAGTTTGGGCAACAGAAGTTCGCCCTTACAGAATTCTCAAATCATCATCCAAACATTTGACATGGAATAAAATTCGCTCTTTCAGGATTTATGTAAATAAATAATTTTTTTTCTCAACTTGTACACGCATCAAGGAACAGTTTTGTGAACAGAAAATCGCAATATGGACTGTTTGCTAGAAGTGTACCTCCTCTTCCACTCCCACACCCCCATAACGTTGAGTTGCCTGTATAATGAAAGAAACAGTGTTAATGTTTCAGATCAATGGCTTTTCGTGAGAAGTAGGAAAGGTTAGAAATTAAACATGTTTCAAGTTGCAGAGAAGGAGGGACAGTGAAGGGAACTTAAGGAATGAATGTATGTGATGCAGTGGAGACCAAGAGGGATTGTGATGTAAGTGGTCGCAGTCTCTCTTGATATCCAAGAGGGCGCAGTGTTTTTTATCTCTCAATTGCAATACTTTTTTTTGTCTGTCCACCTTCATCTGCTATTTATATCTCTTTCGGCTAGATCACTTGCATTTAACAAGCCTTCACCTCTTTCAGCCAGCACCACCACCATTTACATAACCATCTTCCCCTATCGCACTATTCCTCTATTCCTGCAACTTGTTTGATTTCTAATGTTTTCTTTTTAGTTTTGATGAAAAGTCACAGACTTCCACATATGTTGACACAAAAGACTGCAGATGCTGGAAATCTGGAGCAACACAGAAACAGCTGGAGGAACTCAGGGTGTTGTTCCATATGTGTTGCCTGACCCACTGAGTATTTCCAGCATTTTCTGTTAAACCTATTAATGTCTGTAACATAGCAAGTTCAGTGAGATAGGTTGGTGGTTCATCAACTTTAACCATCATTTGGGAATTTGTGATCTGCTTTGAAGGAATTTCACCCCCAGTTTAAGCTTTAGCATTGTTTTCCCTGCATTTTAAATTCCAGGGCTTTTATGAAAATCCTGATGGAAAATTGCAGATGCTGGAATCTGAAACAAGAACAAAAATGCAGGAAGATCTCAGCCAATTAAGCAGCATCTGTGGAAAGAGAAACCAGTTAACATTCCACGTCTAAGGACTCATTTTGTGATTAAAATCCTGACTTTGATTTAGACATGAATGACATTAAATACAGTAAATGCTGGAAATATACATCTGGTCTATTAGGATGAAAGGACACCAATTTTATGATTCATCAATAAAATGATAGTGTAGCATTTCCATTTCTTGGCAAAAGAAGCCCCTTACTTTATTTAGTCCTACTTTATCTCCATTCATGAATATCTGTATGGCAACATCAGCATATATATGAAATTCCATCTAACAATTGCTTCCAATAAATGTTAAGGGGTAGAAATATTACATCATGCATCGCACGATGTTTTATCCCCTTGTTAAGTTGGTGTTTTGTGACATTTAAGGATATCTAGGTTGAATCAGAATTTGCAAATGCGAACGTGTTTGTAATTTAAGATTAAGTTAATGCTTGCATTTGTCTCTATAGTAAATATCAGTTACACCTACAATAGGATGAGATCTGGTGTGCAATCGAAGGAGTCAAAAGGTCTTGCACATCATTAGAAGTTTCAAGTATGATAACAAGCAGGTGCCATTTGCCAACTAGTTTCCTTCTTGTTTAGACAGGAGGTGCCTTCTCCATGGAGTACCAAACTAAAAGGGTGGCATCAGAGCGGGTGGCAACACAAAGCATCCTTTCCGTGATAGGGGAATGCATTGATCAGTTTGCCCCAGGATGTACAGGAATGCAAAAGATACTCAATGCTCGATGCCCATTGGTGCGATTTTCTCATCAGCCTTCAGGACTTCAATGTGACCTCACTGCCAATAATAGGTGAGACGTGCCAAAGTCAAGGCATCTGCAGTTTTGTTTTTGCTTCAATTATCAGTATTACCATTTGACTTTTTTCGAAGTAACTCTACTCATGACAGGCATTGGGAAATGGTATTGCACGAGAGCTAATTGTTGCACCACAGTGGTTATTGTGATCATTACAGGTATCCTTTCTGAAGGCTATATCTGAAGTTCAGAAGTGAACTTGATTGATTTATCAATGTAGCACATGGGTTCTAAGTGAGAGTGTAACAACTTAACTATAATGTTGACCTTGGCTTAGTGATGGCATTCGCAGGGTTATATGTTCAAGCCACAATTTCGTCAGAAGCTCTGTCTGCTCTCTCAGGTGGTTGTAAAAATTGCCTTGAAAAGAAATTGCAGAGTTTTCTTGGTGCCTAAGCTAATGCATATCCATCAATGAACATAAACTGTTTTTGGAACCATGTGCAATTATATTATGGCATTTCCCCCACTTTCAGATGTACTTAATTTTTCATGGAGAGCACTGTATGATTGCAAGTTCATTTTTTTTTTGAATTATGGGAATTTGAAATCATGGTAAAAATAACTGGAATTTGCTTTTGCACTTTCTTTGGTGCTACTTTTTGTTTACAGTTGTGCATTTCTTAACCATGCTTATGAAGAGGGAAGGTAAAGAGATTAGAAGTTGAAATGGCTTTCTTTGTGAAAAAGAAATCTTCCCATGCATTCAAAGTCAAAGCTGAGGCTATTGCAGTACCTTGCATGTTGCAAGATTATTTGCACATTAAGTGATTTTCATCAGACAGGAGCAGATATCTCAAGGCTGCTATCCATTGACACACTTAAATCATGAACGTTAACATTTACACCTCTTATTATTTGTTCAGCCTCCTTGCAATCATGTGCATGAGCATTTCAATACAAACTGTTAATTCATCTCAGGCTGTATTAGAACAGAGCATTTCAAGTATAAACCTCTCCAGTTTAATGTTTTGATGTATATTAAAAAAATGTTAGTGCTTTTGACCTGAGCTGTTGAATTATTTGGAGCTCCATTTACTTTTAGAAAAATCAATACCTATTCAGGAAATGCAATGGCATATATCAATCATTAAGTGATTGCATTATCCACAACTTTAAGAAGAAAAGCAAAAGAACTGCAATTGTTGCAAATGATGGAGCTGCTCAGCAGCATTTATGGAGAAAGAAATAGTTAATATTTCAGGTCAATAACCTTACATCAGAACTTAAATAGAAGGTTAAAGAGTGCGACAAAATCATGATAAAGAGGAGTTCACTTCTGGGTATTAAAGTAAATTCAATTATGCAACCTTTTATCCAATGTTATTAAACTTTTCAGAACATCTGTTCACTTGTTACAGGCTAGTATATAAAGAAATTCACTGAAAATTAAGCATGAAGTTTTGGGTTTTGAAGGCTGTGAAAGGATACAACAGGATATGGATCAGTTGGAATTTTGGACAAAAAAATGACCGATGGAGTTTAAAGTGTGAGATTTTACATTTTGGGAGGTTAATGCAAGAAGAAAGTATACAGTAAATGGCAGGACCCTTAAGAGCATTGATCTACAGGGGGATCTTGGGGTGCAAGTCCATAGCTCCCTGAAAGTGCAACTCAAGTAGATAGGATGATAAATAAGGCATAAGGCATGCCTACCTTCATTGTTTGAGGCATTGAGTATAAAAGTTGGGAAGTTGTGTTGCAGTTGCATAAAACTTTGGTTAGGCTGCATTTGGAGTATTGTGTGCATTTCTGGTCACCACACTCTAGGAAAGAGTGGACGCTTTGGAGAGAGTCCAAAAGAGGTTCATCAGGACGTTGTCTGGACTGGAGTATAATAGCTATAAGGAGAGGTATACAAACTTGGATTATTTTCTTGGAGGCTGAAGGGTGGCCTATTAAAAGTACTGTATATAAAATTATGAGAAGCAGTGATGCGGAATTGACACATTCATCACATTACTAATATGCTCAATGAGCCTTTTTATTTTTGTCACAGAATTGCTATGAGAAGCACAGAACTCCTTTATGTTTATTCTAATATTGACCCTCGGGTACGGGCCCTGGTGTTTGGCATTCGATGTTGGGCTCGTGTTCAGGGTATCACCAGTAGTATTCCTGGCGCTTGGATCACTAATTTCTCCTTGACCATGATGGTTCTTTTCCTGCTGCAGAAGAGAAATCCACCAATTATACCGACACTAGACCAACTAAAAGACCAAGCAGGTAATACAGACAGAGATTTAAATATTCTTTAACAACGGTTTCATGCTGTATGTTGTGGCCTCCTTTGGTGCTGCCATGTGCCCGAGTGTGCTTCTGATAGAGCTGCCCATTCTATCCTGTATCCCTGTTCTTATGTGCACTTAAAATGTTCTAGTATTTAAATGCTTTTTTAAAATCTACTACAAATTCTAGTTAATTTACCATTTTTGTAAAGGCATTCCATGTCCTAACTAGCCTGCACGCATAAAAAGTTTTAATCTCTTTATCCCTTTAATTATTGCCTCACTGAGCAATAGAAATATTTTCTTATCAAATCTCACCCTTTAGAAGAATCTCAATGAGGTCAAATGAAATGAGATCTGGTTTCTTTCATTTTAGTTCTCACAACTAATTTATTTCATTTTTTAAAGAAAATTTCATTTTTTAAAGAAAAGTTCATTCTGCAGAAGTGGGTGTTGCCGTCAAACCAAATTACTCGAAGCTCATTGGTTGTGTGAAGTTAGCCTGTGACTGCTTTGAATTGCTTCACTTCTTTTATTGTTCCTACACCCAGATGGGGGCTTCTGTGTCTTTGATATAGCATTGATGATCAGAAGTAGCTTCAGGTCAGAGTAGTGTGACTTGAAGAGCACTTGGAAGTGAATTTTTCATCTTTTTCTAGGTTATTTCCTAATACCATTTCTGAACATCTGTTTATCCAAAATACCAGCCTTGTAGTTCCTCTACCTATTTCTGCTAAAATCCTGATATCTCTCTTCCTGGCCTCCATGTTAGTTGATATCATTAACTATTTTGATAAAGATTTAGCAATCTGAAATATTTACTCTGGTTCTTTTTCCAAAGTTGCTGCTTGACTTGTTTTATTTTAAATTTCCAGCATTGGCAGTGTTTTGCTTCTGAACCATTATTTCCCTTTGGGTTTTGTCCACTTCTCTTCCATGTTTGTAGTCATCAACCCTCTGCTCCAAACACCAACCCTTAACCCCATGGCCCCAGAAACTACCATCCCATTCTCCATCCTGAACTTTTCTCTCAAGTGTTCTAATGTGATGTAGCCTCCCAAACTCATGCTAATGATTCCCAACACTTCCTGTTTGAATTCTTCCAGTCTGGTTTACACTCCTACCATAGGCCGAAAACCAATTAAGAGTCATAGTCACATAGCACAGAAACAGGCCCTTTGGCCCAACTTGTCCATGCCAACCAGGATGCCCATCTAAACTAGTCCCATTTTCCTGCATTTGACCGCTATCCCTCTAAACCTTTCCTATGCAGGTACCTGTCTAAATGTGTTCTAAATGCTGATATTGTACCTGCCTCAACCACTTCTTCTGGTAGCTTATTCCAGAGTGAGATTGATGACAAAGATAATCTATCCCTCTATTTCACTCAAATCTGCTGCAGCCTTTGACATAGTTGACAGCAGCATCCTGCTCTAACACCTCTGCCACTGGCCACCTAGGTTAGGACCGCACCATTCTTCTCTTATCTAGATGCAACTCAGCTCCAGAACTCCACACAACTTTGACCCAAACATGGATCAAAGATGAATTCCAGAGCTGAGATGATTTCCCTTGATATCAAGGCAGTATTTGACTGAGTGTAGCACCAAGGAGCCCTGGTAAAACTGAAGTCAATGGACATAGGGGAGAAAACACTCTAAGAGCTGGAGTCACAATTTGCACATTGGAAGATAGTTGTAGTTGTTGGAGGCTAATCATCCCAGTCCTAGAACATTGCTACTGAATTTCCTCAGTGTGTATCTGTCATCCAACCACCTTCATCGACGACCTTCCTTCCTTTGTAAGATCAGACATAAGGATGTCTGCTGATGATTGCAACTGTTCAATTCCATTCATAACTGATCAGCAAATAAAGCAATCCATGCCCACGTACAGTGACACCTAGATAATATTCAGGCATGGGTTGAAAAGTGGCAAATAACATTTGTATCACAGAAGTGCTAAGTGATAGCCATCTCAAACAAGAGAGTCTAACCACTTACCCTTGACATTCAAGGACATTACCTTTGCTGGGTTCCCCAACGTCAACATTGTTGATTTCATCATTAACTGGAAACACAAATGCACCAGTCACATAAACACTGTGGCTGCCAGAGCAGATCAGAGATAAGGGTATCCTGTGATGAGTGACTCATCTTCTGTCGTCCTCGAGTCTTTCTACCATCTACAAGGCACAAATTGGGAAGTTGAATGAATGCTCTGTGCTTATCCGATTAATGCTGCTCCAACAAAACTCAAAGCTTGACACCATTGGCCTTGCCAGTGATGCTGACATCCCAAAAAATGAATAAAAGAATAAATTCTTATGTTCTATGTCTTGGCTAATAAAGGGAAGTTTTCCACACATCTTTATCTTTCTCTCCTGCAGCTATTGGGGCTCTTTAGACCATGCACTGAAATCTCTGTTCCTCTAGACAAATTAGCCTGCTTGACTGGCACCCCATTCACCTCCCTAATCAATCATTCCCTCCACCACAGGTGCACAGCAGCAAATGCACTGTTTTTACTTGCCTCGGGCATTCTGACAGCATCTTCCAAACCCGAAGGCTCTATAAACAAGAAGAATAAGAGCAGCAGCTCCCCATCCAACTTGTGCACTGTCCTGACTTTGAAATACGTCTCATTTATCCCTGAAGGGTCTAAGTCCTGGGACCCCCACCCCTGCAACCAACTGCATTTGATCATGCCTTCAGCAATGGGACTTAAGTGGTTGAAGATAGTGGGTCACCACCACCACCTCCAGTGCCTTTAGATTTGGGCAAGTAATGTCGGCCTTGCCAGCAATGCCACATCATAAAATTGAATTAAAGAATAAACTCTTGTGTTCTGTGCCTCGGCTCATAAAGTTTCTCCATACATCGTTATCTTTCTGTCCTGCTGCCATTGGGGATCTTTAGCCAACACTCCAAAGTCCCTCTGTTCCTCTAGACTTCTCAGTAACCCAGTGTTCAGGATATGGTAATCCACCATATTGCTGCCTTATTTGCCTTTCTCAAATCTTGCATTTCTCCAGATTGAGTTTCATTTGCCACTTTTGCCCACCTGGCCACTTCATTAATACCTCCTGCAGTGTATAGTTTCCTTCCTCACTATCAATCAGTTGGTTATCTGTCCAACAAACTTTTTAATCATGCACCATACATTTTATCAGTGATTTTAAAATTAAAATATACTACAAAAAGCCAAAAAATCTGGTACAGAGTCCTCCTGACCCCTGCAACAAGCAGTTTTCCAGACGCGAACAAACACATTGACTATTTTGCTGCTTCCTGCTGTAAATTAGATTAAATTGGCTGCCTTCTTGGAGTCAATGGATTTTTGCTAGTCCAGTAACATAAATGCTATGCTGTTCTAGCCATCCAGATAATTGATCTGTCCCTTTGTTTCCTTATTATATCACAAAGGGACTATTCAGCCCATCAGATCCATGCTGGTTCCCAGCAAATCAGACCTATTCCTCTTCTCTCTTGTAGCCCTTCAACTTGTACGATCATCAGCTCCCCTTTGGTTCTTTTGTAACTTACCTAATGTAGGGTAGTTTACAGCTGCCAATTAACCTACCAGCACATATTTGGGATATGGAAGGAAACAAGTGCACCCAGCGGAAGCCCACACTGACAAGGGGAAAACATACAAACTCCATGCAGACAGCTCCCAAGGTCAGGATTGAACCTAGGTACTTGGACCTAACTACTTAGCCACAATGCAGTTTATTCTCTTTATTGAAGCAGCAATACAACATGAGGAACCCTTCAATCCTCTGACCTTGCAACTTCATCCAGAGAGGATTAGGAAATGATGATTACTGCTTCCAGTCTTCTCTCAAAAGCCTGGGATATATTTCATCTGGGTCTGATGGTTTATCTACTTTTAAAGATACAAAACTTGTAATATTTCCTTCCTATCCCATTTAATATTTCACAGTCTTCATTGCTCCCTTTTATGAAAGCAGGCACAATGCATTCATTTAGAACTATACCACAGTTTTCTCTCAATGCACAGGTAACCACTTTCATCTCTAATGGGTCCTATTTTTATTTTTTTTCTTTGAGAGTTCCTTGATCTTTAAATATCCATTTAAGTAAATCAATATACTTATAGTGACGTAGGAGGCCATTCAAACTTGAATACTGTCGGATCTGGTTATTTTCGAATCCACAGGTTCTTTCAGGAGTCCAGGAATGAGTTGAAAACAACTTGCTTGGTGCTTCACAAAGTTTTATTGGAGAAGTTTAAAACAAAGAAACAGTCACAGAGCACATGGCACTAGCTTTGACGAGCTGAGACAAAGGGAACAAAAGATGAGCTCAGGCCAGGGGAGGCGAGCAAGAGAGAGATTAACAAAAAGTGACACCTTTTATATCTGAGATAAGAAATACTCTTTAGCTAACAATAGTCCAATCAGGAAAACTATTGGATACTTGTGGCCAAATCAACCAATGAAAAAAACCACATATTCACCTGATGGATGAACCAATAAGCTAGTAAGCGGCCATTCCTTGTGCTGCCACTTGAGGTGTATTAAACATTATACATGTTTAAAAAATAATTAAAACAGTCGAATCCAACAATACAGACTTAAAACTCTTTGATTATACAGAGCCAGACAAAGTAGATACTTTTTGTTTTGAGGTATTACTTTCTATGTCTACAAAATTCACTAAATCGTTTAATAATATGAATCATTACTGCCTGAAAGCAAGATGTTTTAATGCTGATCCAATTCTGTTTTAAATTGTATGTATCACATGACAGAAGTGAGTTAATCTTTTTATGGCTGCATTCAGCATGTGCTCTCTTCCAACAATGGAGGCGATTATACATGTCCCAAATATAGACCAAAAAGCATAATTGCTTGTATAATTGCAGAAATTAAGTCCAAATAACATAGCTGGAAAGCTATCTGTATTCCCAGGCATGCCAGTTACAGGTTGTGCCACAATAAATAACACATGGCCATTGCAGCTCTAAATATTATCCTGTGAAAATCCATCATGAATGGAAAGGTTAAATCCAATGCAAAAATTTAGTTGCAAATTAACTTCACTCCAGAGAAGGTGGCTTATGGATTTTTCCAAGAAATCAGACAGAAATGACAGGTAATGCAAGACTCTCTGGAGAAGGTTAATACCTTTTTCACATGAAATACTGCCTAATTATAGTGCCACAGGATATCTTTTTGCCCTCCAGTGGTACAAATTTTGCAGAGATGGCTAGTTGTGGAACTAAGGTTCTTGAACTACTTCATTCTAAAGGTGGATGCACAGTTTAGCAATGCTGCTCCACTTTCACCAGCCCAGTAGATAAAGTGGATTGTATGGTATGTTTAAGGCCATCCCAAATTTGACTTCAGGGCTGTGATAAATGTGCCAAGGTCATCTGAGGTTCCCGAGGGAACTCTACAAATCAGTTCAGGATCCCCACACCGAAAAAAATTAAACAATTGCTTATCGCTCCTTGAAGAACGTTGTTGGAAATGAAGTTGCACAAATTTTGCATGAGGACTCGCTGAGACTTCATTTAAATGTGCCTCCTTGACCACTTCTATCACCTGAACAACTTAAGGCCTGTCATAACTCATAGCCACTTAGGTGAAATCCAGGTGGCTTCAATCATATGATTCACTAAACATGATCCACATGCTTCTTGAAGAAGGCTTGGTGAAGGTAATTAAACACAGAAAGCTTGAGCAGGAGGGAAGCCATTCAGTCCTTGAGCATGTTCTACCATTTAATACAATCAGGCTGAAGCTGTATCTCAATATCCTAACCTTAACTCTTAACCCCAGCCAGAGGAAACGTCCTCCCTTCATCCAATCTGTCTAGCCCTATCAGAATTTGTATGTTTCAATGAAAATCTCTCTCATTCTTCTAAACTCCAGTAAATATAGGCATGCGCAAACCAGTCTCTCCACATATTGACAATCCTGCCATCCCAGGAATCTCCCTGGTCAGCCTCCTGCACTTCCAGTACAGCAAATATATTCTTCCTTAGATGCACGCAAAACAACAAATTTCACAACATACAAGTCAGTGATAATAAACCTGATTCTGACACTATTAGAACTTTAACTGGAGCTTCTGATTGTAATCAGGTTTCCCTGTATTCTTTGATAATTGTAACATTGATAATGACACTGATTTGTTCTTTTTTTTAGAAGAGAAAGATAAGCATATTATTGAAAGTCACGACTGCACATTTGTTTCTGATATCAAAATGAAGCCTTCCCAAAACACAGAGACACTGGGTAAGTAAGATAATCGTAGAGTTATATAGCATGGAAACAGGCCTTTCGGTCCATCTCGTCCACACCGACCAATATGCCTCCTGAGCTAGTCACATTTGCCTGCATTTGGCCCATATACCTCTAAACCTTTCTGCTCCAAATGTCTTAAATGCTGTAATTGTACCTGCCTCTACCACTTCCTCTGGCAGCTCAGTCCATATTCCCACCACCTTCTGTGTAGAAAAAATTGTCCCTCAAGTCCACTTCGTAGCTTTCCCCTCTCACCTTAAAGCTATGCCCTCTCTAGTTTTAGACATCCCTACTCTGGCTGGAAAAAGATGGTGACCATCCACTTTATTACACCCCTCACGATTTTATATACCTCTATGTGATCACTCCTTAGCTGCCCCCACTCTAGAGAAAACAGTGCCAGCCTGTCTAGTCTCTCCTTGTAACTCAAGCCCTCCAGTCCCAGCAACGTTCTTGTGAATCTTTCCTGCACCTTCTCTAGGTTAATCACATCCTTCCTATAGTATGCCAACCAGAACTGTACACAATATTCCAGGTGCAATCTCACCAATGTCCTATACCCTGTAACATTATGTCACAACTCTATGCCCCATCCGATTAAGGCAAGCATGCCATACGCCTTCTTCACCACTTTGCCTACCTGTGTTACCACTTTCTGGAGACTATGTACTTGTACCCCTGGGTCTCTCTGTTCTGCAGTACTCCCCAGAGCACTGTGGTTCACTATGTTTGTCCTGCCCTGGTTTAACTTCCCAAAAGGCATCACTCTACACTTGTCTGAGTTAAATTCTATCTGCCATTCTTCTGCGCACTTTCCTAGTTGATCTAGGTCCCGTTGTAACCTTAGACAATCTTCTTCTTCATCCACCACACCACAAATTTTGGTGTCATCTGCAAACTTGCTAAGCATGCCACCTACATTATCATCCAAATCATTAACATATATGACAAACAACAGAGGACCCAGCACAGAGGCCTTCAATCTGAAAAACAACCGTCCACCACCGCCCTCTGACTCCATCCACTGTCAATTTTGTATCCAATTGGCCTGCTCACCCTGGATCCCATGTGATCTAACCCTCCAGCCCAGCCTACCATGTGGGACCTTGGCAAAACTCTTGCTAAAGTCCATGTGGACAATGTTTATTGCCCTGCCCTCGTCAATCCTTTTGGTCACCTCTTCAATAAAAAAACTCAGTTAAGCTTGTGAGACATGATTTCCCATACACAAAGCCATGTTGGCTATCCCTAATCAGTCCTTGCCTTTCCAAATGAAGATGGATCCTGTCTCTCAGATTCGCCTCCAATAACTTACCCACCACTGAGGTTCAGCTCACCAGTCTGTAGTTCCCTATCTTGACCTTGCAGCCCTCCTTCAATAAAAATACAACATTAACCATCCTCCATTCTATGGTACCTCACCTGTGGATGAGGAAGGTACAAACATTTCTGGAAGGGCCCCAGCAATTTCTTCCCTTGCTTCCCACAATGTCCCAGGATACACTTGATCAGGCCCTGGGAATTTATCCACCTTGATGTGCCTCAAGACCACCGCCACCACCTCTTTCATATTATCTATATGTTTCAGGACATCATTGTTCTCTTGCCTGAATTCTCTAGCTTCCATGACCTTCTTCACAGTGAATACAGATGAAGTGGAATTGAGGTGAAATACAGTGTAATTCTAGTTTGTAAATCAAATAACTTCCAAATTGAATTTCTTTGCAGAGGAACTCTTACAAGGATTCTTTGAATTTTATGGCTCCTTTGCTTTTAGTAAAATGTCCATCAATATCAGAAAGGTTAGTAACTTGACAACTTTATAACTGTTACTTTTTTATGATTTGTGCATTATAGAGATTCTTGTGAGCTAGTTTTGTTAAAATGATAATTCAACATTGTTTTAGTGGAACTTTTAACAAGAATGCAAAACATTAAAATCTCTGCTGGAGTCTGTATGAATCATGAGGAAAACATTGAGCTAGACAAGTCATAACTAGATCAGCCCAAAGATAACCTTTAGTGGGAACATCTTTTAAAGCAGTAGCACTGAACACTTGATCATTATGCAGATAACTAGTTTGGAAAAGGAACCTTGATTTTTTTTTGTATCATTTGTATTTTTAATCAGGCTCCCTCCATACAGGTCTAAATCAGTAGCATATAAAACTAAGGAACTGACTACTGAGCCTTGTGGAATCTATCACAAACAATTACCCTTTGCTCCCTTTGGATCCAATTGACCACTTTCTCATGGCTCCCATGGGCTTTTACTACTTTGACCAGTCTACCGTGTGAACCTTTTATTAGGAGCCTTGCTGAAATCCATGTCAGCTGCACCATTACCTCCTTTTTAAAAAAAAATCACTTAAAGTTAGACACAATCTTTTAACAAACCCACACTGGCTTTTCTTGACTAATCTATAATCAGAATCAGATTTATTATTACTGGCTTGCATGATGTGAAATTTGTTGTTTTGTGACAGCAGTACAGTGCAAAGGCATAAAATTACTATAAATTACAAAAATAAATAAGTAGTGCAAAAAAAAGGAATAACAAGGTAGCATTCATGGGTTCATACACCATTCAGATGGCAGAGGGGGAGAAAGCTGTTTCTGAATCATTGAGTGTGGGTCTTCAGGCTCCTTTACCTCCTCCCCGATGGTAGTAACAAGAAGAGGTATGTCCCAGATGGTGAGGGTCTTTAGTGATGGATGCCACCTTCTGAGGCACCACCTCTTGAAGATGTCCTCGATGGTGGGGAGGGCTGTTCCCATGAGGAACTGGCTGAGTCTACAACCCTCTGCAGCCCTCTTGTGATCCTGTACATTGGAGCCTCCGTACCAGGCTGTGATGGAACCTCCACCGCTCTTCACCGTACATCTATAGAAATTTGCACAAGTCTTTGGGTGACATACCAAATCTCCTCAAACTCCTAACAAAGTAAAGCTGCCTCCTTTGTGATTGCATCAGTGGATTGGCCCCAGGATAGATCCAGGATCCTCTGAGATGTTTTCATCAAGGAACTTAAAGCTGCTCCCCCTTTCCACTGCTGACCCCACATAAGGACTGGTGTGTGTTCTCCTATCTTCCCCTTCCTGAAGCCTTCTGAATTGTCTGTCTTTTCTGTCTTCTGTCTGAATTCTGAGAGAATTCTGTCTTCACAGAAATTTCTGTGAAATTTGTCTTTCTGAATCGATTCTAGTAATTTTCCCAATACTGAAGTTAAAGTAATTGGCCATTTATCCCCTTTTCTTTTTTAAGTGATGATATAATGCCAGCACTGCTCCAGTCCTCTGGCACTGTTCCTGTAGCTGGGGAAGTGTGAAAGATTTTAAGCAAGATAAAAACTATCCCCTTCTGCATAAATCTCCCACTTTTCCTTGTTACATCATCATGCTGGCATATGTAAGGCTGGAGTTGAAAGAGCAAACATGAGATTGTCAATTTCAAATTTACTTAAAATGAATCAGTGATAATAAAAAATTAAATATTAGACATTTTGAAATGAATTGGTTGTTGTGGGGAAAATATGTCCTTTACTTCATGAATAATGGAAACAGCAGTGAGTAGACTGACAATCCTTCCAGGTTATTGGGTGGACTTGCTTTTAAGGCATTAGGACAAAAGCTTATTATTTATCAAAAGGGATTAGTAACCTCCACCATCAGAGAAGATGGAGGACATTTAAATTAATTTTTCAATTTAAGGGCAGAAGAACTTAGAATATTGTCAACCTACCAGTGGAGTTGATTATATTTTAGGGCAAGACAAGTATTTTCTTTTCTCCAATAAAGTGTTCATAATAATTTGCCTATCAGATTTCATGCATTATTAAAAGAATAAAATAGGAGTGGATACAGCTTCTAGCAAAACATGTTTTGATAAAGCGAGCAACTCTCCATTTTTCAAATACTTGAAATGTGTAACTGCAAATGATTCGGCAAAATAAAATTGTGGTGTGATGGAGCCTTCATCTGATGCTTGATTTTTGATGCAGTCACTGCTGTTCATGCAGAGAAGCTGTATGTGGGTTTGTACAAGGAATGCTGTGACAAAGCAATTTGAAGGCTTTTATTTCCATGAACTATTTGGAGTGAACTGTGGGTTCATTGGATGTTATATAGAGTTTCAATTTACCAAAGGCCTACACTTTAATACAAACACACTTAGGATTCCAAAAACCTATCAGTTCATCTTGGGCAACAGTCCAATTGATTTATAAAATACTACTTTGGATTTTTACTTGAAGTTAAGCAGACTTTTCTGTTTTAAAATCTTTGCAAAGAAACATGTAGATTAAAAGGTGTCTTACTGCAGATGAGCAAGAATGTTAAAGCAGAATATAAATAAGTATATCACTTATTAATACAAGTTTATTATTAACATATTTATATTAATAAGTATAACAAGTTCAGTACTTAAGAATTTGTTAATTCTGGAAGTTCTGGAATTTTGGAAGTTCTTGATGCAGCTTGGTCTTTGCTCCCTTCTACACTCAACTGTTCCAGTACACAAAGGAGAAATAAACTGGAGAATACATAAGCGCCAGACAATATACTAAACTCCTTGAGTTGATGTGTTTTGCCTTTTGGACAGTATTAAAAATAGTAGATGCTATAAATTCATTTTCTTTTTTTTTCTCCTGCAACCATTCCAGGGAAAGGAACAAAATAAACCTGAAGCATCACCACTGCACATCCAGAATCCATTTGAACAGGCACAAAATGTTAGCAAGAATGTCAATCAAACCCAACTGGATAGGTTTGTGACAGCAGCTAGAGAGAGTGCCTGGATCTTACAGCAGGAAGGTCTAAAATATCCAAAGGCCAACCCTTGGGGATTAGCTGCCCTGCTTCTACCTAACTCTCAGTCCTCGATGGGAAAGAGCAAAAAGAGGAGGAAACAGCCAGCTAGCGAGAGGATTAAAAGTTTGTTGGATTCACTAAAGACAAACAAGCAAACCACTGACCATTTAAACAGGCCAAATGGTGTTCGAAAGTTTTTTTCCACTGTTGCACGGTAGCAACCCTTTGTATAAATAAATGGAGTTTGTGTCAGCGGAAACATTATTCACTCAAGTGATGTCAAATGTGTGAAGACTCTTAAATTCATGGATTTGTACAAGGTGCTTCAGGAATCATTGAATGAAACATTCAGTTGCCAGTAAGGTTTTAAGTTTCTAAACTATTGGTCTGAATTTGTTTTAATGAACAATAGTGAATGATTTGGATTTCATTCTAACTAATAATTTGAAGGCACAGTCTTCAAGTGAAGACACAAGAGACTGCAGATGCTGGAATCTGGAGCAACAAACAATCTGCTGGAGGAACTCAGCGAAACGTTGACAATTCCTTTCCTCCCACAGATGCTGCTCGACCCGCTGAGTTCCTCCAGCAGATTATTTGTAACTTTTCAACAGTATTGGCTTGGAATTCAAAAGATGACCTAAAGAGACCATTCCTGCATATTTTTATGTGTCCAAGTGAAGTTCACTGCATATGCCCAGATATTTTAGAAAGCTGCTGAATCTGCAAGTGTCTTGCATTGTAATTTTAAATTACCTGTGGTGTATTTTAAAAGATCACTAACAGTTTACAACCTTTTTAATCATGTGTCTTTTGCATTTGTTCCATTCCTGTTAGCATCTGCATTCATAATCTGCACCCAACTGGATTTCATAATCTTCTGATATATTACTTCAGTCCATTATAAATGGCTGACTAGCTCTTCGTAGTTGGAATCCATTTCACTCCACTGTGGCAGTACTAAAGCTAATTTTCCCAGTTTTGCACAAATCAACTCAATTCTTTAAGTCCAAGGTAAGCATTCCATTATAAAATAAATAATTGATTTTTTAAAATGTTGAGATGAATATTGAAATAAATATCAGGCAGCTTCCATATATACCAACAACTGCCTTGTACGTGATCAAATACAGTAATCACAGACTGAACAATATGATTCATACCAAGGAAAGTACTTCGCAATGCAGATTAAGAAGAAAATGACTTGCATTTATATAAATATTTTTGTGATCTTAGGATGTCCCAGTGTTTCTTAGCTAATGAAACTGAAGTGTAATCATTGTAGAGATGCAGGAGATTAGGATCGCAGCTTGTATGAAGGAAAGAGCATATATTATTAGAACCTTTTAAAGAAGTTGTTCCAAGTGTTTTGCAGGAGTGTTATCAGCCAAAAGTCCCTTAAGGTGTTCAGGTAGCAGACCAAAATCTTGACCAAAGATATAATTTTTAAGGAAAATCAAGAGAATGGCAGATGTTGGAAATCTGAAATAAAACAAAATGCTGGGGGGGAAATAAATCAGGTGCAGCAGCATCTGTGGAAAGAGAAATGGTTAGAACCTGAAACATTGACAATTTCTCTTTCCACAGATGCTTCCTGAACTGATTTTCTTCCCCCCAGCATTTTCTGTTGTTAGTTTCTTAGAGGAGCAGCTTCGAGGAAGAAAAAAGAGATTTTAAATTTGTGTGCTTGCTTTCATGGTCTAACCATTCCCAAGTGTTTTACAGCCAATGAAATGTTTTGAAATGTACTAACTGTGATAATGTGAGAGACAGCAGTCACTGTGTGCACAACAAACTCCTATACACAACTTGTTAATATTAACCAGATAATCTTTTGTGAGTTGGGTAGAAGCATTAGTAAGACTAAGATAATTACTCTGCTCTTTGTCATAGTGCCATGGGATCTACCAGTGAGGGCAGTTTGGTTTAATATCTCATTCAAATGACTGCACCTCCAGTGATCCACTGCTCCGGTGGTACTCAACTGAATTATCTGCTCAGAATTTTGTGTTCAAGGCTCTTGAATGGAATTTCAATCCACATTCCTCTGCGAGAAAAGCTATCTGAGCCATGATCAGCATGCGATAATATTACCTGAAAGATCACAGCTGATAATGTTCCAGTCACATAAAGAACAGGACGTTAGCAAAAAATAGCATAGATTAAAAGCACCATGTTTACAGATACTGACTTCACTGATTAAAGCAGAAAATTTACCTAATTGAAAGAAAATTGGATGTCACAGATCTTAATATCTTTATGGTAATGACTTTCTGATTGACATCTCAAATATATCTCCAATTTACTAAAACAAAACTTGTAGGATAGATAAGCAAGGTGAGAGAGAGGAGGTTTAAAGGTTATTTGAGGGGCAAATTTTACACACAAAGTATAGTTGGTATCTGGAATGAGCTGCCAGAGGAGTTGGTGGAGGCAGGAACAGTATTGGTTTATTATTGTCACTTGTACCGAGGTACAGTGAAAAGCTTGTCTTACAAACCGATCGTACAGGTCAATTCATTACACAGTGCAGTTACATTGAGTTAGTACAGAGTGCATTGATGTAGTACAGGTAAAAATAACAGTACAAAGTGTCACAGCTATAGAGAAAGTGCAGTGCAATAAGGTGCAAGGTCACAACAAGGTAGATCGTGAGGTCATAGTCCATCTCACTGTATAAGGGAACCGTTCAATAGTCTTATCACAGTGGGGTAGAAGCTGTTCTTAAGTCTGGTGGTACGTGCCCTCAGGATCCTGTATCTTCTACCTGATGGAAGAGGAGAGAAGAGAGAATGTCCTGGGTGGGTGGGGTCTTTGATTATGCTGGCTGCTTCACCAAGACAACGAGAGGTAAAGACAGAGTCCAAGGAGAGGAGGGCTGGTGTCCATGTTGCGCTGGGCTGTGTCCACAACTCTCTGCAGCTTCTTGCAGTCTGGAGCAGAGCAGTTGTCGTACCAAGCCGTGATACATCCAGATAGGATGCTTTCTATGGTGCATCAGTAAAAGTCAGTGAGAGTCAAAGGGGACAAACCAAATTTCTTTAGCCTCCTGAGGAAGTAGAAGCACTGGTGAGCTTTCTTGGCCGTGGCATCTACGTGATTTGACCAGGACAGGCTGTTGGTGATGTTCACTCCCAGGAACACCGCCCCCTTTCCTGAAGTCAATGACCAGCTCTTTAGTTTTGTTGACATTGAGGGCAAGGTTGTTGTCATGGCACCATTCCACTAAGCTTTCTATCTCCTTCCTGTACTCCAATTCATCGCTGTTTGAGATACGGCCTACAACGGTGGTATCATCTGCAAACTTGTAGATGGAGCTAGAGCAGAATCTGGCCACATAGTCGTGAGTGTATAGGGAGTAGAGTAGAGGACTGAGGACGCAGCCTTGTGGGGCCCCAGTGTTGAGAATAATCGTGTCAGAGGTATTGCGGCCTATCCTCACTGATTGCAGTCTGTTTGTTAGAAAGTCAAGGATCCAGTTACAGAGGGAGGTGTTGAGTCCTAGGTCTCGGAGTTTGGTGACAAGCTTGCTTGGAATTATTATATTGAAGGCAGAGCTGTAGTCAATAAACAATAGTCTAACGTATGTGTCTTTACTGTCCAGTTGCTCCAGAGCTGAGTGTAGGGCCAGGGAGATGGCATCCGCTGTAGACCTGTTTCACCGATAAGCGAATTGCAATGGGTCCAGGCTGGAGTTGATGCGTGCCATGACCAGCCTCTCAAAGCACTTCATGATGGTGGATGTCAGAGCCACTGGTCGGTAGTCATTGAGGCATGTTACCTTGCTTTTCTTTGGTACTGGGATGATGGTGGTCTTCTTAAAACAAGAGGGAACCTGAGACTGAAGCAGGGAGAGGTTGAATATGTCCGCAGATACAAATATGTCCGCAGTAACAAGTTTTAAGAGGCATCTGGACAGGTACTTGAATGATCAAGGCATAGAGAGATATGGATTTGGGCAGGCACAGTAGTGTAGTGGTTAGCGTAACGCTATTACAGCACCAGCAACACTGGTTCAATTCCGGCCACTGTAAGGAGTTTGTATGTTCTCCTCATGTCTGCGTGGGTTTCCTCTGGGTGATCCGGTTTCCTTCCACATTCCAAAAGACCTGCGGGTTAGGAGCTGTGGGCATGCTACGTTGGCACCAGAAGAGTAGCAACACTTGCGGGCTGCCCCCAGAACACTCTGTGCAAAAGATGCATTTCACTGTGTGTTTCGATGTACATGTGACTAATAAAGATGTCTTATAATGCAGGCATGTATTAAATAGGATTTTTGCTTCAGATTCCAGCATTTGCGATCTCTCTTGCATCTCTTATTTAGTTTTGGTAGGCATAGAAGCACTTGGGCAAAAGGCCTATTTCTATGCTGTACAACTCTGTGACTATAATAATGCTGGCTGTTACAATATAGTTATTATGACAGGCTATAATTGCACAACATCTACAAATTAATTTTTACCCTGTATAGGGAAAGTAAAGCTTGCAACTGGTCAAGTCAATGCTGGGGATATTCCAAGATTCATCAGCATCGACTGTGGAACTTTTCTAATCCAACTGGGGATGAATCTGGGGTTTCACCAGATGGGCACATTCTGAACTATTGCCTGCACATTGGTGCTGGACATTGCAAAGTTGATGAAAATGAAAATTCACCACCACCACCAATTCCTTGCAACAAGCAGATGCAATAATACTGCTGTTCACACTGCAGTCGCATACAAAGGCAGATGTACTGACCCTATTTAGAATCAAAGTATTTAATTGTAAAAATGAAGCCCTCCAGTTATAATTGAAACTTTTTTGTTGCAAGCAGTCAAATTTGCCTCCAAGTACTCTGGAAAAGTACTCAATTTTTTAAATTTGTATCCCATTGTAGATTTTGATATTGTGCTGTAGAAGTGGGGAAGCTGCATCTAAACAGTTTTCACTTAGTCAGCTATGACTGTTGCTTTAGGATTTCTTTCACTTATAACTAGTAGTTTATGGATGGTGTTATAGCTTAGAATTGTTCTTTCCCCACTGCTGGGTACAGCAGCTGACGACTGCTTGTCACTTTTCCATTCATGGCCCAATATACAGCTCTGTTGTCACTGCTTTCAACTCTTTTGGTGTTTTACCCACCCTCATCATGGAACCCTACAATTTTCTCACGTAATATTCTTTTTAAATAACAACAGAAACTGCTGGAATTACTCAACAGACCATTCAGCAAATGTGGAGAAAGAAACATTTATTTGAATAGATGACCTTTTTTTGGAACAGGGAAAGGTTAAGAATAAAACAAGGGAAAGAGGAAGAGATGTGATAGAGTGACAACTAGGAGAGAGTTAACAACTGAAGTGCTGGTGTTGGCTGAAAAGGGTATATCTAGGGGAGATGAAAAATTTGAAATGGTTGAATTCACTGCTGAGTGCTGAAAACTGTAATGTGACCAGACAGAAGCTCCCACCCCTTCCATTTGTTAAAATTGTTTGCAGAATGTGGTAGTATTGAGGCTTCAGAAAGGAAACAAAGTGGAATGGGACTGGGTTAAGTGGTTGGTGGCAACATCTATGTGATATGAATGGGTAAATAACCAAGATACCTTGTACTGAGTATTTTTTTGTTAGGTTAGTTAAGTTGGGGCTGCGTAATACTGAGAAGAATGGAGAATAGATTGAGCTGACAAGAAGTACATAATATACCCTTTTAGGGTATTTGCCAGGTTAAACATACAAGATGTCTTTCCTCTTCCAGCTCTCTCCCACAGTAATCACCATTTCACTTCCCCCAAGGTTGCTGTATTTCTCTTTCCAGCTCTTGCTTTCTCCCCCCCATCTCTTGCTGTCCCTCCCCACCACCCCAGCTCCAGTTGCTCCTCCCTACCCCAGTTCATGCCATCGCTCCACACTCCATCCAACTCTCTTTCCCCACCTCCAGCTCTCGCTGACTCTCTCGCACCCGAGCTCCCTCTGTCCTTCTCCACCCCACTATCCTGCTTTTGCCATCTTTCCCAGCTCTTGCTGTCTTCCTCCAACTCTTGCTGTGTGCCTCTCTTCCCTGCAGCTGTTGTCAACCCCAGAGCCCAGCTCTTGTCATCTCCTTCTCTCACTCCCCCAGTTCTTAACTGCTTTCAATCCAGATCTTGACTTCACTCTTCACACCTCTTACTCGCTGTTTTTTGCCCAGCTTTCATTGTACCCCTCTACCCTCCCATCCCCAGCCATTTCTTGGCCTTGCCAACCCAACATACTCCACTCTCCCTTTTCCCCCCTCCCCTCTACACACTGCCCTCCTCATTTCCTGTGCTGAAACATAGAAAACAGAAGAAGGAATAGGCAATTCGGCCATTTAAGCCTCTGCCATTCAATAAAATCGTGCCTAAATCTCTGTCTCCACATTCCCACTCTCTCATCATACCTTTGATGCAACTTGTGTCTCAAAATTCATCCACTTCTTTAAATATGTTCAGTGACTTGGCCTTGGCAGATGTCTGTGATGATGAATGCTATATGAAGAAACTTAGCTCATTTCTAAATCTTTTTGGTCCTGTAACCTCCGATGGTGACGCTTTGTTCTGGACACCCCAGCTAAGGTAATTATGCACCCCACATCCAGTCTGTCTAGCCCTGTGAGAATTTTATAAATGTTAATTAGATCCATAAGAACATAAGTAGGAACAGGTCATTCAGCCCCTGAAGCCTGCTTTGCCATTCAGTAGGATCATGGCTGATCTGATATTCCTTGTCCATTTTCCTGGCCTTGCCTCATCACTCTCAATTCGTTTACTGATTAGAAATCTACCTCGGCTTGAAAGTCTACCACTACTACTGTCAGGAAAGGAGTTCCAAAGATGTACAATCTTCTAAGAGAAGATATTCTTCCTCATCTCAGTCTTCATTTTATTCCGAAACCATGCTCTCTGGTTCTGGGTTCGCTCACGAAAAGGAGCATCTTTTCAGCACTTACCTTCTCATTCTATTAAACTCCAGTGAATACAAATCAAATTGACCAAATCTCTCCTCATGCAGCAGTTCTACCATCCCAGGAATCAGTTTGATGAACTTTTGTTACACTCCCTAAATGGCATGTAAATTATTTCTTTGATAAGGAGATGAAAGCTGCACATAATACTCTAGGTATGGTCACACCAAGGCCCTGTAAAGTTGTAACAAGGCATGGTTGCTTCTGTGTTCAAGTTATTTGCCGCCTTAACTGCTTGTTGCACCTGTTTGCTTATGGTGACTGATATTCAAAAATATCTAAGTCACTTAGCACAAAAACACTTCCCAATCTAATACCATTTAAATAAAAGGCCTCTTTTCTGTTATTCCTACGAAAAGTGGATACATTTACCATGCACTTACTCACTTGCTCAAACTGTCTAAGGTGTCTTTAAGCTTCTTTGCATCCTTTTCACAATCCCACCTAATTTAGTGTCATCAGCAAGTTTTTAAAATATATTTGGTTCCCTCATCCAAATCATTGATATACAGTATATTATGCATAGCTGGAGGCCAAACACTGATCCCTACAGTACCACACTAGCTATTGCCTGCCATCCCAGAAAAGCCCCATATGTTCCTTTTTCTGTTTTGAAAGAACTACTTTTTTGTGTTAACCAATTTTCAGTCCATGGTAAGAGGAAATACACAAATATCATGCACTTTAATTTTACACATTAACCTTTTATTTGTGAATTTACCAAAGACTTTCCAAAAATCCACTGCTTTTCCCTTATCTTTTCTAGTAGTAATAGAAAAATTCCTAAACAAGTGAAAATAAAAAAAAAACTGCAGACGCTGGAAATCTAATATAAAAGCAGTAAATGCTGGAAACACTCAGCAGATCAGGCTGTATCTGTAGGAAGAGAAACAGAGTGAACATTTAAGGTCAAAAACCCTTTGTCAGAACTGGGAACTGGGAAAAAAAAACTCCCAATAGGTTTTTCAAACACAATACCCTTCCAGAAATACATATCGGCTCTGTCCCTATTGATATTTTCCAAGTATCCTGTAATCTCATCCTTTATTTTCCCCACTACTGGTGTTAGGTTAAAGTTCTGTAGTTTCCTTTATTCTCCCTGACTCCAGTTTTAAACCAAGTTGACCAAATCTCTCCTCATACAATCTGTGGGAACTGTTCCATAATCTATAGAATTCTGCAAAATGATAACTAATGTTTCCATACTTCTATGCCTATCTTCTTTAGTACTCTAGATGTAGATTATTAGGCCCTGGCTTTCAGTGCCATTAATTTCTTCAGCACAGTTACTTACTAATTTACTTTTGTTCCTCACTTATTCTTGGTTCCTTAATATTTCTGCAAATTTACTCAGTGAAGACAGAATTAAACTATTTATTTATTTCCTCTGTTCCCCATTATGAAATCCCCCATTGCTGACTGTATGGGACCCATAATTTGCCTTCTCTGATCATTTTAAACTCTAGTGCTGCATTATGGCAGAAATTCATAAATTGAATTTTTAGAAATTGAAGAATATCTGTATTAGACCAAACCAAAGTTAGCTGTAGTTCTATTCACAGGGAATAGCAAATGTCTAGAAAATGCTGATGGCTCAAACGAGAAGTTAACCCATCAAGTGAGAGCTGCAGCTTTTTCTAGCTGGGGCAGACGAAGAAGGTAAGATTGAAAATTGATGAGGGCAGGTTGGTAGGTGTGATCTACATGGATGTTATCAAGGCCTTTGATAAGATCCTGCATGGTAGGCTGCTCCAGAAGTTTAGAACACATGGGATCTATGGCAAATTCGCGAATTAAATTCAAAATTTGCCCAGTGATAAAAGGCAAGAGAGTGCTGGTAGAGGGCTGCTTTTCTGTCTGGAAGTCTGTGACCATTGGTGTACTGCAAGGACCAGTGCTGAGACCTTTGATGTTTATGATATAAACAATTTGGATGTGAATTAAGGAGAAATTAGCAAATTTGCAGATAACACAAAAATCATGGTGTCATGGATAGCAAACAAGGTTGTCCAAGGCTACATCAGAATATAGATCGGCCAGAGAGTTGGGTTGAGCAATGACCAATGGGATTTAATCCCAGCAAGTGTGAGGTGATGCATTTTGGGTTAAATAGGGGTTGGACATATATGCAGTACATAGTAAGGCCCTAAGGAGTATTGATGAACAGAGAGATCTTGAGGTACATTTCCATAGTTCCCTGAAAGTGGCAACATTGGTCAATAAGGTGGTGAAGAAGGCATGTGGCATGCTTGTCTTCATTGATAACATATCCAGTTCACCAGCAACCTCACCTGGTCCCTTCAAACTGATGTGATGATAAAGAAAGTACATCAGTGTATGTCCTTTCATAGGTGTCTGAGAAGAACTGGCTTGTCCACAAAGATTCTCTCAAACTTCTACATAGATACTATAGAAAGTATTCTGACGGGTTGCATCTCAGCCTGATATGGCAACTGCTCTGTTGTCGACTGACTGAGCCTGCAGAGAGTGGTAAACACAGCCCAGTCCATCACAGGCTTGTCACTTCCTTCCATCCAGTCCATCTTCACGGTGCATTGCTTCAGGAAGGCCAATAGTATTGTCAAAGATGCCTGCCACCCTGGCCATTCCCTTTTCTCTCTTCTACCCTCTGGGAGAAGATACAGGAACTTGGACGACCAGCCATTCAGACATCAGAACAACTTCTTTTCCACTGCTATCAGACTCCTGAACCAATCACCTCTTTCACACCCCCTTCCCAGTGGTGCTGCCACGTTCTTGGACTCTTAACTCTAACTCCCTCGGTTATTCTGCTATTGTTGCTTTTGTTTTTGCACTACTTCAGATTGCACTGCAATCTCTGCACCATTCTGCTGTTTTATGCTTGTTGTATTTATTGTATTTATCATTACCATGTATACTGTTTACATTGTGAGCTTCATGTGAACAAGGAATTTCATTGCACTCTGGTGTATATGATAAACTCATCTGATCTGATCTAATCTAATTGAGTGGGGCATAGAATATAAGAGTTGGAACGTTATGTTGCATCTTCACAAAACACTGGTTAAACTGCACATTGTGTGCAGTTCTGCTCGCCATACTATAGGAAGGTTATGATAATGTTGGAGGAGGAGATTCACCAGGATATTGAAGGGCTTTAGTTATAAAGAGAGATTGGATAGGCTGGTTTGTTTACCATGGAGCGAAGGAGGCTCAGGGGTGACCTGAGCAAGCTATATAATATTATGCGAAGCATAGGCAGGGTAGATAGTAAGAATCTTTTTTATGGTAGAGATGTCTTAAGCAAGAGGGTATGGGTTTAAGGCGAGAAGGAGGAGGTTTACTGATCAAACCTTGTGCATTTGCATCCAACTCATTTATATAAATAACGAATAACAAGGGTCCCAATACTGACCCCTGTGGCACACTACTAGTCACCGGCCTCCATTCTGACCTGTGGCACACCACTAGTCACCGGCCTCCATGGTTAGGTAAGTTTGCAGATGTCACTAAGTAGGTGGTGGTGTCGACAGTGAAGATGGTTATCAGGATTTACAGAGGGGTCTTGATCAGCTGGGTAAGTGGGCCAAGGAATGGCAAATGGAGTTTAATTCAGATAAGGCTGAGCTGTTGCATTTTGGGAAGATAAGTGAGGGTGGGACTTTCACAGTGAACTATAGGACCCTGGGGAGTGTTATAGAACAGAGGGACCTAGGAATACAAGTACATGATTCCCCGAAAGTAGCATCACAGGTAGCCAGGGTGGTGAAGGAGGCTTTTGGCATGCTGGCCTTCATCAGTCAGGGCACTGAGCATAGAAGTTGGGATGTTCTGTTGCAGTTGTACAAGATTTTGTTGAGGCCACATTTGGAATATTGCATTCAGTTTTGGTCACCCTACTATAGGAATGATGCCATTAAGATGGAACAAGTGCAGAGGAGATTTACAAGAATGTTGCTGGTATCCAAGGGACTGAGCTATGGAGAGAGGTTGAGCAGGTTGGGACTTTTTTTATTAGAGTGTAGGAGAATGAAGGGTGTTCTTATAGAGGTGTATAAAATTATGAGGGGTATAGTTAGGGTGAATGCACATAGTCTTTTTCCAAGTGTTAGGGAATCAAGAACTAGAGAGCATAGGTTTAAGACGAGAGGGGAGAGATTTAATAGGAACCTGAGAGGCAACTTCTTCACCCAAAGAGAGGTCAGTATATGTAATGAGCTGCCAGAGAAAGTGGTTGAGACAGGTACATTAACAACATTTAAAAGGTACTTGGACAGATACATGGATAAGAAAGGTTTAGGGGGATATGGGTAAAACTTAAGCAAATGAGACGAGCTTAGATGGGAACTTAAATTGGGCTGATTCTTCACCCAAAGAGAGGTCAGTATATGTAATGAGCTGCCAGAGAAAGTGGTTGAGACAGGTACATTAACAACATTTAAAAGGTACTTGGACAGATACATGGATAAGAAAGGTTTAGGGGGATATGGGTAAAACTTAAGCAAATGAGACGAGCTTAGATGGGAACTTAAATTGGGCTGAAGGGCCTGTTTCTGTGCCCTATGGCTCTAAGAATCTAAATGAGATTTGTATCAATAGAGACAACAGTTGGCATGGATATGATGGGCCAAAAGCCTGCTTCTGTGCTGTTTTGTGAGTTATGAGAGGTCTCACCTCAATGGCAGGTACTACAGAGAACTCAGTTGTTTTTTTTATCTGGACTTCACTTCTCCCAGGAGATCATGTAGTTTTGTGTGGCATGGAGAAAATGTTGAGTCATTCAGCATAGAAACAGGCCCTTCCTTCCCCCCCATGTCTATACCTACCATTATACCTATCTATTCTAATCCCACTTGCCTGCATTAATTCCATACCCCTCTGTTCCTTGCTCATTCAAGTACCTGTCCAGATGCCTCTGAAAAGTTGTTACTGTTCCTGCCTCCACCAACTTCTCCAGCAGCTCATTCCAGTTACCAACTACTCTTCCTGTGAAAAATTTATCCCTCAGATCTCCTTTAAATCTCCTTCCTCTCACCTCACGTATCTATCATACAAGTTTTGTTTTAGTTATGCTTTAGATTTGGATTGGTTGAATAGATAAGAGAGGCTTAGCCTGTCCTTCACATGAAAAATGACACGGAGTAATTTTACAGAAATATTGTACCAGAAGTCTCAGGGTGCATGGAGTCATGTCTTGTACAGTGAAACGTCTGGGCTTGCTGCCTTTCAGAGATTTACTGCCACCAAGAGTTGGATAGACACATAGCAACCATACCATGAGATCATGTGTATGTATGATCACTCTATGTGAAAAGGCAAGTGGAAAGATTACCCACAGTAAATTTGTTACATTTTTGAAAGAGTTACAGCAAAAGATTTTCAAAGTTGCTTGAGAAAAAGAATGGTGGAGAATCTGGTAAGTTTTAGTTATTGCATATAATAAACCAACTCAAAGAGTTTGCATTTATATACAATTTTCATAAACCCTGGATGTACCAAAGAACTACAACCAATTATACATTTCTGAACTGTAGTCATTGCTGTAGGGAGGTATTACATCTTGCATATCCTCATGTAGTTCCTTGCATCATTGTGGTCTCTATCATTCCTCTTCTTTACAAGTAGGAACACTCTCTGTATCCACTTTATCAACATGTTCCATGATTTTAAACACCTCTATTGGGCCACGCATACACCTTTTCTTTACGAGAGGCAAGAGAGCCGGCATTGCAGCCTTTAGTGACTTGTGTACTTATGTTCATGAATCCTTCTGATCCTCGACACTATTTAAGTTTTAAGATTCCATGAAATAAGTAACTTTATTTTTCTTACTCATACCCTACACATCCTGCAATTAGTTAGCAACTAATGCCCATTCTGCAAGGTTATTTACGTAGTTTTGTTGGTGGGTTTGGACTGTTTTACAATGGATGAGGTGAATGGGTTTGGACTGGGTTGTGCTGGAAAAGGTGGATGGGTTTAACCTGTGTTGTATGGGATGGGGTAGGTGAGCTTGGACTGTGATGTATGGGATGGGGTGGGTGAGTTTGGGCTGTGATGTATGGGATGGCGTGGGTGAGCTTGGGCTGTTATATTGGATGGTGTAGATGAGTCTGAACTTTGGTATATTGTGTGGGCTCCTTAGATTTGGACTGTGTTACTTTGTATGAGGTAGATAGGTTTATGTAGTGTTACATGGAGCTCCCAGAGCACGCTGTTCCTGTGCGTACTATAGAACTGTGTCACTGTCTCTCCTTTCTTCCAAAATGCAAGACCTCATGGTTTTCTGTATTAAATCCCATCTGCCACTTGTCTGCCCGTTCTGTTTGTCTATCTATCTTCTGGTGCAGTTGTTTGGTGTCATCCTTTGTTTGGCATGATTTGAGGTCTGGTATTATGGGAAATCTTGAAAAATTGTTTCCCAAAAATCCATGTCATTCCTTGCACTGGCCTTTCCCTCGCCCATCTGCTTTCTTCCCTTAGGCCAATTTTTTAATCTAAAGTGACACTGACTTTCCTAATCCACACATCTCAGTTTTGTCAACCAGCCTTATATGCAGAGCTTTGCAAAAGGCTCCCTTAAAATCCATGTAGGCAACTTGGCTGATCAACACAAAAAGCATTGGAGGAACTCAGCAGGTCAGACACTTGGCTGACCACCCCCCCCTGCCACCCCCCCCCCCCCCCCCCCATATCAGTACCCAGTTCCTGCTTTTCTTAGTTCCATCCATACACGTTTCCATATCAGGGTTCTCTGAGCTAATAATGAGCACTAGTGAGCATGATAATGAGAATAGTGAGCATTCCATCCCTGGTCACCCTGCAGATACATCGCCATTGTAGTCACTATATTTCTGTTACTTCATCAAAAAACTCGACTAACTTAGTCAAACACAAACTGCCCTTTACAAACAGGAGCTTGTTCTCCTTAACTAACTCAGACTTCTCCATTATCTTTATTCTAACACCTCACCCAGCATCGATGTTAAACAGAGTTGCCTATAGTTACGAGCAAGACAGAGTCCTAGAAAACTGTCCACATTGCAATTGTCTGTAACATGAAGCCACACCATCTGTGTGTGAGTCAGGAAATGCAAGTTGGAAAAAAAATTGTGCTTATTTATTTTTTCACATAAAATTTGTGACAGTGAATTTTTAATCTGTATCTCAAATTTTTTTAGTAGTGATTTGTGAATTCCTTAAGAGCGATTTCTGTTCCTGAACTGCTTTAATGCAGGGGTCACCTGTAGTGTCTTTGCAAAATCCTTGAAATCTACAGGAATGATAAGCAAGGTCAGTGTCCTACACCAGGCTACAATCTCCAACACTAAGTCCCAAATTACATTCATTCAGCTGTGATGGACAGGACATCATATATCCAACATCAAACTCCCAAAACAGACAATTTATTCCAACGTCTTTCATGGGAGGAAATTACCAAACAGACAGAGAATGGAATTTAAGAATGTTCTCAAAGCCTTCTTGAAAAAATGCAACGGCCCCTCTGATTCATGGGAATCTCTATACTATGACTGTTCAAAGTGAAGAAGGAACATTGAGAACCTTGAGTATATTAGTTGAGAGCACACAGAAGCCTGGCATAAATGATGGAATGAATGTGTCACCTCTCCATCCATCCATCCACCTGCCCAACCCCCTCCCCCCCCCCCCCCAATCCCCTTATTCCGCAGAGTCTGCGGATCCCACAATGGCCGCATCATTCACCTCAGAACATACAACTGAGGAGGAAGCGAGTCATCCTTGGCCCTAAGGGACTGCCTGAAAAGAGGAAGAAGATCACCTTTGCCAAGTAAATTCTGCTAAGCATAGATCCAAAACTCCTCCTCCTCCATTCCCTTTAAGTTACTACAGTTGATTCTTGATTAATTAAGTTTGCCATATCACTACTCTTTAGTTCTTGCACATCTCTCTAATTCTCCTGCACATTTATTGTATCTCCTTCTCACTATTTGGCGCCTACAGAATGCCTCCAGTAGTATGATCATCATTTTTTTGCTTCTTAACGTTAAGCAGACAGATTCTGTTCTTGACCTCTCAAGGACCCCTCCCTTTCCAACACTGCAATGTCTTTCTCAAACAGTACTGCCACCTCACCTCCTTTTTTCCCTTTTTTACCTTTCCTGAACATTATGCATTTATAAATATTAAGCACACAGTCCTCATTAACTTTAAGCTACTACATCATATTCCCACATGGTTATATGTGCTTGTAGCTCACCAAACATATTCCTCATTGAACATGTATTCCTCATTCATTGTCTGCTTGCACCTAATATGATACTTCCTCCTTTCACCTACTATCCAGCACTCTTACTCCTTTATGCATCTTAGTTCTGTTCCTTTACATCTATTTGGACTGTTTTACATTGAATTGAGCAGATGAGTTTGGACTATGTTGCACAGGGTGGAGAGAGTCAGTTAGGACTGCAGCACATTGGATGAAAGTGATGGTTGTAGATTGCTACATTGGGTGGAGTGAATGGACATAAGTTCTGTCTTTTCTGATGTGGTTGGTGGATTTTGATTGAGCCACGTTATATTGAATCTGGTCCATGTATTTGGATTGTGCTTTGGGCAAACTGAAGTGAACAACTATCCAAAAGGTGGTATCAGTTCAATGAATCATTATTATTAAAGGTCACTAGTAACACAGTGAGAAATTTATGAGCTGTTGCCAGGCACATTGGAACGTAATCAATTTAACAGCAGGTCATATCCATGTGATATGGCTCACAATGTGATATGGGATAGCCCAGGCGTGTGAATGATACACACAAAGCAAAATATATCAAGCTGATGAAAACCACAAATTTTTGTTGAGAAAAGCTGCGTTGTTCAGATGGAAGTGAGCATTCAATAACTACCCTCCCGCTGTGATGCCTGTGCTTGTGACTGTGGCTTTGTTCAGCCACCCGGAGTGACTATTATTAATACAGCATTAGTAAATGTTTGTGGGCACTAAGTAAGTAGATGGCAGTGCTGGAGAGAGCTGGCTTTAGTGTAGGGTTCAGGAAGTGTGGGCAGCAGGGAACCTAATGCAATAATGTCATTTTAGATTTTGCTGATTACACAGTCTGACAACATCTTATTTGTACAGCTAAATACTTAGAAGGTCAATGGAGCTTCATTTCCCTTTATATGTGATGACAGACAATGTGTGTATTCAGAACTATTTGCTTTGAAAATTAGTAAGTGCTGAGCAATTACTTCAAAAATGTTGGCAAAATTGCCCAAAACTCACTGCTTAAAAATAGATGTGGAAAATATGGAGGTAAGACTGAATGTACAGAGAGACTTTACTGCCATGCAACCGTTGTTTCCATGGACAGCAGAGTGCAGCTTGACAGCAGAGTGCAGCTTGACAGCAGAGTGCAGCTTGACAGCAGAGTGCAGCTTGACAGCAGAGTGCAGCTTGACAGCAGAGTGCAGCTTGACAGCAGAGTGCAGCTTGACAGCAGAGTGCAGCTTGACAGCAGAGTGCAGCTTGACAGCAGAGTGCAGCTTGACAGCAGAGTGCAGCTTGACAGCAGAGTGCAGCTTGACAGCAGAGTGCAGCTTGACAGCAGAGTGATTTCCTGATTACTGAAGGGGGAAATATAAATGTTGATATGAGTTATTTTCTGTGTGAGAATGCATGCTCCCCCCCAAACTCCTAAGTCTTGGCACTTTATCTCAATTCTCTGTCTAACTATAAGACCATAAAATATAGGAGCAGAATTAGGCCATTCGGCCCATTCAATCATGGCTGATTTTTTTTCAACCCCATTCTCCCACCTTCTCCCTGTAACCCTTACCAATCAAAAATCTATCACTCTCTGCCTTAAATACACCCAGTGACTTGGCCTCCATAGCCCTCTGTGGCAATGAATTCCACAGATTCACCACCCTCTCTGTTTTAAAAGGACGTACCTTTATTCTGACACTGTTCCCTCAGATCCTAGACTCTCCTCCTAATGGAAACATCCTCTCCAGGTCCACTCTATCCAGGCTTTTCCGTATCTGGTAGGTTTCAATGAGATCCCTCCCATTCTTCTGAACTCCATTGAGTACAGGCCTAGAGACCAAATGCTCCTCATATGTTAAGCCTTTCATTTCTGTGATCATGCTCACGAACGTCCTCTCCAGTGCCAGCACATCCTTCCTTAGATACAGGGCCCAAAATTGCTCATAATACTCCAAATGTGGTCTGACCAACGCCTTCTCAAGCCTCAGCAGTACATCCTTGCTTTTATATTCTAGTCCTCTAGAAATAAATGTTAACATTGCATTTGCCTTCCTTACTACCTGCAAGTGAACCTTAAGGGAATCCTGAACTAGGACTCCCCAAGTCCCTTTGCACCTCCGATTTCTGAATTTTCTCCCTATTTAGAAAATAGTCAATACCTTTATTCTTCCTACCAAAGTGCATAATTCCGCAGTTTCCTATGCTGTATTCCATCTGCCACTTCTTTGCCTGCTCTCCCAACCTGTCCAAGTCTTTCTGCAGGCACCCTGCCTCTGCAACACTACCTGTTCCTCCACCTAACTTGGTATCATCTGTAAACTTGGCCACAATGCCATCCGTTCCTTCATCCAGATCATGAACATACAAAGTGAAAAATTGTGGTTCTGACACTGACCCCTGCGGAACTCCACTGGTCACTGGCAGCCATCCTGAAAAGGACCCCATTATCCCCATTCTCTGCCTTCTGTCAGCCAGCCAATCCTCTTTCCATGCTAGTATCTTGCGTCTAACACCGTGGGCTCTTATCTTGTTCAGCAGCCTCGTGTGCAGCATCTTTTCAAGGGCCTTCTGAAAATCCAAGTAAATAACATCCACTGACTCTCCTTTGTCTAACCTGCTTGTTATCTCTTCAAAGAATCCTAACGGTTTTGTCAGGCAAAATCTCCCCTTTAATGAAACCGTGCCGACTTTCAAATTAAATAATGTATCACCATCCTAATTCCAGCTCTATTTTGTTTCCAGACCCAATACAGGAATACTTAAACAGAGCCTGTTAACACCAACACACTAGGAAACACCCATCCTTATCTCAAAAAGAATCTGAAGTCAGTGTGATCAAAATGAAACTCTCATATACAGCACAGCCAGGTTTGTTCCAGAATGTTTTTTTTTGGAGGGAAACAGTTCAGAAGTTGCATCTTAGTTCTTGTTACTGAGTCTCTGACAGCTCCTAGTTGACCAGTGCCATTAGTCACTTTCCCTCACTCTTTTCCAATAGCCCTGTAACTTACTTGCTCTCTACTGCCTTTCCAATTCTCTTTTAATGGTACTGATTGATTCTATTTCCACCTTCTTTACAGGCAGCAACTACTTCCAGTCACACTCTCTCTTGTACCCAGTTCTCAAATTTTAATGTTGGCATCCAATGGCCTTTGAATATTCAGTAATTCTCTCTAGGTTATCCAATCTAAACCAGTTATGATCTAAAGACTCCCATAACTGGGTCTCTCCGAGACTAACAATTCTCAAATTTGAGGAACATTGGTTTTTGGTCAAATCTTCCATTCCAACTTCCATTTTTTCAAAATCATTTATTCTTTGACTGTAGGCATTACCGACAAGGTAAAATGTATTACTCTTCTCTGGTTACCCAGGATTGCTAAGTCACTGCAATTCTTTGCAGTGCTTTTTTTCTGGACTCAACTGAGTGGGTTGCTTGGTCACTCAGGAGAACAGTAAAGAGTGAAGACTGAGAGCTGCACCCTGGCCAGACCAAGGACCACAAGTTGTCTCTCCTAAAGAGCAAGTATAAGCAAGTAGTTTTGTTTGTTTAAATTTTTAACAACATTTTTGTTATAACAATCTAAAAGTCCCATGATCATTTTAACAGATACCAGCTTTTTATTTGGATATTTCTTTTTAACTGATGTCCAATTCTGAAACTACTGGGGTGGGATTCTCTACTAGATAAGGCAGTGAAGGTCAAGTTACTGGATATATTTCAAAAGGAGATAGACTTCTAGTCACAAAGGCATCAAGGGATTGGGAAGAGAGCCAGAATATATTATGGAGAAGCAGGCTCCCAAGGGCCAAATGGTCTACTCTTTCCTGCTTCAATCTCTTTATATCAAATCTTGATTTTGATTACGGAAGATTCAGAGACACAAGAGAGTCTGCAGATGCTGGAATCTGGAACAACACACACAAAATGCTGGTAGGTCTCAGCAGGGCAGGCCGCATCTATGGAGGGGAATAAACAGTCAGAAAGATTCAGTATGCTACTGGTACATAGAGTCATAGAGCAATACAGCATAAATACAGGCCCTTCAGCCCAACCAGTCTATGTCCAGCTAGCTAGTCCCAATTTCCTGCATTAGGCCCATATCCCTCCAGGCCCCACCCCTCCATGTACCTATCCAAGTGCTTCTTAAATGATACTATTGTACCTGACTCAACCACATCCTCTGGCAGCTCATTCCATATACTCACCACCCTCTGCATGAAAAAGTTGGCCCTCAGGTCCCTTTTAAGTCTTTCCCCTCTCACCTTAACTTTATGCCCCCTAGTTTTGGACTCCCCTACCCTGGGGAAAAGACCATTACCATCCACCTTAACTAGGCCTTTCATAATTTTAAACACTTTCATAAGGTCAACCCTCTTTCTCCTACGTTCCAAGGAATAAAGACTTAGCCTGGCCAACCTCTCCCTATAACTCAGGCCCTCTAGTCCTGGCAATATCCTCGTAAATCTTTTCTCTACTCTTACCAGTTTAACCACATCTTTCCTATAACAGGGTGACCAAAATTCATAAAATTCATCAGCTGTGAGAACTATAGGTTATAGTGGGGAACAGTTTAAGACTGAGTCAGAGTACTAACTGAACTTGATGAGTCATTGCGTCATCCTGCACATGTTCAGCCTATTGGTTGTCTACATAAAATGTACATTCTCCTTCTAAATGCTGCCAATCATTTAAAGGATAAATCACGTCCTTCCTATAGCGTGGATTTAAATTATAGCCAGGCTACAGGAAGGATGTGACTAAGCTCAAGAGGGTGCAGAAAAGATTCACAGGAATGTTGCCAGGTCTGGAGAGCTTGAGTAATAAGGAGCAATTAGACAGACCGGGAAGGTTTACCCTGGAGTGAAGGAGGCTGAGGGGCAACTATATCGAGGTTTATAAAATCATGAGGGTATAAATTGGGCAGATGGTAACAATCTTTTTCCCAGGGTAGAGCAGTTCCAGAACTAGAGGGCATAGGTTTAAGGTGAGAGGGGAAGATTTAAAGGGGATCTGAGGGGCAGGTTTTTCACACAGAGGGTGGCGAGTAAATGTCCTTTAAAAAATGTAATTGTACCTGCTAGAGGAAGTGGTAAAGGCAGGTACAATTACAATGCATAAAAGACATTTGGTCAGGTACATGGATGGGAAAGGTGCATAGGGATATGAGCTAAAAGCAGATGAATGGGATTAGCCCAGGTAGGCACCTTGGTCGGCATGGATGAGCTGGGCCAAAGAGCCTGTTTCTGTGCTGTATAACTGTGAATCTAAAAAGGTGGTTGCACATATTTATGAAGTGACTAATCAGTGACGCACTTCTGCCCAACAGGAGAGGGGAGAAGAGAGAAAGGCCATGGTGGGAGGGGTCATTGATTATGTTGGCTGCTTTCCTGAGGCAGCAGAAAGTGTAGACAGAGTCAATGGAGGGGAGGTTGGTTTGCATAATGTACTCAGCTGCGTTCACAACTCTGTGCAATTTTTTGTGGTCTTGGGCAGAGCAGGTGCCATACCAAGCTGTGATGTATCCGGATAAAATGCTTTCTATGGTGCATCTACAAAAATTGGTAAGAGTCATCAATACATGCTGAATTTCCTTAGCCTTCTGAGGAAGTAGAGGCAAAGTAACCTTAATAACAGATTTAAAAAAAAGGGCACACAAACTAATCAGGAGATAAAGTAGAAACAGGTCACATTGACCTGAACAGTAATACTGAAAGAAATCAATGAACAATGACAGAACAATTGTGGGCTAGGTGCACCAAAAACTTTTTGGGGTGGGGGTGGGGTGGTTGTAAGAATAAAGGTATTGATTTAGTAGAAGGCTGCTGAAGGATGAAGGAAGAGGAGAACCTGAGGGCTTAAAGACATAAGCCTGGAAAATGGATTTCACTACTTTTGGTACGCCGAAAAGTAATTGCATTTATTGTTGGTAACAAATCTTGTCTCCCACAAAAAACTACAAAATGAGTCAAAAGCAAGTTTGAAACAACATCACGGTGGCATGCAGCCAAGAGGAACTGTACAGGACTCCACACAGTTCAGTGCAGCTGCTGACATTTCGCTGTGCAGCAATCAGAGGAGGGTGTCAGCCCTTAAAGGCACACAGCCCATAGCAACCAGACAGTGGCATGGAGGAGTGGAAAGGGTCAGAGCTCCAAGATGTTCCAAAAGAAGCATACTCGCAGGACCCGACCTGGAGAGGTGTAGGTAGTCCTGTTTGAGGGAGCAGCCACAGAGGTGATGCACATCAGTAAGTTGCTCTCTGGCACGAGTAGAGAGATAGCACATGGGAGCAGATTACTCTTCCACAGGAGCAGAGACATGCCAGGTGCCACATCTCCCCCACTCAACACATCTCTTCATCATGAGCAGAGTCCTGGTTATGCAGAGCTCAGTCTAAGAAGAAGCTTGGAAACAGCAGGGATCAGAGCCCTGTGATTCAGGGTCTATCCATTTTCCAGCTAAATGTGATTGCCAGAATGTGACATGGGGAAATCATTTCAATGCGGTGAGTTATAATCTGGAATTCACTGCCAAAAGTGCATTGGAAGCAGATTCTTTCTTAGCTTTCCAAAAGGAAGCAGATAAGGAGTTGAAGGGAAAAAAAATCTGTAGGGTTACAGATAAAAAAGAGCCAGAGATCTAAATGAACTGGATTGCTCTTTTGAAAGCCCAGAACAGATTCAATGTACTAACTGGTTTCCCTTGCCTGTGATGCTTCTGCTTGAGAGATTAGATAACAAGGCTATTTATACTAAACAACAAAAGGTTAAAGAAGATAGAACAAGAGATCTCAAACATTTAGGTAGACATAATGATTCAGGATTTGGTAGCATGAAAAGGAAAAGATTATTTCATCAGGAGACACAAGACAGCGGATGCTGGAGTCTGGACCTACAAACCATCTGCCGAAGGAACTCAGCCATATGAGCAGCATCTGTGGAGGAAAAGGAATTGTCAATATTTCAAATCTCAACCCAAAACGTCAACAAGATTATTTCATCATTTTGGTGAGTCAGTGTGAGACTCCACCAATTAAAAATTGCCACGAAAAAACTTGGAGAGAGGAGGAGAACTTTTTCACAATATTGTTGGAATACAAAAAATTGTGTTACAGAGGATGACTGATGCTGAAACTACTGCTTCATTTGTAAGAGTGTAATCCAGAGGGTGATACAGGAATCTGGGAAAGAGAGGAGTGGGAATTGGTTCTGGATAGTCAATACAAATATCATCGGCTAAGTGCCTTCCTTATGTGCCGTAAACATCCATGGTTCTAAGACAGTAGAAGTCTCTGCAATAAAAGTATTTGAGAGAAATACTTTCCACTGCCCAGCGTAAGAAAACCAGTAGTGAATAGTCTTTAAAATGCATTTGGCATGGTATAGATATATCCAAAGAGGTGATGTTTACTTACAAGACAGCACAATATTTACGTACGTGTTGAGTTCCTGGGCTCTTGTTGAATATCTGTTAGACAGTTTCATTGCTTGAGAAGCAGGCACTCCATATGAATCTGCTGTCCAGTAGGATCACAATGTAAACATGTACATAGATACAGAAAAAAAGCAACATTATCCATGCATTAAAATACACTAGAACCCATCCAGTTACAAAGAATGAAGTCAAACATACAGTACAAAGAAAGCCCATTTGTTGCAAATGGTAATATTTCTGCTCTGCTCGAATCTCCTCCTCCAACCAGCATTAACTTCTATTCATCTCTCATTATGGGCTTGGCTTATCTTATACTCATAAATTATTCCATGGCATTTATCTCTATTTCTCTCTGTCAGAGTTAGTCCCACGTTCCAAGCACACTCTGGGCAGAGACAATTCTCTTATTTTTAAGTGACTTTGTCGCACTTATGACCTTTGGTTCTGGTGTCTCTTACAAATATAATTATTTGGACATAGAGTCATAAAATCATTCAGCACAGAAACAGGCCCTTCAGCCCAACTGGTCCATGCCAACCAAAATGCCCCTCCAAGCTAGTCTCATTTGGCCTATATCCTTCTAAACTTTTCCAATCCATGTACTTGTCCAACTGTTGTACCTGCTTCAACCATTTCCTCCGCCAGCTCATTCCATATACTTACCACCCCCTGTGTAAAATGGTTGCCCCTCAAGTTCCTATTAAATCTTTCCTCTCTCAACTCAAACCTATGCCCTCTAGTTCTTGATTCCCCAGTCCTGGGGAAAAAAAAACTGAGTGCATTCACCCTATCTATGCCTCTCATGATTTTAAACATGAGATCATCTCTCAGTATGCTATGCTCCAAGGAAAAAAGTCCTAGCCTGTCCAACCTCTCCCTATAACTCAGTCCTTTGAGTTCTGGCAACATCCTTATAAGTCTTTTCTGCACTCTTTCCAGTTTAATAACATCTGTCCTACAGCACGGTAACCAAAACCAAACACGATACTCCAAGTGCAGCCTCACCATTTAATGAGAAAGTCCTACCTTGATTTGACTTTCCAAAATGCAGCTCCTCACACTTATCTGAATTAAACTTCATTTGCCATTCCTCAGCCCACTTACCCAGCTGATCAAGATCCCTCTGTAATTTTTGACAACCTTCTTCACTGTCAACAATAACACCAATTTTGGTGTCATCTGCAAACTTACTAACCATGCTTTGTACATTCTCATCCAAATCGTTGATATAGACAACAAACAGCAATGGGCCTAGCATGTACCTGAGAAAATTCTTCCATGATCATAAAGCTTTCCATCAGATCACCTCAAAGCCTTGTGTCACTGCAAAGTCCTGTGATGCAATGTACCTGCAACTCCAGGACACCCCTGATGAATGCCTGTCACATAAACTTAAGGCATAGAGTATCTAATTAAAAACTGGAAATTGATAAGGAACGAGTTGAGAGAGTATTCTGTGCACTGGTGCACCTCAAGACTGCGTCCTCAGCCCTCTACTCCCTATACACTCATGACTGTGTGCCCAGATTCTGCTCTAACTCCATCTACAAGTTTGCAGATGATACCACTGTTGTAGGCCGTATCTCAAACAGTGATGGATCGGAGTACAGGAAGGAGATAGAGAGCTTAGTGGCATGGTGTCATGACAACAACCTTTTCCTCAATGTCAACAAAACTGAAGAGCTGGTCATTGACTTCAGGAAAGGGGGTGGTGTACATAGACTTGTCTACATCAATGGTGCTGAGGTCGAGAGGGTTGACAGCTTCAAGTTCCTGGGAGTGAACGTCACTAACAATCTGTCCTGGACAAACCACGTGGATGCCATAGCCAAGAAAGCTCACCAGCGCCTCTACTTCCTCAGGAGGCTAAAGAAATTTGGTTTGTCCCCTTTGACTCTCACCAACTTTTACCGATGCACCATAGAAAGCATCCTATCAGGATGTATCACGGCTTGGTATGGCAACTGCTCCGCCCAAGACCGCAAGAAGCTGCAGAGAGTTGTGGACACAGCCCAGCGCATTACGGACACCAGTCTCCCCTCCTTGGACTCTGTCTTTACTTCTCGTTGTCTTGGTGTAGCAGCCAGCATAATCAAAGACCCCACCCACCTGGGACATTCTCTCTTCCATCGGGTAGAAGATACAGGAGCCTGAGGGCACGTACCACCAGACTTAAGGACAGCTTCTACCCCACTGTGATAAGACTATTGAACAGTTCCCTTATACAATGAGATGGCCTATGACCTCATGACCTCACGATCTACCTTGTTGTGACTTTGCACCTTATTGCACTGCATTTTCTCTGTAGCTGTGACACTTTGCTCTGTACTGTTATTGTTTTTTTACCTGTACTACGTCAATACACTCTGTACTAACTTGATGTAACTGCACTGTGTAATGAATTGACCTGTAAGATCGGTTTGTAAGACAAGTTTTTCACTGTACTTCGGTACAAATGACAATAATAAACCCATACCAATACCAATACTTTACTGGATGCAAGTTTTGAACATACTGTCAAGTTGCTGCCAGGAGAATACTAGAAAGCAGTGTGGGAATCCTCATTGTTTCTGATCCTTGTTCATGATTTAGATTCAGCTCTGCTATTTCTAGTTATAGACAATACCAAATGTAAAAGGGAACCAAGTTAATGAATCAAACATTTACAGAGAGACAAGCAAAACGAGCAAGTGGGCAGATGACCAAATTCAAAACATACACTGGGAGAAACATGGTGGAATGTTATTACTAAATGAATATGATGAATTGGCTAAGGAGGAGCCAGGGTATAGAGAATGTCTGAGCATTGACATTGTCTGGTCACACCAGAGCGGCAACTGACAAAGCAAACAGCAGCCTGAGGTCCATTTCCAACCTGGATTTTCTGCACCCCATTATCCATTGTACTGGTGTAAACTAAGAGGAGCAGTTCTGTTCCAATATAATTCTCCCCCATTTTACACTGTAATGTTTGGCTCTAATTGCAAGTTGCTTAAAAGATATGCAATGCCAATATCTCCATATTTATTGAGTAGCAAGTATAGTTTTCTTTCCACTTGATGACATATTTCCACAGCAAACTTCTGTTTGGAAATATTTACCAATGATGTGATTAAAAAGGTAGTAGAGCACGTACACCATAAAATGTACCAGTTAAGTGTGCATGTTATAGGAAGTGTGTGATATTAAAGTGCTTGCAGCATTGCTGATTATACCATATGATTAACATGGAATGACTAGTCATAAAGTCATTACAGTATTGTGTACATTTTAATATAGCTTTTCTATTAATACACCATGTAAAATGAAAATATGCTCCACGTCAAGGTAAATTGTGTGAAGCTTGAACAATATTTAATTAGCACTATGTCTACCACTAGAGGTCAGAAGAGGACTTTACAAATAGAGGAAACTTTACAAATCAAGCACAAGCCATTTGGGTGTGAAGAACACTGAAATTTGTGGTAGAAGAAACAAGGCTACTGGCACACTCCCTAATTACAAAGTAACTCAAAGAAAAACCTTTGGCACCCACATATAGAACATAGAACAGTACAGGAAGAGGCCCTTTGACCCACCATGTCTGTGCCAACCATAAACCAAACTAATCCTATTTGCCTGCACATGGTCTGTATCTCTCCATTCCCTGCTTGTTTGTGTGCCTGTTTAAATGTCTTTTAAACATTGCTATCGTATCTGCTCCTACCACTTCCATTGGCATTGCATTCCAGGCACCTACCATGCTCTGTGTAGAAGACACCTCTTAAATCTCCTTTAAACTTTTTCCCTCTCACCTTAAGCCTACATCCTCCAGTATTTGACGTTTCCACCCTGGGAAAAATACGCTGACTATCTAACCTATCTATGCCTCTCATAATTTTATATACATCAGGTCTCCCTTGGCCACTGACACTCCGCAGAGAAAACTAAGGAGAAGTTGGATAAACTTGGATTATTTAATACTCTCTAATCCAGGCAGCATCCTAATGAACTTCTTCTGCACTCTCTCCAAACCCTCACATGCTTCCTGTAATGTGGCATCCAGAACTGCACACAATACTCCAAACATGGCCCAGCCATATTCGTAACTGCACTGTGTAATGAATTGACCTGTGCGATCGGTATACAAGACAAGTTTTTCACTGTACCTCGGTACAAGTGACAATAATAAACCAATACCAATACCAAAGTTTAGGTGGGTTAAACATGGAAATCTATCCACATTGCCCTAATGCTTTCAAACTGTGTGTCTGGCACAGATACTTGGCATGGAAATACATGGACCAGCTTACAGTTGGGCTATTTATGCAATGCATACTCACTGAGCAAACAAATCAGAAGTCAGGGCTGGTCTATTCCTGTGCAACTGACATTTTAAAGGTGTGATTAATGTTAATTCCTGTTGGTAATCTCTTTATCACTGACACATACATTTTACAGTTGAGAAGTTTCAGCTTGTAATTTTTGTTGGAGATTTTTAAATATTTAAAAAAGTTTATGTTTTACTTAGTCTCTTTCAATCTTCCTTCTCAATCCTATATTTATTTCTCCCTCTCTTTCTTTACCTGTGCACATTTTGGCACTGGAAAAATACATTGTTCAAAATCAAAAACAGAGAGTTCAGGTTATTTAGGACCTGTGTGAGCAGGACAACAGAATTAGGTTTATTATCACTGTCTTATATGACATGAAATTTGACTACAGGTCCTCCCCAGCTTACGGGCCCCCAATTTATGTACAGCCCGTACATATCCATGAGCGTTTGGGAGACTAGCAGGGTCGATTTGCTGGTTGCTGCAGGGCTGCAGGCATCTTCTGCTGCCTGGGAATGCAGTTTTCAGCCAAATTTCATTATGAATGGTTCACAAGAACAAAACCCTGCTGTAACCTGGGGACAATCTCCTGGGTGTCAACATCTCCAAGGGTCTGTCCTGGGCTCAACGTGTTTGTTGATGCAATCACAAAGAAGGCACACCAGTGGCTCTACTTTGTTAGCAGTTTGAGGAGATTTGGGATGTCACCAAAAACTCTTGTAAATTTCTACAGATGTACGGTGGAGAGCATTCTGACTGGTTGCATCACAACCTGGTATGGAGGCTCCAATGCACAGGACTGTAAGAGGCTGCAGAGGGTTGTAGACTCAGCCAGCTCCATCACAGACACAACCCTCCCCACCATCAAGGACATCTTCAAGAGGCAGTACCGCAAGAAAGTGGCATCCATCATTGACCCTCACTATCCGGGACATGCCCTCTTCTCATTACTACCATCGGGGAGGAGGTACAGGAGCCTGAAGACCCACACTCAATGATTCAGGAGAAGCTTCTTCCCCTCCACCATCAGATTTCTGAACGGTCCATGAACCCATGAACACTACCTCATTTTTCCTTTTTTTTGCACTACTTATTTATTTTGTAATTTACAGTTTTTACAAAATTTATGTCTTTGCACTGTACTGCTGCCGCAAAACAACAAATTTCCCGTCATATAAGACAGTGATAATAAATCTGATTCTGTTGTCCTGCTCACACAGGTTTCTACCCTGGGAAAAAATACTCTATCTACCCTATCTATGCCTCTCATAATTTTATATACATCAGGTCTCCCTCAGCCTGACACTCCAAAGAAAACTAAGGAGAGGTTGGATAAAGTTGGATTGTTTAATACTCTGTAATCCAGGCAGCATCCTAATGAACTTCTTCTGCACTCTCTCCAAACCCTCACATCCTTCCTGTAATGCAGTGACCAGAACTGCGCACAATACTCCAAATATGGCCTCGTCAAAGTTTAGGTGGGTTAAACATGGAAATCTATCCACATTGCCCTAATGCTCTCAAGCTGTGTGTCTGGCACAGACACTTGGCGTGGAAATACATGGACCAGTTTACAGTTGGGCTGCTTATGCAATGGAAATAAGCCCTTCAGCCCACTAAGTCTGTGCATGTTATCAACATCCCATTTACACTAATCTGACACTAGTCCCTTTTTATTCCCAAATTTCCATAAACTCCCCTAGATTCTACCACTTGTTAACAAATTAGGAGCAATTTATAGTGGCCAATTAACTTACTAACCTGCACATTTTTGAGATGTGGGAGGAAACCCACACAGTCACAGAGAGATCGTGCAAATGCCACATAGTCAGCACCAGAGATCAGGATTGAACCCGGGTCACTGGAGTTGTGAGGCAGCAGCTCTACCAACTGTGCCACTTCACTGGCCAGTCTTCACCAGATAGCCTTGATCTGGACCACTGTCTGCCAGGTGTGTGGTGTCCATGACACAGTTCTTGACGTTGTCCTTAAAGCATTTCTTTTGGGCTCACCAGTTCTTTCTCCATTGGTGAAAGGCCTGGATAGAGTGAATGTGGAGAGGATGTTTCCATTAGTAGGCGAGTCTAGGATCTGAGGGCACAGCCTCAGAATAAAGGGACGTCCCTTTAGAACTGAGATGAGGAGGAATTTCTTCAGCCTGAGGGTGGTAAATCTGTGGAATTCATTGGCACAGAGGGCTGTGGAGGCCAAGTCACTGGGTGTATTTGAGGAGGAAATTGATAGGTTCTTGATTGGCAAAGGGGTTAAGGGTTACGGGGACAAGGCGGAGAATAGGATTGAAAAAAAATCAGCCATGATTGAATCAGCCATGAGCAGACTTGATGGGCCGATTGGCCTAATTCTGCTCCTATATCTTATGGTCTTATGTTCTTATGGTGGGTTTGGCATCCAGCATGTGCTGTTTTGCATTAGGCATATGCTCTACTTCAACTGATGCTGAATAATCAGGAGGTACACAATGACTCTTGAGTAGCAAACTGTGGCTTGGCTTAGGATCTTCACTCCAAAGAGTTCTAAAGTGGCTACTGTAACACATGTGGCATATGGTTATATTGCTTGTTGTTGTTTTAAGGTTGTACCACTTTAAAGATTGTATCATGTGACTAACTACTTTCTGTTGTTGCGGAGTTTCAGAGTGTACCTCTGCAAGGAATGCAGCAGTGTAAGTCATTAATAAAGTCCCCTTGTTCTTAGTATGAATTACCAGCTATTTTCCAATATCTTACAGACAGCTACATTCTCCATTGTGGTATGTAGCTGAGCCAAGTTATCTTATAGTATTGAAGAAACAATTGCTTTTAGTTCCTTCATGCACATCCCCAAATTATATAAGCTTCCTGACATACGCTCAAATGACTAAGTGAGTTGCTGATGTTGAGCCACTCAACAGTGTTGGTGCGTGGTCCTGTGGCCTCCAAATCTCCTGCCTCAGCAGCTGTTGAAACCTTAGCAATGACTTTCCAGGTAGAAAACTGCTGCTCTGCCAATTCTGCAACACTCACTGCACCCCAATATGCTTAGAATTCCACCAAGAACTTTCTCCTTTCAGATGAAAACCTAATGGTTCAATTTCCTCTCTTGTGTTTTCAATAACATTGCAAACACATCTCCTTCACATAGCCTCCACATCCATCACTTTGTCATTTCTATCCATTACTTGACATAACTCATCTCCAAACTCCTATACAAGGGACCCAACAACTCCCTTTGCCATTGGATCCTTGACTTACTGACCAACAGACTGCAATCAGTGAGGATAGGCAGCAACACCTCTGCCACGATTATCCTAAACATCGGTGTCCCAGAAGGTTGCGTCCTCAGCCCCCTACTCCACTCCCTATACACTCATGACTGTGTGGCCAGATTCTGCTCTAACTCCATCTACAAGTTTCCACGTGACACCACTGTAGTGAGCTGAATCTCAAATAATAAGTCAAAGTACAGGAAGGAGATAGAGAGCCTAGTGGCATGGTGTCATGACAACAACCTTTCCCTCAATGTCAGCAAAGCGAAAGAGCTGGTCATTGCCTTCAGGAAGGGGGGCAGTGCACATGCTCCTCTTTACATCAATGGTGCTGAGGTCAAGAGGGTTGAGCGCTTCAAGTTCCTAGGAGTGAACATCAGCAATAGCCTGTCCTAATCCAATAATGTAGATACCACAGACAAGAAAGTGCACCAGCACCTCTACTTCCTCAGGAGGCTCAGGAAATTCGGCATGTTCCCTTCGACCTTCATCAGTTTTTATAGATGCACCAGAGAAAGCTTCTTATCCGGATGCATCACAGCTTGGTATGGCAACTGTTCTGACCATGACAGCAAGAAACTGCAGAGAGTTGTGGACACAGCTCAGCACATCTTGAAAACCAGCCTCCTCTCCATGGACTCTGTCTACACTTCTCACTGCCTCGGTAAAGCAGCCAACATAATCAAAGACCCCACCCACCCTGGACATTCTCTCTTTTCCCTCCTCCCATCAGGCAGAAGATACAAAAGCATGAAAGCATGTACCACCAGGCTCAAGGACAGCTTCCACCCTGCTGTTATAAGACTATTGAACAGTTCCCTTGTACGATAAGATGGGCTCTTGACCTCACAATCTACCTCATCATGGCTGTGCACCTTATTGTCTGCCTGCACTGCACTTTATCTGTAAAAGTAACACTTTATTCTGCATTCTGTTATTACTTTTCCCTTGTACTACCTCAATGCATTGATATGATGAATGATCTGTATGGATGGCATGCAAAACAAAGTTTTTCACTGTACCTCAGTACATGTGACAATAGTAAACCAATTTACCTATTTATTTACCAATTTATCAGACTGAATAGCTTCCCACCAATCTCGTTGAACAATTTGTTCCTTGTTATTATCCGGGTGCTTGCAACAAAAACACTCAAATCTCGCTTTCATGAAAAGAACTCCACTATGTCTTGGCTTTAATTACCTGTCACGTAGGAGAAGTTCAGCCAAGCATTCCCTCTGAAGGCAGAACAAAAGAAAAGACCACAAGTCTATCTAATCACAGTGTAACTCACTTCCTACAGAAAGTTCCATGAATTGTTTGCGCTATTGTGCAAATCCCAAGACTGTTTCCTACACCTTCATCTTCTGCTGGGAAAATCAAACACAAGTTATTGTTGTTTAAGAAGTGGATTATCCCGATGAGATAATGCGCTTGCAATACAGTGGAAAATGTTATGGCATTTTAATTTGCTTCAAACATCAACTGAGTGCTCTTTATTTCTCCAGTAATTTACAGAATAAAAGGCCCTCCATTTATATAGTTTGTTGGCATAATCTACAGATATACTTTGTCTTAAAAAGTATACATTAACAGTAATAAATGTTTGTTTTTTATTGGCTTCTGTCTTTCCAGAGACATATTTCTATTTCCAGTTGTTTGAGAGTCATAGAGTCATGCAGCACAGAAACAGGCCCTTCAGCCCATCTGGTCCATGCTGACCAAGATGCCCATCCATTTGCCAGTGTATGGCCCATAACATTCTAAACCTGTCCAACTGTCTTTGAAAAGTTGTTATTGTACCTGCCTCAACCACTTCCTCTGGCAGCTCATTCCACATACATACCACCCTATGTGTAAAAAAGTTGACCCTCAAAGTTCCTAGTAAATCTTTCTCTTCTCACCTTAAAGTTATGCCCTCTAATTCTTGACTCTCCAGTCTAACAGTGGGGAGAAACAATTTCCCTCTGTAGAGAGGGAAATAGAGTCAGCATTTCATGTTGATCACTTCTGGGGTGCTTGACTCTTGCAGTTGATACTTGACTCTGTTCCTGAGGATTAACTAAGACATTTTCAGTCTCTTTTCATGCAGACCTGGTGGCATTTTATTCAGATTTGCTGGTATTTAGAGAAAAACGATCTCAATCACTTTGGCAGTTTGATGGATTTTCTTATGATATATGCAACACCATTGAGCTTCACTGAGGAATTTTTACAAGGGTGAATGTTTTTGCGATGATCTGTGCCGCTGCAACAACAATAGATGAAAGAGAGGTTTGCCCTTGTCAACCCCAAGGCACCCCGAATCTTTCTTTCTTTTTCAATCTTTTTATGTTTTCAAATTAATACAGATTAATAGCATCAATATTTATACATGTAACACAAAGAGATCAGGAGAACAATTATAGCATAGATAATCATAAAGAACAATAAAATATAAAAGAAACTGTAGATCCAACAATCTCTTAGTAATTGAATATAATATAAAAGAAAAGAAAGAAAAAGATTTATTATATAAATTTTTTAAAAAACCAAATCAATAAGAAAAATTGTAAACAATATAAACTAAACAAAAAAAATTTTTTTAAAAAAACAAACAACAAAAAAACAGAAAAAAAAACTGGGCTAAAATTTCTCAGTAGAAACAGAGCAATATTATGTCGTCAAGTCTGTTGCTCCAAGTCGGAAAGTTATTGAAAGGGGATCTACATCATGTGAAAATATTGAATAAATGGACTCCTGCACCCCGAATCTCTTTGAGTCAATAATGTACTTTATGTGAAGGTCTATTGGAGACCTTGGACTGGGGTAACCCTAACTCAGCTCATTTGAGGACTCATTGGCACAAATCCCATAAAAAGCCAGTGTTCAGTGACTGAAGGACATGCAAATTAGACAGCAGCCTTTAAAATGTTCCAATGGAACACTCCAGTAATAAACATGTGGAATGGCCAGATAAGAATGGAATGCTATCTACTTCAAGTCCATAGCTCCCTGAAAGTGGCAACACAAGTGGATCAGGTTGTAAAGAAGGCGTATGGCATGCTTGCCTTTATCAGTCAGTGCATTGAGTATAAAAGCTCAGGTCAGCACATCGCGAAAACCAGCCTCCCCTCCATGGGCTCTGTCTCTGTCTACAATTCTCGCTGCCTCGGAAAAGCAGCCGGCATAATCAAAGACACCATCCAACACAGACATTCTCTCTTCTCCAACCCCCCCCCCCCCCCCACCGCCCCCCATCAGGCAGAAGATACAAAAGTCTGAAAGCACGTACCACCAGGCTCAAGGACAGTTTCTATCTCATTGTTATAAGGCTATTGAATGGACCTCTTGTATGATAAGATGGACCCTTGACCTCATAATCTACCTTGTTATGGCCTTTCACCTTATTGTTTGCCTGCATTGTACTTTCTCTGTAACTGTAACACATATTCTGCATTCTGTTGTTTTTCCCTTAAGCTATCTCGATGACATGATGAAGTGAAATGATCTGTATGGATGGCATGCAAAACAAAGTTTTTCACTCTACCTCGATACATGTGACAATAATAAACCAATTACCAATTACCAAATTGGGAAGTCATGTTGCGCCTGTATAAAACTTTGGTTAAGCCACACTTGGAGTATTGTGTGCTGTTCCAGTTGCCGCATTACGGGAGGCTTTGCAGAGGATGCAAAAGAGGTTCACCAGGATGCTGCCTGAATTAGAGGGTATGAGCTATAAGGAGAGGTTGGACAAACTTGAATTGTTTTCTCTGGAGCATCAGAGGGTGAAGGGTGACCTAGAAGTGTATAAAATTATGAGAGGCAGGTAGGACAGATAGTCAGAATCTCTTTCCCAGGGTGGAATTGTCAAATACTAGAGGGCATAGATTTAAGGTGAGGGGAAATGTTTAAAGGAGAGTTACAAGGCAAGTTTATTTACACAGAGAGTGTAGATGCTGGGAACATGCTGCCAGGGGAGGTGGTAGAAGCCAATACAATGGGAACATTTAATAGTCATTTAGACAGATACATGAACAGGCAGGGAATGCTGGGATATAGATCATGTTCAGGCACTTGGGATTAGTTTGAATTGGCATCATGGTCAGCACAGACATGGTAGGCCAAAGGCCCTGTTCCTGTTCTGTACTGTTCTATGTTCTCTGTTCACTCAATTAGCTCTCAACGTCTCCATTGCCATCGACAATGTCTCCAAAAGGAAGTGCTGGAGCAAGCAGCCAAGTAAATTGGCAGGGCACAAGATTCAGTTATAGGAAAAGAATGCAGAGTTTTAGATTGATCTTCAGATTCCTCTTGGAAAAGTAGAGCTATGGATGAACAGGTGCCCAGATGTTTGTGGGAAGAAACCTACCAGGAAAGCGGTGACACAGGCGCTGGGTACTGACTGCCTCACCACCAGAACAGTAGGCCGATGCCACAATAGGCAAGCAAAGCAAGAGACTGGGCATTGTCACTCTTCTTCATTGTCCAACCTGAGACCAGCGTACTCTTCACTCTCGATGGGACCATAATCTTTCACTGTGACCATTCGGATCCATGAACAGATTATATGTGCAACCCTAAAAGCACTTTTGTCCATTTTCACAGGCTGCTATCCCCTCAATTATTGTCTCCAGACCCCCGTGCATGTGGACACACTCTCCTCAAATGTTGGCTTCCCCCTCGTTTACTCAATCTTTTGAAGGACATCAGGACACCTGACACCCAGGTGAGAGGGGCACCCCCCTACCCCAGAGAGGGCATTCCCACTTTAAATTAAGTCACTGCCCCCTGCCCCCCCGCCCCCGAGGACAGGAGCATGGTGCTTGGGGGGGGGGGGTGAGTGGATTCTGGGAGAAGATGAGATCAACTGCATATTGATGGTGCTGGAGAGTGAATTCCAGCGTCGTTGCTCAGGCCCCCACAGACACAGTTGTGCACCTAACCTCTGACTTCATATCTCAAGGGAGAAGTGCTCACCCATCTGAAGCCTCCGTCTCCTTTCCTGTTGATGCAATGGGGAGAAACTTGTCTTCAGTTACCAGTGCAAAACATGCAAAAGCATCGGCCTCCCGTTGTACTCACCTCTCACACAATCAGTTCCACTGATAGTCAGCGGAAGCAAGCATTGAGGAAGGTGGCTGATACTCTTGCACATATTCAACATTGGTTCCCACAGATGAATTTATTCCTCATTGACACCACCTCTACCACGGTGATAATTAAATGTCAGAGGCAGAGTAAGTCGTGAAAGGTGATGGTGGGAAGTTGTATGACTGTAGACTAAAGCTCAAGGCACAAATCCAAGAAGATCTAATGCTATTACTTCTATAAATGATTTACACCAGTCCTAAAAATAGAATTGGATCTCGTAAATATGGTCTCTGTTCTGAACTCCTTCAGCTCACCCCAACATCACTTCCCACTAATCTTCAATCCTCCAACCTGGATTCCTTCACCTGGGTCCTCTAAATATTGGTGGTGAGCACGTTGGTGTCAGAAGAGAATGAGGGGCCATCTTCCCAGTGCAAGCTGAGGAGAAGGCCGCATGATTCTCTGAGTTCCAGGAACTAGATAACATGGACACTGAATGAGAGAGAAGGGATCTTTATTATCAACGTACAGGCTTATAGAGTTGGTGTCCTTGAGGCCAGGCTCCAAGGGTATCTGACAACTAATAGATGGGATAGTTGGAGCAATTGTACCAGCTGTTCATATATACTTTGAGCTGAGGCTAGCCGACAGATTTCCGAACGACTTTTCCAGAGACATTGGTTCATCCCATGATAGCAGCCGAGTAAGTTAAAGGGTAACCATGCGACCACTGGATTGTTGTGGAAAAATCCACTGGTGTCAATCCAGGGCTTCAGGACAGGAAATCTGCCTTCCTTACCTGGTCCGGCCTATATGTGACTCCAAACCCACGAATATGCTTCCCTTTTAACTGTCTCCTCGGTTCAGTGGCAGTTAGGGATAGCTACTAAATGCCAGTATTGTCACTGATGTGCACATCTGGTAAATGACTAAATAAAGAGTAATGGTTATGAGTCCAGACAATATCCCGATGTTGGTACTGAAGGCTTCCACTCCAGAGCTTCCAGCACAGTCATCAACCCAACAAAAAGCAGGACAAATCCAATCTGACTAATTACTATCTCAATCATCTGCAAAGTGTTGGAAGCTATCACCAACAGTGCTTTCAAGCAACATCTACTCACCGAAGACTTGCTCACTGATCCTCAGTATAGGTTTTGCCAGAACCACTTCATTCCAGACCACATCACAGCATGGGTCCACATATGGACCAAAGAGCTGAATTCTAGAGGTGAGGAGAGAGTGACTACTCTTAATATCAAGGTAGCATTTGACATCTAACATCCCTGGTAGAACTGTAGACAGTGGGAATCAAGGGGATAACACTCCAGTGGAAGATAGCTGTGGTTGTAGGAGGTCCCAGACATCCCTGCAGGAATTCCTTAGGGTGATGTCCTGGGCCAACCATCTTCAGCTGCTTTGTCAATGATCTTCCCTCCATCGTAAGGTCAGAAATGGGGATACCTGCTAATTACTGCACAGTGTTCAATTCCCTTTGCAACTCCTCAGCAAATAAAGCAGACCATGCCAGCTTGCAGCAAGACCTAGAAGGCATGCTGGCGTAGGCTGGTAAGTGGCAAATAATATTTGCACCACAGAAGTTCCAGATAGTGACCATCACCAATAAGACCACCTCCATTTGACATTCAATGGTATTATCATAGCTGAGACCCCCACGTCAACAACTTGGGGGTTACCTTTAAACAGAAAGTCAACTGGATCCGCCACATAAATACCAGGACTAAGAGAGCAGGTCAGGGGCTGGGTGTCTTCATCAGGTGACTCATCTGACACCCTGAAGCCCATCTACCATTTACAAATCACATGTCAGTCATGTGATGGAATATTTTCCATTTGCCTGGACGAGTGCAGCTTCAACAGTGCTCAAGAAGCTTGACACAATCCATTGAAAGCAGCCCATCCTCAAACCTAAATATTCATTCACTCCATCACTGGTGCAGAATAGCTACAGTGTGCACCATCTACAGCTCAGGCTACTCCAACAGCATCTCCCAAACCTATGACCATTACCACGAAGAAGTACAAGGGGAGCTGGAGTACGGGAGCCCGCCCATATGTAGGTCATCCTCCAAATCACACCTATTCCAATTTGGATACTACTGGATCTCCATCATTGTCCGTCTAAGTCCTGGATTTCCCTACCCAACCAGAAGGAGGGCAGTGGTCCAAAAGGTGGCTTATCACCACCTTCTCAATCTCCATGACAACTTTGCCAGTGATGCCCACATCCCAAAAACTGAACTTAAGAGGTATTCCCATGAATAATACCTGTTCCTGGAAGACCTTACAGCCTGTAATATCTGTGAAGTGGCACGTTGAACAAAATTTGGCTGAGTTCTGACCATAAGGAAGCAAATTCAGATCTGTATCAGGAAATGGCAGAAAATTTGATGCGAAAGCTGTTTCCCATCTGAAGAAATGTTTAGTGAAGATCAGCTGTGATCTTACTGAATAGCAGAGCAGGGTTGAGGGGTCAAATGACTACTCCTTTTTTGACTTCTAATGTTCAAACTCTGCAAATTACTCAGGCTCTGAAATTGCTCAATTTGTGTCTCCATTGCTCAATTTGTCTGTCTCACCAGTTCCTGGCAACAGCCACTGGGGATCAAAGTTAATTTAATTGCATGGAGAGTATCAAAACAATGAAAACAGGAGCTGCAATATTATTTGTTATTAGTGATGTATTCAAATGAGCCTCCCATGTCATGATGGACAGATCAAGAGAAGAACCAAAAGGTGCAAAAGTAATTTAATACTCCCAACCTAATGTTGTGAAGACCAACGCCATTGCCCTGAGCCCATCACAAAATCTGTTTCCAAGCCATCATCTCCATTCCTCTCCCTGGCAACTATCCAAGACTGAGTCAAACCCTTTGTAATCTTAGTCATATGGTGACTCTGAAATGAATCTTTGCCCAGTATCCTCGCCATCAGTATGGCTGTCTGCCTTCTTTATGTTACATTGTCCAGCTTCACCGTCTGCCACTCAAACACTCATCCACACCAAGTTACCTCCAGAACATAAACTCATTCAAATCTCTGCCATCCAACTCCTAACATGCATTGCACTACTCACCCACCAATCCAGTGCTTACTGACAATATTTCTTTCCACTATGTTCAAAGGAATGAGTTTCAGAGCAACATGCAAAGAGGAGAAGGGGAGTGGTGAGACAGGAGTCCCAGGTGATTGGTGGACTGAGCCAGTCCTCTTCTCCTCTTTATACTGACCATCTTCCCTCTCCACTCTCAGTTCTGATGCAGGATTTCAACCCAAAACATTGACAATTCCTTTCTTCCCACAGATGCTGCTTGACCCGCTGGGTTCTTCCAGCTGATTATTTGTTGTTTCCACAGGGAATCATTTGTTGACTCATCCTCAGTGCCCAGGAACGGCCTAAGAAGAAGAAGTCTAGGTACCACACACAACCAGTAGCTGTGGATGATTCTTTCTCCCCACAGCTCAGAATGTCGAGGCTCTAGCTACTATTATAATCGAGGTTAACAATATTAAAATAAACAGAATTATGATTTCTCTAGAAATATTACCTAAAGAATAAAATCATATTTTTAAGTACTTTACATAAATCCTCCAATTTGTCTGTAAATATTGTTAGAGATACATTGTTACTTGTACAAGCCAAACTTGCCTATAGAATTCAATTTTTGATCACTTTCTCAATTTTCATTTTAAATAAATTAATTGTGTATACAAAAGAATTGGATCAAAACCTATGACTAAATTCTCAATAATACATTTTGTTGAGACTATATTTTGTCTGTATTATTTGATTCAACTAACTACAATTTATGTTTGAATTTGCTTCAAACCTTCGTCTTTAATGTGAACCTTAAGGGTAATTGAAAGCAAGAAAAGAACTGGCACCTAATTCTCATTCTTGAGTAGGTCAAAGAACCTCTGGCTAAATTTATACTGTTGATCTTGGTTATAACAGACCGTTGTCTTACTATAAACTGTCTGGTACCAAAGTTGCCAACTTTGTATAAACAGAAACATAGACCAGATGGGGAGAGAATCAAAATTAAGACCATGTCTGGAAACACTAAATAGCAGTAGGTCTTGCATTGCCCCAGAGCCAGAATTTCCCAGTTGGCCACCAAAGTACTGCTTATAATTAAGAATATTTAATTCCATATAATTCTTAAGACTTCCAGAAAACTCATAATTTTGGAATCTTAATTTGGATCCAGCCCATAGCTTTCAGTATATTGGAAACAGGCCAGGACCTATATATTGTTTCATCATTACATTGCTGTCACCAACCAGAGAAGCTTTTCAGCTTATGAAAATAAAAGTTTTCTTTAAACCAATAGACTCATCAAATCAGGGTCATCATCTTACAGATGGGAACTCTGGGTTTAAGAGCCTAAATCTAGGATTTTTCCAAACTTGGCTAAATAGTTAATCAACATTTGGCCTAGCATACTAAATTAAATTGGAGCAAAGACTCCATTTTATTCAATGGACCTAAAAAGATGGATCCTAGCTACATATTACTTTGCAAGTTTACAATATTATGTAAATTTTAGAAACAGAATTAAATATCTGATTGAAAACAGACTTTTAGGGAATGTTAGCCTCCACGTATTAAGCAGGCTGAAACTGTGAATATAGTCTTAAAGCCTGGTTACCCAGGTGCACAACATCTATTTTTATTCATTCACATTGTTTTCAGAATGATCAACCAAAAAAAAAGCTAAACTAATAGCAAGCGGAGGAATATTATTTACCTCAACAACATTTGATACTTTGGGGAGTAACCATGAAAATGCCTCCTAAACAGGGCAACTTGTTAACTATTATGAGGACACAAGTTTATATTCCTTATATTGTTTATATTGTTATACACGAGTAATATTGCTCCGCTTACTATTAGTTTACCTTTTTTTGGTTGATCATTCTGAATGAATATATTGTTCCATCATTACATTGCTGTCACTGTCCAGAGAAGCTTTTCAGGTTATTAAAATAAAAGTTTTTTTTTAAACCAATGGACTCATCAAATCAAGGTCATTATCTTACAGATGGGAACTCTGGGTTTAAGAGCCTAAAACTAGTCACTATGTGACTGCTTTGAGTCGGTACACTGGTCCATGTTCAAAGATTCTGCTGCCAGCCTAGATGAGTACGTCACCACCATCATGGACTTTATCAGCAAGTGTGTTGAGGACTGTGTACCAAAGAGGACAATACATGTGTTCCCAAACTGGAAACCATGGATGAAACAGGAAATCCAGTCCCTACTGAAGTCTAGGACAGTAGCATTCAAATCAGGTGACCCTGACCTGTACAAGAAATTGAGATATAAACTCCATAAAGCTATCAGAGATGCCAAGAGACAATACCAGTTCAAAATCAAGTCCCAGACCAGCCATCAGTTGTAGCAGGGCTTACATGTTATAACAGGCTACAAAATTAAGTCAGACAGCATCATTGACAACAGCGCATCCCTTCCCAATGAGCTTAACGCATTCTATGCATGTTTTGAACAGAAAGGGATTGGTATGTCACCGCCAGCCCCAACAGCTTCCAATGCACCTGAACCCACAGTCACCACTGCGGATGTAAGATCAGTCTTCCAGAGAGTAAACCCAGGGAAAGAACCTGGCATGGATGGTGCCCCTGTCCTTAGATCCTGTGCAGATCAGCTGGCGAGGGTATTTGCAGAAATATTTAACCTCTCCCTGCTTCAATCTGAGGTTCCCACCTGCTTCAAGAAGATCACTATCATCCCAGTACCTAAGAAAAACAAGGTAATGTGCCTTAATGACTACTGCCCAGTAGCTCTGACATCCATCATCATGAAGTGCTTAGAGATGCTGGTCATGGCACGCATTAATTCCAGCCTCCCAGACAACCTCAACCCACTGCAATTTGCCTACTGCTGAAACAGGTCTACGGCAGATGCCATCTCCCTGGCCCTACGCTCAGCTCTGGAGCATCTGGACAGTAAAGACACCTATGTTAGACTATTGTTTATTGACTACAGCTCCGCCTTCAATACCATAGTTCCAAGCAAACTTATCACCAAATTCCGAGAGCTGGGACTCAACAACTCCCTCTGCAACTGGATCCTTGACTTCCTAACCAACAGACTGCAATCAGTGAGGATAGGCAGCAACACGTCCAGCACGATTATTCTCTACACTGGTGCTCCACAAGGCTGTATCCTCAGCCCCCTACTCTTGTCCCTATGCACATGACTACATGGCCAGATTCTGCTCTGTCTCCATCTACAAGTTTGCAGATGACACCACCAGAGTGGACCATATCTCAAATAATGATGCGTCAGAGTACAGGAAGGAAGTAGAGAGCTTAGTGACATGGTGTCATGACAACACCTTTCCTCAATGTCATCAAAACAAAAAAGCTGGTCATTGACTTCAGGAAAGGGGGCTGTGTACATGCTCCTGTCTACATCACTGGTGCTGAGGCTGAGAGGGTTGAGAGCTTCGCATTCCTAGAACATCACTAAAAGCCTGTCCTGGTCTAACCATGTAGACGCCACAGCCAAGAAAGCTCATCAGCACCTCTACTTCCTCAGGAGGCTAAAGAACTTTGGCATGTCTCCGTCGACCCTCACCAATTTTTATTGATGTATCATAGAAAGCATCCTATCTGGATGCATCGCGGCTTGGTATAGCAACTGCTCTGCCTGTGATCCAAGAAACTGCAGAGAGTTGTGGACACAGCTCAGCACATCATGAAAACTAGCCTCCCCTCCATGGACCCTGTCTATGCTTCTCACTGCCTTGGTAAAGCAGCCAACATAATCAAAGACCCCACCCACCCCAGACATTCTCTCTTCTATCCTCTATCATTAGACAGAAGATACAAGCACGTACCACCAGGCCCAAGGACAGCTTTGATCCTGCTGTTATAAGAGTATTGAACCGTTCCCTAGTATAAGATGGACTCTTGACCTCACAATCTACCTCGTTATGACTTTGGACCTTATTATCTGCCTGCATTGCACTTTCTCTGTAGCTGTGACACTTTATTCTACATTCTGTTTTTGTTTCACCTTGTACTACCTTGATGCACTGTGTAATGAATTGATCTGTATGAATGGTATGCAAGACAAGATTTTCACTGTACCTCGGTACAAGTGACAATAATAAACCAATTCCAATTCCAACAGACTGCAGATGCTGGAATCTGGAGCAACACACAAAGCACTGGAGGAACTCAGCGGGTCAGGCAGCATCTATGGAAGGAAATGGACAGTCGACGACCTGAAACGTCGACTGTCCATTTCCCTCTATAGATGCTGCTTGACCAGAGAGTTCCTCCAGCACTTTGTGGGTTGTTAACTATCAGTAGAAATACAAAAACATTCTCTGGAGTAAATAATGGTCTCAATCCAACAAATTTATATAACTTTGTTCAGGAAAGTTCAAAGGAGCTAGAAATGTCCCATAGCCCAGTCGTTATAATCCAGCAACTGTGTTGCCAGGAAGGAACATTGTATTTCTGGAACTCAACATCATCCTTTTGTCTTTTTGACTCCGTGTTAACTTTTATTTGATCTTATTTTGTGTCTTATCTTTTGGTAGGTTACAGGTGGTTTTATTAACCAGAAAGGCTACAGTGGGAATGTGTCCTTTATCATAAGCCCATATTCAATTTTACTCAAAATTCTGAATGAAAAAGGTAAAGGAAATCAGGGTCACACCTTGTGCTCCTAAAATTGCATCGAGTAAATTACACAGGGTCTGTGCCGGTTTAGACTGTCATCATTTATAGGAGATCTGCTGAGATATCCATCAGTGGTTGTCCTGCAAAAGAAGATAGAACTACTATTCTGGGGGAAGTTTACAACATTTCAGCTTCCCGAATCTGACTGAAGATTGCAGCAGGTGGGCAGTGGGTTAGGAGGAAAGAACTCGGTTCTCTGACTTACACATTAGCACAATTGTCATGGAAACTGCAAAACAGGAAACAGACTGAAGCCTTCATGCACTTCATCAACTTAAATGCAAGGACTGTATAAGATTGGAGGTCATGTTTACCCTTAGCTTGTACTGCTTCATATTGCCCCAGTGACTTAGTACATTATGAGCAAAACCAGTAAAAATGGTGGAAGCAATGTTATTGGCCTTTTTTGTTAATGTAAAATGTATTTGATCCATAAGAATCGAATGTGTGATAAAAAATTGAAACCATCAATGTACAACTTAATGTGTTAACATGAGAGATGAAGTGCCATCTCACGATAACACTGTGATGGTAAATCTCATACATCCAGGTCAGGGATTGTTGCCCAGATGGGGAACAACTGCATTGCAGGTATAAAATAAAAACATAAATTCTAGAAACACTCAGCAGGTCAGACAACATCTGTGGAAAGAGAAACAGATAATGTTTCAGGTCAATGACCCTTCATCTGAATTGGGAAAGAGAGAAAACAAGTTAGTCTGAAGTTACAGAGAGGATGTGGGAGAGAGAGATGGATAGAATAAAGGCAATGTCTGTGATATGGTGATGCTAGGTTGCCACTGGGATAAGTTGTAAACAAGGGCATCCAATCGATGGGTTAATGGAGAGAATTTGAACAAGGGAACATAAGAGTGAGAACAAGAACAAAGGTAAAAGTTGTGAAATGGAAAATGTTGTGACTGATTAAACTGAGCCACATAGAAGCTGTAAATGGGAGATATAAAAGATTTTTATTAACGCAGCATATCTTCGGGAGAGAATATTTTATACTTTTTTAATACAAAGATAACAATTATCGATTAACTACAATTTCAATGGCTATTGTCACCTAGTTAATTTTAACATTTTGAATGTAGACAAGTAGAATTGAGAATTACGTATCTACAATGGTAGCACATCCCGACCAGCAGAACTCCTTTGAATACTTAAATACTAGTAGCTGGTCCGAAAGCTTCAGAGCACAAACTCCAGACACCTAAGATATACCTCTTTTGTTACAATGTTGAGAATTGGAATTGGTTTATTTTTATCACTTCTACCGAGGAACAGTGAAAAACTTGACTGAAGTACTGTTCATACAGATCAATTCATTACACAGTGCATTGAGGGAGTACAAGGTAAAACAATACAGAATGCAGAGTAAACTGTCACAGCTACAGAGAAAATGTAGTACAGGTAGACAATAAGATGCAAGGTCATAATGAGGTAGATTGTGAGGTCAAGGGTTCATCTTATCGTACTAGGGAACCATTCAATAGTCTTATAACAGCGGGATAGAAGCTGTCCTTGAGCCTGGTGGTACGTGCTTTCAGGCTTTTGTATCTTCTGCCTGATGGGAGAGGAGAGAAGAGAGAATGTCCGGAATGGGTGGGGCCTTTGATTATGCTGGCTGCTTCACTGAGGCAGCGAGAAGTATAGACAGAGTCCATGGAGGGGAGGCTGGTTTCTGTGACGTGCTGAGTTGTGTCCATAACCCTCTGCAGTTTCTTGCGGTCCCGGGCAGAGCAGTTGCCATACCAAGCCATGATACACCCAGTTAGGATGCTTTCTATGGTGCATTGATAAAAGTTGGTGAGTGTCAAAGAGGGCATGCCAAATTTCTATAGGGTCTTGTGGAAGTAGAGGCACTAGTGAGCTTTCTTGGCCGTGGCATCTACGTGATTGGACCAGGACAGGCTATTGATGATGTTAACTCTTAGGAGCCTGAAGCTCTCAACCCTCTCGACCTCAGCACTGTTGATGTAGACAGGTGCATGTACACCGCCCCCTTTCCTGAAATCAATGACCAGCTCTTTTGTTTTGCTGACATTGAGGGAAAGGTTGTTGTCATGACACCATGTCACTAAGCTCCCTATCTCCTTCCTGTACTCTGACTCATCATTATTTGGGATACGGCCCACTAAGGTGGTATCATCTGCAAACTTGAAGATGGCATTAGAGCAGAGTAGGCCACGCAGTCATGAGTGCATTGGGAGTAGAGTAGGGGGCCGAGGACGCAGCCTTGTGGCGCACCAGTGTTGAGAATAATGGTGGTAGAGGTGTTGCTGCCTATCCTCACTGATTGCGGTCTGTTGGTCAGGAAGACAAGGATCCAGTTGCAGAGCGAAGTGTTGAGTCCCAGGTCTCAGAGTTTGGTGATGAGTTTGCTTGGAATTATAGTATTGAATGCAGAGATGTAGTCAATAAACAATAGAGGGATGGCTCCCTAAATATACAACTAGCTAGAATATTAAGTGACAAAACAGACCTGTCCTGAACTGTGCATTAACTGGCAGGGATACGCCTTTAATGATGTGTTAGTACAGGAGATGGCCACTTAATTCTTCTCTGATCTCATCCTGAAGTTTTCAATGACCACCGATTAACATGAACATTCATCTATTGTCTTCCACAGCATAATTTCAATGGGATAGACTCAGAATGTCCCACACCCAGTGATTGGTTTTGATAGCCTTAATGTATAAATTGAAGTTAAGTTGTGAACAGGTTTTATTTCCCGAAGACTGTTCTGCAATCTCTTGTGTCCTCATTTAATTAATATCTGTTCCCCGTAATTTCATAACTCCAGAATAATCCCTAACATACCCTCTTAACTCCAAATGATCCCTAACATTCCCTCATTACTCCAGAATGATCCCTAATGGAGGTCTATTGGGCACACCTGGCAGGTTATGCTGTGCTAATGGAGAGAGAACATAACAAGTGGACTGGCCAGTTCTGATACAGACAGAGAAATGAGTTACCTGAAATTACACAATTTAGTGCTGGGTCCAGAAAACTGCAACGTGCCCAAATGTCAGATGAGGTGCTGCTTCACAAGCTTGTGCCAATTTCTTTATGAATGTGCAGGAGGCCACATTGCAGGTTTGTGAGTGGCTCAGAAATCATATTGTATACTGAGTCAGTGAGAACCCAGATAACGTGACAAGAAAGTACAGCTACTAGAGACATCAAGGTGCAACATGGTGTCAGAAAAGATTGTAAGCATGTTACATCAACTTTAGGTTTGGTTTTGCTTGGAACATTGATTATAGAAGCAAAAGGCTTATGGTGAGCCTTGAAAATGACAGATTGTGGATTCAACTGCTAAAATGGGTTGCTGACAGCAGTGTGACTGGATACCAAATAACTCCATGGAAATAGCACATGGTAATTGTGCGGCAAGTGCTAGACTTTGTTTTCTCCATTAGATAGTACAGCATTGACCTGCATGTTGGATGATGGATCACATAATGCCCCCAGAGGCAAGCAACCTGCCAAACAAGTGGAAGGAATGGAAGGAGGAATTCACTCTCCCTTACGCTGGCAATGGTTAATAAAGAGGGGAAATCAAAAGTGAAGGTGGTGTTGAGTTGGTCACTGAGGCAGAGAGGTCTACTGAACAAACCTGCCTTCCAGTGAGAAGCTGAGAGAGCTATTCTTCAAGATTCTGAGAATTACTGCAACCTTCCATGCATTTAGACACAATTTTTTTTTACCTGTCGAGCAAAAGGGAAACATGTAACACGTAGCTGACTTAAAAAAAAGTGTTGGTTGAAATTTGTGACTTTGCAGTATGTGGAACTTGTTGATCTTTGAGAGGATTTTACATGGAATTCAATATGCAGGAGTGAAGGAGCATCTGTTGACTGTGGTGTGGTAAAGTGTGTCAGTTCCTGCAGAGGCTTGGAGCTGTCCAAAGCCAGAGTTGATGAGCTGAATAGAGTCATAGACTCATACAGCATGAAAACAGGCCCTTCAGCTGAACTCATCCATGCTGAATCTGTTGTGTGTTTGGCCCATGGTCTTCTAAACCTTCCTTATCCATGTACTAATCTGGATGGCTTTTAAATGTTGTCAATGTGCCTGCCTCAACCACTATTTCTGACAGTTCATTCCAAATACGCATCACTCGCTGGGTGAAGAAACTGCCCCTGATGTCCCTTTTAAATCTCTCGCCTCTGATCTTAAACCTATGCAGTGGACACACAGTGGATAGTGGACAACACAATTGTGTTTGTGCAGTCAAACAGAGGCAGAGAAAGGAAAATACAGCAACAGCATAAAGCATGTAACTATTGTGGCAAACTGCATGGCAGAGAAAGAAATGCCCTGCTTATGGGAGGAATGCCACAAATGCAAAAGAATGAATCATTTTTCAGAGAGAGAGAGAGGAAAAGCAGTAACATGCAAAAACAGGATCAGGGTCAAGACCACTTCACATTGTCACACTACAGTTCCCACGAGAGGTCTGAGGGAGAGAATGATGAGATCAAAGTCCTGACATTGAAGCAGAGAGGAAATGGAACAGATGAGCAGAGTAGAGGAGGCCAAGTAAACAACACAGACCTTTGCTACAATGGAAACAGAAAGAAGAAAGGTTCCAGGTGGACATGTAATATCATTCTCAGAGGCTCAAAGGGACAAAGCAAGTGCTAATGAAGTGCCAGTGCACAATTATAGTAGCACTGGGCAAACACAAACTGGAAATGAAAAATCCAAAGAATAGAAAGAAGTAGAAAACAGAAATTGAAGAAAACTGTCTGACAAACCTTGGTGGCTGTGTAGTCCAACAAATGGAACTGATAACTGTACAGACAGAGAGTCTGATGGGAGTACAGGATACTGCAGATGGAAGTTCTAAACTCAACAAGAAGCAGCTGCTGGATGCATTTGCAGGGCAGTTTGAAGGAATTGCAATGCTTCAAAGGAAAATACCATCCAGAACTGGATGAGAATTAACAGCCAGCAGTACCTCCTTCAAAAGCTGATCCAGTAGCTGTCAAAGAGAAGCTGAATGGTGATTTGAAAGACTGAAAGAGGTGGAGATCATTGCATCACTGGATACTCCCATCCTTGTGTATAAAGCTTGATGTGTGTGGATAAGTCAGACAAGCAAAGGATCTGTTTGGCCTGAATTTGGTTCTGAAGAGGAACCATTAACTGGTGAAGGTAATTGGATATATCATGCCAAATATGAGCAGAACAAAAGTATTTCGAGTACTGGATGTTAAGAATGGAACTTGGCACATAGAACTCAAAGCGAGGGGGTGTATCTTTTGGGAGAAATTGATGGCAGAGAAAATCCTTTCAGATCAGCCCACACCTGAAGTGTTACAACAAAGATTGGACAAAGCACTTTAAGGATTTTCTGGTGTATAGACCATGATGGAAGGTACTCTTGTCGTTGGAGAAGAAACTATTGCAGTGGCAGACATGGACCATGGCAGAAGGTTGAGAGCCTCAGTAAAGAGATGCAGAGAGAAGCAGTTGAAGTGATACCCGCAGAAACTAAATTTCAAATGGAATTTCTTTCATGGATGCATGGCCACTATAGAGGGGTTCCAAGCAGATCCAGCAAAGGTGAGGGCAATGATCGAAGGGCAGAGCCCAGCACATGTTGCTAGGATCCGATGCTTCCCAGGATGCAACAAGCACCAAAGCAAATTCCAGCCCCATCCATGTAGGTATATGAACCACTGAGACACTGATGAGCTGACAGTTTCTCAGACCGGAGACCTGTGTCTAGCGGTGTGCCACAGGGGTTGGTGCTGGGACCTTTGTCATTTGTAATTTATATGAACGACTTGGATGTGAATGTACAAGGCATGTTTAGTTAGTTTGCGGATGACACTAAAATAGCTGGTGTTGTAGATAGTGTAGAAGGTTATGAAAAATTACAGGGGGATCTTGATTAGCTAGGTATGTGGGCTGAGGATTGGCAAATGGCTTTCAATCCGGATAACTGTGAGGTATTGCATTTTAGGAGATCAGACTAGGGTAGGACTTATACAGTGAATGGTAGGGCCCTGAGCAGTGTTATGGGACAGAAGGACCTAGGAGTGCAAGAGTGTAGTTTGCCGAAAGCAGCATTAGAAATGGATAGAGTGGTGAAGAAGGCATTTGGCACTCTGGCCTTCATTAGTCAGGGCATTGAGTATAGGAGTTGGGAAGTTATTTTTCAGTTGTACAAGACGTTGGTGAGGCCACAGCGGAGTATTGTGCATAGATTTGGTTGCCCTGTTATAGGAAAGATGTTATTAAACTAGAAAGAGTGCAGAAAAGATCTACCGGGATGTTACGTGGACTTGGGGGCCTGAGTTACAAGGAGAGATTGCATAAACTAGGACTTTATTCACTGGTAGATGCATATCAGATCACGAGAGACATAAGCAGGGTGAAAGAACATGGTCTTTTTCCCAGAGAGGGGGTGCTAAAAACAAGAAAGCATAGGTTTAAGATCAGAGGTGAGAGATTTAAAAGGGACATCAAGGGTAGCTTCTTCACACAAAGGCTCAGAATCAGAATCAGGTTTATTATCACTGACATACGTTGTGAAATTTGTTGTTTTGCGGCAGCAGTACAGTGCAAGATATAAACACATAAGAATCACTATGAGTTACAAAATTAAATAAATAGTGCAAAGGAGTAATAACGAGGTAGTATTCATGGGTTCATGGACTGTTTGGAAATCTGATGACAGAGAGGAAGAAGCTGTTCCTGAAATGTTGAGTGTGGGTTTTCAGGCTCCTGTACCTCCTTCATGGTAGTAACATGAAGAGGGCATGTCCCAGGTGGTGAAGGTTCTTAATGATGGATGCTGCCTACTTGAGACATCGCCTCTTGAAGATGTCCTCGATGGTGGGGAGGGTTGTGCCCATGATGAAGCTGGCTGAGTCTACAACCCTCTGCAGCCTCCAGTTGCAGGGGGAGCTACAGAGACCCAAGTTTGAAGCTTGTTAATTAGTACTGAGGGCATGATGGTGTTGAACGCCGAGCTGTAATTGACAAACAGCAGCCTGACTTATGTTTTCCTGTTGTCTAGCGGCTCCGAAGCCAAGTGAAGAGCAGTGAGATTGTGTCCGCTGTAGACCTGTTGTGGTGGTAGGCAAATTGCAGCAATTTGTCCTTGCTCAGTCAGGAGTTAATTCTAGCCATGACCAACCTCTCAAAGTACTTCATCACAGTAGGTGTGAGTGCTACCAGGCAACAGTCATTGAGGCAGCTCACCCTGCTCTTCTTGGGCACCGGTATGATTGATGCCCTTTTGAAGCAGGTGGGAACTTCCAAGTGCAGCAGTGAGAAGTTGAAGATGTCCTTGAACACTCCATCCAGTTGGTCAGCACAGATTTTCAGTACTCTGCCAGGTAAACCATCAGGGCCTGATGCCTTGCAAGGGTTCATGCTTTTGAAGGATGTTCTGACGTCAACCTCCGAGACAGAGATCACCAGGTCGCCAGATGCTGTGGGGATTCGCACAGGTTTAGTGTTATTCTCCCTTTCAAAGCATGCATAATAGGCATTGAGCTCATTGGGGAGTGAATCATCACTGCCATTTATGCTGTTAGGTTTTGCTTTATAGGAAGTAATGGCATACAAACCCTGCCACAGCTGTCATGTGTCCAATTGTATCTCTAACTTCACACAGGATCGCTTTTTCAGTCTCACAACAGCCTTCCGTAGGTTGTGCCCGGACTTCTTGTCGGGTTCTGGATCACCGTCTTCAGTGTCGCAGATCTAGCCCTCAGCAGACTGCGAATCTCCTGGTTCATCCAGGGCTTCTGGTTTGGGAAAACTCACTATGTTCTCGATGGCACACACTCATTTATGCAGGTCTTGATGAAGTCAAAGTCTTGATGATCACAACACTCACTGCAAGAACTGCATGCAACTATTATGTGAGGATGACCAGCAAAGCAGCTGGAGCTCCCTTGTGGTCCTGCCCTGCCCTGTATTTCCACTTTTGAGCTGAGATACACTTTTGAGCTGAGATCAGCACTTCTAAGGGATTGCTTTTCAGAGCTTAAGGAGTGGTAGCAACATAACCTCTGAGGAAAGAAACATTGCAGCACATAAACTTATCACATCTAGGGGAGAAGAGCTGTTATCGAGAACTTGTGAATTATTGCACTGACCAGATTTGAATGCAAAAGTGAAAGATTTCACATAAAAATGTAATGTAGGCATGTCAGTGGGGGCAATGGAAGCCCAAGCTTGAAGATGAGATGGTGATAGACCTCGGGTAAGGGTGGATGCAGATACCCATAAGTCAGTAACTATCTAGTAACAGCCAATCATTCTTGGAAATAGGTGAGTTTGATTTAACCACATCTTCAGGCATCCTGAAGGTTTTTTTGTCCAGATTCTGTGTTTCACATGTGGTTGTCAAGACAATGGCTCACAATTCACTTCAGGTGACTTTACAAGGCTTTCGTTGTGTGGGAACTCACCCATCCACAGTCCAATGGAAAGACAGAAGAATGCACTAAAAATAATCAAGTTACCTCTGGGGAAAAAGCAGGACAGCCAGATGCATACCTCAGTCTCTGGGAAAATAGGAATACATCAACACCAGGGTTTACCTGCAATCCAGCCCAGAACCACCAAACCTGAACCGTATTGGCAACAGCTGTAAGGTTGCTGAAGTTTAAAATTCCAACTGGAGGAATCAGAGGAAGAGAGAAGGAAAAGCAAGCTTCCTACTAAAACAGGACATCTAAGGAGATAGCAGCTTTTAAATCAAATGATATAAAAATCCAGCCATGACATCAACAAGAAAGATAGTGGAACAATGCAATCACCAAACAGTTGTCATGACCTGGCTTTTACATCAATAGTGAGAAAGGTGTTACATACCGCAATTGGCATCATCTGAGGAAGGCCGCGGGATAAATGTGGGAGACTGAAGCCAATGATGAGCTTACAGAAGATATATCACAACCCCTGCTATAGAACAAGAAAGCTGTAGCTCAACCAGGCCATGGTGGACAATAACCTGATCTGGGACAATTGTTCACAGCCAAATCATCTTGTGGTCTTTGAGCTGTGTATATATGTTGCATTGGAAGCCAGCTGAAAGCATACTCAAATGGCACAGCGGTATATGGTAAGAAGTAGTTTAAGTTGCATAGATACTCCCATACTGACATCTCTATCCATAGCCTCCTCTACTTTCACGTTGAGGTCAGGCGCAGGTTGGAGGAACAACACCCCATATTCCGCCTTGGGAGTCTCCAACCTGATGGCCTCAACATCGATTTCTCTAACTTCTGGTAACTCCATCCCTTCTTTTTCTTCCCTGACTCCTTTGTCTTCCCTTATTCCTACCTTCCCCACCTTGATGACCTGCCCATCTCTTCTATCCTTTATTCCATGGTCCACTGCCGTCTCCTACTGTATTCCTTCTTATTCAGCCCTTTGCCTCTTCTACCTATCACCTCTCAGCTTATTACATCCTCCCCCTTGCCCCACCGACCTACCTTCCCCCTCTCACCTGAACCCACCTATCACCTGCCTGTGTGTGCTCTTCCCCCTCCCCCGACCTTCTTATTCCGGCTTCTGCTCTCTTCCTTTCCGGTCCTCGTGAAGGGTGTCAGCCCGAAGCATTGACTGTTTATTTCCCTCCATAGATGCTGCCTGACCTGCTGAGTTCCTCCAGCATTTTTTGTGTATTGCACAGATACTAATATGAGATTTATTGGAATTCTCTATTCTAACAAATGTTGAATTCAGAAAAATCCTGAACAATTATGAATGGATGAAAGAGATGTTGCACTAGCTCATTGGTATTATCAGAATTGTAAGCTTCCAATATTTCCCGGTCATTGGTTATTTCCAAGATGGAAGATGGCCGTGTTGCAGGCTTGTAGCTCAGAATTAATCTTAGCATCAGATTCGCCAAGAACCCAAAGAACATAACAAGAAGTAACAAGAAAGGATAGCCACTGGAGGCAGCATAACAAAACAGATAAAAGTGTAGAAAAATATTATCTCAAATAACATTGTTTTACGACTCCACACAAGCTCCTTCTATTTACCCAGACTCTGTGTAATAAATGAACTGATTCATCTTTGGACTACTGAGGTTTTAGAAAACATATTGTGATCTGGGGAGATCAGTGGAAATGAAGAAAATGGCTTGAGAGTTTAAGATGCAGTAAATCTATCATCACCATCTCAGGGTCAATATGATACTGAGGACAAGCAGAGTCATTTATTAAACTTAAGTAAAGAAGCATAGATTCAAACCTACAGCATTCTCACATGTCTCCCAAGACCCAAGTGCTTATTTCTTAGCAGTTCATTATTAGCACCACCAAAAACTTCACACATACGTGGTTTTGGTATTCTTAGCCTGCTACTGGTGCCTACACCACTTCCCAGCCTAACTCACTAAAATTTGGATCTGGTTTCACCTACCCATGTCCTGTGCAGGACTGATGTTTTCCCTTGGCTACCTACGTTTATAATGGGCTGGCAACTGAATTACCGCTGGCTTTGCAGAGGTTCTGTCTAGGGATTTTAATAAAGAACAAAAGACTAGAATTCCTAATGCAGTGATAGAAAGACGTCACTTGAGTTTGCAAAATTACAGTGAGTTTAATGTAACAGATGACACCTTCTCAATCTATCGCTCGATGCTATGAGCTGAATCCTGCTCATGATTGTCCTAGGGGTCAACCTGCTAATGAGAAGATGACATGATGTGACCAACTAGGTTACCCTTCCCTGACTGTACCCTCTGTCTTAGTGGTCCACCTGTTGACATCTGCTGGTGACTTACCAGGTCACCCTTCCTTATTGTAGAGTCCTTGTGACTGGGAGGTCTTAATTTTAAAGTAAAACCCCACTATCCCTAAGCAACAGTAATTGCAAGATTCCCCTTTGATCTACTGCTACAATTTGCATTTCCCCCCAACTCTTCCTGGCCTGAACAAATACGGTTTGGCTCTCTCCACCTCAGCTGTATGGTATCTCTGCCTGTTGTTCTCAGTATGTTACAAACACATAATTCTGAACTGTCTCTTAAGTGTTAAAGAAGCAAAGGTGAGTTGATGAGCAATTGAGAACTATAAGTTGAAGAACTACAGTGAAATAAGGAAAGGTGAACAGGGACTACAGGGATTGTTCTGTTGAGATCCACCAGGATCTGATTGGTTGAGTGGCCTCCTGTGTTGTAATAAGTAAATTAATAAATTACATTCCAGGTGATCAAACACAGTTTCGATAATTACAGTGGATTACACTTTACACTTCAGTGGGTTTTGAGGTGGGAAGCAATATCGATGGAATTACACAATCACAATGAGGTTGCATTTCAGGTGGGAAAAATATAACAATTTAATTATCTGCACCTGTAACTCTTAATTGAAATTAGCTAACCACATATTGACATGAAATTCCTTATGTAAATAAACAGATCCTGCAGAGACAGAGCGGGGTTTTCCAATACAGTACATAGAACATAGAACATAGAACATAGAACAGGAACATGCTCTTCTGCCCATGATGTCTGTGTCAGCCAGTATGCCAGTTTAAACTAATCCCACCTGCCTGCAAGTGGTCCCTTTCCCTCCATTCCCTACCTGTTCACATGCCTGTCTAAATGCCCTTTAACTGTTGCTATTGTATCTACCTTCACCACTTGCAATGGCTGCATGTTCCTGACACTTACCACTCTCTGTGTAAAAAACTTGCCTTGTAAATCTCCTCTAACCTTTCCCCCCTCACCTTAAAGTGATGCCCTCTAGTATTTGACATTTCCACCCTGGGAAACAGAAGCCTATATCTACCCCTCATTTTATAAGCTTCTATCTGGTTGACCCTCAGCCTCCGACACTCCAGAGAAAACAATCCAAGTCTGTCTAACCTCTCCTCTCAGCTAATACTCTCTCCCTATACTCACCCCTCCCAAGTCCCTCACTCTTATGGAATGTTGTTCTCTCATGGAATGTTGGGATGTTATACTTCTGGTCAATTTCTGGATTTGCGGGCTACATCTATCTCTACCATTCAGCCACCTGGCTTTATCAAAGTGGGTTCAGTTAGCCACTCTTCCTGCATTGACCCAAAGAATCTTAAATTCAATCTAACTGGATTGGGCAATATTCAGATATCCATGGCAGCTGACATCAACGGGAACGAGGGACTCAATTGGAATAGGGATGTGCCAGTGAGACACCCAAACCCAGTTCATGACATTCTCCTCAGATGGTAAAGAGTTGGGCTCTCAGCCTCAGTATTGGCTTACCTTCAAGGAGCCACTGGAGGATGCCAAAGGCAAGACATAAACCCTTATAACTTAGCTGAATAAGAAGCAAGGAAAAACATGGGTGCTCTTCCTGGCTCCACAGTAGCGCTTCAGGGTGTCCATCCTCAACCATACCTTGGGAAAAGTAGGAGGAAAACAGGAGAGAGGTGAAGGCAGGCCTGCGACATCCCATGGTTGTGCAAGAGACAATTTTTCCCCATTATTACCAGCAGCACCATCCTTGGTTTCCCCTTCCCCAATTTACAGACGGCTTCTCATTATGATGCACCTTCTATTCAACTCTTCGATGATCTCCCAACTTATGGCTCTTGGCCACTTGCCTGGATTTCTGAATTGACACACAGCCCAAACTAGCAACAGTGTTGTTCCACCCTGTCAAATCTTTCCACTTTGTCTTTGTCATTCATTTATTGCCGTTCTCCTGTTTATAACAGTGTTGGCGTGCTTCCATGACCACCAACATTTTTAAATTACCCGTGATAGATCTCAGCCTTTCCCTCCTGCCTGCACAATCTAACTTGAGATCTCTATTTGCACAGTGCTCGGCTGTGGGTGTTTGATGTGACTGTCTGACTGCAGAATCTATATTATTTTCAAAGGGTCAGGGAGCAATCATTGTGCACATTGTCAGCCCTAATAAGTACTTACTCTTGGCTCACTCACAAAGCAGTTTAAGCAGCATTTCCAGTTTGGTTTGAACTTCTCTTGAACAACAGCCACAATGGCTGGTGCATGACAGTTTGAAGCTCAGTTCATGTCCTTGCTGAAGCAGCAGGCAGATTATCTTGGATCCAACATGAGATATAAATCAGATCTTTGCCAAAGAATTTTAATCCAAAATTGTACATCTACGCAGAAGGAAGTATAAATGACATGCTGTTTACTTCAGACTCTGTGTTCAACATTAAAATAGAAATCTCCACCTGGCACTTAGAATCATCAATAAACCTGTCCACAGCGATATACTTCTGTTCTTCTGCTTGCTTTGATTTCACCTACCGATTTGTTTTCTGTGAAGGAAAAGGATGAGCAAGCTTGTCTGAAATATACGCAACAGTCATTATTTTGTTCCTTTCTATTCAAACCACTTTATTAAAGAAGTACGGTAATTTTATTTTCTTCTACCTCCTATCTCTATCTTGTCATTTCTGAGCATTTAGCAAAACAGGTGTGAAGTTGGTGGGTTGGCTGCATGCAGGGATTAGGCTGTTCCAAGGCTCAGCTCTCGCTAATGTGCCCCAGTGAGCTGTTGGAAGGTAACTCTGGGGGGGCTGAGAACCAGTCCACTATCTCAGGGAGCTAGCCAGGAGGAAGAGGCCATCATGGAATTCGTTGCAGTGGAGGAAGTCAATCTCACATGGACTAAAACTGTTTAGAGAACTTTCTGAGAGCCCAATTGGAACATTAAAAACCAGTTGAAAGCTTCCTGAGCTGAATTTTGACCCTCTTTATAAAACTGCTTAATGCTTACCTATTTATTTTTCAAAATCTGTGGATCATGGCCAAAGCCAGCATTTATTACCCATCCACAATTGCCCTTGAGAAGGTGGTTGGTGAGCTACCTTGATGAGCCATCTCAGTCCTTCTGGTGAAGATATCACAAAATGCTTTTGGGATTTAGAACCAATAATGATGAAGGATTGACAATATTTTTCCAAGTCAGAGTGGGGTATGACTTGGAGGAGAACCTGCAGGTGATGGTCATAGAGCCATGGAGTCATACAACACGGAAACAGGCAACTGGTCCATGCGGAACAAGATTCCCATCTAAGCTAGTCCCATTTGTCTGTGTTTGGCCCATATCCCTCTAAACCTTCCCTGTCCAAGTATCTTTTAAATGTTGTTAACGTACCTACCTCAATCACTTCCTCTGGCAGCTCATTCCATATAGTGACTACTCTCTGGGTGCAAAAGTTGCCCCTCAGGTTCCTACTAAATCTTTCCCCTCTCACCTTAAACCCATGCCCTCCTAGTTCTTGATTCCCCAACCCTGGGAAACAGACCATGCGCATTCACACTATCTATGCCCCTCATAATTTTATACACCTCTATAAGATCACCTTTCATACTCTTACGCTCCAATGAAAAAAGTCCCAACCTGCTCAACCTCTCTCAAAAACCCAGTCCCCTCAAGTCCCAGCAACATCCTCGTAAATCTCCTCGGCACTCTTTCCGGCTTACTGGCATCTTTCCTATAGCAGGGTGACCAAAACTGAACACAATATTCCAAATGCAACCTCACCAGCGTCTTGTACAACTGCAACATAACTTCCCAACTTCTATACTCAATGCCCTGCAGGTGATGGTGTACCCAAGCCTCTGCTAACCTGGTCCATCTTGGTGGTAGAAATCATGGGTTTGTGATGTATGGTTGGAGAGACCAAGGTGGTACACAATACAGCCACTGTGCACTGGTGGTGGGGGGAGTGAATGTTTAGGGTGGTTGATGGGGTGCCAATCAAGTGGGCTGCGTTGTCCTCGATGGTGTCGAACATTTGCAGTGATGTTGGAGCTGCATTCATCCAGGCAAGTGGAGAGTATTCTATCATACTCCTGACTTATGTCTTGTAGATGGTGGAAAGGCTTTAGGGTGCCGGGAGATGAGTCTTTTGCTGCATGATGCTCATTTCAGAGTCAATCACATTTGTGGTTGGTGGGGGGGGGAGGGTATGGGTCTGAATTCACATATCAGCCTGACCAGATATGGGTGGCCCATGAAATACATTAGGGAACAAGACAGATTTTCACAACATAAAATCAAGTTGTATTTTTTGAAGTCATCATTACTAAAGCTTACATGGATAAGAAAGGTTTAGAGGGATACGGGCAAAATGTGAGAAAATGGGGCTAGCTTAGATGGGATTCTTGGTCGGCATGGACCAGTTGGGCCGAAGGGCCTGTTTCCATGCTCTATGACTCTATGACTCTAAGACTTCTAATGGTCATAGAGTAATACATTATGAATCTGAGTTTAAATTCCACAGCTGCTGTGTTGAAGTCTTAATGCTTCTCCACCCATTGTTATAGAAAATTGCAATTAGGGAGTGTGGGAGCAGAGCCAAGTAGATTATGACTGCCATGGGAGTCCTGTTTGGATATTTAAGCATATTCAACCACTTATAATCAACAGGCAGGCACTGAGCGGCTAAGCTATCCCACTGCCCTGATTTACAGGCTTTCTTGCTTTCTTGCACATCAGATAAGGAATAGGCAAGAAGCAGTTGAAAATTGCCCTCTATTCATCATGGGCCTGACAACATAGTTCTCTGATATATTAAAGCTGAAGAAGTGATGAGAACAATCAGACTGATATTTGTCAACTTTCTTGCACAGATCCATAGTATTCTGCTGCCTTTTGACATTCAGCAACCAGCAAAGTTCACCTGAGCAAGGCAGAAGAGCTGGATTTCAACAACTCTGCAGCTTGGAGTCCCAGTATTCAGACTACCTGAGTTACCCTGTTTTTTTTTGTCCCTATGTCCAAATGCAGAGAAGAAGAGCAAATGTTAACACTGTCATGTGTCTAAAAAGAAAATAGATCAATAATACTTCTCAGCTCCCATTTTCATATCATTTTATCCAGTGTATACAATAAATGAAATCAGATTGTAAGTGAGGATGAATAAATATCAGAAGAATAACCCATTTCTTGCCTGTGCAAAGAATCTCCCTAACTCTTGGTCATCTGCTTTCGCTGTCTGAAGACCCAGAGGAATGAGACTTGATCGAGAGGAATGAAAGGTGTTCGCTTGAAAAATAACAAGGTCAGCCCCACAGAGGTTCAGAAGTGACTCTGGAGCTCCACCGCCCTACCCCCATTACTTCATCACTTCCTTCATCCCAAGAAGGGTGGATTGCAGGCTTTGGTGCCTTTCAGAGTCTTCAGGATATAATAGCTGCCAATGCCATTCAGCTGATTGGAGGACAAACTTATCCAGGACTCAAGGCAATGATCCTGGGTGAAGGTGACCTCCAGGAGATGTAAATTAAGCAGAGAATTCTGGAAATACTTGGCAGGTCAGGCCGCATCTGTGAGAAGAGAAGCAGAGATGAAGTTTCAGGACAAGGACCCTTCGTCAGGAGATGACCGTTTCTCGAAGAGCAGCACATGCGAGGCATTCTGTTTCAAGCATTCCCACCCACCCATCACATCTCAGAGCCCTGAAACTTGATCTCTGCCATCAGCAGAGTGTCATAGAGTCACAGAGAGATGCAGCATGGAAACGGGCCCTTCAGCCCATCGAGTCCACACTGACCATCAACCATCCACCTGGAATCACACAGGTAGATCTTGCAAAATTGCATTCTAAAAGAGTGTGATGGAATTAGTTACAACTGTGAAAGAAAGATCATTTTTCAAGTGATTATTTATGGAGGATGCAAAGACTTGCTGCAGCAGGTAGGGACAAAGAAGCCTGATGTTGCACAATGATGTGAAGTGGGTGACGGTAGGTAAGCAACCCATTTTATACTTCCTCTTCCACCCAGTCCTGATGCAAGGTTTCAACCCGTAACATTGACAATTCCTCTGCCCCCCACAGATGCTGCTCATCCTGCTGTGTTCCTCCAGCAGATTGTTGTGGTACTTCTCCCCATGTTTACTTTCATACAAGGGAGCCCTTTCCCTTCCTTGTGCCACAGAATGAAAAAACCTTGAGTCTCCTTCAACAAGACCACACCTGATCCTAGTGGAGGCATAGACAGTACGCATCTTGACCAAGTCAGACCAAAGACAGCAATTCAGCATCCTTTGACATTGTGAGTCCTTACCTTGTAAAAGAGCCTCGTGCCCAACTCCGAGAGTTGATCAGTGAACCTGCTGAATGTTGCTGTGGAGGTGGTTATATTGGGAATGGGGCAAAGCCAACAATTTTCCTGGAGCTAGGGCTACATTTCCACCAGTTCTGAAAAAAGACGGTTCAATCCCAAACCCCATCCTGATCAATTCAGCCAAGAACTTAAAGCTCCCTGCAAAAGACATCACTACACATAGGAAGACATTTGCCCTCATGGCTATGTGATGTTTAAAACAATCATGCACTGAAAGGAAATTAATCTCCTACTAGTCCCAGCTCATTTATCAACCGCTGCCTTGCTTCAAATGACCTGCCCAAATGTTCACCAGACGTAGCCCACTGACTTGATTCTCAGCTAATACGGCCTTCAGCTGACCCCAGATTAGACTTCTTCAGCCTGAGTATTTCGTCATAGTCATTCCAAGTTACTATTATCCGTGGCTGTATTTCTCAAGTGCAGTATCAGAGGAGGAAACAGTTTTTTCTAAAAGTTAATGATAAGAAAATTGGCCACCTGGGAGAGAAACAGCCCCACATCCTTCATGATATGAAATGCCTATAGGTGTCATACAACCAGACATAAATAATACTCATATTCTTGATGTCTCAGTGCAGACCATGGGCCTTGTGCTCTTTGAGGCTTTTAAGCAGGATGATCCAGAAAATTTACAATAGAGATAAGTACCTTATAACAACTAAGGCTCAAAGTAACATCACTTTCTAAACATTTGTCTTGGCCATTGCTTTTACTGTGAGGGTGGTTTCAACATATTTTGGATTGTCAAATGATAAATGCATATGACCAGACTACATCTTGCAAGGCAAGTTTACTTTTCCCCGGAGACAATGTACTTCTGCAATTGTAATGCTGTTCAGTGCAATGCAACCCTTCCCGTTCAACATAGGGACTGGAAAAGTATGACAATGACGTGCTACACATCATGCTCTTACTCTTGATCTGCACTTAAGTAAGATAACTGTTGTAAAGCTACGTATTGGGACAAAAACATCTCTCCTGCAAACAGCAATTAACATAGAACATAGAACACTACAGCACAGTACAGGCCCTTCAGCCCACAATGTTGTGCCGACATTTTATCCTGCTCTAATATCTATCTAACCCTTCCCTCCCAGATAGCCCCCCATTTCTCTGTCATTCATGTGTCTATCCAGAGTCTCTTAAATGTCCCTAATGTATCTGTCCCCACAATCTCTGCAGGCAGTGTGTTCCACGCACCCACCACTCTCCGTGTAAAAAACTTACCCCTGACATCCCCCTTATACCTTCCTCCAATCGCCTTAAAATTATGTCCCCTCGTGTTAGCCACTGTCGCCCTGGGAAAATGTCTCTGACTGTCCACTCGATCTATGCCCCTTATCATCTTGTACACATCTATTAAGTCACCTCTCATCCTCCTTCTAGATACATAGAACAGTACAGCACATGAACAAGCAGTTCAGCCCAACAATGATGCCAATTTAAACTAATCTCATCTGCCTGTTTATGTCCCTCTATATCCCTTCATCTCTCTATATCCCTCTATTCCCTGTCTGTTCTTGTACCTGTCTAAATAACTATTAAACATTGCTATCATGTTCCACTGCTTTCCCTGGCAGCGGGCTTCAGACACCCACCACTTTCTGTGAACAAAAAACTTGCCTTGTAAATCTCCTTTAAACTTTCCCTCTCTCACCTTAAAAGCTATGCCCTTTAGTATTTAGTTGATATTGTAGTTGGAGAATTCAGGGAGGTGGACAGTGAAATTCTAGAACAAATTAGCACTGAAATGGAGGAGATGTTCTATGTCTTAGCAGTTTGAAAGGTGGATAAAATTTCCCCGGCATAATGAGATTTATCCCAGGCCGCCAAGAGAGGTAAGAGAGGATATTGCTGGGGCTCTGACAGAAATTTTTAAATCTTTTTGAGCCACATAAGAGGGCTGCAGATGACTGAAGGACAGCAAATTTGCACCTTTATTCAAGAAGGGCTGGAGGGATAAGCCAGGTAAATTACATATCTATGCTATGTCAGTGGTATGGAAGTTATTGGAAAATTCATGATTAATCTACATTTGCAGAGGCAGGGGTTAATTAAGGACAAACAGCATTGATTTGTTAAGAGGAGATATCATCTGACTAATCTCCAAAGAGAAAAGCCCTAGCTCACCCAACCTATTAATTAATGCTAAGTAACTGTTTAAATTTTAAATCTGCGATTTGTAAATATTTAGTTAAGCGTAAGATACCAAAGGATTTGCAGCAAAGGTAAATAAATGGAGTTAGGCTATTGATCAACAACTGAATAGTGGGGCAGGCACAGGGACCCAGCAGCCCACTCCCAGTCCTATCTACCAACGTCCCTATATTTCTTCTCCATTGAGTCTGCTTTTATCGTTATGAGGAGAGAATTGAGAAAAATTAGTTTTCTCAGTGAATGGAGAGGACGAGATGTGGAGTCAGAAACTCTCACCATGTTTAATAAGTCCTCAGAAGAGCCATCAGAATTGGGAACTGAGATTAACCCAAATTCAGTTTTTGACAGGGCTGGAACCGAAAGCCATATAATCTCCTTCTGCACTATATTTTCCAGTGTTCCATATCCTTAGGTGCCATATTAATGTAAATGGATCTTGTTGCTCAATACTTGATATCAGATATAAACTGAGATTTTGAGTGTGCTGGTATTCTCATTGCAATGGATTGACAGTCAGTCTTTTAATCAAGTAATCATTACAGTTTATCCGCTTTATATGCTTTATTTTACATATTTGAATAAAGACTCTTTTTAAATTAACTTGACTTAACATCATCATTCTGGAGTTACTTGGGACAAATGGATTACAATTACAAGTTCCTGGTGTAAAGTAAGCTACATTCTACTCAGACACTGGTAGGCTTTTCTGGCTGGGAGATGTGGAGCTCTTTTGCCAAATATGTGCTCTATGGCCAACTCAAGAAATGCCTGCAGCCCAGAGCTCTGTTACGCTGATAAGGTCAAATAAGGTCTCAAGGATTTCAGCATTCCCGCTGACAACTGGGAGCACCCACTCCACAAGAACTCAGACTGGAGAATTCAGTCAGGCTGATGCAGTCAGCATGCAGGACCACGAGGGAACCCAGACTGAGGCCGACGGATGAGCCAGGATGCAGAGTGTGGTTCAACTTTCATCTGTTAATTGATCCTGTGGCCATTGTGGGAAGTTCTGCCCCTCCTCACACATTGGGCTCTTCTCCACAACCTCATGAAGCACCACTGACCGACATCTCCTTTCACCACTGTCACAGCTCTTTTCACCTTAAAGTCAGCAGGTTGTGAATTCAAGTTGTTCTGCAGGATTTGAGCATGTAAAGCACAGCATTATTAGTTATTTCATTCTTTAAGTAAGATACTGGTCCAATTTTTGTTCTGGTGGAAATAAATTAAAGTAATTGAAAAGCAGAACAGATCTCTCAACATCCTGGCCCATTTTTTCCTCAATGAACACTAATAAAAACTTAACCAATTATTTTATTTCTTATTCTTTGTAATTTGTGAGATATTGCTGTTTACAAACTGAGTGTCAGAATTATTTCATTAAAATGGTAACACTAACTGGGCTTCCATAGGAATCGATTGGATGAAAAGTTCTTTGGGAAACTCTGAAGGTGGGATATGACACCATTTGTAATTGGTAATTGGTTTATTATTGTCACATATAATGAGATACAGTGAAAAACTTTGTTTTGCATGTCATCCATACAGATCATTTCAAAACATAAGTACATTGAGGTAGTACAAAGGGAAAAACAATAACAGAATGCAGAATATAGTGTTACAGCTACAGTTACAGCAAAAGTGCAGTGCAGGTAGACAAATAAGGTGCAAGGGCCAGGGTAGGTAGATTGTGAGATCAAGAGTTTATTTTTATTGTACAAGAGGTCCATTCAGGAATCTTATAACAGCAGGCTAGAAGCCGTCCTTGAGCCTGGTGGTACATGTTTTCATGCATTTGTATCTTCTGCTCGATGGAAGGGGAAGGCAAAAAGAGAATGTCTGTGGTGGGAGGGGTCTTTGATTATATTGGTTGCTTTCTTGAGGCAGCAGGAAGTGTACACAGAGCCCATGGAGGGGAGGCTGGTTTTCGTGATGGACTGAACTGTGTCCACAGCTCTCTGTAATTTCTTGCAGTCTTGGGCAGAGCAGTTGCCATAACAAGCAATCAAATTTACTTTCAGAGGTATGGAGTAAACATTCAAATTAGTGCTGCTTGTGTTGAGGTAGGTTCCTTTAAGACCATGGAAGAGCTGTGTGGAGAATACTACACCCAGATATGTCTAAGTTACCTCAGAAATTCATCTAAAGCTAGCGGCTCTCCAGTCTGTATAAAATGACATGCACTTTGATAGCTTGAAATAAAAACAGAAATGCTAGAAACACTCAGCAGGTCAGGGACCATCTGTGAAAGAGAAACGAGTTACATTTCAAGAAGACCTTTCTCCAGAGTTTGCAATGTAAGCAAACAGATAACTTGACCTGTAATCAGTAAGTTTGCAACCAATGCTCAGCATGAAGCAGACAGGGGATGAGAAATCGAATTCATTTTTTTAATGCTATTAAAACAGCATCGTGGGTCACCATATTGCTCATTGTGAAGGTTACATGAGGGGTGAGAAATTCAATAGTAACATTTGCAGAACGAGCTTGTCTGTTTTCTGCATTGTGTTGTGCTGAAACTAACATGATCAGTTTGAGCATGGCTTTCCCACGGATGTGCTGCAAGTTCCTGCAGCTGTCAGCATTTAGCCCAGCAGGTGCAATTTCTGTTGCAGCTCTTAAAGGGACATACGGCAAGAGCCACTGGGGAATTTTTTTTTAGTTATTTACATTTTAGGACTTGGACATCAATGGCAAGGACAGAAGTTATTGCCCATCCCTAGCTGTACTTGAGAAGGTGCTAGTCAGGCCAACCGACAGTAATCCATCATACTCCTGACGTGCCTTATGAACGATGGAGAGGGTTTGGTAAATTGCTCGGCACAACATGCCCAGCTTCTCTTCTGCTCTTATAACCATAATATATATAGATGGCTGATCCAGTTGCATGTTAATTGCATTAGCATGGCCGAGACCCCCAAGGATTGGGATCATTGCCTGGTACTTCTGTGGCCAAATGTAACTTGTCACTTATCAGCCCATGCCCAAATATTGCCTAGGCTTTGCCGCATGCAGGCAATAGAGTGGTTCATTTTCAGAGGAGTTGTGAATGGAAACGAACATTGTGCAAGCATCAGCAAACATCTCCATTTCTGACTGTATGATGGCAGGAAGGTCACTGATGAAGCAACTGAAAACGGTTGGGCCAAGGACATACTCTTAGGAACACCTGCAGGGATGTCCTGGGGCTGAGGTGATTGACCTCCAACAATCACAACCATCTTCCTCTGTGCAAGTTATGACTCCAACCAATGAGTGTTGCCCATTGATTTCAGTTTTACCAGAGTTCTTTGATGCCACACATGGTCAAATGCTGCCTTGATGTCAAAGCCAGTTGCTCTCATTCACCTCGGGAATTCTTCTCTTTGATTCGTGGTTGGACCAAAGCTGGGATGAGGTCTGGAATGGAGTGGTCTTGGTGAAACAAGGCATTGGCAGGCAGGTTATTGGTGAATGCATGACACCTAATAGCATTGTTGGTGACTCCATCATCACTTTGCTGATGATTCAGAATAGACTGACCCAAATTGTGATTGGACGACAGGAAGGAACATTGTCGTTGGCACAACGTGCAGGTAAGAATCTCAGTGCTCCGGGTGTGAGTGCATTGATCACATTGGAGGAGGATCTGCTAAAGGCTTTACATTGCAACAATTTTTACTGCTTAAATCATATGAGCTTTATCATTGACAATTAAGCCATCTTAAACAATGTCCCCATCCCACAGCAGCTCCAAGTTGGCATGTCTCCTTTGACCCTCACCAATTTTTATTGATACACCATAGAAAGCATCCTACCTGGATGCATCACGGCTTGGTATGGCAACTGCTCTGCCCGTGACCGCAAGAAACTGCAGAGAGTTGTGGACACAGCTCAGCACATCATGGAAACCAGCTTCCCCTCCATGGGCTCTGTCTATACTTCTCGCGGCCTTGATAAAACAGCCAGCATAATCAAAGACCCCACCCACCCCGGACATTATCCCATCAGGCAGAAGATACAAAAGCCTGAAAGCCCATACCACCAGGCTCAAGGACAGCTTCTATCCTGCTGTTATAAACCTATTGAATGGCCCCCTAGTACGATAAGATGGACTCTTGACCTCACAATCTACCTCGTAATGACCTTGCACTTTGTTGTCTACCTGCACTGCACTTCCTCTGTAGCTGTGACACTTTATTCTGCATTCTGTATTGTTTAACCTTGTACTACCTCAATGCACTGTGTAATGAATTGATCTGTATGAACGGTATGCAAGGCAAGTTTTTCACTGTACCTGGGTACATTTGACAATAATAAACCAATTTCAATTCCAATTCCCAAGGAGTTTGCTGTATCCAGAGCTTTCAGACATTTATTGATATCACATGCTGTCAATTGAATTGGCTGAAGATGGTTTTTGCGATGGGTCTCAGAAGGAAGCTGAGGTAGGTCGACTACTCAGCATTCAGACTGCACATAATTACGAGTGCTTCAGCCTTGTCTTTAGCACTCAGACACTGGCCCCCACCATTGCTGAGGATGCACTTTGATGAATGGATGGTGGGAGCTGGAGTGGTGGGAGAGTGCTACAAGAATGTCAGAGCAGCTTGGACAAGCTGGCAACGATATGATTCCAGGGTCTTATCTCAGAAGAAAGGCACTAGGGCAAAGGGATATCCTGCTGATATCCTGTCAGGAGTTACTTTTCAAGACAGGCATTAAGACACCCAGAAATGATCTATTCTGGGTTAAGGCAATGTTCAACTGCAGAACACCATTGTGCTTGGAGCTGTGTGAGCAAACCTCTGGGCCTAAGTATCCAAAGAACAATTGGTATTTCTAGACAGCGGAGCCCCTGGCCCATCCCGTCCACCTTCTATCATCCTGGTCATCACATGATGCAGTAATATTGGAATTGTTGAGCAATTATAGTGATCAAACTCCAGCTCAAGCTTGAGTCAGACCCAGAAACTACCGTCACCAAATCTGCCAGCATTAACATCCTGCGATTAGCACTGACCAGAAAATTTAATGGACCAACCACATAAAAATTATGATTGTGAGAGCAGTGAGAGGTTGAGTATTCTGTAGTGAGTGATTCACTTCCTCACTGCCCAGTAACTTTTTAACCATCTACAAGGCACAAATCAGAACTGTGAATGGAATACTTTCAACTTGCCCTGAACGAGTGCAGCAAACAACACTCAACCCCAACCTGAACCTGTTTGAAATACCATCTACTGCCAAAAACATGCATTCTTTCCATCACTGGTACACCATGGTCACACGAGATACTTTGTAGCAACTTACCAAGCTTTCTTTGACAGCACCTCCCAAACCTGCAACCTTTACCACAAAGAAGCAGAAGAGTAGGGAGCACAACATTCTGGGAGCTCCGATCTCGATCAGCCAATCCTGACCTGGAAATATATTGTTTCTTCCTTATCACTGGGACTAAATTCTTGAACTTTCTACCCAACAACACTCCATAGGTACCTTGACCCCATGAGCTACAACGGTTCACATTGTCTTCACACAAAGGATATTCTCCATTGTGACATGTGGCACCATGCAAAAAAGGGACAGACTCTGATGCAATCTGGCAAATCAGAACTGGACATCCATGAGATGCTGTGAACTGTCAGCAGCAGTAAACCACCGCACTCTGTAACCTCACAGACCTTCATCTACCATTACCATCAAAGCAGTGGATCAATCGTGTTTTAGTGAGGAATGCAGAAGGGCATGGCAGGAGCAGGGTCAGCATACATGAAAATGAGGTACCAGCCTTGCAAAGCAGCAACACAGGACTTCATGCAGGCTAAACGTATCACCAGATTCAAGCACAGCTTCCATCCCACTGTTATAAGACTATTGAACCGTCCCCTTGTACAATGAGATGGACTCTTGACCTCACAATCTACCTCGTTATGGCCTTGCACCTTATTGTCTGTCTATAGTGCACTTTCTCTGTAACTGTAACACTTTATTCTGCATTGTGTCATTGCTTTTCCCTTGTACTATTTTAATGTAGTGATGTTATGAAATGACCTGTATGGATGACATGCAAAACAAAGTTTTTCATTGTACTTCGGTACATGTGACAATAATAAACCAATTTACCAATTTACAACAGCAACATAGCTAAACAGAGCCAAACAAACTCCCAACGCAATGGATCAGACCAAAGCTTATGCCACATCTAGTTATGAATGTTGGTGGACAATTAATCAATTAATGGGAAGAAGAGATTCCAAGAACATCCCCATCCTCAGAATCATAGTAATGTAGTATCAGTAATACCTACAGGAGATGCTGCTTCAAGAAGGCATCTTCAAAGATCCCAACATCTGGGCCATGCCATCTTCTCACAGCTACCATAGGGCAGGAAGTACAGAAGCCTGAAGTCCCACACCATCAGGTTCAATAACAGCTACTTCCCTTCAACCATTCGATTCTTGAACCATCCAGCACAGCCCTAATCACTACAGTTTAGCAACACTATGACCACTTTGATCACGTTGCGCTAAAACGGACTTTGATTTTTTTTTGTTTTAATTGTGTTCTTTCTTGCAAAAATTATGTTTAATTTATGTTTTTCTAGTAAATGTTGTGTATCTGATGCTATGTGCCTATGATTCTGCTGCAAGTTTTTCATTGCACCTGTGCATACGTGTACTTGTGCATATGACAATAAACTCAACTCTGACTTTGTAAAGTTTTCTTCTATATTCTATTTCTATATTCTAATTTTCTATTTCTGACATATGGTTCCTTCTTTTCCCTGACCAAATTTCCATTATCCTTCATTAACCAGGGTTCTCTAAACTTACCATATTTGTCTCCTACCCTTACAGGGACATGCTGGCTCCGAACTCTTACAATCTCACTTTTAAATGCCTCCCACTTACCAGATGTTGTTTTTTCCCTGGTGGCTGCTCCCAATCTACCTCTCCCAGGTTCTGTCTTCCCCTAGTTTAGGGCTTAACTCGAGAACCAACTTTATCTTTTTCATGACTATCTTTAGGCTTACTAAACTATAGTCACTGTTTCCAAAGGGTTCCTCCACAGACACTTTCATCGTTTGTCCATTCATACAGCCCCCTCCCTGGTTGGACTCTTGACACACTGGTTCAGAAAACCCTCTTGAATACAGTTTACAAATTCCACCCCTTATAAGCCCCTCCTCTCCTCCTGCTTCCCATCGGGCAGAAGATATAAAAGCTGGAAACCACGTACCACTGGGCTCAAGGATAGTTTCTATCCCCTGTTATAAGATTATTGAACAATCCCCGAGTACGATAAGGATGAACTCTTGACCTCGCAATCTACCTTGTTATGGCCTTGCACCTTATTGCCTGCCTGCACTGCACTTTCTCTGTAACTGTAACACTTCATTCTTCATTCTGTTATTGTTTTCCCTTGTACTACCTCAATACACTGATGCAATGAAATGATCTGTATGGATGGCATGTGAAACTAAGTTTTTCACTGCACCTCAGTACCTGTGACAATAATAAACCAATTTAAATTTAAAACCATAGAACCACAGAACCATAGAACAATACAGCACAATACAGGCCTTTCAGCCCACCATGTTGTGCCACCCTTCAAACCACACCTAAGACTATCTAACCCCTTCTTCCCACATGTCCCTCTATCTTAAATTCCTCCATATGCTTATCTAACAATCTCTTGAACTTCACCAACGTATCAGCCTCCACCACCACCCCAGGCAGCGCATTCCATGCACCAACCACTCGCTGGGTGAAAAACTTCCCTCTGACATCTCCCTTGAACTTCCCACCCATTACTTTATAGCCATATCCTCTTGTTTTGAGCATTGGTGCCCTGGGAAAGAGGCGCTGGCTGTCCACTCTATCTATTCCTCTTAATATTTTGTATACCTCTATCATGTCTCCCCTCATCCTCCTTCTCTCCAATGAGTAAAGCCCTAGCTCCTTTAGTCTCTCCTCATAATGCATACTCTCTAATCCAGGCAGCATCCTGGTAAATCTCCTCTGCACCCTTTCCAACGCCTCCACATCCTTCCTATAATGAGGCAACCAGAACTGGACACAGTACTCTAAGTGTGGCCTAACCAGAGTTTTGTAAAGCTGCATCATTACTTCGCGGCTCTTAAACTCGATCCCACGACTTATGAAAGCTAATATCCCATAAGCTTTCTTAACTACCCTACCTGTGAGGCGACTTTCAGTGATCTGTGGATATGAACCCCCAGATCCCTCTGCTCCTCTACACTGCCCAGAATCCTGCCATTTACCTTGTACTCCGTCTTGGAGTTTGGCCTTCCAAAGTGTACCACCTCACACTTCTCCAGATTGAACTCCATCTGCCACTTGTCAGCCCAGCTCTGCATCCTATCACTATCCCTCTGTAAGCTTCGACAGCCCTCCACACTATCCACAACACCACCAATCTTTGTGTCATCTGCAAACTTTCTAACCTAGCCTTCCACCCCCTTATCTAAGTCATTAATAAGTATCACAAAAAGTAGAGGTTCCAGAACCGATCCCTGTGGGACACCACTAGTCACTGCCCTCCAGTCCGAATGCACTCCCTCCACCACAACCATCTGCTTTCTACAAGCAAGCCAATTCTGAATCCACACTGCCAAGCCTCCCTGAATCCCTTGGCCTCTGATCTTCTGAAGAAGCCTACCATGCGGAACCTTATCAAACGCCTTACTAAAATCCATGTAGACCACATCCACTACACTACCCTCATCAGTCTTCCTGGTCACCTCCTCAAAGAACCCTATCAGTCTTGTGAGGCAAGATCTTCCCTTCACAAAGCCATGCTGACTGTCCTTAATCAGTCCATGATTCTCTAAATGCTCATAGATCCTATCTCTTAGAATCCTTTCTAACAGCTTACCCACTCACCGGCCTGTAATTCCCTGGACTATCCCTATTGCCTTTTTTGAATAAAGGGACAACATTCTCCACCCTCCAGTCCTCCGGTACCATCCCCGTGGCCTATAAGGACTCAAAGATCCTAACCAACGGTTCAGCAATCTCCTCCCTTGCCTCACGAAGCAGCCTGGGGAATATTCCGTCAGGCCCCGGGGACTTACCTGTCCTAATATTTTCTAACAACTCCAACACATCGTCTCTCTTGATATCTACATACTCTAAAATATTACCCTTACCAACGCTGCCCTCAGCATCATCAAGACCCTTCTCCTCGGTGAATACTGAAGAGAAGTATTCATTGAGAACCTCACCCACTTCCACAGCTTCCAGGCACATCCTCCCACTTCTGTCTTTAGTCGGACCTACCTTTACTCTAGCCATCCTTCTGCTCTTCACGTACGAGAAAAAAGCCTTGGGATTCTCCTTAACCCTACTCGTCAAAGCCTTTTCATGTCCCCTTCTCGCTCTCCTCAGCCCTTTCTTAAGTTCCTTCCTTGCTACTCTACATTCCTCACGAGCCCTGTCTGATCCTTGCTGCTTACACCTTATGTATGCTGCCTTCTTCTTCCTAACTAGTTGTTCCACCTCTCTCGTCACGCACGGTTCCTTCACCCTGCCATTCCTTCTCTGCCTCACTGGGACAAATTTATCCCTAACATGCTGCAAAAGATCCCTGAACATCGACCACATCTCCATAGTACATTTCCCTTCAAAAATGTCATCCCAATTTACACTCCCAAATTCTCGCCTTATAGCCTCATAATTGGCCTTTCCCCAATTAAATATCTTCCCATCCTCTTTGCTCCTATCCCTATCCACAACAATTCTAAAGGTTATGGAGCAATGGTCACTGTCCCCCAAATGCTCACCCACCGATAGATCTGACACCTGTCCCAGTTCATTACCTAAAACTAGATCTAATATGGCATTCCCTCTAGTCAGCCTGTCAACATACTGTGTCAGGAATCCATCCTGGACACACTTAACAAACTCCGCCCCATCTAAACATTTGGCACTAAGTAGGTGCCAATCAATATTTGGAAAGTTGAAGTCTCCCACTATAATAACCTTGTTATTTTTGCATCTTTCCAAAAACTGCCTCCCAATCTGCTCCTCAGTATCCCTACTGCTACCGGGGGGCCTATAAAATACTCCCAGGAGGGTAACTGCCCCTTTCTTGTTCCTAACTTCCAACCATATTGACCTTAGAGAGGATCCTTCTACATTATCCATCCTTTCTGCAGCTGTAACAGTGCCCCTGACCAGTATCGCCACCCACCTTCCTCTTCTCCCCCTCCATCCCTTTTAAAACACTGAAAACCAGGAATATTCAATATCCATTCCTGCCCTGATGTCAGCCATGTCTCTGTAATAGCCACAATATCGTAGTCCCATGTACTTATCGAAGCTCTCAGATCATCTCCCTTATTCCTGATGCTTCTTGCATTTAAGTAAATGCACTTTAGCCCATCCACCTTCCTGCTTTTATAGCCTGTACTCTGCTTCTCCTTCTTCAAAGCCTCTCTACCTGTCAGATCTGACTTTTCCCCATCCCCTTCTTCCTCTGACCTACTCCTCTGGTTCCCTTCCCCCTTGCAATCTAGTTTAAACCCTCCTGAACCACCCTAGCAAACCTGGCTGCAAGGATATTGCCCCCCCCCCTCAGGTTCGTGTGTAACCCGTCCTCTCTGTACAGGAAATGGTTAAATTATTATTTAGAATAATTAAATAATTAAAACTTTTGTTGTATTTAAATAATTAAATTTAAATTTAATCCCAGTCACTATTGGGATAGTTTAAGCCCTCTACTACTACTACCCTGTTGCTTTTACACCCCTCCGCAATCTGCCTCCAGATCTGTTCTTCTAATTTTCACTGAGTATTGGGAGTCCTAAAGAATCTTATCAAAGTGACTGCCCCATTTTTCCCCTAAATTCTACCCATATAGCCTCTTTGCTCAGTCCCTCCAGGACATCCTCCCTAAGTACTGCCGCAATGCTCTCCCTGACCAGCAGTGACACCCCCCTCCTCTTTTACACCCCCCTCTGTCATGCCTGAAACTTCTATGCCCCAGAACAGTGAGCTGCCAGTCATGCCCTTCCCTCAACCATGTTGCCGTGATTACAACAATTTCATCATCCCCTGTGCTGATCCACTCTCTCAGCTCATTTGCCTTATCCTCAACAATGGCAAGGCCCTGTGTGTTTAGTTCTAAGAAAAAGGCTGAAGAATTCACAACCACCTTCGGCCAGAAGAGTCAACAGTTTGACTTCCATTCCCACCATCACAACAGGCAGCCTTCAGCCAATTTAGTTCTCTTCACATAATGTTAAAAAATAGCTGAGAGCACTGGATAAAACAAAGGCTATAGAACTAGACAACATCACAACTGTGGTATTAATGCCTCTGTTCCAGAATTAGCTGCATCTCTAGTCAAACTGTTCTAGTACAGTTACAACACTGGCACCAACCTGGCCATATGGAGAATTGTCCAGGCATGCTCACAAAAAAAAGTCAAATTTGGATACTACCGCCCAATCAGTCTACCGAAAAGTCAGGGTCAGGATTGACATTTAAGCTAATTTTACTTGTTGCTGCTATTGTGCATAAAAAATTCCCAACTTTGTATTGTATTCCTTATTATATTCCTTCAGTTTTGGTTATTCACAATGTTAAGAATGATCGGCTGACTGATGGAAAATCACATGACACCCTTGATTACCTGAGTCTGTCTGGGAGCCATTGCTTTGCTTTATTTTCCCCACCGTGGAAAGAAATGGATTTCACAGATGTTTATTGCACAGCCAACTCATCCAGAGCCCTGGAGCAGGCACAGAGAAAACAGGCAGAAAATTACTATTGAATAACGTAAAGGTTGACTAGCAGCGCCAAACCAAATAGCAGAAACTGCAGACAGCCAAGAACGTGAGGTAATGTAATAATAATGTATGATTTTATAATCAGACTGCAACAAGTATAACGTTTTGCAAGTCCTGGTGTGAAGTCTCACCAGGCAAGAGCATGGAGTCGGGTGGAGGGTTATTCTGGCCAAGTGGTACTGCATGCCACCTGATAAAACCCGCTTCCCCAAATATCAACGGAAAAAAGCCAATAGCATCTCCATCATCAAACTTTTTGAGAGAAGCAGCCACAGAAACTAAAGTTAAAATACTTATAATGAAGGAAAAGCAGATTTGAGTATAGTTTTTAATCCTAAAATTAAGCAAATAAATTCTGACTGGTCTAATAAAAAGGCCCATCTGTTCTTAGTGGTAACCCTCCCCTATATATTTCTCAAAATATTATTCCCAGCTATTTTTCAAAATATTATACCAAGCTATATACGAGTTAAACTCAAGCCAAAAAATGATTTGAGAGGCACACTCAAGACTGCCGAAAGACAAACCTAGGATGGTGGTCAGGAGCATGTAATGATGAGAGGTCATTGACCTGAAGTGTTAACTCTTTCATTCTTCACAGATGGCACCACATCTGCTGACTATCTTCTGTGTTTATCTTAAATCTGAGATATTAGGAGACCAGCAGTCCTTGGAGATTAGATAGGAAGAGGTGGTGAGCTGTTCTTGCTGTGTGATGGGATAAAGTCAACAGAGGTTTGAATATACTGGAGTCTTTAAGAGGGCAGAGGATAAACAAGAGGCGATTGGAATAATTAAGTCTGGAGGTGATTAAGATAAAGGTTGAGCATTTCACTAAAAGCTGGCCTTAGGGAAAGGCAAGGGTCACCAAAGCTACAGAACATTATCCAGTGTTGTCTATTATCCATCAACTGATCCCGAATTCAGCTTCACTGCACATGTAAGTGAGATAAACGTTAAATATTCTCGAGCACCCAGATGTTAAGAGAATGGAACTCACTGGATCTAAGCCTCTGATATCTGAGCACCGGGGGATACTTAACATTATCCTTATTTAATAGACACCCCATGCTACTTTAACAGAAATGTTTAGGATGGCAGATGAGGTCCACCCCACTCCTGGTCTGTGGGGTCTTAATTGAGGATCTGCTGATGTCTATCAGACCCTGATGTTCTTTTAATTTGTTTGCTCACAAGAGCAGATACTATGGGAGGGCGAGGGGAGGGTGCAGTCCAAGTGGAGAGCCAAAGAGTTTTTCCAAGTTTTCTTGTGCAGCATAAGGAACAGAGGTACACTTCTACATTATCAGAAAACCTAGGGATTAATCTGACTTGGGCTTCCCCCACTACAATCTCTATGAATGAGGGTCATTCTTCCTGAGAGAATAGGAAGCCATTCCACCATCAAATCTTTGCCAACTCTCAGAGCAATCCCGATTTTTACAGATGCACCATAGAAAGCAACCTATCTGGATGTATCACGGTTTGGTATGGCAACTGCTCTGCCCAAGACCGCTAGAAATTGCAGAGAGTTGTGAATGCAGCTCAATTCATCACGCAAACCAGCGTCCCCTCCATTGACTTCCTCCACGCTCTCTTAGCCATCAAAATCAATGACCCCTCCCACCCCGGTCATTCTCTCTTCTCCCTTCTCCCATCAGACAGAAGGTACAAAAGCTTGAGAACACATACTACGAGGCTCAAGGACAGCTTCTATCCTGCTGTTATAAGACTCTTGAATGGTCCTATTATATGCTAAAGATGAACTCTTGATCTCTCAACTACCCTGCCATGGTCCTTGTACTTTATTTGTATACTTGCACTGCACTTTCTCTGTAACTATATACGACATTCTGTATTGCTTTTCCTTTTGTACTACCTCAATGTCTTTATGTATGGCATGATCTGCTTGGATGGCATGCAAACAAAAGCTTTTCACTGTACCTCAGCACAAGTGACAATAGAAAGCCAATTACCAATTAACAATCCTGTTAATCCCATTCCCTGATTTGCTTTTCTACAATAAAAACAGAAAATGCTGGTAAAGCTCAGCAGGTCAGGCAGGTTAGGTCAGGCAAGTTAGGTCAGGCAACCTCTCATTCAACATCAGTAGAACTAAAGAGCTGATTGTTGACTTCAGGAAAGGGGAGGAGGGCGAACATGCGCCAGTCTACATTGGGGGATCGGGGGTGGAGAGAGTCAGCAGCTTTAAATTCCTGGGCATTAACATATCGGATGACCTGTCTTGGGCCCAGCACATAAATGCAATCACAAGGAAGGCGTGCCAACATCTTTACTTCCTTAGAAGGATAAGGAGGTTTGACATGTCACCGAACACTCTTAACAAACTTCGACAGATGTACTGTTGAAAGTATCCTGACTGGTCGCATCATAGTCTGCGGCGGCAATTCATATGCGCAGGTAAAATCCGAAGCTGCAGAGAGTAGTGGACTCACAAGATCACAAGACAAGGGAGCAGAAGCAGGCCATTTGGCCCATCGAGTCTGCTCCAAGGAAAAGGGAAAAAGAAATGGGGTGGGAAAAAAAAATACATCATGGGCACATCCCTCCCCACCATCGGTAATATCTACATGAGATGCTGCTTCAAGAAGGCAACATTAATCATCAAAGGTCCCCACCATCCGGACCATGCCATCTTCTTGCAGCCGCCATCAGGCAGGAGGTACAGAAGCCTGAAATCCCACACCACCAGATTCAAGTACGGCTACTTCCCTTCAACCATTTGGTTTTTGAACCAGCCTGCACAACCCTAAATACTACCTCAGTATAGTAACACTATGACCACTTTGAACACTTTGCGTTACAATAGACTTCTTTAATATTTTCCAATTGCATCCTTTCTTGTAGAAGTTGCATATAGTTGTCTAATTTATGTTTTTCTTGTGAATGCTGCTTATCTGATGCTATGTGCCTGTGATGCTGCTGCAAATAAGTTTTTAATTGCACCTGTGCATACATGTATGTGTGCATATGATAATAAGCCTGACTTTGACTTTGAACTGTGGAAAGAGAAACAGTTACAGTTTCAGGTCCAGGATCCTTCATCGGAGCCGGTAAAGTTGTTTCTCTTATTCCCAGTTCCAATTGTCAAGTTTGTTGGAGCATGTCACCCAGAGCCCTGGGACCACTTTATTTCCTGAGCTTCATGTGGCTGACCGCATGCTCACTTTTCAACGTGAAGTAATATCCTCTTTAGAAATGGACGGCAATTAACATTGTTTCATGTTTGGTTGGTTACTTCTGGTGCTGAAATGATCTACTTCAAAAAGTGACTTTTCTGAAAGGATGTCCTCACAGCCTAATGGGCAGGAAAGGACCATGTCCTATTTCCTCCTGAATTCTGTCGCGGGTGATATGGATGTAGAGATAGGGAGCTGTACATCCAAACTTGCAGATGACACCAATTTAGAGGGAGCAGTAGGTGGTAAAAATGGGAATCAGACGTTACAATGCAGCATGGAAAGACTGAGCAGATGAACAAAACTGTGACGAAAGAAGCTCTGTGAGGAATTGTGAGCTCATTCACTTTTGAGTGAAGAAAGCCAATTTGATTCTAAGTGCTGAGAGACGAGAAATCATAGAGGAGCAAAGGGTCTTGGATGCCAGAAACACAAATGATGTACAGGCACAAAATATTAATCTAATGGAATATTAACCATTAATTCAAGAAGGTTGTTATTCAATGGGGAGGAAGTTCAGCTTCAATTGTACAGAGCTTTGTCATACCTCATCCAAAGGCTTCAGTTTGGTTCTGGATTCCACTGGAAGAATATACTGACCCTCAAGGCAAAATGACACAAGTTTTACCGAGATGATACAACACTAAAGGGATAAGCTCTGTGGATAAGTTGTAGAATCTGAGTTTACTCCATAACAAAGGGACACAAATTTTAGGGAGACACAAGAGATTCTGCAGATGCTGGAATCTGGAACAACACACACAGAATGCTGGAGGAACTCAGCAGGTCAGGCAGCATCTATGGAGGGAAATAAACAGTCAACGTTTTGAGTCAAGACCTTTCATCAGGACTGGAAAGGAAGAGGGCAGAATCCAGAGTAAGAAGGTCAGGGGAGGGGGAGGAGCACAGGTGAGTCCAGGTGAGAGGGAGAAGGTAGGTGGGCGGGGGAGGGGGATGAAGGGAAATGACGTGAGAAGTTGAGAGGTGATAGGTGGAAGAGGCAAAGGGCTGAAGAAGAAGGAATCAGGTAGGAGAGGGCTGCGGACCATGGAATAAAGGGAAGGTGGTGGGGAATAGGAGGAAGTGGGCAGGTCATGAGGGCAGGGGAGGGAAAAGAGGAGTGAGGGGGCTACAGGAATGAGGGAAAACAAAAGTGGGGGGAAGGGCGTAAAAAGGGGGGGAGGAACAGAGGGGACGGGTTACTGGAAGTTAGAGAAATCAATGTTGAGGCCATCAGGTTGGAGACCACCAAGGCGGAATATGAGGTGTTGCTCCTCCAACCCGTGTCTGGCCTCAAAGTGGCAGTAGAGGAGGCCACGGATAGACGTGTCAGCGTAGGTGAAAAAACAAGATGCTGGAGGAACTCAGCAGGCCAGGTAGCATCTGTGGAGAAAAACAGGTGGTCAACGTTTCGGGTCAGGACCCTTCTTCGGGATTGAAGATAGGAAAAGGGGAAGCCCAATGTATAGGAGGGAAAAGCAGAGCAGTGATAGGTGGACAAAAGAGGGGAGGCAGGGTGGGCACAAGGTGGTGATAGGTAGATGCAGGCAAGAGATAGTGACAGGCAGATGCGGGGGAGGAGGGGAGAGCAGATCCACCAGGGGATGGGTCAAAGGTATGGAGGCAGGCACCCCCATGGTGGGAGGGGAGGAGAGGAAAAGGAGAGAGAAAAAAATGGTGAGGAAAATTGAGGAACAACTCCTCATTTTGGGTCTTGGGACCTTACAGACTAATGGGATGAACAACGAATTCTCCCACTTTAATTAAACCTACCCACCACCCCCCCCCCCCCCCCCACACACACACACACACACACACACACACACACACACTCACACAACCTTGCCTCTTCTTCTCTTCCCTTTCCCAGCCTATCTCTCTTTTTTCTCCTCGCCATTTTTTTCTCTCCCCTTTTCCTCTCCTCCCCTCCCACCATTAGGCGCCTACCTTCATACCTTTGACCCATCCCCCAGTGGATCTGCTCTTCTCCCCCACACCTGCCTATCACTATCTCTTACCTGCATCTACCTATCACTACCTTGTGCACCCTGCCTCCCCTCTTTTGTCCAACTATCACTGCTCTGCTTTTCCCTCCTATATATTGGGCTTCCCCTTTTCCTGACCCAAAACATTGACTGTCTGCTTTTCTCCACAGATGCTGCCTGGCCTGCTGAGTTCCTCCAGTATCTTGTTGTTTTTTCATCTAGATTCCAATACCTGCAATCCTTTGTTTATCATGTCAATGTGGGAATGGGAAGTGGAATTAAAGTGGTTGGCCACCAGGAGATCCTGGCTGTTGCAGCAGACAGAGCGAAAGTGCCTGACGAAGAGTTCACCCAATCAGCTTTTGATCTCACCAATGTAGAGGAGGCCGCACCAGGAGCACCGGATGCAATAAATGACACCCTTGGATTCACAGGTGAAGTACTGCCTCACCTGGAAGGACTGCCTGGGGCCCTGAATGGTGGTGAGGGAGGAGGTGTAGGGGCAGGTATAACACGCTTGCAGGGATAAATGCCGGGGAGGGATGAGCGGACAAGGGAATCGCGGAGTGAGCAATCCCTGTGGAAAGTTGGGGGGGTGGACGTGTGCCTGGCGGTGGGATCCCATTGGAGGGGTTGGAAGTTGCAGAGTATGATGTGTTGGGTACAGAGGCTCATGGGGTGTTAGCTGAGCACAAGGGGAACTCTGTCCCTGTTATGTCTGGGAGGGGATGGGGGGGAGGGCAGATGTGCGGGAAGTGGAGGAGATGAGGGCGAGGGCTGCATTGATGGTGGTGGAAGGAAAACCCTGTTTACTGAAAAAAGAGGACACCTCCAATGGGAACAGATGCGGAGGAGGCGGAGGACCTGAGAGAAGGGGATAGCATCCTTACAGGTGGCAGGGTGAGGAGAGATGTAGTCAAGCTAACTGTGGGAGTCAGTGGGTGTGTAAAAGATGTCAGTGGATAATTTTAGGGTGAACAAATTTTAGAGTGAGAGCTGGGCCGATCAGGAATCAGATCTCTAACCTTCCATTCGCTCAAGGCACAGTAAATAAGAGGAATTCTCTCCCTACGAGGTGAACGCTAGGTTATTTGAAATTTTCAAGACCAAGACTAATAGATGTTTATTAATCAAAGATTAATAATTAATTTGATTAATAAGTTTATTAATCAAATATGTTTATTAATCAAGAATCAAAGGATCTTGATCAAAGCTGCATGAAAGGGGTTGAGGTGCAATTCAGCTCTGATCTAATTAAATAGACTCAAAGGGCTGAAGGTCCAATTCCTATACCTATGGATCCATGGTCTTCACTCCTCTAACTTAGCTCAATTCAGCTTCCAAGATATATTATTAACTTATTTTTTTATTTCAGCACTGTAACTTCATTTGAGCTTCAGATATTAAAGAAATGAAAGAGAAATGTTTTCAATGTTGAACATAAATGGTATTAATATGTAGCAATGTTTAACAAGAGTCGATTCCTCAGAACAAATCTGAACATTTTTCTTAATTGGGGCTCTTTTGAATTTCAGCTTAATTAATGTGTAATACCAGAGGTTCATTATGATTGTTTATACAAAGAGTGTAGCTAGAGGAAATTTGACTTTGCAGCTCCAAACATCATTGCTTAAATCTGTAGTTCCATTGCCCATCAATTCTAGGAATGCTTGAAGTTGGAAGTGGTCACTCACATCTTTCTGACGTATGAGCATATTCTAGATCATTGATTTAGGGAAGGAACATGGTTAAAAACTTTTGTTTGATATGTTCAGAATTCGTATCTTTTTATTGCATCATTAAAATTCTAACGTTCTTAGGGAAGTATTTGTTGTGAATTTATGATGTGTATCTTACTAAAGATGTTCTATCAACACTAACTACATCACATGGGCACTTGGTTTGCATTGTTTTGGTGATATTTTAGTTCACATGGTCTGGACCAACCATGTGAAGTAATTCCTGTGTTGCGGTCACAGTTACATCTTTGGCCATCCTGTCCAGGGTATGAAGCAATGAATTAAGATGGGTGGCACTGAGGTGCTGCTATTCGAGCTGTTGCCTCACAGCGCCAGAGACCTGGGTTCAATCCTGACCTGTAGTGCTGTCTGTGTGGAGCTTGTGCATTCTCCCTGTGACCCTGTGGGTTTCATCTGGGAGCTCCTGTTTCCACACACATTCCAAAGGTGTGCAGGTTGGTAAGTTAACCGGCCATTGTAAAGTGCCCCTAGTGTGTGGGTGAGTCTGGGGGGGAGATGATGAAAATGTGAGATTAATGTAGGATTAGTGTAAATGGGTAAATGCTCTCTCTCTCTTTGTCTCTATGACCATGAGCAGCTTTCATTTTCTGTTCTGAGTGGTAAGAGAATGTCCTCATGAAAAATATTATTTAAACAACTTAAGTAATGCTACAGAAGTGCTACATATGAGGTTGCCATGCAATTTTACAGCAATTCAAACTTATTTTATATTGCACCCAATGTGGCCACAGTACTTCACCAAACTGACCACTGTTCATGCAATTAGTCATTCAGTTTTGGTAGGCAAGCCTGATCTTTCTCTCCCTGAAACATTTATAACTGCACAGGGGGACTAATTGAACAATGACCATGTGTGTAATTGTCAAGCCACGTGAAAGCATCCTCTGTGGCCAATTGAAATTAGTGCAAAACTCAATCAATGGGCAGTCATTGACATAAAAGACATGTTTTGTCTTTAGTCACAGCTACAGCCTGGCTCATTGCACAGTCCCAGACGTGGATGCTAACACAGGCTTTGCCTTGCCTGGAACTTGTTCAGTGACATCAGCTGGTGATGTGGCTGGTTGAGGACATGTAGACAGCCTGCAGGTCTTTGAAGAAGAGTTGGTTTAATGGCGATGTTCACCTCATTTTCCTCATTCCCCAGAGATGCCACCATGTAGAGCTGGTCAGCAGCTTGGACCACAGTGAAGATCAACATGGTAGGAGTGATACTGGTGGATTTAAGTGATTGTTGTGCAGCAGCAAGCAAGGATTGGGATGGATCTTCTCCAACTCCTTGCTAGTTGTCACTTCCCATCAGATATGAGAAGGAGGAATGTCACTCAGGACTGGATGGAGACAGAAGATATAGTTCCCAGATAATGCACATCATCAAATGTGGCTGCACAGTAAACATGTCCTAATCCAGAAGCACTGTGACTCAATTCCTCTCCTAACTCTGATTTTAGAACAGTAATTGAACCAGAGACATTATTGGGGTGGATGGCTCAGATACTGGGCATGGCAGTTAGTGAATGAGATTTGTGGGAACCACTCTTAATGACTGCTTTCTGCATGTTCATGAATGTTGTAAAGTCAAAATTAAACAACTTCTACAAGAAGATACATCTGCTTTAAATTCATTCTGTTGTTATGTTGCTTCTTTGAAAAAAACATCTGGAAATTTGTCTTTGAACTCATTATCCCTTTCTTTTGTGTTTACTTCCTGCCAGTTTGTAGCTGGTGTCTCACGGCCAGGCTGCTAATAATTCCAAGTAACTAGGTTTTTCTCCTCTGGGACTGAAGACTCACACCCTATCTTTGAGTTGAATAGGAGAGCTTCCAATGTCTAATGCCAAATTGAACCACTCTGATTACAGGCTAAGGATCATTTCAAGATTTTGGTTTTGATGTGCATGTGCTATATCTTTTAAAATCACTGTGTTATTTTATTGCCGGGTCTTTAAATATTCAACACATCTTGCAAAAACAGCCGCAGGTGATGGTCTCGCCTGCAATGGTTTACCATGTGCGGTTTGTCTGGAGTGCTAATAAGTTCAAACTGTTCTGGATGCACTCAGTACCAAAAACAGTAAGCTGCCCACCTTTTACAGTAAAGAGGAAAATCAAATGATACTTTGTTGTAGGCGAACTTCAAACAGATTGTAAATGAGATGGTAAGACAGAGAATCATAAAAACATCAAATAAAGACAGGATTATTCCTTTGCTAAGTTTTAAAAAAGCCCAAAAATATTCTAATTCTGAATTTCTCTCTCTCTCTCCTAGCCAGTGTTTGTGCTGACTTTGAATAAGTGAACTGTGATTCCACTTATCATTGAAGTTAGTCAAAACTGGGTAACCGATGTGCATTGCACAATACTACATTGAGAATATCTGTACCCAGCACCAACTCTTTACATTATATTGGTCTAAAAGCCTGTTCTGCAGGTTAGTTGGTTATGCTGCACATATGTTACACTGTAGATGGGCATCCTTTCTTGTGCTGAATCTAGCCTTAAATTCCACACATGCCTTTGATTTACTTGAGAACACAGGAGTATGTTATCTTAGTGCTCTGGAATTTTCCACCATTACTTAGAATGTTGGCTTAGACATAATTGGATGAAGGGGAGCAGACTCTCAAAGTCGAATTGTGAGCAAGGGACTGCTTGCATTGAGGATTTTACTGTTCTTTCCAACAGGCTCAAAAGAATCACATCAATACAACAACTTTAACTCACCCTTCAATCCCCTTCCCTAATACTTGGACCTCCCCCCCCCCCCCCGCCCCATCCCTTCCAAATCTTTCCCCAGTGGCTTAAAGGCTGCAGTGTTCAGTCATTCCCCAGCTCAGAGTATCAGTTTCCGTCAAATGCAGGCTTGGGATTTGTATGATGCACAAGATAACGGCTGGGAGACTTTCTCCAGCTGCTGTTTGCTCCATCTGTGGAAGGAAGCAATCATTGCTCCTAATTTCTTGCGAGGTAAGGCTTTGCTTATATTTGGTGCTCCTAATTGCACTCACTTGTGTTAATTGCTATGTAGGTAACAGTATGCTGAAGATTTAAATAGGAGGGAAGCTCTCAGATGTCCAGGATTATTGACAGCTCTCTGGATAGGCTGGTCTTTAAGTAGCCAGAACTGGTAAACAGATTTAGAGTCCCACTGTGCTTGAACTCTAAATAATCACCACATCAGGCATGTCATGCTGTGGTTGGAGCAGTGCTAGATGCATTCATGATTTGTTAATGCTACAATGAAAGAGTCTGCTGCCTTTGTTTGTGTGACAATCTCTGGTGCTAATTGCAGTTAAGAGGCTCCATGGTAAAAATTGCTTAATGTTGTTGTGTCTGTAACTTGTGTGTATGAATGTAGTCTTTATTTACTGCTTCCATCCTGCTCATTCCAGAGAATACAATGGCATGGCTGAAGATGACACTTCAACACCCAGGATTATAGTTCCTTTATTTTTCTCTTTTTCTCAACTCATTGAACATTTTGAGATAACTCTATTGGCTCCCCCAGTGGCTCACTGGGTCTAGGCACCTTCTGGTGAGGTTCTCAGCCATACAGAACAGGAAAGCCACAGGCTTAATCTGCTTAGGCAGTTGATCTCAGCGGGAGCTGGGGAAGTGGGGGGTGGGGGTGGGGTGAGGAGGGTTGCAGAGGAATAAAGACTTCAATGACTCCGAATAGGGGCACTGAAATCAGCCATGGTTCCCAAACTCTTGCCTGTTCTTCAAATGCACTATCCTCTCCAGCAATATAACCATGAGTAAAAAAGCTCAGTTATCTCACAGAATTAAAGAATACAGCATAGAAACAGTCCCTTCAACCCACTGCGTCTATGCCGACATTATACTAATCCCATTTGAGTGAATTAATTCCATATCGTTCTATGCCTTGCTCATTCAAGTACCTGTCCAGATGCCTTTTAAACATTGTTATTGTTCCTCCGCCACCTCTTCTGGCAGCTCATTCCAGATATCAACTACTCTTTGTATGAAAAGCTTATCCTTCAGATCCCTTTTAAACGTTCAGTCCAGATGAATGACCTTGACCTGGAACATCGACTGTCCATTATATTCCACTGCCTGACCTGCTAAGTTCCTTTTTACCTCCTCCTTTTCACCTTAAACCTGTGCCCTCTAGTTTTAGTCACACCTCTCTTGATTATTGCTAATATATTAATGATAGTTCATCATGAACTTTAGAAACAAGGGAGATTATTGAATGACATATGCTAAATGTATTAGAGGACACTCAATCTGCACTGCATTTTAAGCACCATAATATGCTGTTTCTCCTATGTCATTAGACCCCGGATTATCCCAATGGAATGCTTTAACTGTAAAACCAGAAACTACTGCAAATACACATCAGGCCCATCAACGTCTGTAAAGAGAGAGAGAGATGAGTTAATGCTTCAGGTGGGGGCCACTTTGACAGTTCTGATTTAAAGCCATGAATGGAGAGAGTAACCTCCAGCACATGAATGGAATCGCTGTCAACAGTCCCAGAAATGTCACAAGTAACATGTGGAACATATGGTGCATGGTAATCCAGAGTGATGTCATTTAGTTGACTACACACCAGGGACAGATCAGTTCCAGGGATAAAAATGCTCTGATCTGTCAGTTGGTACAAAACACAAGAAGCACAAAGATTTCAGGTGCCGACAACCATGAAGGCTTTTTCAAATGCTGACCAGTCTGAGCATCCTGTTTTTCAGTTTGTGTTTCCAGCATGCACAATTTGGTTGTTTTTCTCCTGTTTCTAAAAAATTGTTTTTAATTCCAGAAAATTTGTAATTATTTTATACAGAGCAGAGAAACACTAAATACCAAGACTTCCTGAATGGTGTAAGGACAGAATGGACATGTTGTCCTTGGAGGGATTTTCCCTCAGTTTTAATGATGAGCTTCATTGAATAGGTCTGAAGTATTTAAGCTGGATTTCAGAAACTGGTTTGAGAAATAAACCAAGAGAGGACGGGCCCACTGAGGTTCAATTGTCTCCTAGTTGCCTAAACTACATATTTGAATTGAGCCTTGCATGTCGTGTCCCCTCTCTAATCGGGTTGTAGATTGCAGCAGTCTCAAGTCTGCCTTGATTGGTGGACATCCCATCAACATACAATGCTGTGGATGCCATATGCCAGTTTTAATTTTTTTTTAGTTCTTTCTCGGGATGCGGGCAGTGTGGCTTACAGCATACTTCCAGCACAGACTAACCGTGCATATAGGAGGCACAAGAGACTGCAGATGCTGGAATCTGGGAACAACGCACAAAACACTGGAGGAACTCAGCCGGTCAGGCAGCATCTATGGAGGGAAGCGGACAGTCGACGTTTTGGGTCGAGACCTTTCATCTGAACTGAGTTCCTCCAGCGTTTTATGTGTGCACATAGAAATCTAGACCCTATGGTGTGCTTCTCATCTGAAAGCAAGCCCCATGTACTCGAACTTTGAAGCAACAACTCCAGCTATCTCCTCACACTGTACTGAAATATCACCCAAGATTACTCTAAAGTCATAAAATATGACTTCAACCCTCTGCATTCTCAGAGACATGAATGGTAATAGTTATAAGAGTTAGATGCTGAATGCATATTATGCTACCTATATTTATTATATCTAGTATGCCACTGTGAGAGAGAGGGCCTTCTTTTCACTGTATCCACGTTAAGACTGCCTCTTGGTGAACTGAGTATAGATGATTAAACCTAGTCCTAAAGTAGCAGTCATAGAAATTTATAGGCCAGAAGGATGCCACAAGGAAGCCATTCAGCCCATCATTGAATCATGGTCCATTGATGTCTTCAAGCAGCCTGGAACTTCCTTCCTCACTATCAGCCACACTGCAGATGATTCATTGCTGACTTTAGGGATGGACTGCAGTCACCTCTGGAAATTACCTGTGCAGGTTAACTTTTATCTTTGTTTATCTTCATTCGTAGTTTAAATAACTTTACCGTAAACAGAACTTTGCTCTGTCAGCTATTATGCCATACAGCCTAGAGAATGGGTTTCACCCTCTCTTGGTCCAGTGTAAAATGCTAACACCCAACTGGAGTCCTTGAAAAATTGTAAATTTGGACAAAATGCTAAAAGCAAGGTCAGGGTGGTTTACACCCAGAATTGTCTGCTAAAACAGGACCTGTGTGGCTCCTGTTGGTGACAGAGACTGCTACAAAATCAGTCCCATTGTATTTTCAATTAGCTATTTACACTGACGTCCCAGCTCACCAAGTGGATGTACAACATGCTGTTGCACTATTTCAAAGAAGGCCAGGTAAATTATTCCCTGGTATCCCGGATCACTGGTTTCCTCAAGAAGCCTTACCAAAAGAAAACATTACCTGTTTCTTATCATATTTGATGTTTGTGGCAATTTGCTTATGCAAATTGGTTGCTGCATTATTAAAGAATGATTACTATGACTGGTCACGTGTGCCACAGATACAATGATTTTTGTTAATGCCTGTGATTTTTGACAGTCTCTGTGACTTTCAACGTAAAATATTCTTTTAGCGTATTTTTAACTAGTCCGACCTCTGTACCATGTGGGAGCTATTGCAAGAGTCCCCATTCTCTGGTTTCTGCTGCCACTGAATTGCTATTGTTCTCTTTGTACAGTTGTGTTTACAATAGCGCATATGCTTCCAGAAAATTTATTCTCCTTTTGTCAATTTTTCCATGATTGTGAGCACATTAACAATGACTGCTCCATGCTCATGTTCCAAAGTTTCCATGAGGAAACCCTAGTTCAGGAGATTACACTTCCAAAAATGTTTCATTGGCTGCAAAGCAATTTGTGACATCCTGAAGTCCAGAAAAGCACTCTACAGATGTGATTTTGTTTTAAACTTCCATAAGATCACCTTTCGGTTGTCTGTTTCAAGGCAATAAAGAGTACAACTTTCTCCAGCTCGTCCTCATGACTCATAGCTCAACAGCTGAACATCCACAACCATCTCGTGCAGAGAATTGCATAAAAGCAGGGAGGCAATTTGTCTTCAACTCAGTCTGAAATAATCTATCCCCTATTCTCAGATGATCGCCTGTAAATTAGATTGTGGAATGCTGTTTATTTCAGCGCTATGCATTTTAAAATGTACTTAGCTCAAAACAAATCACATTAACAATCGCTTTTTGAGTCACTCTAGGGAGTTGACTGGGCATTTCTCTGCATGAGTCTCGCCTGCACGACTATTGGAATTTCTGCTCCTTTTGGAACATTGAGGAAGAGATCAGTGCAATCATCCTGCACCCCCCCCCCCCCCCCCCACAACGTTCCTGGGATAACCAGGCCTTCACAACAAAACACTAGATTAGGATCTCACTAAAGCTCCATACTCACCTCTTAGGGCAGAGCTCCCATAGCACTGGGCATCCTGATCCCCATCCATGGATCTTACATCCTACCTCATCACCACCCCTATTACACAGTTGCTGATGTATGCCACTACCACTGCACGCAGTGGAGCACAGTAGAATATGTCTCCTGATTCAACACACCAACTCCAACCAGGCAAAGTAGTCCCTCAGCATCTTTCTCTTCAAGCTCTCTCACAAACTTTGAATCATAGAATCTTACAGCACAGAAATGGGTCCTTTCGGCCCACCTCATCCATGCCGACTGTGATACCTATCAACTCTAATCTCATTTGCCTTCATTGGGGCCATATCTCTCTGCACCTTTCCTGTCCAAGTACCTGCTCAATTGCCTTTGTAAACTTTGTAATTGTATCTGCATGCAGCACCACCTCTGGCAACTCATGTGTCAGTGAGATTACCTTACATTCTTTTAACTCACAGAGAAATTATGCCCATTTCATTTAATCTTTCTTTGTTGGAATGTTTCATCTCAGGAATTAACCAGGTGAACTTGCACTGTATCAGCTGAAAGGAGGTATATCCCTCCTTACATCCATACAGAACTCCATACTGTACTCCAGATGTGGCTCTACCAGAGCTCTGTTCAATTGCAGCAAAGCTTTTGGTACCTCAATGTCCTTGCAATATAACCCAACATATCATTTGCCTTCCTACTAGCCACAGAGACTTAGAGTCGTACAGCATGGAAACAGGCCCATCATATCCGGACTGACCATCGAGCACTCATTTACATTGTTCCCACTTATTCTCCCCACATTACGATCAATATCCCCCCACCCCCATTCTGTCCTATCAGAATCAGAATCAGGTTTATTATCACTGACGTATATCGTGAAATTTGTTGTTTTGCACGAGCAGTACAGTACAAGACATAAAGACATAAAAATTACTATGTCACAAAAATAAATAAATAGTGCAAAAGAGGAATAATGAGGTAGTGTTCATGGGTTCATGGACCATTCAGAAATCTGATGGCAGAGGGGAAGAAGCTGTTCCTGAAACATTGAGTATGGGTCTTCAGGCTCCGGTACCTCCTCCCCAATGGTAGCAACGTGAATCCTACTGTACCAGCACATTAATTTTATGTCTTATATGCAAGACAGCAAATTCCTCTAAACTCAATATTTAGTTTAACGCCATTTAAAACAATCAGCTTTACCAATCTTCCTTCAGAAATGAAAAGGACTGCATTTTTCAACAATACCATCTGCTGCCGCAGCAGAACCAAACTCCCCTCTAATCCAGTACCACCTGTATACAGGAACAGAATAGGCTTTAAATAATGTCAGCCTCTGATGACTTATCACAGAATCATTTTATCCTTAGAAGTTAAATAGCACTTAGCCTAGCAGTCTATGTGAAAGATGTTCCTTTCAAAATTCCTCAGTATAAATCCAGATAAAACTATAATTATATCAAAGCCAAAAGTTGAACTCTTGCCCTTTATGGAATTGAATAGACTGACCTGTACAAATAGTAATTTTTAGCTATTTGCACAGCCTTCTGACTAGCAGCTTATTGCTGAACTCCTCTACTGTACTATAATTAAAATTACAGCAGGAGTATTTGGTTCATGGTGTCTGTGTTAGTTTTACAGCTAAAGCTATCTGCTCTTCATCTCTATATTTTCCCTTCTAAATATTTATCTCTTTCTCTTTTAAATTAGGTTCTGAATTCTACCTCAGTAACTGTTTGTGGTAAATTATTGAGTCATCTTTTGTGTGAAAATATTTCTTGAATTTCCTTATTTTGTTCCTACAGTGATAATTTGCATTCAATGTTATCGGCAAGTGGAAACAATTTTTCATCATTGTGTAATGTTAGGCAGAATTCCTCACTGATAAAGTATGTGCAGAACAATTTTGATTCTCTCACTGGAGACCATACAGTATTGAAGGCCTCTGATAAAATGATTCCTGGCAAATGTTTCCTACTTTTGTATTTAACTGGAAAATGCATATATTTATGAATGGTGCAATGATATCATGACAAGGCCCCTGCCACACACGACCACATGCGAAGTCCTTGGAGAGTACTGTGAGTAATGGCTATCTATTGGAGCAGAGAATTTCAAAGATTTACAATCCCTGGAGCAAAAAAAATTCTCCTCATTCCTCTCCTAAATGGCTGAACACTTACCCAGTTTCCATGCCCCTGATTTTAGATTCTCCATTTTGAGGAAGTAGTTTATTAGCATGTTCAATAATTCCATGAGATTACTTTTCATTCTTCTAAACTCCAGCGAGTATCAAAGATCAAAAACTGCAGATGCGGGGGGTTTGAATGAAAAACAGAATGTGCTGGAAATACTCAGCAGGTCAGTGGTATCTGTGAAGAAGGAAACAGTGCTAACATTTCAGGTCAATGAACCTTCAAGTGAGTGTAGGCTGGTCTCACTTAAAGAACATAGCCACTTGAATCGTTCTAGTGAAATCATGGGTGCACTGACTCTGGGACAAGCCTCCTTGGGTATGGAGACCAAAACAACCGGATCCATATCAAAATCAAGTTTATTGTCATATGCATAAGTACATGTACACATAATGAAAAACTTACTTGCAGCAACATCACAGGCATGTAGTGTCAGATACGCAACATTCATAAGACAAACATAAATTAAACATAAATTATATAAAAATTATACAAATCACTCACTTGAAGGGTCATTGACCTGAAATGTTGGCATGGTTTCTCCCTTCACAGATACCACTGATCTGCTGAGTACATCCAGCACTTTCTGTTTTTTAATTGTTTTAAAAACTTGACTTCATTGGCTTTAATGCATTTGGGGATACTGTGATATTGTGAAAGGCACTATATAAATGCAAGCACTTTCTGTCCTTGTTGTCACTTCACTGAATTATCAGCTGAATTTACACCAAAATGATAAAATGAGATTTGAACTCACAACCTTTTGGCTGAGCAGTGAGAGTGCTTCAAATTGAACCAAGCTGTCTCTTACATTGGAATAGAATTGCTGATTTGGATTATTAATACTTATAATGGAAACTCATATGGCACATTAATAGACTCAAGAATTCATTCAGGGGTAAAGTTCACTGTACTTACTAATTTACTAACCATTATGCTCCTGGCGTTTAAGGCAATGATGACACTCTTCCACCCCTGTCTCTTTCTGGCAAGTCTTCAATGGCTCCCCAACTGTGCCGCAGGTTTTTTTTAAACTTTATTCATCACCAACAGAACAATAGAATGAGCCTGGGACAGAAGTGATGGTCTAACTTATCCATTCTAAGTGTCTGCATGTTCGAACAAAGTTTGCACTGTGGGTTAGGCCAGGCTGCTATTTTTAGGAATTCCTGCTAACGTTGAGAATGCACTGAATACAATAGGCACAGCGTCACTCTCGGGGTGGTGGCATTGTGCCTAAGTTTCCATGCAAACTTATTTGCATAAATCAAATGTATTATCTCCTATGAATTAGTGCAATCAAGTACAACAATCAAACCAAATCATTTATTCGAAATGTCTGCTAGGTCCTCATGTTTGCTGAATTAAATAAATTGAAATTGAAATTGTGTTCAAGTAGTTATTGTTTAAAAAATAGTCTACCAATTGGTCAAAGGTCTTACTTGTTTCAAGGAAAAAACATTTGACTAAATTTTGCATTTCATCCAAAGTCAAATTGAAACTGACCTGAATGAGGCTTCAAATGACTGCTGGTCACTGTATCAGAAGGTATATTAACTATGGATTGATGAGACTGATGTGACTACAGGGGCTGTACACTCAGTGCAATGTGATCAGCATCCTGAAGTGGATGCAGTTGCTGGAAAATCGTCCTGCTGACCTGAGAGCTGAGACAGCTTTGTGTTCCAGGACAGCTTCGAGCAAATTGTCTTTTGAACCAGTGTAAAAGAGTCCAGGTTCAGTAATGGTTATAAGATAGGTTTTTATTTGTGAGGACAAATGCAACCCAGAAGAACAGCACCTCATATTCTGTTTGGATAGTACTCTCACTTCTATACATTGGCTATCTTCCCTCTGCAGTCTCAGTCCTGATGTAGGGTCATGACCCAAAATGTTGACCGTCCACAGATGCTGCTTGATCCACTGAGTTCCTCCAGCAGATTATTTTTTGCTCATGATTCCAGCATCTGCAGTCTCTTGTGCCTCGTTTTTATTTATGTGATGCCTTTCACATCTCTTTCAAGAAGCCCCTACATACTCCGCAACTGGTTAAGTCCTTTTGAAATATAGGTACCATTGTAATCTAAGAAGTTAGATGTCAATCTGAGCACAGCAAGCTCCCACATAGAATGTGATAATGAGCAGGTAATTTCATTCAGTAATGCTGCAGGTGGAATAAATGTAGTCAGGATACCAGAAATAATTCTCCTACTATTTTCCACAATATTGTTTTGGGATCTGTTCTATCCATTCAAAGGATCAAATGGAGCCTTGGTTTAACATTACATCCTAAAGGTGGCATTCCTAACATTGCAACTTTGGCCCAGTTCTTCAGCCTTGGACGAGGTTCCACAGCTCAAGTCTCCAGGGTGGGACCTGAAGCTGGAACCATCTGACTCAGAGATGAGTGTGCCTCAGACTTAGCCCAGCTTGACACTGCTTGATATGTAGCTATTGGGTACCTAACACAGTGTCTGTGATCCTGACGTGGAAGGCTGAAAAAGCTGCTCTGCCACCCGCAAAGGAGCCCTACCAGGCAGAGTTGGCTTTGAGTTGTAAAAAGGCTTGAGGTCCACTTCAGCATTTGACACTCACCAAAAAGACTCTTTAATCATTTTTAAATGTCTCTGGCCTTTAAAAACTATTCAGTAAATTCAAATATTCTCTAACAGAGCAAGAGAAGATGCAATAAATGGGCAAATATTGAAGGGTATGGAGGAAGAGAGAGACATTGGAGGGTATGACCAATGGTTCTTAAAGAGGGTTGAACAGGCCACAACAACATAGGAATCATTTTGCTCTGTTAGCTGAGGCAGATGATAAAAGAGTAGGGGGAAATATGCTAGAACTTAATGCCACACTAGTTAGGCCACAGCTTGAATACTGTGTACAGTTCTGGTCATCACATTAGAGAAAAGACATTTTTGCCTTAGAGTGGGTGCAGAGGAGATTTAGAGGTATTGACAGGACTAGAACATTGCAGCAACAAGGAAAGATGAGGGATTGTTTTCCTTGGAACAGCAATAATTGAAGGAAGTCTTAAATGAGCTGCATCATATTATGAGGAACTTCCACAGAATAACTAGGAAGCATCTATTTACCTTAGCAGAAGAGTCAAAACCAGAAGCATTGATTTAGAGTAATTGGTAATAAAAATAGAGGCCCAGGAGGAAAACTGTACTCACCCAGGGTGATCGGAGCCTGACAGAGGCCGAAACCCTCACCATATTTGGATACTTGGATGATCAGTGACCTGTAGGGCTGTGGACCCAGTGCTGAATGTGGAACCTGGCCAGGAAGCTCTCTTTTGACCAGCAAGGACCCAATGGGCTGATGTCCTCCTTCGGTGTTGTGAATTTTCCATGATTTCATGATTAAGATGAAAGAAAATAAGTCAAGCATTTACCTGCACTCACCCTTTTCCACAGGGAGACGTTAGCCATTCCTTCCTGTGCACAGTGCAAAGTGTTATCTGACTCTCTCTTCAGCACACTGCTGCACTGCTGCTGGGCCAATGGTGAGCCCAGCAACTGGGCAGATCATCATATCCCTCGCACATGTCTGCCTTTGACCATGCACGTATGGAAGTTCACGACTTGCTGAGCCGTAGACAGTTCTCTCCTCAACTGCTGGCTGTTAACCAGCATGATTCAGCCAATATTTCAACTGTTTCAATTCAAATTGTGGTCCTTCTCAGCCAAAGGCCAAGTGAGAACTTGAGGCCTGGTCATCTGTTATCAGCTGTACTGCTGCCACTGAGAGCCTGGGCACAATCAGCCTCTGAAGGAGAATTTCTTTTCTTTGCTAGTATTCACCTATTATTTTTCACCGTGGTTACTTGTACCAGAACTGAATGAACAACCTTATCAAAATTTGATTTGGTTAAATTGCTAATTATGTGATTGAGAAAGGATCATAGGTGCAAGAAAAAAAGGGAAAGGCTGAAGCTGTTAACAACAACATAAACAGTAGCAAAAGTACTGGAAGCACTCAGCATGTCAGGCAACATCAGTAAAGAGAACAGACCTAGAGAGATCTGCCAATTGCTCCGAGTATTTACTGTTTTGTGTGCCATTATTGTTATAGGTGTTATGATTGGATGGTATTTTTGTAAGGACTAAATCAAATCACTTTTGTATGAATTGGTTGGTTCAAGAATATTCATGCTCTGAATTTATAACTGCTTTTTTCAGCAAAGAAAACATTGGCAAATATCCATTTTTCAGCAAAAGTAGCTTCCCAGTTATTAAAGGGTGCCTAACCTTTCTATCAGCTCTCAGCCCTAAATACAAACTATTCAATTATCAAGTATAGCTGAAAAAAAGTGATTGATTTGACTTGGAGATACTTTACTAATTGAATGAAGGTACATTTCAGGACATATGACTTGATTTTTATCAAAACAAGTTTCATCAACTGCTACATAAATCATTCATGAGTCTTAATGCAGAATGTTGAGTAGGCTTTTATCTACCTTAATTTCAAAAATTCAGGCATATTAAATGCTGACCATTAAATCAGACCATAAGAGCATCATTAGAAGACATTGAGTCCAAAATTACTAAAGTTCAAGCCAGACCAGAGATTTAAAAATACTTTTCTTCTAGCAGAATAATATTCAAGTGGAATAGACTTACACTAAATGAGTCCCAACTAACTCTTTAAAAGTCTAAGAACAGGATTGATGGGTTTATGGATCAACTGCAAACAGAATGGCTTACCAAATATTACAAGAAGCAGCAGGTTTCTGTCAGGTCTGCATGTGCAGAGTGGGGAGAGCTTTAGAAGGGATAATGTTGAGCTGAGTTTAGGACAATGACACTATGGGAAATTCTCCAGCTGCTGAGCCTGCTACCCTTCAGGTATGGTCCTGGCTCGGCCACATTGTTGGTGTTGATATGTGAAATCTAAGTACAGGTGAACTTTGACTGTCAGCTAGGTCAAAATAGTCTATGTCAGCTCTCGTTGAGCAATCCAGTCAGTCCCCTTCCCCATTCTTTTCCCTTAAGCCTGCAAATTATTTTCCCTCAACTACATATCCAATTCTCACAAAAAAAAACACAATTCTATTTCCACTGCCATTATAGACAGGTTTCCAGATCACAACCACTCTTTGAGTTAAAAGGCTTTCATTTACATCTCAACTGTACCTTTTCCAGCTCACTTTGAATCTGTGTACCTTGGTCCTTCAATTGTATGCTAATGGTAGCAACTTCCACCCTTTCTAAATCTCATTATTTTGTGTGCCTTTCTCAGATCTCCTTTCAAACTGCGTTGTTCCAGTAAGAACTATCCCAGCATCTCCAGATTAACCTAAGAGCTGATTCCTGGAACCATTCTAGAAAATACTTTCTGCCCCCTCTCACAGACATTCACATCCTTTCTACCAGAGCTGGAAGCAATTCATGCAGGAGCTTAGCCAAAACCAGAGCCCAGGGAGCTATGGAATGAGGTGGAGCCTTTTACAATGGGTAGCTGGAGATACCATACCCTTTGTAGTTATCCATCAGAGTCATCCTGGCCAGAGTGTAGATGATCCATGAAATCAACAGGTTGAAAATATATAACATCTTAGAATAATCTTGAAATATTCAAATTATGCTGTTTTATAGAGATAAATTCATCAGTAAGAGACTTAGAGAATATTTATAAACTACTTTAACAGAGGTCAGTCTGGGCTTTGAATTCTGTTCAACATTTATCCTTAACCACTGTATTTGTCATACAATTGCTGCATGCGACAATTTTTTTTCCCAATAACCTTAAAAGCCCTGGGTTGAAATTGCTTTACCACATTAAAACAATGTTGTAGGGCAACTTACCCTTGTGTGTGAATGTCATGTAATGAGCAAGTTCTTCATTTGTGAGGTCGCAGATTAGCATTGTTGCCTCTCCCTGTGCAAAACTGTGCTGTGTCAGCTTCAGCATGGCTGTTCTGATCTATTGCAGGATCTGTAGTTGCCGCCATTTACTCTAGCAGCTGTGACCTTATGGTCAGTTCTTTCAAACAGACATGTCATAACACAAGCAGTGCTCTTCTAGCTACTGCGGAGTGTTGTTGTTTAATGAATGGATACTTCAGTGAATGGAGATAGCAGGTGGGAGAGTCTACCAGGGCCCGAAAGGGACATGAACAGGTTGATGAAGAACAGTGGTCAGGGAAGATATGTCCTTTGGGTAAGGGGACCATGGAGACCCTGCAGGAATCCAGCCATGGTCTCCTGGCAGGAACATTCCATATTCCTGAGAGCTGTTAGGAACTGGCACAGAAGAGGAGTTGAGGCAAGTGTAGGACAGCCATGATCAGTTTGAATGGTGGGACAGTCAGAGGGGACAGGTAGCCCAATTCTCTTCCTATTTTCTTGTGTTCTTGTCTTCAGTCTATCAATGTCTGGAGTGTTGGGAGAAGCCTTTAATGCAGGCAGATGTCTGTACCCACTTTGTTTCCTCTTCTGGTTTGAAGGAAAGTAAGATGAACTCATTTTTCCTTAAGTATGGAGTTTGGATGACCTCTATAATGCATCAAACAGCGAGATGTGCTGGAGATCAATAGAGCAGCCACAAGTGACCCTAAGGCAAGCAAGCTAAAAAATGACCATGACCTTGACCTTCACAGGCAGAAGTATGAGACTGGATTTGAGGTCAAAGGAGGTTACTCATCAAAGTGAAGACTAAAAATATAGTTGAGTGTTGACCACTTAAAATGCAGGGTTTCAGGGGAAGCGAGGTGAGTAAAAGTTGGCTGTTCAGTGAGAAAATAAGAACTGTCATTTTTTGGATGTGAGGTTGAAAATCATGCTGGAGATGAATCTTTCATGGTGCACTACTGTTGATATAATTTTGGGGGTTGGGAGTTTGTTTGCCAGAAAGTAGGTGTGAGGGCAAATGCAAATCCCACCAAAAGTCAGGAGTCAGATTTCCAGGCCCTTAAGTTGCTTTGATCAGTGTGAAATCAATGATTCAATGCACTACCTCAGCCAACAAGCTAATTTGTAGATCTTGTTTTGGCTATTTTTTTGCATTTAGCTTTTATTCAGTGACAAGAAAGCGCAATAATTTTACTAAGTCATTTGAAGGCTGTATCACCTATTTTAGAAAGGAAACCTGATTATTGTAAGCAATTAAATCTTACTCCAACTCATTAGAATCCAGGGTGAAAAAGAATTCTTGATCAGCAGATTCTTGAAAAGTTTCAAACAGTTCATGCAGAAAAAAGTCATACAGAAAACAATCTTTTCCATAAAGTATTGGCCACAATGCTCACAGCCAAAAGCCATTGAAGATCACATTTACTTTCCCTACAGTTATTGATCAATTTTGAGCATGGTAGGAATGAAATATAATGAAAAGTCCAAAGATGGAAAATAAACACATTTTATACTCAAGGTATAATGTGAGTTGTCCTCTATATGGAACACAATCAAACCAAATTATCTTCAAAACAAAATCAACAACCATTTGAAGTTTCACTTCTGCAATGATTTTTATTCCTAACCTTTGATTCCAGCAGTTAATACTGCTGGTGAGTAATAAACTTCAAGAACTTCCTTTCCTCCCACAGATGCTGCTCGACCCGCTGAGTTCCTCCAGCAGATTATTTGTTGCTCCAGATTCCACCATCTGCAGTCTCCAGTGTCTTCAAGAAAATTTATTAAAAGTGTGGTCCAATTAAAGAGCTGGGGAAAACCCCCCAGGAATTATCTATGGTGTGACTATTTCCCCCAAAGAAGTAGAGGCATCTCCTTAGGGTTCACACACTATCCTGATCAAATCTGCTGGAGAAGTCACAGAGGCTCCAGTTTTCCAGGTATCTGTGACTCTTCCACAGAAGCTTTAGTGACCAAGTAGGACATCTCTCAAGGAAATATCACCCCCACAGACCTTAAAAATATAACAGGATGACAAGTGACAACCATTGCAGTAGTGTGTTACTGTATGGTTGACACAGCCTTTGCACACAGGGCTCTTTAGAGAAGGGCGTGTTTTGTGGTGTAGATAACAGAACAATAGCAGTGTTTTGTTTAGGAAACAGCTGCAGGAAGAAGGGGGAGTGCACTCTGAGAAGAGACCAGCAGCCTATTTTTCCAGACTGTGGTTTTATTCAGTTAGGTCACTTCAATGTGCAACAGCAGTTCCAATGGCAGAGTAAAGAGCAATTCTTTCACCTCAGGTAAGGTTATCTTTGTGCAGTGTTTGCTAATTTGGGTAACCATTCTGAACTTGCTCTGTCATTAGCAACGTGACTTCATAACTTTACGAGGTTTCCTCACTGTCTCCCAACAGAGAGTGAAGATCACTGAGGAACAGTTATATGCCCTGTGCCAGCTATCCAGCTATAATTTATCATACTTTACATTGTGAGAGTTGTGAAAGCTCAGTTCATCAGGATCCCTTTAGTAGTCCCATTAATAGTGAGCAATGTGACAAGCACAGTGTTTTGGATTCTGTGATTCATGCATTTTATCTCTTTTGGGAATATGTGATAGCAAGAGAAAAAGCTGGACTCCCTGTGTCGAGTATGATGCAAATGAGCATCCCTGCTTCTTTTGTAAAAACTGTGGAGGAAATTATCTCCAAAAGAAATTGGGACTGTGGTTTTATTGCATGAATTCATCGAATTCTTTTGTAATAAGTGCTGATTTATTCATGTTTAATGGAATTATTATGAATGTATTTCACTGTTAACTTGCACTGTGAAGTTGTCATAGCTTCCCAACAAATATACTGAACTATAATTTCATTTTTTAATTAATGACACAGCCTGTTACTTCTATTGGCATTTATTGCAGGCAAGCACTTCCACAGCTCACCTGCTCTGTTGAATTGTGGTATTTTGTGCCTTGAGCTACCTTCTAATGGCCTTGCGCCTTATTATCTGCCTGCACTGCACTTTCTCTGTAACCGTAACACTTTATTCTGCATTCTGTTATTGTTTTCCCTTGTACTACCTCAATGCACTGATGTGATGAAATGATCTGCATAGATGGCATGCAAAACAAAATTTTTCACTGTACCTCGGTACATGTAATAATAATAAACTAATGCCAATATTTGTTGCTGATATTCCCCCCTAAAAAAAAATCCAAGCAATAGAACAAGGTAATCCACTGAAAGGTGAATGTGAAATGTTATCACTGTATTTAAAACAGTCCCTTCCCACTTACACTGGGGAATGATTCCATGATGGAGTCAATTTCCCCACTGAACGTTGACCAAATCTTTACCTTGTGATTCCAGACAGCTTATTCTATCCTGAAGGTATCTCAGGTTAGACAAGCATAACCTGACCTGACTACTTTCTAGCTGGGGTCACCAAGCAAGGTACACCCCCATCCTCACCGTCCCTTCTCCAGCACTGCAACCTCAGTTGCCAAAATTGGCTCCAGGTACCTAAGAAAAGAGCTGGGATTGGACGAGGAAAATCATGCTCTTTAAATCAAAGGTTTGATAACATTAGGCCTTGTTTATCTGAAGCTGAAGATGATACTGATGGATATGAGATTAGCCAGGTCCTTCACAGAAGAACAATTAAAATTCAATATGTGTGTAAGCAGTCAGGGAATAGGATACATGTTGTTTATTCAACCGATCGTAGCAAGGGCAACTTCTAATCCTGGTGTTTTTGTGAAAAATGAGGAAAAAGTCAAGGTGCATCCTTTCTGTTCCACGTGGATGTGCTATCTTGTGTATCACAAATTCCACCTCTTCCAAAGTCATGTGATTACCTGAGAAAGTCAAAAAGAAAATCCAAAAAATCCCAGCTGATGTCAGGGAAATTTCTCCTCTACACCCGTCCATCAAGTGACCAAATACCAGTCTAGGAGATAACTCTGGCCCTTATAGTTTCTTTTTTTATTCATTCTTCAAATTGCTGGCAAGCCAGTTGTTGCTCAGATGTAATTGCCCTTGAGAGGTTGGTGGTTTGTGGCCTTCTTGAACTACTACAGTCCTTTTAATTCAGTGGTAATGGTACAACTCAATGGCTTGCTTGGCCATTTCATGGGGAACTTAAGAGCTACTCACATTGACTGGAATCATTTGTAGGCAGGCATGAATGGCAAATTTAGTGAACCAGCTGGGTTAAGGCAACCTGGTGGTATCACGAAAAATACTTTCTTTTATAATTTCAGGTTATAGAGACTCAGATTTTTGGAAGGCTTCCAGGGACTGGAGGGAGTGACACGGCAGTTTGCTCAGCTTGGGGTTGGTTTAAAAATAGTAATGAGTATGCACTGAAGGAAGACGGCAACAAGAATTTCTGTGTGACTTTGGTCTTGCCATCATTCCATTTCTGCTGGAGAGTGGAACTGGGAAGAACAAAACAGCCTGGATATCTCTGCCCTTGCTGGACAGTGTGTGTGAAGCTGAATGCCTAGAAAGCATTTGATAACACTTAAAAGCATTGAATGTGAAGTCAGTTCTCCAGATATTGGCTTTGGTTAATTGACCTGTGAGAACAGCTCTATTGCAATAAATGTACTTTTGCTGTGTATGTGACATGTGCCAACAGTACTGACTGAGAGACCCACTCTGTTCACCGGGATTTTCACTTTCACCTGGAAGGCCTGTTGCTCTGGTTTCTCCTACTTCTTTGGCCGTGAGAAAATTATTAGTGACTCCACTTATCAGTTGGTCTGACAGTCAGCACAAGCATTGTTCTTCTCAGCAGCTGAATTCATGAGCAGCCGATGATTTGCATGTTTCACACACCGTTCCCAGTTAAAGGCTCGGGGAGCAGGCACTTTGCTTGCTAAGGTTGCTAAGGCACCCTCAGAAACTCCCCATAATCTATGGAAACAGGCCCTTTGGCTCACTATATCTGGGCTGGCCATCAAATACCTATCTATACTAAACCCAGTACTCTCCCCATCATCAACCTTATATTGTGAGAGTACCCACCTCCACCACACATTCAGTCCTAACACCATGGTTGTAGAAAGGTTTTTTACTATCTACCCAGCTATGCTCATCATAATTTTGTATACCTCAATCACATCCCCCCTCAGCCTCTCCACTCCAAGAAAAGGCAAACCTAACTTATACGGTCTCTCCTCATAATTGAAGCAGTCCAATCCAGGCAACATCCTGCTGAATCTCCTCTGCACCTTCTCAAGTGCAATCATATCCTGATTGTGCTATGGTAACCAGAACTGTACATTGTACTTCAGCTGTTGTATAACCAACGTTTTATATAGCTATACCATAATCTCCTTGATCTTATATTCTGTGTCCCATCTAATGAAGGGAAGTATCCTGTATTCCATTTAATCCACATTAAGTACCTTTTCTGCTCCCTTCAGGGATCCTTGGACAAGGTTACCTCTGTTGCTCAGTACTTCCTAGGACCCTACCATTCCTTGTGTAAGTCCTAGCCTATCAGTCCTCCCATAACATCTTACACTTTTAAGATTAAATTCCATTTGCCATTTCTCTGTCCATTTTATCAACTGAACAATATAGTTCAGTAGCTAAAATTAGTCTCTTCATTCTCCACAACACCAGCAATTTTCATGGTATAGGCAAAATTACTAATCGTACCTACTACTTTTACATCCAAATTATTCATATATGTAACAAATGGCAAGGATCCACAACAAATCTCTGTGGTATACCTCAGGTGAAAGGCTTTCATTCACAAAAATATTCCTCCACCATCGCCCTCTGTTTCCTATCACCAATTTCCAAAATTTCCCTGAACCCCTTAGGCTCTCACCTTTTGGACCAGTCTGAACACAGATGGACCCTTATCCGATGCCTTACCGAAGTCCATGCAGACTTCAAACATACTATATCCATTGACACAATTCAAAATTCAATCAAATTAGGCAAGCTTAACTTATATCCTTAACAAAACCCTGCTGACTATCCCTGATCAATCCTTGCTTCTCCAAGTGCAGATTAATCCTGTCGCTCTGAATTTTTCCATTAGTTTCCTGACCACAGCTGGAAGACTCACTGGCCTACAATTACCTGGCTAATTTCTAAGTACATGTACACACATGTACTTGTGCATATGACAGTAGACTCAACTTTGACTTTGACTGCCCTTCTTGAATGGAGGAACCACATTTGCTGACCTCCAGCCATTTGGCTTCTCTTATGTGGCCAGTGTATAATAGGAATACATCTGTCAGAGCCTCAGCAATCTCCTCCCTTGCCTCTCATAGCAGCCTGATCGCATTAGGTCCTGGGGATTTATCCACCTTTGAGCCGACTAAGACATCCAATACCACCTCTTTTCCTTCTTCAGTCCTAAGAGAGGCTGTGCAGAACGGTACTGCATTCTTTTAACGTGAGTTCATGTAATATTAATTCGGTACATTGCAATTATCTAAAATTCACTTTCAAAGATTTTGAAAGGACTGGAACATTTCAAGGCATCTAATCTAGACATGTCTGACCTTACTCTGACAAATGGTGTAATGTCTAATAGTGTTTCATTCTGTCTTCAATGATAGAAATCCAGCAGGCAGCAGCTGTTGCCGTTTTGCTTTTGAAGAGTGCTGTAAAATGTCACCTAATAGTGTTTAGGTCCCAGCTTCTGCTGTTCAAGGTATCAAGTTTATTGATGTGAGTGAAAGTGAAGAAGGGATCTATAATCCACCCTTCTCCACCACTCCAGTTTGTGGCCTGCCTTAATCTAAATAAAGCTATTAAGACACATTACAGTCTTCAAACAAACTTTGTTTTAATATATAACCCATTGAAGCTTTCAGTCGTTGACCTCTGCAAAACTGCGGTCCAATCATAACTGTATTCCTTTCTTTCTGGGATTTGAAACACGGCTGTCTTCCAGGACCATGTTATCTGATTGCAATTTGTACTTCTCACCAGACTGCCAGTAAGACAGTGAGATCAGGGGCAGGTTCATGTGTCTGCAGAGTGGAATGTGCAGATGCCGGGGAAGGGGTTTGTAGATATGGTAGCTCAGAAAATGCATCTGCACATCTGTTTTAAAGGCATCAAGCAAAATCCTCCCATATCAAGCTTTATCCTACTCTGCGTTTGTAATTTTAAGAGGCATGGTAGCGTAGCAGTTAGTGCAACGCTATTACAGCGCTAGCGATCGGGGTTCGATTCCCGTCGCTGTCTGTAAGGAGTTTGTGCGTTCTCCCGTGTCTGTGTGGGTTTCCTCCAGGTGCTCCGGTTTGCTCCCACATTTTAAAGACTTACGGGTAGGTTAATTTGGGGGTTTAAAAAGGACGGTGGGAATTGTTGGGCCGGAAGGGCCTGTTACCATGCTGTAAATAAAAAAAAGGAGCAATAGAGAAAGCTGTTGAAGGTGATGCAGATATTGTAATGGATTGCAAGTTCTTAGTCATTGGTTGGCCATGTGATAATCTCTCGTGGCCACTTATGTTCTCTTGTTCCTATTTAAAAGTAATCCTGTGTTTTCCAACAGCAACTCAACTGTATCATTACAAGGTTGTAACTTGCATGTAAACACCATCTCAGTTCATTAACTTCAACTTTAAATATTAATAAGCTGCAACTTGTCCACTTTTTGAATGGTATGGATTAGACTGCAATGCAAATGAAGGCCAATGAACAGCAACAGCCAAACAATGACTATCAATGAATAGCAGCCCATTCTTTAATGAAAGGGAAAAAAATCTGGGATTAACATGAACAGAAGAACAAATGAATGAAAGAATATTATTGAAGTTGGACTAATATCCTGAACAGAAAGTTTCTAAGTGTGAGTGAGAACCAAAATAAGCAAAGATCTGGGGGGGTGGGGGGAGTGGGGTTGTTGCTTGAGAAGAGATTAAGCAGACTGGGCCTATATTCTTGAGTTAGAGAAATGAGAGGTAATATTAAAACCTTATTATCATTCTTAAAGTGCTCAACTGGGTAAATGCAAAGTGGATATTTCCCCTGAATGGAGTGTCTAGAACCAGGAGTCACAGCCTCAAAATCAGGGGTCATTCAAGACTGAGGTGAGAAGAAATTTCTTTACCCTGACAGAAGCGAATCTTTGGAACTCTCTACTGAAGATAGCTGTGGAGTGTTTGTCCCAGAGTATATTCAAGACAGAGATCAATAGATGTTTGATTATTAAAGGAACTGAAGGATATAGCGTCTTAGTGCAGATGAATGGCAACCCAATAAAAGCTTAGTGAGACCGAATGTCCTGCTACTGCTCGTACTTCTTATGTTCTTATGTTATCAACATGAGCAGCGGAGCAGTATCTCAATTCCTGTTACACAAGTTATTGTTATTCCCTTTTACATATCAATGCAATGATCTGTATAGATGGCTTGCAAAACAAAGTTTTTCACTGTACCTTAGTAGATGCGACAATAGTAAAGCAACTTTACTAATTTTTTTTTTCCCTTTACCTCACCAAAATCTTTTTTGTGTCAGTCATGAAAATCCAATTGGCTAAGGTATCTCCAGTTTTCAACTCTCTGTAAAAAAAGGATTTGCTGATTTCACTCCCAAATAGCTAGTTTCCTTTTAAGATGAAGTCCTTTACTTCTAGGCTTTCCCATCAGAGGAAATAGACTCTTTGTATCTGACCTATGGAATCTGTTAGCCTTATAAACTCAACAGGACACAAACCAAATCTGGTGAATATGCACCATAACCCTATCAAAGGCAATACATCATCCTGAAGATAAGAATCCAAAACTAATCCCATGAATGGTGGAGCAGGCAGGAGGGTCTGAATAACCTGCTCCTGCTTCTATTTCTTTTGTTCTTATGGATATGACTATTATAATATAGAGGAGCATGCTAGATGCCATGCAAGAAGCATTAGTTAAAATTGAGATGGAAGGCAGCCTCAGGGAATGATTGAAAAATCTGCTTGTCTTATACAAGACAGTGAACTGAGATAATAAGGATGTTCATTTATTAATGCATACTGTCAAGAAATAGGCCTCAGAAATAGTCTTGTAGTTTAACATTATCAGAGGGAAAATCGCAGAGATAAGAACGGCAGACGGAAATGCTGGAGGATAAATGAACACAGGGATTTGGACTCCAACAAGCCGCGTCATTTACATATTGCGGTTATATGGTTGAGCACTGGTCAGATCTCATGGGAATACTGTGCTCAGTTTTAGGCATCTTATTTTAGTAGGTTAGCTGTGGAACTACACTGAAACCAATAGGAAAATGGCTCCACCTGAAGAGAGGTCTCAGCACATGAACAGCGGATGGGACAACCTACTTTTGTGTCATTTCTATGATGTTACAGAAAAGAAAAATAGATATGCATTGATAATGAGCCTGGCATAGCCTTGGGGCATTCTATAGTGGTTTGGAGCCAATGGAGTAATTTTTAAGTGTGATCAGATTTGTAATGTTATGTGTTACCATCCCATAGATATTGCCAACCAATAACCAGTCAGTAATCAACATAACCTGAACATTTTTTTATTAATTGGTGAAATGTGGGAATTGCTGGCGGACCATCACTTATTGCTCATCCTAATTGCCCTTGAAAAGGTGATGGTGAGCTGACATCTTGAATTGCTGCAATTCTTTTGATGAATATTCTCCCATATTGCTGTTGGTACGGCATTCTCAGAATTTAGAGCCAGCAACAAAGAAGGACTGGCAATATATTTCCACATAAAAATTTCGCCAATTTGGAGGGAAATCTTCCCATGAGCCTGTTGCCCTTGTCCTTCTCATGGAATGTAAGGACTCACTTCTTCAACTAGTGTTGGTGCGTTCTGCATTGGAAATAACCTTGGCCTAAGTTCCACTTGATAAGATGCATCATCGGTGTAAATCTTGAACAATCAGAAGTAATGGTTCATGAGTCCGAATGATAACTGTTAAGCATTGATCTTGGGTTTCCCATAAATCTTTTCATCTAACAGAGGTGGTCTAGGAACACTTCAGTTACAATAGCCAGGAGGAGGGGGGAATTTAAAATTCATTCATAGAGAGGTTTTTCAGACAGTGATCTTCAATGCTTCCTCTGCATTGTATTTCCCATCAATGTTGTTCTTGAGCCCAGTTGCATTGTTGAGATGCTGTCAACAAAGAGTAATTCCTTCCCCTTTAAAATTTACCCATCATTTGTTTAACCTTGCTTACACTTGTCTGTTTACATAGAATTTGGTTCTCCCAGGCTACAGAGTACATGGTATAACTGTGGGGTCTGTAGACTTCACAGGCCTAGAAATTCTATTTACAGTGCAAATCTGGATGACACTTCTGTAATCTTCATTTATACGTGTATGGTGGAGACAGCATGGGCCTCTCATGCAAAAGGTATGAAGCTTGTATCATCAGGACTCAATGGGGTCTGCCTGAACAGGTGTCAACCCATGAGGTCTGAGCTAGGGAACACATTGGTTAACCTAGATTAAAAAAACATGCACCTTACAGTGATCCAGGCCACCAACACTCTCACGATCGATTGCAAATCCTATGATATTTCCCACCCTACCCTCTACCCCACCCAACCTGACTGTGGTGCTTGAAACCCCCCCCCCCCCAACACACAGCATCTAACCTCAACCCAAAACCCATCCTCTCACCTCAACACCCACTCGATGACAACCTGCCAACTCCACCTCCACACCCCTAATGTCTCGACCGCACCCCAGGGCCGATTCCTCTCAGACTGACATCTCCTCCCCTTCACTTTGTTCACGAGCTCTCCCCAGAGTGGGCTATTCTCCCCGTGGAGTGATGCATATAACATTTTATATTGCCTGCCTGAGCTGAAGATTTTGTTATTTCATGGACGGTGAAATGTGGAAAACATTATTGTTATCATATGTAAATAAGCTGATCGCTGTCTTGATGTCTGCGGTTGTTATCTTCTTAATCATTTTCTTGTTCAAGTCAACTAGAAATCATTGAATTCAGGCCATAATAATCACTAAAGCCAGACTGATATAAAACTTCATCCATGTAAACAAATCTGCAACATGGATTCATGGAAGGTCTGGGCACAAAGACAACAAAGCATAGCATGAGATGGCATTTTATTAAGGTGGTGGAAGTTGCATTAAACTAATGAGTCTTGAACAGCTTGACACTTTTGGCAAGAGTGGTTTTGTTCCAATAGGAGAAGCAACATTTTATTAGCTTTGCCCATTTGCCCGGGAGAGGTAACAAGGCAGGCCAAGTTTGAGGAGATTTGAAGTTTATGATGAAACATGGCTATCACCAAAGTTGCTGCATACTCTTGGCTGCTCCAGAGACCTTGCCCTATGCCTCTACTTGATGTCTCTATCATCAGAGAAGATCATCGGCTTTCTGTGTCACACCCTAAATCTCAGCCTTACTGCTCGTGTTTCCAGCAAGCTATCCCAGGTTTCCTTGCTCCCTGTCACTAACTCACTAGAAGCAGCCTCTACTTCATCCTGACTTGCATCTGGATCTCAAACTCTCCTCCATGACCTTCCCAACTTCTCTCACACAACTGCATTACTTACTCTCCCTGGACTGTATTCTGCTTCTATTTGTTGTGTTTCAGATGTTGGGCTGTCTTGTAAGTGACCAAGGGTGTAACCCATAGGGGTTACTGAAACAAATGTTGTAAAAAGATAATAATCTACTCAACACAATAAAAATATAATGAAACATGAACTGTGAAAGGACTATTCAGTTAACAGACTCCACCCTTCCACAGACAAAATGGATCACATTGGATTCTCCATTTAATCTCCTGGCATGGGGACTGAACCTTAGTTCATTTGGCACACTGATTTTCTAAACTATGCAATTGCTAAATATGATCAGTTCCTTTGTGCATGAGTCTCACAGTTCCTGAAATTTGTTCTGGATTTTCCATGGGAATCACTGGAAGTGTGCAATGTTGTGTAACAGTTTGCAAAGCACAACTTGAGATCACTTCTGCAAGATTTATTTACACACCTGCGGCTGATGAATGGTACAGGCTACACAGACACAAGCCGGTCTTCTCCACACTGTTGAGACTTGCTTGAGGGGGATCTGCCTTATCGAGCCCATGGACATTTAGTCTGAGGTGTTACTCTTTCATGGAGGCCTCTCTGAAGAAATTTTCATTGTGTTCACTCCCATACTGCTCCAAAGCCCTTCTTCCCCAAACTTCCCCTCAATGTCATTCCATGATCCCTTTTTTGTCCCCAATCCATCCCCCTCCAGTCGACACTGGTCCAATTGTTTCTACAATCTACCCCCACCTCTCCCATCCCATTCAGTAACACCCAAATGGGTCTCTGACAAGACTCCTGCTCTCAAAGTCATGACCACTGCTTGACTTCCTCTATTCTCCTCCCCATTACTGTTATCACAGAGCTAGTGCAAGGAGGTCTATGTGCAGATTTTTGAGAGTAAGACCAGTCTATTATACATAATGTCCTGCCAGCAATAGAATACTGGTGCAGGAAGAAGGTGCAGAAAAACTAAACCTCCCCACCTGACCACTACCATCACCACTGGCACCAGGCTGCTTTTAAAGTAACATGTCTTTTCCAGTGCCCAAACTCAAATCAAACAAATAAATAGCTACTTCCCTTCAACCACTCAGTTCTTGAACCAACCTGCAAAACCCTAATCACTATGCAACACTATGACCACTTTGATCACTTTGCACTCTACGGACTTTGTTTATTTTTGTTCTAGTTGTGTTCTTTCTTGTATAATTTTGTATAATTTATATCTAATTTATGCCTTTCTTGTGAATGTTGCATATCTGATGCTATGTGCCTGTGATGCTGCTGCAAGTAAGTTTTTCACTGTACCTGTGCATACATGTGCATGTGCATATGACAATAAACTCGACTTTGGTTTCAAGTATTTTTCACAATCTCCATCTGGATCTCAGTTGAATCTTTCAAGGTCATGCAGCTGAAGAGTTATCACAATTAATCACTACGTATTCTTATACTTTTAAACCGGTTGTCGTTCCTTCAAAATAGTTGGTCAGATCCTGTTTGTAAAGATTTTAATCAGTACAGCATTCAAAGTTCTCGCCTATAGCCTATTACATATGGCCTATGGGGAAAAGTAGAACCTGCTTAAAGCTCATTAATGACTATACTTCTCTCCAAGTTAAATAACCTGCTTGTACTTCAATGGTCCATACCCCACAGGATCATAAACTGAATTTATGTCTTCTATTTATCATTTCTCCAGTGTGAGCAAATTCAGTTCCGTGAATTTCTCTTCATGGATTGGGCAACATTAAAATGAGAGGCTGGTGACTCTGCAGTCACTTACTCTCAGTAAGTGTATAGACCAGCAGTTAAAATTCACACTTAGTGGTAGAGGGATGTTACTTCTGACTCCAGGTCAGTGACCAGTGGTGTTCCGCAAGGATCAGTGCTGGGACACCACTGTTGTTTGTAATGTACATTAATTGGATGAAAATGTAGGTGGTCAGATTAGTAAGATTGCAGACGACATGAAAATTGGTGGAGTTGTGCATAGCAAGGAATGTTGTCAAATGATACAGCAGGATATAGAACAGTTGAAAATTTGGGTGGAAAAATGGCAGATGGAGTTTAATCCAGACAAGTTTGAGGTGATGCATTTTGTGAGGTCAAATGCCAGGGGATCTTGGAGTGCAAGGCCATAGCTCTCTGAAAGTGGCAACACAAGTGGATAGGGTGGTAAAGAAGGTGTACAGTATTCTTGCCTTCATCAGTTGGGGTACAGAGTATAAAAGTTGAGGAGTCAGGTGCAGCTGTATAAAACTTTGGTTAGACCACACCTGAAGTATTGTGTGCAGTTTTAGTTTTAGTCACCACACTATAGGAAGGATGGAGGCTTTGGAGAGGGTGCAGAAGAGATTCACCAGGATGTTGCCTGGATTGGAGTGTATTAGTTATAAGGAGAGGTTGGACAGACTTGGATTGTTTTCTCTGGAGCGCTGAAGGCTGAGGGGTGACCTGATAGAAGTTTATAAAGTCACGGGAGGCATAGATAGGGTAGATAGTCAGACTTTTTCCCAGGTGGAAATGTCAAATACTGGAGGGAAACAGACTAAGGTGAGGGGGGAGAGTTTAAAGGAGATTTGCTTTGCAAGTTTTATTTTACACAGAGAGTGTAGGTACCTGGATACGCCACCAGGAGAGATGGTAGAAGCTGATATTGTAGCCATGTTTAAGAGGCATTTAGACAGACACATGAACAAGTAGGAATATGGACCATGTGCAGGCAAATGGGATTAGTTTAGATTGGCATCACAGTCAGCACAGATCTGGTGGGCTGTAGGGCCTGTTCCTGTTGCTATACCGTTCTGTGTAAGATTCCTAAAAGAAAGGAGGAAACTGCAAAATAACTGGTGGTACACACAGCAACACACATAAAATACTGAAGGAACTCAGCAGGTCAGGCAGCATCAATGGAGGGAAATAAGCAGTAGACGTTTCGGGTCGAGACCCCTCATCAGGACTGATGGCATTGTCCTGATCTCCAATCTCTTTCATTAAATATGGAGATCTTCTGTTGAGATCCCATTTGTTAGTGATCACTGAGAGATGGAGTTTTGTGTGAGCAATGGAGAACTTTCTCTTCTGCAGGCCCATTGCCAGTATGGTGTTAACTGGGTGTTGGTGGTGAAAGTGCTAATGTCACATCAACATTACTGGAGCACAGATCCAAAATTTTCTATTGCATCAGTTCCAGAAATGAAAATAAATTCTGCAAACTGGTCTAATCCAGTTGTATCCTAAGAACTCTTAGCAGTGATAAGGTCTGCTTTTCATTAATGGAAATGAAATGGAAATCTGGCACAAGTACGGGTGTATTTTAGGTTGATAATGACCTGGAAGGCAGTGATTGCAATGGAGCTTAATTTCCACCAGAAAAATTCACACCTGCCTTCGGAAAAGGATCTAAGAAGACTGTCATTAGAAAAGTGGGTATCAAGATGCACATCTGGTTATGACTGGTTTGATGAGGATATCTTGACTCTTCAAGCTATTTCCAAAACAATAATGTGCGCACATGCGCGCACACACACACACGCACACAAGCGCACACACACACACGCATTTGAGTTGAACAGGAGGAAGCTCCATTCATGAGGGAATTGAGTAAAGAAGATGTGCATTTACAAAATGTTTTCGTTTTTTCCCAGGGCGACAACGGCTAACACGAGGGGACATAATTTTAAGGTGATTGGAGGAAGGTATAAGGGGGATGTCAGGGGTAAGTTTTTTACACAGAGAGTGATGGGTGCGTGGAACGCACTGCCGGCAGAGGTTGTGGGGGCAGATACATTGGGGACATTTAAGAGACTCTTAGACACATGAATGATAGAAAAATAGGGGGCTATGTGGGAGGGGAGGGTTAGATAGATCTTAGAGCAGGATAAATGTCGACATTACATTGTGGGCCGAAGGGCCTGTACTGTGCTGTAGTGTTCTATGTTCGTTGTTCTAAAGCAGTTCAAAGGCAATAAAACGTAATCACTCTGTCGTGTTCATTGTTTGAGGAATTTCAATGCTGGAGGATATGTTACACATGGGAATAATAGGTGGTACCAGGTTAGGTCCCATGTGGCTGACTCAGTAATGTGGTCATCAGTAGCCTCACTGTCAATGAGTGACTAGTTGCCCTAGATTACTGGTGGACTCTGACAGGGCGAATCCCTGCCAGAGCTTTAGGTTACTTTGCCTCAGTGCCCTGCAATCTCATGAGATCGCTGCAACCTAGCCCCACCACAGGCCTTTCAGACTGGCCTCAATAGGCCGGCCCCTTTTCCAGGTCAGGGCACAGCTCATTGCCAGGGATATATTCCCATCAGGTCATTCAGAGGAGCTGTACTGTGCTGCAGTTGGCTGCAGAGCCTGAGTAGAGGTGATGTGAGGGGAGGAAAAAGGGAAACCAGGCCCTCACTCCCCAGAGCCCCACATAGCCCTACATAGCCCTACATGAAGTACTGTTAACGTCTGTGTAAGAGTGAAACCCAACCTCATTCATAGAATTGCAGAAACGTATAGCACAGAAGGAGACCATTAACCTGCTATGTGTATGCTGGTCCTTTGAAAGAACAGGCGGCTTGGTACAATATCCCTGCTCTAACTCTTTTAGTTCTTCATCCTCAAGTACCTGTCCAACTCCTTTTTAAAATTAACTGTGGACTCAGTTACCAACTGCCCTCCAGGAGATGAGAATCTCAAGTGTAGAATCATTAATTATTTTATTAGAATCAACAATAAAAAAATGTAAAGTGTCTTAAAGATGCATCTGCAGTTTTGATAATATCAAGCCTGTCTTTACCTTGTGCAACTCCTGATAAATGTATTAATATGTAATGGCTGTTGTACAGTGCCAGAAAGAATTAACAGTTATTGTGCCTGTTACAGCACAGTCCTGCGTCCAAGGGTTACACCAGCTGCTGTGTTCATTTCCTACTGAGAGCAGTCTTATAATCAACAGGAACTGTCAAGCCAGCTATTACTGGCCAGGAGTTTGTGCACACAAAGTGACCCTATTGCTTTCTGAACACACATCTCATGCACCTTAATCTCTCAGCTACTTAACGCTAAACAAACAGCTGTGCTCAGTTATTTCCTTCTGCGTTTCACTGACGTAAGCATTCTTGATTCTGGACACCTGAGGCTAGCTACGTGAATTCACCAGCATGCAATCTCCAGAACTGGGGAACTATTCTGCAGCTGTCCAGTGACTGTTGCAGAAACCTCAGGGAAGTGGCACTAGATTTGGTGAATGAGATTTGCCCATTTGCCCAGGCATGGTTGATTGCTAATGAAGATGTGCTTCATGGGATGTGAGTGGGTGAAAATCTGCCTTGGGCTGGACAATAAATCAAGTGGAGTCACTTCAGCTGCCTGCTGTACTGCCTGTCAGATTCAGCTCCATTGAAATCAGCTGACCTGCAAATGTAATACTGAGTGCTTGCCCAAGACTAAGTTGGACCCTGGTGTAGCTCCACACAGCCCTTTCTGTCCAGAGCACTAGAACAGTCACTCAGCTTTCACCAGGCCCAGTAGCTCACCTGCTTTTGCACTTAGGGATCCATTTAGCCATGCTTCAGCTCGGCTAGCATAAGAATAAACCCACAGGACATCCTGCTTTTGTTGACGATGTCTGCAATCCCAATTTCCCAGGAATTGGTTTCAGGACAACTTTTTGTTTATGTCACCAGTTTCTAAAGGCAGAAAACACTTTGGATTTACCCTTGGCAACTTTTTCCAAGACCCACACTAGAAAATCTGTTCAATACGCACCCCTGCCCCCGCTGCACCCCCCCCCCCCCACCAGATTAACATTGAAATGCATCTCCCAGTATTACAAGATCTGCAATTAATATTGAAATGTATCTCCCAGTATTACAAGATCTGCAAGTAAGCTCAACTTTCTGCAGTCTTTGCTTCAGCTGTATTTACAGCAACACATGTCAAGGGGAATGAGGAATATCTCCTTTTGGCAGAATTGGCCTCTTTTCCATTGCAGGCACCAAGCATCAGCTTCTGGCTCCCCCAGATCTTGTAATACATGACTTAATCTCAGGGTGATGGACTCCAGCTCCAGTCTCCCCCTAAACCATTCTCACTGCATAATTATCATCACTGGGTCTACGTCCTGGAACTCCCCTCCCAAACAGTAGTGTGGCCTCCCTTTGTCAGAAGGATTGCATCAGTTTAGGAATGTGACTCACCACTACCAGCTCAAGGGTAATTAGGGATAGGCAATAAACGTTGGCTTTGTCAGGAGTGCCCGCATCCTGAAAAATGAATTAAGAAAGCTGCAATTTCTTTAGACACCGTGATGCACTGGTAGGACCAGAAAAGTCTGGTCTCCTTCCTTAAGGAAGGATATAAGAACAATAGCAGTGCATCGAAGGGATGGGAGGATTGTGTTTATAGGAAAGATTAAACAGACTGAACCTATATTCTCCAGAGTTTAGAATAATGAGAAGTGATTTCATTAAAACATACTAAGTTCTTACAGAGATCAACAGAGAGTAGATGCAGGGATGATGTTTCCTCTGGTTGGAGAAACAAGGATCACGGTTTCAAATAAAGGGTTAGTCAATGAGCACTGAAATGAGAAGAAATTTCTTTACCAGGAAGCTAATGAATTCTCCCCAGGACTGTGTGGGTTTCCTCCGGGTGCTCTGGTTTCCTTCCACATTCCAAAGACGTACGGGTTAGTAGGTTAACATGGGTATAATTGGGCGGCGCGGGCACATTGGGCCGGAAGGGCCTGTTACCGTGCTGTGTAAATAAAGTTTTTAAAGTTTTAAAAAATAGTTAATGCCAAATTATTGGTTCTATTTCTCTGCTTCAAGCTGCTGTCATAATAGTTGAGCAGTGAACCAATTAGTTAGCTATGTAGATCATCTGGAAGGTGATATAAACAGACCGGTCACATATAAACAGACATCTGACTCATGTTATTACTTATAGTGTTCAGATGGCCACAGAAGTGTGTAAGTTAAAACAAGTTTTTACATTTGTGAAGCAGTGAGCTCAATATCAACTTAGTGCCATTTCCCGTTCATAAACAGAGAAGCAATTACACAACATTTCTTCTGTTACTTTACTGAGTGCAAATGAAAATTACCTTTCTTTCTGTAATATGGCTGTCTGTACGCCAGATGCAAATAGATTATTCGCACTTAGGTTGAATTTGGCCCCCGCTGCATCAGCCTACAATTCCTGGTGTTATTAAATAAAAAGTGGTAGACTGTGCAATGAGGCTTAATTTCAATGGAAGAGAGGCAAGTACAGAATGGCTGAAGTGCACAGCTTTTTAGAAAATGCCCAAAGCATGAAACACATGGAAGAAAAAGAACAATTTCTGATTCCAAAACTATTTAGAGTAAGCACTAGAAAACTCTGAAATTAAGTCTAATATTGTATGCAGGTTGACAACTGTGTGCAGATGGTCATGTTCTTTTTCGGGGGGAAGGGGGAAGGTCTGTGTTCTGATTTAGCTGCGTGTTTCGTGTGTATTTCATATAAACATTTAGAAAGGCCTAGATCAGTTTGACTATTTAGGCTATTTCCTGATGTACTTGTTAGTCACACTTCATATGGTTTTTCACTTTTTGTTTTATAAATATAATTGTCATGAAATATTACAGTGATTAATGAGGGAAATCATGGTGCTTGCCTCCTTTTATAAAAGAGCAGGGATCTGGCAACTTAAAGTGAAAAAACTGAGGTGCAGTGTGAAGTTGTGCTGCATTGGCATGGATTCAGAACTACATTCACATTTAACTGGGTAATGCAATGGGCCAGCTTGTACTTCAGTCTGCCTCCACGCTGATCTGCTGTGGCACCTAAGGGTTCCATTATACTAGCGGACTCCAATCCCTAGCCTTCCATGAGGCAGAGTGGGATGAGAGTGGAGACCAGGTTGCAGAGGCATTTAAGGACAATTTCAATTTATTTAAATAATTTTAAATGAATGTTATGTAAAGATTGAATAAAAATAAAAATGACACATTTTCTTAAAAAGGCTTAAACTGCTGTACATTAATTTAAAAACAAAGTATATAGTGAAATAAAGAAAAATAAACATAAAACTTAACCTTAACTTATCTTTTCAGTGAAAGTCGTGACCACATTCTAATGAATGGGCTGGCACAGAGTAAAGCAGTGGGATTGGATGCAAGGTCCATTCAGCCTCTTAGCTCAGTACAATTTGGAAGAGCTACAGGGGTCCACAGTCAAGGGCAACCCTGCATGAGCGCTCAACCTGAAATACTGACTACCCCTTTGCCTCCACAGATGCTGCCTGACCCACTGAGTTCCTCCAGCAGTTTGTTTTTTGGTTCAGATCCCAGCATCTTGTTTCTCTCCAAGCTGAACTTTGGAAATTGGAGGGTGGCTGAAGCTCATTCCTGATGAGATTAACTCACATTAAATGCTTTCCTAATTTCTTTATGGGACAAGGCAGTCAGTGACATGACCAATATTTATTGCCCATCCTTTTCCCCTGAGAAAGCATTGCAGCCCCGTGAGGTAACATGAGGTTTGGAATTAGGCCGACACTATCTTGAACTGTACCTTAGTTTATTTTTATTCACATTGAAACAATCTAATATTGAAATTATGCACAGTAGATTTTCAGGTCAGCTAGTTTTCAAAAATGCTATGTTCAGCTGCCTTTTCATTTCACTTGATTATCTTCATTGCAATGGGGACCAGGTTTCAAATCTGTTTTATTCATTGAAAACTCGTTGGGCACTTTGAACTCATGAAACTACAGAAGTATAACTTTAGTGGATCACAAAGAGGGATGAGAAACATTTCCTTCAAGAAGTTAAGTGGTTTTGGTAGAAAAAACATATATTGTGCATTTAAAGGAAGAGGATCACTGGGCCAAGTGGCCTTGCTCTCAATGCATACTGTCTGTCCTTCCTTCTGACAAATCTATGCATCCATCTGCTGACTTCAGACTCAATGCATAAGTGGCTGTGCGCATGACAATGCTTAGTCATTTCACTGATAGATCAGTAGATTCTATTAAGGGTTGCATTGGAAGCACTTACACCATGAAAGAAAAGGATAAACCCAATGATTATTCTGTTGAAATTTGGATCATAACATCAGCTGATCTCCCACTAATGGTATGTTGGTTGTCATTATCAACAAATTTAACCGGTGTGCTAATAACTTGGAGTGGATAAGCTGAGAGAATTTATCCAGTACATTAGGATATTCCACATACAAAATCCTCCAGGAGCTGAGAAATTAGGGTTATAAAGTCATACAGCACAGAGACAGACCCTTCGGTCCACTGTATTCATCTTGGCCATCAACTCTCTACCTCTTCTAATCCCATTTCCCAGCACTCAGCCAGTAGTATTCATGTCATGGTGTTTCAACTGCTAATCTAAAACGTCTTAAATATTGTGAAGGTAATATTCCCCAATCTTGCCTGCCAGTGCCATTTTGTGCCCACACTTCACACTCCTAATGACCTTTTTAAGCACCACCTCTCCTCCCCTTACACGTTTTATACTCCTGTAGGGCCTCTCCCGTTTTCAATGACCTGGAACTCTCACTAATTCATTTTTGAATGCCTCTCACTGATTGCCTGGGGACTTATCTGCAAGTAGCTGCTTTCAGTTCATATTTGCCAGGTCCTATCATATTGAAATCAGCCTTCCCCTAACTCAGGACTTCAATTTCTGGTCCATCCTTGTCCTCTCCGTAACAACTTTAAAATTTATAGACTTATGGTCACTATTCCTCCCACTGACATTCCATCCACTTGTCTGACTACATTCCCAAAGAATAGATCCAATATCAACCCTTCTCTAATTAATAGAAAATGTTTAACCCGTCAAGCAGCATCTCTGGAAAGAATTCTGACAAAGGTGCTTCAACTTGAAATGTTAATTCTGCTTTCTCTTTCCACAGATGCTACATGACATGCTGAGTGTTTCCAGCATTTTTTGCTTTCATTTTAGATTTCCAGCATCTGCAGTTTTTTAAAAAGTTTTAATTCATGCTGTTTTCTGGCTTTTGGTTTAATTCTGACACCTCCCTGTGAATTTTCCTATTCCAGCTAGGATGACAACTAGAATTTTTGAGCATGGAAACAGCATGTCACCAGTGTCTCCACATTGTAATGTTAAAGTTATATCACCTATTAACAGTACACAGTAACACACTGCACGACTTGACTCTTGGGGACACAGAGGTGACTGCTGTTCAATTGTTTGCAAAGCTGTCTCTCTGGAGTGTGAATCCAAAGAAACTGTAAATATCCTGAAAAATAAAAATCAGCCTTTCTTTTGTTTAGTCCTTTGAAATGGATATAAAAAGAGACGAGAGGGACAAGGAAGTTGGTTGGGAATGTGGCATAAACTCCACATTTGGTATTTTACAAGGAAGGATTAATCTCAACAGTTAAATAAAACACTACATGCCCAAAGTCAAGATTAGCTTGTTTTTTCTTGCATCTGTAGAGTTGTGTTCAATTTTATGGCATGTGCTAATATAGATATAATGTCCAGCTCTGGCCATTTGCCCTCCTTAAACCTATATGCAGAGAGGGGCATATTTTTCTAACCACTGGGAGAACTCCTCTGTAGCTGGTGGTTCTAATTCACAGGAATTGTGTTTTGAAGAATCAATCTTGCAATATTTTAAGTCCACACATCCCGAAGCCTAGTGGATAGGAATCCCTGTTCAATGCCATATTTGTGGTGCTCCCATAATTGAACCCTTGACTGGATATGTTAATTGACTTTGTATTTTCCTTTCATCCTCTAGCCCTCTCAATATCTGGTCATTCCCCCATTCCAGCCTCATGGCAATCCTTTGTTGTAATGTTGTGACTATGACTAAATCACTGGAGAAACTGGAGACACTGGTGGATGTCAAAGTCTTTATTCATCACGACAAGCTTTTTTTTAATTCCAAAAATAAACTTTATTCATAATAAAGTACAAAGGAAGAAAACAATGCGAAATACAAAGGCTTAGCATTCATGATTGTTACATTCAGTAGTGTAAAACTTAAAGAGAAAAATAACACACAAACAAACATAGCACCATTGTCACTAATGTGGCTCACTGAAGTTATACTCCTTTCATTGTTTGAGGGGCTTCCCCACCCGACTCAGCCCCTCCATGTGCAGTAGTGGAAGGAGTCTAGACTGTGGTCTTTCCCCACAGAGCCTTTGCATTGACTGCACCAAGCTTCAGTGCATCCCTCAGCACGTACTCCTGCAGTCTGGACTGTGCCAGTCTGCGGCATTCCCTTACGGATATCTCACTGTGCTGGGAGACCAACAAGTTTCGGGCAGACCAAAGGGCGTCTTTCACCGAGTTGATGACCTTCCAGCAGCACTTGATGCTTGTCTCATTGTGTATCCCTGGAAACAGCCCATAGATCAGAGTCTGTTACGCAGCTGCTGGGGATGAACCGGGACACGGATCCTTGCATCTCTCTCCACGCCCTCTTAGCAAATCCACAGTCTGCAAAGAGGTGGGTGACTGTTTCCTCCCCCCCCCACAGCCTTCACGAGGGCAGCGTACATTTGGGGTGATGTGTTGTCTGTAGAGGAAAGCTCTGACTGTGAGGGTACCTCTCACCACCAGCCAAGCGAGGTCTTGGTGCTCGTTGGACAGATCTGGTGATGAGGCATTCTGCCATATAATTTGGACTTTTTTTTTTCTCGGAACAAACCCATGGAATCCATAGTGCCCCTATCCCGCAGTGTCTGCAGTACATTCCACACTGACCACTGTTTGATGGACTTGTGGTCAAAGGTGTTTGTTTGGAAGAACTCTTCCGCAAAGGACAGGTAGTGTGGCAATGCCGAGCTGACTGGGACATTGCGTGGTAGAGGGGCCAGGCCTATCTTCTGCAACATTGGGGACAGGTAGAACCTCAGCACGTTGTAACACTTGGTGCCCACGTACTTTGGGTCCACATACCAGCTTATACAGCCACACTCAAAGATGGTCATCAGGATGAGGGCAAAGTTGGGTGCACTTTTGCCCCCATTCTCTGGGGACTTGTCCATTGTGACCCGTCAAACTCACTCCATCTTGGACCCCCAGATAAACTGAAAAATGTCCCAGGTGATTACTGAGGCAGAGGAGTGAGGAACAGGTCACACCTGCGCCAAGTACAGCCGCCCTGAGAGCACATCGCATCTGATGACCAAGTTCTTCCCAGTTATTGACAGAGAATGCTGTTTCCACAAACCCAATTTTTGTTTTACCTACCCAATCCGCTCCAGTCGATTGTTGTTACACGCCTCAGCCCCTCCAAATCAGGTAGTCAGGCCTGACGGTGAAGGAGACGTTGGATTGGTCGGGCCAGTTACCGAAGAGCATGGCCTCGCTCTTCCTGCGGTTGATTCTGGCCCCGATGCCAACTCGAACTGGTTGCAGATGCTGACCAATCTGCGAACTGACCATGGGTCCGAGCAGAAGATGGCGACATCGTCCATGTACAGAGAGGTTTTGACTTGTGTGCCTCCACTGCCTGGCGACGTCACCCCTTTTATGCTCTCGTCCTTCCTGATGGATTTGGCAAAGGATTCAATGCAACACACGGGCAAGACGGGAGAGTGGACAGCCCTGCCTGACTCCAGACTTGATGGGGAAACTATCTGTCCCCCACCCATTGATTCGGACTGCACTACAGATATCTGTGTAGAGCAGTTGGATCCAATTTCTGACTCCCTCCCTAAAACCTATTTTGGAGAACACGTCCAGCATGTACGTGTGCGATATCCTGTCGAAGGCCTTCTCCTGGTCCAAGCTGACCAGACAGGTATCCACCCTCTGTCCTGCTCATAGACGATGGTATCTCTGAGCAGTGCAAGGCTGTCAGAGATTTTCCTGCCAGGTACAGCGCAGGTTTGGTCTGGGTAGATCACCTATCCCAGAGCAGACTTGACCCGGTTGACGATGGCCTTGGACAGGATCTTATAGTCCACATTCAATAGTGAAATGGGTATCCAATTCCTGATATGCTCCTTCTCTCCTTTCTGCTTGTTGATGAGGGAAATGATGCCCTTCCTCATGGAGTCTGACATTCTGCCAGCTAGAAGCATAGTGTCGTACACTTCCGGCAGGTCTGGGCCCATCCTGTCTCACAGAGCCGAGTACAACTCTGCTGGTAAGCCATCACTTCCAGGAGTTTTTCTCATACCAAGGGAATGGATGGAGCCAGTCAGGTCCTCCAGGGACAATGGCTGATCCAGGCTCTCCACTTGCGGTCGCCTAGCACCACTGTGATAGAGGACAGGAAATTTTGGGAGGTTGTGCTGTCTGTGGTCTTACTGTCGTACAGACTGGCATAAAAGGATCTCTTGGAGACCCTCACGGTAGAGTCTCTCAAACTCAAAGAACATCACATTTTTATACCCTTAAGATCAAAGGTAACAGCAGGTGATTCAATACAATTTCAATAACTACAATGACATCATTTACTTCTGTATTTTGTGTCTGACAAATGGTTCCATTCTCGTACATAATCACCGTGGGAGCACATTTCAACTGATAAGACACCTCTGAAGGTTCAAACACCTTTGTTGGGACAAACTAATTCCCACAGAAGGTCTAAAAAGTACTGAGGATAGAGAACCAGATGCCCAAGATTAATGTTGTGAGGGCCAAATCTCTGAGTACACAAATATCCCAATTATCGATGAGCAAATATGCCACGACCATGTTTGATATGCTAAGTGACAAAATTTAGTCTGGTCTCCCAGTCCTCCTTGATCTCTGAAAGAAGGGTGCAAAATAACTTAGTTGTAGGTGCCTTGTGTGATGTAGGCAAATTAACATAACCCATTGTGTTATGTTTGGCTGATGCAGAGGAGAACATCTCATGGCCACAGCACTTTACAAACCATATCTTGAGCAGCCAAGCCCCCTGCTGTGGGTCAGCAGCCTATGCTCTCTAGACAGTGCTGTTTGTTTGCAAAGCTGTCCTTTTAACTTCAAAGTGATTACTGCTTGCAATTTACATTAAGAACTGAAGACTGGTTCTTGTTTGAATTAATGTCTGCTATCCATAATTTCATAGCTCCAGAATAATCCCTAAAGGTAATCACCCCATCGTTGATGGTCATGTCTTTAGATAAGCTCTGGAATGCCCTCCTTACACCTCGCCAACTCTTCTTTGCCCTTTATCACACTTCTTTAAATCTACCTCTTTCACCAGTTCTTTTCTGATCAGAATTAGAACCTCCCCCTGCAGATGAGCTTAACCCAATGGATGGAATAGCAGATTTTCCTCAGTGTGGAGCCAAGGAGGATTCCCTGCCCCATGTATGGCATTTTCTTCCATACCCCTGGGTATAAAAGTTTTGCTTAATGAACAGTAATTGAGGAGCGATTGGCTGCACTTCAGTTAAACCACAAAACACTGGGAACACTCAGCACATCAGGCAGCGTCTGTGGAGAGGGAAACCAAGTTAGTGGATCAGGTTAATGAGCTTTCTTCACAAGTGACATCAATCTGAAGCATTAACTCTGCTTCTCTCTCCCTGACCTGCTTGACCTGCTGACCATTTTGCAAGAGCATAAAAATACATAAGAAACAGGAGCAGAAGTGGGCCATTCAGACCATTGAGCCTGCTCTGCCCTCCAACAAAATCGCGGCTGATCTTCCACCATTTTCCTACCCTATCCCCATAAGCCTTGATTCCTCCAATATCTAGAAATCCATTGAGCTGTGCTTCGTATGAATTCAGTATCTGAGCCTTCACAGCCCTCTGTAGTAGAGAATTCCTAAGGTTCAGCACTCTCTGAGTGAAGAAATTTCTCCACATTTCTGTCCTAAATGGCACACCCCTTATTATCCACTAGTTCTGGCAGGGAAAACATCCTCTTTGTTTTGACACTGTCAAACACTTCTAAGAATTTTATAGGTTTCAGTGAGGTCTCCTGAATTCTAAAAAATACAGGTCCGGCCTGCTCAATCCCTCCTCATATGACAGATCTGCCATGAAAATCGAAAAAATTGCAGATGCTGGAAATCTGAAATAAGAACAGAAACACTAAGAGGTCATTTGTGGAAAGAGAAATTGTTAAAGTTTCAGGTCCAGAACCCTTCATCATAACTGGGAAAGAGAGAAAAACAAGTTAGTTTTTTTGTAGCAGGGAAGGTGACAGAGGGATGGATGGAAGAAAGGGAAGATTTCTGAGAGGGGATTCCAAATAGGTTAATGCAGGCAGCTACAAGCACATTATGCTTCTTTGTCTGTGTAATGTATTGTTAATAGAGGGGCTGTGGGACATGCCCAGCGCCCCAGACTACACAAATATTATAAGGATAATTGAGCTAAAATGATGACAGGCAAAAATGGCCAGTCTGATGTAGATAGAAAGAAAGAGCGAGTTGCTTAAAGTTGTAGAATTCAATGTTGAGTGCAGAAGGCTGCAACGTGCCCAGAAGGAAGAAGAGGTGTTGTTTCTCAAGCTTGCCCAGGGGCCTTGTTGTAACTGAGCAGGAGGCCACAGACAAATATTTTTGTTTACAAAATAAACTTTATTCATAATAAAAGACAAACTATATACAATTACAAAACAGTGCAAACCTTTACATTCTTGTACAGATCATTCATTAGTGTTACCTTTTTATATAGAAAACAGCACCGATGCCACACGTCTGGCTCCCTGGAAGCTACCCAGTCCCGTATTTACAATATTTAAGGGGCTTTCTCGCCTGACCCCGCCCCTCCCTCTCCAGTGGCAGAAGAACCCTAAACTGTAGTCCTTCCCCACCGAGCCTTTGCTTTGGCTGCACCCAGCTTCAGTGCGTCCTTCAGCACGTACTCTTGCAGCCTGGAATGTGCCAGCCGGCAGCATTCCCCCAGAGGCCACAGACAAATATGGCAGAGTGGAAGTGGGATGGTGAATTAAAGTGACAGATAACAGGGAGCTCAGGGTCACTTCCCAATCTGTGTTTGGTCACTCTAATGTAGAGGAGATCGCACGGTGGATACCAAACGCCGTGCACTAGATTGGAGGAAGTGCAAGTGAATCGCTGCTTCATCCAGAAGGACTGTTTAGGTCGCTGGATGGTGGGAAGGGAAGAGGTGAAGAGACAGGTGTTCAACCTCCTGTGGTTGCATGGGAAAATTCCATAAGACAGGGAGTGATTGGTGGAGTGAAAGGTGTTGTGAAGGGAGTGATCTCTTCAAAATGCTGAAAGGGAAGGAGAGGAGAATATGTGTCTCATGGTGGAATCTTGTTGGCCCTGGTGGAAATTGCGAAGGATGATCAATTGAATGTGGTGACTGGTAGGGTAGAAGATAGGACCAGGGAAACTCTGTTCCTGTTCTGTCCAGGAGGAAACGATGTGAGAGCTGAGGTGCAGGAAATAATGAGATACAGTCAAGGGCTCCTTCTACTATGGTAGGGGAACTGCCTTTGAAAAGACAGAGGGCAAGCCACAGTTCAGTAAGGAACATGAACACAGCCCTTAACCACACCTCATCTATTTCCCAATCAATTCACTAATCTAGTGAAGCTTCACTTCAGTCCTTCTAAAGAAAGTATATCCTTCATTGTAGACAAGGGGACAACAATTGTACACAATACTCCAACTGTCGTCCCACCAAGGTCCTATATAATTGCAGTAGGGTATCTTTACTTTTCTACTCATGTACTCTTGCACCAAATTTCACTTGCTTTCTTTTCAGGTTACCAGCATCTGCAGTTTTTCGCTTTTCAATGGCTTTAATTTCTGCTGTTAAAAAAATCAGACCAGGTTGTTTTTGAAATTTGAAGTGGTATTAGAAATTTAAAAACTAATGCAATTTCAAGTAAAAACCCACTTGAAAAATTGCTGTCTCTAGGAAATTTGCATCCAGACAGCAATCAACCACATTGTACATGGAAACAAGTACGTTCAATTTTTTCACTTAAAGGTACATTCAGCTTATTTGGATAGTTTGTGAACAGCACCTCTTCATGGGCTGATATTGCTGGTCTCCAGTTTTAGATGTTGGGGACGACACAGTGGGCCCCACAGAATGGCCTGTGGCCAATCTGCACTATACTTCCACTCGGGTCTACCTTGGCGAGGAGCTATAGCAAGTGAACCTGGGAGCCAGCATCTGGCATAGTGCCCTGAACTGCAGACTAATTGGCACAAACAAAATCTCAGTAATGAAAGGTCACTGAGCTAGAAGTGTGGGAATAAAAACGTCAAAATAGCTCAAAAATTTATTTTTGCAGGTTAGTACAGAGGTACTCCTGGGCGGGGGGGTAAAGCACTACATCTGAGTCATGTTCCACCCATATGGGGATGATAGATTTTTCTATCATTTTCTTGAGCCTTGCTTTTCACTTCACAGAGACTGCAGACATAGGAAAGGGCCATAACAACTCTGTCTGATTGAAGTCAGCAGCTCATAATTCTTGTTCTACTATGTTGGAAGCAGAACAACAAGGAGGTGTCATATTTGATTAAGTGAAAGCAACCTGAAGCTTATTTGAAAGAAGCTTTATTCTTTCAGCCTCTGATTGATTGCTTTTCACTTTTGTAAGATTCAGAAGCACTCTAATTGAACAGAGATTTGGGGTGCTGCATCACCCTAATCCTTGCTCACAGACTCTCCTTGCCTTCTATTAATTTGACATCGATTCTTGAACTCCACACAACCTTTGGAAAGACAGCCAAAGGTTACTTGTCCATGTTTGCTGTTGCTTGCTTTCAAGTGGTAGACCACATTAAATCTTTAGCTGGTGAAACACTAGATATTCTGTTGGCCCCTTCCCCTGCAACCATCCAGCCCGATCCAAGCAAGGTTGTTATTCATGTCACAACCTAATCTTAAAATCCAAAAGAGACCTTTCAGGAGTGGAATCAAGGAGCACTTTCTCCAATCACCCCATAGGAGTGGGAATCTGGAACTTTTTCCCCCACCAACAGATGTCTGTGGACATTGAGATAATTAAAACTCTCAGGACTGAAATCGACAGATTTCTATTGGTAACAGAGTGGAGTGAAATTGCATTCAGCTGTGGATCAGCCATAAGCACTTGAACATATCATCCTTAAAGGAGCCACTGCATACCACTCAAAAAGGGTAAGCAATACATTTTGTGATTTTTTGGGGGGGGGGGGCGGAGGTGGTGGTTGATATATGAAAGAGCAACAAGGCTCTTTCTAGTTCCATGGAAAATCTATTGGCATTGCCTCTTCCAAACACTGACCACACTCAGGATAACTGTCCCCTTTTAAAGGTTATCTCAGCAGTAGAGACAACTGTTCTCCTGCCCATCCATAACTACCTCCCACTGTAGCCCTAAGCCATGGATTCCTACTGCTGCCACAATTTGCCACAATTCACAGGGGTAGAGAAAAGCCCTGTGGGCCGCACTACTCTCTGAGAGGACAGGTCACACACCTGCATCTCATCAGCTGCTTTAACAGTCAATTTTACTCTCCCAAGTGCCAAACTTTCCTTTTCATCGATTAAAATGGAGCAGTCATTTTGATAGACAAATACGTCACTTTTCCTTTCAATCAATCTGATTCATTTCCATAAATGATTTTCAGAAGTGCCTTGTCAGTTGAGATAACCATGTCCCATTGTAAATATGTAATTCTACTAAGTTACCTATTTACACCCAAAATGTTGAAGGTAATTATGTGAGTAATTATTACCATTGTAACTGTATTTAATCACCAGTTGTTATCTTTGTATGATGTTGTGCAGACATGGTCACCAGTGGTTGACTGGGAATAGATGTCATAGCAAATGGTTGATGGTTACACTGCAGGTATTCAACTTTGTGAAAAGATGATGATCACTGAGACCTGCGTGTGGGAATCTCCATGCCCTATCTAGGAACTGATGGATTCTGCCACATGAATATTCCCCTGAATAACATTGTCCTGCTTTGTAACAATTAGGAAATGTTTCTTCAAGGTGGAATGCATAATTAACATTGTGGTTCCCCAGTTAGCCTACATGGATACTTCTATTTGTCTGTCTCCTTCACAATACTTAACTCTGCTCCTTTTGATCTATTGCCCTCATCAACAGAGTCAGCTCCAAGTTCACCAGTGCCCTCTGCAGAGAGAAATTTGTCAGATTTTACCTCCTTCATGCTCTTTTTTATGTTTGCCTCTTCCAGAAGATTGCATGGCTGCACAGAGGCAGGTTAGAAAGTGCCTTGAGATAGTCTCAACCATTGCTCTGTTGGCTGCACTTGTGCCTTTTAGTCAGAAAATTTGGGGGAACTGGTTCCACTCCAGAGACTTGAGGAGCGAAATGCAAATGGACGCTTCAATGCACTGTCATGAATGTGGTCTTTTAGGTGAGATAGATGCACAAAGTACATTGCTGTTATTGCTGGTATCCTGAGCAACATTAGTTTTTGTAACCCAGCATCATGAAAAGTAGATTATCTGGTTGTTGATATGTGCAGGGGACTGCACACAAATTGCTGCTGCAGTTCCTACTTTGTAATAGTGGATGCAATTCAAAACTTCATCATTGGGTGTAAAGCACAATGAGATGCCCTAAGGTGGATAAAGGAGCTCAATAAATGCAAGACTGTCCTCTTCCTTTTCGAACTGGTACCCCAGGCACCATATGCAAGCAGAGGTAAACTTGACACACCAGTGGGCTTTTCCTGTATTTCATTTCCATCAGGTTACATGTAGGTTATATGTCATATAAATTATTCTTTTGTACGAAACAATCTTGTGTTTCTGTTTCTAAATTTGAGAGAGCAGTGCTGGGTGCACATTACAGAGCAGCTTTTGACGACACTAACTTTAGAATTGCAGAATATGGTACAGGCTAACAAAGCAGAGTGCAGAGATTAACATGGCTCCTTGGGCTGTGATTACTCCTTTTGTACCTTTGATGGAACATTAAAATACTTGGCAATAAAAAAAACAAAAACAGAATTAAGCAGGAAGTCTGCTTCTGAAAGTATTCAGCTGGAGCTTGCCTCCTATTTTTGAATGTTTTTTGATTTCCCCAAGGAGAACATCAGTCAGCACTTTGAGCAACAGGCTCTGACAGCAGCAGACTCGGGTCTGAGTTTTTGCTTGCATCTTAGCCCAAAGAAGATGCTTACATCCAGCTTGTAATCTAACCGCCAGGGTTTCTTCCTCAGGGAGCATCTGCTAGCAAGAAAATGTGGAGGGTTCATGCACACTGTAAAAATCATTTATATGCTTAAGTCCATTTCCAGTGCATCTTTATACCAACTTGATAGACTCTAGAGGAAAATACAAGGGTACCTAAAAGCATAAATTCCTCTAAATTGAAAAATTCACCCTGGATACTTGTATGGGCAATGCAAAGGGAAAATAAAAAATGTGGGAGCTTCAAATAGTTTTTTTAAACCTTTTTTGTAATGTTTTTGTTCATAGGATTGCACAGGATGTATGGCACAAGAACAGACCATTTGGCCCAACCAGTCTTTGCCATCATTTATACTCCACACAAGCTTCTTGATGTCTTTCCTCATCTAAACCTACTGGTGTAATGTAATTTTCTATTCCCATCACCCTTACCTCCTGTTAAATGCATTTACACTGTTAATTTCAACCACTCCCTGTATGTTAGCAAGTATCACATTTTCATTACTCTTTGAAAAAAGAAGCATTTTTTCTGAATTCTCCATCTTACAATAATGCGCTCAAGTTATTCTCTTTCCTACAGGTGAAAACCATCTCTCTATATTCACCCTATTAAAAGCTTTCATAAGGTTCCTCCTCAGCTTTCTTTTCTCAAGAGCAAAGAAACCCATTCTGTTCATCCTTTGCTGATATGTATATCCTTGCATTTAAAACATAGAACATAGAACATTATAGCACAGTACAGGCCTTTCAGCCCACAATGTTGTGCCAACATTTTATCCTGCTCTAAGATCTATCTAACTCTTCCCTCCCACATAGTCCCCCATTTCTCTATCATTCATGTGTCTATCTAAGAGTATGTTAAATGTTCCTAATGCATCTGCCCCCACAATCTCTGACGGCAGTGCATTCCACGCACCTACCACTCTGTGTAAACAAAAACTTAACCCTGACATCCCCCTTGTATCTTTCTCCAATCACCTTAAAATTATGTCCCCTGGTGTTAGCCATTGTTGCCCTGGGAAAAAGTCTCTTCCTGTCCACTCGATCGATGCCTCTTATCATCTTGTACACCTCTATCAAGTCACCTCTCATCCTCTTTCTCTCCAAAGAGAAAAGGCCTAGCTCACTCAACTATCCTCATAAGACATGCTCTCCAATCCAGGCAGCATCCTGGTAAATCTCCTCTGCACCCTCTCTAAAGCTTCCACGTCTTTCCTATAATGAGAAAACCAGAACTGAACACAATACTCCAAGTGTGGTCTAACCAGAGTTCTATAGAACTGCAACATTACCTCGTGGCTCTTGAACTCAATACCCCGACTAATGAAGGTCAACACACCATATGCCTTCTTAACAACCCTATTGACCTGCGTGGCAACCTTGAGGGATCTATGGACGTGGACCCCAAGATCCCTCTGTTCCTCCACACTGCTAAGAGTCCTGCCGTTAACCTTGTATTCTGCCTTCATATTTGATCTTCGAAATTTCTGGTACTTTGTAAATCTTTTCTGCCACCTCTCCATTGCCTCCAGATCATTTTTATAATATGATGACCAGAACTGTATGCAGTTATCAAAGCATAATCTAAATAAGGTTTGATACGGTGTTATAATCCCCCTAAGTTTTAATTCTTTACCTCTATAAATAAGTTCTAGTGCTTGGTTTGCCTTTTTTGTGGCCTTGCTAATGCGGGGCAACATGTGATCGGAGTATTTATACTCTAACATCTATTTGTTCTTGTACCACACCTTGACCTGAACCTTCCAAGTATGTGACCTCCCTGTTCTTCTCACCAAACATGTACTACCTCACATTCATCTAATTAGGATTTCATTTGCCAATTAATTACCAATTCTATGAGTTTATTAATACCCCCTGATTTGTTACACTTCTCCTTGATATTGACTGTCCCTCAACTTCAGATCATGCACATGTTTAGAGTCATACTGCATGGAAACAGGCCCTTTGGCCCAACTGGTCCATGCCAACCAGAATTCCCAACTAAGCTAGTCCCATTTGCCCATACCCCTCTAAACCTTTCCTATCCATGTAGCTGTCCAAGTACCTTTTAAATGTTGTTAATGTACCTGCCTCAACCACTTCCTCTGGCCCCTGTTGTGTTTTTGGTCTCAGGGTCTAAATCGTTGATATAAATTTTGGACAGCAGTTCTCCTGGCTTTAATCCCTGTGGAACCCCACCACCCACCTTTTCCCACTGCAAATAAATATCATTTAGTCAAATTTGTGCTTTGTGCTGTTTTTATTGAAGGCCAAGATAAACTACATTTCTGCTCTCTCCGATACCTCCTGAAAAGAATTCATCAGTTATTAATTTACCAGGAGATTGTGGTGATTGGATTCACAAAGTCATATGTAGAAATTTCAGGCACATAATCCTTGTCCTCCCCAATGCACCAATTAACATGAAAAAATCTCAGACATCTACTAAGATCTACATGACTTCTGTTTGACTTTGTTCTGAAAATAACTGCTGATGGGAGCTTGGAGAAAGATTACTTCAGTTCTAGGTAACAGAGGAATGACCCAAGCATGATCTAGTTGGATTTCTCACCTGTAGCTGCACCTTTGTAGATGACTTGTCTTGCTTCACCATCTTCAATACATCTGCGACTAATAAAGTAATCAAAGAAGATTAACACAACTCATTTTTAATGCATCTCTTGATTTTCTTCCCATGGCACTGTCCAGAAGATTAATTATTAACCTTGTTGACACCTCGACAATCCTGGTGAGATGGCGACCCTTGTGAGGAATGAAAACAGGAACCCACTTGTCATATTGCAGCCAAATAAAACATTCCACTGTATAATGATCAGAGCTTGCCCAAGTGGGTCAGGTTACCAACAATATGTTTCTTTCCATTTCCTGCACCCAGACAATTGCTCCAAACTCCAGTTTTTATATAGTTTATATAGTGCAGTTGTTACAAACACTGACCTATAGAGAAGTGCAGTTCTTGGTGTTTTGGAGACTTGTTGAAATAAGGTTTGTTATCACTGGGAGTCCTGTGGATACTCCAGGATTCCAGAATGTGTAGAGCAGAAAACAGAAAGCCTGACTGTCAATGTATAATTTTTAATGCGTATATATTTGCCTACAAAAATATTGACCCTACATTTTGAAGAAATTCACTAAGACTGGTTTTCTTCAGCCTTGGACGCAGGCTAATACATGAGAATAATTTCTTGCATTTCCACAGAGTCTATGAAACTTCAAAACACTTTTCAAGTGTAGCTCCACATAATGGAGGAAACACAACACCCAATTTTCCCAAAGAGCAATAATGTTGGTTGAGAGATGAACTTTGGCCAGGACAAATTGCAGTGTTACATTGCACAACTGGAAGTAGCATCTTGGGATCTTTAACATTCACCTGAAGAGGCTGACAGGGCCTCAGGTTAACATCTCATTGGAAGAATGAGTAGGGTGTAACAATGAGAAGAAGGATGCCAACACTTCTCTCCTTCCTGAACAGCAATTTCATGCATCCGCTGCTGATAGTGCAGCAATGTAAAGTTCACGCTGGCGAAAATCAGTGGGCTTTGCACCTAACATCCTCTAACACTGCCAATTAAAAGGGAAATTGTTCTCATTAAACCTGCCTTTGCGGATTCCTGCCCTCTTCTTGAGGCTGCTATCCACCTTTAAAGATAAACTGCTGTTGTCACGATACAAATTTATTTTTGACTTTTTGAATTTTATAAATAGTTTTGCTGCTTCCGCACTTAAAAAGCAGGAAGCAGTAATTACTTTGCTCTCACTCATGTCCTTGTCAGATGCAGACTCCAGTCAGCACTCATTTGCCTGGGAAGCCTTTGTTCTTCCACTTCTTCTCTTCATTGGTGCAGGTTCCTGCTGCTGATTCTTTCACGGGTGCTCCATGCTCCCCAATCAATTCAAGCCACCTTCATACCTACACAAACACACCCACTGTCAGAACATAGCTTTGTAAGAACATGAGAAAATACTGAAGTAATTCGACAGGCTCTCTAGCCTGTCAATAAGATGGTGGCTGATCTGATCTTGACCTCAACTCCAATTTCTAATTTTTCTTGATTCCCCTCAAATTTAAAAGTCTGTGTCAGCCTTGAATATGCTTCATGATTCATCCCCTTTGGAATATAGGGTTCCTTGATTGGCAACCTCTTCTGAGAAAATAATTTTCTCTCATATCAGTCTTAATTATCAATCCTATCCTGAGATAATGCCCCTAATTCTAGATCACCCCACCTGAGGAAACATCCTCTCAACATTTCCCTTATCAAACCACCTCAGGGTCTTGGATATCTCAAAAAAATCATATTGGATATCTGTATTCCAGACAGTTCAGGCTCAGTCGATGCAATCTTTCTGAATAAGACAGCCATTTCATTCCAGGAACCAACCTAGTGAACTGTCTCTGAACGCACAGCAGAGCACACAGCATCAACACGCACAGCAGAGCACACAGCAGCAATGAGACTCCTCTACGTTTATACTCTATCTTGCCTGCAATAATGGCCAATATCCCATTTCATACGGTCTTAATGCAGGCAATTAGGATTACTGTAAGTGGACAAATGGGATTAGTGCAAATGGTTTGGCATGGATGTGGTGGGCAGTAGGGCCTGTTTGTGTGCTGTACAACCCTATGACTCTTTGACTAATGACCTGCAGCACCAACATGCTAGCTTCCTCTCTTTGTTGCATGAGGGCACAACATATCCAAGCTCAATCCTGCTTTTGTCCAAAAGTCGTTCAGCAAAATGCATCAAGACACAGATGAGTCAAAATTTGCTTAAACTGATCCAAAGTGTGATGCCATCATTCCCGTCCAGTAAACTGGTTTTGCCATTGATTCCATCCTCGTCCTGGCCACTTGTACCTACAGAGCTAGACAGGGAAAACTGTCACCTTTTCCAATCCAAACATACAAACAAATATACCAATGTGCAAAACCTGAGCTTCAAGATGCACATTCCTTTCACTGCCAGGATCGTTCCCTTCCACCTTTGCTTTCACTTCTACATGAATATCTTTCCACGTGTTCATTGCCTTCAGTTGATAGTAACAATCCTTAAGCAGAAACTTGTATGCCTATGAAATGCACCAGTAAAGTTAGTGAAAATAAAGCTAAGCAAAGATAAAGTTAGTGATCAGTCTAGATGCAATTGGGAACCACTGCTTGTGGGTCAAATTCTTTCCAAACTGTTTTGAAACACAGTGATAAGAGTAACTGAAAAACATTTAACAAGAGCACCATCTTCACCTCATCAGTAGGTTATCACTACATCGTGGTGCATGATAAGGACGGCCAATGGAAATGCACATCATGTTAAGTTGATAAACAATATAAATAATGATATGTGGCTCATGATTCACTACTTGATGATGTTGGGTCAGATCTGCCAGCACCCAGTTACAACAAGTTGTGTGGTCTCTTGAATCCTGAGCTTCTGATGATATTCAACACAACCAGCACCAAATTGTTTCTTTGAGAATTGTCATCGTATTGAATTTTCACTAGCATTGCTTTTCGCTATAGTTGGTCATCCATACACTGTTGTATAACTGGGTCATTCCAGCTTTCTTGGTCAATAGAAAGGAGCCCATGCTTCATTTTGTTGAAGCAGTGTTTCTGGAGGTGGAACCAGGACATCACTGTCGCTGTCTTATAAGTGTAAACAGGGCACAAAAACCCCAAGGCTTGGGGATCAATTTCCAGCTCCAAGCTGCCAGAGCAACAACTGCCCCAGATTTGGAGTGGGCCATTTCTCAAGTATCCCTTTGGGTGGCAAGTAGAGCTACTGCCTCAAAGCTCCAACAGTCTGGGTTCAATCCTCACCTTGGGTACTGTGTGCATGGAGTTTGCATTTTCTCCCTGTGACTGCATGGCTTTCCTCCCATTTTCTCCCAGATTCCAAAGATGCATGAGTTGGTAGGCTAATTGGGCACTATAAATTTACCCTAGTGTGTAGCTGAGTAAATGAGTATAGTGATAGTGGTAGATCCTGGGGAGAGTTGATAGGAATATGGGGACTATTGTTATTGGTTTATTATTGTCACTTGTACCGAGGTACAGTGAGAAACTTGTCTTGCATACCGGTCGTACAGGTCAATTCATTACACAGTGCAGTTACATTGAGTTAGTACAGAGTGCGTTGAGGTAGTACAGGTAACAACAATAACAGTACAGAGTAAAGTGTCACAGCTACACAGAAAGTGCAGTGCAATAAGGTGCAAGGTCACAACAAGGTAGATTGTGAGGTCATAGTCCATCTCATCGTATAAGGGAACTTTTCAATAGTCTTAACATAGTGGGGATTGCATTTTCTCCCTGTGCTGTCCTTAAGTCTGGTGATACGTGCCCGCAGGCTCCTGTATCTTCTACCTGATGGAGGAGGAGAGAAGAGAGAATGACCAAGGTGGGTGGGGTCTTTGAGTATGCTGGCTGCTTCGCCAAGGCAGTCCAGGGAGGGGAGGCTGGTTTCCATGACGCGCTGGGCTGTGTCCATGACTCTCTGCAGTTTCTTGCGGTCCTGGGTAGAGCAGTTGCCATAGCAAGCTGTGATGCATCCAGATAGGATGCTTTTTATGGTGCATCGATAAAAGTTGGTGAGTGTCAAAGGGGACATACCGAATTTCTTTAGCCTCCTGAGGAAGTAGAGGCGAGGGTGAGCTTTCTTGACCGTGGCATCTATGTGATTTGACCTATTGGTGATGTTCATGGGATTAGTGTAAATGTATGTTGATGGTCATCGCAGACTCAGTGGACCAAAGGATCTTTGCTGTATAAATGTATGTATCTAACCACCTAAACTGAAGAAAGGATGTAGTCAAGGTAGAAAGAAATAAGTTCAGAGAGGCCAGAGCAGTCTGAAACAATGGGTCTGCCTGAACGGTCCTGCTTGTGGATCATGGGCAAGTGGTAAAAGCACCCTGTGGAGGGCTTGAAGACTCCAAGACTGGAAGCTATGGAAGGAAAGTCTCCCAAGGATATCACGTTTGTTACTGTCAGTGCCATTGGGAAGCATCTTACAAGCATCTGCTATGATGTCAAAGAGAAAGGCCTCAAAGATCTGACAAAGAAATCAATGTCTGTTCAGAATGGGCTTTGACAGATGACTTTATGCCGTGGGTCTGACTTTCTTCGTGGAGATTCATTGATCTTGTTCTGTAACACTGTTAGCTCTTGTTTTATCGGGGGAGAGAGAGAACTGAGAGTTTTATTATTCCACTGCTAAAGGACGTGTAAAAATAGCTTAAGATAATTGCTGTTGGGCAAATTGCAATGGTAAATGTCACAGAGATAACTGCTTCAATGAAAAAGCTTAACAAAGGCATTTTGGGTTTTTCAAACATTTTATCAAGTTGCAGGATGACCCTGTCTTAGCTTCAAGGGACTGATAAAACTCTTGCTAATCTGTTGTCATGGGGTTTTATGCTGCACTGTTATGTGTCATGTGACACAATTTAGCACAGATTTGCTCTGAAAAAGCATGCAGGAACTCTGAGGGATTTGTATTCTGCATTGAGCTGGTCACTTCTCTGTAAATTACTGAACTTGGATCATCTGGCAATGGAACAAGGAAGAAGAATCTCCCATTTCACACTCCAAATTTCAAAGCTCTGTGGTTTATTTTCTGCTCTCTATACAACTATTCAAATATTGTCTAAAGACCTAAAACAGGGCTGACTAAACAGCCCAAACTCTGAAGCAGCCTCTTTATCACCCAAAGCAAAGATTCCACATGATGATTACATCCCCCTGTTGTGACACAGCTGGACTCCTACAGCTTGGTGAACTCTTGTTCACCTTACCCTGAACTAGGCAAATACTACTCTTCACCCAAAGATGTGCAAATGATTTCTTTTGCACTGATCCACAAGGTATTCATCAGCTTGTGTTTTGTCTAGAAAATTCTTGCCTTCTTTGAAGCAGAAGGAAGATCAATGTCTTTCCAAATCTGCTGGCCTCCATCGTGTTGGGCTGGAACTTGCTGGCATCTGATGGTGAATCCAAACAGAACTGATGCTGTTCAGCCAATTAAGCAGCTGGAAGTCCCAGACTTTGAGGTACACACTGTGAAATGTGGAAGTTACGCTGGGGAAGCGGCTATCAGGCCCCTCAACAGGTTTGACCTGGCTCAGGATCCAATGCCCAATTGAGTTCAGTGGGGATTGTCAGGTTTCATGATTGGAGGCAAAGAATAGGTAGGATGTATTTGGCATTACTTCACTTTACTTTAATGCTTTTAATCATTAGGATGCTTTTAATTATTTTTTTTATTTTCGGAATGTTTAATGTTGTTTCATTATTCTCTGAATATTGGGTGCATTTAAAAATAATTAAAATCACACAGCTTTTCAAAGTTGGTAAGGTTGGGGGCGAGGCTTTGGGCCAGTATGATTGGTCCTCTGCATCTGGATCGGGTAAATACAGATGTGGGGAGATGGTGGGAAGCATTCCATGCAGGGGCACAGGGCCAGTGAGTTCTAGCCCAGCTATTTCAGTGAGTGGGTGAATCTTTTCTTGGCTGCCTAATTCCTCATGCCTGCTCTAGCAGTAAAAACAGGAACTTCAGCCTCTTTGTGTTATTCTTACTGATTAACAATAATAACAAAATGAAAAATCCACTAAGCAATCACCCTGGATGCACACATAATACTTGCAATAAGTTAACGATTAACACCCCTTATCAAGTTTTAAAATATGGTTTATAAAAGCTTTGAGACCACATTCTGGATTATTTTGTTTCTTGAACATGGATAATAATGCTGAGTTTTCTGCCCATAAGATTTCCCATTTCTTGGTTTGCTTGCCTTTGTTCCCTGTGTCTGATGTGGCTCAGGGTATTGCTCTGAGTTAGTTGAGGTCCCACCCCACACACTGAGCTTGACATCCCTGCTGACTCTCCAATCGATGGCAGGGAGCAGGGTTGTGCTGTCAAAAGTCATGTCTTACAGGCAAAATTCCCATCTGCCTTTTTGCAGGGATGCAAAATATCATTATATGAAGAAAAGCCTCAGATTTTTCCCCATTGTCTTACCTAAGATTTATTTGAATATTGCTCAAGAAGTGTATCTCTTGTACAGGATATGCTCAATTTGGTGCATGAGTTTCCTAACAATGACCACACCTAAACTGTAAGCAGTCAAGCATCTCTGATCACCAAAGGCCCTACATAAATGCAAAGCTTTCTTTCCTAAAAGCACTTAGTCATGATGGCACAAAATTCCAGCAGCCTTGGTAGCCTCAAGTAGCTCACCTATTCAGCCGTTTTCCAAGGATCGGCTTTTAAGTTCTAATGGGACATTTGACAGAATATAGGACACTACAGTCCAGTGCAATCCAGATCTCACCTAAGGTCACTGGATACAATATGAATATATAACAACTTTTAGAGGAGAGCCAGCCACTAGAAATCTAGATGCCACTGGTATTCCAGACCAGAGTCCTGGAGAAGCTGGTGTTTGTGGTGATTGGATGGGGATGCCAGCCTGAAGGGTATTGAAGAAATCAAATTAGACAACTATGCCAGGACTGGTGAGGATTTCAGCAGCACTATTGGTGAAGTAGAGATATTACTGAGGTGGCGACATTACTAAGATGACATAAGTCAGCTGAAGGGATGAATAGGAATGAGAAACTGTCCTGATTTTGCCCCGGCCTAGTACAGCTTCATCTCATGCCGGCTAACATTTTGTATAGAGTCTCTGAGATGTCTCTCAATGAACAGTATAGAGTTCTGCAGGCCCCTCTTTTGAAATCAATGAGACAGCCCAGCATGACAGTTTACTTTAACACTCTTGTGTGAACAATTGCATATGTCTTAAGTATTCTATGATGTGAAAATAAGCCAGGATAACATTAGAGTTAACAATTAGTCCTGTCACTTGTGATTGGAAGCTTTCCTCCTTTACTGAATGAAAGATGAAAGGCACAAAGAGGAGGGGGAAATGCCTCCCACTAAATACTGTTTCTGTCAGTTCTCGTGCCGCTTCAGAGTTATTAAGCTGGCAAGGGCAGCAAATCCAGCCACAGTTTCCTTCATGAATGGCTGCCCCCACTGAGCATGCTCAGCAGTTTCTTCATGCCCTGCTTTATCACACACACGAAAGGCAACAAGCAGGCAGTCAGAGCATGAGCCGCCCTCCTGGTAAGTAAGTAACCTTCTTCCATTTACATCAGGAAATCAGCCGTCAGTTGTAATGTACGGAGTTGTGGAGCTTCTGCAAAGTTCAGGCAGAAGTCTGAAAGCATCTGCTCACATTGAAGGCACAGTAACTGAGTCAGTAAACACTTCTCTTGAGTTTGCTTGATAATTCATACCTTGCCTAATGATTTGCTGTTGAAAGTAGTAATGGAAATATTTTAAACCAGTAACTTGTGCAGAACCTTACATTAACTTACAATTTTGTTTACTGGATAAATAAAAGATTGAGTGCTTTAATATGCAAAATACTTTAATATTTAAGAATATGTAAGAGCTGAATATGTCTAAAGGAAACGTATTCAGCTCTTACAGACTCTTAAATATTAAAGATTGGATTCCTTGGAGGCACAATGTCAACGGCTGCAAAAGTAGTCTTCTTAGAGCTTAGTTTCAACCTGCTGTTTATTTTGTTTATGATGTAAATGTCCATCATCAAAGGAAGCCCAGTGTGCAAATAATTAAGCCACTTTCTAATTCAGAGTGTGTAATTGCAAGGAGACTGCCGGGCTTGTGGCGATTTCCTGTCAAAAATAGTGTCTGCTGGTTTAAGTGCTCCACCAGGGCTGATACTCAACCCCCTGGAAATCAGAAGAAAAACAATAAGGTGGCTTGAAGACTGATGCTGTAGTTGTCAGCAAGTTTGCCTTTTCCTGCGGCCCAGGCCAGAGATATGTGTTGAGAGATGGAAGAAGCCAGATGTTCAAGCGTGCAAAGCCCCCGTGCATATGATTGTGTGCCCTAAATGGCGAGGGACTTTGTGAGCACAGCAACAGATGAATAGTTCAAAGAAATAGGGAGAGTCTAAAGCCGTGAAGTGGATGGCTTGCAGTCATCTTCTTGATGAAAGTACTGCTCTGTTAATCCAAAAGCTCAGCAATTCATTAAGGATGTATCGTTTTGTTTCTCCACTAGATGTCTGCATACCTGTCTGTTCAAGAGGACATTGTTCCTCTTTGAGTAAGCTCTTGGGACAGGTGGCCAGTTTCATTTTTGCTTGGGTAACTTCCTGGATGTGGAACCTTCATGTGCTCCACCCATTCTTGTTACTTTCCACCTGCAAGATCTTGTCTATTTCGTTGGGTTTTTGGGTTCAGTTTCATAGCTGACAGAGCAGGCCAGACAAGTCAACTCAAATAATCATCATTTGCCTCATACAGAGTGGGTATCTGCAGATACATTCATTGCAGTTAACTATCTGCCTCTCACCATGCAATGGTAATGCTCAAAAAGCCAAATTAATTTTTATCAACCTGCTGATTTAAGTTAAGAGGCACACCTAGAACAAAAAACATTTTATTAGATATCCATGTTCATTCCACTACCCAGGAATTTTAAGAGACCCAATTAAAATAAATCATTGATTTTTTTTTTCCTTTATAACCAGTCTCATTTGAATAATCTACTGCTGAAAAGGAAGTCTTCACCCAAACTAACAAGTGGCAAGAGACCCTTCATCTGGGCTTCAACTGTCCGCTTCCCTCCACAGATGATACCCGACCTGCTGAGTGCCTCCAGCATTTTGAATGTTGCTCCAGATTCCAGCACCTGCAGGCAAATAACTTACAAAAATAGCGAGATCGAGAATCACAGAAATATTGATCAGTAGGTTGCTGGAATTTGTTCTATAGAACCATAGCACAGCACAGAAAACAGGCCATTCAGCCCTTCTAGTCTGTGCTGAAACGTTATTCCACTAGTCCCATTGACCTGCACCCAGTCCATAACCCTCCAGACCTCTCCCGTCCATGTATCTATCCAATTTATTCTTGAAACTCAAGAGTGAGCCCGCATTTGCTACATCAGATGGCAACCCGTTCCACACTCCCACCACTCTTTGAGTGAAGGAGTTCCCCCTAAACTTTTCCCCTTTCACCCTAAAGTCATGTCCTCTCATACTTATCTCTCCTAATCTAGGTGGAAAGAGCCTACTCACATTATCTATACCCCTCATAATTCTGTAAACCTCTATCAAATCTCCCCTCATTCTTCTGTGCTCCAAGGAATAAAGTCCTAACCTGTTTGATCTTTCCCTGTAACTCAACTCCTGAAGACCCGGCAACATTCTAGTAAATCTCCTCTGCACTCTTTCAATCTTACAAATATCCGTCCTATAGTTAGGTGACCAGAACTGCACACAATACTCAAAATTTGGCCTCACCAATGTCTTATACAATGTCACCATAACATCCCAACTCCTATACTCAATACTTTGATTTAAAAATGCCAGGATGCCAAAAGCCTTCTTTCCAACACTGTCTTCCTGCGACACCACTTTCAGGGAATTATGTATCTGAACTCCCAGATCCCTTTGTTCCTCCGCACTCCTCAGTGCCCTACCATTTACTGTGTATGTCCTACCTTGATTTGTCCTTCCAAAATGCAACACCTCACACTTGTCTGCATTAAATTCCATCTGCCATTTTCTGGCCCATTCTTCCAGTTAGTTCAGATCCCTCTGCAAGCTTTGAGAGCCTTCCTCGCTGTCCACTATGCCTCCAATCTTAGTGTCATCAGCAAACTTGCTGATCCAATTTACCACATTATCATCTAGATCATTGATATAGACAACAAACAACACTGGCCCCAGCACAGATCCCTGAGGCACACCACTAGTCACAGGCCTCCAGTCTGAGAAACAACCATCCACTACCACTCTCTGTCTTCTCCCACTCAGCCAATTTTGAATCCAAATTTACAAACTTTAAAGTCAGAGAAAGAAATCAGTGATTTGAAAGGAAAGAAAGAAAACAAAGGCTTGCATTTTTATGATGATGGTGGAGGGTTGTTTTTGTGATTGGAAGTTTGTGATCGGTGTACCACAGGGTTGGTGCTGGGTGGGACCTTTACCATTTACTCTGTACTTCAGTGATTTAAATATGAATGGAAGAGGTAAATTTGCAGATAACATGAAAATTGAAGGTTTTGTCTATAGTGAGAAAGGTAGTCTTAGGCTACAGGATGATATTGATCATCTGATTAGATGGGCAGATGGAATTTAATGCTGCTAAGTGCAAGGTGATGCAATTTGGAGGACTAATAATGATAGGATATACACAATGAATGGTGAGGTCTTGGGGATTATTGAGGAACAGGCAGATAAGGTAGTGAAGAAGGCATACACGATACTTACCTACATTAGTGAGGGCACAGAAATAAAGGAGCAGTGGGGTTATGGTACAACATTATAAAATGTTGTTCAGACCACAGCTGGAGTACTGTGTACAGTTCTGGTGCCACACTAAAGGAAGGACATGATTGCACTGGAGAGGGTGCAGAGGAAATTTCCCAGGATGTTGCCTAGGATGGAGCATTTCAGTCTGGAGGAGAGACTGGATAGGCTGGATTTGTTTTCCTTGGAACAGTGGAGGCTGAGGGAGTCCTGACAGAGGTATGCAAAATTATGAGTGGCATATATAGAATAGGCAGTAGCAAACTTTTCCCCATAGTAAAGGCATCTAAAGCTAAGGGCATAGGTTTGGGATAAAGAATAAGAGGTTTAGAGGGGATCCGGGAAGACATTTTTCTCCCAAAGATTGGTTGGAATCTGGAACACACTAATTTAGTGAGTCATGGAGGCAGGGACTCTCACAGCATTTAAGAAGCATCTGGCTGAGCACTTGAATCACTAAGGCATGGAAGGCAGTAAACAACATGTCAGTGAATGAGATCAGTATGGATGGCTACTTGAGGCTAACATGACTTGGTGGGCCAAAGGGCCTGTTTCTGTGCTGTATGTGTGTCTATGATTTATGGAGCACCTTTCACATGGAATCATAGAGTCACACAGCATGGAAACAAGCCCTTCAGCCCAAATGGTCCATGCCGACCAAGAGTCCCATCTAAGCTAGTCCCATCTGTCCAAGTTTGGCCCATATCCCTCTAAACCTTTCCTATCCATGTACCTGCCCAAGTGCCTTTTAAATGTTGTTAATGTACCTGGCTCAACCACTTCCTCTGGCAGCTCATTCCACATATGGACCACCCTCTGGGTGAAAGGGTTGACCCTCAGGTTCCTATTAAATCTTTCCCCCCTTACCCTAAACTTATGCCCTCTAGTTCATGATTCCCCAACTCTGGGGGAAAAAGACTGGGTTCATTTACCCTTACTATGCCCCTCATGATTTTATACACCTCTATAAGATCACCCCTCATTCTCCTATGCTCCAATGAAAAAAGTCCCAACCTGCTCAACCTCTTTCCATAACTCTGTCCCCCAAGTCCTGGCAAAATCCTTGTAAATCTCCTTTGCATTCTTTCCAGCTTAATGGCCTATTTCCATTAAGTGACCAAAAGAGGTGACCAAAAGAGGACACTAAAAGGTGGCTTCACCAACATCTTGTACAGCTGCAATATAACATCCCAACTTTTGTACTCAATGCCCTGACTATTGAAGGCCAGCGTGCCAAAAGCCTTCTTCACAACCCTGTCTACCTGTGACGCCACTTTCAGCGAACCATGTACTTGTACTCCTAGGTCTCTCTGTTCTACAACACTCCCCAGGGCCCTACCATTCACTTTGAAAGTCCTACCCTGATTTGTCTTCCCAAAATACAATAGCTCGCACTTATCCAAAAACTATCCTTAAACTTTTACAGCCAATGAAATAATTATGAAACATTCTCATTGTTGTAATGTAAAAAACAAGGCAATTAACTTGTGCACAACAAGCTATCACAAACATGAGTGTAAAAAAATGACAAGATAATCTATTTGAGTGAAAATCAAAAATACCGCAATATCAGTAACAAAACAGAAATGCTGGAAATACTCAGCAGATCGGATGGCATCAATACTGAGTGTTTCCAGCATTTTCTGTTTTAAGCTATTTTAGTACTATTGAGTGATAGTTAACTTCCTTGCTTCCTCACAATAGTGCCACAGGATCTCATGAACATCTCATAGAGCAGATGGGAGAATCATTTAATGTCACATCTGAAAGATGTTACATCTGACAATGCAGCATCTATTGAGTACTGCTCAGGAATGTCAGCCTAGGTAATTGTGTTCCAATCTTCAACCTGCAACCATTTGATTTAGAAGTGAGAGAACTACTAATTGAACCTCAGGATGAATTGTAATGGAGCCAATTAAATGAAATAAACATAAGCACAATCATCTAGGTTGTCACTTCTGTGCAGTTCTGAGAGGGTACTGCACTATCAAAAGTATCATCCTTTGAATGCATCATTGAGGACTGACTGGTAGTGTTGTGTGTGAAGTCCATGATGGAATAATAATACATGAAGCTTTCTGTTCAGTATTCCTGGGGATGTGGTAAAGGTATGGGGATGTGGGGAGAAGATAAGGTAACTTCAAACAAATTCCCAGTCATGACTTCTGGATGCAGTTGGTTTGACAAACACAATGTCTTTTCTTCACCCTGGGTTTCCTTCTGTTCTTAACGTAAAGGCAATAATATGGTCCATTGTGTGTGAAACACCTTTTTATTCTAAAATGTGTGACAGGAACTTATTTCTTCTCCAACTCTGCCCTTGTAGTCAATTCTCTAACTTCAAGAGTCAAAAACAAAATATCACTGATCTGTTGCTTCATAATGTCCATAGTAAGTTATAATGGACATGTACTTCACTTAAGTATCCACCCCTGATCTGGACCCACTCATTATACAAAGTATCTATTGGTTGGTACTTACATATGGTTGGTTCCATACTCCTGCAATTTAAAGGGCATTGGAGAAAATAGTAAAGACAATAAGACAATTTCAAACTCGTAATTAATGCAGGAAACTCAAGAGTTGAATTAATATTCACTAGGATGAACAGAAATTAAAATTAGGCCAAGTGCAAAATGAGTTTGTTTCCCCAGTGGGAGAACTTCATATTTTCTACTTATTTTGGAAATGTAGCTGTTCAAACTATCTTTTCCGTTAACTGAACTCCCCTGTTATTGTAGGTTATGTTCGTCCTCCCTTTCAGATCTGTTATTACTGTACTAAAAAGGACTCCTGACCCTCCAAACGCACCTAGACCTTCCTCGCAAACTACTGTTTCAACTTTCCTCCCCTCTGCATAGTCCTTGACCATGCTTTTGTCTACATGTCTGTGTGGGTTTCCTCCAGGTGCTCTGGTTTCCTCCCACATTCCAAAGACGTACAGGTTAGGAAGTTGTGGGCATGCTATGTTGGCGCCAGAAGCATGGCGACATTTGCGGGCTGCCCCCAGAACACTCTATGCAAAAAGATGTATTTCACTGTGTGTTTCGATGTACACGTGACTAATAAAGAAATCTTACCTTATCTTAAATCTGCCTTCATCTTTCCTACAATCCTACATATGTATTTCTCCAATAACTTGTAATTTGAAGTAGTAATTTAAATAACCAGGCAGATATGTGTCCTGCCCTACAGATGTGTGTAAGTTCATTGAAACTGGCATGTAAAGTAGATACTACCAGTTATTATGGGGGAAGGGTGGTGAAGAGCTGGGGAAGATGAAAAGGTAAAATAAACATACTTAAAAGCTTTGGTATAATAAAGAGGCTAGATTGGAATTATCTTATTTTGAGTTTTCTCTATTTTAGCAATGGTGTTTTAAAATTATAATCATTGTTTTTTCCAGTATTCAGTCTAATGCTTTTCCTTCAACCATGCCAACAGTTCAATTTCACACATTATCTGCCTTTTTGTGTAATTATTTTCAGTCTATTGTGATTAATTCTCAATTATTCTCATGGTTATAATTCTTCTGACATAATGGAAAACTAAGTCATTCTAAAATAACGATTGTTGAATAAATGAATGGCAATTTTCAACAAAATAATTCATACTGGAGGGTGATCTAATGTTGGGTAGCATGTGTTACTTTTTCCATTATTTGTGTTTATGGCTTATTTTGAATCTATCAATATCATTTGAATATAAATCAGGCACAGTAGTGTAGCGGTTAGCATAACGCTATTACAGTGCCAGCGACCTGGGTTCAATTCCGGCCACCGTCTGTAAGGATTTTGTATGTTCTCCTCCGGGTGCTCCGGTTTCCTCCCACATTCCAAAGACATACAGGTTAGGAAGTTGTGAGATGCTATATTGGCGCTGGAAGCGTGGCGACACTTGCGGGCTGCCCCCAGCACACTCTACACAAAAGATGCATTTCACTCTGTGTTTTGATGTACAGATGACTAATAAATAAATCTTATCATATCTTATATCAATACCATTATAATCAAAGAGATCAAATAACTTTATAAGAGATGCCTCAAGAAAGTGGCATCCACCATTAAGGACCCTCACCATCTGGGTCATACTGTCTTCTTGTTACTACCATCGGGGAGGAGGTGCAGGAGCCTGAACTGATTCTGATTCTGCAAGGGATCACATGGTCTTGATGGGGAATGTGGTCAACACATTTCTCTCTTCCTGGAGCCCAAGATGCTGTTGACAGAGAAAGAAGTGGCAGGGATTCTTTGTTCTGGTGTTGAATTTGTTAATGTCTGCTGTCACATTATTTCTGTTGCAATTACGTTGAATAAAGGTTAATCCTTTGAAGAATCTTCTTCTTTGGGTAGAGGAAGTCATGTGCAGTTCATCTGAAAGAGCATAGCCTGAGGATAGGTCTAGATAGCCCCAAACGTTTGGAGAATGTCAGGTTGGTCAGTTAGAAAGGAGGAGCTTGGAGTAAAAAAGGTTAAGAGGGAACTGAATGGGGGTACATGAGATCTTGGCTGGTTTAGAAAGGGAAAACAGTGAGGCAGGTTTTCCTTACACCAATTGGTCCCCTTAATAAAGAATTTAAAGAGCTAACATTATTAGACTCCACTGTGTTCATGCTATTGACATTCCATTGGAGCATCCAGATTTAACATTTGTGCAAAAGGTACATGGGGAATGTGAGGAAAAACATTTATCCTCACACAGTCAGGATCTGGAATTCACTGTAAATGAAAATCTGAAACAAAAACAGAGAATCCTGGAAATATTCAGCAGGTCACATATTAACTGAGGAAAGAGAAAGAGATCCTTTGTCAGATCTCGGTTGAGGTATTCCCTTTGATCCCTCTTTCCCCCACCCTCACAGCAACTTAAAACTAACTTATTTTTTCCCCTTTTCACAGCTTTGACGAAAAGACTTCAGCCTGAAACATTAACTCTGTTTCTTTCTCCACAAGTGCTGCCTGACCCACTGAGTGTTTCCAGCATTTTATTCTTATTTTTGTTCTGGAATTCACTGCTTGGACAGTTGGTGATAACTTAATCAATTGGTACAGTTGAAGAAAGTTGGTTAGGTACTTAAGAGAAAATAATTTGTTGGCTTATGGAGAAAGAACAGGGGAATGGGCTGGTGAAGTTTCTGTATTAGGAGCCAGCACAGAATTGATGGGCTGAGTGGCCTCCCACTGTGCTGTAACAGTTCTATAATTCTATAAATATGAAGCTTAAACATCGTCATCGGAACACAGAGTTGAGCTTGAATTTTGTTCCCTCCATGGAGGGAGTGCATTCAGATTAGAGGGCTGTGACTAGCAGTGTCCCACAAGGATCGGTTCTGGGACCTCTGCTTTTTGTGATTTTTATTAATGACTTGGATGAGGGGGTAGAAGGGTGGGTTGCCAAGTCTGCAGATGACACAAAGGTTGGTGGTGTTGTGGATAGTGTAGAGGATTGTCAAAGATTGCAGAGGGACATTGATAGGATGCAGAGAAGGGCTGAGAAGTGGCAGATGGAGTTCAATCCGGAGAAGTGTGAGGTGGTACACTTTGGAAGGACAAACTCCAAGGCAGAGTACAAAGTTAATGGCAGGATTCTTGGTAGTGTGGAGGAGCAGAGGGATCTGGGGGTCCATATCCACAGATTCCTGAAAGTTGCCTCACAGGTGGATAGGGTAGTTAAGAAAGCTTATGGGGTGTTAGCTTTCATAAGTCGTGGGATCGAGTTTAAGAGCCACGAGGTAATGATGCAGCTCTATAAAACTCTGGTTAGACCACACTTAAAGTACTGTGTCCAGTTCTGGTCGCCTCGTTATAGGAAGGATGTGGAAGCATTGGAAAGGGTGCATAGGAGATTTACCAGGATGCTGCCTGGTTTAGGGAGTATGCATTATGAGGAGAGACTAAGGGAGCTAGGGCTTTACTCTTTGGAGAGAAGGATGATGAGAGGAGACATGATAGAGGTGTAGAAAATATTAAGAGGAATAGATAGAGTGGACAGCCAGCACCTCTTTCCCAGGGCACCAATGCTCAACACAAGAGGGCATGACTTTAAAGTAATGGGTGAGAAGTTCAAGGGAGATATCAGAGGAAGGTTTTTTACCCAGAGAGTCATTGGGGCATGGAATGCGACGCCTGGGGCAGTGGTGGAGGCAGGTACATTGGTCAAATTCAGGAGATTACTAGATAGGCATATGGAGGAATTTGAAATAGAGGGATATGTGGGAGGAAGGGGTTAGATAGTCTTAGGTGAGGTTTAAAGGTCAGCACAACATTGTGGGCCAAAGGGCCTGTATTTTGCTGTACTGTTCTATGTTCTATGTTCTATGCCCTGCAGAGTGGTTGAGATAGTTTGGTTCTTTGGATTTCTGATGTCCCCCCTATGTTCCACCAGCCTTGTTACTGTCTGTACAAGGATTTAGGATGATTTTCAGCTTCAGGATTATGACCATGATAGAACTAAAGAAGCTACAAATCTCAGCCCACTTTCATCTATCTGCCTATAGGCTGCGGGTGAGTTGGCATCAATAAACATTGCTCTTGACTTTGCCAGTGTGCAGGGTCAAGATGGGATTGGGCACCTATGTAGGCACCTCCCCGAGGAAGGAGAAGGTGAGAGTAGTAGCACAGACTAGCTACTCTTTGGGCCACCTTTGCAAACATTTATGTTCAATTGGCTCCTTTAATAAATAGTCTTATAAACTAACTTAAAGAGTCAAACAATATCTATATTGCTGATAGTCCCTTGGAGCATCCCAGCAACTGTAGAGTCTGGATCTGGTTTCATCACTCAAATCATCTGTGCAATTTCCAAAAGAAACTTGCATTTCACTATGTCCCAGGGTGTTTGACAGCTAATGATAGACGAAAAAAATTATGGTCACTAATATAGGGAAATACAGCAACCAGTTTCCGGACAACAAATTCCCACGGACAATAGCAAGGTATTCGACTGGATAAGCTGCTTGTGTTGGTTGCTGAAGGATAACTATTGACCAGGCCACCGGGAAGAATTCTCACACCCTTTACAAATAGCGACATGGGATCTTTTGTGTCCACATGAGGGGGCAGAGACAACCACAGTGTAAGTTCCCATCCAAGAGGTGACAAGTCTGACAGCACTAAATTAGAGTATGGGCTCAAGTCTTTGGAATGAGACTAGATCCCACAATCTTCTACCGTTATAAGCAAGAGTACTGTTACTGAGTGACAGTAAACTCGAAATGGTGGACGATAGGCTGGGACCAAGGAATTTTGTACCCCGGCCCCACTTCTGAGTGCCTGCAGTCCTTGCTGAAAGTTCCTGTCAGAAACCTGCAGTTTTTTTTAAAACTTTTAAACTTTATTTACAGCGTGGTATCAGGCCCTTCCGGCCCAACGAGTCCGCGCTGCCCACTTTAAACCCAAATTAACCTACCCGTACGTCTTTTAGAATGTGGGAGGAAACCGGAGCACCTGGAGGAAACCCAAGCAGACACAGGAGAACATACAAACTCCTTACAGACAGCAACGGGATTCGAACCCCAATCACTGGTGCTGTAATAGTGTCGCGCTAACCGCTACGCTACTGTGCCAGTTGTATTCGGTTCCCTGTAATTTCTCCAAGGGTACACTCCCCTCCCAAATAACTTATGTAGTGGGTACCTTTGGGCCAGAAGAAATTCAGGTTGAAAGGTCAGCCTCCATCACTTGAGGAAGAAAGCAGAGTATAATGGCTGCTTATGTGGTTAAACCCCAGAGAGGGATCCATGCCTTCAAGTGAAAGAAGGAGCAAGGTAATCTGGAGAAGAAATAATTAGTGCTAATTTATTATTATCATGTTTTCTAGGGATCAAACAGAATAAAACTGTATGGTTTTTGTTTGATCTAATTATAGATACTGTACCATCAACAGGGTCAGAGCATCACAAGTCATGGGAGGGTTATCAGAAAGCCTGGATCCATTGGCTATGGCCGTCCATCTCCTAATGTCAATGGTCCTAAATGCTGCACAGAGAAACTTAGTGAACTCACTAAATTCAAGATCCAGGTGACATTCTTTAAATCGTCCTTATGTTTCTGGAACAGCAGTATTGAATTGTGGGCAGTTTTGGGCCCCATATCTAAGGAAGGATGTGCTGGCAGTGGAGAAGATCCAGAGGAGCTTTACAAGAATGATCCTGGAAATGAAATGGTTAATGTATGAGGAGCGTTTGATGGTTCTGGGCCTGTACTCAATGGAGTTTAGAAGGATGAGGGGGATCTCATTGAAGCCTACCGAATATCGAAAGGCCTGGGTAGAGTGGATGTGGAGAGGATGTTTCCAGTAGTGGGAGAGTCTAGGACCAGAGGACACAGCCTCAGAATAGAACGACATCCTTTACAACAGAGATGAGGAGGAATTTCTTTAGCCGAGGGTGGTGAATCTGTGGAGTTCATTGCCACAGACAGCTGTGGAGGCCAAGGTATATTTTAAGCAGAGGTTGACAGGTTCTTGGTTAGTAAGGATGTCAAAGGCTACAGGGAGAAGGCTGGAGTATGGGGTTGAGAGGGAAAAATAAATGAGCCATGCTCCTATGTCTTACAGTCTTATGAAACAGTCACTGAAGTAAAAATATAGGCCATTTCAATCTGGCCACTGCCTTTCGTGGTTGGATTGTAAAGAGCTGATTTGCACCAGAGGAATCTCTTGCAGTGCAGCTGTAACTTACGGAGAACAGCATTTAGAATCAGTGCTGAAATAACCATCATTTTTACTCTCCATTTACACAGTTTAAAATTGTAACTGATTTAATTAGATATTTCCAAAAAAACTTACTTTGTACTTGCTCTGTAAAGAAAATGTTACAGCACAGAGACTATTCAGCCCATCTTGCCCATGCCAGCTCTCTGAAAGAGCTTTCCTATTAAACTCACTCTCTAAACTTTGAAAGAACTTCTAATTAATCCCACTTCCTGCTCTCTCCCAACAGACTGAACTGTCCTTTTTTTTTCAAGTATATATTCAGTTTCCTTTAGAAAGTTGCGATTGAATCTGCTCCCAGCACCCTTTCAAGCAGGGCATACCAGATCATAAAAACCCACGAGGTACAAAATAATCTCCTTAGGTCTTTCCAGGCTCTTTTTCAATTATTTTAAATCTATGTTCACTGTTACTAATGGAAGAAATTTCCCCATCAAACATCTTCATCATTTTAAATGACACCGTCAAATTTTCTCCGTTCTGCATAAGACAGTTGCAACTTCTCCAGATTCTCCACACAAGAAAAGCTCTTCATTCCATTCCAGTAAATCTCCTTTGCACCTTCTAATCAGATGCAATTTTTCAGCGGAGATGTAGCCAGTGACTAATAAAGGCTTGACATGATTACCTCTGTAATCTATGTCTATATTTATAAAGCTGACAAATTGCATATTTTTATACCGCTTTATGACTCCTGCAAAAAGAATCATAGAGTCATCCGGAGATACCTGCCCTTCACTCATGAGTCCATGCCAACCATCAACCACCCACTTATACTAATCCTACATTAATTCCATTCCTTATTCTCCCAACATTTTCATCAACTCGCCCCCATATTCCACCACTCACCTACACACCAAGGGCAACTTACAGTGGCCAATTAACCTACCAACCCACACGCCTCTGAGATGTGGGAGGAAATCAGAGCACCTGGAGGAAACCTACACAGTCACAGAGAAAATGTGCAAACTGCTCACAGGTAGCACCCGAGGTTAGGATTGAACCCAGGTCTCTGGCACTGTGAGGCAGTCGCTCTACTAGCTGCCTACTGTGCCACTCATAAATGTTAACCTTCCAGTTGTCTCTGTTGTCCTTTTAAAATTATGCAGTTTAATTTGTATTGATGCAGTGACAAATTAAAGGGGAAAATTTAATTTCTGCTCCATTATTGGATTAACTTTCAAAATATAATCCAATCTTGCTAACTACGATCCATGGTACAGAGCAATGACACATGCAAGTTGTCCTTTTGCAATTTTCCTTTAATCACAGCTAAAAATCTGCAACAATTGTGACCAACAGTGGGAATTCTGTAGAAAGGCTTTGCATCTGGAAGTCTGAAGAGTTTCAGTCACTTTTCAAGCAGGAGAAATGTGCTTCAGACCTTTGATATCTGACCCTATCTGCTAATTGGGTTCTGTGCAATCATCTCCTTGCTGACACGTTCATTCATTACATATATTCCGTTATTTAACACTAACTTATTCCAGAACTCTCTGAAGCATCAGTTTCAATCCTTAGAAGATGCCCACAACAAGATGTTTGAACATAACTATCTCAGCCTTACATACTGAGCGCATGGAGGCCTTTCCTTAACACAGTTGGGTGGTCTTTACATTACACTACTTAGAAAATCCTCCCTCAGAGTGCTGTCAGAAAACAATCTGCCGAGGCAATCTGCCTAGAAAAATATGCCTCGGCAGAAAAAGCAGACAGATTTCATAAACCAGAAGTGTAGTTCTCAAGTAACAAATTTATAATTATGTTTTAGGAGACAGTATCACATGACAAAAGTTAAATCCAGTTTAATTGCATTGTAAACAGAACTGGATAGGCACAGTTATGTTGCAAATTGACTAATCAAGTTAAGCTATAACAGGAAAAGGATCCTCACGTTTATCTCAAAACAATATTTCGAAAGCTTGTGTTGGTGTGCATTGGTCAATGCCTGTCACTGTACTGACTTAGTTAAATTAGAATGAGCCTAATGAATTTGCAGTGAATTTAACAAGTGAATCGATTGGTTATTTAATTCTGTCACCTGTAGGTTTAAGGAGCTGGCAGGCTCATGGGATCAAGAGGAAAATATATATCAGAAAACTAACAAAATTAAAGATCCTGCCATAGAAACACAATGTGCAAGGTTGGGTATTTGGAGCTGAGGTTTCCACCCTTCAGCCTTCTTTTATATCAAACACTACCAGCTTCTCAGGGCAACAAGGATAAACAAAGTGGAGACACAAGAGACTGCAGATGCTGGAATCTGGAGCAACACACAAAGCTGGAGGAACTCAGTGAGTCAGGCAGCAATCTGAGGAGGGAAATGGAGTATGGATAAATGGTCTCAACCTAAAACGTCGACTGTCCATTTCCCTCCATAGATGCTGCCCAACCCACTGAGTTCCTCCAGCTTTTTAGGTGTTGCACCAAGGATGAGCAATTAGTTCTAGTTTTCCAGTGACACTCACATTTTACTGAAGACAATGCCCTTTATCAGGCTGAGTCTTGATCAAGAAAATAATAGTTACAAGCCGTTACAGTACTGTCATTTTATGGGAATGTTCTACACAGGTTTACGCTGCATGCATGCATGTAGCCCTAAGTTTCCATACTGTCTTCTTTTATAAATCTGGAAATCCTGCTACTCTATGTGTAGGATCAGTCAGGTTTTCCTGTAAATGTCACGATTTCCTAGCCACTGTTTCTAATCTTCTGGAGAACACAACAAAAACTGACAGCACCTTGCACACATAGGAACACCAGGAAGTTCATGGCCCCTATCATTCTTTTCCATTGGGTGGAGAGTTGTCCAAAATGCCTCCATTATCAGACAGCTCCAGTGTGAAGAACCACAGGCCATCCTTCATCCCACCTTTCACCCAGCAGTTAACATGGTTGTCATTGGCCAATCTCTAATCATTGACTTTTAACAAGAAAGAAAGCAAGAGGTTGATTCATTCTAAAGTACCTCTGGTGGGGGGGGGGGGGGGGGGGAGATCCGGAAGGATTAGCTAGGAAAAGGTACTGCGTCCTGAAACACCTGAATTACTGTCAGTTAAACATGAGAAGCTGCAGTTTGAAGCATGGCCTTAGCCACCAGTTCATATCAGCTTCAAATCTTGTAATGTGTCCTGCATGCATAGATATGAGATATATTGTGGTTCCTTTAGCAATAGCTTATATACTTGCTTTATCGTGATCTTGAACCGTGATGCAACTCAAATGATGTTAGACAGAATGTACAACACAAATCAGTAATGGCAATCATAGAACTAGAACAGAGCAGAAGAACAGGCCCTTTGGCCCACCATATCTGTGCTGACCATGATGCCCAGTTAAACTAACCCCATCTGCCTGGAATGTGGTCTGTATTTCTCCATTTCCTGTCTGTTCATCTGCCTGTCTTAAACATTGCTGTCGTATCTGCTTCCACTAACTCCCCTGGCAGCGCATTCCAGGGACCAACCACTCCCTGTGTAAAAAAAAAACTTGCTTTGTAGATCTTTCCCCCTCTCACCTTAAAGCTATGCCCTTCAGTATTTGACATTCCCACCCTGGGAAAAAGACTATCTACCCTGTCCATGTCACTTTATATACTTCTATCAGGTCTCCGCTCAGCCTCCATCACCCCAGAGAAAACAATCCAAGTTTATCCAACCTCTCCTTATAGCTAATATTTTCTAATCCCAGCAACATCCTGGTGAACTTCTTCTGCACCCTCTCCAAAATCTCCACATCCTTCCTACAGTGTGGTGACCAGAACTGCACACAATACTCCAAATGTGGCCTAACCAAAGTTTTATACAGCTGCAACATGACTTCCCTACTTCACTAGAGGAGCAACACTTCATATTCCACCTGGGTGGTCTACAACCCAATGGCATGAACATTGAGTTTTCCAAATTTAGGTAACCCTCCATTCAAGCGCATTCTTTACCTCTTTTCCCCCTCTTCCTCCTTGCTCTCTTTCCTTCCAATCCTCCTCTGGTTCTCACATTTTTGTGCCCTCTACTTCAACCACCCCCTCCAGAGCCCCATCAGCTACAGACTTCAGTCAGCTATCTCCAACCTTAACATTCCCCTCCCCACACCTCGCTCCATCTGCCTCTAATTTTTTTTCTCTCTTTTTCTCCATCTATTATTCTGTCTCCCAATTCCAACCCCTTCCCTGCCCTCCCTGGCACAACCTACCTGTCAACTTACACCCACCCCAGTCCCCCAATCACCTTGGACTCCTGTCTCACCTCTTCCCTTTTCCTCTTTATACTGGCCCTCTCCCCTCTCTGCTTTCAATCCTGATGCAGGGGTTTGACCCTAAACATCGACAGTTCCTTTCCTCCCACAGATGCTGAGTTCCTCCAGCGGATTGCTTGTTGCTCCAGATTCCAGCACCTTCAGTCTCTTGCATCTCCCTTCCCTACTTTTATACTCAAATGCCCTGACCAATGAAGGCAAGCATGCCATATGCCTTCTTTACCATGCTATCCACTTGTGTTGCCACTTTCAGGGAGCTATTGACTTGTACTCCAAGATCCCTCTATACATCAGTGCTCCAAAGGGTCCCACCATTTACTGTATACTCTTACATTTGACTTTCCAAAGTGCAACTCTTCACACTTGTCTGGATTAAACTCCATCTGCTACTTCTCCACCCATATTTCTGATTTCCCCTACACAATGCCATGTTGACCATCCCTAATAAGTTCATGCTTTTCCAGATGTGAACAACAACTTTCTCCAATAATTTCCCTGCCATTGATGTAAGAATCAACTGTCGAATTATTAAAAACCCACCTGATTCACTAATAGCCTTCGGGGAAAGAAATGTGCTGTCCTTACCTTGTCAGACCTCTGTGTGACTCCAGACCTGCCTGCCTCTTAAACAGCCTCCTCATTCAGGCACAGTTAGGGATGGACAACAAGCAGAAACATTGACACAAGTTTTTCACTGTACCTTGTTACAAGTGACAATAATAAACCCATACCAATACATGGAAAATAAGAGGAGGACCAGACCCTTCAGCCCTTTGCGCCTGCTCCACCATTCAATACGATCACGGCACATCATCAATCTCAATATAATATTCCTCCTCTCTCCCCATACCCCTTGATGCCTTCAGGGTCTAGAAATGTATCTATCCTTCTTAAGTAGATCCAGTGACTTGGCTTCCACATTCCACTATGGTAGCGAGTTCCACGATTTCACTAACCTCTTTGCAAAGAATTTTCTCATCTCAGTCCTAAATCTCTTGCCCTGTAATCTGAGCCTGTGACCACTTGTTCTAGACACCAGCCATGGAAACATCTTCCCCCATATATGATCTGTCTAACCGGGTCAGGTTTTTGTAAATTTCAATTAGATTCCCTCTCATTCTTCCAAACTCTTAATAACTACAAATCTAGTAGACCTAAGAGAAACAAAGGACTGCAGGAATGCTGGAATCTAGATGAAAAACACGATGATGCTGGAGGAACTCAGCAGGCCAAGGAACTAGTAAACCTAATCTCTCCTCACACAGCAGTCCTTTTCAGAAAGAACAGCAAATAATAGCAAGCAGTCAGACATTTGTTTTGCATTTGATTGCTTGTGTGCTTATGTAACCAGTTGCCGTGCAAACAGAGTACTTTAAAACATTGGGCAGCATGTGCAAAAAGGTAAAAACATCATGCTGCTTCCAATCTAACTCCGCTGTGGCTGCAGATTACAGTACTTCAGCCAAAGCTTCATTTATTTTTTATGCTGAACAAGTAATTCTGGTAGTTTCCTGACAATACTTTGCGAGTCATGTGCACATTGTGAGGTCCTGCTGTTGGTAATGCAGTTCTAATGACATTGGCCAGAATCCATAATAATTAACCTTGACGAGTGGGGGTCTGTTTAACCCAGTAGGAAACAATTGTTCTCTTGTATTTTGTTCAGACAAAGCCTTTTCCCAGTCCTTCTGGCCTCACTGTTGTCCTCCTTTCCCCTTTTTTGCACTGAAGGGCTCTGGGTTCAACAGATGGTTCCTCTTGAGCTCCTGGTTGTTCAAATCTTCAAGGAGCCATTTTTTTTCTCTTCAGAAATCCTGCTGCAGCCACTTTTGTCTTATTCTAAGGCCAGGAAGAGAAGTCTGTAGGAAGTTTATGCTCGAGCTGCAGGCATATTGAGGAAAATGATAGGTTGGTGGGGGAGAGGTGGATCTTGAGACGACGACCAGAGATGTGATCATTAATGCTTACAGTCTGGGATTCTCGGCTATTCAGGAAGGACATGGACCTGCTGTGTTCTTTTCAGTAATATTTCCCTATGGAGGCCATGAAAACACTGTGTGAGCTCTGGAATTTCTTACAAGTGTTGCCAAGCCAGAAGCATAATTCAGACTACCTCTGTGATCGACAATTACATGTTCCTAAGCTAATCACATGTACATAACCAAACACTTTTCTGATTTAATGCACTGAATAACTAAAGCAAACAGTTAAAATAGGCTTTGAGTCAGCCTTTCCAGAGTGGAAGGGTTAACTGAAGTGGCTGCTGGGAGCCTCAGTCACCAGCCACAAGCCTATAAATGAGCAATCTGTTCAAATGGATATTTCAGTTCTCATCAGTGATCAAGTGTCAAGCACTTTGCTGTAACATTTCATCATTCACTCTGTGAACAATCTTGTGGGTGTACCTAAGCTTTTAAAGTAATTACTTGAAGTTGCACTGTGTTCAGTTGCTTACAAGAAGGCAGATTTGGATTAGTCAAGAGCTGAACATTCATCCCCAGTGCAGGTAGAGTTGAGTCAGCTCTATTTGTAAATGGATCACACAGAGCTTTTGGGACAGGGAGTAGGTGATTCAGACGGCTGTGTGTGCTTCACGAAGTAGGTTATTGTGCAGGAAAGTGGAACATCAGGATTGTTATTTACAGAGAAAAGCAAATGTTATATCCAAATCTGTAAGGTACTTGGAAAACCCATTAATAACCAGGAGAAGGTCTCTTAATGTGCACGATTTCAGTTAAACTATCTAGCCATCTTTAAAGGTGGCCAGGTTATGAGCTAAGGCATGCAGCAGGGAATCCAATCAACTCTTGACTGGTTAAGAAGTTAGATGAATGGTACTTCCAGACAGTTGTAAATATAATGTGGGCATCAGCTTGTGACAGTTTTTTTTCTTGTTTCTCAACTGACGTGCACTTAGTTAAACCCTCGAGAGTATGAAGACCTTTATGGAACTGGTCACTGTGCAGTGAAGTGAAATTGGAGGAGCTGGGAACAAGAGAAAGAAGTTTCTCTTTGATACCATGAGTTTATTTGCTTTCACATCAGATTTAGAGGGTGCATTTGAACTGCCAGTCTCGAAAAATGAGTTTCATTGTAACAAACCAAATTAACATTGGCAGATTCACCAAGGACAGTTGCTGGACAGACCCCTAATGAGGCCTGTGTGCCAATAGCCAGGGGTCAAGAGCAGTAGCACAGCACAGCACAATATAATACATTTGATTAAACCTCAGTGTATGATACAAGGAAAGATGTATTCTTCTGCAGCTTAAGGAAATTAGTGAGGGGAGCCCGCAGTTGAGTCATGAATTTTACATGTTAAGTGGTCCATGCCTGCTTTTAGCATGAGCCTCCTTCAGAACCTAACTTACTGCCGTAAATATTACACGACCTGAAACAGGTTCATTTTGGGCTGTATTGTAACCACCACAACCCCACCCCCTCAACCCTAAACAATCCAGACCGTATCCTACTCATTAGGTTAGTGTTGAACCAGATGGAAATATAAATGTGTGCTCTGGTAGGATAACTGGATGTGTGATAACTGCACTTGAACAGATGCAGGAAAGTTATCACACCTCTTTACTTCCTGCATGTTTGCAGACTGGTATAATATCACAAGTCCTCTTCTTGTGTATTAATTGTGACATACAGTGGTCTTAACATGTAAAAATGTTTTAATTTAGTCATACCACATCTGAGTTATCTAAAGATAAAGGGGATCAAATCAAAGGACTGACTTCTAGAAATGCAGCACTGCATTTGATGGTTTACTTTATAACTTCTTTAAATAAAGGGAAATTATTGATGACTGGACCTAATTATCAGTACAAGTGTGACCAATGATCAAGATTGATGTTGCTCCAGATTCCAGCATCTGCAGTCTCTTGTGTGAACAATGATCAATGCAGGTATGGCCAAGGTGGTCACTTTCATTTGCAGTTGGAGTGCGGGCCTGTGCTAACAGTATTATACTTTCCCTTCCTTGTTTCCTTGAATCTTGGACTGACTCTCTGGCAGAACTTGGCGTGATTAGTTGGATGCTGGTATGTATAATCCCTTTGATCACAGCATCCTTCCAGAGCATCTGACATGGTGACAAGCTCTAATTGGAGGCATTGACATACAGCACTGATGGAAATTAAAAAGCACAACGTCCTGTTTGTGAACTTTAAAAACCAAGGAGACTGGTAGCACTGTGAGTTAGCAACCTTTCCTTCCACTTCCGCTGTCTGGCTTAGAATTGAACCGTGACTGATGAGACACATCTCTGGTGGCTGTCTGTCCTAACTGACATTAATTTGAGCAGCCTGTCTGAGCACATTTCGAATTGCACGTGTTCACGATGCAGAATCGGACAGGCTATGCATTCCAAATCGTAACCTCTCAACAAAGGGGAAGATGTCCAAGGGACTGGCTTGTGGCTCATCAGCCTATGCACTGCAAATGGTACTGTAGCACAGTGGTTAAGTTACTGCACTTATCTCCAGTGGAGTAACGATCCAGAGTTGTGAGTTCAAATCCCACTCCAGCAGTAGCTAGAGAATATAAATTCAAGTATTTAGAAAAATCTGAGATGAAAAACTGGCATCAGTAATGGTGTCTGTGAAATTACTGCATTGTCATAAAAACCCAACTGGTTCAGGGAAGGAGATATGTCATCCTCACAAGGTCAGACTTATTTTTGTGACCTCAATAATGTGTTTACTTTTAATAGCCCAGCAAACCACTAATTCAGGGGTTAATATGGATGGGCAATACATGCTGGTCCTGTTGTTGGCCCACGTCCTGTGAATAAATAAAGAATGCAATATTCCTAGTGTCTGGCTCTTCAGGACTCATTCCAAATCTTAATAAACAGATCTTCCCTCCTTATTTGAGAGAAGGACATCTCCTGCCAGATTTCCTCTCCTTTTAGTTAATCCTGCCTGATGTTCTATTTTTGTGTCCTCTCCCAAGCACAGGCACAATAATCACTCCACCTCACACTCCATCAAAACAGCCAGAAGTGGACGCTGGCTTCCTCTGGAAAGCTGCATTTCCACTGGGAAAGGGTTAACGCACGTCTTGAGGAAACCAAATTGTCTTTCAAACAAAGGCTAAAAACTAGGACATGGGTCAGACATTTTACAAAGTATTTTTATCTCCAGATTACATAACTCACTTTTGGATCAGATCATCTTGTCATAATTCAGGAGTCAGCCTGAGGAAGAAGAGGCTTATTAGTGTTATCCCAAGGCTGGAGGCTGATGTCTGTACATCAAGCTACTGTGATTGCTACTGATGAGGAATCCTAGCAGTGGGCTGGCAAGACTTACAGTGTTTTATGAAAGTGGAATATAAGCAGGACGTTTAAGATTTAGTTCTTTTTGATCCCAGTCTGCAATTTCATTATTTTCTCTTCTCTTTTATTCTTCATGGGGTTAGGTGCTACGTATTACATTCTATGCACTTAATCTCATTGAGTCATAATCTCTACTATTTTTCTTTCTCTTTTCCATTGAAGTACAGGTAGTGAACTGGGAGCATAATGCAAGGTATTACCAGGGTGCTAAGAAGCAGAGAAGATGATAAGTAAAGAAGTAGATAGTTGGGAGGTTTTGAAATGCCCCGGAACATTTGACAGTGCTAACTGCAACTTTCTCTTGCTGTATGTGATGGCAGGCCTTGGATTTATTGCTTTATGTTTCTTCTTGTAAAACAGGTTTCTGAAATAATACTATGCCTCACTCTAAATATAAAGATCCCTTCAGCTTCCTTGTGCTTTGCAGGATAAAAGATGTCTCAATGTAACTTAATGGCAAAATTAATTCCACTTTTACCCCAGGTTTAATAGTGGTGTTCATTTTGGTCATATTATTTGGAGGGAAGGTATCAGTGCAAATGAATCTCAACAATTACAGTTACATGTTAGGAGTAAACTCTTTTCAGTTGCTATCCTCTGCTCCTGACACAAAATGTAAGAAAGAAAAGCAGGACAAGGACATTTGGCCCCTCACGCCCATTCTGCCATTCAATGAGATTGTGACTGATATTTTACCTCAGCGCCACTTTCCTGAACCAACCCATAACCCATATTCCCTCAATATCCATAAATCCATCAAACTCCATGAACTTATTTGGCTACTGAGCCTCACAGCCCCTCTTGGGTAGAAAATTCCAAAGATTCACTACCCACTGGGTGAAGAACTTTCTTCTCATCTCAGTCCTGAGTGGACAACCTGGAACTCAGGTACTCACATATCCTCCAAGTAGTTTTTATTAATAGATGATAATAGATTAATAAACTGGAACAGGCTCTAAATTTAGCAATTTCTCAACTACGGGTTCAAGCTAACTGGTCAATAGTTCTCTGTTTTATCTCTCCCTCTTTTCTTAAATAGTGGGACTATATTTGCTCCCTTCCAGTCTGTGGGAACTCTTATAATCCAGGGAATTTTGGGAGATTATAACCAGTGCATCCATAACATCTATACCTACCTGTTCCAGAAACTTGGGATGCAGGTCATCATGTTCTGGGAATTTATCAGTTTTCAATCCCCTCCATCTCCCCCATCTGGTGTTTTTTTTAAACTAATGCAGATTTCTTTCAATTATTTCTCTCTAGACCTGTTATTCTCCACTGTTTCAGGGAGGTCTTTTGTATTTTCTTCTCAGAAGAAGACAGATATAAAATATTTGTTTAATTTTTCTCCCTTTTCCTTATTCCCTTATTCTATAAGAAACCACTAATCTTTTTTTCTTTTTGCATATCCATAGAAGTGCTTCCATCTGTTTTTGTACTTCTCACTATACTGCTCTCATGTCCGACCCTCCTCTTACTTTCCAATGTCTTGGTCTTTTTGGCAGGAGGGACATAAGCTCCAGTTTTTGGAGCATGAGTAACAGGTGAAATCACTGCGGTCCATCTGTGAGGTGGTCACCCCCACAGCTGCATGCAGGCAGGGAGGGGGCAGGAAACTGCCAGACAGACAAATAAGAGGAGGCAGCAATTATAGGAGAGCCTTAAGGGAAACCCACTCTCACTTCTTGACTTCAGTTCTGAGTACTGGTGGCGGATGAGATCCTCTGAGTGCAGTCAGAACCAAGACCAAAGGACTGTGGGTGGCTCAGCTGTACAGCGTAGGCAGAGGAAGGTCAAGTGGTCGATAGCTTAAGAGGAATCTATAGTTAGGGGAGAATGTTTCTGTGCAGAAGTGATTCCACTTTGGCGTGTTGCCTCAGGGTTGTCAGAGTCATGAATATCACTGAGAAAATCTGGAGGGAAATAGTGTACAGCTAGAGGCCATGGACGGTATCAGGCCCAGTGAAATAGGTAATAAAAAGGACAAGGTCCTGAGTTTGAGAAGCAGGATCTTAAGAGTAGATATCTCCAAATTACTTTTGGTGCTACTTGCCAGTGGATACAGAAATAGGAGACAGTGCAGAGGAAGGGTTTTAGATTCCTCGAAAACTGGGACAAGTTCTGGGGAAGGAGGGTCCTGTGTAAGCCATAAACAATCTGCTGGAAGAACTCAGAGGGTCGAGCAGCATCTGTGGGAGGAAAGGAATTGTTGATGTTTCAAGTTGGAACGCTGCATCAGGTTTCGACCTGAAATATGGACAATTCCTTTCTTCCCACAGATGCTGGTCGACCCGCTGAGTTCTTCCAGCAGATTGTTTGTTTCTCCAGATTCCAGCATCTGCAATCTCTTGTGTCTACTGTGTAAGCCAGACAGTTTGTACCTCAGAGCTGGAATCACTGTCCTTGGTGTCTGGAAGGATTTAAACTGACCCGGTTAGGGGGTGGGAAGCTGAGCATAGATTCAAAAGTAGAAGAGATGGAAATGAAAGGCAGGAAATTACTGGCATAATTTGGAAGGCAGAGGAGTAGGCAACTGCAATCAAGTGAGTCCCTTGAGGAATATATAGGAGAATACTTAAGAAGGAAATTAGGAGGGCAAAAAGAGGTCATTAGATATCCTTGGCAAGTAAGGTTAAAGAAAATTCTAAGTCATTGTATAAGTATATTAGGAGCAAATGGGTAGCTTGGGGAAAAAATGGGAACCCTTGAGGAACAAAGGGTAATCTCTGTGTGGAGCCAGGGGATGTTGGTAAGGTCCTAAATAAATACTTCTCATCTGTATTCAGCAAGGAGAAGGATGTGAAGATGGTGAGTTCAGGGAGTGATACATCGAATGTCTGGACCATGTAACTATTCAGAAGATGGAGGTGTTGAATGTCTTGAAACAAATAAATATAGATATATCCCCATGGCCAGATATGATCTATAACAGAAAGCAATGGGAAATTAGGGAAGAGATTGCTGGGGCCTTGAATGAGATTTTGGCATCTTCATTTGCCACAGGTGAGGTACCAGAAGACTGAAGGAGAGCTAATGTTGTTCCTTTATTTAAGATGGGAAGTGGGGGTAAATCACATAACTACAGGCCAAAGAGCCTTACATCAGTGGTAGGGAAATCACTGGAGGAAATTCTAAGGGACAGGATTTATGTTCATTTGGAAAGACAGGTACTGATTAGGGAAAGTCAGCATGGCTTTGTGAGGGGGGAATTTCTAGTTAAATAATTTGATTATGTTTTTTGAGGAAGTAACCAAGGAGATAGATGAAGGCAGTGCAGTGGATGTTGTCGATATGGACATTAGTAAGGCATTTGATTATGGTCCCACATGGTAGGCTGGTCCAGAAGGTCAAGGCAGAGTGATGGAAAGATGTTTTTCTGATTGAAGGTCTTTGACTAGTGGTGTACCACAGGGACTGGTGCTGGGATCCTTGCTGTTTGTGATATATAAAATTGACTTGGATGTTTATTTAAATTATAAACTTTGATCATCTGGAGACCTCATAAGTGCATTAATTGAGAAAGAGCCTGCAACAGCCAGTCCTGTCCTAGGACATAACTCCTTTCTTATCCATAATTCAGTGAATATACAGGTCTCCTCAGTTCTTGGAGTTAAGTTCTTAAAGCTCCCTTATTATGCAAACTTTTGTGTCGCAGAAGATACAATAAACCTTTGACTTTGGCGGGAAATATCATTTGGTGTGGATGGCAAGAAAAAAGTCAGAAGTTAGCAAATCACCACCCAGTAAAGGTGCAGTAAATTTTGGGCGAACCACACTTGTTTTGACAAGCTGAGACATACAAGCTGAAACTTGCACGTCTTTCATCCAATGACCATTGCTGCCTGATGGAAGAATGCAGGTGCTCCAGAGAGTTTTTTCTTCCATTCTAAATTGCTGATTTATTTCAAAGATTACTTTCCATTATCCCGATCAAAAAGACAGCTAAATGTTTCTGGTTTTCTCAGATCTGTGTAAAACCACGAATCTGTGTTTGAAATGCAATCTCCAAATGTTCGGTTATTGTTTTTACCCTGTACTACCTCAATGCACTGTGTAATGAATTGATCTGTACGAATGGTATGCAAGACAAGCTTTTCACTGTATCTCAGTACAAGTGACAATAATAAAACAATACCAATACAGCAAAGGAATACGCCGTTCAGCCTATGATATCTGCACCAAACATGATTCCAAACAAAACTAAATCTCTTCTGCCTGTACGTGATCCATAGCCCTCCATTCCCTGCATATTCATGTGTCTATCTAAAAGCCTCTTAAACACCACTATCCTATGTGATTCTACCACTGACCCTAACACCCTGTTCCAGACATCAATTACACTCTGTGTAAAAAAAACTTTCCCCCTCTCACGTTAAATGCATGTCCTCTTGTACTTGACGTTTCTACCCTCGGAAAAAGGTTCTGACCGCCTACCCTATCTACGCCTCTCATCATTGTATAAACTTCGATCAGAACCTGTTAATATTACACCCATTAGTATTATTCTAAAGTAACTGATTACAATTAGTGAGAAAAAATTTCAAGGACACAGCATTCTCTAATTGCACTCAGAAGGACGTTTTAGCTAATATATGGCAAGCACAAAAAAATGAGGTACACGGAGTGTTTTGTTGGGGGACATTTCTGGATTAAATTTTTTGGGACTAAGGCTGAGCTGGTGGATGTAGTATTAGTGGCAGAGCAGTTTTCTGGTAATGATCGTAATTCAGTTAGATTTAGCATAGTTATGGTACTAACTTTCCAAGCTTGAAAAATTCTTAAATGTATGGAAGAATTTGCATAAAGTCAGATTTCCGTAAAGCAGGGCTTTTGTAACCCGGGAAGCCCCTATTCGTTAAAGAGATAAAAGCTATGATCTTACTGACTACAGGACCAGGCATGAGAGATTGAATGGCCTACTCCCACTTCTATTTCATTTTTCCAGGGGCTGTTAGGTATCAAAAAGTTAACCTATGTTTTGAGGCAGAGGGTGCTGTATGGTTCTTAATGAATACTTTGCAGCTGTGGGTAAACAGGCAGGAGGAAAGCTTTAGACTGCGGCAAGGTGTAGATGACTTATCCTGCTGTCAGTTGGGTAGAAAATTGGCAGATGGAGTTTAATTCAGAGAAGTGTGAGGTTATACAAATGGAAATGCTCAACAAGGCAAGGGAATAGGCAATGAATGGAAGCATACTGAAAAGCATAGTTTACAGAGGGACCTTGGAGTGTATGTCCACAGATCCTTAAGGATAACAGGATGGGTCACTGAGGTAGTTAAAAAGAAGGCATGTGGAATGTTTTCCTTTAGAATAGACAAAGGCACGGAACATAAGAACAGGAAGATTATGGCAGAAATGTCACTATAAAAGTATTTAACTACAGGCCTTTTTCACTTCAGGCCCCAGTTTACGTGCAATTATGTGGTAGTTAATTTACAAAAGAAATACAGGGAACAGCATCAACCATGATACATTTGCCTTTTTGACCTCACTGAAACATTTGATTCTGTCAATCGGGAGGTACTGTGGAACACCATCCTCAAATGGCTGATTTTCATTTTCATCTTTAGTCTGCCGCATGATGGCAAGCAAGCCATGGTCTTAGCCAATGGGTCCACAACATACTCAGTCTCAGTGCAGAGTGATAGAGTCCTCATATTGTACAGCACAGAAATGGGCCCTTTGGCAAAATTCGTCCATACCGACCATTATGCTTAAATACACTAATCCCAATTGCCAACATTAGACCCGTATCCCTCTAAGTCTTTCCTATCTGAACTACCTGTCCGAATGCCCCTTAAACACTGCAATTGTATCTGCCTCCACCACTTCCTCTGGTACCTCATTCCATTTAACCACCACCCTCTGTGTGAAAAGCTTACCCTTCAGATCTCCTTTGAATTTCTCCCCCTCTTACCTTTAACCTATGCCATCTAGTTTTAGATTCTCCACCCCAGGACTCCTTGTAATTTTCAGGGTCACCCCCTCAGCCTCCAACATTCCAGTGAGAATAAATGCAGCCTATCCAATCTCTCCTTATAGGTAGAGACATAAGAGACTGTAGATGCTGGAATCTGAAGCAAAAAAAGAGCTGTTGGAAGAATTCGGCAGGTCAGGCAGCATCTGTAGACGGAGATGGATAGTCAACATTTCAGGTTGAGACCCTTCATCTGGGAGGTGCGTGTAAAGCTGCCTAACCTGCTGAGTTCCTCCAGTAGCTTATTTTTTTCCTCTCCTTATAAGTAAAGCCCTCCATTCCAGGCAACATCCCGGTGAATCTCTTCTGCACTCTTTAAAGCTACAATATCCTTCCTGTAGTGTGATAATCAGAACTTCACATGATACTCCAAGTGCAGCCTGACCACTGTTTTGTACAGCTGCATCATGACGTCCCAGCTCTTATACCCAATGCCCTGGTCTATGAAAGCAACCATGACAAATACCTTCTTCACTACCCTATCCCGTTATCAGGGAGCTATGAACTTGCACCCCAACATCCCTCTAGATATAAACACTCCTGAGAACCCTGCCATTTACTGTATATATCCTGTTAGTATTTGAAGACCAAAAATGCATTACCTCACATTTGTCTGAATTAAATTTCCATTGGCCAATGCTCTGCCCAACTTTCCAACTGATCAATGTTCCTCTATATATTTTCACAGCCTTTTTTGGTATCTACTACTCCATCAATTTTTATGATTTCAGAAAACTTACTGATCAGTCCACCTACATTTTCATCCAAGACATATTTATATATTTATATAATATGACAAACAACAATGGTCCCAGCACCAATTCCTGCAGTACACTATTGGTTATAGACTTCCGGTCAGAAAAGCAACCTTCCACCACTACCCTCTACCTCCTATCACCAAGCCAATTTTGGATCCAGTTTGCCAACACACCTTGGAATCCAAATGCCCTAACTTTGTGGACCAGCCTACCGTGAGGGTCTTTGTCAAAAGCCTTGTTAAAGTCCACGTATGCCATATCTACCACAGTGCCCTCATTGATTTTCTTAGTTACCTCCTCAAAAAACTTGGTCAGATTTGAGAGACAGGATTGATGTCAACATAGAATATTACAGCACAGTACAGGCCCTTTGGCCCACGATGTTGTGCCGACATTTTATCCTGCTCTAAGATCTATCTAACCCTTCCCTCCCACATAGCCCTCCATTTTTATATGATTCATGTGCCTATCTAGGAGTCTCTTAGATGTCCCTAATGTATCTGCCCCCACGACCTCTGCAGACAGTGCATTCTACGCACCCACCACTCTGTGTAAAAAAAAAAATTACCTCTGACATCCCCTCTATACCTTCCTCCAATCACCTTGAAAATATGCCCCCTCGTGTTAGCCATCTTCACCCTGGGAAAAAGTCTCTTCCTGTCCACTCGATCTATTGCCTCTTATCATCTTGTCACCTCCATCAAGTCACCTCTCATCCTCCTTCTCTTCAAAAGGAAAAAGCCCCAGCTAACTCAACCTATCCTCATAAGATATGCTCTCCAATCCAAGCAGCATCTTGGTAAATCTCCTCTGCACCCACTCTAAAGCTTCCACATCCTTCCTATAATGAGGTGACCAGAACTGAACACAATACTCCAAGTGTGGCCAAACCAGATTTTTATAGAGCTGCAACATTACCTCATGGCTCTTGAACTCAATACCCCCACTAATGAAGGCCAACACTCCATATGCCTGCGTGGCAACCTTGAGGGATCTATGGACATGGACCCCAAGATCCCTCTGTTCCTCCACACTGTTAAGAGTCTTGCCATTAACCTTGTATTCTGCCTTCAAATTTGATCTTCCAAAGTGTATCACTTCACACTTTTCCGGGTTGAACTCCATCTGCCACTTCTCAGCCCAGCTCTGCATCCTATCAATGTCCTATTATAACCTACAGCAACCCTCTACACTATCCACAACACCACCAACCTTCGTGTCATCAGCAAACTTACTAACCCATCCTTCCACATCCTCATCAAAGTCATTTATAAAAATCACAAAGAGCAGGGGTCCCAGAGCAGATCCCTGCAGAACACCACTGGTCACCGACCTCCAGGCAGAATATGCTCCATCTACAACCACCCTCTATCTTCTATGGGTGAGCCAATTCTGAATCCATACAGCCAAATTACCCTGGATCCCATGCCTCCTGACTTTCTGAATGAGCCTTCCAAGAGGAACCTTATCAAACATCTTACTAAAATCCATGTACACCACATCTACTGCTCTGCCTTCAGCAATGTCACATCTTCAAAGAATTCAATCAGGCTCCTGAAGCATGACCTGCCCCTCACAAAGCCATGCTGACTGTCCCTAATCAGCCTATGCTTCTCCAAATGCCCATAAATCCTGTCTCTAAGAATCTTCTCCAGTAATTTGCCCACCACTGAAATAAGACTCACCTGTCTGTAATTCCCAGGGTTATCCCTACTCCCTTTCTTGAACAAAGGAACAACATTTGCCACCCTCCAATCATCTGGCACTACTCCTGTGGCCAGTGAGGGTGCAAAGATCATGGCCAAAGGTGCAGCAATCTCTTCCCTCGCTTACCGTAATAACCTTGGAGATATCCGGTCTGCCCTGGTGACTTATCTGTCCTAATGTTTTTCAAAAGTTCCAGCACATCCTCTTTCCTCACATCGACATGCCTTAGTGCATCAGCCTGTTGTACGCCATCCTCACAAACGTCAAGGCCTCTCTCACTGGTGAATACTGAAGCAAAGTATTCATTAAGGACCTCCCCCACCTCTTCTGACTCCAGCTTATGTTTCCTCTTTTATCCCTGACCAGTCCTACCCTCACTCTAGTCATCCTCCTATTCTTCACTTACGTGTAGAACGCCTTGGGGTTTTCCTTAATCCTACTCGTCAAGGCTTTCTCATGCCCCATTCTAGCTCTCCTAAGTCCATTATTAAGCTCCCTCCTGGCTACCTTGTAACTCTCCAGAGCCCTGTCTGATCCTTGCTTTCTAAATCTTAGGTAAGTGTCTTTCTTCCTCTTGACAAGATATTCTACATCTCTTGTCAACCATAGTTCCTTCACTCTACCATCCTTACCTTGCCTCAATGGGACAAACCTATCCAGAACACCATGCAAGTACTCCCTAAACAACCTCCACATTTCCGTTGTGCACTTCCCCAAGAATATCTGTTCCCAATTTACGCTCCCAAGTTCCTGCCTAATAGCATCATAATTCCCCCTTCCCCAATTATATATTTTCCCATATCGTCTGCTCGTATCCCTCTCCAAGGCTGTGGTAAAGGTCAGGGAGTTATGGTCACTATCTCCAAAATGCTCTCCCACCAAGTGATCTGAAACCTGATCAGGCTCATTGCCTGGTACCAGATCCAGTATGGCCTCTCCTCTAGTCAGCCTGTCCACATACTGTGTCAGGAATCTTTCCTGGACACACCTAACAAACTCCGCCCCATCTATCCCCTTTACACTGAGGAGGTGCCAATCAATATTAGGGAAGTTGAAATCACCCATGACAGAAACAGTGTTATTTTTGCACCTCTCCGATCTGCTCCTCAGTGTCTATGCTGCTATTGGGGGGGGAGGGGGAGGGGTGTTCTGTAGAATACTCCCAATAGAGTAACTGCTCCCTTCCTGTTTCTGACTTCCACCCACACTGACTCAGTGGATGATCCCTCCAGGACATCCTCCCTTTCTACAGCTGTGACACAGTCCCTGATCAGCAAAGCCACTCCCCACCTCTTTTACCTCTGTCCCCGTCCCTTTTGAAACATCCAAACCCCAGAATATCCAGCAGCCATTCCTGCCCTTGTGATAGTCAAGTCTCTGGAATGGCCACCACGTCATAGTTCCACGTACTTACCCATGCTCTTAGTTCATCACCCTTATTCCTGATACTTCTTGCATTAAAGTAGACACACTTCAGCCCATCCAACTGACTGCAGTTTTGCCCTTTCAACTGCCTATCCTTCCTCACAGTCTTTCTACACACAGCATCTACTTGTACACTAATGTACCAAGCTCTGACCTATCACTTGGGTTCCCATCCCCCTGCCAAACTAGTTTAAACCCTCCCCAACAGTTCTCTAGCAAACCTGCCCGCAAGAATATTGGTCCCCCTCCAGTTCAGCTGTAACCCATCTCTTTTGTACAGGTTGTATCTCCCCCAGAAGAGATCCCAATGATCCACAAATCAGAAACCCTGCCCCTAGCACCAACTCCTCAGCCATGCCAAATCAAGCTATTCTTACCCCCACTGGTGTGTGCACAGGCAGCAATCCAGAGATTACTACCCTTGAGGTCCTGCTTTTCAGCTTCCTACCTAGCTCCCTATATTCCCTCTTCAGGATCTCATCTCTTTTCCTACCTTCATCATTGGTACCAATATGTACCATGACCTCTGTCTGTTCACCCTTCCCCTTCAGAATGCTGTGGACCATCCGGGAGTCTCTTTCACGTCCACAGATTCTCCTATCTGCCCCCTTTACTATCGAATCCCCTATCACTACCATTCTCCTCTTCTCCCCTCCTTCCCTTCTGCTCCACACAACCAGGCTCAGTGCCAGAGACCTGGTCACTACGGCTTTCCCCTGGTAGGTCATCCCCCCCAACAGTATCCAAAGCGGTATTCCTGTTATTCAGGGGAACAGCCACAGGTGTACACTGCACTACCTGCCTATTCTCCTTCCTTATCCTGACAGTCACCCAGCTACCTGCCTCCTGCAGCTTCGGAGTGACTGCCTCCCTGTAGCTCTTATCTATGTACTCCTCGTTATCCCGTAGGAGCCGAAGGTCATCCAGCTGCAGCTCCAGTTCCCTAACACTGTCTGTAAGGAGCTGCAGCTGGATGCACCTCTAGCAGATGTAGCTATCAGGGAGACTGGAGCCATTCTAACTACTCTAGCCTGGCACTAAAGGGAAAATCAAAGCAAGAAAAAAAGAAACTTACCAGAGACTTACCTTCACCTCCGCCTCCTGTCACTGAACCTCTTGAGCCAAAGCCTCAGTCCCCCACTCTAACACTGGCTCACGCACACAACGGTCAACCCCAAAATGGCTGCTCCATTTATACCTATCTTCTTTTTATTTGCTGCTGTTAATTAGCCAATCAACTAGTAACAATGTGCAAATGTGCCTCTTTTACACTCTTGCAAGGTAAAACTCACAAGAACACGCACCTTGCAGAGTCAGGAGTTGGAGCGAGATTTGAAGCTCCGGCTCCAAATCTCGCTCCAACTCCCGACTCTGCAAGGTGAAACACATGCCTCAACACTTTTCTCTGGCTTTCTCACCACAATGCTGAAATCTTGCTGCTGGAGGTAAACTAATCTACAGGACAAATGGCAAACTGTGCAACCCCATTTTGCCTTCACTCCAAGTTCAGCCTAACTTCAGACGTTGAGCTGTAGTATGCAGATGACATTTGCTCATGCACTCATTCGGAGGCTGAACTCCAAGTCATCCTCAATAAGAGAACAGGTCCTACATAAAACATGTAGAAAATAAATGTCTTCGATTAATCTGCCTCAACTATACAACCTTCCCTCCTGACAAATGTAGACTCTCTTCCATGTATCCAGAGCAATATCTCAATAATCCACTTAAGGAAAAGAGTGATTGAAGATCAAGACTTCAAACATGGTCATGTGATTCCCTGCTCCCCTGTGTGCTCCTGAGATATGGACTACTTATGCAGGATCTCAGAGCATTGGAAGGATATCATCAATGCTGTTTCTGAAAAATCCTCCAAATCCTCCAACAAGATAAGCAACTTACATCAGCATCTTCTCCCAGGCCAACATCCCCAGCACTGAGGTCCTAATTACACTCATCTTTGGGCAGGCCACCTCATACACTTATCTGACACCAGGCTCATGAAACAGACTATCCATTCTGACCCCCAAGAGCTCCTGGCAAAATATTACCAGATGGACATAGAAATGTTCTCAAAGTCTCCTTGAAAAAGTGAATCCCTGGCCAACGACAGCTCAAAATGATGAAGGAGCATTTGGGATGGCACAGATAACCTTGGATTCATTCATCAGGAGCACACAGAAGCCCAGTGTAAATGGAAGAAAGAACACATCACCTCACAAACTATCCAGCCACCCATCTCATTGACTACCTTCAGCTCACCTGTGGCAGAGTCTGTGTGGATTTCAGACTGGTCTCACCAGTCACCTCGGAACCCACCAAACTGGATTGGACTGGATATTCTTGAGGGGCTCCCCAAGAAGAGGAAAAGAAGAAAATACTGGCCATCAGCCAGAGTTCTGGACAATCAATCTGTAAACATGAATCAAAATCCCACCATGGTAGTGGAGGAATTCAAGTAATTAAATACATCTGGAAAACCTAGTGTCAGCACTGGTAACCATAGAACTGTGGGTTTGTGGGAAAATCCCTTCAGGTTCACTAATATCCTTCAGAGAAGCAAATCTACTATCCTTACCTAGTCTATCCATGTGAGATTCCAGATCCACTGGACTGCTTGGTTCTAAACGGTCTCTCCAATTCGGCAGCAATTATGGATGGAAAATAAATGCTGGCACTGCCAATGACATCCATGTCCTGTGAACAATTAACTAATGCAATAGTTCTGGTCACCACACTACAAGAAAGATGTGATTGCAGTGGAATGAATACAGAAGAATTTTAGGAGAATTTTAGCAGTACTTGAAAACTTTACCTGTGAGAAAGATGGGATAGATCTGAATTGTTTTCTTTGTAACAGGGGAGGTTGGGAGGAGATTTTATCAAAGTGCATAGAATTATGAGGGACCTGGTAATTGGTAATTGATATTATTATTGTCATATGTAGGGAGATACAGTGAAAAACTTAGTTTTGCATGCCATCCAGACAGATCATTGCAAACATAAATTCATCAAGGTAGTACAAAGGGAAAAGCAGTAACAGAATGCAGAATATAGTGTTACGGTTACAGAGAAAGTGCAGTGTAGGTAGACAAACAAGGTGCAAGGGCCATGACAAGGTAGATAGAGAGATCAAGAGTTCTTTATTGTACAAGAGGTCCATTTTGGAGTCTTATAACAGCAGGATAGAAACTGTCCTTGAGCTTGGTGATGTGTGTTCTCAAGCTTTTGTACCTTCTGCCCCATGGAAGGGGAGAGAAGAGAGAATGACTGGGATGGGAGGGGTCTTTGGATATACAGGAGGAACCTGCTTCCCTGAGGGAGTGGGGAAAAACCAGGAGTCATAGATTTCAGCATCTGGTAAAAGGGTTAGAGGCCAGATTTGGAATTTTTTTTCACCCAGATGATGGTAGGGATCTGGAAGTCACTGCCTGAAAGGTACGGGCAGAAACGCTCATCACATTTGAAACATACTTGGCTATGCGCTGGAAGAGCCATGATCTGCAGGACTATGAACGTAGTGCAGGAAGGTGGGATGATGCCAGATGGCTCTTTTGCAACCAGCATACTCATGATGGGCTGACTAGCCTCCTTCGGTATTCTGTAATTCTATGATCTCGCAGCAAATTGTATGGGGACACCAACATAATAAATTGCGAAACCCAATTTTAACTCCAGGCCAATTGTAAGTGAGTGGGTAGTGATGTAAGTTAGCAACTCACCCACTGCAACAAAAGCAGGATTAACCATATTTTGTAGAGTCATATTGAGCCAGAGTCACAGAGTCATTTAATTGGCCAGCAACACTCTCTCATTCTGGGTGGGAAGCAGGAAGAACTGCATGGCTGGGAGGGACTCCACCATGAGCAGTGAAGAAGCAGGATCATCCCACAAGGGTTCCTGTGACTGGGACCAGGAGCAACATCATGTCAGAGGAAGTTTAAAACTCTGATGTGCTGCCCAGAGGAGTGCTTCTGCTAGCTGCTTCTAATTAGTGAGTAATTTCAACTTGTGTTTTATTTCCTTTTGTTTATCCAAGTTAAACAGGCCAAATAATGTTACAATATTTGAGAGCTACTTAAAACTCAAATGTTGTCAAGAGTTTTGTTTTAAACTTGAAAGAGCTTCAAGTATATGCCCAGCAGTCCTGTAACTGTTTGCCACTCTCTACTCCCCTAAATGGCTGAATGTATGGAAAATGGTTTTTTTTTAAATGGGGAAAAGCCTAATCTGTACTTTCAGCCCAGTGCGCCTCCAAATAATTGGTCTAATTAGTGTTTTAGTCAAATGTATGCTGATGTATTACAACTGAGCTAAGTGGAAAATGTGATCTTACTGCGATCATGCCAAGTTCCATCACTGCTAGCACTGGTAATATATACACAATGCATGTAATGGTTCAACAATAGCACACAAGGAACAAACCCTCGCAACACAAACTGGAAAAATGATCCTGTTTGATGCATTCTATGGTATTGCTAAATGACTCAATAGCAAAGTAGTAAACTTAATGCAGAAAACATCCCACTACATTTCATGTAGGAGGAAAAGAACACCAAGCAGTAATGGAAAAGTTAAGAAAGTCAGCCAAAGGTTGCCAAATCTGCATTTTTATTGGAGAACATTAGGATTTTGGAACATAAGAGAAAATGCAGGAAACACTCAGCAGGTCAGGCAGCATCTGTGGAAGATGTTTCAGGACAACGACTCCTTGTCAGAACTGGGGATGAGAGAAAACAGAGAAAATTGCGGTGGGATGGAAAGGACAAAAGTGGGGCCAGGGTTGCCACGGGGGTACGTTGTAGAGGTAATTGGATCAATGGGTTAAGTTTAGTGAATAAGAACACAAACAAAGGAACCTGAAAAAGATGTGAGGTGCAGGGCTGTGGGATATGGCCAACAGGTCAGGCTGTGCTAATGGAGAGGGAAAAACTAAGACAATGTCACAAATGGATGACTTGCGTAATAGTCATTTCTGATGGAGAAAGTATAAAGTCGTTGAATCTTGTATCAATTCCAGAAAGCTACAACATGCTCAAGCAGAAGATAAAGTGTTGTCCCTCAAGCTTATATTAGCCCTCTTTATGCGATGGAGAATTGAAGTGGCAGACATTAGGGAGTTCTGTGTCACCCCAGTGGATTGATGAAAGTGTTCTGCGAAACAATGGCTCAATCTGCTTTTTGTTTCTCCACTGTCGAGGAAACCACATTTCGAACACTGAATCCAGTGCATTAGATTGGAATAAGTGCAAGTGAAACACTGCTTCACTTGAAAGGACTATTTGGGTCTCTGGATGTGATAAGGGAAGAGATAAAAAGGCGTGCATCTCCTGTGGTTGCATGGGAACGTGGCGTGAGAAAGGGAGTGGGTAAGGAAGACAGGAGAATGGATCAGTTAGGATTGCTCCCATCAAAATGCTGAAAGGGGAGGGGAAGATGTGTCTGATGGTGCCATCTTGTGATGGTGGTGGAAATTGTGAAGGGTGGCCTATTGAATGTGGAGGCTGGTGAGAATCTGGGGAACTCTATCTTTATCCCTTCCAGGAGAGGAAAGACTGAGCAAAGGTGCAGAGAAAATACGAGATGTGGTCAAAGTTTGTTTAGATGTCTGTAGGCATCTTAAAGAGTCAATACACAGCGGGAGGAGGAGGGTTGCTGGGAATGCTTGTTAATGATCCCAGGTAGCTTCTAAGTGCTGTATGCTACCAATCAGCCTTACATGACAAAAGTTTTTAAAGTTGTACAGATGCTTGCCCTACGATCCCTGGACTGTGCCATGTTCCAGGTTTTGCTCACATTTGTGTTAAATTAGGGGCCCATGAGTTAGAAAGCTGTGATTTCACTTTGGTCCCATCTGCCTATCATCCCGCCCTTATCTGGTTCCACCTATCACCTTCCAGCCTCTGTTGCACCACTCCCTCTCAGCTTTTTCTACTATCTTCCCTCAAAACTTTCAGTCTTGATGCAGAGTCTCCACCCAAAACATTGACATCCCTTTGCCTCCACAGATGCTGCTTGACCCACTGAGTTCTTCCAGCAGTTTATTTTTTGGTCCGGATGTCTCTTGGGTCTCATGGTTTCACTTTGAATGGATTTGAATATAGCCCACGCACGAGATGCTGGAGGAACTCAGCAGGTCAGGCAGCACCCATGGAGGGAAATGGACAGTCGACATTTCAGGTCGAGACCCTTCATACCCAGTCCGAGGGTATGCCATCATCACACTTTGATGACAGTAAGACTGCAGTTATATTGCAGTCAGTGTCAACTCAGACTAATGTGAGCTATTCATCCTGTCTCTTTAGCAATTAACTAGGGGAGCTCTCTTTAAATTTTATACTCATGTTCTTACAGGGATTAGTACGTGATGAGCTTTGTAACTAACCTGAAGCCCTCTAAGTACATCCAGTAAATAGCCAAGCCGAGCAAACCAGGGCAGATCACATATCTGAGCCTTGGTGAGTGCTGTGCTAATGATATTATGGTTTCTACAATTGACCTGGCTCCCCTGGGATACGGAGGGTGGGCAAAATTATGCCAATTGCTCTCATTGCTAAGGAGTCTTATGACACTTGTTTATTGCAGCACACACACACACACACACACACACACACACACACACACACACACACACACACACACACACACACACACACACACACACACACACACACACAAAAACTTCTTCAGTTTAAAAGGTTGATGTCAATGGATCTAGAGCAAAGACCCAAGAGATGGGTAAAAGAGTAAAAACAATCCACTTCTGTCTGTCCACTGCCAGTAATTCTCAGAAAAGATAATCACAATTTTTTCATACAATTGCATTCACACTCAGCGTCCTGGCACCCTACAAAATTATCAAACCTTGGATCTGCTTTGCCGCTGCTAGGGCTTCTTATGAATTCAACTCTGAATTTTCTTTAAAGTACCATCTCAGCACCTTTATCCCCCACTTCACCAAGTTCCCCCACTTTAATAAATTCCAACCTCTGCACCCTGTTGAAATGCACACAGTGTATTCTTGCACTCTGTAAGGGCCTAAGTTAAGGAGGGATAAGTGCATTGGAGGCAGTTCAGAGAATGTAGACTGTGTTTCCTGGATAAAGAGGTTGATTTAGGAGGAATAATTGAGCATATTGGTGCTATGTTCATTGGAGTTTAAAAGAATGAGAGATTATTTATTGAAGGTTCCGAGGGATCTTGAGAAGGTAGGTGTTGAGATGATGTTTACCTGTGGAGGAATCTAGAATTCAGGGACATAGTTTCAGACAATGGGTTGTACAATTAATAAAGGGAAGTTTCTTCTCTCATTGGTTTATCAATCTTTGGAACTTCCTTCGCCAGAGAGCTGTTGGTTTTGAGTTATGCGGGGCTGAGATAGACTTTTAGTCCATAGTCAAGGGTTATGGGCAACAAGCACGAGAAAGGAATTAAGATTAGATCAACCATGATCTTATTGAATGGCAGAGCAGCTCAAAAGGCCACGTCATCTCCTACTCTTATTTCTTATGTTTTTTGTTCTTATTTACATAGAAAGCAGCTGATACCAAGCACCAATGGGGCTTGATTATTTATTTATGTAATTGAGATCCAGACTTCATCAAATAGTTTGTTTCATTCTTTCTTCCCTGACTGCATTTTGTAAACACACAAAACACCCCGTGCGTTTTCCCAAAGTCTTCCATGCTGTGAATCATTTTATCCAGTTACCCGAACGAGAGCTGCTGACCTCACCCCCAAGCACTTGTTGAGTGGATTCTTTTTATAACCTTTTCTTTTACTAATTCCTTTTTATTGTTTCTGCTCAAAATTCAGTCACAAGCCTCCCTTACAAAGGGCTGACTCAATTAACAGTCTCTGTATTGGTTCCTTTGCAGCAACTGCTCCTTGACTGGAATTTGAATGTGTTAAATAACAGCACAGCTTCAGGCCTCAGCTGTTTGCTGCATCCCCTGGAACAGCATCATGTTCCATACTTTACACCAAGGGTTAGATAGTGCTCGGATCACCCGTATCATCAAGCACGGGGGAGGGGCGCTGACTGTAAAGTGACATTTGCAAGAGAAGGATCATTGAGCTGTTAAATTTAGATTAGAGTGCAAATTGAATTGCTCTGTATTCCCCACCCACCAAATGAACTCTTGTCAATGGAGCCAGTGAGAGTTAAAACATAGCTGAGAGAATGCAAGTTGGCCTGTATAATCATGTCCCTTGCTCCACCCCTTCCCTCCACCTTTTTATACTGGCTATCTCCCCTCTACCTTTCAACCCACATGAAGGGTCTCAACCAAAAATGTCGACTGTCCATCCCTCTCTATAGATGCTGCCTGACCCACTGAGTTCCTCCAGCTTCTTTTATGTTGCTCCAGATTTCAGCATCTGCAGTCTCTTGTGTCTTCTCAGGTATGCTGAGACTAGTGCCTGAACTCAGTCTTAGAATCACATACCAAGCCTTGTCACATGTACCGAGGTACAGTGAAAAACTTTGTTTTGTATGCCATCCATACAGATCATTTCATTACAACAGTGCATTGAGGTAGTACAAGGGAAACAATAACAGAGTGCAGAATAAAGTGTTACAGTTACCGAGAAAGTGCAGTGCAGGCAGGCAATAAGGTGCAAGGCCATAACGAGGTAGATTCTGAGGTCAAAAGTCCATCTTATTGTACTAGTTTTATAACAGCGGGATAGAAGCTGTCCTTGAGCCTGGTGGTACATGTTTTCAAACTTTTGTATCTCCTGCCCAATGGGAGGGGGGAGAAGAGAAAATGTCCAGGGTGGGTGGGGTCTTTGATTATGTTGGCTGCTTTGCCGAGGCAGTGAGAAGTGTAGACAGAGTCCATGGAGGGGAGGCTGGTTTCCGTGATGTGCTGAACTATGTCCACAACTCTCTGCAGTTTCTTGTGGTCTTGGGCAGAACAGTTGCCATACCAAGCTGTGATGCATCCGGATAGGATGCTTTCTATGGTGCATTGATAAAGATTGGTGAGGGTCAAAGGGGACATGCCAAATTTCTTTAGCCTCCTGAGGAAGTAGAGGCGCTGATGCGCTTTCTTGGCCATGGTTGGACCAGGACAGGCTATTGGTGATGTTCACTCCTAGGAACTTGAAGGACAACAAGGATTTCTCTAATATTGGACTAGCCAAATATTTTCCATTTTTATGACTTTAGGGCTGTCTTTAATCCTTTACCTGTCCTTCAATAAAATACCAGGGCACAGAAACTTTGTTCATGGTCCACTTGTGCTGAAAATCACAGGCAGTCTTTTGCAGTGTTCCTTTCTATGTGTCTATAATTACTTCAAGTGATTTTTAAGACCAAGACAACTCAGGGTCTTTTGACTTCACTCATTAAAAACAAAACAGACTAAACCTTGCAGGCAACACTACAAATTACAATGAAGACAAACATCTTTCTCAGGCCATGCCATGATAGTACTCCACAATTCCATGGCAGATAGCAATGTCACAGAGCCGTGGATTTGTACAGCACAGAAACGGGCCCTTCGGCGCACCATGTCCATGTCAATCTTTTTGCCCATCTACACTAATCTCATTTGCTTGCATTAGGTCTATATCCTTCTATGGCTGGCCTATCTATGACCCTACCTAAATGTCTCTTAAACATAGTAATTGCCTCCAACTCCATCACCTCCTCTGGCAGCACATTCCAGATAGCAACCACACTATGTGTAAAAAAAAACTTTCCCCTCGAATCCCCTGTAAAATTCTTTCTTCTCAGCTTAAACCTTTGCCCTCTTGTCTTTGATGCCTTTACCATGGGAAAATGACTCCAGTTATCTACCCTATATATGCCTCTTATAATTTTTTATATATATCTTTATCAGGTCACCCCTCAGCCTCCTTTGCTCCAGGGAAAGCAAGCCCAGCCTATCTGATCTCTCCCCATAGCTAAACTCTGCCAATCCAGGCAACGTTCTGGTGCTTTGCACTCTCTTCAGCACAGCCACATCCTTCATCTAGTGTGGCAACCAGAACTGCACACAACTCCAGGCATATAAGGATGCAGTCCTAATGCGGGTAAATGGACAAAACAACATGGACGTGGTGGGCTAAGGGACCTGTTTCTGTTATGTACAACTCTGTGACTCTACTCAAAGTTCAGTCTAACCAGTGGGTACAATGTGTAACTTGTCATGCATGCAGTTAGACACAGGTGACCCCAAGCCAAATTTAAACTGAAGGACTTCTAAAGGATGTATTAGGGTCTGTTATGCATGGCCTCCAACTTTCAAGACAATTTTGCTTATAGATAGATATGAGTCTAAGCCAATGAAGCTTTTCCCTTTGATCCTCACACGCCTAGGTATCAGAATCAGTGAAGGCTAGGAGGAGTTGGCAAGTCATTTAAGAAAAAACTACAATGATGACATTGACATATCTATGATAAGAAGAGTGGAAAATATCTAAAAATATTGCAACCTCATTTACCTATCACAACTTCACACTACCCCCGTCATTTGCTATTCAGAAAGCCTTGTGGTATTGCAATAGCTTGCTGATATTCACCGTTGGTTAATATGTGAAGAATGCCTGGTTATTCAGGTTCTTTGCAGATCCTTGATATCTGTGAATCTGGACCCCATCAACCTGCTAATTTTTTTCTCTCTCAGATAGACAAATAATTACATGCATTTTTTTTTCTTTACAGATTTGTTTAAAGGTTATACAGCTCAAGAATGTAGAAAGGAGAATTTGAATTTTTGTTCAACATTGAAATTCTACCTAACTGTACTCCATGGATTACAGAGTACAGCCAAACTTCCAGTCAGGTAAGCCACAGCTTCACAAACCTTGATGGATTGGGTTTGAGAGGATGAGGGGTGGGGGTGGGGCAGTTAATTTTCACATATACTTGGTCTAAATCACAGTATCTACAGGGCAGAGCAATTGCCACATTGCACTTAGTCTGCCAGCTCCAAGGAAACTGAGCTAATTACCACCCTAATGCAGTATGAAGACTAGGTGGCTTGGGGATACTAAATCAATATTCCCTTTTTAATAGAGTCATAGAGCTAGGGCTGGCACGGTAGTGTAGCAGTTAGCGTAACACTATTACAGCGCCAGCAATCCGGGTTCAATTCCAGCCGCTGTCTGTAAGGAGTTTGTACGTTCTCCCCGTGTCTGCGTGGGTTTCCTCCAGGTGCTCCGGTTTCCTCCCACATTCCAAAGATGTACGAGTTAGTAAGTTGTGGGCATGCTATGTTGGCGCCGGAAGAGTTGCAACACTTGCGGGCTGCCCCCAGAACACTCTACGCAAAAGATGCATTTCACTGTGTGTTTCGATGTACATGTGACTAATAAAGATATCTTATCTTATCAATACAGCACAGAAACAGGCCCTTCGACCCAGCTTGTATGTGCCAACCCAGTTGCCTAACTAAAATAATCTCATTTGCCTGCATTTAGACCATATGCCTTCTATTACATGTTTCCTTCAAATGGAAACTGACCCACTCGCATGTCACTCCCAGATCTTTGTCCTTCTTTTCACAGCAGGCTGAATGTGGTATGAAGATTGAGGTGCCCTTCACCACTGTTCCCTTCAATGGGCAGCCGTGGAGCATAGAGAAATGTACCAAGACAGCGTGTTTCTCCATCTACTTTCAAACTGTCCTTTAAGTCAGATTCAGATATAATTGTCTGCACATTAGATTCTGGGCTTCAGAAAAGACATTTAACATAAACAACAGTCTGGTCAGCCCATGGGTGTCATTAAACTTCTCACATGAAAGTTGTCTTAGTCTGCAAAAAAATAGAAAACTGAAAATATTACTTTTTCAATTTCATCATCAGCTCACTTTCAAAAAACTTATAGGTCTTATAGCGTTGTACAGCACAGAAACAGGCCCTTCAGCCCACCATGTGCATGCTGACCATTGAAGCTATTGAGAATCAGAATCATCAGAATCAGATCTATTATCACTGATTTCGATAATGTGATATTTGCAGCAGCAGTACAGTGAAAAGACATAATGTTACTATAAATCACAAAAATAATAAATAGTGCAAAAAATAGGAATAATGGGGTGGTGTTCATGGTTTCATGGACCATTCAGAAATCTGATGGCGGAGGGGAAGAAGCTGTTTCTGGATCGTTGAGTGTGGGTCTTCAGGCTCCTGTACCTCCTCCTCAATGGTAGTAACGAGAACAGGGCATGTCCTGGGTGGTGAGGGACTTTAGTGATAGATGCCGCATTTTGAGGTACTGTCCCTTGAAGGTGTCAGGCACAACCCTCCCAGCCACTGAGGACATAAGACATAGGAGCAAAATTTGGGAATTCAGCCCATCGAGTCTGCTCCACCATTCAATCATGGCTTATTTATTTTTCCCTCTCAATCCCATTCTCCTGCCTTCTCAGCGTAACGTTTGACACCCTTACAAATCAAGAACCTATCAACCTCTGCTTTAAATATACCCAGTGACAGCCTCCACAGCTGTCTGTGGCAATGAATTCCACAGATTCACCACCCTCTGGCTAAAGAAATTCCTTCTCATCTCTATTCTAAAGGAATGTCCTCCTATTCTGAGGCTGTGACCTCTGGTCCTAGACCCTCCCACTGCTGGAAATATCGTCTCCACGTCCACATGATCCAGGCCTTTCAATATTCGGTAGGTTTCAATGAGATCCCCCCTCATCCTTCTAAACTCAAGCGAGTACGGGCCCAGAGCCATCAAACCCTCCTCATATATTAAGCCTTTCGTTCCCGGGATCATTCTTGTAAACCCCCTCTGGACCGTCTCCAACACCAGCACGTCCTTCCTTAGATATGGGGCCCAAAACTGCTCACAATACATCAAATGTGGTCTGACCAACGCCTTATAAAGCCTCAGTATTACCTCCTTGCTTTTATATTCTAGTCCTCTCGAAATGAATGCTAACATTGCATTTGCCTTCCTTACTACTGACTCAACCTGCAAGTTAACCTTTAGGAAATCCTGCTCTAGGACTCCCAAGGACCTTTGCACCTCCGATTTCTGAATTCTCTCCCCATTTAGAAAATAGTCTACAACTTTATTCCTTTTACCAAAGTGCATGATCATACACTTCCCTACTCTGTATTCCATCTGCCACTTCTTTGCCCATTCTCCCAACCTATCCAAGTCCTTCTGCAGACTCCCTGCTTTCTCAACACTACTTACTCCTCCACCTATTCGCAAACTTGGCCACAAAGCCATCAATTCTGTCATCCAGATCATTAACATCTGCTCTGCCCGGGACTGCAAGAAACTTCAGAGAGTTCTGGACACAGCCCAGCACATTACGGAAACCAGCCTCCCCTCCATGGACTCTGTCTATACTTCACACTGTCTTGGTGAAGCAGCCAGCATAATCAAAGACCCCACCCACCCGGTCATTCTCTCTTCTCTCCTCTTCCATCAGGCAGAAGATACAGGAGCCTGAGGGCATATACCACCGGGCCCAAAGACAGCTTCTATTCCGCTGTTATAAGACTATTTAATGGTTCCCTTATACCATGAGATGGACTCTGACCTCACAACCTACCTTGTTGTGACCTTGCACCTTATTGTCTACCTGAACTGCACTTCCTCAGTAGCTGTGAACTTTACTCTGTATTCTGATATTGTTTTACCTTGTGCTACCTCAATGCACTGTGTAATTAATTGATATGGACAAACGGTATGCAAGACAAGTTTTTCACTGTTCCTCTGTACAAGTGACAATAGTAAACCAATACCAATACCAAGAGGCACCACCTCAAGAAGGCAGCGTCCATCATTGAGGACCCTCACCTCCTGGGACATACCCTTTCACATTAGTACCATCAGGGAGAAGGTAGAGGAGCATGAAGACCCACACTCAACATTTCAGGAACAGCTTCTTCCCCTCCGCCATCGGATTTCTGAACTGTCCATGAACTCATGAACACTAACTCGTTATTCCTTTTTTGCACTATTTATTTATTTTGAAATTTATGGTAACTTTATGTCATTGCACTGTACTGCTGCCGCAAAACAACAAATTTCACGTCATAAGGCAGTGATAATAAATCTGATTCTGATTCTGATGTTCTCGATGGTGGGGAGGGTTGTGCCTGTAATGCAGCTGACTGAGTCTACAACCTTCTGCAGCCTCTTGCGATCCTGTGCATTGGAACCTCCATAGCAGGCTGTGATGCAACCAGTCAGAATGCTCTCCACTGTACATCTATAGAAATTTGCAAGAGTCTTCGGTGACATACCAAATCTCCTCAAACTCCTAACGAAGTAGAGCCGCTGGCATGCCTTCTTAGTGATTGCATCAATGTGTTGGGCCCTGGACAGATCCTCTGTGATGTTGACACCCAGGAAATTGAAGCTGCTCACCCTTTCTACCGCTGACCCCTCAATGAGGACTGGTGTTTGTTCTCCTGACTTCCCCTTCCTGAAGTCCACAGTCATTTCCTTGATCTTGATGACGTTGAGTGCAAGGTTGTTGTTGTGATACCACTCAACCAGCCGATCTATCTCCTCAATTCATTCATCAATCCATTAAGCCCTTTTTTACAAGTGTCAACATTCTTGACTTATCTATTTCCTCCTATCTTCCTCTCTTCCCTATTATTTTATTTAGCAATGCCAGCAAGTTGTCTTTTTTATTAGTTTATTGTTCTGATTGTGGAACTACAACCAGAAAGCTAGCCAAGCTAATTCATGTGCATCTGTGCGTGTACATATCTGCGTGTGTTGACGTGGGGAGACTGCTTCCTGTTCTGTCTTCCTTGGTCACTACATCCTCAGCATTTAATACCTCTACCAAAAGAAAGGACATCAAGTTAATGCTGTGGTGCCAATTGCTGTGACTCCATTATTGTGGCCTACTGGGTTCTTGGCAGCATTGGTAAGAAGGAAGGTCTGAATGGTTGGTTCAGCATAAACCCACCAGATTTTCCTTTCCTTGACCACTCCTTCAGTGGCTTCAACTCCATTTTCTTGAAGGTCTGCTCATTGTCACAGTAGAGGCATTACAAGTTGCTTGGTCTAACCATGCAGATTCTTTGCAGTTGCCCTGTTCAGAATCAGAATTAGAATCAGATTTATTATCACTGACATATGACATGAAATTTGTTACTCTGCGGCAGCAGTACAATGCAAGAAATAAAATCTATAACTTACAAAAATAAATAAGTAGTGCAAAAAAAAAGGAATAATGAGGTAGTGTTCATGGCAGATCATTCAGAAATCTGATGGTGGAGAGGAAGGAGCTGTTCCTCAATTATTGAGTTTGGGTATTCAGTCTCCTGTACCTCCTCCCTGATGGTAGTAATGAGAAGAGGGCATGTCCCAGATGCTGAGGGTCCTTAATGATGGATGCTGCCTTCTTAAGGCACCGTCTTTTGTAGATGTCCTTGATGGTGGGGAGAGTTGTGTCTGTGATGGAGTTGGCTGAGTCTACAACCCTCTGCAGCATTTTGCAAATCTGTGCATTGGAGGCTCCATCCCAGGCTGTGATGCAACCAGTCAGGATGCTCTCCACCGTTGTACAGAAATTTGCAAGAGCCTTTGATGACATACCAAATTTCAGCAAACTCCTAATGAATTAGGGTCGCTGGTGTGCCCTCTTCATGATTGCATCAATGAGTTGGGCTCAGGATAGATCCTCTGAGATGTTGACACCCAGAAACCTGAAGCTGCTCACCCTTTCTAGCGCTGACCCCTCAATGAAGACTGGTGTGTGTTCTCCTGACCTCCCCTTCCTGAAGTCCACAATCATTTCCTTGGTCTTGCTGACATTGAGTGCGAGGTTGTTGTGACACCACTCCACCAGCTGATCTATCTCACTCCTGTACGCGTCCTTGTTGCCATCTGAGATTCTACCAACAACAGTGATGTAATTGGCAAATTTATAGATGGTGTTTGAGCTATGCTTAGCCACAGTCATGAGCGTAGAGAGAATAGAGCAGTGGGCTAAGCACGCATCCTTGAGGTGTGCCTGTGTTGATAGTCAGCAAGGAGATGTTATTACCAAGCCACACTGACTGTGGTCTCCCTTTAAGGAAGTCAAGGATCCTGTTGCAGAGGGAGGTACAGAGGCCTAGGTTTTGAAGCTTGGTTATTAGTACTGAGGGAAAGATGGTGAACGCCAAGCTGTAATCGATAAACAATGGCCTGACATATGTTTTGCTGTTGTCTAGGTGCTCCAAAGCAGAGTGGAGAGCCAGTGAGATCGGGTCTGCTGTAGAGCTGTTGTGTAGAGCTGTTGTGGCAGCAAGTGAATTGCAGCGGGTCCAGGTCCTTGCTCAGGCAGGAGTTAATTCGAACCACAACCAACCTCTCAAAGCACTTCATCACAGTAGACGTGTGTGCTACTGGGCAATAGTTGCTGAGGCAGCTCACCCTGCTTTTCTTGGACACTGGAATGATTGCTGCCCTTTTGAAGCGGGTGGGAACCACCGACTGCAGCAGTCAGAGGTTGAAGATATCCTTGAATACTCCAGCCAGTTAGTCGGCACAGGTTTTCAGTACCCTGCCAGGTACACCATCGGGGCCTGATGCCTTGCAAGGGTTCACCATCTTGAAGTATGTTCATACATCAGCGTCCCAGGCAGAGATCACAGGGTCATCGGATGCTGTATGGATTTGTACAGGCATGGTGTTATTCTCCCTTTCAAAGTGTGCATAAAAGTCATTGAGCCCATCGGGGAGTGAGGCATCACGGCCATTTATGCTGTTAGGTTTCGCCTTATAGGAAGCAATGGCATGCAAACCCTGCCACAGCTGTTCCTCTCTATGGAAGAGAACAGAGATGAAGGGCACCTCAGTCTTCAGACCACATTCTGTCAGCTGTGAAAAGAAGGAAAAAGTTCTGGCAGTGACATGTGAGTGGGTTGGTGAGAGCACATGATGAAGTTTTGTTAGTGAGAGGATGATTTTCCTTCTGAAACCCACTGAGTTGAATGTATATTTTCAGGGTTTAAGAAGTGAGAGATGCAGCCGATGATTTTCTCATTGTATTAGGAAATGGGTAACACCATGAGCTATATGCTTGATACATGCTCAGCATACTCGCTCCCTTTCTTCCAGCAGTCATCCATTTTCATTCACTGCCTTTGCACTCTTCAGGACACTTCTGGCTGGCTTCTACATAGAAAGAGTCTCCCTGTAGGACTCCCCTCAGTGTGTTGACATTTTCTTTGAAGAAATCTCATTGTTAAAGCTGTGAGGTTTTGTTTGCTGATTGGGATTCCTCCAGTCATCCTGTCTCCATAAAGAGCTGCTGATTTTGCATCGTTTAAACCATTCAACATTTTAAGTTATGCACTCATGCAAAATTGAATTAAATTTGAATTTTATTTACAGTGTGGTAACAGGCCCTTCCAGCCCAACGAGTCCACGCCGCCCATTTTAAACCCCAAATTAACCTACCCATACGTTTTTAGAACGTGGGAGGAAACCGGAGCACCCGGCGGAAACCCACGCAGACACGGGAGAACGTATAAACTCCTTACAGACAGCGACAGGAATCGAACCCCAATCGCTGGCGCTGTAATAGCGTCGCGCTAACCGCTACGCTACCGTTTGATAAGGTAGATGCTGAGAGAAATTGAATTGTTGGAAAATAAAATTATGTAAATGAATTGACTGCAAGAAATCTGGCAGGCTCAGACTGTCAGTCTGTTAACATGGGGATGTATGCAGGGTCAGACCACCCTTTATTCTTGGCATGAAATCAGCCCTATAATTAGATAGTGAAAGAGATTTTATTTGAATTGTTCTAACAAAGGTGCCTTTGTGTATTCTGATGCAGTGCAAATAATGTTCTGCCACCTACATTTGCCACAGAGTGTTGCTGTTGGGACATGCCCAGGGATGTGTTATGTAGTGCTTGCACCGCAGAATGTCAGTGGTGCAGATGATAGAGGTGCTCCATTTTTATGAGAAAGTATGTGGTCTTTGCTTTTTTTGTTGTGGTTTAAATGCATCATTAAGACTTTGTGTTTAAATCCACAGAGCATAAAACAGCCCACTTGAAGAATGAAAAACACCATGATGCTGGAGGAACTCAGCAGGCCAGGCAGCATCAGTGGAGAAAAGCAGACCATCAACATCTTGGGTCAGGACCGCCGGCTTTTCTCCACGGATGCTGCCTGGCCTGCCGAGTTCCTCCAGCATCATCGTGTTTTTCATCTAGATTCCAGCATCTGCAGTCCTTCGTTTCTCTAAAACAATGCACTGTCATCCTGGTAATTCCCCTCCTGCCTTCCACAAAGGTACTGTCCATCAATCAGATCTTGCCCAGTCCACGCACTCTCCATACCATGAAAGATTGGTTTTATATATTTAAGATAAATTGCTTTGCATTTATTAGCTTGATGGGTTAGCTGTTAAAAACTTCGAGGTTTTTTTATAAACTGTTTCAAATTATCACTAGTTCCACTTCTGATGTGAATATTTGGAACATGTTATATTGACCTTTTGTTGGCCCTAATGATCTACGACACAAATCTCAGATCTGTTTTCTCCTATAGAAAAGAACTGCAGTTTGGTGACCCAAAATCATGGCAGAAATTATTTTCAAAGGCCTTTGATTTAAAATATGGTGTGAAATGGTGATCTGTCGTTCTGGGGGAGGATGGACTACTTCCAATACAGCAAACACTAATGTCACAATTCATTGGAATAACGTAGGTTGAAAACCCACTTACAGTAAATTCCAGGAATGACTCATCTCATCTTGCATCAGATTTGTAAACTAACATGAAGGACACTTTCCACCTCAGGCCAAAGTAAAAAAAAATCAATCCCAGTCCAGCATGGGTTTTAATGGCGAAAATGAATGGTATTGTGTGAAATTCAAAGGAAGTAAGCATAACTGCCCCAATATTAAAGTGGGGCTGGCGAACATGTGTAGAACCCTGTTATGACATACAGAACCTGGGTTGGCTTGGAATATGGAGCCACAGAATCACACAGAACAGAAACAGGCCCTTCAGTCCAGCTTGTCCATGCCAATGATCAAGTATCCATCTGGACAATCTCATTTTCCACCACTTGGCCTGTAGCCTTCTATGCCTTAGTGATTCAAGTGCTTGTATAGATTGTTTTTAAATGTTGAGTCTCCATGTTCCAGATTCCAACCACTGTCTGAGTGAAAAAATTCTTCCTCAGATCCTCACTAAATCTCCTTAAACCTTAAACCTAGGCCCTCTGTTTTCATGAGCAGAAGTTTCCTGATACCTACCATATCTATGCTCCTCATAATTTTGTATATCTCAATCAGGTCCTCTCTTAGCCTCCTCCATTCCAGTGATCTTCATGGTGTAGCACTGGTCGCATGACTCATTGGAGTGTCTTCCCCTTGATGCTTATTGATTTCAGCTTTACAAACTCCTAGGTGCCAAATTTGAACAAATGCTGTACCAATGTCAAGGTCAGTCACTCACACCACACCTTCAGAATTCAGCTCTTTGGTTCATATTTGGACCAAGACTGAGATGAGGCCTGGAACTGAGTGGTCCTAGTGAAACTCAAACTGGGCACTATTTAGTTGGTTATTGGAGAATACTGTCAATGTTACCTTACCAGCCATCAAGTACTCCATTCCCAGCACTCAACCTATAGTTTCTATACCATGGTGTTTCAAGTCTTCATCCAGATACTTTTTAAATGTTCTGAGAGTCTCTGCCTCCATCACCCCTTCAGGCTGTGAATTCCAGGTTTCATCCTCCTTCTGGATGAAAAAGTTCTTCCTTAACCCCCTCCAAATCTCCTACCCTTTACCTTAAACCTATGCCGTCTGGTTACAGACACGTTAGCTAAAGGGAAGAGTTTCTCACTATCCACCCTGTCTGTGCCCTTCATAATTTTGTTTTCCCCATTCCAAGGAAATCAAACCCACCCTATCCAGTCTCTCCTCATAGCTGAAATGCTCCATCCTATATCCTGGGCTATATCCTGGAACATCTCTTGTGCACCCTCTCCAGTGCAATCACATCCTTCCTATAGTTGTGACCAGGACTGCACACAGTACTTTGGCTATGGCCTAACTAATGTTTTATATTGTTGTTCCATAACATACCTGGATGTGACTGGAATTTGCTTTAGTTGATAAATCCTATGAAACATTGGATACCACAAACATCTGTTGGACTTGACCACTGCCCTCACCTTTGCTGAGCCTGCTTGCAGCCACTCTATGGTGATCATGTGATGCACGAAGGAAATTCACTCTGTTGAAAATTTAGCTTCCGCAGGTTGCACTTCAATTATTTTCTTTGCATCACTTCACTGAGGCTCAGACCATTCTGTCATGATCCATCGCAGCTTCTGCAATAACTTGTTCTCCAGAGACAAGAATAACTTCCACCATGATCTTTACATCAGCAAGATCATCAAGAGCTTGATCCAACATTTAATGAAATTCCTCAGGTGCAGTGCCTATCCTACAAGATTTCCTCCCTCATCAACATCTCCAAAATGTGCATTGAAGGTCGTAAGAAACACTCTTGTCACTATCAAGCTCTACGTGCCAAATTCCATCCTTGGCATCCAGCACAATGAAGAGTCTCGTTCTGCTCAAATTTGGCAGGATATTTTCTATTGTCTTCACCGGAGAATGATTCCTATTCAGCACTGCATTCAGAGCATGTCAATCCGAACAGATCCTCACCTCATTTGTTGCATTTAGATCCTTAGCTTGCTCTGGTTTCCTCCCACCTTCCAAAGACATACATGTTGGGAAGTTGTGGGCATGCTATGTTGGTGCCGGAAGCGTGGTGACACTTGCGGGCTGCCCCCAGAACACTCTACACAAAAGATGCATTTCACTGTGTTTTGATGTACATGTGACTAATAAAGAAATCTTATCTTATCCACACACATCAAGGATGGGAGTACCCACTGATGCAATGACCTCTGCCTACTTCAGTCTCTCAGGATCACATTTCAGTTTCTCTTTGACAGCTCCAGGATCATTTTTTGCTAACTCCCACCCAATTCTGAATGGTATTTTCCCTTTAGCATTCCAGTTCCTTCAAACTGTTCTATAAGTTCATCCTGCAGCTACTGCTTGTTGAGTTTAGAACTTCCATCTGCCATCACCTGTACAACCATCAGACTTTCCATTTGTTGCGGATTGGTAAACAGTTTTCTTCAATCTCTGCTTTCTACTTCTTTCCAGTCTTTGTATTTTTTATTTCCAGCTTGTGTTTGCCCAGTACTTCTATAATTGTGCAGTGGTACTTCATTAGCACTTGCTCTGTCCCTTTGAGCCTCCATGGAAACTTCTGAGGAATGATATTACACACTGAACTTCTGCCTATCTGGAACTATACCTGTCTTCCCTCTGCTTCCGTAATGGTGAAGATCTTCATTGAACATTTGTTTACCTGAACTGTTCGCTCTCTATTTGGTTCAGTGCCATGACTTTGATTGCATTGATCTCACATTCCACATGAACCATGATCAGCGTATGCGCATTGTGAATTGGCCTTGTCCCTTTACCATCACCGCTCTGCTTGTTACTAATCTTCCTCCCTCTGCAACAGGATGACAAGTGATTCATATTTTCTTATTTATGGTATCCCTTCCCATAAGATGGGCATTTCTTTTCTGCCATTCATACTGATTGCCACAGTATTTTCCATATTTTACACGATCAGTGTCCTTTCTTAGTGTTCCACTCTCCAACTCATCAACCCTGGCTTTGAACAGCTCCAAGGCACTATACAGGATGGGGCAGGTTGGTTGCTCTCAGTTGATATTCTCCTTCCCCTGCATCTCTACATATAATTCTGGGGTTCAGTACCTCTAGTTGAGACCCAATTGGTCTCAAAACTCTCTTTTGGTCACCCAGTAACCAGGCAAACCTCCTCTAAGTTCCTTAGGAGGCACATTTAAATTTTACTGTTCAGAGGCCTCTGCCCTGGTCCTGGCCCACACCATCTTCATGGTGATTTATTTGGTGTGGGTGGAGGCCACACTAAATATAGCCCTCCCAGAACATAGTGCTCAGCCTTTCTGCCAGTGTCCAGCAGGGTACAGCCTCTGTGGCCTGCTTCCACTCCTCCCTTTCAATCACAGACAAAGCATCTCTCCCAGTGGCTTCTGGCACTGTGACCTCAGGATTCCTCAAAGGGTTCATCCTCTTCTTCCATAACATGCTGTTCCTTGGTCTTGTTACATGCAGATATGTGTGGGCTTCCACATATTTGCTGATGACTCTCACACCTTCCACTCCATTGTCTTTCTCAATCCCATCATTCACCTGTGTTGTCAGTCTTTGTATTGGTTTTGGTTTATTATTGTCACTTGTACCGAGGTACAGTGAAAAACTTGTCTTGTGTACCAATCGTACGGGTCAATTCATTGCACAATGCAGTTACATTGAGTTAGTACAGAGTGCATTGAGGTAGTACAGGTAAAAACAATAACAGTACGGAGTAAAGTGTCACAGCTACAGAGAAAGTGCAGTGCAGGTAGACAATAAGGGTGCAAGATCACAACAAGGTAGATCGTGAGGTCAGAGTCCATCTCATCGTATAAGGGAACTGTTCAATAGTCTTATCACAGTGGGGTAGAAGCTGTCCTTAAGCCTGGTGGTATGTGCCCTCAGGCTCCTGTATCTTCTGCCTGATGGGAGAGGAGAGAAGCGAGAATGACCTGGGTGGGTGGGGTCTATGATTATGCTGGGTGCTTCACCAAGACAGCAAGAGGTAATGACAGAGTCTAAGGAGGGGAGGCTGGTTTCTGTGACACACTAGGCTGTGTCCGCAACTCTCTGCAGTTTCTTGCAGTCCTGGGCAGAGCAGTTGCTGTACCAAGCCATGACACATCCAGATAGGATGCTTTCTATGGTGCATCAATGGTGTCATGGACATCTATGGTGTCAAAGGGGACATACCAAATTTCTTTAGCTTCCTGAGGAAGTAGAGGCGCTGGTGAGATTTCTTGGCCATGGCATCTACGTGATTTGACCGGGACAGGCTATTGGTGATGTTCACTCCCAGGAACTTGAAGCTCTCAACCCTCTCGACCTCAGCGCCGTTGATGTAGGCAGGTGCATGTACACCGCCCCCTTTCCTGAAGTCAATAACCAGCTCTTTTGTTTAGTTGACTTTGTTTTGTTCAACATCCACCAACAATAACATGAATGCATAATGTGGTCAACACAGCAAAACACCCCTAAGTGCTTCAGAGAAGAATAATCATAGAAAGTCAAATCATGAATGGGCACAATTTCCTCTAGCTGAACATTAGAATGACCAAAGTCATTTTGGTTAGCCCTGCCGCCAGCTCCATTCCCTTCAACCTCTCATGTCACTGCCTTAGGATGAATCAACTAAGGTCAAGGCCCAATCATCTCATTCAACATTCCATCATAAAGACAGTCTCTGCCTTCTTAACATCACCTTCTTTCTGCCACCCATAAAGCACAGTTCCAACCCAAAACATCAACTGCCCATTTCTCTCCTTAGGTGTTGCCTGATCCACTGTTCCTCCAGCTTTTTGTGTGTTGCTGCAGATTCCAGCAGCTGCAGTGTCTTGTGTCCCAAGGTTTGCTTTCCTTGTTCCATCTTTTATCCACTATAAACTTTGATTCATTTTTCACTCTTCTGCCATTACGTTCCTCCACGTCACCCATCGATGCACTCTCACAATTCTGCCTTCTCTTCAGGTCAGAACAGCTAACTTAACACCAGCACTGAAACGCAGCCCCGAATTCTCCAGTGCCGCTACTATAGTCAACCATGTTTTGTTTTAAGGAAGGGGATATACAAATGTTATTATTGTTACAAGTGTATCATTTTCAAAAATCATATTTGATATGATCATTAACCATACGGGCATATGAATTAAAAGCAGAGGTAGGCCACTCAGCCCTTCTAGACTGTTCTGCCTTTTAACAAGATCATGGCTGATCAGATTGTAACCCTTACTCACGCTATACATTATCCCACATATCCAGATTGATATTCCATCTGACCAAAGCTTTTCATAAGAGTAAACAATGGTAATTACTAATGGCTTCCCTTGATCAGGTTTTGCTCACTTTAAATAATAGCATTTAATGTTCAGGTAGGAATTTATATCCATTTGTCAGGCTGTTGTGAAATGTAGCCCTTCAAACTCACCAGAGAGGCAGGGAGTTAGTGCGGGAGATACATCAGCAAGCTTAATCTGGCTCCAAGAAAGGAACATTTCTGACCTTTTAATCTGAAGGTTCACAGCTCAACAGAAGCTGAAGCAGAACAAAATGCCAAGGATGACCATGCAGAAACCTTCTGCAGACAGCTCACCATCCTCCAGACAGGCCTCACCTCTTCCCAGACACACCTCACCCCTCCAGACACACCTTACCCCTTCTCCCGACACACCTCACCCTCCTGCTGACACACCTCATCCCTTCCTGACACACTTCACCCTAATCCTGACACACCCCAACTACGAGGAGAGCTTGATGTCTCTGGGCCTGTACTCGATAGAGTTCAGAAGATGAGGGGGATCTCATTGAAACCTACCAGATACTGAAAGGCCTGGATAGAGTGGACGTGGAGAGGATGTTTCCATTAGTAGGAGAGCCTACGATCCGAGGGCACAGCCCCAGAGTAAAGGGATGTCCCTTTAGAACTGAGATGGGGAGGAATTTCTACAGCCAGAGGGTGGGGAATCTGTGGAACTTGTTGCCACAGAGGGCTGAGGAGGCCAAGTCATTGGGTGTATTTAATGCAGAAATTGATAGGTTCTTGATTGGGAAGGAGTGTTTAGGGTTATGGGGAGAAGGTGGGAGAATGGGGTTGATAAAGAATCAGCCATGATTGAATGGCAGAGCTGACTTGATGGATCGAATGGCCTAATTCTGCTCCTATATCTTATGGTCTCACTCCCTCCCCCCCCCCCCCTCCCTGACACACCTCACCCCCTCCTCCCTGACACACCTCACCCCCTCCTCCCTGACACACCTCACCCCCCTCCCTGACACACCTCACACTATCCCCTCACACCCTCCTCTGACACACCTCACCCGACATACCCTCCCAGACACATCTCAACCCCCTCTAACACACCTCACACCCTCCCCTGACACCCTCCTCTGACACACCTCACCTCCCGACACACCCTCCCAGACACATCTCACCCCCCTCTGACACACCTCACACCCCTCCCTGACACACCTCACACCATCCCCTCATACCCTCCTCTGACACACCTCACCCCCCAACACATCCTCCCAGACACATATCACCCCCCTCTGACACACACCTCCCCTCTAATGTTTATGGCACACAATACACCTTTGGCAATATCAGTCCCCATTAGAGTTAATTGCTTGTTGTCATTGGTCAGTTTATGATATCTATTCACCTTGATTAACAGTTAAATGTAACAGTGAGGTTAATTTCCCTCAGCTGCCTCTTCTTCCCCTTCCTTTTTTTCCTCTATTTATTTTTGTAACTTATAGTAATTTTTATATCTTCATGTCTTGCACTGTACTGCTGCCACAAAACAACAAATTTCACGACATATGGTAATGATAATAAACCTGATTCTGATTCTCAGTGTGGGGATTGCTGCACCTCTGATCCACGGAATTTTGTTTTACGTTCAGCTTCAGAAATTCGCAAGTTTCCCCCCTTTTTTTTGAAATGCCTATTAAGTGCTAAAAGCTGTTGTCAAAAGGCAAGGCTCCGATGCCGAAAAGACCGAGTCAGCAGCTCTCCACATAGCTGCCTTCTGATAAAAGTGCAGAGAAATATTATCTAGGGGGAAAACGGTACAAACATATTTATACTGTGTGTCTGAGCGTGTGCAGTTCTACGCTGCAAACTGGATTGTCACAGCGAGATTTCGGGGTCAGGGAAGGAGTAAAAGTGAAGCTTGGGAATGTCAGCAGACGGGTTACTAACTCGTGAATCTTCGTGGGGAAAAGATGAGCGTTGTGTTACAATCTGCTCTCCTTTTATGCACAAACAGTGATGGCTTCTGCTGCAAAGCTGTGTGTTGGAGCTACCTGCTGTGACTGAAGCCTTGGCAACATGTTCAGCGTGGAGGACCTCCTGATTTCTCATGGCTATCAACCCCCGAGGAGAAGTGCAGGGGACAAGCCCCCGACCTCCTCCTCCTCCTCGGACGACAACGACAACCTCGACCCCGGGGGCCACCGTGAGGTCAGGCGCAAGTCCGGCCACGGAGCGGTGAACGGGTGTGAGGCGGAGAGAGGCGGCGGCGGGCAGCCGCGAGTGGCGGGCGACCGGGGTGACAGCGAGGGCAGGCGGGTCGGTGCCGGCTGTTGTGCTCAGGTGCACCGTCTGTTCCCACCCGCCGCCGACCAGACCCGGTGAGTTGCCCAACTCTTACTGCGTACGACACGGTCACACGAATGATGAGTGAGCGCTCCCAGACCTCCGAGTTCCATCGTTGTGTGTGTGTGAGCCCTGCTGTGTGTTGGACCCACCCCACTGCATTTACATAGCGCCTTTTGGCAACTTTAGGACTTTGGAGCCGCCTGAGTACTCTTTTTTTGTGTGGACACAAGAGACTTCAGATGCTGGAATCTGGAGCAACACACAAGATGCTGGAGGAACTCGGGGTCAGGCAGCATCTGTGGAGGGAAATGGACAGTGGAAGTTTCGGGTGGAGACCTTCATCTGGATGCTGTCTGACCCCCTGAGTTCCTCCAGCAGCTTGTGTGTGTTGTTTGGTACTTTTGCTTTTGTAGTTTATTCGCCGGTTGTGGTGAAGGGGGCAGTTTGTCTGGGCCAACTAACACAAACAGCAACAACTGCTTAAAGTGTGAGGGGAAAGATTTAAAAGGGACCCCGGGGGCAACTTTTTCACTCAGAGGGTGGTGGGTATGTGGAAGGAGCTGCCAGAGGTGGGTACAATTACAATGTTTAAAATGCATTTGGATGGGTACATGGGTAGGAAAGGTTTAGGGGGATATGGGCCAAACACCGACAAATAGGACTAGCAACTTGGCTGGCATGGACCAGTTGGGCTGAAGGGCCTGTTTCAGTGCTGTATAACTGGATAGAATCTTAGCATAGAAAACAGGCCCTTTAGCCCAACTGGTCCATGCCAGCCAAGTTGCCTACCGGAGTTAGTCCCATTTGCCTACACATGGCCCATAATTGATTGTAGCGATATAGTCTGAGGCAGAGAGAGAGGGCAAGGCTTGCAGCAGTGGCATGCCAAGCTCCCACCCCTCCCCGGTAATTATTAAACATGCTAAGGCAAGCATGTGTGTCCAGTACGTGTGTTACGTGTGCCCCTCAAATGTGGTCACATTTAAAATCCTGCACATGCCCTTGTGTGATGTGGGCCAAGCAACTTCGGAGGGATGCCTTCCTCTTCTTTGACATAATGCGCGCAATGGTGCAGCCAGTGGAGCTGCTGCCTGACGGCTCCAGGGACCTGGGTTCGGGCCTGATATCCAGTGCTGTCTGTGTGGAGTTTGCACGTTCTCCCTGTGACCGTGTGGGTTTCCTCCGAGTGCTCCAGTTTCCTCCCACTTCTGGAAGACGTGCAGGTTGGTAGGTCAATTGGCCACTGTAAGTTGTCCCTAGTGGGAATTTAGGGAGAGTAAAATGGGATTAATGTATTATTTATGTAAGTGGGGGGTGATGGGCTGAAGGGTCTGTTTCCATACTCTCTATATGGACACGTGAGAGAACAAAGGGTGTCTTGGTTTCCCATCTCACCCAAATACAAGTCGGACAAAACTCAAACACTACTTCATTACTACACAGCAGATATTGGTGCTTTAAGTCTCTGAGGTGGGATGTGTACCCACAGCTTCATACTCAACGGACAAGTGTTTCTAGCTGTGTCACAGCCAACAATTTCATAAAGCCTCTGCTCTCTCAATATCACTCTCTTCCAAAGAAAATTGGAAAAAATATCCATTAGTTAAAATTATTGTAACTTATAGTAATTTTTTGTATCTTTGTGTCTTGCCCTGTGCTGCTGCTGCAAAACAACAAATTTCACGACATACGCTAATAATAAACCTGATTGTGATTCTGAGGATTCAGGAAGCTATCCCAGCACAGTAACTGTTGAGGACAGGTAAATAAGATAAAGAGGTACCATGATGAAGGAAGGAAAATTGCTTGGTGCAGGTTGATCTGCATCAGGTACATGAGAAACATCAGCAAAAGCAGGCCTCTGGAATGTGCTTCACTGTTTAATAAGATTATGGATGATCTAACATTGGCCTCAACTCCACTTTGCCACACTCTCCTCAACCACCTTGTAGTTCAAATGCTTACTAGGCTCTACCTTGAATGTATTCAATCACCCCACATCCATAACCTTCTAAGGTAGGGAATTCCAAAAAATCATGATTCTCAGAGGGAAGAAATTCTGCCTATTCATCTTAAATGTACTATCCCTAATTCTGAAACTACACTCCCCAATTCTACATATCCTCACTGGGGAGATAAGATCATTTCTCATTCCTCCATATTCCAATGAATATAGGCCCAGCCTGCTCAACTTCTCTTCATCAACCCCTTCATTCCAGAAATCAACACAGCAAACCTTCTCTGCACTGCCTCTAATGCAAGCACATCATTCCTTAAATATGGAGAACAAGAATGATCCCAGGAATGAAAGGCTTAACATATGAGGAGTGTTTGGTGGCTCTGGTCCTGTACTCGATGGAGTTGGTATTGGTTTATTATTGTCACTTGTACTGAGGTACAGTGAAAAACTTGTCTTGCATACTGATTGTACAGGTCAATTCATTACACAGTGCAGTTACATTGAGTTAGTACAGAGTGGATTGAGGCAGTACAGGTAAAACAATAACAGTACAGAGTAAAGTGTCAGAGCTACAGAGAAAGTATGAGGTGGGATATCACTGAAATCTATGGGATACTGAAAGGCCTAGATAGAGTGGATGGAGAGAGGATGTTTCTATTAGTTGGAGGGTCTAGGATCCGAGGGCACAGCCTCAGAATAAAGGGATGTCCCTTTAAAACTGAGATGAGGAGGAACTTCTTCAGCCAGAGGGTGGTGGATCTATGGAATTCGTTGCCACAGAGAGCTGTGGAGACCAAGTCATTAGGTGTATTTAAGGCAGAGATTGACAGGTTCTTGATTGATAAGGGGGTTAAGGGTTACAGGGAGAAGGCAGGAGAATGAGGTTGGGAAAAAAAAGCCGTGATTGAATGGCGGAGCCAACTCTGAGCCGATGGCCTAATTCTGCTCCTATATCTTATGGTCTTAACAGAGAATATTGGGGTGTAACCCAACAGTATCAGAGAGCTCTCGTATCTGACAACTTCTCTGCCATGGAGGTAAAATTGTCAATTGGTGTACTGCTAGCATTACAATCAGCAGGGGGCTGGGAAATCTGGAGCAATCCTATTTTCTTTTGTAATCTCACATGTCCATATTAATAGTGGAATACCAAGAATTTTACCTTCACCCACAACTTCAGCCTGCACTCCAAAGAAATTCTCATTATCTAGCTGACCCTACAACCCTGATTTATCTGTTCAGAGTGAGAAAAGAATGTGCGCAGGGAATGAGAACTTCCAAACTGATCTTTGCCACATTTCTCCCTACATTTTGGCCAACCACAGGTCCTTGCACCATCAGGCAAGGATTAAATTCTTCGATGAAATTCACACGCTAAGGTTTGATGATGTCATTTGGTTTCTGACCAAGTTTTAACTATGGGCAGCTATTCTAATGGGTCATGCCTTCCTCTTCAGGAGCATCAGACCCTGAAGTGGGGCAAAAAGGTTAATTAATTTTATTGAACTGTTAGCGGTGTCATGGGTTGAAATTTAGAGTTTTCCTGACAGCAGGATTGCCAAGGAAATTCATGTCCAGTGCCAGGATGCTCGGAGACTGTTGGCAACTTTAAGTGATTGAAATCTTGAACTCAGTCTCTCTCCTAAAAGCCTCAGGATGCTGAACCAGTTGAAATGTCCAACACTGAGTGATATAAATAATTAGATAATTAACCGAGAGCTTCAAAGGATGTGAAACGATGGCAGGTGTATAAGGTTGAGGGAGATAGGAATATAATGGAATAATTGCACAAGAACGACCTACCCCTGTTCTTCTGTTCCCCTGTTTGCATTGCACCGTCTTATCCTGTCCCACCCAGTTTGGCTGTTGTGCATCAAATGATGCTGAGCAGTCTTGACAGGGTGGATAGGGACAGAATATTTCCTCTTGCAGGAGAATCTGGAGCAAAGCTCACTGTTTGAAAATGAGGTGTCACCCACTTAAGGCTGAATTGAGGCATATATTTCTGTCAGAGGGTTATGAGTCTTTGGAACTCTCTTCCTTAAAAGGCATTGAAATCAGAGTCTTTGCATATTTTTAAGGCATGGATACCTGATAAACAAGGGGGTGAAAGGTTACTGTGGAGTTGAAGTTACCGTCAGATCAACCATGATTTTATTAAATGGTGGAGCAGGCTCGGGCCCAAGTGATCTACTCAAGCTCCTTATTTTAATTGGTATGTATCTTCCTCAGCAAAAGGGAGTTCACTGAGCATTCTTCTTGCATGACTAGTAAGTTGAGCGACAATGGGATTGGCAGGTGGGTGGAAGTTCCTATTCCTCCACCCCAAATATCCCACACCTCCAGACCCCCACACACTCTCTCTGGCAATGAGCAGCTCTCTCAGGTGATGAGCCACTCCAATGAAATATTCAGTCCTTGCTCTGCACAACTAGGAAATTGGCAAGTTCTGATATATTATTGGGTACAGTTAAAAATACAAATTTTTTGCTGTCATATGTTTCCTGTGTGTTTGTTGATACATTAGCCTAAGTTAACAATGTCAGAATTTTGCAGCAAAGGCCATAAAGAAATAAAATAGCAAAATATAGGTTATGGAGTTGGGTAGCACAGAAATGGGCCCTTCAGCCCATGGACCTTCTTGTTCATTTATGCTAATTTCTCAACATTAAGTCTATCCTTCTATGCCTTGCTTATTTAAGTGCCTGTCTAAATGTCTCTTCAATGTAGTGATTGTATCTGACTCCACCACCTCCTCTGGCAGCTAGTTCCAGATATACTACAGGGGAGGGGATCGTGAGTTACATTCTAGAAAACTGCCCGTGTTGCAATTTTCTGTAATGCAAAGCCAGGTCATCTGTAAGGGCATCAAGAAACACAAGTTGAAAAAAGCACAGCATGGTAGCATAGCAGTTAGCATAATGCTATTACAGTGCCAGCGATCGGGGTTCAATTCCGGGCTCATTGGGTTGGAACGGCCTGTTACTGTGCTGTATAAATAAAGTTTAAAGATTTAATTTTGTGTTTATATATTAATTTTTTTCACATACATTCTGTAAGAGCAAATTTCATTCCTTATCTCAAATTTTTTAGGGGGGGGGGCGGGGGGGGGGGGCTTAGTAATTTGTGAATTCTGTCATGGAAAATTTCTGTAACCTGAACAGCAGTAATGCAGGGCCACCTGTATTCCTTTTTCATTTCATTTTAATTTCTATAAGTTTGTAAGCATGTGTGTCCTGACCTTCTAGTTACAGAGGCAAGCTTCACATTAAGTTGAAATTTATTAAGTTCCTCTAAGATATATAAACAAAAATCCTAACAATAGCACTAGGCTATTAATGAAACTCAGCATCAGTATCTGTGCTGTTGCACTCCTCTGAAACACTACTTCTGTCCATTCTTGCTGTGTTCTCTGGACAGTAGTCTGTCTTCTCAGCAATGTCTCTCAGTTACCATTCTGAAGTCCTTGTGTGAAGTTCGTGTAACAATTCATCTGTAATCCCCAGTCCCTGCTCAATTGTTTCTGCTTTTCCGCTGTTACAATCACACCCCCTTACCACTTCGTTGTCCTGCAGACCGAATTTGTGAACAATCACTGATATTAATTTAATCTCCAAAGAAATTTGGTCTGATGGTCTTTGTTTGTAACTTTTCTAAATAACAGACAGTTAAAAGGTTCCTTTAATGAAGAGGTGTTTACACAACATCTCAGTTCTGCAGAATCTCCTCAGGTAATTGCAAATCTAAAGATCCTTATCACAGTAAAATAAAAGCAACATGTATGGTTTGGGTATTAGCTCTACAATTCTTAAACCTTTAATTTACTGTAGTTCTCAAACTCCTCACTGTGTGCATTACAATTGTAGTTTTAGAAATACCCAAAAAGACCAATAAAGGTTTACTTGATGCTACAAGGTCCCATCAGTGAGTGGATTTCTGGAAAGCCTTGTTGCTTTGCATTCAGTTGCAGCGAGCTATTTGTACAGAGCTTGAGCTGATCCATCTTCCATTTTTTATGTTTTTTTTCAAACTTCACTGACCAAAATAATATGATTTGTCAGAACCACCATCTCGCGCCCCCCCCCGAACTCCCCCCATGACACTGTGCCATGAGGGTAGCCGACTCCTCATGTCAAGACCCTATTACACACAATGTGTTCTTCCTCCTGTAACACAACACATTGGCTCCTATAGACAAATGAGACTGTTAAAAATTGTTCAGTGGAATAGAGACATCTACCAGCACACATGCTGTGCTTCATTGCTATCTTTTATCCTGTTTCAGATGCTGCACGATTATGTTGTGGAAAGAGGTATTAGTTAACAGAAATGAGAAATTCTCACACTTTTCATTATTTCAAGACAATGTTGCGCAACTTACAGGTAGTTATTATACACGTCACTGTCAAGGAGAGAAATATTTCAAAATTACACTTTCTTTTTTGAAATTTCAAAGTGTGTCATCCCAGCTATTCCTGGTTGTATTTATACTACTTTGCACATTTTGAGTGCTATCTACTAATTAATATTGATACTTAATCATATGCACTGAAGCTGTCATAGCAATCACTGTAAAACGCAAAATAACGTATCTAGGAATACACAATAATTAGACAGCTCACTGAATCCGGATAAGTACTTGAAAAGGAAGCAAGGAAGGTGAGGAAGGGAAATGGAGCTAGAATAGAAAGCTCATTTCTAGCACAGAAACAGGACTTTCAATCCAACCAATTCATGCCGACCAAGATTCCCATCTAAGCGAGTCTCATTTGGCTGCACGTGGCCCATATCCCTCTAAACCTTTCCTATCCATGTACCTGTCCAAATACCTTTTTAAATGTTGTTAATGCCTCAACCACTTCCTCTGGCAGCTCATTCCATATACAACCACCCTCTAGGTGAAAAAATTGCCCCTCAGGTTCCTACTAAATCTCTCCCCTCTCACCTTAAACCTCTGCCCTCTAGTTTTTGATTTCCCCAACTCTTGGGGGGGGGGGGGGGGGAGGGAAAAAAGACTGTGTGCATTCACCCTATCTATGCCCCTCATGATTTTATACACTTGCAATAGTAATTGTACAGCTGTTGAAATTATGTAAAATTATCTGATGAAAATATTATCAATGGCAAATCAGTTCTGTTTTTTTTAAAATTCATTTTTGATAATGCTTTTGAGAAGGTGAACCCCCTTGAATTGCTGTGTTCCATTTGGTGATGTTCTCCCACAGTGCTAATGGGTAACAAGTTCCAGGATTTTTGGTTGTTGGATCCCCAGTGATGTTCATGAGGAGCATTAGTGTTTTATTTGATCCCTGCCAATCCAGTAAATAGTGTCCAATCTCCAACCATTCAGTCATGGTCATTCCATGTTCCCTTTCACAGTCTACGTGGCAAAGTGAGTGGATTATACACTTCTGCCCACACAGCAGGACTCAAGAAGGTGGAGCTCTGAGTGTCCTCTGACACGGGAAATATTTAGAGTAGGTCCGGAGAAACTAATTTCTCAGGTTGGGAAAGTGCTGAACAAGAGGGAGTAAATTGGTAAATAGGTTTATTATTGTCACATTGTGCTGAGGTGCAGTGAAATACTTTGTTTTGCATGCCATCCATACGGATAATTTCATCACATCAGTACATCAAGGTAGTACAAGGGAAAAGCAATAACAGAATGCACAATGTAGTGTTACAGAGAACAGTAACTGTGCAGTGCAGGCAGAAAATAAGGGTAAGTTTTCAATTAGAATGTGGCCATTCTGGGTGTGAAGCATTTCTTCACCCAAAGGTTATTGGAAATCTCGAAAGTTAGTTCTCAAAAAACCATTGGGATTAGGTAAAGCAAACATTTCAAAACTGGGATAGACAGATTTCCATTAAGTAAGAGATATGGAAGCAAGACTGATAAACCGAGTTAAGACGTGGGTCATCCCTCAGAGGCTTGACTGACTTGCTGTTTTTGCAATTTGTTAAACTCCCCGAGTCACTGGCATCCATCATCAATTTTAATTTTCCAGACAATAATATGTGCGACTTTGAAACTGGGAAGAAGCTTAAAGATTCATCTGCTTCACAATCTCACCAGAAGCTTGAGCTGTAATCATTGCCAATGGGAAAACTACTAATGCAGTGTTGTTTTTGTGAGTGGTGGGTATTACATATAGGGGTTGCTTGGCTGGTTGTATACTGGCTCTGACCCTTTACAGGTGGGCTGGGAAGTGCTGAAATCTTGTACTTTCCATTGATTTTTTAAGTGATGGAAACAGCTGCATGAGATGGAAGCAGTGTTATTGATATTAATAGCTGGTGAAACTGAGCTACAAGCAAATCTGTTCCTTGAGAAGTGAGGAGCAGGCAGAGAGCAGCCCAGCTGAAGTGCATTGTTTCTCGCCCTCGGGCAATCTTTCTGCAGCTGACAGCCATCAACACTTCAGCCTCTGCAGAATCAAAGAGAGCCATTTTCTTATCCTGTTTCCCTCTTTTTGTCGACTTCATTCTTGCCACACAAGGAAGCCATTTGGCCCACGGTGCCTGTGCCGAGCTATCCCATTAGCCCCATTTCCTCTGTCTTTTCCCATAGTCCTAATATTTTATTCTGTCTCCAAGCTTTTAATAAATCATCTTATTGAAAATTATTATCATATTACCTTTCAACACCCTTTTATGTCTTATCAATGTGCTGAATACAATTTCTCTCTGCCTCCCTTCTTTCCTATTTTATTTTGGCTTTATATTTCTCGGAGAGGAGGACGTAACTTTACCCTCTCCCGCAGTTCCCATTCTACCCACCTGCACTCGAGCAAAGCACATCCATTGATCTGAACCCACCTCTGTTTCAAGGTCCTGATCTTCGGAACAGGCCACATCCACCTGTGCCCGGGCTCTGACCACGATCGGCCTACTCCGGCGCTACAACCAGAGGCACAGTCTGAAGGCTGCCAGCACCGATCTCCAGCTCTGTCTCCGATAGAGAAAGCTGGCCTGCCGTGGCTGCTCCAGCATGCTAGTCCTCACAGATCCATGGATAAAAGGTCTAAGTATTGCACTGCTGAGTGCTTGGTGCTCCTCAAAATAGGCACCCTGCCAGTGTCAGAGAATGAATCAAAGGGGCTGGGAATGGTGATGCCGAGTCATAGACAAATACAGCGCAGAAACAAGCCTTTTGGCCCACTGTGTCTGCACCATTTACACTAATCCTACGTTAATTCTATTTATTGTTCTCCCCACATTCTTGTCAACTCTCCCCAGATTCTACCTCCCACCTACACACTTGAGGCAATTTACAGTGGCCAATTAACCTACCAACCCGTGCACCTCTGGGATGTGGAAGGAAACCCACATGGTCACAGGAAAACGGGCAAACTCCAAACAGACAGCACCGGAGATCAGAATTGAACCCTGGTCTCTGGCACTGTGAGGCGGCAGCTCTACTAGCTGCGCCACTGTACCGCTCTAAATCCAGTGGTTGAAATTATTAGACCCCTCATCAGAAGTCGAGACTGAAGTTCTGGAGACTTGAGAGAAAAATCCCACACAACACCCATTAAATTAGGTAATCTACATATATAAAAAAAAGTCTAAAATCATGCAGGCAAATGGGATTAGTGTAGATAGACATTACGGTTGACATGGATGAGGTGAGCTGAAAGGGCCCATTTCTATGCTGTATGATTCTATTAGTAAAGGTAACCATGAAACTACTATATGCTCATTGCCAGGCACGGTAGTGTAGCGGTTAGCATAACGCTGTTACAGCGCCGGCGACCCGGGTTCAATTCTGGCTGCTGTCTGGAAGGAGTTTGTACATTCTCCCCATGTCTGCATGGGTTTCCTCCGGGTGCTCCAGCTTCCACCCACATTCCAAAGATGTACAGGTTAGGAAGTTGTGGGCATGCCATGTTGGCACTGGAAGTGATCCATCTGTTGTTGGAATTCTGATGAGAATAACAACAATTAACAAGGAATTCAGATTGTATCTCGAGTCCACGCCACCATTCAATAAAATCAAGGCTCATCCTGCATCTTGTCTATTCTCCCATCAGATTCCTGGATTCCAGGATTATCCAAGAATCCAAAAATCTGTTGGTTAGCCTAAATGACTGAGTAACAGGAGCCCTCAGCGGCAGAGAATTCCAATGATTTATAACTCCGTGAAGGAAGAAACTTCTACTCGTTTCAGTCCTAGATGGCCACCCTAAGTCTCCCAGGACTTTAACCCTAAGACCTGAAGTCTCCTCTTAGGACACTTCTAAGTCTTCCCATTCCAACCTGAAAATACAATCTCTCTGCAGGAGGGCAGGCACAGTAGTGTAGCAGTTAGCGTAATGCTATTACAGCACCAGCGACCCGGGTTCAATTCTGGCCTCTGTCTGTAAGGAGTTTGTACGTTCTCCCCGTGTCTGCGTGGGTTTCCTCCGGGTGCTCCGGTTTGCTCCCACATTCCAAAGACATGCGGGTTAGGAAGTTGTGGGCATGCTATGTTGGTGCTGGGAGCATGGCGACACTTGCAGGCTGCCCCCAGAACACTCTACGCAAAGATGCGTTTCACTGTGTTTTGATGTAAATGTGACTAATAAAGATATCTTAACAAAATATCAATGTAGTTATCTAAAGTGGAAGGAAATCTGCCATTGGTATTGGTTTATTATTGTCATTTGTACAGAGGTACAGTGAAAAGCTTGTCTTACAAACCGATCGTACAGGTCAATTCATTACACAGTGCAGTTACATTGAGTTAGTACAGAGTGCTTTGATGTAGTACAGGTAAAAAAACAATAACAGGATAAAGTGTCACAGCTACAGAGTGCAGTGCAATAAGGTGCAAGGTCACAACAAGGTAGATTGTGAGGTCATAGTCCACCTCATTGTATAAGGGAACCGTTCAATAGTCTTATCACAGTGGGGTAGAAGCTGTCCTTAAGTCTGGTGGTACCTGCCCTCAGGCTTCTGAATCTTCTACCCGATGGAAGAGAGAAGAGAGAATATCCCGAGTGGGTGGGGTCTTTGATTATGTTGGCTGCTACACCAAGACAACGGGAGGTAAAGACAGAGTCCAAGGAGGGGAGGCTGGTGTCCGTGATGCGCTGGGCTGTGTCCACAACTCTCTGCAGCTTCTTGCGGTCTTGGGCAGAGCAGTTGCCGTGCCAAGCCGCGATGCATCCAGATAGGATGCTTTCTATGGTGCATCTGTAAAAGTTGGTGAGAGTCAAAGGGGACAAACCAAATTTCTTAAGCTTGCTGAGGAACCAGAGGCGCTGGTGAGATTTCTTGGCCGTGGCATCTATGTGATTTGACCAGGACAGGTTGTTGGTGATGTTCACTCCCAGGAACTTGAAGCTGTCAACCCTCTCGACCTCAGCACCATTGATGTAGACAGGTGCATGTACACCGCCCCCTTTCCTGAAGTCAATGACCAGCTCTTTAGTTTTGTTAACATTGAGGGAAAGGTTGTTGTCATGACATCCTTATCCATCAGGTATATGTGACTCCAGACCCATTAATGTGATGACTCTTAACTGTTGTCTGGATAGTCGTACCAAGCCATTCAGTTATACTGAACAATTATAATGTTCACCACAAGGACTACAGCATCCTTGTTCTGTCAAGGGCAATCGGGTGAGCAGTAAACGCTGACCTTGCTAACAATACACGTAATAAGAGCACAAGAAAACCACCAAGGCAATCCTCTGCCTTTGTGTCTGATTGATGCTGCTATTCCGGGGCAAGGGGCTTTGGGAATTGCAAGGCAACATAAAAGGGGCAGCAACCCAGTATCATACATCTCCACCCCTGTTTCATGCAGAATAAATGCTTCTGGGAGCAACTGTAATAAAACATTTCTAAAAACTGCATATTTGGAAATTTGAAATAAAAACAGAAGTCAGAAACACTCAGCAGGTCAGACAGCATCTGTGGAAAGAGAAAACAAGTCAATGTTTCAGTTCTGATGAAGGATCTGCAACCTGATACATTAACTCTGTTTTACTCTCCATAGCTATTATCTGACCTGCTGAGTATTTCAAGCATTTTCTGCTTTTATTTCTGGGGCAAAGCAGACTGGATTGCAGCTTTATATAGGAAGGTGGCAATGTCAAAAGATGGGCATTTAATTTCAGATAACTCAGGAACTAGAAGTTGATCAGGCAGGAAGATGGTGATGATGAAAATAACAGAAGATTCCACAAAAGTATCCACCAGATCCAACCACTGGACATTTATTCTGCTGTCGTTTATGGAATAACATTGGCAGGGACTGCATGTGGAGTGGTATTAGCAGGTGAGGTCTGTACTCTGGGCTGGAGGAAACATTATCATAGGTATCCCATTACCAGAGGCCAAGATTGCACAGGAGTTTGGCTGCAGAAGAGTCAGATGCTGACTTTTTCTGAGGCAGCATGAGCACCACCACCTGCAGGTTCCCCTCCAAGTTACACACCATGCTGACTTGGAAACATATGGCTAGACTTGCATCATTTCTGGGTCTAAACCTGGAACTCTCTCCCCAACAGCACTGTGGAGGTACCTTCACTAGGACTACAGTGATTCAAGACGGCTCACCACTACCTTCTCACTTGGGGTACAAGTTCATAATTCCCTGAAAATGGCGACACAGGTGGATAGGGTAGCAAACCGAGGCATTTAGCATGCTTGCCTTCATTGGCCAAAGCATTGAGAATAAGTGTTGAGTTGTCATATTGCAGCGATACATAACATTTTGGTTTGCTCTCACTGGAGGGTAGGAGGTTTAGGGGTGACCTTATAAATGTTAATAAGATTATGAGGGACATAGGGTAGATAGTCAGAGTCTTTATTCCAGAGCAGGGAGTCTAGAACAGGAGGGCATAGATTTAAGGTGAGAAGGGAGAAATTTGAAGGAGATCTGAGGGGCAAGTTTTTCACACAGAGGATGGTGGTTATATGGAACGAGCTGCCAGAGGAAGTGGTAGAGGCAGATACAATTACAATATTTCAAAGGCATTTGGACGGGTACTTGGATAAGAAAGGAGTAGAGGGATATAGGCCTAATGCAGGCAAATGGAATTAGTATAGACATGCATCGCAGATGGCATGGACGAGTTGGGCCGAAGGGCTCATTCTATGCTGTACAGCACTGTAACTCTCTGACTTGGGGCAATTGGGGATGGGGGCAAATGCTGATCTGGGCAACAATGTCCTGATGCTGAAAAATGAATAAAGAATAATATTCCTGGCCCCTTCCTGCACTAGTGGCCATTGCATAAGCTGAGGCCGGCCATCCACTTACCCTGGACTCTTGGCGAGGTATTACAATCCACAGCTGGGCCTTGTAAAGGCAGCTGCCTGAGGCCATCCTTCAGAGTTTCTGCAGACTCCAGCACCGAAAGTCAGCAGCTCCATCAGCCCTGGTATATCTGGAGACCCAGTTACTGCATCCAGTGAAGATATGCTGACCATTGTACAACTGTTTTTGTTCTTATACTGGGAGTATCTATCTCTGCCCTGCTTGTCAGGCAGGGTTGCAATATGTCAGAAAACACAGCAAATGAAATATCAATGTTAAACATTCACACACTCCATACAAAAGGAATTCCATTCCTTCAACACTGACCTCACCTTTTATTCCACTACCTTTGCCAATCCTCACTTTGTGTTCTCCAGGCTACACCTGCAACAAAGGCAGTGGATGGAGTCGATGCCTGCAACTAATGTGATCAGCTTATTCCATAATGTTGGGCGAACTCAGTTCAGTATTCCTGTATTTGTGTCAGTCAGTGTTTTTTTTCTTAGGAGGAGGATGTTGAGTGGGAATAGGAAGGAGTTCTGTGTCAGCCAGTTGGAAGCCATCAGTCAGCTTTTTGCTTTCTTCTCAATGCTGAGGTATGAATACTGATTAAATGTCACAACTGGTTTACAGGTTTACTTGAATGCATGCTAATGTTTTGAGGGAAATGTATTAGGTTTTTCCTCTTTGATTAAAGTTTGAAAATCTGCTGCTATTAATTGAACTTCATCGCACTGAAGGGCTGAGTAATTTCTCCAAGTTTACCTTTGATCAGCGCTGAATAATTGAAGAAATATTGAAGAACAAGTGAAATAAAAGAAATGAGAAAGGATGTTTAAGAGAGCAGAAATGTCTTGTGGAAACCTTTCTGTTCAAAACTGTGCAATAATGCCTTTGATTACCTGATGGAAAATATCTTCAATATCCCAGATTTCGTGGAGAAAGACCTTTTCTACACCCAGTGTGTTCTAAGCTGTGCCTTTGGCCCTGTGTCTGTTCCAATGGAGTGGGGTGAAGTGACAGGGTGGGATGGGGTGGAGGGGCATTATCTGGTCTGGTGGTTTTGAGTGGGGTGGGGTGAGGTGGGGAGGCCGGGAGTTAAAGTGGCACGGTGGATTGAGAGGAGGTGTGGTCTGGGATGGAAAGGGGTGGTGCATTGCAGAGTGAGGTGGGGTGGAATGGAATGGTGAGATTGGCTGGGGAGATGTATGGTAGGGTGGTGAAACTAGAGTGAGGAGGAGTGAGATGGGTGGGGTAAGATCTGGCAATGTGGCATGAGTTGAGATGGGGGGGGAGCAACCTGGGGTGAGGTTGGTGGGCATTGAGTGAGGTGGTATCAGTTGAGATAGCGTGTGGCAGGGTGTGGTGGAATGGGGTAGGGTAGGGTGGTTTGAGGTGGGTTTGGGTGAGGTGAAGAGGGGAGGTGGGGTAAGATGAGTTGGTGAAGCGATGGTTGGTGCAGGTGAGGTGGTGCATGTAGGGTTAGTGATTTGGTGGGGTATAGGGTAGAGTGCAGTAACGAGGCGAGGGGTGGAGGGGATGAGATGAGGCGGGGTGTTGAGGTGTGGGTGTGCTGGGTCAGCGAGATGAAAAGTGATGCTTGTGAAATCAAAGGTAGCTTTCTGAAGATAATCTTTGCAGTTTTTGTCTTTCTGCACCTCCCCTTGAATTCCCTTTGCTGCTTCTAGCAGTAGGTAACGATTGAATAGATTTGTTCCGGAATCTTTTTCTAACACAACAGGATACTTTTTTCTTTATCCTTTCCTTCTAGTTGTTCCTTTTTGGAACCCTTTAACTACGCATCTCAGAGAGAAAGCCTTCCACCTTGCCCTCTCTCTGGTCTTATGCGCCCGTGTAAAACATCCCTGCACAGTCCTGTACTACAACGTGCTCCAGTGCAAATGCGTTGGCCAACTCTGAGTCTGCCAAGCCCTGGGTCTTTCGGCACGTATTCTGTTGCCGGCCAGGTGCTGAGGAAGTTAATGCCTTGTATATCACATTACAAGAAATGAAGAACAAAGTTTCTCTTACAAGAGATTGACCGATGTATTAGATTTCTAAGAATGGCCACTGCTTGATGCACTGTATTGTATTTATTCATTGCTTACCTTCCACGTCTGAACTTTTATTTCTGCCAAACCGGTTTCTTTTCCATTTACGTCTGTTCAGACCACCCAGACTGTGATGCACTGGGCCTTCCTTTAACAGTGATGATTTGTTTAGGTCCTTGGAGCCTCTTTGAAGATGCAGGTAGTGTTATAACAAAGGGGCAGGGAATTACAGCACAGGCTCTGTGGGTTAGTGACAAATAAAGACTCTGGAAATTAAGAAGAGACTTGGAAGATAAAAAAGGAGCAGAGCATTTAGATATGGTGCAAAAGAAACTCGGCAAAATGGAAAGATATTCAATGGGTAAGTTCGTCGATTGTAATGCTGTTATTGTAGCCATTAATTTTACATAAAATTTGCTCCAGGTTTTTTTCAGAAGTCTGTCTGATTTCTGAGCCAAGGTTATGCAGAAAGTTAAATAACATAGCTTATGCATATAACAGTCTGCCCACAGTGATAAAATCCCACCCAAAGAGTAGTGCAGGAAACTGGTGGGGGTGGAGTAGGGATGTTGCTTAGTAGGAATGGAGCTTCCCAGGTGCAAGTGAGCTGGACCCCTTCACAGAACAACGGTGCATGACTTGGAGCACGATCTACGGGCAGACTAACAGCCATTTGTTTTAATAGGGTTGATTTCTCTTATAAATAGAACCAGGCAGGCCAGGTCCTTTTTATTTTGCCTTTTCCAGACTTTGTCTTGCTCCAGTTACAGTCCAAGCGCATGATTTGCTTGAGGTAAGAAATTATTTTGAAGGGATTTGTAAGGAGTAGGTTTGGGAAAGGAAACACCACAGTCCTCTTCTTTTGGGAACAGGCTGTGAATCAGGAGGATCGAGCAGAGAGACGGGTTCCACTCTCTGTAAGCCAGGAGAAGGTTAAATACAGTGACTACTCAAGAATACTGCATGTAATCATATTTGGGTATTTTAATACTGCTATATTATGTCAAATAATAGTGAAATAATGACAAAGATGCATATTGTACAAGTGAATATGAATGAAAGAACATGACTGTTCAACATTGAGTAATAGTTTTGAATTGTTTTATAATAATGCAAACTGTCCATTTACCATGTTCAAGCAAGCAAATTGAATATAAAGATTGGGGCTGAGTAACGAGTACTGCCATTCGTAAAGGAGAAATTTCCTCCATATTTTAGTGATAAACCTTTAGCATTTGGAGGGGCCTTACACGACAGCTTTAACCACAAACTCATGGAGAATTTTAATCTTTCACCGCTGCTCTTGTTAGAAATTTAAATGTTTAAATAATTAATGAAAACAGTATTTCTTCATTTTAATTTATTCAGAATCGGCTTTGTGTGCCTTAAAAGTGTCACGGCAATTTATTTTCTGACTTAACTCTTAGTGGTTCAGGCTTAATACAATTTTCCCTTGAAACACCATAGCTTCAGACATTTGTTGTATAAAGTAACGCTAGTGAGGAAACTGTGCAGTAATACTTAGTGGAGGAATTCACAGGATGTCTCTGCTTGTGATTTACCCATTTACCAGTCAATCCTTTTATCTTCAACATGACACAGTTCATGCTATTGCAGGAATTCAGAGAACTTAGGAATGTTTCCATCTACTTTGGTGATATTTACTGCAGTGCTTTCATTGTGAGATCCATCTGTGTTTTCTTTTAGATGAATTTCTGATGAACATAGGAATATAAGGAATAGGAGCAGGAGCAACCATAACACACAAGCCTGTTTAGCCATTCAGCAAGGTCATACTAAACATTGGCCTCAACTCCACTTTCTCGCCTGATCCCTGTAACCCCTGCTCCCTTTGTATCCCAGAAATCTATCTACCTCAGCCTTGAATGTATTCAGCAATTAGCTTCAATGGTATTCAGAGATATACAATTCCAAAAACGTTCACTCAAGTCTAGATCCTGAGAGGGTTTGACAAGGTAGATAAAGTCATAGAGTTATACAGCATGGAAACAGGCCCTTCGGCCCAACCAGTCTGTGCTGACCAAGATGCCCATCTAAGCTAGGACCTTTAGAGGCTGTTTCCACTGCGGAACCAGGAGGGTATTGCCTCTGAAGAAATTCTTCCTCACCTTACCCTTAAATAGAACTCTGCTATTTAAGGGTAGGGTGAGGAAGAATTTCTTCTCTGAGGTATGTGGCTTCCTACATCCATCAAGGCCCTGACACACCACAAAGCCAAGCCATGTTGCATCAGACTGGCTTCTACATTTCATATCAGCACATCCACAAAAGGCAGTGGTGAGCACCGGCAGATCACTGCTTTCAATGTGTACTGGTGTACTCTGCTCACTTTCGGCTTTCTTACCTCAGAAAGAAAGCCAATTCTGTGCAAAGAGTATGCAAGAGGTTTACTGAGATTCATTGATTAAACAGTGATATCCTGAAACATATCAACATTACAAAAGAGCAGGTGTTGGTGGTGTTGAAGCACATAAGAATGGATAAATACCCTGGGCCTAACCAGGTGAATCCTAAGAAATTGTAGGAAGCAAGGGAAGAAATTTCTAGGGTCCAGGGAGAGATTTTTGTATCTTTGCTAGTCATGGGTGAGGTACTGGAAGGCTGGAGGATGACTAATGTACCTTTTAGTTAAAAAGGGCTGCAAGGACAAGCCTTACAACAGTAGTGGGAAAGTTACTGAAAGTACACACAGAAAATGCTGGAGGAACTCAGCAAGTCAGGCAGCATCTATGGATGGAAATGAACAGTCAATGTTTCAGGTCGAGACCCTTTTCCTCCATAGATGCTGCCTGACCTGCTGAGTTTCTCCAGCATTTTGTGTGTGTTGCTCCAGATTCCAGCATCTGCAGAATCTTTTGTGTCTCTAAGTGACTGGAAGAAATTCTGAGAGAGAGAATTTATTTGCATTTGGGAAGGCAAGGACTGATTAGGGATAGTCAGCTTAGCTTTGTGCATGGGAAATCGTGTTTCACGAATCTGACTGAGTTTTTTGAAGTGGTAACCAAGTAAACTGGTCCAGAAAGTTAGAATGTATGGGATCCAGGGAGAGCTATCCGATTGGATACAAAAGTGGCTTGGTTATAGGAGTCAGAGGATGGTAGTGTAGGGTTGATTTTTGGATTGGAGGCCTGTGACCAGTGGCATGCTGCATTGGTTAGTGCTGGGTCCCTTGTTGTTTGTCATGCATATCAATGACTTGGATGAGAATGTAGGTGGCATGATCAGTAAGTTTGCAGATGACACCAAAATTGGTGGCATAGTGGACAATGAGGCAAGTTGTATCAGGTTACAACAAGATCTGGATCAACTGGAAAACTGGGCAAAGGAATGGCAGATGGAATTTAGCTCAGACAACTGCGAAATGATGCATTTTGGGAAGATAAGCCAGGGCAGGACATACACAGTGAATAGCAAGGCCTCGGGGAGTGTTGTGGATCAGAGAGAGTAATACAGTACAGTATTAGGTCCTTTAGGCTAACTCATCCATGCTGACCAAGATGCGCATCTAAGCTAGTCCCATTTGCCTGCATTTGGCCCACATTCCTCCAAGTCATTCCTATCCCTGTATCTGTCCATGTGTCTTTTAAATGTTATTGTACTTGCCTCCTGCCTTAACCACTTCCCGTGGCAGCTCGTTCCATATACGCACCACCCTCTGCATGAAGAAGTTGTCCCTCAGGTCCCTTTTAAATCTTCCCCTCTCACCTTAAACCTATGCCCTTTAGTATTTTATTCCTTTTCCCTGGGGGGAAAAGTCTGTGTGCATTCACCCTATCTATGCCCCTCATGATTTACTACACCACTATAAGGCCACCCCTCCTGCGCTCCAAGGAATAAAGTCCAAGACTGCCCAACCTCTCCCTATAACTCAGGCCCTCAAGTCCTGACGACATTCTCATCAATTTTCTTTGCACTCTTTCCAGCTTAATGACATCTTTTCTATAACAATGTAACCAAAACTGTGCACAATACTCCAGGTACAGCCTCGCCAGTGTACTGTGCAACTGCAACATAACATCCCAACTCCTGTACTCAGTGCCCTGGCTGATGAGCTGGCAGTACAATGCATCATTCCTTGAAAATGGCAACACAAGTAGACAGCATGGTGAAGAAGGTGTACGGTGTGCTTGCCTTCATCAGCGTTGAGTACAAGAGTTGGGACTTCGTGTTTCAGTTGTACAAGACATTAGTTAGAACTCATTAGGAGTATCATGTGCAGGTCTGGTCACCGCGCTATGGTAAGATTAAGCTAGAGGGTGAAGAAAAGATTGACAAGGATGTTGCCTGGACTGGAGGGAGAGACTGGATAGGCTGTGGAAACAAAGGACTGCAGATGCTGGTATCTAGATGAAAAAACAACAAGACGCTGGAGAAACTCAGCAGGTCAGAAAAGCTTTTCTCCACAGATGCTGCCTGACCTGCAGAGTTCCTCCAGTATCTTGTTGTTTTTTCATCTGAATAGGCTGGGACTGTTTTCCCTGGAGTGAAAGAGGCTGAGGGGTGACCTTATAGAAGTTCATAAAAATTATGAGGAGCATAGATATGGTAGATAATGGCAGTCTTTTTCCCAGGCAGAGGATTCTAAAACTAGAGGGCTTTAGATTAAGGTGAGAGGAGAAAGATTTAAAGGGGACATGAGAGGTAAGTTTTTCACAGAGAGAGTTGTGGGTATACAGAACGAGCTGCCAAAGCTGGTGGTAGAGGTGGGTACAATTACAATGTTTGGAAAAAACATTTGGACAGGTACATGGATAAGAAAGGTTTAGAAGGGTATGGGCCAAACACAGACAAATGGTATAAGCTTAGACTGGCATCTTGGTTGGCATGGATGAGTTGGGCCAGAGGGCCTGGTTCTGTGCTATATCACTGTATCTCAGTCGTTACACTCTTGCCTCTGAATCAGATGGTCATAAGATTAGGTTTCACTCCAGAAAATTTAGCAAACAGTTTGTGTTGGCATCAATGCAACGCTGAGAGGGTGCTGCACAAGTAATGATGTTACCTTTCAGATGAGTGTAAAAGACATCATGATGCTATTTAAAGAAGGATGTAAAAGTTCCCCCAGTTGCCCAGCCAACATTACCTCAGAGCCAACACTTAAATCTATGCCCTCTGGTTATAGATACCTCTGCTATGGGGGAAAGTTTACTACTGTGTATCCTGTCTATGCTCCTCAAGATGTTGTGTACCTCAATCATGTCCTTCTTCAGCCTTCTCTGCTTCATGGAAAACAAACCCAGCCTATCCCATCTCTCCTCATAATGCAGACAACCCATCCCAGGCAACAACTTGAAGAATCTGCTCTGCACCTTCTCTGGAAATATCAAGTCTTTTCCATACTGTGATGATCAAAATTTCATGCAGTAAATCGTGTGCGGCCTCGCTAATATTTTATAAGGCTGTACCATTACTTCCTGTGCTTATAAAGACTACATCCTGTATGCCTTCTGTACTACACTATCTACATGTGCTGCCACCTACTGGGACCTTTGGACTAGTACACCTAGCTCCCTCTGATCTTTTACTCCCTAGGGCCCTTATTTGATCTCCCAAAATGCATTTATCAAAATTAAATTGTGTCTGCCATTACACTGCCCAACTTACCAGCCCATCAATATCTTTATGTAGCCTGAGATAATTCTCCTCACTATCCATAACATTACCAACTTTTGTGTCATTAGCAATCTCCTACATTAACATCCAAGTCGTTTATGCATGTAGCAAACAGTATGGGTCCCAGTACCAATGCCTGTGTTAAGTCACTGGTCACACTTCCAAACATGAAAGCAAACCTGCACTATCACCCTGTGTCTCCTATTTGGATCCAATTTGCCTCCGAGCCCATGGACTCTAACCTTTTGGACCTCGTCACACAACACCTTCAGTGTTGCTGGAGATCATTCTGTTCAGCTGATCCCCATTTCTATGCAGATTAATACCTCTGACCTTGTAACAGATATCTGTCCCAACTGAGATGCCTTAGCGGAGAAAGACCACTGTCTATTATTTAGAAACAAGAAATTCTGCAGATGCTGGAATAATACACAAAATGCTGAAGGAACTCAGCAGGTCAGGCAGCATCTATGGAGGGAAATTAACAGTTGACATTTTGGGCCGAGACCCTTCATCGGGACTGGAAAGGAAGAGGGCAGAAGCCAGAATCAGAAGGTGGGGGGAAGGAGAGGATCACACGCAGGCAGGTCCAGGTGAGGGGGAAGGTAAGTGGGTGGGGGAGGGGGGGAAGATGTAATAAGCTGAGAGGTAGGTAGATGAGAGAGGGCTGAAGAAGGAGGAATACAGTAGGGGAGGGCAGTGGACCATGGAATAAAGCATGGAGGAGAGGAGATGGGCGGGTCATCAAGGCGGGCGAAGAGAGCCACAGGAATAAGGGAAGACAAAGGAGTGTTTGGGTGGGGGGGGGGGAGGTAGAGAAAAAGAAGGGGTGTGGTTACTGGAAGTTAGAGAAATCAATGTTGAGGCCATCAGGTTGGAGACTCCCAAGGCAGAATATGAGGTGGTGCTCCTCCAACCTGTATTTGGCCTCAACATGGCAGTAGAGGAGGCCATGGATAGACACGTCAGTATGGGAATGGGATGTGGAATTGAAGTGGGTGGCCACCGAGAGGTCCTGGCTGTTGTGGCGGATGGAGCAAAGGTGTTCGATGAAGCAGTTACTAAATCTGCATCAGGTCTCACCGATGTACAGGAGGGCACACTGGGAGCACCAGGTGCAATAAATGACACCCTCAGACTCTCAGGTGAAGCCTATTATTTACACCTTTTGAGTTCTTTTAGGTTCTCTGAATGGACTGACATGAAGGGAAATCTCTTTTGTTATAAGTGAGCACTATGTGCACCCCAGAACTCAAGAAACCCCATCTCAGAGTACTCTCTTGTTGATCAATGGCTTTTATTCACCACTTTCTAAAATTGTGTGCCAGATCTCCCAGATTTGACTCTACCTTTTACAGCTAACCTGCTGTCACTCCCCCCTCAGAAAAGTGAGGTTTTTTGTGTTATTTTCTTCCGTCAAGATGGTGAACATTAAAATTATTGTGGAATCTTGCTGCTCAACCTCTGGCATATCAGAACATCAAAAAACTAGGAGCAGGAATGGGCCACTCAATCCCTCAAGTCTGTCCAACCACAATATGATTATGGCTGATTTGTCCCAGGCCTCAACACCAGTCCGCTATAGTCCTTAATTCCCTGCTCTTTCAAAAATATATCTATTTGGCCTTTAAATACTCCCAATGATTTAGCCTCCACAAACGCTCTGTGGTAGGGAATTCCAGAGCTTCACCACCCTCCTAAGAAATGGAATGTAGGCCTTCATAGCAAGAGGTTTTGAGCATAGGAGCAAGGACATCTTGCTACGATTATACAAAGCCCTGGAGTACTGTGTGCAGCTTTGGCCTTGCCTAAGAAGGGATATACTTGCCGTAGAATGAGTTCACTAGACTGATTCCTGGGATGGCGAGACTGCCGTATGGGGAGAGATTGGATTGACTGGGCCAGTTTTTGGAAGGATGAAAGGGGATCTTATTGAAATGTACAAAATTCTGACTGGCCTTGCCTGACTTTATCTTGGATTACAGGGTGTAAACATGTTAAATTCACTACCATAGAGGGCTCTGGCTGCCGAGTTACTGAATATAATTAAGGAGGAAATGTATCAATTTCTAAGGGCAACAGGCGTCAAGGGTTATGGGGAGAGATCAGAAATTTGGTATTGAGATAAATAATCAGACATGATGGTATTGAGTGGTAGAGCAGCTCAAAGGACTAAATGGCCTACTCCTGCTTTTATTTCTTATTCCTTCTGTCCTTACATCCTTTGTGAGAAGGGAGAAAAGTTCCTATGCATTGTACACCAAGGTTATTTACTTTTTAATAAAGTCTGGCATCAGATTGTCTATGCTTCACTTTGTCAATGAAGCATTGTTACAACCTGGAATGACTGTCTTGCTGTTCAAATGATTTGAAATAACCACTGCTTGCAGTGAACCCATCAAGTCCATTAGGGCTATGAATTTTAATGTGACCACTTAAATTTACGTTCAGCGTTTGCATTTATGCAGCTCTTACATCTATTTTCAGTTCAAGTTAATCTTTCTTTGGGTAGGGGAATATTATGCAATGCTTTCTCTTAATTAAACCTTAATGCAAGCTAAAAAAAAGTTGTTTAAGGTAGAAGAAATGCAGCTTCGGCACAATTCACTTCCTATGTAATGAGACAGTGATTCCTGTAGGCTTTGTTAATTTGGTGTATTATTCATAAAATCAGTTATTCCCAGAATGATTATGCAAATCATCAATGAGAAATTGACAAGGGTTTTTTAATGGGAATTCCAATTTCTCAAGTGTGAACCACACTCTTCATCTATGTTACAGGTTAAACAGTGGTCCTCCATTACCCTGTTCATCAAGACCCAACTCGGGTAAAGATGTCACCTACTGGAAAAGAAGGGGACAAGACTTCAGTGTCTTACTTGATTATACAACCCGAGGAGACTCAGAAGGAACTAACATGAGGAAAACTCAAAGCATTCCAAAAACTGAACAACTAGGAAGAGGATCACAAGATCAATTGCTGAAGAGCAAGCAGCGGGTGACAGAAGCAAGTAGACCAGATCAGCAAAAGAGTTGGATAGCAGAAGGTCAGAGTATGGTGGAGAGAGAGGTGCGCGAAGACAAGTGGAGAACTCCGATGGATCGTAAGTGTCAAAGCTTGGGAACCGAGGAATGGAAATCATCTTTAGGAAGACAGTTGTCTGACAGTGATGGAAATAAGTTGAGACAAAACATATTACCCAAGATGGTTAGTGATGAAGTATTTAGAAAAGAAGGAATGGAATATGTAAAAAAAGGAAAGTCTCAGTCATTGCCTCGGGTCATACCAGACAGCAATGGCAAGGAATTTCAGACAGGACTACATTATGTAACAACATCTGGCTTTAATAGAAACAGACTGGAAAATCAGTGTTTGAAAGATCATCATGCATTGCAAAACAGCAGTTCTTATTGTAATGCTAAAACAAGTTCAAAATGGAGAGAAAATGTCAGGCAGAACACTCAGTTTACCCAGCTGCCCAAAGCTAAGTTCAATAGACCACTCAAACCTCCCTCCTATGAACTGTATCAGCAAATTAGGAGAAGTTCAGAAATGTTACCCAGTCTCCAGGTGCATGGAGAAAACGAAGGACAAGACCCTTACTTTGCCAAGGACAGTGAAGCAGGTGCTGACAATAATAGTTGTCCCCAAGCTCTTGCTAGTGGCAACTTGGAGCCTCCTGTCTATGTGCCTCCCCCATCCTATAAAGCACCACCTCAGCAAAAACTTGGTCAGATATATTTTGATAAAGTGCCTAGTTGTAACAACAATACAGGTCAACTCTCTCAATCCACAAAGACTCGTATAGATCAGGCTCACTGGTGCTTAGAAAATGAGGAGAGTAATCAAGCTCACGAAAGACTAGCTTTTGATGATAATGATGCAAAGCAACGTTTACTACAAGCCAAAAATATGAATGATGAAACAGGTAACTGTGTTCCTCACACTCGGGTTAGCCATAGTGCTTCACATAACGGATATGCAGATGACCAAAAGGCGTTTGTCAAGTACATACCATTTAACGATCCTCGGATTAGGCATATTACGATAGTGCAATCTGAAAAGCAATTTGAAGAAGTAGATTATAAGCAAGAACAATGGAATGCAACAGAGCAAGTTACAGATGGAAATAAGATATTTGGATCATCACACCATCGTAGTGCCTTCTCTGTTCCATCAGGGTCACATTACTCTACTCAGGCAGGCCTGAGGCCGATAGCTGATCCTACAACTGGTAACAAATGGTTGGTGGCATCCAAGCCAGAGAGTGAGAACAGCACAAAGTCAGACCATTGTCATAAACCATATGTAGGCAACCAGTGTGAATCCTCATTAAGGCATGATTCAAGGATTCTTTCAACCATAAACCATCCAGCAGGCTTTCCACAATCAAGTGCCAATGCTAAAGGAAAACTGCATGCAAACCAAGGCACTACTGAAACAGTGACCCAGGTAAAGAAATGGGAGCCAGATTCCCAGTTTTTTGAAGTGCAAGGAAAGAAACAGCCAAAAAGAAGAATGACAGAAACAATATTTTGTCTCATTTCTGTTCCACTCAAAACCTCTGAAGAAGGGTCCAATGAAGATGTACTTAATAGCAACGTGAGAAATGGAAATGTTGAAAAGATCATGAGTGATAGCACTGGAAATTTAACTGAGCAAAGTTTTTTAAGCATGTCCTCTTCTGACTTGGAGTTACAAGCATTGACAGGAAACATGATGTCAGAAAATGGATTGAAGAAACTGGAGCACTGGAATGAAGTGAGCAATAAATGCACAGTTGGCTATAACTTTAACCAGCACAGAGAGCTAAGAGCCTCTGGCTCTTGGCCAGGTGACCAGTACAAAGATCAAGAAACACAAACAAGTTTCAATAAAGGCCCTCGCACTACTCAATCATTCACCAGTGCCATAAAAAAAGTTGCAAAGGGCAACCAGAGTCAAAGGCAGAACCACTCAGAATCTGAAACTCCTGTACTAAAGCAAGGGGATCAAATAAGTGCAGAAGCTACTGTCATCGGTAACCAGAAACAGAAGCTGAGTAACCATCCAATAACTGGTCAGACAAGTTTGCATCCATCCAGCAACAGTGCTTTCTCAAGAACAGCACCTACACAATATCAGGTAATTAAATCTCACAAACACCAGCTGGAAGGAGCTTCAAAAAGCCCCCATGAGAAAGGCAGAGATGCAAGTGCAGAAGAGCAGGTGGAAGAGAGCAGAGCATGTCCACAGACTTCATTCAACAACGGCAAAGAATCTGTAGGCTTTGGTCAGTTTCTCCTGAAGCCTGTAAACCGCCGTCCTTGGGATGCAATTAGTGAGCTGGAAAACTTCAACAAAGAGATTCAGGAACACGAGGATTGTAACAATCAGACACTGGAAATGGAAAGTGAAGACAGTGAGCTTTCTGCACCCCAGTCGATAAGTTCAGACATAGCCTTTCCAAACACTCGTATGCCTTCCTGTCACAAATCTGAGCTGTTTGTGCCTGAAAAACCATTGGCCAATATGAATGCACCCAAAGAAAACCTGGACAGTGGAATTAACAAACACTGTCCAGATTATACCAATATTACCCTTGAGGTACAGAAATCATTTAGAATAGCTGCTGACAATGACAAGCTCAGCAGCCAGTTCAGCAATCCACTTCATAAACCTATCAGCAAAAGAACAACAAATACTAAAAGCAGCACAACTTTAAATGTATTCTCAGCAAAAAATGCACAGTTCACTAAATTAAACAATGAAAAGAATGCAGAGGACACTAATAGCAAAAGCCAATGTATAAGCATCAATGGAGTTAGTAAACCTATGTATCAACTAAGTGAAAGAAAGGCAGGAGAGATAATTGATGACAACTCATTAGTCAGAGATAAGGCAGCAGGTAAAATAAATGTCCCAGCTCCAGAAACTGAATGTAATGGCATTATTAGAAAAATGTTCTCTCAATTTGACAGTGATCAGATTTATTCAGAAACTGACCTAAGCTCTTTAAGTTCTTGTAAAAGCACAAAACCAATTACTGATAACCTGAATGACCTCTTTGAACAGAAAACAGTGAAAGGAATTTCTAAAACTGAATCATTTGAAGAAAGAGCTGCCAGGATTTTAGGTATTGACGTGGCAGTGGAAGCCTTGATTTCTCCAACAAAGAAAGCTCAGCATCAGGATGTAGGAGAAAATGAGGCAAAGCCTTCCTCTGAAGAGGAGCTGGTCCATCATGTGACAAACAGTAAATGCTCTTCAGGAGAAGTACTGGGGCATGGCATGGGTAAAGGCTTGGAAATTGACAAACAATTGGAATGGAAAGACAGCCCAGTTTATGGAACATGGTTACCAAATGGAAATAATGTGCTCCAGAATAAATTATCAAAACAGGTTACTGAAAGTAACAAAGAATTGCAGTTGGAAAAAAGGGCCATCATCAATGAAATTTTTCACGAACCTTTCAAGGAGTTTTATAATTGGGCTGACAAAAATTGCTGCTTTGGCATCGAAAGCAAAAACGCCTCTCTCGTGGGCCCAGAGAGGAAAGGGCGAAACACTTCAGGAATGATCGAAGCTTTGCAAGGTAAGCTTGCAACACCTCCGGGCCGCACAGCTCTGGATCGCTTGGCCCGAATGAAAGAAGTTGACTCAGTTTCCCGTATCAGGCGTCTCAGCATAAAAAGTGCAGATTCTGGTGATGAGCTTGATGAGGATAAATGTTGCACAGAGCAAGGAGATAAAAAAGGGCCTTATACGTCAGTTCGAAAGGAAGACACGCATGCAACAAAGAAAAGAATTATATCGCCAGAACAGGATTTGGAATCTTTTGTGTCTTCAATCACAGCTAAAACTGAGAACAAAGATGCTGGAGGTATGTTGTTATGAAGATTTTATAGTTCAATGTCTTGAATGAAGTCATTGCATAATGTCCATCTTAAAATGATAAACGTAGCCACGTTTTTGCTTCCAGCATAGTAGTTCAAGATGTAAACAGTTGGGTAAGAAGTTAAACCAGCTGGTATCCCCACTAGTTCCCTTTGAGTTGCAAAATGGCAACAGTGACCTGAAGTGCCAGAGGCCACCTTGGTCAATGTCACTACAAACAACTGCCAGAAATATGCAGTACAAGTCTAACAAAGTACCTCAAACACCCAGCTAACACAATCCCTTCAAATGACAGTCATTCAGATACGGGAAGGCCCCTCAACAGTGCCATTTAGAGGAGCTGTCAACTACTTACAGTTTAGTTGCTGGTTGATGTCTTCTAGGTTGCTGAAACAAATCAACATGTTTTGTGCTAGTTAAATTGTAACAAGATTTCGGTCTACAGGGAGTGGCAGTGTGGCAGAAACTGAAGCAGCTTCTCCTGAGTTCAAGGCTTCATCAGAATTTTCACATTCACACACAAGGAAAAACAAATTGTACTTCCTTTGGGAATATATTACTTAGGAGAATGAACAGAGGCCGTGCATGGCACAACATTGCAGGAAGAGGGAGTAGGGGTAGGGGAAGGACTCCCACTGGCCTTGGGCACTACTAAGGTTTGCAGCAATGAGCCCACAGCTAAACAGTTGGATAGAGCACTGCTGCTGGGGCCACTAGCACACCCATAAGGATGCATTGGAATTTCAAGGTCACTGCATTGATATAAACCTTTAAAGTACTAAATATACCCATGTGATTCACAGGAGCGTAAGCAAATAAAATTTGACACAAGCCACATAAGGCAATACGAGGGATGAAAAAGGCAGGTCTTAAGGAAATTTTAAAGGGGGAAAGAGAAGATGAGAGACAAAGGTGTAGAGAATTTCAGCAGTTCAAACTGGCAAAAGCATGGTTGGGCATTCTCATGGAGCTGGAATTGAAGGAGTGCAGAGATCTCAGAGCATTGTAGGGGCACAGAGATTGGAAAGGGTGAGGTGTTGGCAGCAAGGATAGGAATTTTAAAATCAAGGCATTGGTTAATGTAGATCACAGGCGTCTTTTAAGCTGCGAGAGGTTGTGGAATGGGGGGGAAATGAAATGTGAAAAGAAAGATCAAGTGCAAGGGCATTCCAACTTCAATAGATTGAATCCCTCACTGGTCACAGCCTCAGCAATGATACTTCTGAGAAAGGAGGGAGAGCACATGGGCAGCATCTCCCCTCCAGCTCACTCCATTGTGCAGCACCTGCACCAGCAAGAGAGAGGAATCGGTGTCAAAGTGTTGTGCAATATGTTTAGTTGATGTGGCTGACATGGTTGAATAGCTGATGGTGTGTACAGATTATGAGTGTGAGGCTGTGTGTGTACAGTGAAGTATCTGGGCATGTCTTTGTTTACAGAGGCTGTCAGTAGTAGAGTGATGTGGGTTGGTGATACCTTGGGAAATTGTGGCATTTCACTGTCTGACCTTTTCACTATCTGAATTATAGAATTGTTCAGCACAGAAACAGCCTACCTCATCCATGCTGAGACTAATCACATTGCCATCATTGTGTCCGTATCCCTTTCTTATCCAAGTACCTATCCAAATACCTCTTAAAAGTTGTAATCGTCTCTGTCCCCATCACCTCCCCTGGCAGCTCGTTCCAGATATTCACCACTCTCTTTGTGGAACAACTTATCTCTTAGATGTGTTTAAATAATTTATTAATCATCTGCTCCTGCAGTCTTTTCACCTGTGTCTGGTTAGCTTCCCGGACCTCTGCAGATCGTGAACATTTCTCATTTCCAACTTCTTGACCAAGACCTTAAGTGCACAGTTGGAAAGCCTGTTATTTTTTAAGATATTAAGATATTATTTATTAGTCACATGTACATTGAAACACACAGTGAAATGTGTCTTTTTGTATTACTGAGGATGTGCTGGGGGCAGCCCACAAGTGTCACTACTCTTCCGGCACCAACATAGTATGCCCACAGCTCCTAACCTCTATGTCTTTGGAATATGGGAGGAAACCGGAGCACCCGAAGGAAACCCATGCAGACACGGAGAACATACAAACTCCTAACAGACAGCGGCAGGAATTGAACCCAGGTCGCTGGCGCTATAACGGCGTTACACTAACTGCTACACTACTGTGTTGCCATAATTCATTAATTTCCAGGATGCAGGTATTAGTGATAATCCCTGCATTCATTCTCTATCCCTAATTGTCCCTCGCCTGAAGAGGCAGCTCAGAATCAACCACATTGGTGGATAACGTCCAGGCCAGTGCATGCAAGAACAGAATTCTTACCCGCATGAGACACGAGCACCATGAGTGAGGCCAGCATTAATGAAACATCCAGATCCATTTAATAACTTGAATTTAAATCGAAGCATTCCCAGCCCACAAAATTAACCATTACACTACCATTTCCCAGCTTGCCCATACTCTCCATGATTAGATATTCCTCCACTTTTCCCAAATAAAATTCTCATCCCACAGGATACGCTGTGTCTGTACCAATTGTGACACCATCTTTTCGGGAGGCACAGTCTACAGTCAGGAGGCGGTGCTAGCAAGTATGCATGTTGTGCTCTGTTGACACATGCAGCCAGTCAACATCATGGTTTGCATTGGCTGTATGCAGAAATCACATAGCATGCACATTCATTGAATATCCATTGCTGCCACAATCACATCAAACAGGAATTAATCAGGTATCACTCTTCTCATATTTTTTTCTTTTTCTCATATTCTTTTGCAAGGTCAATCAGTAAACCATTCCAGACTGCCTGCTGCTGTTTACTGTTGAGCTTCAGAGTAGTATTTCATGCAAAGCAGGCTTCTAAACTTTATGTAGCTAACCCTGTGTGAAATGAACTTACTCCTAGCTTCTGACTTTTCTCGTGGACACTTCAGTTCTACTTTGTGCTGGGGACGTATTATCTGCTAGGGCAACACTTCTCTGTGACGTGGGTCAGCTAATGGCTAACTCGTTATCAGCTCCTGTGATGGAAATGTTTTTCTTATTGTTGAACCACTTCTTGCTATTTACACTGTGCTCCACTGCTGTCAAAGGACATCTCTTTTCAGCTTTCAGCTTGTCAACAGCAATTTGCACTTGTATAGCACCTGAAATGAAATAATGTGATTTCTGCATGCAGACTATGCAAATCATGTTGTTGACTGTCTGCATGTGTCAACAGGCCTAACACGGCTACTTGCTAGCACCACATAAAGGCAGCCTGCTCCTCTTGAAAAGATGTGTTACAGCTGGTACAGACACAGTTTATCCCGTGGGAGTTGAATTTTACAGCTTCACAGCAGGGTTACCAGCCAAAATTTGTCCAAATGCAGGGTCTTGACCCCAAACATCAACAGTTCCTTCCCCACCCCCACAGATGCTGCTCGACCCACTGAGTTCCTCCAGCAGATTGTCCGTGGCTCCAGCTTCTAGCATCAGCGGGCTGTTGTGTCTCCAGATGAAATATGAGGTGGAACCAGATGAGACATCAGGCTGTGCTGAGCTGGAGCCCACCACCCAGAGTCGTTACCAACTGGCCCTCCATGGGGCTGGAGGGAAGGAGGGAGATGATGCTTCAGCTCTACAGGGCATTGGTGAGACCATATCTGGAGAGCTGAGTATTCTGTACTATACTGGTCTTCTTATTTAAGGGTTATGGAGAAGGTTTACTAGACTAGTACGTGGAATAGGTGGGTTGAATTTAAGAAAAGGTTGGACAAGTTAGGCTTATACTGTGTCTGGGATTTAGAATAGTGAGAGGGGACTTGATTGTCATTTAATGAGAGGTCTGGACAGGATGGATGTGGAGAGACTACTTCCCCACGGGACACTAGGAGTCACCCTTTACAATAAAGGGTCACCCATTTAAGCCAGAGATGAGTTGTGAGTCTTTAGAAGTCTCTTCTTCCAAAGGTGGTGGAAGTAGAGACTTGGAATATTTTTAAGGCAGAGTTAGATGAATAGTTAATAAGCAAGGGGGTGAAACATTACCAGGAAATGCAGAGTTAAGGTTATAATCAGAGCTGTGATTTTATTCATACGTTTACACATATGTTCATATGACTGAAAGTGCAGGGCCAATTTCACTTGCCCTTCACATCCAAGAGTTGGCCAATGAGGTACAGACAGCAACTGGATCCCAGGCAGTGCAGTGTTGAAATCTCATCCCTGGAAAAACTTCTGATGGACTCTGACAGAAGGCCTTATCTCCTGTCAAAGATGTGAGGCACCTTAATCATTTTTCTCTGACATCCAGTCGAAGTAAGTAATTAACAAAACTAATAAAGACTATTAAAAGGTTTATTAAAAGCACATAACACTCTTAGAAAGGAAATTGAATTAAAGTAAAATAATTAGAAAACTAACTTGCCCTCCCTGTCGCTTCCTAATCCATAGACCTAGAATCCATATTACAATCAGTGGAGTCTCAGATCATGTGCAAGGTTTGATCTGGTACAGGATTCATTGGCAATTCCTCAGCAGACCAGGCTCCATGGGGAGTCCAATGGCAGATGCAGTGCCTTCTGGCATCAGTCAGTCACAGACCTCTGGCTTTGACGGCAGCTGCCTGGAAGAACAAGACCTCCTGAAGTTTAAACAGCTGAATGTCAGTCATTCTGATCAGAACTGCTGTTTATGGCCAGCAAGAGTCTCCCCAAGACCTTTTAAGGGGTGCATTAAAGGAGGAGGAGCAGGGAGATAGACAAAGGGCAATAAGGGAGACATTCCAGGCCTAGGGGTCCAACCTGCTGAAGGTACAAATCCCCATGGTAGGACAATGGAAATCAGAAATGTATGGGAAACAGAGGACCATAGATATTATGGTTCCTGGATGATGAAGTGGAGTCATGTGGTGTCAAAGGGATATTCAGCATAGAAATGGCCCTTTGGCCCACCATGTCCATGCTGACCTTTTTATAGACAATAGGAGCAGAAGTAGACCGTTCGGCCCTTCGAGTCTGCACCGCCATTTTGAGATCATGGCTGATCCTCAACAATCAATATCCTGTTCCTGCCTTGTCCCCATATCCCTTGATTCCCCTATCTATAAGAAACCTATCTAGCTCCTTCTTGAAAGTGCCCAGAGAATTGGCCTCCACTGCCCTCAAATTCACAACGCTCTGGGAGAAGAAGTTTTTCCTCACCTCTGTCCTAAATGGCCTAGCCCTTATTCTTAAATCATGCCCCCTGGTCCTGGACCTCCCCAACATCTGGAACATATTTCCTGTCTCTATCTTGTCCAATCCCTTAATAATTTGCCCACATTAGCATGGCATCCTTCTATGTCTTTATTTAAAAGTCTGTCTTAATGCCTCTTAAACCTAGAAATTGTATCTGATTCCACCCCCTCCTCTGGCAGCACTCTCCAGATACCAACCACTCTCTGTATATATTTAAAAAAACTAGCACCTCAGATCCCCTATAAAGCTCCTTCCTCTCACTTTAAACCTATGCTTTCTTGTTTTTGATATCCTGCTTCTGCTGGCTAGATATGGTTAAAATCATATCAGAATAAACCAGTAGTGTCAGTGAGCAAAGCCTGAGCATTAATGAATCCCTCGACTTCACATCCTCAGTCACATAAGTGCAGCACCAGAGCAGCATTATGCCATTTTCACCTGAATCGATATTAGCTATTTCATATATACTTCTGGCTGAGTTTACCAGAACAATCGTCCTAATCTCTGCTACAGCCTTTCAAAGCCCCTGTGAATTCAGCAGATTAAGTTCAAAAGCAATTGCCATGTCATTTTGCTGGAGTAGTCCATAATTCAGAAGGGAGAGAAGCTTTGATCAATCCCTTGTATCCCTATACCACCTGTGTGCCTTCTCCTAAGGTACTCTGAAACTAGTTACGAGCAGCTTCATTTAAAAGCTTTTTAGTTATTGCAGACTCTTTATCTAGGAATGTAATTTCCAACAGTGACACTCAACTTTTCCTAAGAATACATGTGGGTTCACAGTGATATTACGCATGAATATGAATGCACATGACATGAGCCTCCAAGCTCCAATGTAACTTGATTTAAAAGCCCATTGTCATCTGCAGAAGTAACAGTAATGGACCAGCAGCCCAAAGTTTGTGAGTTCATTTTCCCAATCTAGAAGATCTGTCAAATAAAACTGAGTGAAAATGTGGAGCGATTCTAGAAAACATCAGTGAGATTCTTCTGAATTGTTTTAAACTCCAACTGATGCCAGTCCTACAAGCCAATAACTGATGGTTGATTCCTAAAGTCCATCCTAGCGAGCATTGGCAAACTGCATGTCCTAGCATTGACCATAACGTTTTTTGACCAAGTTTTCCTCAAGTCAAAAATGTCATCCTGCTTTGTCAATGAATTGTACAGCAGGGGCTAAATTTTGATTTGTTTAACCAGGCTTTCCAATAATTTTGTACAGTAACAAGTAAATATTTTGTGTTAGTTCACTACACAGATAAACTGGATTGTTGTGTTTGAAGCATCTTTTTTTCATTCACAATATTGGCACTTTTGGGAAACTCGCATATATTCCTTATCATTAATTGCCCTTAAAAGGGAGTGGTGAGCAGCTTTCCTGAACTGCTGCAGTCCATGAGATGTAACAAAGATGCTTTTGGATAGGTAGTTCCAGGGATCTCACCCAACAAGGATGATGACACTTTTAACCCTAACACTAATTGTAGAACAGAGTGTCTACAAGTTGTAGAACGGAGGGACTTAGGAGTACAAGTACAAAGTCCTCTCAAAGTGGCATCACAGGTAGACAGGGTGGTGGAGAAGGCGTTTGGCACGCTGGCCTTCTTCAGTTAGGGCACTGAGTATAGAAGCTGGGATGTTTAGTTGCAGTTGTACAAGACATTGGTGAGGCCACGTTTGGAATATTGTCACCCTGCTATAGGAAAGTTGCCATTCAGCTGGAAAGCTGCAGAAGAGATTTGAGGATGTTGCCGAAACTCAAGGGACTGAGTTACAGAGGGAGGTGGAGCAGGTTGAGACTTTACTCATTGGAGCATAGGAGAATGAGGGCTGATCTTAGAGGTGTATAAAATCATGAGGGGCCTAGATAGGGTGAATGCACACTTTTTTTCCCATGGTTGGGGAATCAAAAACTAGAGGACATAGGTTTTAGTGTGAAAGGGGAGAGATTTAATAGGATCCTTTGGGGCAACTTTTACACCGAGAGGGTGGGCTGGAATGAGCTGCCAGGGGAAGTGGTTAAGGCAGGTATATTGACAACATTTAAAAGGCACAAGTACATGAATAGGCAAGATTGGGAGGGATACAGGCTAAACACAGGCAAATGGGACTAGCTTAGATGGGAATCTTGGTTGGCATGGATAATCTGAGTTGAAGGGCCTGTTTCCATGCTGTGTTACTCTATGACTAATCCACTGTTAGTAATGCCTGCATTTATTGTCTATCCTTAATTACCCAGTAGAAGGTGATTAATGAACTGCCTTCTTGAAGCTCTGTAGTCCTTCTGGTGAAAGTACTCCCAGAGTGCTGTTGGGGAGGGAATTCCAAGATTTAGACCCAGCAATAAAAAGGAACAATATTACGTTTCCAAGTCACAATGGTGTACTACTGAGAAGGGAATCTGTAGGTGGTGGTGTTCCCCTGCAACTGTTGCTCCTGTTCTTCTCAGCAGTAGAGGTCACAAGTTTGGTGAGTAACTCCCGTGCATTTTGTAGATGGTACACACTGGAGCCATTGTTCACTGGTAGTGGAGAGAATGATTGTCACTGGTGATGGATGAGGTACAGGGTGTTTGGTTCTATACAGCGTCCAGCTTCTTGAGTGTTGTTGGAGCTGCACTCATAGAACATAGAACCATACAGCACAGAAACAGGCCCTTCGGCCCACAATATCTACAGTGACCATGATGCCAATTTAAACTAATTCCAAACAATGTGCTGGAGGAACTCAGCAGGTCAAGCAACATCTGTGGAAGGAAAGAAATTGTCAATATTTTGGGTCAAAACCCTGCATCAGGATGTCTTGATGTAGGGTTTTGACCCGAAATGTTGATTGTTTGTTGCTCCAGTTTCCAGCATCTGCAGTCTCTTGTGTCTCCACTAAACTAATTCCATCTGTCTGCACATGGTCTGTATTCCTCCATTCCCTGCCTGTTCATGTGCCTGTCTAGATGTTGCTATTGTATCTGCTTCCACCACCTCTCCTGCTTGCGTGTTCCTGGTACCCACCACTCTCAATGTAAAAACAGCTTGCCTTGTAAATCTTCTTTAAACTTTCCTCCACTCACCTTAAAGCTATGCCCTCTAGTATTTGTCATTTCCACCCTGGGGAAAAACATTGACTATCTACCCTGTCTCTGCCTCTCATAATTTTATATATATCTATCAGGTCACCCCCTCATCCTCCATCGGTCCTGAGAAAACAATCCAAGTTTGTCCAACTTCTCCTTGCAGCTAATATTTTCTAATCCAGGCAGCATCCCGATGAACCTCTTCTGCACCCTCTCCAAAGCCTCCACATCCTTCCTGTAATGTGGTGACCAGAGCAGCAAGTATGCCGTACGGCTTCCTTACCTCCCTGCCCTCTCGTTGCCACCTTCAGAAAGCTGTAGACTTGCATCCCAAGATCCCTCTGTACGTCAATGCTGCTAAGAGTCCTGCCATTTACTGTATTCTTTTCTCCTGTGTTTGATCTCCTAAAATGCAATGCCTTGCACTTCTCCGGATTAAATTCCATCTGCCATTTCTCTGCCCATCTTTCTAAATGATCCATATCCTGCTGTATCCTTTGACAACCTTCCTCACTATCCACAAATGCACCAATCTTTGTGTCATTTGCAAACTTACTAATTAGCCCACATACATTTCTGTCCAAATCATTTACAGGATACACATCACAAACAGCGGCCCCAGCACTTGATCCCTGTGGAACACCACTGGTCACAGACCTCCAGTCAGAATAACAGCCTTCCATTACTAACCCCTGTCTTCTACAGTCAAGCCAGTTTCAAATCCAGTCTAATAGCATGCCAAGTGCCTTCTTCACCACCCTGTCTAGCTGTGATACCACTTTCCAGGAACCGCATACCTGTACTTCTAGGTCCCTCTGTTCTACAGCACTCTCCAGGACCCTACTGTTCACTGCGATAGTCCTACCCTGGCTTGACCTCCCAAAATGCAATACCTTGCACTAATCTGGATTGAATGCCATTCGCCATTCCTCGGCCCTTTTACCCAGCTGATCAAGATCCCTCTGTAATTTTTGATCACCTTCTTCATTGTCTATGATACCACCTATTTTAGTGTCATCTGCAAACTTACTAACCATGCCTGTACATTCTCATTCAAATCATTTATATAAATAGTGAACAACAAAGAGCACAGCACTGATCACCGTGGCACACCACCAGTCACAGGCCTCCAGTCTGAGAAACAATCTTCTACCATACACTCTGCTTCCTACTATCAAGATAATTATGTATCCACTTAGCTAGCTCTGTCTGGATCCCATGCGATCTAATCTTGCAAACTAGAACATAGAACAGTACAGCACAGAACAGGCCCTTCGGCCCACAATGTTGTGCCGACATAGCTATTCCCTCCTACCTACAGAATGCCCATATCCCTCTATTTTCCTCTCATTCATGTGCCCATCCAAGCCCCTCTTAAAAGCCCACAGTGAATTTGCCTCCACCACCCTATCAGGCAATGCATTCCAGGCATCCACCAGTCTCTGAGTAAAAAAACATACCCCTCACATCTGTTCTGAACCTACCCCCCATCGCCTTAAATGCATGCCCTCTGGTATTGGATTGCTCAATAACTGGGAAAAGATATTGCTTGTCCACCCTATCTTTGCCCCTCATAATTTTATACACTTCCAACAGATAACCCCTCAGCCTCCGCCACTCCAGAGAAAAGAGCCCAAGTTTGTCCAGTCTCTCCTGATAGCACATACCCTCTAATTCAGGCAGCATCCTAGTAAACCGCCTCTGCACCCTCTCTAAAGCCTCAACATCCTTCCTATAGTGACGTGACCAGAATTTGACACAATACTCTAAATGCGGCCTAACCTAGCTTTCCATGCAGGGCCTTGTCAAATGTTCACTGCCCTGCCCTCATCAATCCTCTTGATTACCTCTTCAAAAAAAGCTCTAACAGATTTGAGACACGATTTCCCATGCACTAAGCCATGCTAACCATCCCTAATCAGTCCTTGTCTATCCAAATGCTGATAGATCCTATCCCTGAACTTGCCAGCCTTGCCATGGCTAAAGTTTGCAGTGGTCATATATGTAGATCCTGTAGGGAGGACGTTGAGATTCAGTCTGACTTTGACCTCACACAGGGAGAATCCAGGCAGGAGAGGGTGGCCAAAGGTCTACTCACAGAATTCTTGTATATCAATGATGAGATCCTTGGAAAACCTAAGCCTGTGAGTGCATAGTCTATCAGAGATACCCAGCTAGGAGACTGTGGGGGTAGCGTCTTTGCTAGTGGACTTGGCTTTACCTCCTGCCCCAAGGTCCCCATTCCATTCATGTCACCAGCCTCGGCCACACCAATGCCTGCAGTAATGGGGTGTGGCCAGCAGTGTCACCACTGAGGTGTGCATGGAATGGGTATTGCAACAATTAAATGTAAAAGAAGCGTGCTCCCTAACAGCTGCAGGATTCTCTCTAGACTTTGGAAGGTGTTTGACCAGTATGCAGTCACCTCTGAAGGTCCCAGTCAGGTCTCCTGTCATCAACAATGTGTCCCTTTTGGGAAAGTGTATGACGTGATGTGTCATAGTGCATAGCTTTCTGCTCCAATTATGTTGGGACAAGTGGAAGCCTACTCTATCTGAATAATTATGTCAAATGATGTGTGCCCGACACTGGGTAAACATCAGGCTCACTGGTAGGAATCGTGCACTGAAATGCTTAGCCCAGTTTTATGTCTGGCACACTTTCACCCAGAAGTGATCTCCAATGTAATCTATTCTAGCAGGGGGAAAACTGAATTGCACAATGCCAAAAAAAAATGTGAGCTTCACAATCCAATTTCTGGACAAATATTTCTTTAAAGCCTGTGAGAGTTTGGTTAGAGGTCCCCAAGCACGTATTGCAGGCCTCTCCATTATTTTGCCAAAATTCTAATTTTGCCATGCAAACTCTGTAAGAGTGAGCTCATCACTTCTACATCAATGCTGGCTTTGGAGAGTCAACAATACTGCCACTTTAAGGCCAGTCTTGTTTTGTGTACCCTATGTTTCCCGATAAGACCTAATTGATATTCACCTAGAAGTTCAACAGACAAGCCTGTATCTGAGCAGTCTCTTTGCCAAACAATCCGATGACCCACTACTTGGAGAATTCTAATGACACTATTTATTTTGGCAGGAATTTTATTTTATAAGTTGTGCACTATAAACAATCTCATCAAAACAGATTGCTTTAATTTTGCAATATTATGATATTCTCAAAACTATGTAGACTTCATTACACCACGCTGGACTTTGGATCTCCAGCAAGTGTCTTGTTACATTTAACAAATTGTATTGGGTTTTTTTAATGGCTTGTGTCAAGATATCCATTTCAGGTAACATTTTAAATACCTTTTACAGTTTTCGATCAAAGATTTCTAGAGAACATATGCAATTAATGTCTTTGTGCCAGGATGTCAAGTAGAACCCCTGTTAGCCTGCTCAACTTCAGAGTGGCTTGAACATTCACTATTTTGGAATAGCAGCTTATTGTGGGCTGTCTGATGCTTCAGGCATGCCTCAAAGTTCAATGGCTGATGACTTTTTTTTCAGGGTTATGCAATTGAAAGTCAACTTTTTTTTGGAGTGAAACATAACATGCATGTGACAAGGCATTCATCAAATCCTTATTAGTTGGGAGGTTAATTGGCTGCTGTAAATTGCCCCAGTATAGGTGGGTATTGGTTTATTATTGTCACTTGTCCCGAGTTACAGTGAAAAACTTGTCTTACAAACCGATCTTACAGGTCAATTCATTACACAGTGCAGTTACATCAAGAGAATTTGTGGGAGGGATAGTTAATGGGGATGCAGGAGAAATGTCAGATGGGTGCTTGCTGGCTGGTGTGGCTGGCAGGCTGAAGGGCCTGTTTCTGTGCTGTATTACTCTGTAATAGAACCTAAGGCGAATAGTTTGTGATGGACAGGACATCTAGACTGGTCTCTAGTTAAATAAAAGGACAGTAACTCAGATATTCCAGTGCTAACCACTTCAACTCTGTTGTTCCTAGTGAAGCCTCCTAAAGTTGCTTCTAGCTGCCTTTACTTTTTTTGGCTACTCCCTAAAGTGTCGAGTTGGACCTCAAACTTGCAATATTTGCTGACTATTTTCCTACCACAGAACATGGTGTAATTGCTTATATATCCAGTAGAGGGCAGCTGGTTATGGAGTTAACGCAGGTTTGGTAAGCCAGGCCACAGGGAAGCTGTAAGTGAGACTGCTGCTGGCAGCAATGATCAGCACACAAAGAGCAAAGCACTGATCTAACAAAGGATGTAGTCTCTTGTCACATCACTTTGTACTCAGTTTCACATTCAGCACTGCGACCTTTGCCCTGCCCCTAAGGCACTGACTCATGGTGCGTCTGGGATGGGATTCTGTGAGATCTTCTCAGAGACATCCAATGTGTGTTTAGCAACAGTCTCCCATTCATAGTTAGCAATAATAACCAGACTGGAGCTCCAATCAGACTGCTTGCATGCCCACTTAACATACGAAAAGGACACAATTAAATCGACCCTTACTTTCAAATAGGCCAGACCTCAAAGTTCTCCTGAATATGAATCAACGGCACAAGAACACAAACAATTACACTAAAACTGGCCGGGAAATGCAGGCTCAAGATGGAGAGCTTTAAGCCTCTCTTGCCCTTACACTGGAGAAAGAAAAGTATAAATAGACAAAACCCTAATAGCAGTACAAGTGATAAAAGCTCATGATTTAATTTAGACCAAGAATTTACTCCCCAAATTTTTTCAACTCCATATCTAGTCCTCTTTCCAACATGTTGGAGTCTACAAGGGTTCATTGATCTCTTCAGTGTACTTCATGGACCCCGTTCTGCAGGGCAGGGACAGACAGTGTCACCACAGGGCTACATTGAGCCAGTAGGTCCTGGGTTCAAGCACCACTCCCAGTATTTCTGTCATGTAATATAGACTCATTTTCTGTCATATAAGGCAGACTGTCATTACAATATAGTGGTGATGTAGTGATGAAGCAGTACTGAAGTGATGGAGATGCTATCTTTTGGATGAGAACTTAAACCACGATTCTTTTCTCCCCACTAAGAAAATGCCACAGCAATTTAAAGACAGCAAGGACCCATGGCTTCCTATCTAACATCCTTCCCTTGACCTATACTATCAAAGAACCGTCACGTCATCTTCCCAGCCAACTGTTGCTCTTGCCGATAAACTTCATGTCTGAACAGGAGAGGAGACAGCACAATAACTGAGCACTCCTCGCTCCCCAGCCCATCTCCAAGCCCGTGATCCCGATACCCCGTGGCGGCCTTCCCACTCTCCCACCCACTTCCAGGCCCTGGCTCCTCACTCTTCCCCCTGCCACTGATCTTTATAGAGGTTTATAAAATTATGAGAGGCAGAGATAGAGGAGGCAGCCGGTATGGTTTTCCCATGGTCGCTGTCTAATACTAGAAGACATGCATTTAAGGTGATAGGGGAAAAGTTCAAAGGATTTTTACGCAGTGCAGTGGGTGCCTGGAATATGCTGTTAGGATTGGGGGTGGAGGCAGATATGATAGAGACATTTAAAAGGCTCTTAGACAGGCACATGAATATTGCAGAGAATAGAGGGATACGGACCATGTGCAGACAGAAGGGATTAGATGTCATTAGCTTAATTAGTTCGGCACAACATTGTGGGCCAAAGGACCTGTTCCTGTGCTTTATTCTTCTACGTTCTGTGATCTCCCCACCCTCTGATCTAATATCCCACCCCCAGCCTGAACATCTCCCTCAATCCTTCCCCCACCATGATCCCCACCCTGAGCCCTACTTCCCATTGCCTTCTGACTCCTCGCCTGGCCCCAGCTCCGACTCCTGCCATATCTTCACCATTCCCTCCGACCTCCCTCCCCTCTGATGCTGAGCGGTCGGTCCTCAGCTGAGGACCAATGTGACAAGGTTTTATGATTTTTTTTTGCTGGAAAGACAATTCACACTAGTTACTGACTGCAAACTACTGCTAGCCATACTAGGTCTGAAATCTGCCATTGGACCCCAGAGGCAGGGATAGTCATAGTACTCCCTCGGTACACTTGTGTCAGCATGAATTGAGCATAGAGACAAGAATATCCTGTTCAGGAGCCACAGCTAACATTTAGAACTAGATTTTTACAATGAAGTTGGTGGATGAGATTTCTCTGTAATGGCCAAGCCACACAGAATATGCAGTTTTGTAGCTGTAAATGCTTAGAGTCATACAGCATGAAAACAGGCCCTTAAGCCCAACTGGTCCATGCCAACCAAGAGTCCCATCTAAGCTAGTCCCATTTGTCTGGATTTCCCTCTAAACCTTTCCTATCCAAGTAGTTGTCCAAGTACCTTTTAAATATTGTTAACGTACCTGCCTCAACCACTTCCTCTGGCAGCTCATTCCATATACGGACCACTCACAGGGTGAAAAAGTAGCCCCTCAAGTTCCTATTAACTCTCTCCCCTCTCACAAACCGATGCTCTCTGGTTCTTGATTCCCCAGCCCTACGACATTGACCCTATCTGTGCCCCTCATGATTTTATACACCTCTGTAAGATCACCCCTCATTCTCCTTGGCTCCAATGAAAAAAGTCCCAACCTGCTCAGCCTCTCTCCATAACTCAGTCCCTTGAGTCCTGGCAACATCCTCGTAAATCTCCTCTGTACTTTTTCAAGCTTAATGGCATCTTCCCTATATCAGGGTGACCAAAACTGAACACGGTATTCCAAATGTAGCCTCACCAACGTCTTGTACACTTGCAACACAACCCAACTTCTATACTCGATGCCATGACTGATGAAGGCCAGTGTGCCAAAAGCTTTCTTCACCACCCCGTCTACCTGCGATGCCACTTTCAGGGAACCATGTACTTGTGCTCCTAGGTCTCTCTGTTCTACAGCACTCCCCAGGGACCTACTGTTGACTGTGAATGTTCTACCCGAATTTGTCTTCCCAAAATGGAACACCTCACACTTCTCTGAATTAAATTCCCATTTAACCAACTGATCAAGATCCCCCTGTAACTTTTGTTAACCTTCTCCACAGTCCACTATACCACCTATCTTTGTGTCATCTGCAAACTTACTAACCATGCCTTGTACATTCTCATCCAAATCATTGATATAGATGACAAACAACAATGAGCCCAGCACCAAGCCCTGAGAAACAGCACTGGTCATGTACCTCCAGTCTGAAAAGCAACCTCCCACCATCACCCTCTGCTTCCTACCATCAAGCCAATTGTGTATCCAATTAGCTAGCTCTCTCTGGATCCCAGGCTTATTGGATAAACAGGTCTGCCTGACAACATTGAATCAATGCATCTCAGATGATATGAATTATCTACCAGCCAAGGCTGTATTACATGGGGACCAGGCTAGTGATCCCACAAGAATGGCAGAAGAAGATTGCAGAATAACTCCATACACAACAATTCGGTAACTATGGACAGGTGATTTTCTTGGTGTTAACAAGGACGCAGAAGACCCAACTGCTCAATGTACAAAGCATCTGAACTATTCAACAGACCTTCCTGACTCACCACTTCTGATGTGGAAGAAGCTGGCAAGACTGTTCCAGTTTATTTAATGTTGACTATTATGATAAAGCAAAGCCACTCTTTGATGCTAAATGACGGCCAATCAAAGTGCCTAGAAGTCATCATGTGAGCTTGTGCACTGCAATGGCCCTTGCAGCTGTGGAACTGACTGCCAATTTTGTCACAAACATTCTGCCTGAACAAATTGCATCGGGCACCAGTCGTAGTTCAGATCCTTTCAGCTTGTCCAACTTGTGAGGACTAATGAAATAAAATAGCATTTCACCTCTCCTCCTCACCCAGCTCCCAGTGGGGAAGGAAGCATTGAAGAAACAGGTTATGGTGGGTGGATCAAAGGTGACCATGAAACATCAGCTTGCAGAATTCCTTCCAAACTATCAAACCACACCTCACTCCTGCCAGAATGATCATGGAAAGGAGACAGAACAAGGCTGTGTTTGTCCAAGCCATGTCGGAGGAGAGAAGGTGGCAACAGTGCAGGTGTCCTGACTTAAGCAGCAAGGAGAAGAGGTTCACTCTGCAGGATGAAGTTCCCATGCTGGTGTCTCCCAGCAGAGTTAGCAGGGAGATAGTGGGAGGTACACCAGATGAAAAATTACCTTGGGTAATTGGCAATAAATCCCATAAAGCTGACACTGATCCCCTTATTCCTACCCCATTATACCTGGGAGCATTGCACAGTGGACTGTGAGGTTAAAGATGCTTCTGAAGTGTGTCCCACAGCTGGTGAACAGGAACTGACCTGTGACATTGCTGAAGAGAGCCATGATGAGGCAACATCACTGATCCAGAGTGTGACAATCCTCCATTAACATCTGGGAATCTGTGAGCTCAGAGCAGGTGGGACAAGCACAGTTAGGAAAAATATAGACTTGGGTAAATGTCAGTTTAAGTTTTTTTTATTTTTGAACTAAAGTGTTGTATATCAATCAGCTTTATTATCACTGACTTATATGACGTGAAATGTGTTGTTTTGCAGCAGCAGTACAGTGCAAAGATATAAAGTTATTATAAATTACAAAAATAAATAGTGCAAACAAAAAAGGAATAACAAGGTGGTGTTCATGGGATGGCGGAGGGGAAGAAGCTGTTCCTGAATCGCTGAGTCTGAGTCTTCAGGCTCCTGTACCACCTCCCCAATGGTGGTAACGATAAGAAGGCATGTCCTGGATGGTGAGGGACCTTAGTGACAGATGCTGCCTTCTTGAGGCACTGCCTCTTGAAGGTGTCCTTGATGGTGGGAGGGTTGTGCTGGTGATGAAGCTGGCTGAGTCAATAACCCTCTGTAGACTGTTGCGGTGCTCTGCATTGGAGCCTCCATACCAGGATGTTGGTTGTGAAGAGTAATAGTTTCTTTGAGACTGTTACTACTTTAAGGATTGTGTCAAGTGACTGAGGTGCAGCAGTGTTCACACAAAGTTCCAGGGTGGCAGTCTGTGGCAAATCACAGAATAAAGATGATTCACCTCATTTTGAGCTGCTTGTGTCTTGTGCATTTGTCTACATGGTCTGCAAATGGACCTTGTTGGATGTTTGGAATCTACGGAGAACACACTCCACATTGAGGTTTTGAAAGGCACCAAATAGATGTGAGTCATTCTCCATGCTTGTCCTGGCATTTTCTTTCCCAGCCCTTGAGTTTCCTGGTATTGATCCCTGACCCTGGCTTTCATCATATCAGCACGCCAGTCATAGGTGGAAACTGGAAATTGATTCATTAATATGTGTCTTGAGCAATAACATACAGTATTAATAAAACAGCCTTCTTAAAGCATGTAGTTTTTTTTCCTCATTAGGTGTATTTACAAATCATACAGATTAGATCCATGATTTTAAGCTATCCAAATGATCTCATCGGTCTCATTCACACAAAACACTTGCCAAGATCCCAGACCTGTACCTCATTAGTTACAAAGTTATTTTCCTTATGTTTTTATTTAATTTCTTGGCTTTCCCTTGCATCACAAAGGCCAATACAGTCTCCCTGAGCAGAGCAACAGTTTATTAAGCTAAAGTCACCCACCTTATCATCATTGGCCCTGAAAGAATACTGGGATCTATCTTCACTTGTGACTGTTTTGCCAAGCGTGGGAGCTGCCTCACCCTCAGTGCGTGTTATTAAACCGAGCTGCGGTGGATGTCTAGGAAGATTTCCAGAGTGTCAACACGAATGCTGCAGCTGGGGGAAGTTCAGTCCTGTGCACACACTGACTGTGAAACAGAGGAACAGGCAACACAGTCACAGGGTCCAAGTGCTGATCCTCTCTTTAAAAAAATGCTGATTTCATATTTTATAATTTCTTATGTCACGAAAGGAGGCCACTTGCCCATCGGGTCTATGCCAGCTCTCAGACAAGCTTATATTCCTGTAGCCCATTATCTTTCACTCATCCATCAACTCTACCCTGAATCTAGTATCGCCCACCCACATGAGGGGCAATTAGCCCACCAACAGCACATCTTTGGGATGTGGGAGAAAACTGGGTAACCTGGGGAAACACATAATGTTGGATAAATCCCAGGGCTGGATTGAGATCTATCCCAGAGTGCTATGGTAACAAAGAAGGAGTTTGTTGGGGCCCTGACAGATTTTTGCATCTTTGTTGGCTACAGGCAAGGTACCAGAAGACTGGAGACTAATGTTGTTCCTTTATTTAAGAAAGGCAGCAGGGATAAGCCTGGTAACTAGACTGGTGAGCCTTTCATCAGTGGTAGGGAAGTTATTTGAGAAAATTCTAAGGAACGGGATTTATGTACATTTGGAAAGACGGTGACTGATTAGGAATAGGCAGCATGGCTTTGTGCAGGGGAAATTCTGTCTCACTAATTTGATTGAGTTTTTTTTAAGGAGGAAATCAAGGAGATTGATGAGGGCAGGGAGGTGGATGTTGTCTATATGGACTTCAGTGAGACAATTGACAAGGTCCCCCATGGTAGGTTGGTCCAAGAGGTTAAGGCACATGGGATCCAAGGTGAACTGGTTAATTGAATCCAAGATTAGCTTGGTGAAAGGAGGCAGAGGACAGTAGTGGAAAACGTATTTTCTGATTGGAAGTCTGGGACCAGTGGTGTACCGCAGGGATCAGTGCTGGGACCTTTACTGTTTGTGATGTATATTAATGACTTGGATGTGAATGTAGGAGGAATGATTAGCAAGTTTGCAGACAACAAGAAGGTTCGTGGTGTTGAGGATAATGGGGAAGGTTGTCTAAGGCTGCAGGAAGATATAGATCAATCGGAAAGTTGGGTGGAATGATGGCAGATGGAATTTAATCCTGACAAGTGGGAGGTGATGCATTTTGGGAAGTCAAATAGAGTTAGGACATATATCGTAAATGGTAGGGGACTATGGAATATTGGTGAACAGCAGGACCTAGGAGTTCAAGTTCACAGTTCCCTGAAAGTGGCAACGCAGCTCTTTTGGGTGGTGAAGAAGGCATATGGCATGCTTGCCATCGTAGATTGGAGCATAGATTGTAAGTGTTAGGACATTATATTTCAACTTTACAAAACACAGGATAGGCCACACTTCGAGTTTTGCGTGCAATTCTGGTCACCGCACTTTAGGAAGGATGGGATTGCACGGGAGAGAGTGCAGAGGAGATTCACCAGGATGCCTGGACTGGAGGATTCTAGAGCTATGGGGAAGCTTGGAGAGGCTGGCTTATCTACCCTAGTGTGAAGGAGGCTGAGGGTTGACCTGATAGAAGTATATAGATTATGAGAGACATAGTCAAAATCTTTTTCCCATGGTAGGGGTATCAAAAACAAGAGGGCATAGTTTTAAGGTGAGAGGTAGGGGATTTAAAAGAAAGCCTAGTGATAGTTTTTTTTGTACAGAGAGTTGATATCTGGAACACACTGCCTGAAGAGGTGATGAAACACGAACAAATACTATGTTTAAGAGACGTTTAGACAGATGCTTTGATAGGCAAAGCATTGAAGGATGTGGATCTAATGCAGGAAAATGGGTTTAGTGTTGATGGGTTAAAAGGAATAGCAGGGACATGGTTTCTGTGCTGTACTCTATAAGCCAGCAAGAGGAAGTTCAAATCGCCCGTGCTACTTCACCATCCAGGAACCATAATATGCAGTCAAAGGGAGAAGAAGCAAATTCTGTACAGACATCACCAGCACTACCTGTTGAGCCGCTGTGCCATGTCCTGCTGTTCCACATTTATGTAACAGTCCATTCTGCTTTCAACAAATGCTTTAACACACTGACCATTCCAGAGTATTGAATAATGTCATGTAAGGTTGCACAAGCTGAGGTGTTAGCAAGACTGTAGCTGTAAGAATTTAGTGTGAAACAGATGTTGATGCAGTTTTCTTAAGTCCACATCCTTCCTGTTTTCCAGATGCTTACGATCCCAGCAAGGTTGAGACTGTGTGAAAAGCGATCGGCCAAGAGCAAGGAGATGTCAGGAAAACGTTGTGGATTTTACACTGTGATCTAGTTCACAAGACTGCCTTTCATCAAATGCAAACTTCTAGAATGCCTTCCACACACACACACCATTTGTATTAACAAATGCATTGATAAAATGCTATATCACTGCCAGGAAGAAATTAATTGGGTACAGAAATTACTGTTAAATTATCTCTTCAATAAATATCCTAGCCTTCTGTAGCTGGTAGTCCCAGCTGGAGCGCAGGAACACACAGTACAAATCCACCCTTAACTTGGCACATAACCCACCTGCTCTGAGTCCAGAAGGCAGATGGTGCAGGAAGTGATGAGAGGCCACGTTGGTGCAATAAGAAACAACCTACTGAAGTTGTGGTTGAGGCAAAGTGAAGGCTCCCAAATGTGCGATGCCTGATCTGGAAATGCTTGATGATAACACTGGACACCTGAAACGAGGGAATACTCTTCCCCTTAGAGTTAATATCACTCACCTAAAGAGCACAACATTATAAAAAAATCCAACCTTCTGCTTTGAGATTCCACTAACTGGACTTTATATCAAAAATTATCAATATTATACTCAAAGTACTGTATTGGATTTGCTTTCTCTCTGGTAGAGGTATTTGAAAGTGCACAATTCTGCATTTTAATTTCACTTGATTATGTAAAAGCATTTAGTGGAAGAAATGGATCTTTCCATCTAATGGAACTCTAAAGCTGGATTTGCCAATATCGATGCAATTTAGAACAGACTGGTTGTCAGTGAGTTTAAGACGGATCCAAGTTTGTGTATAACATTACAAGATGAGAACACTTGTACTTCAGGTGTATATCTGGGCAGCTGCAGGGAGTGTACAGGTGACAGATACAAAAGAAATGTGTGAATGGAATTTACAGGGATTTGGGATTGATAATTCAGAAAGCGTTCGGCAACATTAGATCTGCTGTCCTATCTTCCTTTGGAGAACAAGAGTCAACTTGTGCACCAACTGTCTTCCAAGGCTACATCTGTCGCCCGAGCAGCAGATGTTCCTGGATCCCATGGTCCTACTTGTGGGTACAAGTTATAACTCTGCACTTTGATGTGCCTGGGATCCCTCTTGGACAGTGGGAGTGAGGGAGACACAATGTCCCAGTAAGGGAAACTCATTAATGGCAGTTAAAAATGAAACAATTGGCACAAAGATAGAACTGAGATAAAGCCAAAGGAATACAATGCATGGTGAGAGATTACAGATTGAATTTATTTGCACAGGGCATTAAAGATCAGTCAATATCGCAGAAAATTCCTGTAGCAACACTGGGCAGGTAGCTCACGGAGCATTCTTCAATAGCAGTATTCTGTCTACAGTTTGGAAGTGGCAAGCAAGATGGATCCACGCCCCCCCCCCCCCCCAAGTCTCCCCCCAATCACCCACTTCCACTGCCAGTCCTATGAGTAACAAAATAATTTGGCCTTGCGGCCAAACTCCTGATCCCCACTCACCAAAAATAACAAGGAAATTCATATGTTCAGTTGCGACTAATCAGAGCTCTCACCCATTTTCCATCCTCCAGTGTGCAGTTCACACTAGAGCACATGGCCATCGGTAGACACTGATCATTGCCCATTAACTAGCTTAGATGGGTATCTTGGTCGGCATGGACGAGTTAGGCTGAAGGACCTGTTTCCTTGCTGTATCACTCCATGACTCTAACTCAAGGTCTGTTCTTACCTTACAGGATTTGCCATAGAGATTTATGCAGTAAGATGCATTCTTCAAATGAATATTTGTTATTAATCAGGAAATTAACTAACAAAAAAGAAATTGTGTGGTCATTCACATTTCCAAAGTATGTACTTTTGCTCAATGTTAATTTAAATATTTTTGACCTTCAATGATTGTGTGCCTGCTGGGAATTTAATAATCAAGGTTTTAGAACCACCAATTGTTAGTTGCAGTTCTCTACAGTAACCTTTCCGGAGATGGATGATTCTGTGCAAACCTCACATAACACTGCCATCCAGTGTCATTACACTGCTGAAATTGTACATCTAGCCTTTTGTTTTCATTGCAGAAAATGATGGGCAAGCTACAGGAAGATACTGAAGGTGGTATTACTCAGATCATTCAGTCTTGGTTCCCATTCTTGAAGATGGCTGATCTTAATATAGCTGAGAAATGGTATAAAATCACATGACAGCAACACCTTGCAATAATATAGCACCTTTAACATACATCTCATTGTGCTATATTGGCTTTAAACATAAGTGGAATGTAATACTCTAATGGCTTGCTAGTGCCTTTCTGAATTACTATACATCAATGAAATGGCCTCAAAGAGTTTGCTTTATATAAAATGTGTATATTTATTTTTAATGTATACAGTATTATTAGATTAGAACTAACAACAGGATTATCAGATATCTGGTATTTGGAATCTTGATTAATGGGGAGAATCAAAAGACAGGCAAAAACTCTAAGGTTGTTGAGTGTTAAACAATATGGGGATTTGAGGTCACACTGTGAGCTTTCTTTTCATGGAAATGGAGTGGTAGAGGGTTAGGAAGGGGAACGTTCCTTCTCTGTACCTTCAAGAGTTATTAAGCATTTTTTGAAGCTACAATGTATCAGCATCTCCTCAGGGTAGTGAGAAACAGACAATAAATGCTGGCCTTTCTCAAAAAGGTCACATCCTGAGAAAGAATAAAACAAAAATTAAAGTCTATAATGTGTAAATAAATTTCAGCTAATGTGCCCTGTGTTTGCACGTAGTTTACTTACCAGAGTAGATTTCATAAAAGTTGCCCAGGGAGTGTGTGCAAAGGAAATTGCCTTGTCAATATATCATGCTAATGAACCAGATCTTGTAATCCTGTTGTTTTTAATGGAAAAGCACAAATGACTAGTGTTTACATTCAGATTGAGTGCCACAAAGTATATATAAAACCTTGATATTGGATATTTGCCAGTCAGGTATCTGGTCCACTGTTTATTGGTTAATGGAAGGGCACAAGATAGCTCTGACATTTCCACAGGATAAAAATGACAGTATTCTAAGCTTGAGTAACTCATACCAATCACAAAACGCTATTAATTCTAATATAGATGCCTGCTTCCTACAGACAACATATTTGTTATTTTTCTAACATTTAAAGGAATAACACTTGTGAAAAAACAAGCTATGTTATATGTTTAAACTTTAAATGCCACTCTAGTTTGAGGTCAGCTTTCGTTCTTAGCACATGGGTCACAGGCATTCAAAAGTTAATGAAAATTGACAGCAAGGCAAGTAGGCTTACAGCTGACTTAATATATAGAGATAAATTGTATAGTTTAATGCATATCTATGTATATAGTATATATATTGGAAGCATATGAAGTGACGGACAATAGACGTTGAATTATATCCAACGACAATAAGACTTCCAAGATCAAAGTTGATATAGAATCCTTGTATTTTGATTGGTTACCTCAGGTCCCAGATTCAATTTCAGGGAAGTCACTTTCAGAGGAACCGAGGAATGAACCTGTAGTTGGATCTAGATAAGTATTATTTACTCAGAAAAACTTCTGAAGAGAAATCAATGAACCGGTTTCCAGTTCATCAAAGGCCAGCGTTATCACAAATTATATTTTAGCCTCTTGGTGCTAATCCACCTTAAGAAGCATTGCACTTAATCTAACACCCTTTAAATTTGGTGCATAGTAACATATTGATGCTGTCAATTTATCATCTCAAATTGCACCCCACACCACCACACTGATAATCTGTAGGTAAATCAGCCCTACATTATATAGCACAAAATGCTGTTCAGGCGTACTCCAATTATTAAGTAATAAAATCTGCAATTGTACTACAGATTTTGTTACTATAATTGGAATGGACAAATATAAATATCTCCGTACTTTGCTAAAACCCTTGTGACAATACCGAGAATGAAATACCAGCTTATGTAAAAAGCCAAATTGTTATACAAATGCCAAATACAATGTGGGAGAGAGACTGGAAACTTCAGTTTCATAGGATAGTCCTTCCGATGGCTATTCCTCTGCTCTTATCAAAGGAAATTCACCTGAATGCAATACATGTGTGTGTCTAAAAGGGGAGCTGGACAATTTTCTAACATTGCTTTTGGTGATATTATTTCCATAGCAAGGTTAAGTCTCCATATAAATGCTTCATGGAGACAGTGTTAATATTAGCAAACAAGTAGCCTGAGGAGATTGAACTGCAGTTTTTGTGTCGAGAAGGAGATATATTTGAGTGTCTCAGAAAAACTCGTAAGTGTCACGTATCTTAGAAGCTCTTCCATTATTTTTGAAAATAAAATCAGTTATTTTATTTTTTAAACAAAAATATGTATTTGTATAGAACCCAAGAGGATGTGGAGGAAAGCAAAAGGGAATTTCCTTGTTTTCCCCTAAGGCTTGACATTAACTTCTATTTATCAGCTCAGTGTAAATACTAATTCACAGGCTGCGATGTATCTTCACCGATGTATATTATTCCAGGTTATCTCTAAATAAAATATATGCATGAAAGTTCTTTTAAATATTACTCTTGTTGTATGTTATCCAATTTCTTTCTGATTTTCCTGTTTGAAATCATACATTTTCCTCTGTACATTCAGTGGCTGAGCCGGCTGAGTGCGAGGCTTCAGAACGTAAGACTAAACATGTCTGAGGATGTGTAGAGAAAACAGGAGACTCCCAAGACTTTCACTGGCAATGCTGTGACCTGGGTTCAACTTCTGCCACCGTCTGTGAGGAGTTTGTACATTCTCCCCTCCTCGCGCCCCCCCCCCCCCCCCCCCCCCAGGTCTGTGTGGGTTTCCTCCGGGTGCTCCAGTTTCCTCCCACATCCCAACGACGTACAGGTTCGGAGCTGAGGGAAGTCACTTTCAGAGGAACCGAGGAATGAACCTATAGTTGGATCTAGATAAGTATTATTTACTCAGAAAAACTCCTGAAGAGAAATCAATGAACCGGTTTCCAGTTCATCAAAGGCCAGTGTTATCACAAATTATATTTTAGCCTCTTGGTGCTAATCCACTTTAAGAAGCATTGCACTTAATCTAACATTGCACTTAATCTATGTTGGCACCAGAAGTGTGGCGACACTTGCAGGCTGCCCCCAGAACACTCTACGCAGAAGATGCATTTCACTGTGTGTTTCGATGTACCTGTGACCAATAAATAAATATGTATATGTAATATGCTCTGGAGGACATAAGATCATGGCGCTGTGAGCACAGCATTAAAATCAAATGTCAATCAGCCAGAACAGCCTATGTTATGGACCATCTTTAACATAATGAACTGTCTGAACTTGTTTCCAAAGAAGAATTGCCAGAGAGCATTTGGCACTGGCTCAGCAGAAGTCACCTAAGGTTTATGTGAAGATGTAGATTTTGAGGAATGGATTCAAGAAGCAAAGGTTTAAGGGGATAAATTTCCAAGCTTACAACATGGCCATGGGCTACAACAGAGGAGTACCCAGAGCCCTTGAGTCAAACCCTTGAACATAAGTCCATCTCATAAACTTGCAACACTTAAGGTACTTAAACAGGCGACCTAAAAGCAAGCACTCAGATACATGACTATTACGTAAAGCAGCTCGATTTGTGTTTATAGTTGAAATACAGATAATGAACCATTCTGGACTATAGAAGTCCCAGTACTAAGATTCAGAATTACTAGCACACCCTGAGCATCAAACTCAAATATAATGACAAAGTACAAAAAGAACAATAAGGATCTTCAAAGAGCATTGCATGCTTTGGACATTGCTTTCTATCTGATTTTAAGATAAGATATCTTTATTAGTCACATGTACATCAAAACATACAGTGAAATGCATCTTTTGCGGAGTGTTCTGGAGGCAGCCCGCAAGTTTCGCCACGCTTCTGGCGCCAACATAGCATGCCGACAACTTCCTAAACCGTCCATCTTTGGAATGTGGGTCCCCACACAGACGCAGGGAGAATGTACAAACTCCTCACAGACAGTGGCTGGAATTGAACCCGGGTCACTGACTGGTTATTGACCACATGGTGCTTGTTTCGAGCTTCTGTGTGTGAACTTGTGCAGCAAGTGCAAAGTTGCCATAATTTCACTTTTTAGTGTTCAATCTCTCAATCACTTTAATGCTCCATCATTTTGCTTTTTAAAATGCATCTTTTTATTGCTAGGAATAAAATAACAAATACAGAGGTTCTGACACATTTTAAAGATCATTCTACTAGGGCTGAGCAGGGCTGAACTGAAACACAGGGAAACTGTAACACGAAGTGCATGGGGGAAGAGAGGAGAGAGAGAGATATATAAATTCAAGTTGTTTTAGACCATATCTGCTGAGTGAGAAGACAACCAATGGTAGCCACACCTTGTTTAGCACCTCCTCTGTAGCTTGCAGACAGCCTGTCCTGAGTTTTCTGGCTCTGCCTGACGTCAAGACTGTACTTTACACCTTTGTTGGTAAAAAGGTGACTGTTTGCCCACCAATGTTTTAAAATTCTGTGGGAGACACTCGTCACAAAGTGAAACACCTTGCAGCATTGCTGCCAGATTACCAAACACAGTTCAATGCCTGAGATCCACTGAGCTTTTATAACAATGTGTCAATTTGCATCTATTATCAATAGAAAGACATAAACACAGGCAGAACACCATGGAACTTTAAATGATTTGATATCTGCAAAGAGCTCAGTGTTCCAATAGCTCTGAACCGATATTAACTCCACCAAAGGATGATGTTAAGCTGGCAATGCAATTCACTATAATCAACCCAATGTTACTATCAGGGGATAAAGAACTTGCGTTTAACTAATATATTTCACAATCTTAGCATTGCATTTCACAACCATCAGAGTATTTTTGAAATGTGCAACTTGGTGTAACTAGCCACCTTGCTCACATTAGGACCCCATAAAGAGCAATGAGTTGATGACCAAATTATCTGTTTTGAAGAAGTTGTCCAGGATATGAGGGAACCTCCCATGCCCTTCTTCAATTATTGCTATGACATGTTTTCCCTGAGAGGGTAACAGGTCTCATCAGAGATCTCATGGTTAGTGTGGCATTATGTGTTCAGATCTTTAGAGTGACTTTCTAACTTGGGGGCAAGTGATGTTTCACTAAATAAGCTAAACTTGCATGCAACACGACAGAGCCAAAAACCAGATATAAACTAGCAAAAAGCTGCAGATGCAGGAAATCTGAAATAAAAACAGGAAATGCTAGAAATGTGAGGAGCATCTGTAGAGACAGAAACAGAGCTAATGTTTCAAGTTGGTTCTGATGAGTGATCATCAACTTGAAGTGACTTTGTCCACAGACGCTTCCTGACCCGCTGAGCATTTCCAGTTTTTTTTGTAAGGGAGTTGCAGGCAAACTGAGAGAAAGAAATTTTTTTTCTCCTTAACCTTTGATTAACTTTCCTTCAGAAATACAAGTTCAGGGATATATTCTGGAGCAACAAAGCTCTGGAATGATTTAGTGTCCAAACACCATTTATTCAATGTTGTGTTCCCACAGCTATCAAATGTCATATTACATAAATATATTTCACTACAATAAAATGGTATGAATGTAGAAATCATGTACGCATATTTTTGTGATATAAGCATGAAACAGACTTGACAAGGACAATATTATGGATTAGTGAGGCCTTTATGATTTGTAGTCAATGCCATCCCATGGCTCTATGTGAAACTTCCACAGCTGTTCTTTGTAGCAGCAGTTTCTTGTCAAAAACGAATATATCATGGAAAGGATAGAGAGCACTTGGGTAAATCAGAACCAGCAACATTGTATTTTCAAGGCAAATTTTGTTTATCAGCAACTAGATGCCTCAGAGCAAACTGTGAATTATTACATCTTTTGATGATCTTCCAAAAGTTTATTCTGATTGGTATATTCACCGTTCTACTAAATCAAGAATATTAATTATTTGTGTTTTCTTACTGATATAAGATTCCAAAAAAATGAGTTACATTATGTTTAGAGTCATAGAGTCACACAGCACGGAAACAGACTATTCGGCACAACTCCCATGCCGACATAGATGTCTTCCTAAGCTAGTCCTATTTGCCTGCACTTGGCCCTTATCCTTCTAAACCTTTCCTATCCAGGTACCTGTCCAAATTTTAAACATTGTAATTGTACCCGCTTCAACCACTTCCTGGATAGAGTGGATGTGGAGAGGATGTTTCCATTAATAGGACAGTCTAGGATCCGAGGGCACAGCCTCAGGATCAAAGAGCGTCCCTTTAAAACTGAGATAAGGAGGAATTTCTTCAGCCAGAGAGTTGTGAATCTGTGGAATTCTTTGCCACAGAGGGCTGTGGAGGCCAAGTCATTGGGTATATTTAAGGCAGAGATTGACAGGTTCTTGATTGATAAGGGGGTTAAATGTTACGAGGAGAAGGCAGGAGAATGGGGTTGAAAAAAAATCAGCCGTGATTGAATGCGGACCAGACTCGATGAGCCGAATAGACTAATTCTGCTCCTATATCTTATGGTGTTATGGTCTTCCTCTGGCAATCCATTCCATACACCCGCTACCTTCTGTGTGAAAAACTTTTCTCTCAGGTCTCCTTTAAATCTTTCCCCTCTCACCTTAAACCTATGCCCTCTAGTTTTAGACTCCCTTACCCTGGGAAAAAGACTGTGACCATCCATCTTACCCATGTCTCTCACGATTTTATAAATCTCCATAAAGTCACCCCTCAGCCTACTTCGCTCCAGAGAAAACTTTCCCAGCCTATCCAGACTCTCCTTATAACTCAAGCCCTCCAGTCCCAGCAACATCCTTGTGAAATTTACTGCATCCTTTCAAGCTTAATCACATCTGTCCTATAGTAAGATGACCACAACTGCTCACAATATTCCAGGTGCAGTCTCATTAACATCTTTTATAGCTGTAACATGATGTCCCAATTCTTCTACTCAGTGCCCCATATGAATAAGGCAAGCATGCCATATGCCTTCTTCACCACCTTGTCCACCTGTGTTGCCACTTTCAGGGAACTATGTTCTGTAACACTCTATAGGACCCTGTCATTCACTGTGTATTTCCTGCCCTGGCTTAACTTCCCAAAATGCTTCACTCACACTGAGCTAAATTCCACCTGCCAATCCTTGGCCACTTTCCCAGCCGTTCCAGATCCTGTTGTAGCCTTAGACAACCTTTTTCACTGTACACTATACCACCAATTTTGGTGACATGTACAAACTTACTAATTATGCTATCTACATTCTATTTCAAATTATTAACATATATGACAGACAGGGGAGTCAGCACCAATCCCTGTGGCACACCACTGGTTACAGATCTCTAATCTGAAAAACAACCCTCTACCACCACCCCCTGTCTCCTTCCACCAAGCCAATTTTGTATGCAACTGGCTGGTTCACCCTGGATCCCATGTATTCTAAAGTTTCAGACCAGCCTACCATGCGGGACCTTGTCAAAAGCCTTGCTAAAGTCCATGTAGACAACATCTAGCATCCTGCCCTCATCAATCCTCTTAGTCTTTCATGTTTTAATTGAAGATGCTACAATATTAATGGTTTAATCCCCTCTTCCTGCTCTCTTCCATTGAATGCCCTGGCAGACATGGTCAAAGGAACATTGTGGGCATTTCAAAAGCAGAGCACGAGAGAGGTTGAGTGTGTATTTTGTTGACAGTTGTCAGAGGTTGAAAACCACATTCAAAGAAGATTTGCTGCAAATGTTGAGGGAGGATATAGATGAATGCTTTAACAAGATCCAAGAATTCATCTGCTTTCAAAACTCTGTGTGTGTGTGTGTGTTTGTGTGTGTGTGTGTGTGTGTGTGTGTGTGTGTGTGTGTGTGTGTGTGTGTGTGTGTGTGTGTGTGTGTGTGTGTAAATCCACATGCTTATAAATTTCTACTGGTGTCAGCATGTTGTACTGCAATGGAATGAACCTTAGAGGTAGGGTGCAATGTGCTGAAATTTCTTACTGGTGCATTTAGTGCCAATAATGGGAGACAAATCCTTGGGCAACAGTTTTCATAGAATGTTCCTTGTTTGCTTTTTTTTAGCATATTTTCTGATCATCTCCTTGCACAGTTAAATTTTTTACAGGCAGTTGCATATTTCCATCATTGGGTGCCTTCATTTCTATCTGTCCTCATTCCAACCAAAGTTCTTTCATAGAAGCACGGGTCGAGAGGAACAAGAGCCATTCATCCCCTTGCTTCTTTGCCATTCGCGGCTGAACTCTACCAACCTGACATGGTTCCCCAACTCTTCATGTCACTGGCTGACAAGAATCTTTCATTATCAATTTATTAAAGCTTTATGCTATGCACAACTCAACCAGCAGGAAAGTAAAAGAAGTATGCCAAACCTCATCCCAGTTGGATCCGCCTGATCGGTCCTGACATTTGACCCTTAACCTCTCCATTGCTTCAGGAATGTTGTCAGGATATGAATCTTTTTGTTGCAAGTCCAATCTTTAAATGAGAAACCAACAATCACAAGGGAAAGAGAGGAAAAATGATAGTCTGGTCAGTATTAATTGGCATTCCATTTATTTTGGATTTGCATTCGCTTTCATCTCAATATGTTTTCCATAGAACAGCAAGCAAATAATCCTCTGTTCTCATTCTACACAGCATGCAGTTGTTAGAAACTATTTGTAACTTTCTCCAGAACTGCCAGCTTTGTAAAAACAAGTTGCACTTATTTTAAAGCAATGCAATATTACACTGACCTATGCCATCCCAGCTCATACAATTGTATAGGAGGCCATTAGAACGATCACAATGTCAGTTAAGTTGATGTGTTTAATGCTTTGTGCACCCACTGCTTAAGCTCTCTGGTTGTTTGATTGCCTGTGAGAAATTTACTCACTATTAATTTTATTATAAGGGCCTCAACCTCAAACTTGCTTAAGGGCCATAATCAGGACTTCAATGACATGCATCTACAGATGGTGCCATTAATTTTTTTCCCCAGTTAATGGACAGATTAGCTTGTTCCACTATGTTACAGATATTGGCCAGAGTCATTATTTAATAGTACTCTTTTGCTTTGTTTAGACTATCCCATATACAAATGTATGTGTCTTCTCCTTCTTAGGCAGTCCCTTAGGATCAAGTATGAGTCATTTCCACTCCAGTTCCTTGGATTGTGAGTTGCCTGATAAGGCCAAAATGGGATCTGCAGACTCTGCCACTATTGGGGCAGGAGCTGTTTGACAGGTTCAGTGGGAGGATAGTTTGTGTGTGTGTTGGGGGGTGGGGGCATTGGGGGAGGGGGGAGAAGAGGGTGGTGAGCTCCTTCTGTCATTTATGCTGAGTTTCCTTGTATGAACTCAAGGTTCTGAATGCCAATCTCTGCTCCCATCAGGCAGAAGATACAAAAGCCTGAAAGCACCTACCACCTGGCTCAAGGATAGCTTCTATCCCACTGCTATAACACTATTGAATGGTCCCTAGTACAAAAAGATGGATTCTTGATTTCACAATCTAGTTCATTATGGCCTTGCACCATATTGTCTGCCTGCACTGCACTTTCTCTGTAACTGTAACACTTCATTCTAAATTCTGTTATTGTTTTCCCTTGTACTACCTCAATGTACTGATGTGACGAAATGATCTGTATGGATGGCATGCAAAATGAAGTTTTCCACTGTACCTTGGTACATGTGACAATAATAAACCAATTTACCAATTTATTAATTTACCAATCTAATTCTCCTTCTCCATTTTGAGATGCGTCATGGGTCAAGTGTTACTAAGAGTCAGTGAGCTGTCTTGAAGCTTTGAGAATGTTCTTGAATTGTTCTCTCTGTCTACCTGGTAATCTCTTGCTCAAAGTGGAGTGTCTTTTTTGAGGAGTCAGAGATGTAGACAATGTGCACTGGCTACCAGAGTTATCTGAGTGTGATTAGAGCCTTGACAATGGATGTTGGAAGTGTTTCTGGGACTTCAGATAATGATGCCAGTCGTGTCATAGTGCAAGGGTAATAATTGCACAAGATTAGTAATTGATATAGGAAACAGCAATAGCTATGTAATAACATTGTCAATCTTGTGAGATGTAAAAAAGAGAGGACAACTACTTGGATAGGAAGGGAGTAGAGGGATACGGGCCTAATGCAGGCAAATGGGATTGGTACAGATAGGCACCATGGTCAACATTGACAAAGGACCCATTTCTGCTCTGCATGAATCTGTGATTCTGTGAGTACTGCCTTGTTAAACTAAGGTGAAACTGTAATTGGGAGAATTAATCTCTGGTCCATTCCTCCTGTGTACAGGAAGATGGAAGCAGAAATGCCACTGAAACTCCCCCAATCCATTGGATCACTGGATGGCGTAAGTGTTATTTACTAGCATTAGTAAATTGTTTCTGAGACTAAAATCATTCAGTCTCATTCTTGAGAGTTCCAGTTGCCTCAGGTTCCTCTTCAGTGCAGAGAATTTGGAATACTTTAGCCAGCAAGGTCTGAAGTGGCTGAATTCCCTCCTTCTGTGCCATAATCTAGTTGTGTGAAAATAGTGCTTCCTGATATTTCTTCTAAACAGCCTCGCTCCCTGTCTCTTTGTTCCAGTTTTTCTGCACATATTGAACATTTTAAACAAATGCCACCTAATCCTTTGTTTAAATTCACCTTGTTAGAAATACAGGCTCAGAATGATAAATACCTTTGGTACTATTTGAACTAATAAAAATGTTGGCTATTGTTTTAAAGTTTAATGGGTGTATTTGGTGAAGAAATGCTGGCTTCATGCGCCTCTGAATTTTATGGAGGAAAACACAAAAGACTCCTTATCCTCCAGTGAGAGTGTAAACACAACCGCAAACCACATGATGATTAACAGCTGTGGGGAGGGCGTGAGGAGCCTGTGTGGATTACTTTACACTCAGAGTGTGAGGTAAGTTCACATGGAAAATCTTATTTGTATATGCTAGGCAAAGCAAAAAATGAGATTCAGCATTTTGCCACTCAGCTGGATCAGAGAAAGTTCGTCTTAATTCACTCTGGAAATCCAGTTTGATGAATGTATCTGCATGGTTGTACACACAATTTACAAGAGAAAAAGTGAATGTGGTAATGCAGTAACTTTAAATTCTTTCAGTCAGCAGGATCCCATTTAGAACTGTTTCTTTATCCCAAAGGCACTGGAGGAATTTAACCGTACAAACTCTGACACATATGTACATAATTTTATCTTATGTAAGCTATTTTATGACAACAAGATGTTCTGTGTTTACATTCTAGAGTATCAATTTGCGGTTCCTCTTCGCCAGCACACCCCAAAATATAAACACAGACATCAGCATATACAGACAAACATGAATGTTCTACCATCATAACAAACCAACATGTATGTTGGAGACACAAGAGACTGCAGATGTTGAAATCTGGAGCAATTAACATTCTGCTGGAGGAACTCAGTGGGTAGAGCAACATCTGTAGGGAAAAGGAATTGTTGACATTTTGTGTCGAAAGGTAGGTAGGTAGCTAGGTAGCTCAACCTTCCCTACCTATCTTGATCTGCCTATCATCTTTCACCCTTCCTTAGTCCACCAATCACCTCTGGCTCCTGTCTCACCACTCCCCATATCCTCTTTATACTAGCCACCTCGCCTCTCCACTCTCAGTCCTGATGCAGGGTTTTGACCCAAAATGTCGACAATTTATTTCCCCCCCACAGATGCTGAGTTCCTCCAGTGGACTGTTTGTTGCACCATGTATGTTACATTCACTCACACCAATATGCACATGTACCAATACACCCACAAACAAACAGATACAACCCAATTATACACACACACACAAGCCACTTGCAAACACATACCAGCACACCTACACACAATATCTTTTTTTGCACTATTTCAAGTTTATGTAATTTACTGGGACTTGATTTTTCCTGGCATTCATTAAGGAAGGAAGTCTGCATTCTTGGACATGAATGCAGCCTGAAAGGTGGCCACATTTTCAAGAATATACTGTGTAGACAAAGGACCAGTAGAGTAGTCAATCCTCCATTTTAAGGATAATAGTAAAAGGGATATAGAAGCTATCAGCACTGATTATGACAAGTGACAACCAGTGGTTTTAGCAGCTCTGTAGTAGATACAACTAGAGTCCAACAGAGAACAACATAAAACCCTTCCTCCTGAGAGGATGGAGAGTCCCGTCATGTCATTTTGATGTGACAACAATCCAACAGTTTCATAGTCTTCTGCTCTTGCTCTTTATACAAATCAGAATTGCTTTGAGTTTTTGAAACGTTAACATTTATGTTGAGAACATAAGTCTACCAGTGTTGCACTCCATATGATGTGTGTGGGAGACAGAGGCCCCATGAGTTTAAGAGGAGTGTGGGAGAGGGTCAATAAGTTTAAGAGGAATGTGGGAGACAAAGGGCCAGTGAGTTTAAGAGGAGTTTGGGAGGAAGAACTCCAACCCACCTCCCCCTGAGTTTTATTAGGGCTAAGCAGCCATATTCGTAGATAGAATCATAGAGCAATACAGCATGGATACAGGCCCTTCGGCCCAATGAGTCCGTGCCGACAATGGTGCCACCCAGCTAGTCCCAATTTCCTGTGGTTGGCCCATCTCCCTCTAAGCCCCATCTCTCCATGTACCTATCCAAGTGCTTCTTAAATGATACTATTGTACCTGCCTCAACCACTTCCTCTGGCAGCTCATTCCATATACTCACCACCCTCTGCGTGAAGAAGTTGACCCCCAGGTCCCTTTTAAATCTTTCCCCTCTCACCCTAAACCTATGCCCCCTAGTTTTGGACTTCCCTACCCTGAGGAAAAGGCTGTTACCATCCATCTTAACTATGCCTGAGGCAGCCAAGGATTGAGTATCACAGCAGTTAAATGCTGGAGGAAGTACCCACTGACAGTTTTACCACATTTTGTGATCATTGGAAGGGTTTTCAACAGCTTCCAGTGAGTTCAGACATTGCCTGATTAGGCCTCCCAATGTCATTAGAGTATCCCTTTAAATAACAAATTAAAAAGCAATCACGAGCCATGATGTGCTCCTAATTTTGCAGAGACCAGTCCACGATGGTCACAGATTGCAGGTTTGACCTCCAATTTATGTGAGTTAGGGAAAAACTAGGCATTGATTAAATCGTGACATCATTAGGCCTGTTGCCAGAAAAATGTGACAAATGCATGGAAGTTCCCAGTCCAATTCTCCGATGGGTGCAGCTTCACCTGGAAGTGATCACTGGTGCTACCTTCTCCAGGTTAAATTGATGCTCATTAGTTTTGCATGCGTTAACAACAGACCCTAATCAATCCACTTTCTCGGCATGAATGTGGTTATAGCACTGATTAATGACTCTAAATATATTGTGCATTAAATTGAAGCAATCTTCTGTCAGTATTTCTTATCTTGTGATTGTGTTTTTAAGTGCAAAATAATTCCCTCTAATTTAATAAACTTAAGAACAAGAATTTAGTAAACTTAAGAACAAATCACAGGCAGTTTGGCTTTCAAAAGGCAGTCATCATTCTTTTGAAGAGGAAAATTGACTATTCCTGATTTGTGGAATAATTGATTAAAGTTTTATTGGAAAAGTGTAATAACTTCCATAGGATCCTGTCATAAATTTGCAAAAGTTCAGAATTATTAAATGGTTCAAGAAACTAAGTTAAGAACATTAGAAAGCTTGCAATAAAGGAAATTAAAAAAAAGGCAGACCCTGGAAATCTGAAATAAAAACAGAAAATGCTGGAAACAGCCAGCCAGTCAGACAGTATCCATGGAAAGAGAAACAAAGTTAATCTTTCAGATTAGTTCTGATGAACGGTGACCTAAAACATTAACTCTTTTTCTCTTTCAATTTGTGCTGTCTGACCTGTTGAGTGTTTCCAGCACTTTCCATTTTTATTGCAATGTAGCATTTAACTTACAAAATATACAGCTTTCCTGGGCTGTGCTCTGCCCATCTTTTCACTATCCCACCACCAAAGTTCTCTAAACTTTATCTATAATTCCCACTTGAATTAATATTTGTTCATTGGTGCCTGTTGACAAGCATTGATCCTGTTTCCAACTGATGTAAACATTTTTCTTTTCCAACAGTATTATGCAGTAAATATGTCATGAGCTTCTACAATATTTTAAATGCATGTATTTTTCATCGTGTGCCCTGTGCAATGATTGAAGAGTTCAGAAAAAAAAGTATTGTGTCCCATGCATGATGTCTGATGTTGTGACTGTGAATGAGCCACATAGAGACCAGAGCTGTTAATATAACAGGTTATTCAGCACAAGCAATGAAAACTTCGTTGGAGATTCTCTTAGCAGAATCTCCTGGGACAATCTCTCAGAAGAATTTCTCTGAATTCAAAGTACATTGAGTTTTTATACTCTTTAAGCACAAAGATAACAGCAGGTGATTAAATGCAGTTTCAACAATCATGTAGTTAACTTCAATATTATTGGGTGTAGACAAGTGGTTCCATAAGATTACCTATTTACAATGGGAGCACACCTCAACTGACAAGAACATGTTTAAATATTCAGACACCTTTTGCTGGGAATCCAGACACCCAAACAGCCTTTTTTTACCACTGTATTGAGGCATGGCACTCTGGATACACATAAATTCCAAATATTGATTGACAGAGCATGTATGTCCTTGGGTGGCAAGATAATCAGTCTAGACCCCTCCTGATCTCATTCTGGGGCTTTCAGTATAGTCTGCTTAACAAAGACATTCACCTATTCCCCTGTGTGATTTACACTGGTATAAAAGTCAGGATTTCCCACCCCTTGTAATTACATTTGAACAGTTTGAAGATTGGTTCTTGTTTGTTTGTATTAGCTGCTGCCCTGTAATTCCTGATGGATGCCCCAATCCCAAACAATGCCACCAGCGTACAGCAGCCTCATGAGAAAAGTTAGCTTGGTTATTGAAACACTCACCTGGAATAATATAGTCCATTACTTATATATCAAGAAATTTATATCCTGCTGCTACTTCTGGACCAAACTAATACTGACCCAGTTCCAGTCCCATCTCTGAGCTTTGGATCCCAGGCCAACAGTTTTCAGATTCTCTGACGATTGCTCAAGTCTTTTACAAAGTAGTCATGCACCGTCCTTCCTTACAATCACAATGAATTGATTGACAGAACCCTTCACTCTTTGTGCGATGTGATGCAGTAGACACAGCCAAGCATAGTGGGGCACAATCCTGATGTAACGTAATCCAGTCAATCAGGCATTGCGGCAGGTTTTGTGGCTCACAGGAGTTGCCCAACCCATGATTCCGTGAACACAATACTCATGACAAGCATAGGCACTGCTGGTGGAGAAGTACATGCTTTGATCTGTGGCCAGCATTAAAGGAGGCCAGAATGCAATTCCTACTGTGCATTCAGGGCTTATTTTCTCATTCAAGAAAAGTGCTTGCAACCAGATGAGTGTAATTATGGCATCAGACCAATTAATGGATAAAAGGTGAATCCAAAGGAAGACTATGGCAAGCTGGAGAGCAGATGGAGCATATTTCAAATTCACTTATAAAACAAAGGCCCACCTTTGACCATGTATATCTCTTTTGGTCAACAGATATTTTCTCTGAAGAAAGTACCTCGCACTGAACCAACGGTTTTCTATACAAAGATTCACATCATAAAAGCTGCTTGATTTTCTCCACATACCAGCTTCTATGAAAGTAGCAATTACCTTATTGCAGAACTCAAATTCCTAATTCACAATAACCAAGTTCCCAGTTCTCAGAGATTCCAACTCTGGAATTCTTTTCAATCCTATCAATCCCTGTCTTAATGTGATGATGATAGACTCAAGGAAGCCATCATTTCAACAAGGAAAGCACCTGTCTGCAACATTATCAGGTCATAACAGGAGAATGTTATACTTGTATGAAGTATTTGTAATAACAGGGTGTTGAAAGGTTCACTGTGAAAATGCAATGGCCCATAATTTTTTTTATTCCCTAAAGGGACAAATTGAACTTGTGCCTCAAAGAGGGAACTTTGCAGTTTTGTCTCGGACCACAGTGGTAGTATTCTAGCGTGCTTGAGGGCCAAGGTGCCTGCACAATGGAATAGGCCTTATTCAAATAAATGAATGCAAAGTCTTTACTTCCACTTGCAATCAGTTCAGGGTCCGAGAGACGAGAGGGGTGTGACACACAGTTATAAGTCCTAACAGGATCAACAGTGAAAGTTTGCAGATAGGAAATAGCGGTGAGAGTGGGTATCAATCAAAACATTTACAGGAGTTGACTGCAGGTAGATCAACACCTTGGAGTCCTGACAGTGCAGCTAGTAAGCATGACCATCTTTGACAAAGTTAAAAATGCCCTCATCCCTCCAATTAATGCCCGTTTCAGTGTGAGGGGTTTTGAATTTGAAGAAAAATAGATTCTTCCAATTTATTCTAACTGGACCCCTCATAATTTTAAACACCTCCACTCAGGTCTCCTCTCATCCTTCTCTGTTCCAAGCAGAACAATGCTAGCTCATCCAATTTGTTCTCACAGTCACAACTTCCCGGTTTTAGCAACACATCCGTAAATCTCCTCTGCATCCTCCCTAGTGCTCTCATGTCTTTCCAGTCCTGGAGGCCAGAACAGTACCTAAGTAGCCTAACAAGCATTGTGTACAATATTAACATAACCTCCCTGATCCCATATTCTACACCTCAACTAATAAATTAAATTATCCCATATGCGAATATGGAGCATCCCATGTCCTGCAGACATGGAATAAGCAGAATGTCTTCGACGAACGGTTGGACAGATTAAGTTTGCATCTGCTGGAGATTAGGAGAGTGGGAGTGGACTTCATTGAAACATTTAAGAAAGTGAGGTGTCTTCACAGTGTGGATGTGGAGAGGATGTGTCCTGATGGGAGAATCTGGATCTAGTGGTTATTGTTTAAAAGTAAGGACTCACCATTTCTGTCAGAGGGTCATGAGTTTGGACCTCTCTTCTTCAAATGGTATTTGAAGCAGTGTATTTGAACATTTCTAAAGAAGACGTGCTTAAAAACTTGATAAGCAAAGTGGTGATGGGGACGGCTGACAGGATTAAAGTGTTAGTGTGATGGGCAAGGCTTGGGGAATCCTGAGGGATAATGAGGGATAATGGTCAGGAAAAAGAGTTATGTGTCAGGTATAGAAAGCCGAGCTCAAGTGAATCGCTTGAGGAGTATAAGGGATGAAGAGGGACATCAGGAGGGCAAAAAGAGGACTTGGGATAGCTTTGACAGATAAGGTAAAAGAGAATCCTGAGAGATTCTTTAAGTATATTAAGAGCAAAAGGGTAACCAGGGAGACAATAGGGCCCCTTAAGGATCAATAGGTCATCTATTTGTGGAGCCACAGGAGATGGGTGGGTCTTAAATGAATATTCCTTGTCTGTATTTACTGTAGAGAAGGTCATGGAAGCCAGGGAGTTTAGGGAAGAGACTAGAAATGCAATACACAAAAAATGCTGGAGGAACTTGCAGGTCAGACAGCATCCATGGAGGGAAATGAATAGTAAGATAAGATAAGATAAGATTTCTTTATTAGTCACATGTACATCAAAACACACAGTGAAACACATCTTCTGCATAGAATGTTCTGGGGGGCAGCCCGCAAGTGTCGCCACGCTTCCGGCGCCAACATAGCATGCCCACAACTTTCTAACCTGTACATCTTTGGAAGGTGGGAGGAAACCAGAGCACCCAGAGGAAACCCACGCAGACACAGGGAGAACGTACAAACTCCTTACAGACAGGGGCCGGATTTGAACTCGGGTTGCTGGCGCTGTAATAGCGTTACGCTAACCGCTACACTACCGTGCAGAATGCCATGCAGCCCCTCAACTACATACTAACCCCGTGCAAGGGCAAACAAACTAATTGCACTTCTCTGCCTTCTTCCAATAGCCCTGTAATTTACTTTTCTTCAAATATTAATCAAACTCTGTTTTGAACAGTACAACTGAATCAGCTCCACTGCTACCCCTTGCAATGCATTCTAGACCCTAACACTGTAAAAATAACCTCTCAGGTCACTTAGAATGATGTGAGAAGCTAGGAGGTGATAGGTGGAAATGGCAAAGGGCTGAAGAAGATGGAATCTGATTGGAGTGGACAGTGGACCATAGAATAAAGGGAAGGAGGTGGGAAACCAGAGGGAGGAAGGTGTGGGTGATGGGCAGGTCATGAGGACGGGGGAGGGGAAAGAGAAGGGGTAATAGGGCCAGAGGGATAAAGGCAAACAAAGTGGGGGAGGGGGCAGAGGGGAGTGGTTACCAGAAGTTAGAGAACTGGATGTTGATGCCGTCAGGTTGGAGACTCCCAAAGTGGAATATAAGGTGTTGTTCCACTAATCTGCGTCTAGCCTCAACTTGGCAGTAGAGGAGGCCGTGGACAGACATGTCGGTGTGGGAATGGGAAGTGGGATTAAAATTGGTGGTGATCAGGAGATCCTGGCTGTTGCGGTGGACGGAGCAAAGTTGCTCGACGAAGTGATCCCCCAATCTGTGTCAGGTCTCACCGATGTAGAGGAGGCTGCACCTGGAGCACTGGATGCAATAAATGACACTGGTGGATTCACATGTAAAGGACTGTCTCACCTGGAAGGACTGTTTAAGGCCCTGAATAGAGAGAATAGTGATGTCTTGAAACATATTCAGATTACAAAAGAGGAAGTGCTGGCAATCTTAAAGCACATAAAGGTGCATAAATCCCTGGGGCCTGGCCAAATGTATCCCTGGGACTTTGTGGGAAGGTAAGGAAGAAATTTCTGGGTCCCTGGAAGAGATATTTGTACCATCGTTAGCCATGGGTGAGGTACCAGAAGATTGGAGGGTGGCTAATATTGTGTCTTTATTTAAGAAGGGCTGCAAGGACTAGCCAGGAAACTAGAGGCTGGTGAGCCAAACTTCAGTCGTGGAAAGTTCACTGGAGGGGATTCTGAGAGTCAGGATCTACCCACATTTGGGAAGGCAAGGACTGATGAGGGATCATTAGCATGGCTTTGTGCATGAGAAATCGTATCTCACAGATTTGATTGTTTTTTGAAGGGGTGATGAAGAGGATTGACGAGAGCAGGGCAGTAGAAGTTGCCTATGTGGACTTTAGCAAGGCCTCTGACAAGGAGTCATGTATGGTAGGCTGGTCCATAAGATCAGAACTCACACTCTGAGTGTTGTGATGCATAATGTATTATCTTTAGAAGACACAAGAGACTGCAGATACTGGAATCTGGAGCAAAAAAACTGCTAGAAGAACTCAGCAATTCAGACAGCATTTGTGGACGGAAATGTGCAGTTGATGTTTCTGGTCAAGACCCTTCATCTGGACTGAAAGAGTAGAGGGGAGATAGCCAGTATAAAGAGGTGAGGGGAAGGGGTGGAGCAAGAGCTGGCAAGCGATATGTGGATCCAGGTGAGGAGGGGTGAAAGGCAGATGGAGGTGGGAAGATTGGAAATAGTGACACAGGCTGGGAGGTGATGCGTGGAGGCAACAAAGGGGCTGCAGATGATGGAATCTGATGGGAAAAGAAGGTGGGGCATGGAAGCTTTATCATTATCTTGTATTCAATGCAGTTGCTTTTCCTCTTTTCTGTTGCCTAAGATAAAACCTCATTCCTGTATGTTGTTTTTCTTTTTGTTTGCAACAGAACAATTTAATCTTCCTCCTCTACTTCCTTTATTGTTTCTGCACACTGTTGTTTTTGATATTTTGCAATTGCTCTTTCTCTTGTTTAACTGACTTTTCACTTCCCTAATTACCCTTTTGCCAGTTCAGTTCTAATTTTTGTTTAAGTACAGCCCATTCTTTTCACAGTAAGGTCCCACCTTTCCTGAAACAGATGCCATAAGATAGAAATTGTCTTTAGCTATGCATCAGCTCCCTATCTTTCCCTCTTTTATCAAGCATATGGGTTTGCAGCTTACCTGGAGATTACCTTGAAGCCTAGTTCTTGCTCTTGGTTCCTAATTTCACAAACACATTTTGAGGACTTCAAGCCTTTATCATTGGTTCCTGTCTAATCCATGATAACTGGCTGTTCTTTCTCTGCTTCCATAACCTTTCCTATGCTTCCCAAAATTTTCCTTACCTTAACTCCTGGGAAGCAGCAATGTATTCGGGCCCCCCGAACAAAAACATCTAAAATGTCAGAAGCATCTAAAATTTCTGAGGCAAATTGTACCTCATTTTATTTACCCCTTTAGCAAGGAACTTGCCTGTATGTTGAAATGAATGTAAATCTGAAATTACTTAAGTTCCAATTCAGCTTCAGGAAAAGAACTGAACGTCAATCATTGACAGCAGTGTCACTGTGCATTCGTTAAACAAAAAAAGTAGTCTGTTTCATTTCTGCTGCTCAGCAATAGATCAGGGAATATGGAACGGCATTTTTTTATGAGCAGAACTTCTTTCTCACATGTTTTGAAAAGTGCTTAGGTACAATTTTAAATGGGTGTAGAGTGTCCAGGAGCTTGTTGACCTTCTCAGATATATAACTGGTGCTACATTATTTAGTTCTTCTTCTCATATTCTGTGATGATACCAGGCATTGCCTGAAAGAAAATGCAAAAAGGTGAAAACAACTGGCACTAATATATTTTTAATTTGACAGTGAAACAAGGGGAAGGGAGTGAAATGGGTAGATAAGAGGCTGCAGTAAAAGACGAAGGTGGTGGAAGCAGATCTACACAAAAGGGGTTTGCTAAAGGCAAGCAGATGATGGGCACTAAAGGTGTGCGCAAGGAGAATTAGCTGATATTTGTTAGTCTGCTTACTCTATAATACATAACATAAGAAACAGGAGCAGGGAGGACATGCCAAATTTTTACTAAAGTTTTGTCCAGCCTTAATTGGAGTATCGTGTTAAATTCAAGTTGCTTCATTACAGAAAGCATGTGAAGGCATCAGAAAGGGTGCAGAGGAGATTTACAAGAATAGTTCCTGGGACGAGGTTCTACAGTTACAAGAAAGATTGGAGAAGCTGGGACTATTTACTTTAAAGAAGCAGGTAAGGTTTGAAAGAAGTAGATAAAATGATGACGGGTCTGGAGAGAATGGGAGACTGTTCCCATTGGTGAAAGAACTAGGGGTCACATGTATAAAGGGCAAGAGAATTAATAACTACATGAGGATAAACAATTTTGTGCCTCCTCCTGTGCTGAAACCTTTCTAGGATTCAATGAGATGCCCTTGGTGCCTTCTCTACCATTCAATAAGAGTGTGGCTGATTCTGTGCCTCAAGCCCACTCTTCTGCCAAACCCAACATCACCTGACCTCCCCACCCCCCCCGCCCCACCCCACCCCACCTTCATGCCCTAAAATCTATTGATCTTGTTCCCAAATAGCTGAGTATCCACAGGCTTTTGAAGTAAAGAATTCCTAAGAGTTACAACACTCAGAATGTAGGGATTGCTCCTCATCTCAGTCCTAAATGACCAGTCCCTTACACTGAGTCTATGCCTGGTAGCCAGCTGGAGGAAGCAGCCTCTCAGCATCCACCTGGTTGATCCCTCTGATAATCTTGTATATCACACTGAAATCAGCTATTATTCTCTGAACTCCAGTCTTACTCAACCCAGGAAATGATTAGATGAACCTATGTTGCACTGACCCCAAAAACTGCTGCATACAGAATGAGGACTCGCTATAGACCCATATAATTTCAGCAAGACTTTTATACATTGTTCATGTAGTGAAGGCCAATGTAATATTTTCCCACCTAACGGTGGTGGTGCCTGGAATGCACCACCAGGGGAGGCAGGTGAAATCAGATACGATAAGAACGTTTCAAAGGCATTTAGACAGGCACATGAACAGGCAGGGAATGGAGGGACATAGACCATGTGCAGGCAGATGGGATTTGTTTAGTTTGGCATTATGGTCAGCACAGACATCATGAGCTGAAGGGCCTGTTCCTGTGTTCACATTGCTTGAAGAAATTGCACATTTACTTTGTGTGTCTCATGAACTAACACACCAAGAGCAATTACATGAACACTGCCTCACTATTCCTCTTTCGCACTATTTATTTATTTTTGTAACTTACAGTAATTTTATGTCTTTAGGTCTTGCACTGTACTCCTGCCACAAAACAACAAGTTTTATGGCATATGTCAGTGATAATAAACCTGATTCTGATTCTGACTTACTAGTTTCTCACTGTTTAAAAACACATTTTATTTTTTAATCTCCCTACCAAAGTGCACGACTTCTCATTTCCCCGAGGTATTCTCTGGCTGCAACTTCGTGGGCCACCTGCCCGCTTGCTTAACCCACCTAGAGTCATAGAGTTATACAGCATGGAAACAGGTCCTTCAGCCCAACTTGTCCATGCCGACCAAGATGTCTATCTGAGTTAGTCCCATTTGACTGTGTTTGGCCCATAGCCCTCTAGGCCTTTTCTATCCATGTTCCCGTCCAAATGTCTTTTAAACATTGTAATTGTACTCACAAAGTCATAGAGTCATACAGCACAGAAACAGGACATTTGCACCACCAACTCCATAACCTAACTACATTAATCCCACTTACCCACATTAGGTCTGTAGTATTCTATGCCTTGGTGATTTAAGTTCTTATCTAGATGCTTCTTAAATGTTATGAGAGTACCTGCCTCCAGCACCACTTCCAATAGTGCATTCCAGGCTCCAACCACCCTCTGTGTGAGAATATTCCATCTCAGATCTGCTCTAAACCTCCTACCTTTCACCTTAACCTGTTCCCTCTTGTCTTAGACATTCCTACCATGGGAAAAAGGTTCTTACCATCTACCCTATCTGTCTCCCTCTATCAGGTCACCCTTCAGCCTCCTCCGTTCCAGGGAAAACAAACCCAGCCTATCAAGTAAGTGAAAATTAAAAAGAAACTGCAGATGCTGGAAATCAAAAATAAAAGAACAGAAAAGGTTGGAATTACACAGCAGGTCAGGCTGCATCTATGGTAAGAGAAACAGAGTTAATGTTTCAGATCGTATTTCCAGCCTATCAAGTCTATCCCTATAACTGGAATGCTCCAATCCAGGCAACGACCTGGAGAATCTCCTCTGCACCCTCTCTACTTCAATCACATCCTTCCTATAGTGTGATGACCAGAACTGTACACAACACTCTGAGTATGGACCAACCAATGTTTTTTTAAAGTTGTAACATGACGTCCCAGCTCTTATATTCTACGCTATAGTCAATGAAGGCAAGTATCCCAGAAGCCTTTTTCACCTAGTACTTCCACTTTCAGGATCTATGGACTTGTACCCCAAGATCCCTCTTTTCATCAACATGGGCTCTACCATGCCCTTGTTTGCCTTCCCAAAATGCATTTGTAAGGATTAAATTCCATTTGCCATTGATCCATTAAACTTTCCAGCAGATCTATACTGTAGCTCTAAAGAAACTTCCTCACTATCTACAACACCACACCACTAATGTTCATATTATCTGCAAATTAACTTATCATACTATGTACATTCACATCCAAGTTGGTAACATATATCACAAACATTAAATGTCCCAGCATGGATCCCTGCAGGACACCAGAAAAGCATCCTTCTGCTACCACTCTCTGCCTCCTATCACCAAGCTAATTTTGAATCCAATTAGTCAGCCTGCCCTGGATTCCCCGGTCTCTAACCTTCTGGACCAGTATACCACGTGGGACCTTCTCAAAGGTCTTACTAAAGTCCATGTTGACAACATCTACCGCACTCCCTTCGTCAAATATGCTTAGTTATTATCTCCTCAGAAAAAAATCAATCAAATTTGTGAAGCAGGATTTCCATGAACAGAGCCATGCTGGCTATCCCTAATCAATCCAAGTAAAGATTAATCTTATCCCTGATATTTTTATTCCAATAGTTTCCCTACGATATGCCTTTGCAGAAATTCTGCCTCCTCTTCACAGCTCAGTTTCCCATCCAGCTTTTTATCTTCAGCAAACTTGGATACATTATAGTTTTGTCTAACTCCCATTACCTAGATTGTGAATTGCTGAGGGCCCAGCACTGATCCCAGTGACATCCTACAAGTCAACCTACTTATTCCTTCTGTCTGTTTTCTAACCTTTAATCAACCTACTATCCATGCTAATATGATTCCCCCGAACCCATGAGACAATAATATAAATATTGGTTGGATTGATGGTTTGGTGAATTTTGTATTCATTAAAGTTAATACTGGTAGAGTTGTGATGAACATCAACAGATGGAAGGTAGGATGAGAACTGGTTAATCGAAGGATAACTATGTCCTTTATTTTTATTCACTAAGAGGCCAACATTTAATAATTATCACTAATTGTCACTGGATATTGGCAGGGAGCGGACTTTGTGAACTGCTGCTCTGCTTGTGGTGAAGGTACTCTCAGCATGCTGTTAGATAGGGAGGGCCAGGATTTCTAACCCAAAGGAGAAAACGGCTTATTTTTTCAGGCCAGGAAGCAGTATGACTTGGTGGTAAGCTGGCAGGTGATGTCCCTTTGTGAATGCTGCTCTCATTCTTATAGAGATGATAAAGATAACTGGCTTGACAGCATTGTCCAATAAGCACAGGGAAACTGAAACCATGCACTTTGTACGCTGTGCAGCCATGGAAGTGAAGCTGGGAATATTTCAGGGTGCTGGATGAATTGTCAGTCAAGTGGGCTGTTTTATCCACTTAGCAAGCTAAACAAACACATTGCAAGCTGTACCCTCATCTTCAAGAATAACAGAACGTAGCAGAACCATCAAACTCAGGAGCAACAAACAATCTGCTGGAGGAACTCAGCATGTCGAGCAGCATTAGGGGGAAAGGAATTGTCAACGTTTTGGGTCGAGGCCCTGCATCAGGTCCTGTTGCTCAACCCGCTGAGTTCCTCCAGCAGATTGTTTGTTGCTCCAGATTCCAGCATCTGCAGTCTCTTGTGTCTCATGAAAACCATCAAACTGATCCTTTTATTACTTATAACAGTTAGTATAATTGTCAGAGCCATCTCCAAGAGAAAGCCCTCTCTATTTATATCAGCTGCCTTCTCTTGCTAAACAACCTTCATTTAAATTGTACAAATTTCCATAAAAGTCAGTGTCCTCAAAATTGTTTAAAATACTGTTCAGTATTTACAGTCTGAGGAAGTTGAGGTTACCTGAAGGTACCAGAAATGGCAGAAAGAATGTGATAGTTGGAGACCTGATGTTGAAATTGCAGTGGGAGATATGGATAAGGTTATGTTTAAAGTTCTACAGAACCAAAGCGTGAACAGAGGGACCATGTTGGAGTGTGGAAGACTAGAGAAATGGAAGGACAAGTTTGTCAACATCAGTTTATTGACAGGGCCTAAAACACTATGATCATTGACTAGGAACCCCCTGATGATGATCCACTAGACATGACAAACCCACAAGCAGCTATGTAATAGAGCACGGACATTGTAGAAATGCTTGTGGGACCCAAATAGGCCAAGTGGGGGGGGGGGGGGGGTACTGCAAAATGAGTTGCACTGCCATATGCAGAAGAAGATCAAATCTTCAAAACATTGAGCATTTTAGCTATAGTTTCCCTGCAGCTACAAAAATAGAAAGGAATGGCTCTTGGGTCTAAAGGACCAGGTGCCCAGAGCAGTAAAAACTGAATGCTGCCAATACATTCAGAGAACTCGATGAAATTTGCAGAAAACAGGAGAAGGGTCACAGGCAAATGTACATGGGGTCTATACAAGTGAGGTCAGGGAGAAATATTGTTGAGAAACAGATTACAGAGGGTGCACTTGAATCTCTGGTTCTGAACCTTAGTGTAAGCTATTGATGCAACAAGGAATTAACACGAAAATGTCTGAAGAAAGGGAACCCAGATTTAATTTGTGTGAAAGTGTGGCTCAATGTTTGCATGGGCATTCATTATGTGAAAGTATGTGCTTTAAATGTGTCTGTTGATCGTGTTCAGTATCAGTCACTTCTGTTCCGAGGTTCTGAGTTGAAACATAACCCTTTGCCTTTGTTGTTGTTCTGTTAGGTTCTGTATGCTTAGGCTTTTATAAATGCTTTTTGAGACTTTTGAGTCATGTTTTGGATTGAAATTGATTAAAAGTGGATGAATGCTCCATGAGCTAACTTGTTAGTTTTAGAGAGATAAGTTGTGGCCCTGCAGCCACAAAAAATTATATTATCTTATCTGGTTGTAAATTATATTATCTGGTTGTAAAATAATTGTATTAGGATTAGAAGTTGCTCTTGTTTCAAACTGTTTCAAGTTAAAAAAAAGAATGAGTGACAAGTAATGTTCTCCAGTTATACATAGGTATTTTTTCCTGATGAAACCCACAGCCAACTGAAGAAAGAATAGCAACTTCTTGTAATTTACCACGTTTGCTCACAAAACATGCCCTCTTTGTCTCTTTATGTTTTTTTTCTTTTGTGTCTTGTTTTATAAGTTAATAAGTATTGATCTTAATATTGAAAGGAATAGGGACTCGAATTCTACAGTGATCACATGTAATTCCAGTTGTTATGAGTTATGCAACTCGCTAACTCCAGATATGAGATGCCCACATATTTAAAAATTGGCAACTACAAAGTTTGCATTTCATTTTGAGAAAGGTTTGAGGACTATTGATATGTACTCTCAAATGCTGTCTTTCTTAACTCTGAGGATATTTTCTTTCCTTAGGTAGCAATGATATTAGTTATGGTTTCTAACCGTCAAATCAATGTTGGACCACTATTGTAGACTTTATGTGAACATTAAACATTGAAGATCAATGTAAAAATTGAAATTCTTGAACTATTACCATAAAACCATAGGTTAAAATGACCCTTTCCATTGACAGCACCTTTGTTTAAGCAGTTTAATTTTAGATGGATTTTTTTTGTAGTGACAAATTAATCCCAGGACTCATAGACAATGCCTCCCTGGGTTCTGTTCTTCTCTTCTTTTTTAGCAAGTGACAACCTTTCAAATCTAAGTGCAGCAACGGATCCAGCAGATTTAAAAATTTAAAACATTTTTGCAAAAATTAGAGAGAGCATAGTGATAGATTGGACAAGTTTTTTTCCTATCAGAGACTTAGAGACTTAGACAGTTGTTTGCTATTTTCCAGAACAAAATAAACAAGTGGAAATTTGCCTGATGTCTAAGGGGTTGATCAGATTAAGAATTTAGCAGTGTAAGTGCACACCATACTGGAAAATGTCACTGATGAGATTTATTGTACTACAGTATATTCCAATTTTAAGTCCTCAAATGCTAACATGTTATTTATGCCCAAACATGTTGCAACTCATGAACCTTTAAACCTTATGACTAATGATCAATGTTAGTAATTTAGCTTTGCTACTAATCTGTATATGTAGAATGATTTGTTCCATAGCATGTTTACATTTGCATATTGTAGTGCAGAAACACTCTTGGCTGATAGTGACAATGTGCAGGGGGTTTACTTGGAAAACATGTTTGAATGTCTTCAGTTGAAAGCATCTGATGAGGGAGTGGAATTATCCACCTTGACAAAAATACTTTCAAGGTAAAAATTACAACTCAAAAGGACTTTGGAATCTGCTTGAATGACAGCTGATAATGCACAAGGGAACAGGACGTGTATCTAAGGTAATATATCCACAAGAGGTGAGCCAGCTAGCCCTACAAGAGACCATAACAAAGAAACATGGCACAGGTGGCTGTACAGTAAGGAGCTGATCATGTAGCTGATCACACCTCCACAGCAGTGGACAATGGGGATAAAGAGTGGGAGGTAAGAGCAGACAACTGCTCCTGGTGACAGAGGAGAAGTTGATTTCATCAGTTGACTTGAAAAAGTGTGTTTAAGCCAGATTAATTATCCCAGGAACATTTTCATTCAGTGTTGGGGATCTGAAAGTAAAATAGTTTATGTGATTTGAAAATAGAATAGTAACTTGTAATAGTGGTAGAACTATTCATAGTTTGTAGAAGCTATTAACACACAACTCAATGAATCTGTATTTGGTTAAAGGAGCCCAATCACCTGCCTCGTTGTAAATCACAAAGTTACATTCCTACAAGGGCTATAGAAAGGATGTCATTAAGCCAGAAAGAGTGCAGAAGAGATTTACAAGGATGTTGCCAGGACTCGAAGGACTGAGTTATGAAGAGAAGTTGAGCAAGTCGGAACATTTTTCAGGGGAGCATAGGAGAATGAGGGGTGATCATATAGAAGTGTATAAAATTATGTGGGACATAGATAGGGTGAATATGCACAGTCTTTTTCCCAGGGTTGAGGAATCAAGAACTGGAGGACATAGGTTTAAGGTGAGAGGGGAGAGATTTAATAGGAACCTGAGGGGCAATTTTTTCACCCAGAGGGTGGTCCGTATATGGAATAAGCTGCCAGAGAAAGTGGTTGAGGCAGGTACATTAACAACATTTACAAGGTTTTTGGACAGGTACATGGATAGGAAAGGTTTAGAGGGATATGGGCCAAACGCTGGCAAATAGGACGAGCTTAGATGGGAATCTTGGCTGGCATGGACCAGTTGGGCCGAAGGGCCTGTTTCCATGCTTTATGACGCTATGACTCCATGGCTATGAGGACTGGAAGGACTCTGTCCCTACAAGCCAAAGTAGATAAACAGGTTGAGATGTTGAGTGATGGAGAGGTAGTAGAGGTTAGAGAAATAACCTCTTCTAGAGTCCTCAGCTGTCTGTCCAACCCCATCAAACACACTCCACCACTAGCCCCCCTTATGTGTTTGTATTTCTCATCCCATCTTTGTAACTGTCACGTACTCTTATATCTAGATTACTCCAGCACTAGGAAGGCAAATAATATTTTCAAACTATGTAGAAGGTGACAACGTAGTCAAAGTCCTTAAGCTTAAAAAAAAGCATGAAGCCACTTATCAAAAGAATAAAACATGAGCCAGGAATGGTCTAATTTGTGCGGATAAAATTATTGCTAAAATCCTCAGAACTATTCTTGAAAGTGAAACATCCATCAAAGAGCATGCCGGACATATGTTAAGTCTGAGATAGCTCCCTTGGATCCACCTTAATCTTATCTACAATTTCTCCTTTCATTGTCCTCTAACCTTTTTTGATATCTTTTTTTTTGGATGACAGTTTTTTGACAGCTTGTAATCACAACTGAATACGTCTTGTTACTTACAACCCAGTAGATTGGCTGAGTTCCAGATGTAAACACTAATTTGTTCATATCTCAGCTATTTAATTTTGATCTAATTCACAACAGGGAAAATGCATTTGTTGAACTCCCAGACATTATTCCTACGTGTGTTATGTTGCCAAATTTCCTACATTAATGAGCATGTCATTAATTTACCATTACTACTTTGAAAGTAGCTCACTAAGTCACACAAATTATATGTAATAACTGGACCATAAGCCTCCCAGTTACCGGTCTCAGCAATAGGAGTGCTGTTTTATGTCATCTGTTTCTTTATTCTTGCCCCTTGACCACAATACTGCAAGCAATGGTAAATGGTTTTGCAAACTGGAGGATGGTAGACAGTGGAGTGCTTAACGCATGTATTATAAATATGTAGGACTGAAGACTTTCCCTACCCATTACATTTACAATGGGCCAGTAATATGATTATCCACTGCTGTGCAGACTCAGCATTTTAGTAAATGATGACAGAATAGAATTCTTTGACCTGTAGCAAAATTATTCTTTCATTTGATGTTGAGATGATAACAAGCTGACACCAGGATTCCCTTTCTGATTCTGTGCTCCTCCTTGCTATGAACAAAACCCTGCATTATACTCTTGATCATTCTGAAGGTCAATCCATCAATGATTCTATGAGAAACCATTTCCCATGAACCACCAGTTTTATCTCACCAAATGCAGCTCCTGTCATGAAAGAGGTTCTTCTGGGGAGTGACCAGTTCCCTTCTACTTGACCACATTAATTCTGTGGCTGAGACATTCCACATTTAAAGTAAACTCCCACTGCAACTAACAATAGAAACTGCAGTTTTCCCCTTGATTGAACATTGCTTTCAACTGCCACTTCCCTTCCCACTTGGCTTATCTTATTCCCCTTTTTTCCTGTCTCAGCTCTTATAAGTTTTAACCTAATAGCCATCAAATACAATTTCAATACTTACAATGGGTAACTTCAGTGTAAAGCAAGGAGGTGGTATTGGATGCCTTAAAATGCACTAAGGTGGATAAATCCCCAGGGCCTGACCTGGTGCATTCTCAGAACTTGTGGGAAGCTAGAGAAGAAATTGCGGAGGCCCTTACAGAGATTTTTGCTTCATCTCTGACCACAGGTGAGGTTCCGGAGGACTGGAGAGTGGCTAATGTGTTTAAAAAGGGTAGCAAAGACAAGGCAGGAAACAATATTGGTGGTGGGTAAATTGCTGGAGGGGATTCTGAGCGATAGGATCTACCAACATTTGGAAAGACAGGGTCTGGTTCAGGACAGTCAGCACGGCTTTGCGTATGGGAAGTCCTGTCTGATAAATCTCTTGGAGTTCTTCAAGAAAGTATCCAGGAGGGTAGATGAGAGTAGGGAAATTGATGTTGTCTATATTTACTTTAACAAGGCCTTTGACAAGGTCCTCATGGCAGGCTAGTCTGGAAGGTTAGATCACATGCGATCTGGGGGAGATAGTGGATTGGATTCATAATTGACTCAGTGGTCAAAAGCAGAGGGTGATGATCAAGGATTGTTTCTCAGACTGGAGGCCTGGGTCTAGTGGTGTACCACAGGGGCTGGTGCTGGGACCTTTGTTGTCTGTAATTTATATGAACAATTTCAATGTGAATGTACAACGCATGGTTAGTTAGTTTGCAGATGATACTAAAATAGATGGTGTTGTAGACAGTGTAGGAGGTTATGAAAATTACAGGGAGATCTTGATCAGTTGGGTATGTGGGTTGAGGATTGGCAAATGGCTTTCAATCCAGAAAAATGTGAGGTATTGCATTTTGGGAGATCAAGCCAGGATAGGACTTATACAGTGAATGGTAGGGCCCTGGGGAGTGTTATGGAACAGAGGGACCTGGGAGTGCAAGTGCATAGTCCACTGCAAGTGGCGTCACAGGTTGATAGGGCGGTGAAGGCAGCGTTTGGCACGCTGGCCTCCATCAGTCAGGGCACTGAGTATAGGAGTTGGGAGTTATGTTGCACTTATATTGATGTTGGTGAGGTAGTACTTGGAGTATTGTGTACAGATTTGGTCACTCTGTTACAGGAAAGATGTAATTAAACTAGAAAGAGTGCAGAAAAGATTTACCAGGATATTGCCTGTACTTGGGGAACTGAGTCACAAAGAGAGGTTGCGCAGACTAGGACTTTATTCCCTGGAACGAAGGAAATTGAGAGGTGACCTGAAAAGGTATATAAGATCATGAGGGGCATAGACAGGGTGAAAGCGCATAGTCATTTTAAGATCAGAGGTGAGAGATTTAAAAGGGACATCAGGGGCAGCTTCTTCAAGCAAAGTGTGGTGCGTATTTGGAATGAGCTGCCAGAAATAGTGGTTGAGGCAGGCACATTAGCAACACTTAAAAGCCATCTAGAAAAGTACATGGATAGGAGAGATTTAGAGGGTTATGGGCCAAATTCGGGCAGATGGGACTAGCTTACTGGACAACACAGCCGGCATGGACAAGTTGGGCCGAAGGGCCTGTTTCCATGCTGTATGACTCTATGATTCTATGACTCTGTAAAGGAATGGTGCCATTGACAAAGGGAGCATATCTTAAGTGATATGACAGCTGTGAAATTTTAACAATTTTGTTGAAGCAAGCTGGTTGTAAAAGCCACCGAGGACAAAATACAGAAATGTAAGGAATGTTTTTTTATGACAATATTGTGAAGGTTAATTTTTAGGATACACAAATACTCCAGGAGTCCTGGTTTGCTGACTCCCCAATGTCATACAGCTGTTCTCTTCCTTGTAGGCCACACACTGTGTCTGGGGCCTTCTATAGTTTGGTATCAGCTTGACTTCATAAGGTGTTAGTCAGACTGCATTGGAATATTGTTAATAATTTTGGGCCCTGTATCTAAGGGAAGATGTGCTGGTCCTGGAGAGGGTCCAGAGAAGGTTCCCAAGAATGAAAGGTTAATGTATGAGGAGCGTTTGTTGTCTCTGGGCCTGCACTCGATGGAATTCAGAAGGGATCTCATTGAAACCTATCAGATGCTGAAGGCCTGGATAGAGCCCATGTGGAAAGGATGTTTTAATTAGTAGGAGACTCTAGGATCTAAGGGCACAGCCTCAGAATAAGGGAATATTCCTTTAAAACTGAGATGAGGAGGAATTTCTTCAGCCAGAAGATGCTGAATGTGTGGAATTCATTGTCACAGAGGGCTGTGGAGGCCAAGTCATTGGGTGCATTTAAGGCAGAGATTGACAGGTTCTTGATTGGTAAAGGGGTTAAGGGTTAAGAGGAGAAGGCAGGAGAATGGGTTTGAAAAAAATCAGCCATGATTGAATGGTGGAGCAGACTCGATGGGCCAAATGGCATAATTGTGCTCCTATATTTTATGGTCTTATAGTACTCAAGCATTACAGGAAGGGAACTTCTCAATCAAAACTTTTCCAGGGATGAGGGTCTTTAGCTGCAAGGTTAGGTTAGAAAATCTAAGGTTGTTCTCCTTGAAGCTGAGGAGGCTGAGGGAAAGTGTGACAGAGGTGTGTAAGGTCGCGATGGGTTTAGATAAGGTGGACAAAGCTGTCTCCATTAACTGATGGCACGCAGACCAAAGGTTTTGGACTCGAGGTACATGGGATGTGGGGAAGAACTGTTTCACACAGTAAGTGAGAATGTCCTGGAACTCACTGCCATCAGAATGATGGAGGCAGGAAAGATCAATAATTTCAAAAGGAAATTAAATGATGATATGGAGGAGATTCCCCAGGATATTGCCTTGGATGGAATTTTCAGTTATGAGGAGACACTAGGTTTGTTTTCCTTGAAGTGGAGGAGACTGAGGAGGGACCTAAGGGAGATATACAAAATTAGGAGGGGCATAGATAAGGGAGATAGTAATAAACTTTTATTCATGACAGAGACATCTAAGACCAGGAGGCATAGGTTTAAGGTGAGGAGTAAAAGATTTAGAGGGGATCTGAGGAAGAATTTTTTCACCTAGCGGGTGGTTGGAATCTGGAACACTGCCTGAAAAGATGGGGCAAGAAGGTAATCTCACAACATTTAATAAGCATCTGGATGAGCACTTGAATTGCCAAGGTACAGTAGGCTACAGACCAAATGCTGGTAAACGGGCCGGTCATTTTCTCTATTCCCCTATCCCATCGGGCAGAAGATACAAAAGCTTGAAAGCATGTACCATCAGACTTAAGGACAGCTTCTATCCTGCGGTTATCAGACTCTTGAATGGACCTCTCATGCACTAAAGATGAAGTGGTCTCCCAATCTACTTTGTTGTGGCCCTTGCACTTGACATGTTTACCTGCACTGCACTTTCTCTGTAGCTGCAACACCATATTCTGCATTTTGCTTTTCTTTTTACTAGTTCGATGTACTTATGACTGATCTGACTGGATGGCATGCAAATAAAAGCTTTTCACTGTATCTATATGTGACAATAATAAACCAATGAACCAATATAGATTGACACTTGATGATCAACATGGGCTAGGAGGGTTGAAGGGCCTGTTTTTCTTTGTATGGCTCCATGATACAGAAGGATGTGATAGTGCTGGAGAGAGTGCAGAGGAGATTCACCAGGATGTTTTTGTGTATGGGTAGTGTATGGGCAGGCACGGTAGTGTATGGGCAGGCATGGTAATGTATGGGCAGGCATGGTAGTGTAGCGGTTAGCACAACGCTTTACGCGCCAGCGACCCGGGTTCAATTCTGGCCACTGTCTGTAAGGAGCTTGTATGTTCTCCCCATGTCTGCATGGGTTTCTTCTGGGTGCTCTGGTTTCCTCCCACATTCCAAAGACTTACAGGTTAGGAAGTTGTGGGCATACTATGTTGGTGCTGGAAGCGTGGCGACACTTGCGGGCTGCCCCCAGGACACTCTATGCAAAAGATGTATTTCACTGTATGTTTCAATGTACGTGTGATATCTTATCTTATGTTGCCTGCATAGGTGAACTATCGTTATCAGAAAAGATTGGAAGGCTGGGCTTCTTTCCTTGAGCAAAGGAGGATGCGGGGTCACCTAATAGAAATATATAAGATTATGAGAGGCATAGATAGGGTAGATACTCAAAATCTTTTTCCCATGGTAGGGGTATCAAAAACAAGATGGCTTAGGTTTAAGATGAGAGGAAGGAGCTTTGCTGGGGATGTGAGGAGAAAGGTTTTTTACATGAAGAGTGGTTGACATCTGGAACGTGCTGCCAGAGGAGATGGTGGAATCAAAAACAATTACTACATTTAAGAGACATTTAGACAGACTTTAAAAATGAAAGGCATAGAAGAATGCATGCAGATAGGATTACTGTAGATGGGCAAAAAGGTCAGCATGGACATGGTGGGCTGAAGGGCCTGTTTCTGTGCTGTACAACTCCATGAGTCTATGATTTTATAGTGGAAACATACTTGCAGGATACAGGGATAGAACAGGAGAGAAGGAATGACTGCAGAGGGCTGACATGAGTTAGATATTCCTAATAGCCTACTTCTATGTCGTACTGCCCACCACTTTAGTCTGCCTGAACTGTGTAAAACTATTTGGCACCTAGAATGCAGAACCACAGCAAAGATGTATTTCAGTAAGTCCTCAAATCTCCTCTGGAAGCTTTAGAGAGAGTGAGGAGGAGATTTACCAGGATGCTGCCTGGATTGGAGAGCATGTCTTATGAGGATAGGTTGAGCAAGCTAGGGCTTTTCTCTTTGGAGAGAAGGAGAATGAGAGGTGTCTTGATAGAGGTGTACAAGGTGATAAGAGGCATAGATTGAGTGGACAGTCAGAGACTTTTCCCCAGGGTGACAATGGCTAACACGAGGGGATATAATTTTAAGGTGATTGGAGGAAGATATAAGGGGGATGTCAGGGGTAAGTTTTTTACACAGAGAGTGGTGGGTGTGTGGAACGCACTGCCTGCAGAGGTTGTGGGGGCAGATACATTAGGGACATTTAAGAGACTCTTAGATAGACACATGAACGATAGAAAAATAGGTTATGTGGGTGGGAAGGTTTAGATAAATCTTAGAGCAAGATAAAATGTCGGCACAACATTGTGGGCTGAAGGGCCTGTACTATGCTGTAGTGTTCTATGTTCTATGTTCTATCATTACCAAGGTTGTCAACTTTGGCAGGATATAGTCCAAGAAATCTTATCATAGGAATGCCTGTCTCCAGCCATCCCACTCACAACATCAGTTGACTGATTCATTCTGGACTATGCTCAAACAGCATTGTTTTCCAACTTTGATATATATATTTTTTTAAATAATGAAGGAAAGTGCTTTTAAAAATTAAAGAAATTAACTATGTTTAAAAGTCTGATTTTTCTCCTGAGTTTTGTAGTCAGATCAATCTTCAATTTTTGGAGATTTCACTATAATCTAGAAGGGCTGGTCACCTTTTTTGAAACAAAGAAACTTTCCAATGTGTTAGCATTGCCCTAAGACATAAATAATAAAGAGAATTCAGCCTATGGTAGTTAATTTGTTCCTACAAATAGTACATTGATATCTTGTGCAGTGTAGCAATGATGAATCAACACATGCACCCCAGCATCAAGTTACAATACATGAAAGACAAGCTGTGCAAGCATCTGTCAGATGGAGAGCTCACTAAACTCTTCACCCTAGGAGACAGTAACCAACAAACCATCAATTCTGCATACAAATAATCTTAACTTAGAAGAGCTGTTCTAGGGAAAGGATGTCCCTTAGCATTAAAAGTTTCAAATACTAATCATTCATTTACTCACATTTAGAAGAATGTGGGCTAATTAGGGACAGTCAGCATGACTTTGCACAGGGCAGGTCATGTTTTACAAACTTGGTTAAGTTTTTTGAGGAGGTGACCAAGGCAATTGATAAGGGGAGGGTAGTAGATATCATCTACATAGATCTTAGTAAGGCATTTGACAATGTCACTCATGGTGGACTGATCAGGAAAATTAAGATGCATGGGATCCACAGTGAATGGGTAGGTTGGATTCAGAATTGGCTTGCCCATAAAAGATCAAGGGAAGTGGTGGAAGGATGCTATTCTGGCTGGACGTCTGTGACCAGTGGTGTTCTACAGGGATAAATGCTAGGACCTCTGTTGTTTGTGATATATATAAATGACTTGGATGAAAATCTAGATGGGTTATTTAGTAAGTTTGTAGACAACACAAAAATTGGTGGGGTTGCGGACAGTGAAAAGATCATCCAAGGATACAGCAGGATATAGATTAGTTACAGTTATGGGTGGAGAAATGGCATAGAACATAGAACAGTACAGCACAGGAACAGGTCCTTCAACCCATAATGTCTGTGCTGAACACAATGCCAAATAAATTACATGTCTTCTGCCCATACATGATCCATATTCCTCCAGTCCCTGCATGTGACTATCTAACAGCCTCTTAAATGCCATTATCGTATCTGCTTCCACCACTACCCCTGCAGCCCGTTCCAGGCACCTACCACTCTCTGTGTAAAAACTTGCCCCACACATCTCCTTTAAAAAAACAGATGGAGTTTTATCTGTGCAGGCAAGCGGTGTTGCACTTTGGGAAGTCAGATGTAAGAGGAAAGTATACAGTTAATGGTAGGACTCTTAACAGCATTGATGTACAGAGGGATCTTTCCAAGTCCATACCTCCCTGAAAGTGGCAACACAAGTAGATAGAGTGGTAAAGAAGCTGTATGGCATGCTTGCCTTCATTACTAGGGGCATAGAGTATAAGAGTCAGAAATTGTATAAAACTTTGGTTGGGCCGCACTTGGAGTATTGCATGCAATTCTGGTCGCCCCATTACAGGAAGGATGTGGAGGCTTTGGAAAAGGTGCAGAAGAGTTTAACCAGGATGCTGCCTGGATTAAAGTGTATGAGCTATAAGGTGACTTTGGACAAACTTGGATTGTTTTCTCTGGAGCATCAGAGGCTGAAGAGAGGCATGAAAGAAGTTATAAAATTATGAGAGGCATAGCTAGGGTAGACAGCCAGAGTCTTGTTCCCAGGGTAGAAATATTGAATACTAGAGGGTATAGTTTTAAAGTGAGAGGGGGAAAGTTTAAAGGAGATGTGTGGGGCAAGTTTATTACACAGAGAGTGGTGGGTGCCTGGAATGGGCTGCCAGAGGTGGTAGAGGAAGCAGATATGATAGTGGCATTCAAGAGGCTTTTACATAGACGCATAAATATGCGGGGGATGGAGGGAAATGGATCATGTGCAGGAAGAAGGGATTAGTTTAATTAGGGCATCATGCTGACACAGACATTGTGGGCTGAAGGGCCTGTTTCTGTGCTGTACTATTCCATGTTCTATATTTTTAACTATATTTCGAGTATTGAAAATCATTGCTGGAAGTTTTCAAGATAGGCAAAGTATTTCTACTTTTTACATTCCTCTTATAAATAGCAATCATTCTTCTTTGTTTCAGCAAAGTATGGATAAAAAGCAGATGGATGAGTATATCTCACAGCAAGGTACATGGTTATATGAAAAGATCTACCTGGCTCTTAATCCTCAGATTTGCCCCCTTTAATAACTTCCTGGGAAGTCAAGGATGACTTACTTCCACTGCAGTTTTGTGGGTTCTGAGGTGACTAATGAGACCAATGTCGGAACTTCAAACTCTTCCACAGATGGGTGAGGAGGTGCCTGATGGGGCAGGAGGTTTGTGAGGTGATGAGCTCTTTACACATGGTTTCCCTCTGCTGCTCAAGGTTCTTAATACATCCTGAATGCTCGTTCTCCAATTTCAGAGGTCATGGGCCAGAGATTCCCAGGACTCAGCGGCTGTATTTCTTCAGGGAGGCTTTGAGCACATCCTTAAATCTTTTCCTCAATTGGCCTGGTAATCTTCTCCTATGACAGGGTGTAGGTTGGAGTGTCTGTTTTGGAAGTCTTGTGGCTGGCATGCGAATGACTGGGTCTGCCTAACATTAACCAACTGAGTGTAACTTGGACCTCAATGCAGGGGTTTTTGGCCAGGGAAAGGATAAAGTTCACTATCCTTCCACTGAATTTAGAGGAATTAGTGGGGACACCGTTGGTGGCATTTTCCTATACCTAGAGGTGCCTGCTATAGGTAGTTCCAGTCTCAGAAGCATATAGAAGGGCAGGGATCGCTGCTGCTTATGAAATATAATCCATAGCCAACTATCCTTAACAACTATTTCATTGACCGTTAACTGCTTTGGGACATGCTGAGCTCATGAAATGTGTGATATAAATGTAAATTTATACTTACTTTCCAGTGGCTAATGAATTTTCTGTCACTGAATTATGCCCTATTTCCTGGAAAACTCTGCAGCAATGACAGCAGTATCTTCCTTGGAGATCTCCAATTCATACTAACTGCCAATATGAACTCCAATGACACTTTCCTAAATTGGTGAATGACCATTTAAACAGCTTGTAAGGCCTCAAAATAATCCCACTGCTGCTATGATCAGCTAATACAACTTGCATTTATTTAGCCCCTTGGATATAATAATACATCCTAGGGCATTTCACAGGTGTGCTAAAGTTTGGCACCAAGCTATGTGAGGATGTACTACAAAGGGTGACAAAAGCTTGGAAAAAGATATATACATTTAAGAGTAATTTAAATAAAAATAAAGAGAGCTAGGGATGAGGTTTAGGGTGGAATTCTAAATAATAGGGTCTGGCAGTGGGCCACACAGCCATCCATAGTGGAGCGATAAAATTCTGTGATGCACTAGAGATCGGAATTAAAGCAGAACAGAGTCCTTGGAGAGTTGTAGGCCTGGAAGAAATTATTGAGATGACAATGGGTGGGATTACAGAAGGGTTTGCAAACAAGGCTGAGAACTTTAAAAACCATGGCAATGTTTAACTAAGAGCTAGTGTAAGCCGACTGGCATGCAGGCATTGGAAGGGAGGTAGGAAAAGGGCAGAGGGTTTATAGGTGGGCTTATTATGGAGAGGGACAACAAATGCAGGTTTCAGTGAGTGTGGGGCAGTACTTGAGGAGAGAGAGTAGTTAACAACATCAGCTAACATGCCTGACCTGCTGAATGTTTCAGGCATTTTCAGTTTGTATTTCAGCTAACATGAGATCAGGAAGGATAATTGGGTGGACAGCAAGAGAGGCACTGAGGGGAGAGGAAGTATCACAAGAGGAAGTCTCGCAATCAAAACATTAAAGATAGGGAATCTAATTATTTATACCAGTTTTGAAATAACTGCCATTCAAACCAAAAGTGTTCTAACCTCCATGGCTCCATCTATGTTTAAATCGCTCTCTCTCATTTTCTCTCTCACACACACACACACACACATTCACTAAAACACACCATACACACACACATACAGTATGTACAAACACAGACAAATGGTTACCAGTCGGTACAGACTAATATGTTGGAGTGATAGTTAAACAGAGTAAGCAGAACTTTGTAATAAAGATACAGAACAAAGTAACTCTTTACAGTCATTACTTTCACACTACTTTTAATGAATTATTTGCACCTTTAATATTTTCTTTTGGCTTTTCCTACTACTCTGTGTTTCTTCAAGCATTGATATTTTCAGAATATTTATTATTCTTACTAAATTATTATTACTTAAGAACATAAGAAACAGGAGCAGTAGGTCGCTCAAGCTTGTTCCACCTTTTAATAAGATCGTGACTGATCCAGTCTGTGCCCCACACTCTCCCCACATCCCTTGACTCCCTTGTAGTTTAATCCTCCGTCAATCTCTGTCTTGAATATATTCAATGACTCCACCTCCACAGCTTTCTAGGGTAGAAGATTCCAAAGATTCACAATCCTCTGAGAAAAGTAATTCCTGGTTATCTCTTTCTTAAAAGGGTGACCCCTTATTTTGAAACTATGCCTTCCAAATTAGACACCCCCATTGGGTGAACCATCTCAGCAACATCCTGTCAATCCCTCAGAACCTTATTTTTCACTGAGATCACATTTCACTCTCCTATACTCCAATGAGTTTAAGCCAAGCTTGCTTAGCCTCTCTTCATGCATCAATCCCTTGATCCCAGGAATCAACGAAGCAAACCTTCTCTGCAAGACCTCCAATGCTAGCCAATCTTACCTTAAATCTGGAGACCAAAACTGTTTGTGGTACTCTAGATGCAGTCTCACCAGTGCCCTGTGAAGATGCATCAAAGCTTCCCTGCCTTTCTATTCCATTCCACCTTGCAATAAAGGCCAACATTCCATGTATCTTCCAAATTCCTTGCTGTACCTGCATACAAACTTTTTGTGCTTTATGTACTAAGACCCCTGGATCCCATTTTACTGCAACAGTTCATAATCTCACACCACAAAGAATAATTTACTTTTTCATTCTTCCTTCTTAAGTGGATAACATCACATTTCCCTCATTATCCTCCATCTGCCAACTTCTTGTGGATTAATTTAACTTATTCATATCCCTCTGGAGGCTCATTGTGTCTTCCTTATAACTTGCTAACCCACCTATCTTTGCACCATCAGCAACTATGGTCCATTCATCCAAGACATCAGAATCAGGTTTATTATCACTGACATATGTTGTGAAATTTGCTGTTTTGCGGCAGCAGTACAGTGCAAGCCATAAATACATAAAAATTGCTATAAGTTACAAAAATAAATAGTGCAAAAGGGGAATAACAAGGTAGTGTTCCTGGGTTCATAGATCATTCAGAATCTGATGGCGGAGGGGAATAAGCTGTTCCTGAAACATTGAGTGTGGATCTTCAGGCTCCTGTACCTCCTCCCCAATGGTAGTTATGAGAAGAGGGCATGTCCCAGGACCAAAAGGGTCCTTAATGATGGATGCCACCTTCTTGAGGCACCACCTCTTGAAGATGTCCTTGATGGTGGGGAGGGTTGTGCCTGTGATGGAGCTGGCTAAGTCTACAACCCTCCGCAGCCTCTTTCGATCCTGCGTATTGAAACCTCCATACCAGGCGGTGATGCAACCAGTCAGAATGCTCTCCACTGTACATCTGTAGAAATTTGCAAGAGTCTTTGGTGACACACCAAATCTCAAACTCCCAATGAAGTAGAGCCACTGGTGTGCCTTCTTCAACAGAGATTATAAGCAGTTGAGGCTCTAGCACTGATCCCTGCGATACCTCACTACTTACTGATTGTCAATCTGAAAATCACCCATTTCCCTGTTCTCTGATAATTAACTGCTCCTTTATCCTTGTCAATATGTTACCCCCGATACCATGTGTCCAAACACACTACATCTATTGGTCCTTCTCAAGGTGTCACTATAAGCTGAAGGGTTTCCTGTTGTGGCATTATGAATAAAATCCACCCTGTATGTTACATCCTCAAAGCAAAATTGTCAAATACAACTTCCCTCTCATAAAACTATGTTGACTCTGCTTGATTGTCATTGTGATTTTCTAAGTTCCTACTCGTAACTCCTTAATAATGGATTCCAGCATTCCACGGACAGATGTTGGGCTAAATGACCTAAAATTTCCTGCTGTCTGTCTCCCTCCTTTTTTTAACAGTGGCATTGCATTTATGATTTCCACTTCTCTGGGAACCCTTCATAAACCAGGGAATTTTGATAGGTTACAATCAATGCATCCATTGTCTCTGCAGTCACTTCCTTTAGACCTTGGGAGGCAGGATGTTGGGTCCAGGGGGACTGGTCAGCTTTTAGCCTCATTTTTTTCTGGTGACAGGGATGATTTTAAGATCCTCCCTCTCTTTAGCCCCTTGAGTATCTATTCTTATTGGGATGTTTTAGCATCTTCTACTGTGAAAATAATCAAATAATGATCCAAGATAATTATTTAGAATCTCTGCCATTTCTCATGATTAATTTCCTAGTATCTTCCTCTCAGCAACCAACCATTAACTTTGCTACTCTTTTTCATTATATATACCTGTAAAAGCTCTTCTTGCCTGTTTTTGTATTATTTGTTAGCTTTCTCCCATACTCTTTTTTTTCGCTTTTTATGAGTTTTTGAAACTTACTTTGCTGGTTTCCAAAAATGTTTCAATCCTCCAGCCCACTACTAATCTTCACAACATTGGATGTCTTTCCTTTCAATGTGATACCATCCTTAACTTCCTTCTTTAGCCATGGATGGTGCACATCTTGGCAATCTACCCTGGGTAATCATCGCCAACGAACAAGATAAAATCAACAAATGTATTTACACAGTAGGGGCCAGATCATTCTGGAAAAAATCATGGTGTGTTAATGACACATGCCGTTATTAATCAGCCAGAAAATTCAAGGGATTAAAAGATCTGCTCCATGTGGCAACTTTCCAGAACTGGCCTGGCAATATACACTCTGCCACAGTCCCCCCAGCATAAGCTGTGCAACGGTCTTGGAGTCGCCGGCACTCTTAAGAATATTTGGATTTACCGATGAATTGCCCATTAAGCTTTCTGCAGACAATGGGGGATGGTAACTAAGAGCACATGCCCCACTAACCATTGGTATTGGTATTGGTTTATTATTGCCACATGTACCAAGATACAATGAAAAGCTTTTGTTTTGCATGCCATCCGGACAGATGAAGCCATACATAATTACATCAAGGTAGTAGAAAGAAAACAGAATGCAGAATAGAGTGTTGCAGTTACAGAGAAAGTAGAATGCAGGTAAATGAATGCAATCATATAAGAATTGGTGTTGCAATGTCAACAACCTCTGGCCCTGAGAGGGAACAATTTAAGCATCCTCATATTTGCAGACGGTAATTTCTTTCGGTGATTTAAGAAGTTACACAGCTAAAATAATTGAATTTTATTCTTACATTTCCTTCTAGTAACTCTTTTACCACTATCTCCTAATACAAACTTTCTGACCCTCTTTTTATTTCACTTTCTGTGCCTTATCTGCCTCTAACTTACCAATTCATTAGGACTCATCCTCATTGTTTTCCCTCCATCCTTCTCGCTGGTTAAGGACCTGAACCTTCTTGCATCCTTGGATACTAAGATACCATTTGCACAGGTATCCTCTTCACATTGTGATCAGATTGAGTCTCCAGTAAGTTACCCAACAAATATTTTTCCAGCTGAACTTTCAGAAATGCCTTACTTACCAGCAAACTTCACAAGCTGCCCTTCAAACAAAGTTTGGACCCTCACGTGTAATCCTCAATTCCATCAGTGAGACAGAGAGATCCATTATTATCATTCAGCCAGGGGATCTACTAATCAAAAGAATGAGGTGCAGACCTGTGACAAATAACCTTGTGCAATTATGCATAAAAATTATACATAATCAGAGTGAAGGTCAAGAAGTCATCAGAACATTTGACCTCCAACACCACACCACACTTGAGAACAAAAGAATATTGGTAATAGAAGGAGAGGGCAAGTGGCCCCTGGCTCTGTTTTACCATTCAATGGGATCATGGCTGATCAGATCTTGGATTCAGCCACACTTTCCTGTCTGATTCCCACAATCCTTGGTCCTCAAAATTTCAAAAATCTATCCTTTTCTCTCAGCCCTAAATATTGGTAATTGGTGACACAAAATATTCTGCAGGTGCTGGAATCTGGAGCAATACACAAGAAGTGCTGGGGGAACTCAGCAGGTCAGGCAGCATCTATGGAGGGAAATAAACAGTCTATGTTTCAGGCCGAGACCCTTCATCAGGACTGGAAAGAAAGAGGGCAGACGCCAGAATAAGATGGTGGGGGAGGGGCAAGAGCACATACAGGCACGTGGTAGGTGAGTTCAGGTGATAGGCAACCGCACCAAGTGATACACCTGTCCCTGCACCTCCTCTCTCATCATTCAGGGCCCCAGACAATCCTTCCAGGTGAGGCAGCGCTTCACCTGTGAGTCCGAGGATGTCATTTATTGCATCCAGTGCTCCCGGTGCAGCCTCCTGTACATTGGTGAGACCTGACACAGATTGGGTGAACACTTCATCAAGCACCTTCACTCCATCCGCCGCAACAGCCAGGACACCCTGGTGGCCACCCACTTCAATTCCACATCCCATTCCCATACTGACATGTCAATCCATGGCCTCCTCTACTGCTACATTGCGGCCAGGCACAGGTTGGAGGAAGAGCACCTTATGTTCCACCTTGGGAGTCTCCAACCTGATGGCCTCAACATCGATTTCTCTAACTTCTGGTAACTCCATCCCTTCTTTTTCTCCCCCCCACCCCCCACCCCCCCCAACACTCCTTTGCCTTCCCTTATTCCTGTGGCTCCCTTCCCCCGCCTTGATGACCCAGCCATCTCCTCTCCTCCCCTCCTCCATCCTTTATTCCATTGTCCACTGCCGTCTCCTACTGGATTCCTTCTTCTTCAGCCCTTTGCCTCTTCTACCTGTCACCTCTCAACTATTACATCTTCTCCCCCTCCCCCACCCACCTACCTTTCCCCTCTCACCTGGACTCGCCTATCACCTGCCTGCATGTGCTCCTACCCCTCCCCCCCCAACCTTCTTATTCTGGCGTCTGCCCTCTTCCTTTCCAGTCCTGATGAAGGCTCTCGGCCCGAAATGTCGACTGTTTATTTCCCTCCATAGATGCTGCCTGACCTGCTGAGTTCCTCCAGCTCTTTTTGTGTATTGGTGATTGGTTTATTATTGTCATATGTACCAAGATACAGTGAAAAGCTTTTTTTTCATGCCATCCATACAGATCATTTCAAACATAAGTACATTGAGGTAGTACAAAAGGAAAAAGAATAACGGAATGCAGAATAGTGTTACATTGCAGAGAAAGCACAATGCATGTAGACAAATAAGGTGCAAGGGCCATGAGAAGGTAGATTGAAAGATCAAGAGTTCATCTTTATTGTACAAGAGGCCCATTCAAGAGTCTTATAACAGTGGGTTAGAAGTTGTCCTTGAGCCTGGTGGTACATGTTCTCAAGCTTTTGTATCTTCTGCCCATTGGAAGGAGGGAGAAGAGAGAATCTCCTGGGTGGGAGGGGTCTTTGTCGGCCACTTTCCCAAGGCAGCAGGAAGTGTAGACAGAGTCAATGGAGGAGATGCTGGTTTTTGTGATAGACTGTGCAGTGTTCACAACTCTCTGCAATTTCTTGCACTCCCGGGCAGAGCATTTGCCATATCAAGCTGTGATGCATCCGGATAGGATGCTTTCTATGGTGCATCTATAAAAATTGGTGAGGAACATCGGGGATATGCCATATTTCCTTAGCCTTCTGAGGAAGTAGAGGGGCTAGTGTGCTTTCTTGGCCATAGGATTTATGTGGTTGAATCAGGACAAGCTATTGGTGATGTTTATCCTTAGGGATTTGAAGCTTGCAACCATCTCCACCTCAGCACCATCGATACAGACTGGGGCATGTACTCTGCCTCACTTCCTGAAGTCAATGACGAGCTCTTTTGTTTTGCTGACATTGAGGGAAAGGCTGTTGTCAGGACACCATGTCACCAGGCTCCCTATCCCCTTCCTGTACTCTAATTCATCGTTATTTGAGATCCGGCCCACTACAGTGGTGTCATCTGCGAACTTGTGGATGGTGTTAGAGCAGAATCTGGCCACACAGTCATGAATTTACAGGGAGTAAAGTAAGAGGCTGAGAATGCAACCATGCGGGGCACCAGCGTTGTGGATAATTGTGGCGGAGGTGTTGCTGCCTATCCTTACTGATCACGGTCTGTTGGTCAGGAAGTCGAGGACCCAGTTACAGAGAGAGATGCCAAATCCTAGGTCTAGGAGTTTGAAGATGAGTTTGTTTAGAATTCTGGTATTGAAGGTGGAGCTGTAGTCAATAAATAGGATTCTGATGTAGGTGTCTTTGTTATCCAGATGTTCCAGAGATGAGTGTGGGGCCAAGGAGATTGCATCTGCTGTGGACTGTTTCAGCGGTAGGCAGATTGCTGTGGGTCAAGGTCGTCTGGGAGGCTGGAGTTAATCCTTGCCATAACCAGCCTCTCAAAGCACTTCATGATTGTGGATGTCAGAGCTGTTGGGCGGTAGTCATTAAGACACATTACTTTGTTTTTCTTTGGCACCAGGGTAATAGTAGTCTTCTTAAAGCAGGTGGGAACCTCAGATTGGAGCAGAGAGAGGTTGAAGATGTCTGCGAATACTCCCACCAGCATATTCACGCAGGATCAGTGGACACAGCCAGGACTCCATCAAAGATTCAGTCTTCACAGCTCCCTGGGCTGGAGAATTCCCAAAATTCACAAACTTCAGACAGAATATCATCCTGTAGCCTACAGCTAGCCTCCTCGCTATCAACAACACCAGTGAATTTCATGTCGTCTGCAAAGTTACTCATCACAGCTCCTACATTTATATCTAAATCATGAATGCATGGTAAAGGTCCCAGCACCTGTCCATATGGTACACCATTGGTCACTGACTTTTAATCACAATAAATAGTCCTCCACCATAACCCTCTGCCTCATATTACCAAGACAATTTTGGGAGTAATTTGCCAACTTGCCGTGGATCTAACAGTTTGGACCAGACTCCCAAGTGGATCTTGTCAAAGCCCTTATTGAAGTCCGTGTACGCTACATCAACTGCACAGTCCTCATCAATACGTTCTGTTACCTTCCAAATTCCAATGAGTATTCAATTCCAATAAAGCACCAGACACAGTTACAAACACAAAGATGGCACCAAAGGCAAACACAGCACCAGACACAAACACAGCACCAAACCTCAACATAGCATCCAGATACAAATACAGCATTAGGTAAAAACACAGCACCAAATTTAAACACAAGTTTTTTTACACAGAGAGTGGTAGGCGCCTAAAATGGGTTGCCAGGGTTAGCAGTGGAAGCAGATACAAAGTGGCCTTTAAAAGGCTGCTAGATAGACACATGAATATGCAGGGAATGGAGGGATATGGATCATGTGCAGGCAGAAGAAATTTAGCTTAATTTGGCATCATGTTCAGTGTTGACATTGTGGGCCGAAGGGCCTATTCCTGTACTGTACTGTTCTATGTTCTATATTGGTATTGGTTTATTATTGTCACTTGTACCGAGGTCCATTGAGGTAGTACAGGGTAAAAACAATAACAGAATACAGAGTAAAGTGTCACAGCTACAGTGAAGTACATTGCAGGTAGACAATAAGGTGCAAGGTCATAACAAGGTAGATTGTGAGGTCAAGAGTCCATCTCACTGGACTCTATACATGTTCTATACAAACACAGCACCAAATGTTTGTTTGTTTGGGGGCAGCACAGTGGTGCAGCTAGTTGAGCTGCTGCCTCACAGTGCCAGAGACCTGGGTTCAATCTTGACCTCAGGTGCTGTCTATGTGGAGTTTGCATGTTTTCCCTGTGACTGCGTGGGTTTCCCCCACATTCAAAGACTGTGGGTCGGTAGTTTAATTACCCACTATAAATTGCCTCTAGTGTGCAGGTGAGTGGTAAAATCTGGGGGAGTTAATGAGAACATGGAGAGAATAAAAATGGGGTTAATTTAGGATTAGTGTAAATGGGTGGTTGATGGTCACTGAAGACTCAGTAGGCCAAAGTTCCTGTTTCCATGCTGTATGTTACTATGACTTCAACACAGCACCAGAGGTAAGCACAGCACCAAACTTCAATGTGGTATCGGACACAAACACAGCACCAAATGCAAGCACAGCACCAAACTTCAACCAGGTACCAAACACAAACATAACGCCAAGTTCAAACACAGCTCCAGACATAAATACAGCACTAGGTACAACCACAACACCAAACTCCATCACAATTCCAGACAGGGGCACAGTCCAATAAGCAATGCTCCCTGCCAACACTCCACATCTGCAGTCTAAACACAGAAAATTAGCCCTCTGGAGCCTTCCTGATGGATGGTTTCCAGCTGTAATGTGCTGGACTTTGGGGAAATTTTCCATTCAGCCAAGCCTCTATGGTTTTTCCTACTTGTGCTCTTGCTGTTAAGCATGGGATTATTTGATTGCAGGAACATGCACAAGAATTTAAATTTGCCATCTTTTGGAGGTGTTAGCGTGGGAGTCCTTAATATGATGAGGGGAGCGTGTGTACACAAATGCACACGCAGGCAGGTGTGTGGGCAGGCATGGTGGTGTAGCAGTTAGCGTAACACTATTACAGCACCAGCGACCCGGGTTCATTTTCGGCCACTGTCTGTAAGGAGTTTGTACGTTCTCCCCGTGTCTGCGTGGGTTTCCTTCGGGGGCTCCGGCTTCCTCCCACATTCCAAAGACGTATGGGTTAGGAAATTGTGGGCATGCTATGTTGGCACCAGAAGCGTGGTGACACTTGCGGGCTGCCCCCAGAACGCTCTATGCAAAAGATGCATTTCACTTTGTGTTTCAATGTACATGTGACTAATAAAGATATTTTATGCATAAGCTCATGTGTTTCATTTTTTTTCCAAAATGATTAGTGTGAGGTGGATGTATGCACCTTGTTATTCCCCCACCTGGCACCTGCCTGACCTCTTGTTTATAGAGGCACAAAGTGCAGGGGCGGTTTGTGTGCCAGTTGTCCTCTGAAGTAACCTGTTAGGATCCTTTTACATAGACTGGACAGAGTTTTGCCTGTCAAGACAATTGAAGGATATGGAGTTAAGTTGGGTGAATAGCGTTAGGACACGCATTGGCCACAATCTGACTGAATACCAGAACAAGCTTGAGAAGTTGAGTGGCCACGTACTGTTCTCATGTTCCTAGACGCCCATTGCCATTTTGACCTTCAGCAAGAGTCACCTCAATTTCAGAGGTGATCAGCAAGACACCTCAGCTAATACTACTGCAAAGCACCGGTCATTTTGACCTATCCAGGTAAGAGGGTATGTAATGTCCGTTGTTGGACTGCAGTGCATGAACCCACTTGAGGAAGTACTCCTCCAATTCTTAGAACTCAATGGTAACAGGTTAAATGGATTCCTATCCCCTCACCACATTAGCTGCAACTTGAATGACAGTCGTAATTCAACCGATTGCTTGGAAGTGTGGCTGGCAAGCTGTAGGCTTTTGCAATAGCCCCAGTTATTCCCTGGTGAATATTCGGATGGCTCAGGCCTTGGTTCTGGCATATCATGACATTTCATGGGATAGAGAATGGGTTTGCCTCAGTGGGGAGTAAGTTTGCCCTCAGGATTGGATAAGCTGAAAGTCTACATGTTAATTGCTCAGCAGAGTGAACATTTCTCTGAAGGTCTTTCGGATTTGGCCAACTGTTCCAGAAGAAAGTTCTGGATTTATAAGGAACACTATATGTCCAGGATGTACTGAGTGGGGCTGCACCTGTCACTACACGCCATTGTTGGATTCCCATTGATCAAAAAACCCTCAAGGATCACTCTAGAAGCCTCTCATTCCTAATCAACTTTACTAGAAAGTACTTCTTCCCCAAACGTCGACCACTGCCTCCAGTTCTACAGCTTCATGTTAACTCAGCCTGGGAGAACAGTACAGTTGTCCAAACTGATCTTGGTAAATAAAACCCAGCTGTTTATGTGTTTATGCAAGCAAGAGACAACACATTTTAATCACTTGGATACATGAGGCCTTTATGTTCCACTGTGCCAAATCTTTAACAGGGCAAAGCTCCACATTTCACTGCGTTTTAAACAAATCATTATAAGCATTGAGAGGCTGGCTAATGAGTGTTGACATGTGAAGAAACCCTCACAATTTCCTGAAACCCCTCCCTCTATAAACAAGTATTTGTCCTTACCAATGTGGCCAGGTTGATTCACCACATAAAAGTGATGAACAGTCTGTAGGCTATTGGCAGACTGATTTAAGCTGTTACACTATATGTGCCTCATGCTGTGCTCCAGCAGCATTTCACCTCACCAGCCACTCACCATATATGGACTGACAAATCGTATCAGTGCTTTTAGATTTGCCTTAATAGTAACTATTACCTTGGTGGTTTTCCAAAGGCTGCTGAGAGGGTCAAGGATAAAAATTCTAGTCTAGACAAATCTGCCAGGTCTGGTGGCAGCACGCCCAATGCAAAAAGGTCAGCTGCCTCTCTACTAACTCTGATCAAGCTCTCCTTCCAGCCAGAACCGACAGCAGAACAGGGTAAACAGCCCAGAACATCTTCTCTTGCAAGATGGTGCCTGGCCTGCTGTGCATTTCCAGAATTTTTGGTTTGAGTTTCAGGCTCTCCACCCCAGACAGTATTTTTGCCTTTTGCTTGTCATCGGCCCAGGTGGCTTGCCATGTTACTGGCCAATTTGTGCTCAACAGCTGCTACATAAATTTGTTAAATGACTGCTAATCTCTTCGAGAAGTGGGAGACCAATCAACTTGATGACAGGTAAATCGGAATTGGCCAGATCTCTACCACTGAACCCAGTTCCAGAGGAGAAAGATAATGTTTGGTGTGGAAAACATGAGCCATTTCATACAGCAGAGAAGAGCAAAATGTTGTTGAAGGCAAAAGAAAATACACTAAGAAATAACTTAGCACAGGAAGCACATTTTGGAGTCAGCGGTAGAGATAAGCATACATTAATGCCTATAACTAATTTACTGTAAGTATTTTCTTTGAACATATCTCTCGCAGCTTTCTGCTTTTTCTGTAAGTGATGCTGATCCCAGGTTCACATTTCAATCTTGTACCAATTTAGTTTGTTTTGACAACAGAATCCTTTGTTTTGATATGGTCCAACAGCTGTAATAAAAAGGTCACTGTCAGGTTAGTATTATTCTAGACTTGCCCTTGCCTTCTTTATGGCCTCCAGGCAACAGGCACTGACTCAAGGGAGTCAAAGTACATGTGCTGAAAAACAAAGAAAAAGAGAACACACTAAATAATGATTAAATTACCATTAATTGAGTTTAATAAAACCAATATTCACGAACAGGTCTCCAGACCAGCAACGTACAAACTGAACTGAAGTACAAGTTTCAAAAATGGTTGCAATTGCCAATGGATGTATGTCAAGTTTTTTTAATCAAACAATGACTATTTTAAAAATAAGAACGTGTGGGCTAGGAGTGGATTTGGCGGACTAACCCCTATGGGTCCCATGACTGACCTGGCCATGGGGACAACTGCCTGCTTTCCTCCAGGATGGTCTGGCTTGGCACAGGGTGGTGTGCTCCATTGTAGAGCAGCTTGGGGTCATTGGTGGCACTGATCACCCTGGTTTCCTGCTGAGAGTCAGCAGTGCGCCGGTGAGGAAGCTAAAGGGGTAGAACTAGGAAAATGTGATTAAAGAAACCTCAGAGGCAACTCACCCTTTCCTCTCTCAAACGTTTGTGTGCATCTTAAAATCAAGCACAGGTAGAAGTCCAAATCCACAAATACTCCACAGTTCTGGGCAGAGACAAAACCTCCCAGAACAAGGGGCTCAACGCTCCTGATTCTGGACCTGTGTCACCTTGTGCCCTGCCTCGTGGGCTGGGAGGGTCAATGTCTAGGAAGAATTACAGAGGCATTGAGAGGTACAACACGGAAAAAGGCCCTTCGCCCCCCCCGAGTCCACACCGACCGTCGACCCATTTACACTAATCCTACTTTAGTCTCAGTTTTTTATTCTCCCCACATTTTCATTAACTTCTCCAGGATGCTACCACTCACCTACACACGATGGACAATTCACAGTGGCCAATTAACCTACTAGCTCATATGTTTTTGGGACGTGGGAGGAGACCAGAGCACCTGGAGGAAACCAGAACACCCAGAGGAAACCCACATAGAATGTGCAAACTCCACATAGACAGCACCAGAGGTCATGATTGAACCAAGGTCTCTAGCTCCACAACATAGCAGCTCTAGCAGCTGTGTCACTGTTCCAAAGGATTGTTGTTGCAAGTAGATACTGAGTCTTGGGAAATTCTTATGTTGGGTAGTGAGGCCAGGCAAGGATTATAATGTTCCCTCCATTGGAATTCTCTGCTGAGATTATTTTACCCAGAATAGTTGCTGCATGCTGTACCATGGAACTGCAACCCAGGGTGATTCCATAACTCCTAGAGAGGAAGAAAGGAAATAAAATTGGCAAAATGAAAAAGGAACATCAGTCAAAAATCATGCTATCAGCAGAAAAAACTATTTTGCGATAAATATCATTCCAGATGACAGTGCACCCTTGCCCCACTTGACATCAAACAATCAATTGAGTGAGATTGCCCACAGGTGGAACTGAGCACAATTATCTTGCAGTGAAAAATGAAGCCCTATATTTAACTGTCTCCACACGTGGAAGGTTTTGTCACATTTCAGGATTTCTTGCCATCGTGCTGGGAGAACTTGATGTCAAGAATCAAATGTACTCAATTAGTTAACTTCACAGGTCAACTGAGCTGGGAGATGTCAATTAAAGCATGGATGGGGTGGTTAAACTGATGTGCATGAGGTGAGGTGAGTTTGTCTGGACAATCCAGGAACCCTAAGTGAGATGACTGAGCCACTGGATTTTAGGACACAAGCTAGTTAATTCCATTTCCTGGGGTTCACAGTTATCAAAAACATAACCAGTCGGGTCTTGGTCTGGGCTAGGAAATAAGTCAAAAGATGGTAATTTTGCCAGTTAGAAGATAAGAAAAGATAAGATATCTTTATTAGTTACATGTACATTGAAACACACAGTGAAAAGCATCTTTTGCGTAGTGTTCTGGGAGCAGCCCGCAAGTGTTACCATGCTTCTGGCGCCAACATAGCATGCCCACAGCGCCTAACCTGTACGTCTTTGGAATGTGGGAGGGAACTGGAGCACCCAGAGGAAACCCATACAGACACGGGGAGAACATACAAACTCCTTACAGACAGCGGCAGGAATTGAACCTGGGTCGCTGGCGCTGTAATAGTGTTATGCTAACCGCTACACTACTGTGCCTGCCCTGAGGCAGAAGGAAATTAAAGTAAGGGTAAATATTGTACCATTGTGTTAACATTCCATATTGCTCTCCCCAGAAGGAAATGACCTGTGCCATGAGAACCTCCTCTGAGGAAGATGTGTAAGAACATAAGAAACAGAAGCAGCAGGAGGCCATCCAGTCCCTAGAGCCTTACTGGCCATTCAATAAGATCACAGCTGAATTTCTACCACAACACCATTTTCCAACACTATCCACCTATACATTGATTCCCTTAATGTTCAGAAATCTATTGATCTCTGTTTTGAACAAACACAATGACTGAGTCTCCACAGCACTCTGAGGTAGACAATTTCCTCCCTCAGAGTGAAGAAATTTTCCATCTCACTCTTAAATAGCCTATTCCTTACTTTGACGCTATGACCCTAATTCTAGAGCCTGGGAATTATTTCTTCTGTATCTTCCCTGTTGAACCCTCTGAGGATTTTGCATGCTTCAATGCAATTTCTTTGAAAGAATGAAGCAATATGTTGAAGAAAGAGTTGTCCGTAAACCACTTTCCCATTTGTTTACAAACTGAGACAAATGGCAATGGCTTGCGGGATGTGGCAAAAGCTTTTTGATGTCTCCAGACACAAAAATATTTATCAGATGTTTTCTCCAGATCTATTTAGGCAAAAGACGGTTTCAGCTCAGACTAGAAGTTCTTGGAGCAACAGCTCTTAAAGATCTTGGCTGTCTGACTTTGATATGCAAAAATAAATCAATGTTTTTATACAGGGCTGAAATGTTAAAGAGATATTAATGCAAAACCATGCAATGCATTTTGGATGTCATATATCTAAAGCCTTATAGCTGTGTGACTCATTGTTGCATTCCTTCTCAGTTTGAGCCAAAGCAAACAGAATCACATTCTTCTCCAACTGCAGAGGTATGCAGATGGTGCCTGGAGAACTGCTAAAGTATGTGCATGTGCAGATGTGCCTTAGTGCACAAGTGAATGGGGAGGGAGGTGTATGTAGTCTCTTGCCATTATATTACTTTATGGTAATGAAATAAACAAATGGTAATCTGGCAAGCTGCTCACTGCAAGCGGTATAATCAGAGAACTCAGGATGGACAGCTGGAGGGAAAGATTTATATTCCACACGCAGACTGACCCTGAGGACTCACAAGTAATAAAGTTCCCCCAAGTTAGTCATGGTGAGTGTCTTAAGTGGATTATAAATTTAACCCATGTCTCCTCATTGCTCTGTTCATCGCACACATTATATATACATTTATATATATATATATATATAAAATGAAATCAAAACATAAAATTGAGCTATAAGGGGATAACAGCCATCTGGTAATCTCAGCAAGGAGCCTACCAAAAAATCATCAGCACCAAGTCCGTGACATTCACACCATTAACACGCACAGGCAGAAGATTACATGCTGCACACCTGTCACGTCCTAATGTGCACACTGTTCTCTGATGGGAAAGCTGGGTCATTACCTTTAAATATTTGCTCAATGTGCTGTGTCTTATTATAACATGAGTGAGGTGAGGGCAAGTGTGAGGCATTGCACTTTGGGAGATCAAATGTAAAGGGACAATACACAGTTAATGGCAGGACCCTTAACAGTGTTCATGTACACAGGGATCTTGGGGTCCAAGTCCACAGGTCCCTGAAAGTGGCTGCACAAGTCGATAGGATGGTAAAGAAGGTGCATGGCACGCTTGCCTTTATTATTAGAGGAACTGAGTTCAAGTGTCAGGAAGTTATTTTGCAGCTTTATAAAACGCTGGTTAGGCAACTTCTGGAGCATTGCATTCAATTCTCGTTGCCCTGTTATGGGAAGGATATGGAGGCTGTGGAGAGGGTGCAGAAGAGGTTGACTAGGATGCTGCCTGGATTAGAGTGCATGTGCAATAAGGAGAGTTTAGACAAACTTGGGTTGTTTTCTCTGGAGTATCGGAGGCTGAGGGAAAACCTGATTGAAGTTTATAAAATTATGAGAGGCATAGATAGAGTAGACAGCCAGTATCTTATTCCCAGGATTGTAACGTCTAATACTAGAGGGCATGCATTTAAGGTGAGAGGGGGAAATTTCAAAGGAGATGTGCTTGGCAAGTTTTTTACACAGAGATTGATGGGTGCCTGGGATGTGCTGTCAGGGTGGTGGTGGAGGCAGATACGACAGAGGCGTTTAAGAGGCGCTTAGATAGGCACATGAATATGCAGTGAATGGAGGGATATGGACCATGTGCAGGCAGAAGGGATTAGGTATCATTTGCTTAATTAGTTCGGCACTCATTCACAATCTTAAAGACCACTATCAGGCCACACTTCAGACTTTTTTCTGGACAAGAAAGGTCCAGGAAGTTTATGCTTTCCTGATAGATATAATTTCTCACTTCAGTTTCTCACTTTGCAAATCTTTTATCCACTTTCTCTTGTGAATCTCCATACTTCTTATAATGTGGATATCAGAACGTAGCATATTAAATTTAAATATACTCTTAGGAACTGAATGCATCACAAGAGATAACTTTTGAAACAATGTTATACCAGAAGCTAACATTAGTTGAGAGTTTATTACCTTCAGTAAATTACGTTCTGTTAATAGTTCTCCCTCTGTTATTTGCCTTAGTAGAGAGCTGTAGTAAAAGTACTGCATAGAACTGTTCACTGTATTCCAACTGCAGTCTAACCAAGCCTCTATACAAAGTTAATATCATTACCATCCCTCTAGCAATGAAACCTGATGCTTTGATTTTAATGGCTTTATTGATCTTAAGTGATTTGCGTCTCTGTATTCTCAGATCCCTTTGCTGTTTAACCCCATTCATACTCATATTTTCCCCAAACAAAATGTTGCAAGTGCAGAAAACACGAAATAAAAATCATGAAGGTGATGAGATACTCAACAGGTCAGCCGGTATCCGTGAAGAGAGAAATAGTGTGAACATTTCATGTCAATAATTGTTCATCAGAGCCAGACAGTTATTTTCCCAGGTCTATATGGCATGCTTTACAAAATGTACCACCTCACCATTATCCATGTTGAAATTAATTTGTCAAATTTTATCTAGTTTCACTTAGAGTTAAATTTTACGTCTTGTATCATTTTTTAAAGAAATTCCCATGGTATATCTTATATAGATTGCCCAAAACTGGATGTAGTATTCCAAAGTCATCCTGACCAATGATTTGTATCAAGAGATTTGACAACAAATTTCCAGAAATTCAAGTGATACAAGATATTTCTACATTCCCATCACCACCCCCTCCACCCTAGATTCTACCACTCACCCACACTAGGGACAATTTACAGTGGCCAGTTAACCTACAAATCCACAGGTCTTTGGGATGTGGGAGGAAACTGGAGCATTCAGTGGTAACCTGTATGGTCATAGGGAGAACACCCAAACTCCACATGGACAGCACCGGCACACAAGGATGGAATTGAACGCAGGTTGCTGGAACTTTGAGGGAGCAGGTCTGTTTGCAGAGCCACTGTGCTGCCCCTGAAAATCTGCTCCCATATCCTAAGGAATTTTATAAGCAAGTGTGTTTTTAAAAAACTTTTTTTTACACTTTATTTACAGCGCGGTAACAGGCTCTTCCTGCCCAGTGAGTCCACACTGCCCATTTAAACCCATGTTAACCTACCCATACATCTTTGGAATGTGGGATAAAACCGGAGCACCCAGAGGAAACTCACACAGACACGCGGAGAACATACAAACTCCTTACAGACAGCGACAGGAATCGAAACCCAATCGTGGGTGCTGTAACAGTGTCGCGCTAACCGCTATACTACCGTGCCGCCCCAATAAATCTTTATATAAACTTCCATAAATAAGTTTCATGTATGACATTTGGTTATTTTTGGTTAACTGGAAGGAAAGATGTGTGTGATGTGAAAATGCATCCAAGAAACAAATGTTTTACAGGAACAAGAAAAAAATGTGCTATGCATTATAGATGGTAAGTTTTACCCTGTGAATAATTACTGTAAAATACTTATTCTAAAAACTATTAAATGAAAGACTATTAACTTGGTTACAGCCATTGATCCTCAATTAATAGCTTTGAAAGAAACAAATTATGTTACTAATATACAATATATTATGTATTAAAACCTTTTTGTGTAACTTAACTTTTTGAGTTTCAAAGTAGAAATATAAGACAATGTAAACCCACTATGCGAGTCCCGGGTGAAATATGAGACTCTCTCAGAATTGATTTGTGTCCTGGGGTCTGTCCTCATACAAAGCACTGTTATGAGAGGGAGTCATATTTCAGTTCTGCAGATGCCCACAGCAGTTTTATTTCAGTATTTGCTAAGGTCAAATTAAATTAGCAATGTCCTGGGATTAGTCACTAATTTATCATAGATGCCATCAAAATAACTCCAGCTTGAATGCTTATAGAGAGAATGGAGAGGAGACAACACAGGCAGAGACAAGGGGTAAAATAGACTGTTCATATTTTCCATATCTTCATATTTCCTTACTACGTAGAAGAAGGCCATCTGGCCCATCAAGTTTATGCCAGCTCACAGAGAAATCCAATCCCCCCACTGATTTTTCCTGCAACCTATTCCCTTCACCTCAGTGCAGATTCTACCATCCACCGACACTAAGGGCAATTTACAGTGGCCAATTGAGATGCCAGTTTCAGGAGTGCAGGAAGGGATTACTCAAGGAAAAAAGATAAAATAGAAATTGGGTGAAGGTAAAAGAGGGAGGAGAGAGAAATGACTAAATTAAGTTTTAGATGACAGGGTAAAGAAAGACAATGTGTATTTAGTATATGGGATACATTAGAGGTCCTGTGACCCCCAGGATGTTGGTGCTGAGAGTCAGAGCTCCAGGACCCAATGTCCCAGGTTGGTAAGAAGTGGGTTGGTGGCCGTTGGTCCTCATCCAGGAAGCTCCTAAATTCTAGGAAAGCGCCGAGAGGAGACTAGGTACCTCGCTGCAGCACAGAACAATCTTTAATGGATGTGGCATTTTATAATATCCCAAATCTTCTTGCTATTGATGGATTATTTTGTAATTCCAGTCAATGTTGTCATAAAAGAAAAGATGTTGTCCTCTTACATGGAGAAATGGTCCAAAGGAACAACAGGAAATGATCAGATGAGCTGGTAACTCATTTTTGATGATGTGCATCAGGAAAGGAATGATGGCCAGGATGCAGAAAATTCCCTATTGCTCCTTGAGTCATCCCATCCAATTGTTTACAACCACCAGACCAGGAAGCTGACCTTCAGTCAAACATCCCATTTGAGTTACAGCACCACTGAAAAATCAGTGTGAAGCTTGAAGCTTCAACCGATATCCTACCAACTCAGAGATGAGAATTCATCAACTAATTCAATCTGACACAAGGCAGCAGTAACCAAAGCTAAATAATTCAGCATCACTCTGAAAGCAATCTCAAAGTTGCACTAAAAGAGGAAGCTGAATCAACCACTACAACAACAACGATATGATTTTCTATTTTACCATTAAACTAAAGTACCACCCCAAGGTGCTTCACAGGACATTTCTCTAAAAAATAACCAACTATCTCTTTCACCCCCTCCCAGTGGTGTTGCCACATTCTCAGTCTCTTAATTCTATCTCTCTCAGTTATTCTGTTATTGTCACTTTAGCATTTCTTTTTGTACTACTTCAGATTGCACTACTATCTTTGCACCATTCTGTTGTTTTGTGCTCATTGTTGTATTCATTGTTGTATTTATTATTACGATGTACACTGTGAGCTTCGTGCAAGCAAGGAATTTCATTCCACTCTGGTGTATATGACAATAAATGAACCTGAATCTGAATCAGTGAGATGTGTTTTTATTTATTCACTTTCAGGATATGAGTAACATCAGCATTTATTGCCCATCCCTAATTGCCCTTGAGAGGTGGTGGTGAGCTGCCTTCTTTAACTGCTGCAATCCTTCTGGTGAAGTTGGGGAGGGAGTTGCAAGATTTAGACCCAGCGGCGATGAAGGATTATATTTTCAAGTCAGGCTGGTGTGCAGCTTGGAGGGGAACCTGCAGGTGGTGGTGTTCCCATCTACCCGATGCCCTTGTCCTTGACGATAGAGGTCAGGAGTTTGTGAGGTGCTGTTGGAGTAACTGAAGCAAACAGCTGCAAGGTATTTAGTAGATGGTACACAGAGCAGTCACAGTGTGCTGGTGGTGAACAAAATGAATACTTAGGGTGGTAGATTCGGTACCAATCAAGCAGGCTTCTTTGTCTTGGATAGTGTCAAGTTTACTGGATGTTGTTGGAATTGCCCTCATCCAGGCAAGTGGACAGTATTCCATTATGCACCTTGTTTGTGCCTCATAGATGGTGGAAAGGTCTCAATGCACAAGTTGTGCACAAGAATGTGTTATTCTTTATTAGAAAGTGCAGATTATTCCACATATAAGCTCTCAAATAGTATTATTCCTTGCAGTTTCTTCCAAAGCTGGCCAATCGCACCATTCTACAGGTCCATGTATGTTAGAAACCTTGCAGTCCCCGTAGCAATTTGTGTGTGCATCCAGGCAACATGAGGCCATTGGCTAATCCACCAAATGCAGGCATTGATGTTGGACCTGATAGTGTCCAGCTGGTTTCTTTGGACAGGAACAGTCAGATGACACACTGATGTCTACCGGGACCACATCATGAGAGAATTAAAAATGTTCTGAGTTTGCAACTTTTTCCTGTTGAATGCAAACAGTCAAAACATTTCTCAAGACATTACTCAACATTGTAGAATGGAGGGATAAGGACCCAAGGGATTTTATGTTTATCATCATCTGATACAGTTTATGTCTCTTGTCACCACACTTGATGCCAGGAGGCTACTCCCAGTTCTTATCTCAGATATGTGAGAGCTATGTGGTTAAATGTGGAATCAAAGAAATTCCTCTGATCACAGTGCAGAATATCCTCAAATATATATCTCATGGTTGTATTTGACACAAGTCCAAGCCATATGTGCTAACCACAGAATATCTTTTATTCAGTTCAATTTAGACCTTATGATAACCCCCACAGCTGTTGGACTTACAATTAAGCGGCAATGGGAATATCACAATTTACTGACAGTGACATTATTGCCAATGGAAATATAATATGGAAAAGTGATATACATTCCTGTGTAGATTTTATCAGAACTACTTTAACTACATCAGGACTAGGAAATGCAAACTGTTTTGAGGATGCTTTAGAATGGAAGAGCAAAGTAAATAAAGAACTTGATGAGAAGTAGAGGTGACAGTTAGGAAGCTGGACGTAGAACTCCGTCTTGAGAGGGAAATGCGGGCTGCATTACAAACATTTCCATCAAGTGTTCAGTGTGCACCACATTGAAATTTTAAAACAAAGTTGACACATTTGATGGAGTGACTTCTGCTGGAGGTGGATTTCTGCTGTTATTGTGGTGAATAGACTCAAAGAATGAAATAGAGCCTAGAAGACCGTTCAGGCCACTCAACCTGTGCCAGCCCAATAAACGAGCTCATTAATCAATCCATTTTGCCCTCCAGTCATATGTGCTAACCACAGCACAGTTGTACTGGAGGAAAACTGCCTTACTCCTGTCTAACATCAGTAGGTTCATCTTTTATGAATGATATAAACACTGAGTAGAATAAGAATGAACAAAAACATCCTGGATTTGTGAAAGAAAAGTGATATTTGACTCATCTACTGGGTTCTTTGAGGACATGAATAATAGATTAGATGTGGAGGAGCCATGGTGGCAGTGTTTTTGGATTACTGGAAGGCTTTCTTTAATGTGCCATACTTGGAGTTAATCAACAAGGTTAGAGCACATGGAGACCTAAGAGACTACAGATGCTGGAATCTGGAGCATGAAGCAGCAGGTCAGGCAGCATCTGTGGAGGGAAATGGACAGTCAGGTCGAGACCCTTCATCTGGACTGAAGGAGTAGAAGGGGGATAGCCAGTATAAAGAGGTGAAAGAGGTGAGGGGGGGGTCAGGAGTGGGTCAAGAGCTGGGAAGCGACAGATGGATCCAGGTGAGGAGGGGTGAAAGACAGATGGCGGAGGGGAGAGTGGAAATAGTGACAGAGGCTGGGAGGTGATGGGTGGAGGCAACAAAGGGCTGCAGATGATGGAGTCTGATAGGAAAGGAAGGTGGAGCGTGGAACAAAATAAGGGAGGGCAGATGGGAACAGTGGGGGGAGGGGACCCAGTGGGAGGAGTGTGTGGGTGATGGACAGATGGAGAGAATGGAGGAGAAGAAAGAAACAGGGTGATCAGATGCTGGGGAGGATGTGGGTGTGTGTAGGAGGAACTGAGTAAATTGGGGGAGAGAGAAAATGGACAGAGTTTGTACACAAGTTACTCAAGACCAACATACAGGTGTAACAAGTGATTAAGAGGGCAAATAATAGCCTTTATTATGAAAGTATTTAAACACAGGAGTAAGGAAGCCTGACTGTAATTGTATAGGGGCATTGGTGAAACCAGATGGACTATAGTGTACAAGTTTTGGACTCCATATCTAAGGAAGGATGGATTTGCCACAGAGTTAAATGCAGTGAAGATTCACCAAACTGGTTCAAGGATGGTTGCTTTGCTGCATGAGGAAGCACTGAGTGGGCCAGGGCTGTGTTCTCTGGAGTTTAGAAGAATGAGAAGCAATCTCATTGACTCTATGTTTGGTCATTGATAATTAGTAAAGAGGTTTACAAAATGATGAGGGACATAGACAGGATAGATATTCAGAACCTTTTTTCCCAGGGCAGGGGAATCTTGAACTAGAGGGCATAAGTTTTAAGGTGAGAGGGGAGAAATTTAAAGGACATCTGAGCGGTAAGTTTTTCATAGAGAGGATGGTGAATATCTGCAACAAGCTGCCAAAGGAGGTGGTGGAGGCAGGTACTGTTACAACAGGTTCTTGGATAGGAAAGGAATAGAGGGATACAGGCCTAATAGAGGGCAGGCACAGTAGTGTAACAGTTAGCATAACACTTTACAGCTCCAGTGACACAGGTTCAATTCCAGCCGCTGTCTATAAGGAGTTTGTAAATTCTCCCTGTGTCTGCCTGGGTTTCCTCTGGGTGCCTGGTTTCCTCCCACATTCCAAAGACGTACGGGTTAGGAAGTTGTGGGCATGCTATGTCGGCACTGGAAGTGAGGCGATACTTGCGGGCTGCCCCCAGAACACTCTATGCAAGAGGTGCATTTCACTGTGAGTTTCGATGTACATGTGACTAATAAAGATATCTTAAATGGGATTAGTGTAGATGGGCATTACAGTGGACAGAAATGAGATGGGCCATAAGTGCCCATTTCTATGCTGTACATTTCTATGATACTATGATTCTATGAAACCTACAAAATTCTTACAGAATGGATGCAGGGAGAACCAGACTGAGGAGTCAGGAACCAGGGATAATAGTCTCATAATAAGGGGTAGGCCCGTTTAGGACTGAGATGAGGAGAAATTTCTGGATTCGAAGGGTAACCCATCTTTAGAATTCTCCGTCCTAAATCTATGGAGGATCTGTCAATAAGTTCATTCAAAACAGAAATCAATAGCTTTCTGGATATCAAGGGAATCTAGGGATAATGCAGGAAAATGGTGCTCAGGTAGAAGATCAGATATGACCTTAGTATGCAAAATGAAAGCACATGGGATTAGAGGTAAGATGCTGACATGGATTGAGAACTGTTTTACAAACAGAAAACAGAGATTAGGAGTAAATGGGACTTTCTCAAGGTGGCAGGCAGTGACTGGTGGGGTACCACAGAGTTTGGTGCTTGGGCCCCAGTTATTCACAATATACATCAATGACATGGATGGGAAACCAAATGTAATATTTCTAAGTGTGCTGATAACGTAAAACTTGGTTGGGTTGTGAGTTGTGAGGAGGATGCAAAGAGACTGGAAGGTGATTTAACAAATACAAGGCCGAGATGCAGTATAAAGAGGATAAATGTGAATTTATCTACTGCAGTAGGAAAAACAGAAAGGCAGGATTTTATTTAAATGGTGATAAATTGAGAATTGCTAACATACAAAGGGATCAGTGTGTCCTTGTACACCAGTCACTGAAAGCAAACATGCAGATGAAGCAAGCAATTAAAATGGCACGTGGTTTGTTGGCCTTCATAGAACATAGAACATAGAACATAGAACACAGAACAGTACAGCACAGGAACAGGCCCTTCGGCCCACAATAGAACCATAGAATCATAGAACACTACAGCACAGAAAACAGGACATTCGGCCCTTCTAGTCTGTGCCAAAACTTTATTCTGCTCGTCTCATTTACATGCACCCAGTCCATAACCCTCCAGACCTCTCCGGTGCACATATCTATCCACTTTATTCTTAAAACATAAGACTGAGCCCACATTTACTACATCAGATGGCAGCCCGTTCCACACACCCACCACTCTTTGAGTGAAGAAGTTCCCCCTAATGTTCCCCCTAAACTTTTCCCCTTTCACCCTAAAGCCATGTCCTCTCCTACTTATCTCTCCTAATCTAGGTGGAAAGAGCCTACTCGCATTAACTCTGTCTATACCCCTCATAATTTTGTAAACCTCTATCAAATCTCCCCTCATTCTTCTACGGTCCAAAGAATAAAATACTAACCTGTTCAATCTTTCCCTGTAACTCAACTCCTGAAGACCCGGCAACATTCTAGTAAATCTCCTCTGCACTCTTTCAATCTTACTGATATCCTTCCTATAGTTAGGTGACCAGAACTGCACACAATACTCCAAATTTGGCCTCACCAATGTCTTATACAACCTCACCATAACATCGCAACTCCTATACTCAATACTTTGATTTAAGAATGCCAGGATGCCAAAAGCCTTTATTACAACCCTGTCTAGCTGATCCGATTTACTACATTATCATCTAGATCATTGATATAGACAACAAACAACAATGGCTCCAGCATAGATCCCTGAGGCACACCACTAGTTGTCTGCACCAAACACAATGTCAAATTAAACTGAATCTCTTCTGCCTGCACATGATCCATCTTCCTCTATTCCTTACATTCCAAGAGGTTTTGAGTACAGGAGCAAGGACGGCTTACTACAAATATACAAGGCCCTTGTGAGACCTCGCCTGGTACTGCATGCAGTTTTATTCTTCTTACCTAAGAAAGGATATACCTGTCATAGAGGGAGTGCAGCAAAGGCTGCACCATCATGGGAGGGGAGATTGGATCGACTAGGCCTGCATTTGTTATAGATGAGAAGAATGAGAGGGAATCTCAATGCTGCCTGCATTAGAGAGTATGGATTATGAGGAGAGACTAAAGGAGCTCGGGCTGTTCTCATTGGAGAGAAGGAGGATGAGGGGAGACATGATAGAGGTGTACAAAATATTAAGAGGAATAGATAGAGTGGACAGCCAGCACCTCTTTCCCAGGGCACCAATGCTCAATACAAGAGGGCATAGCTTTAAGGTAATGGGTGGGAAGTTCAAGGAAGATGTCAGAGGGAGGTTTTTCACCCAGAGAGTGGTTGGTGCATGGAATGCGCTGCCTGGGGTGGTGGTGGAGGCTGATACGTTGGTCAAGTTCAAGAGATTGTTTGATAAGCATATGGAGGAATCTAAAATAGGGGGATAAGTGGGAGGAAGGGGTTAGATAGTCTTAGGAGTGGTTTGAAGGTCGGCACAACATGGTGGGCCAAAGGTCCTGTATTGTGCTGTATTGTTCTATGGTTCTATGGAAATAATCAAAATTCTGACAGGGCTATAGAGACTGGATGAAGGAGGTTGTTTCCGCTGACTAGGGAGTGGGGTGTCCAGAATGAGAAGGTCACAGTGTCAAGATATTTAGAATAGTAATGAAAAGAAATTTCTTCACTTAAAGTATTGTAAACCTGGCGTTCTAAATCACAGGACGTAATTGAGGCCAAGTCGCCAAATATATTTAAGAAGAAGGTGGATAGATTTCTAGACACAAAAAGCATCAATGGATATGGGAAGAAAGTGAAAATGTGGTGATAAGATAGAAAATCAGCCAGGACTGTATTGGATGGCAGAGACGGCTCAAAGGACTGAGCAGCCTACTTCTGTTCCTTTCTTCTACGTTTTAATGTTTCTGTGATCTTGATGAATGACCGAGCAGGCTCAGAGGGCCAACTGGCCTACTCCCGCTCCTGATTCTTATGTTCTCATGTTATTTCAGCTCATTGTAGTACAATAACCTCTGCACATTCCCAAATCTGGAGTATCTCACAATTTATTGGCACTGACAGCCCAGACTGTGATCAGAGGCAAAGCTGCTTTGATTTATTCAATTCCTTTTTCAAAGTTATTATTGAATCTGCTTCCACCACTCTTGCAGTCAGTGCCATGCATATCACAGCACCTGGCCACGTAAAAAAAATGCTCCGATCACTTCTGCCTCTTCTGCCTTAAATCTGTCTTCTGCTCCTCAACTCTTCTACCAGTGGGCCAGTTCCTTCTGATTTGTTCTAACAAAACAATGCATGATTTTTATTGCTTCGATCAAAACGTGTGTTAACTTTTTCTCCTCAAAGGGGAAAAATTGCAACTTCTGTGCTCATTCCACATAACCCAATCCCACCTCCCAAAGACCATTGTGATAAATTTCCTGTGGCCTCTCTAAGACCTTGATATCCTTCCTCAAGAATGGTGATCAGAAGAGAACAACATACTTCAACTGGAGCCCAATCAGTGATTTATTCAGATTAACATAACATCCTTGCTTTTCTTTTCTATGTTTCTATTTCTAAAGGCTGAGATCTCGAATGTTACTTTCACAGCTTTGTCAACTTGACCTGCTGTTTAAGGATTTTCGTACGTACCCCCAGTTCTCTGTATTCTGGCACCCCCTTTAAAACTATACCATTTTGCTCATTTAGCTGCTCTTCATTTTCCCTACCAAACTTTATCACTTCACATTACCCTCCATTTCACATGGCCTCTCTTGAAGTCTTTTACTGTTCTTTTTTTTCCAAATGACGCCCAAAGTATCCAAGTCTAGTACATTGACAGACATCAAACAGAGCAAAATTACCAGCCCTGGGGTACTACTACTTCATAGTGTATACTGTTCAAATGAAAGTTGTTTTTTATTTCTTTCTATCTCCACAGATATTGCCTGAGTACTTCCAGCATCTTCTATTTTTATTTCACATGTCCAGTATCGTAATAATTTGCATTTATATCATTTTATACTTCCCTCTGAGCTGACCACTGCTCTCTGCTTCTTGTCGCTCAACCAATTTTGTATCCATGCTGCTCCTATCCTTTCAGTCCCACAGGTTTTAATTGCATTAACAATGTTAATGCTACAACCTACAACTATCAGGTTCTTGAACTGACCTGCACAACCCTAACCTTACCTCAGCAATGGAACACTGCAGGCCACCTCTTGCACTACCGTGGATTTGTCTCTGACTGGCTTTTTTTTGCATTGTCTTGTTTTTGCACAGTCCTTTTTTTCTCTCTCTTCATTTTCTTGTATAATTTAAGCATAATTTATGTATAATTTATATTCTGTGTGTTGTCTGTACCTATGTACCTGGAATGCTGCTGCAAGCAAGTTTTGTGCACATACTTGTGCACATACATACTTGTGCACATACATACTTGTGCACATAACAATAAACTTGACTTGGCTTGTAAGTGTGGAGGGATATCACATGAATGGTCCACTCAGTGATCTCTTGGTTTGTTTTAAGGCTTTTGCACAATGAATGGGAGGTGTCCTAGCGCTAAGTGTGTCATTTGGAAGAAGTCCCTGTGGTTTCTGCTTCATTTCCTTTTCCAAAAAAAAACAATCCACCCTCACATTTTTGTGGTAAAATTATTATTTCAGCTTTATCATTAAAAGTTCTCCCCAGCTGGGCCCCCTCCATGGATTACTGGAAATGTCCATCGCACCGTGCAAATGTACTTTTTGCAAATGGCTTCAAACATATCCTTCTCATCAAACAGTGCCATGTTGCATCTCTGCAAGCTGATTCAGCTTCAAATCCCTTCCCACAGCCTTCAGTTCTTCAACTCCAACCTTTTGTGCATCTGCAGACATGCACAGGAAGTTCAATTCAACTGCTTTTGGATGGGGATTTTGAACAGATGCATGTTATATCCAAACGCGCATACATGCGCAGCCTTAATGTATTTAAAGTTCATTGGAGTGAAGGAGCGATGGTGGGTCCTTGTTGTGTTCACCTGTGTGTGTCTACAGTCTGCTGCACCAGGTCTCCCCACCTGATAAAATCTACAACCTGGCAATTAGAATTTTGGTTGCCCCAGGATACGCTCTTCAGTTTTCCACTGATTATATGGAAATGAGCACATTACACTATTGCACTTACAGTTTCCTGGCATCCATACCAGAATAATACTGTTTTGTTCACCTAACCAGGTTTACTGGAAGTTATGTGGTTTACAGAGATTGATTGAAGTATTATGAATCTATTTAGCATTGAACCACTCTTCCCTGTGCCAAATTTAGATGACACAGGAAATATTTTTTCATATCCTTTTGTATCCTTTGTCCTTGTGTAATTATCCAACAAGTATTCCGTGCTATGATTGATGTAACGGTTAGTGCCAACTCGTATTTACATAGTCTGTTAAGAAGCTAACTGTTTCAAGGTGTTGTATGTAAAACTGAGGGATAAAACACTGAGTTAAGAGAGAAAGTATTGGGGGGAGGTTGGAAGGTGACTGAGGACAGCTTTTGATGAGCTGGACAAAAGGAGGAAGAAAAATGGGACAGGCAGAGGCATGGTGAGGAACATAGAACATAGAACAGTACAGCAAAGGGCCTGTTCCATGTTGTCCCAAACTAATTTAGCTAACGACACCTAATCCCTTTTGCCTGCACATGGTCAGTATCCCTCCATTCTCTGCACATTCACGCGCCTACCTAAGAGCTTCTTAAATGCCTTATCGTATCTGCCTCCACCACCATCCCTGGCAGCGCATTCCAAGCACCCACCACTCTCGGCGTAAAAAAACATGCCCGGCACATCTCCTTTGAACCCCTCCCCCCTTGCCTTAAGTGCATGCCCTCCAGTACTAGACATTTTAACCCTTTAAAAAAGATACCAGCTGTCCATTCTATCTATGCCTCTCATAACCTTATAAACTTCTATCAGGTCTCCCCTCAGCCTCTGCTGCTCCAGAGAAAACAACCCTATTTTGTCCAACCTCATTGAGGAGGAACATTGAGGAGGAAGCTGAAATCTGTATCACTGATGAATGAAGAGTGAGCAGGAACAGAAAGATTGCAAAGGCTAAAGAGGCTAAGTAAGTCGTGAGAAAGTTGAAAAGGAAGGCTGGAGGGTTTGGTACAGAGGAAAAAGATTTTACATTTAAGGTATGACTGGGGAAAGGAGGGGTACGGAGAGAGGGAAGATTGGATACCAATATAGCTCTACAAGGATGGTAATGTTGATTAGTAGATGGGCTTGGTGCAGAATAGGACATCTGCACTGGTGTTTTGGACAATTTGGAGTTCACAGGGGGTAAAAGGAAGAGCGGCAAGGAGAGGACTGTCGTAATCACTTCCAAAGGCGACTAAGGCTATGAAGAGGTGTTTAGTTTTGCCAAGCTGGTGATGGCAGGCAAAGTTAAGGGGAAAAATACCTTGCTGATGATTAGGTATTTAATTTGGAACGCAGTCTAGAATCAAACAGGATGCCAAGGATCGTTCTGGTCTTTGTTCTACCAGGTGGAGCCCTTAACAGGTGAGTGACATTTTCAGTAGGTTACACTAGGGGCAGGCATGGTAGTGTAGGGGTTAGCGTAACACTATTACGGCACCAGTGACCCCGGTTCAATTCTGGCTGCTGTCTGTAAGGAGTTTGTATGTTCTCACCGTGTCTGCGTGGGTTTCCACCGGTGCTCTGGTTTCCTCCTACATTCCAAAGACGTACAGATTAGAAAGTTGTGGGCATACTATGTTGGCGCCGGAAGTGCTCTACGCAAAAGATGCATTTCACTGTGTGTTTCGATGTACGTGTGACTGATAATGATAGCTTATCTTATCTTAGATCAATGTCATTCCAGCTAATTTATGGCTGGTAATCACAGAGCTCTTCTTAATGTAATGAGGATAGGAAACCAAAAAGCTAAACAATTTATAGGTTTAAGGTGAGAGGTGGAAGGTTTAGAGGGGATCTGAGAAGGAATTTTTTCACACAGAGAGTGGCAGGAATCTGGAATGCACTGCCTGAGGGAGTGGTGAGGGCAGGTACCCTCACAAAATTAAAGAAGCATCCGGGCAAGTTCTTGAATCACCAAGGCATAGAAGGCTATGGACCTAATGTGGGTAAATGGGATCTGTTCAGATGGATGCAATGGTCGGCATGGGCGAGGTGGACCAAAGGGTCTGTTTCTGTTCTGTACAACTCTACAATGCTATGCTTTAGTTTTCCACAATGTGCCCAGCAGTTGTGCAGATCTAGATCCTCTCTTTGTCACATTCCATGATTTAGTACCATTAGATTTGTAGCATAAGACCACAAGAAGTAGGAAGAAGAGTAGGCCTTTCAAAGGCTCTAGCCTGCTCCACCATTCAAACTAACCAGACAATGATTGTCTAGGCTATTTAAAACTTTAGGAGAGGAGACCTAAAGCACTGCCTCCTCGGATTCTGGTGAGCAGACTTACAACAAATAGTCATTATTTAGTCATTGACTTCATATATTTTTCAGGTTCATGTTAACCACTTTACTGCAGAAACAGTGCCTGAAAACATGTTTAATGTCAGCTGTCTTCTCATATTTGCAGAGTATTCCATCAAACATAACAGGTTTGAAATGATGAATCCATTTTTGATGCACACACATTTCTCTGGGCAATTTTTGCTGCAGCCATTGGGGATTCATCAAATCTGAAATCCAGCTGTCAAGATTGAAACCTGGAGTTTATATAGTGAGGCACAGGAGTACGAAGGAAGAATTTCCATTTCTATAGTGATTTTCACAGTCTTGAGACATCACAACTAACTTAATGGATGTTTAGGTTCTTTTGAAGTCTAATCATTGGTGTGATGTGGGGAAAACTGGCACTCAACTTCCATGCGAAAGGCCCAACACATTAGCTATTTGTCAGATTATCTGTTTAGTAATGTTGAGTGTGCTACAAACATTGGCCCAGGACAGAGGAAAGATCTCTACTGCCCTCCCCTGAATAGCATCATGGAACATTTCCATTGCCTGGGAGAACATTCAGAGTTAAACATTTCATCCAGCAGAGTATACCACTGACAGCATACTATTCTATCTGTACGCAACAGAATTGGCAATCTAGACAATCCAGTCTTGTTACAGGATTTGAACCTACAATCTTCCACCTCAGAGTTCAGATAAACTAAACTGATCCAAGGCTGACACTTCAACAGGACTACAAGGTGGGTACAAGGGACAAGATTTCGTGTGGGGAGATGTCATCCAAGTACATGAACAAACACAGATTAACTAGCAGGGGCAGTCCCTGGGACCTGCAGTCAGGGCCCGTCCCACTGGAAAAGAGCGGTGATCTAAGGATCAGTCAGGTATGTAGCCCTGCAGCCTGGGCTCAGGTTGCCAATAGGAAAAGAAAATTGGCACTCCTACATTACTTTGATCGAAAAGCAAATATTCCCATCAAGCCAACAGCCGCTGTGGTGACAGGGCTGGGAATTCGCAGGCCAGCCCCTAATCTAACTGCTTGAAAGGAGGGGCTGGTGACATTGCTGAACAGTTAGAAATGCCTGCTTTTCCTGCTACCTGCCTAGCCACCTGATGTTCACAGTATTCAGTGCCTTGAAAAAATACCTCAGGCCCAGCACCGTTATAAGTAGAAGAAGCTCTCCCAGCACACACCCTAAAAGGACATTATGTGAAAAGTTTTAATGATCTTCCATCCTGTCTGACTATAAATGTATATTTGGATGAGCATTCCACAAATGGAACAGAATAGGATTACAGAGAATCTTTCTGACAACAGCTTTCATCCCTACTTCTCTAAATTGGCCAAACTCTCGGCAAGCTCCAGCAATGGAAACCCCAAGAATGGAAGACCAAAGCCCCAGGATTAAGAGGTCAAGGATACAGGACTGGAAGCCCCAGGACTGGAAGCCCCAGCACTGGAATGTCAGAACCATATGAATAGAAGATCAAGGCACCATCAAGTAGAAAGCCCCAGGAATGGAAGAGCAAGCCAGGAATTGGAGCCCAGGGCTTAAGCTACTGCATTACTCAATATCGATTTCAGAAACCTTCCAATTATTGCTTAATTTAATCATGTGTTCCATGAGAGACACAAGAGACTGCAGATGCTAGAATTTGGAGCAAAAAACAGCTGAGGAACTTAGTGGGTTGAGCAGCATTTATGGAAACAAAGGGGTGGTCAACATTTTGGGTCAAGATAGGCTGTAATGGATCCTTCTTCTACATTCTAAGAAATTACTATGATTGGAAACTTCTAGACAGTGGGCTATTCTGAGTGACCATTAATAGCACATCCAGATGACATGAACATGTCTTGACTTTCTATCTCTGCAGCCATCATTCACATTTTTAGTCATGTATTTTTTCAACTTCTTTTCATGATTTAATTCTACTTAGACTCACTGTGTGGGAAACTTCTCTCTCGTAAGAACAGGTTCAAACCAGCAGATGATTGTTTCAAAGATCTAGCAACTAGAACCTGAAGTAATATTTCACTATGAGGTGTCTATTGGTCTCATACTGTAACGTTCATTGTGTCTTTTATCTCAATGTATCAACTTGCACATGCAACTCCTCTGATAAGCAATAGAGTACAATGGGGACTGAAATTGCTCTATTTATAATCGGAAACCAAACAGGAACATTGCACTCTACTACAAAAGTGAATTAAGTTTATCTTAGAAGTGTTTTATGTGAAATAGAAAAAAATGGGAATCTCATTATTCAAGTTACATATTGTTGGTTTGAGTTTAGAAGCACTATCAACTGGCTGTCCCTCAAGTCTAAGATAAGATAAGATAAGATATCTTTATTAGTCACATGTACATCGAAATACACAGTGAAATGCAGCTTTTGCATAGAGTGTTCTGGGGGCAGCCCGTGAGTGTCAACATAGCATGCCCACAACTTCCTAACCCGTATGCCTTTGGAATGTGGGAGGAAACCGGAGCACCCAGAGGAAACCCACTCAGACACGGGGAGAACGTACTAACTCCTTACGGACAGCAGCCAGAATTGAAACCGGGTCACTGGCACTGTAATAGCATTATGCTAACCGCTACACTATCGTGTATAGACAATTAGTTTATCACATTACATAGAAACAAGAAAATACGATTTCCAATTTGTGCATGTTCATACGACTCATTAACTTTAGGGGGCCTTGCACTTCCATCTCATGTGGCAGTCCTGAATATTTTTTCAATTCAGTTTTGTTACTGGGGAGAGCATATTATTCAGATCTTGCCTAGTGAATAGTAGAAGGATACAATAGTTGGGAGAAGTATTGAGATATTTGGGGGTCTTGAATTAAAACCAAGCCTGGTTTCAAAATGGTCTCTGTGCCAGCACCCAGGGATCTGAGCATATCTCCTCTGTGCCGGCACCCAGGGATCCGAGCATACCTCCTCTGTGCCGGCACCCAGGGATCTGCGCATACCTCCTCATGTGTCTTTGCAGGTTGAGTCAAAGACTCAAAGGTAGAATAAGCCATCCATTGGGAAATTTCTATCCTCGGCAAGTCACACATACTATCTGCAAAATTCAGTTCAAAATTAGGATATTTGCTTGGGTTGATCAAGCAGTAACAGGCATTGCTCATCTAGATGGTTTCCAACAGATCTGTCCACTTTCTTGATATGGTTATAAGATCTGGATGGAGTATAATCACCCATTTCCGCCCTGCTTTCTGGGTTGATCAAAGGCCTCCTCGCGTGCAGGTACAAATAACTGGAAACAAAATTATTATTTCTATTTGTTCAGAATTGGTGAAATGGGCATTTATTAAATTCAAGTATACCACACTTTAGAAATGATGTGAAGGCTTTACAAAGAATGTAGAAGAGATTTACTGGAATAATTCGAGACGAGGGGGACTTTGGTTATATAGATAGACTGGAAAAGCTGAGGTTGTTCTTGTTTAACATCATGGAGAGTATAGTCAAGAACCAGGGATATAGAATGAAAATGATTAGTGAAACAATCAAAACTGCCATGAGGAAAAACCTTTTTCATAGAATGAGTGGTTAGGCTCTGGAATGGATCAGCAGTGGTAGGATTTGAGGTTAATACAGTTGTGGTGCTCAATAGGGAGCCGGATCGGTATCCAACAGAAAATAATTTTCAGAGCTACAGGCAGAGGGCAGGGAGTAGAGTCAGCTAGATTGTTCTTAGGTAAAGCTTGTATCAACTCAAAGGGCCAAATGGTTTCCTTCTGTGCTGTAACCATTCAGTGATTCTGCAATTTATGATAATGGCATACGACTTGGACAAGAACTTGTCGGTAATGATGTTCTCATGCTTCTTCTGCCCTTGTCCTTCTAGGTTGTAGAGGCGATATCAAATTAGCCCTGACATGTTACTGCAATGAGTTTTGGAGATGGTGCCCATCTGTGGCAAAGAGAATCATTGTTTAGGGTGGTGGATTAGGTGTCAATTAAATGGGCTGATCTATTCTGGATAATGTAAAGTTTTTTGGGGGGATTTCCACACTTTAGTAGTTAAAAAGTAAATCTAATATACATTCAGTCCTAGCCCTGATCTATGAGTTGTATGGTGTGGCTATTGTTTACTTTTTTCATGAAGCATAATTGCATATTCTTGGCTTTAATACTTAGTCACTCTCATGCTAAGTGATTGTTGAACTGATACAGAGGAAACATTGCTAAGAAGTAGCTCACTTAATGCAGTGGGGAATGTGTTAACTTCAAGTTCTCTGCCAGCCTGCATTGAACTGCAATAACATTTAAAAAGCATCACTTTTGTTGTTGTGTTGAACAAAGTTTTCTCCAAATGGAATGTGAATTGACCCATGAACTCATTCAGTTTATTCCACTCACCATCAAACTGTCATGTGTCTTATACTAAATGTCATATTCAAATGTTACATTTTCTATCTTTGGCTAATTACAAGATTCCAGTGAGTAGGTGATAATATTTCTGCAAGTTCATAAAACCCATCACTGCCTTATACTTTCCCAACTATATGATCTCCTAGATTCATACATCCACCCTCTGTTTTACTTACTACCCTTCATTCTACCATCAGTGACTGATCATTCAGAACCCATGTGCCTGCCCTCTGAAATCTTTGGCTTATATTACTCTACCTCACTCTTGCCTAGAAATTTGTTCCAAAGCCTATTATAAACCCTTTGGTCCTTGTTCCCACTCTTTGCTCCCATTCAGTGTCCTTTTTCTGCTCATTTTATTGAGAGGATGAACCTTCTCCATTTATCACGTTAAATTGAAAGGATACTTGCCATTTCACAAAAACCTCCCTTGCAGGAATTTCTGAAATGCAGAATATTAATTCCATATATTTTGAGGATAAGTGTTGGATGAAGCTGTATTCTGTAAAATACCCCAAAACATAAAGTGTTCAATGGCATTGACTTATCTGCAACCTTTTCACTAACACAGCATGAATACTTTGATGAAAGTATTCATGATTTTTAAATGAGTATCCAGCTTAATTCTTTTTGTCTGTGTGTTAAGAGCTACATTTTCCTTGCAAGCTGACATAGGTTTATATTAATCCATCATAAAACAAAACATGAAAGCTTTTATTTCTTTAATCATCATACAAAGAACTCCAAAATGTTGGAGCTAAAGTTAACAAAAATTAATTACTTTCATGATAGAGATGGAAAGGCCAGGCCAGAGAAATAATTAGCAAACAAAAACACTAGATTAAGCTGAGTAAATAGAAGATTATTTCACTTCAGAATTAAAGTAACTGAACAGCACTTTACCTGTTTTTCTTCACAATAAAATCAATAATTCAGCTTGCAGGAGTTTTATCTCTCCTCACTTGCTCTAGGGACTATTTTTTTATTCCCTTCTACTGTGAACACAGGTTATTAGAGGAACAGTGTTTTCTAGGAGAGCCAAATGTCATTGGTTTTAATTCTCCATCACATTGGGTATTCATAGCAATCTTAAATTAGTGGTCTAGGTATACAGGGCATTGCTGGAATAGTGCACCTTACATCATTACCCACTATTTGCCATTTTGAGAACCCACTCCCAGACAAGCTATAGAAGAAGCAGTAAGTGGGTGGGGGGAGGGGGGGAACAAGAGAGAAAATATGAAGGCAACCATTTAATCCACCTAGCATATTGAATAACAATCTCAGAAAGATAAACAATATTAAGAACTTACATTTATATTATGCTTTTCACATACTTACAATATCCTGAATGCTCTGTGGCCAGTTAAGTATTTTTGAAGAGTAGTCATAAATATTTTATAGAGAAATACAACAACTAATTTGCACACAGTAGGTACTGCCTAATAGGATTTGTCTAAATACAAATGAGATCTTTTGCTTTAGTGGTGTTGGTCGAGGAATGGATGCTTGCTGAGACACTCGAAAGAGTTCTCCACCTCATCTTCAAGTAGTGTCATGGAATGTTTTTTCACCCACCCGAAGTGCCAAGCAGGACTATGGTTTCACATCTCATCTGAAAGACAGCCATCCAGACATTGTCACACCAGTGAAGTGTCTGCCTAGATTTGCACCAACTCCCTTGCAACTCACTGACCATGCTAACACCATCTACAGCTGCTTTCATGTTAAGTCTTTCTCGTGGTTGAATATCGAGGGAAAATTAAATATGTTCTAATTAAAATAGTTAACAATATTTTAAAACGTATTAGGGCTTTACTTCCAAAAGTTCATGCACATTATCATGATGTCACCACAACTAAAATACTATTGGTTTCCCAAATGGCTCAACTTCACACACACTGTGCAACTGAAACAGAGATAATTTGCTGTTGCAGTTCTGTAACATTTGAATTTGTTAAGTGTGTTCAGGAAAGTTTCCTCACGCAATATATTGAAAGCCCTACCAGGAAGAGGGCAAAGCTAGACCTACTCTTGGGAAGTAGGGCAGGACAAGTGACTGAGGTGTCAGTGGGGGAGCACTTTGGGATCAGTGACCATAGTTCTATTAGTTTTAAATTAGTTACAGAAAGGGGCAGATCTGATCCACAATTTGAAGTTCTAAACTGGGGCAAGGCAAATTTTGATGGTATTTGACAGGAACTTGCAAAAGTTGATTGGAGTTGGTTAGTGCAGGCAGACGGATGCCTGGCAAGTGTAAGGCTTATAAAAGTGAGATATGGAGAGTTCAAAGTCTGCATGTTCCCATCAGAATGAAGGGCAAAGCTGGCAGGAGTAGGGAACCCAGGATGACGAGGAATATTCAGGCTCTGGTCAGGAGAAAGGAGGCATGGGTCAGGTACAGACAGCTGGGATCAAGTGAATCCCAGGAGGAGTATAGGGCTTAGAGGAATGTACTCAAGAAGGAAATCAAGAGGGCAAAAAGGGGGCATGAGGTATCCTTGGCAGATAAAATGAAGGAGAATCCAAAGAGATTTTATATTAAAGGAAGAAGAGTAATTATAGAGAGAATAGGACACCTCAAAGACCAAAGTGGACATCTTTGTGTGGAGCCGCAGGAGATGGACAAGGTCCTCAATGAGGATTTCTCCTCTGTTTTTACTGTGGAGCAGGACATGAAGACTTCAGACCTTAAGATTGTTAATGGAGAGGTCTTGGGGATAGTCTACATCACAGCGGAGAGGTACTGGATGTCTTAAAGTGTATGAAGGTAGATAAATCTCCAGGGCCTGATCTGATATATTCAAGAACATGTGGGAAGCTAGAGAAGAAATTGCAGGAGCCTTGGCTGAGATATATGCATCATCATTAGTGACAAGTGAAGAACGGAAGACTGGAGGGTGGCTGATGTTGTGCCTTTATTTAAGAAGGGCTGCAAAGTAAAACCTGGGAACTGTAGACTATTAAGCCTAAATCTGTGGTAGGTAAGTTACTAGAGGGGATTCTGAGGATTAAGATATGCAAACATTTGGAAAGAAAGGGGCTGGCTAGGGATAGTCAGCACGGCATTGTGCATGGGAGAACATATCTCACGAATTTAACTGAGTTTTGCAAAGAAGTAAACAAAAAGTTCGATGAGGGCAGGATGGTAGATGTGGCCTACAGTAAGGCCTTTGATAAGGTTCCACATGGCAGGCTTTTATGGAAAGTTAGATCAATGGGATCCAAGGAGAGCTGGCTAATTGGATATAGAATTGGCTTGATGGTAGGAAGCAGCAGGTTTGTTTTTTGGACTGGAGACCCTTGACTACAGGTGTTACCCAAGGGTTGGTGCTGGGGCCATTACTATTCGTCATCTATATCAATGATTTGGATGAGAACGTACAAGCCATGGTTAGTAAGTTTGCAGATGACACTAAAATAAGTGGTGTCATTGACAGTGAAGATGGTTATCAGGATTTATGGAGGGATCTTGATCAGCTGGGTAAGTAGGCAAAGGAATGGCAAATGGAGTTTAATTTGGATAAATGCGAGGTGTTGCATTTTGGGAATAAAAAGCAGGGTAGGACTTTCACAGTGAATGGAAGGGCTCTGGAGAGTGTTGTAGAACAGAGGCACCTAGGAGTACAAGTACATGGTTCCCTGAAAGTGGTGTCACAGGTAGACAGGGTGGTGAAGAAGGCGTTTGCCATGCTGGCCTTCATCAGTCAGTGCATTGAGTATAGAAGTTGGGATGTTATGTTGCAGTTGTACAAGACATTGGTGAGGCCACATTTGGAATATTGTATTCAGTTTTGGTCACCCTGCTATCGGAAAGATGCCATTAAACTGGAAAGAGTGCAGAGGAGATTTCCAAGGATGTTGCCGGCACTCAAGGGACTGAGTTATGGAGAGAGGGTGAATAGGTTGGGACTTTACTCATTGGAATGTAGGAGAATGAGGGGTGATCTTATAGAGGTGTATAAAATTATGAGGGGTATAGATAGGGTGAATGCACACAGTCTTTTTCCCAACATTGGGGAATCAAGAACTTGAGGGCATAAGTTTAAGATGAGAGGGGAAATATTTAATAGGAACCCAAAGGACGACTCTTTCACCCAGAAAGTTGTCAGTATATGGAATGAGCTGCCAGAATGGTATTGGTTTATTATTGTCACTTGCACCAAGGTGCAGTGAAAAATTTGTCTTGCATACCGTTCATACAGATCAATTCATTACACAATGCATTGAGGTACTGCAGGGTAAAAACAATAACAGAATACAGAGTAAAGTGTTTACCTCCCTTTCACCATTTGAAAGGGACCATTCCCTTTGCAACTCTGTAGTTTGCTCTTCTATCTCCACCAACCACTCCCGTTCTCATGGCATTTTCCCCTGCAACCACTTTTGATGCAACACCTGCTCTTTTATCTCTTCGCTTCCCACTATCCTGGGATCCTAAAAGTCCTTCCAAGTGAAGCAGCCATTCACTTGCACTTTTTCTGATCTTGTGTATTGTACTCAGTGTTCACAATATGGTCTCCTCTGCTTTGAGGAAACTCAACACAGATTGGGTGACCACTTTCTAGAGGACTTACATTCAATCTGCTTCCAGAGCTTCTTATTGCCTGCCACTTTAATTCTCCACGCACTCCCAGTCAGACCGCTGTTTGAGGTCGCCAGCACTGTTGTGATGAGGCGCGATGTAAATTGGCAAATTGGTTTATTATTCACACGTACCGGGGTACAGTGAAAAACTTTGTTTTGCATACCATCCATCATTTCATTACAACAGTACATTGAGGTAGTACAAGGGAATACAATGACAGAATTCAGAATAAAGTGCTACAGATTACAGAGAAAGTGCAGTGCAGGTAGAAAATAAGGTGCAAGGTCATAACGAAGTAGATTGTGAGGTCAAGATTGTGAGGTCTTATTGTACTAGGGAACTATTCAATAGTCTTATAACAATCAGGATAGAAGCTGTCCTTGAGCCAGTGGTACGTACTTTCAGACTTTTGTATCTTCTGCCCCGTGAGAAGGGGGAGAAGAGAGAATGTCCAGGATGGGTGGGGTCTTTGATTATGTTGGCTACTTTACTGAGGCAGTGAGGAGTTTCAACAGAGTCCACGGAGGGGAGGCTGGTTTTCATGATGTGCTGAGCTGTATCCACAAATCTCTGCAGTTTCTTAGAACCATAGAACCAATAGAACAATACAGCACAATACAGGCCCTTCGGCCCACCATGTTGTGCTGCCCTTCAAACCACACCTAAGACTATCTAACCCCTTCCTCCCACATATCCCTCTATCTTAAATTCCTCCATATGCTTAGCTAACAATCTCTTGAACTTGTCCAATGTATCAGCCTCCACCACCACCCCAGGCAGCGCATTCCATGCACCAACCACTCTCTGGGAGAAAAACCTCCCTCCGTCATCTCCCTTGAACTTCCCACCCATTACCTTAAAGCCATGTCCTCTTGTTCTGACCATTGGTGCCCTGGGAAAGAGGCGCTGGCTGTCCACTCTATCTATTCCTCTCAATATCTTGTATACCTCTATCATGTCTCCCCTCATCCTCCTTCTCTCCAATGAGAACAGCCCTAGCTCCTTTAGTCTCTCCTCATAATCCATACTCTCTAATCCAGGCAGCATCCTGGTAAATCTCCTCTGCACCCTTTCCAATGCCTCCACATCCTTCCTATAATGAGGCGCCTAGAACTGTACACAGTACTCTAAGTGTGATCAAACCAGAGTTTTGTAAAGCTGCATCATTATTTTGCGGCTCTTAAACTCGATCCCACAACTTATGGAAGCTAACATCCCATAAGCTTTCTTAACTACCCTATCTACCTGTGAGGCAACTTTCAGTGATCTGTGGATATGAACCCCCAGATCCCTCTGCTCCTCTACACTGCCCAGAATCCTGCCATTTACCTTGTACTCCACCTTGGAGTTTGGCCTTCCAAAGGGTACCACCTCACACTTCTCCGGATTGAACTCCATCTGCCACTTGTCAGCCCAGCTCTGCATCCTATCAATATCCCTCTGTAAGCTTCAGCAGCCCTCCACACTATCCACAACACCACCGATCTTTGTGTCATCTGTAAACTTGCTAACCCAGCCTTCCACCCCCTTATCCAAGTCATTAATAAGTATCACAAACAGTAGAGGTCCCAGAACTGATCCCTGTTGGACACCACTAGTCACAGCCCTCCAATCTGAATGCACTCCCTCCACCACAACTGTCTGCTTTCTACAGGCAAGCCAATTCTGAATCCACACGGCTAAGCCTCCCTGGATCCCTTGGCCTCTGACCTTCTGAAGAAGCCTACAATGCGGAACCTTGTCAAACGTCTTACTAAAATCCATGTAGACCACACCTACTGCACTACCCTCATTAATCTTCCTGGTCACCTCCTCAAAGAACCCTATCAGTCTTGTGAGGCAAGATCTTCCCTTCACAAAGCCATGCTGGCTGTCCCTAATCAATCCATGATTCTCTAAGTGCTCATATATCCTATCTCTTAGAATCCTTTCTAACAGCTTACCCACCACAGATGTAAGGCTCACCAGCCTGTAATTCCCTGGACTATCCCTACTACCTTCTTTGAATAAGGGGACAACATTCGCCACCCTCCAATCCTCCAGTACCATCCCCGTGGACAATGAGGACTCAAAGATCCTAACCAACGGTTCAGCAATCTCCTCCCTCACCTCACAAAGCAGCCTGGGGAATATTCCATCAGGTCCCGGGGACTTACCTGTCCTAATATTTTCTAACAAATCCAACACATCCTCTCTCTTAATATCTACATACTCTAGAACATTACCCTCACCAACACTGTCCTCAGCATCATCAAGACCCCTCTCCTTGGTGAATACTGAAGAGAAGTATTCATTGAGAACCTCACCCACTTCCACAGCTTCCAGGCACATTCTCCCACCTTTATCTTTAATCGGACCTACCTTTACCCTAGCCATCCCTCTGCTCTTTATGTACGAGAAAAAAGCCTTGGGATTCTCCTTAACCCTACTCGCCAAAGCCTTTTCATGCCCCCTTCTCGCTCTCCTCAGCCCTTTCTTAAGTTCCTTCCTTGCTACCCTACATTCCTCACGAGCCCTGTCTGATCCTTGCTGCTTACACCTTATGTATGCTGCCTTCTTCTTCCTAACTAGTTGTTCCATCTCTCTTGTCACCCACGGTTCCTTCACCCTACCATTCCTTCTCTGCCTCACTGGGACAAATTTATCCCTAACACCCTGCAAAAGATCCCTGAACATTGACCACATCTCCATGGTACATTTCCCTTCAAAAATGTCACCTCAATTTACACTCCCAAGTTCTCACCTTATAGCCTCATAATTGGCCTTTCCCCAATTAAATATCTTCCCGTCCTCTTTGCTCCTATCCCTGTCCAATGACAATTCTAAAGGTAATGGAGCAATGGTCACTGTCCCCCAAATGCTCACCCCCCGATAGATCTGTCACCTGTCCTGGTTCATTACCTAAAACTAGATCTAATATGGCATTCCCTCTAGTCAGCCTGTCAACATACTGTGTCAGGAATCTGTCCTGGACACACTTAACAAACTGTGCCCCATCTAAACCCTTGGCACTAAGTAGGTGCCAATCAATATTTGGAAAGTTGAAGTCTCCCATTATAATAACCCTGTTATTTTTGCATCTTTCCAAAAACTGCCTCCCAATCTGCTCCTCAGTATCCCTACTGCTATCGGGGGGCCTATAGCATACTCCCAGGAGGGTAACTGCCCTCTTCTTGTTCCTAACTTCCACCCATATTGACTCTAGAGAGGAACCTTCTACATTATCTACCGTTTCTGCACCTGTAACAGTGTCCCTGACCAGTACCCCCACCCCTCCTCCTCTTCTCCCCCCCTCCCTATCCCTTTTAAAACACTGAAAACCAGGAATATTCAATATCCATTCCTGCCCTGATGTCAGCCATGTCTCTGTAATAGCCACAATATCATAGTCCCATGTATATCCCAGTTCATCTCCCTTATTCCTGATGCTTCTCGCATTTAAGTAAATGCACTTTAGCCCATCCACCTTCCTACTTTTATAGCCCGTACCCTGCTTCTCCTTCCTCAGAGCCTCTCTACCTGTCAGATCTGACTTTTCCCCATCACCTTGCAGTCACGGGCAGAGCAGTTGCCATACCAAGCTCTGATGCATCTGGATAGGCTGCTTTCTATGGTGCATCAATGAAAATAAATTTGTAAACTTGTAAAAATAAATGATATAAGCTAGAAGAACAGTACATCTGCTTTCATCAGAGCATGCTGCAGCCTTCGGACTAATTGTAGAATTCTACAACTTTAGGTGACTTGCTTTCTCAGTCTGTCTCAGATCTGGCCATTCACATCTGTCATCCATCTTTGATATTGGCTCAGTTTTTCTCTGCAGAGCCCTGCATTGTGCAACTTTTACACTCCTTTACTTGTGTTCTAACTCTCTAACTGCCTGCATCCCATAGATTTTGTTCATATTCTCTTTCTCTAACTGCCTCCTTTAACCCACCAATCAGAAGATCTGTACAACTTATCCCCATGGCAACTCTGGCCTCATCCTATCAGATATATTCCCTTGTCCTTTTCATCCCTCCCCCACCTTCAATGCAACTTAAAACTAACTTGTTTTCTCTCTTCTGGTGAATCATCTTCAATTTGAATCATTAACTCTGTTCCCCTGTCTACAGATGCTACCTGATCTGCTGATGGTTTTTCTGTTTTCACTTCACTTTGGATCACGTAATTCATTTTTAACAAAATGTTATGAAGCAAGTTAAAATTTGTTCTTTGTCTCCCTTGACATGAAACTATTTTTGATGCAGCTTGAATTGTGTACAGTGATTGGATAGAAAGATGCTTCATGCCTCCACCAGCCTGAATTGTGCACAGTGATTGGATATGAAGTTGCTTCAGGCTGCCACAACCTAAGCTGTGCACAGTGTTTGGGTATAAAGTTGTTCCATGCCTCTACCAATCTGAACTGGGCACAGTGATTGGGTAGGAAGTTGCTCCATGCCATTACCAACCTGAACTGTGCACAGTGATTGGGTAGGAAGTTGCTCCGTGCCTCCACATATATTCTCCATCTTATCTGTTGCACCGATGTTGTGAAAATACCAAAGGCAAGTCTTATTACATCTCTATTTCTGATTCTACTCATCACACAAGACACAATATTAAGAATGCTGTAATGCAACACTGAATCTGAGTTCAAAATCTCGAAGAGCTTATATTTATAACATAGAGTTCTTATGTAAATTTGGGAATAAGGTATGCTGCTTGGGCAAAACTTTTCTCAGTATCTGATCCAAACACTACCACATTACCAGAAATGGAGGGTGTTCCATTCCCCAGCATTTCCCTTGTTTGTAATAATGTGGCCTTTCCAGTTTTTTACTGTACTTTGAACACAGTGGGGCCATGAATAGTAGATACAAGTAAATATTACTTTGTCGCAGTTTGGCAGAGTAGCAATGTGATGAGCAGCATATACAGTATATGACATCACTTTGCATGATAGTGCAGGATCATTCTGCTGTTTATAGATCATCTATGTGATTTGATACTCCTTTGACGCAAAGAAGAATTACATCCAAAACAGATCTAGTCATCACTCTCATAAAAGAGTTGTCCCGTTGCTAATGTAATGTCAGGATATTGGTCTTTTCAAGACCCAAAATTAATATCGTTTCTGGTGGTGGAGGGGCCTCTTGGAGAGGTCAGATATCTTGGCATTGCTGTTTGCTTTGGCCTCACAATACAGACCTAAGAAGCACGAGGAAGAGCTCATATTTCACCAATCCAGTAAGCTCAAGCTTCAAGAGATCCAAAAGAAAAATTCTTTGATACTTAACACATGGTCTTTTTCTTGAGCTCCAATACCTAATACAGACTTCTGCATGAGTTGACCTAGGTTTGCAGAGGTCTGGCAGTGGGGGCAGGGATTAGGTTGTGCATCATTTAGTATAAGTTTGTGTTCAAGAGGATTTCAGCTGAAACTGTGCGTGGATGTGCAGTGAATGACAGATTTCAAATCATCAGCCCTTCTCTGCAACTCAGAGAAGAGCCACTTTGGTTTTTTTTAGTAGTTAGTATTCTTGAGTCAATCTGTTGAATGGCATTTTTATTGATGTTTGCTTTATGCCATATGAGGATATTTTGAGAAAGTGAGGTTAAATTTGAAAGTACTTTTCTTGTAAAAAGTGCCAAATGCATTTCTGTGCTTTAATTATGTTTAATTTGACTTGAGAACAGCACATTACCACAGGTAAAGGTACGGTAAAATGAGAGGACTGATCCTATTAATCTAATCCATCCTCTGCACCCCAACATTACCTGCTGGACCTTTAACAGTCTGAGTTCCACCCTCTGCAATTTCCACCCCAAACCCCTTGGTGTTCCTGACCTTCTTTTAATTCCTAATTAGCACCCTTCTGTGACTGAGTGTTTAGTCACTCTTTCTAATAGTTTTCTCTTTGACTCAGCATCCATTTTTGTCTAATTTTATTTGCAAAGCATCTTTCAGTATTTTGCTATTTTAAAGCTGCTTTACATTACTGCAAGTTGTTACAATATATGTAAAAGCTCTCAATAACTTATTGTCAGCCTTACTGAATAAATGTGCTGGAATGGGCTGATAACCTAACATTAATGTCTTTAAGTACGTGTTAGTAATCTAACATGCATTTGTGCACATTCAAATACATTTATTCCCATCAGCTATGTTAAAATAAATCTAAAGTGGTTAGAAAATGTTGTAGAAATATCAATGAAAATGCCATTTGACAGACTGGCTCAATGGCACTTGCTGGAGAAAATAAAATGGCTCTTCATTCTGTGGCAGAGCAAAGCTAGTGTTTTTAAACCAACCCATTAAAGAATCCCTACAGTATATGCTGTATTTGCCTACTGATAGGTAGTAAATGGTGAGTTGTGCTGAACATTCACCAGAAAGTGGCAACACAGGTAGGCAGGGTGGTGAAGAAGGTGTATGGTACAGTATGCTTACCTCAGTTGGCCAAGTCACCGAGTACAGATTTGGAATGTCATGTTATAGTTAAATAAATTGTTAGTTACGCCACACTTGGAGTATTGTGTGCAATTCCGGTCACCACGCTATAGGAAGGACATGATTAAGCTAGAGAGGGTGAAGGAAAGATTCACAGGAACATTGCCTGGACTGGAGGGCTTGAGTTATAAGGAGGGATTGTTTAGGGTGGGACTGTTTTCCTTGGAGGCTGAGGGGTGACCTTATAGAGGTTCATATAATCATAAGAGCATAGTTAGTGTAGGTAGTCACAGTCTTTCTCCCAGGGTAAAAGAGTCTAAAATTAAAGGGCATAAGTTTAAGGTGAGAGGGGAAAATTTTAACAAGGATCTGAGGGCAAGGTTTTCACACAGAGGGTGGTGGGTATAAGGAAAGGGCTACCAGAGGAGGTGGTAGAGGAAGGCACAATTACATGTTTAAAAAACTTTTGGATAGGTACATGGATAGAAAAGGGCCAAATGCAGGCAAACGGGATTAGTATAGATAGGCATATTGGTCAGCATGGACGAGTTGGGCCAAAGGACCTGTCTCCATGCTGTATAAATGTGAATTCTGGTATTGGTATTGGTTTCCTTCCATAGAAGGATTGACAAATGCCACCTTAACCAGGAAATTTCCAATGTTTATATTTATAATCAGGCACCAGTCAAATTCAAAGCCAGTTTTGATTACCATCAGTAAAATCAGGTTATTTGTATTCCTGTAATGCTTTACAGGATTTGCAGTAAAAAAAAATGAGCACTTACTGTAACTATTTGTAATGAAGTACTGCAAATATTGGTTTCTTTATAGTAGGGACTTATAGTAGAGTTTCACATCTCACTGGGAAGCACAGAAACTGCACTAAAGAAGATAAGCGACCAACACTGAAGGGAATTAACCTCAATCTTCCCAAATGGCAGGAGAAGAAAAAAGATCAACTTTCACTGAATTATGACAGTCACTACACTTCAACAATCTGGAAGATGAAATCATGAAGGACAAAGGGGAGAGAATAAAATGAACATTGGGTCAAGGTAAGTTGACAAATTTTGATAGGTTATTTGTCTGTTTAATGCAAATTATGGGTTATGAAAAGCAAACTTTTAGCAAAATACCCATTCAAAACTTCACAGCTGGCTGATTAATACTTACGGTCAAGTTCACAAATGTTAAGCCACCTATTGTAATTAATACTCTCTGTCACAGCCAACCCCAACTGTGCTTTGTATGTTTTGTACACCTTCTGGGCTCGTGTATTGTTGTAGCCATAAAACTGTCACATTATCCAAAGTTTCAAAAGTGCACTATCATATTTCAATAAACAACAGATTGCCATTTATTATTTTAAATACCCTCAAGAATTGCCAGTTGCAGTCCACAATGGCATGCATCCAAGTTGCAAAAAGCCTTATGATGGTTGGATTGGACAAGTGTTGCATTCAGTTTTTATTCATTCACAGGATGTGGATGTCATTGGCAATGCCAGCATTTATTGTCCATCCTTAATTGCCCATAAACTGAGGAGGCAGCTAAAGGTCAACCCTTTTTTTTCTGGTCCCACCGGACCCATAACCCCATCTCTTTCCCTTCTCCCACCATCTCGATCTGCCCAACACCCACACATTCCTCCCTCCAGTTCCCCTCCTCACCTCCTTCCCTTTATTCCATGTTCCACTGTTCTCTCCTATCAGATTCCATCTTTGTCACTTCCACCTATCACCTCCCAGCTTCTTATATCATTCCCACTCTCCCCCCTCCCTCACCTGCCTGTCAGCCCCCTCACCTGGATCCACCTATCACCCTCCAGTCTTGCTCCACCCCTTCCCCCCACTTTTTTTATACTGGCTATCTCCCCTCTTTCCTTCCAATCCTGATGAAGGGTCTTGACCTGAAATGTCGACTGTCCATTTCCCTCCATAGATGCTGCCTGACCCGTTGAGTTCCTCCAGCTCCTTTGTGTGTTGCTTATAGTGCGATTGGTACCCTTACTGTGACTGGTTCTTCTTTTGATAATTCCAGATTTATTTAATTGCTTGAATTTAAATTCCCTAGCTGCCTTGGTGAGATTCAATGTTCCATATCTTAGGATGCTGGTTCAGCAATTTAGCCAGTACACAATTGTACCCGTTGTTTTATACTCAGTATCCGAACCTGGCAATAAATATTATAACATACAATTACCATATTATCTGAAGGTGATTTCATTGAAACTTATGAGTTTTTTTATGGGGATTCATGGGATGGATGTAGAATTGACGCTTGCCCTGGCTGAGATAGCTAGAATCAGGGGTCACAATCTCTAAATAAGGAGTTAGCCATTAAGGAGAGGGATGAGAAGAATTCTCTTCACCTAGAGGTGGTAAATCTTTGGAAGTTTCTACCAAAGAAAGTTGAGTATATTCAAGATGGAGATCGATAGATTTTTAGATATCCAGAGAACCAAGAGATATGGGTACAAGGTAGTGACACTGAGGTGAGAAATCAGCCATATAAGGGTTGGGACATTATGTTGCAACACTACAAAAGACCGGTTATGCTGCACTTGGAGTATTATGTGCAGTTCTGGTGGCCACACTATAGGAAGGATGCGATAGTGCTGGAGAGAGTGAGGAGAACATTCACCAAGATGTTGCTTGGATTGGAGGATTTTAGTTATGGGAAGAGATCAAATAGACTGGGCTTGTTTCCTCTAGAGCTAAGGAGGCTGAGGTGTGACCTGATAGAAGTATGTAAGATTATGAGAGGCATAGATAAGGTAAATAGTCAAAAACCTTTTTTCCCATGGTAAGGACATCAAAAACAAGAAGCATAGTTTATGATGAGAGGAAGAAGGTTTAAAGAGAATCTGGCGGGTAAGTTTTTTTACACAGAGTATGGTTGATATCTGGAACGTGCTGCCAGAGGAGTTGGTGGAATCAGATACAATTACTCCATTAGAGACACTTAGATAGACAATTAAATAGGCAAGGCATGGAAGGATACAGTCGTAATGCAGATAAATGGGATTAGGACTGCATCCTTCCATGCCTTGCAAAAAGGTCAGTATGGACATGGTGGGCCGAAGGGCCTGTTTCAGTGCCATATGATTCTACGATTTTATTGAATGGCAGAGCAGGTGCGAGGGACCAAATGGCCTACTCCTGTTCCCATTTCTTGTGCTTTTTATTCTTAAAACTTCCTGAATATTAACAATTCTGGGTTGCTTTTCAAATAAATATCTTTATTTTGCATCTTCCACTTATTTCATCAGTGGACAACAATGTCAGCTGCTGGCACACAAACGGCTACTAATCAATCCAATGTATAAATACAGCTTGTGTTGTGTATTTCACATAATGTGGTATTTTGATAAGAATGTATTTGAAACCAAGGCTTCAAATGATGTTTAATTGAAGTCTTTGCAACACTAGTATGATATCGGTCCAAAAATGGTCTTAGGCTCAATCCGCACATCCGTGCTGAATTAACTAATCTCATTCTAAGTGGTAGTAGGGGAGCTGGAAATGCCCATGGAGCCTTGAGGATAAGGAGGGAAAATCTGGCAAAGATTCCCACTCATCTTCACTATCCAGTGACCTCTGCTGAAAAGTATGCTTGTGTGGATATGAAGATTGAACTCAGCTACGATACTCCCCTGTGTTAAATAACTGCCAAACCTCTCTGTCTGGGCTCACACACGGCCACAGGGGTGAATTGCTCGGCATGTTTCTAATCTATTTGTTGGAGATTCTCACCTCTTGTTTTACAGCACATCCTCCAGATTGCCCTCTGGAATTCTGATTTATCAACGAAGAGAATGTGCAGTGTATTAAAAATTCTGTCTTTGCTCCTCACTTATGCTGCTGGATTTATGGCTTTTGCCATCCTGCCAGAGAGAGGCCCAGAAGGAGTTCCAAGCAGCTTTGAATTTTGTCTGAGTAAGGGGTTCAACACCAGATGTTCCCGAAAGCAGTAAGACTGTTAACAGACCTTAATTGGAGCACACTTTCTGTACTAATCAATTGATGAATAACATCAAAATAAAAATTTTGGCGTGTTTCATAACTAACCCCATGATCAAATCACTAGGGATCTGTATAGGTTGTAATTGATTTTTGACATTGGGGAGGGAAATTCTCTTGAGGATAGTGATCTTCTCCCTTTCTCTTAAAACACATTTTAAGGAAAGGGAAGATCTTTCATTTGTGCAATGACTTGCATGAGCTCAAATTATTTGAAATTGTTTTACTGCCAATAATGCACTGTTGAAGTGTAGTGACTGTCATAATTCAGTGAAACTTGATTTTTTTTTCTTCTCCTGCTGTTTGGGAGGACTGAGGTTAATAGTGCTCAAATGTTCTTTCTGTTCCGCAAGAAGAACCAGAATCAATGAAAGCGATTGCAAAAATCGAGCTGACTGATTAAAATCCTCTTAAGTGTGAAAACCTATCCCCCTTACTTGGACTGCCCTATATCTGACTTCAGTCTGACACCAACATTGCATTTAGCTGCCCTCTGAGATAAGATGGCAAAGCCAATCACTCTATCAACTTGCTACCACAGTTCAGGAGAAAGACCTGTACTATTTTTACTCCGTTGGGCTAACTCTGTATACTTATTCTAATCAAAACATTTTATTGTCATGTTACTAATACCATATTTCCATATTTCTTGACACATCTGTTCACTGATTTAGATTGTACACCTTGATTCTAAACCAACAGGAGGCAATTTAGGTACCTAAATCTCCAGCATGTATGAAGATGAAGTTACCATGAAGGTTGCTACTTGTTCCAAGAGATTGTCATATTTATCTGCCAAAAGAACCTTTGCTTTTATCCATCTTACCAGGCTGGTGATATTTATCAAAGCATCAGATATTACCATCTATCTCCTATTAAATTGGCTCAACAATTCAAACCTCAAGCCAGTTCTTCGTCTTCTCAGATGGAGACTACCTCCTTCAAATATCAGCTGTGGCTCAACTGGTAGCATATTTCATTTGAGTCAGAAGATCTGAACACGTGCCTTCAAACTGACACTTAAAAACAGTGGGTACTGAGGGAATACTGCACTGTTGAAGGTGAGTTATTAAAACAAGGTTCTGATGTCCCTTTCAGATGGACAGAAAAGATTCTGTGGTAGGGGATATATCCCTGGTGCCCTGGCCAACATTTAACCCCTCACCCAAAACTTACTAAAACAGACTATTTGCTCATTATTACATTGCTGTTTGATGAAGCTTGCTGTGTGTGAGCTTGCAACCAAGTTTCCTCCAATTCAAAAATAATGACATGTCAAAAGCACATCATTGACTCTGAAGCACTTTAGGGGATTCTGAAAGATCCTATATAAATGTGCTGCTTTCTTTATCCAGCAGGCTGTTTTTATTTATCCCATCACTTGCTTTGACAATAAAAGGATTGACTGACTTGGACTAATGGAAAGGTTTCCAAAATGTATTTATATTTATTACCGATGGAAATATTCAGGAAATACATTTGATGAAGCTTCTCATTTTGACCAGCTTCCTGGTAATGCTTATCGAATTTTGAGAAACAAATTATTTGGTAATGCAGAGTAGAAGTTGTTTCTCATTATTTGGACAGCTGAGGGCTTAGCTACAAAGTATGAGCAAAGATCTAGATTGACACCATGACATTATAAAACCCTGTTAATTAACTGAAAATGTCATCTGCTCTTCCATTCTTCCGACAAAATGTTCTTCATCCTGACATTTATTTATACGGTTGTGACAAGGGTATGTATTTTGACCTAAGTTATTTCATTTTCCATGTGTTACTTATAAATGTGAGCAAATATTTGCAACTCTAGCTAAACACTACCAATCTAATTTTTAATATTTTCATCAATAGTATTAATAGAAAATGAATCCACTAACTGCTGTTAACATTTCATTAACTGTTAAAACTGGAATTGTAGCTGATTAAACAATTATTATAAATCCATAAAGTGTTTCCTTATGCTATTTTTCATTGTACATTGTACACTGAGAGAAAATGCATTTACATGCACTATTTTGGTCAAATTGATGAGCTTAGTGTTAAAGATGACATCTTCCCTTTGGTGGCCCCTTAAGAATCCCTGTGGTTAAGAAAAGAATAATGATTAACATCCTGATGAGGTTTTCTTCTGTCCACTCTTGTTGGTCTTAAAGTACTTATAAACAGTGAATCACATCACAGTGGCTATTGTTCTGGATGTGTGAACATCCCAGACCGCATTAAGGATCCAAATTAGTTTTGATGTTGTGCTTCTGACATGAATTAAAGAGACTGTGGCTGTACCTAAGCATGCTATAAACCCCAAACATCCTCATGGAATACCAGTGACAAAGCCTCAGCCATCCACTTCTGCCTCTAGAACTATTCTCCCTCCCCCATCAATGCAAGCATTACTTTTGCATGAGTAAATTCAAAAGCAGAATTAGTTAAAATGGCTGGATCAAGCATATCTGAGGTAAGAGGTTCTGGAGAAAGCTCTCAGTACAATTTCTTTGAGTCTTTCCAGAGGATCCACCATTACACCAAACTCAGCCTCAGATGTTTGCTGGGCTGCCTCTCCATTTAGAGTTTGTTTGAGAAGACTCCCACTATTTCAGAAAGGAGGGAGAGAGAAAATAGTGAATGACAGACCAGATAGCCTAACATCAGTAGTAGGGAAAATGTTGAAGTATATTAAGTAAGTAGTAACAATGCTCTTAAAGGTTATAAAGATCAGCACAGAAACAAGCCCTTCAACCCACTGTCCATGCCAACCATCATTTACATTTATCCTACATTAATCTCATTTTTTATTTGTCCACATTCTCATCAACACCCCCCAGATTCAACCATTCACCTACATCCAGGGGCAATTTATAGTGGCAAATTGACCTACCAACTCACAGGTCTTTGGGATGTGGGAGGAAACGAGAGCACTTGGAAGAAACCCACACAGTCAGAGGGAGAATGTGGGACTCCATGCAGGCAGCACCAAAGGACTGGATTGAACCCGGGTGTCCGGTACTATGAGGCAGTGGTTCTACCAGACGAGCCGCTGTGCATCCCTTATTATAATATGCAAAAATAATAATAGGATTAGGCAGTATCAACATGGATTATTGCAAGGGAAAGTATGTTTGATAAGTCTTTGATATTGTAACTAGCAGATCAAACCAGGGCAAGATATACACAGTAAATGACAGGGCTCTGGAGAGTGTTGTACAATAGAGAGACCTAGGAGTACAAGTCCATAGTTCCCTAAAACCAGGCAGACAGGGTGGTGAAGAAGGCATTTGGCAAGCTTGCCTTCATTGATCGGGGTATTGAATACAGTAGTTGGGACATCATATTACAACTGTACAAGACATTGGTGAGACCGCACTTGGAGTATTGTGTGCAGTTCTGGTTGTGTAGCTATAGGAAGGGTGTCATTAAGCTGAAAAGGGTGCAGAAAATATTCATAAGAATGTTACCAGGACTCGAAGACTTCAGTTATAAGGAAGGACTGGATAGACAGTGGATGTTTTCCAGGAAGCGTAGGAGGCTGAGGCGTGACCTTATAGGGGTATATCAAATCATGAGGGGCATAGATAAGGAGAATGGTCATAGTCTTTTTCCCAGGGAAAGAGAGTGTAAAACTTGAGGGCATAGATTTAAGGTGTGGGGATGGGGGGAAAGATTTAAAGGGGACACGAGGGCCAAACTTTTCACACAGAGGGTGGTGGGTATGTGGAACGAACTGCCAGAGGAAGTGGTAGATGCGGGAAAAATTATAATGTTTAAAAGGCATTTGGGCAGGTACACGGATAAGAAATGTTTAGAGGGATACAGGCCAAACTCAGACAAATGGGACTAACTGAGGTAGACAACTTGGTTGGCATGGACAATTTAGGCCAAAGGACCTTTTTCTGTGCTGTATAACTTTATAACTCTCTAGAATTCTACTAGAATAGGCAAAATCAGTTAAAATAGTGCATTTGGATTTTCAAAAGGCCTTTAATGAGGTGCCAAGCCAGAGATTATTAAACAAAATTAGAGTGCACAGTATCGAGGGTAATATGCAGGTGCGAACTGAGAATTGACTAATGGACAAAAACAGGGAGTCATAGCGTCATACAGCACAGAAATAGGCCCTTCGGCCCAACTGGTCCATGCCAACCAAGATGCCCATCCAAGCTAGTCCCATTTGCCAGCATTTGGCCCATAACCTTCTAAACCCTTCCTATCCATGTACCTGTCCAAGGAAGTAGGACTAAGTTAGGCATTTTCATGTTGCAGTGATCATTGAGGTGCCACAAAGGCCAGTGCTGGAGCCCATCTGCTCATAATCTATATCAATGATTTGAATGAGATCAAGTATAATATACTGAAGTTTTCTGATGATACTAATCTAGTTGGCAGTGTGGGTGGTGAGGAGGAAGCCAGAGGCTTTAAGAGATTGCTAACAGGTTAAGTGACTGGATAAGGACATGACAGATGGAATAAAAGGTGGAAAACAATGAGGTCACCTATTTTGGTAGAAAAAAGAATAGTTTTTAAAATAGTGAGAAATTGAAAGGTGTTGCTATTCAAAAAGACTTGGGTGTATTGTACATGAAACACTAAAAGTTATCATGTAGGTAGAGCAAACAATTAGAAAGCCAGGTGGTACATTGGACTTTAATGCAAGAGGATTTGAGTACAAGGTAGAGATGTCTAGTTCCAATTATATAGTTTCTGTGAGTCCCCATCTGGAATATTATGTAGTAATCTGATCTCCCTTTCTAAGGAAAGATACTTGCAATAGAGTTGGTGCAGCAAAGGTTCACCAGAGTGATTCCTAGGACGGCAGGTTTGTCGTAGGTGGACAGATTAAAGAGACCAGGCCTCTACTCTCGAGAACTTGGGGGAACAGTGGTGCAGCTGGTAGGGCTGCTGCCTCACAACACCAGAGACCTGGGTTCAATCCTGACCTTGGCTGCTGCCTGTGTGGAGTTTACACATTCTCCTTGTGAACTACATGGGCTTCCCCAGTTTCGTCCCACATCCCAAAGATAAACAAGTTGGTAGGTTATCTGGCCACTGTAAATTGCCCCTGATAGCTATGTGAGTGACGGAATCTGGGAGAAGTTGAAGAGAATGTGGGGAGAATAAAAACTGGGATTAATGTTAGATTAGTGTAAAATGGGTACTTAATAGTCAGTGCAGATTCAATGGGCTGGAGGCCTGTTTCTGTTCTGCCTCTCTCTGAGAAACCATGAGAGAAATGACAGGTGACCAAATTGAAATGTATGAAGTTGTTATGGGGCTTGGCGGGGTAGTTATGGAGTTGATGTTTCCCCAGTCTCAAAATAAGGGGTTGGCTATTCAAGAATGAGGTGGGAAGACATGTTTATCACCCAGAGTGCAGCGAATCTTTGGAATTCTCTACTGAAGAGACTTGTGGAGGCTCAGTCGCTGAGTATTTTCAAGACAGCGATAGATTTTTAGACTTTAAGGGAATCAAGAGAAATGGGGCTAGTGCAGGAAAATGGTGCAGATGTAAACAACAAGCCGTGACCTCATTGAATGGCAGAACAGCAGAGGGACTGAATGGCCTTCTCATCTTTCTCTTTCTTCTGTTCTATATCAGTGATGCAGCTGCCAGTATTCGTTTACTAGAGTTGGCTCCCTTGTATTAGCTAATACAATAATCCCCTGAACCAGCTGCCTTCTGAAGGCCACTGCTGTTTTGCCAAAAATGAAAATTCTTAATCTATTATAGGATCTGAAAAAAGGCTATCTGAATGACAGGGCATTTTTTTTTGCCACAATCAATGTGGAAGCAGATACAATAGTCGTGTTTAAGAGGTTTTTAGATAGACACATGAATATGTGAGGAATAGGGGAATATGGATCACACAAGAGACTGCAGATGCTGGAAACCTGGAGCAACACACAAAGTGCTGGAGGAACTCAGCGGGTCAGGCAACTTCATTGGAGGGAAATGAACGTGCTTGGCACAAACATCATGGGCCGAAGGCCCTGATCCTCTGCTGTACTGTTCTATGTTCTATGATTGGCTTCAACAAATATTTGCCACAAAGGCAAAAAACTTCTGAATCTACAATGGCAGGCAAGCTCCAATTACATACATCTAAAGCGGAAGAGAATTTAAGAATGTAGCAATAGCAACAGAAGAAGCCAAGTTTCCATTGTTTCATGATGTAGAATATCCTGGATCTGGTATACAGCCCTTAACACCACTGCTGAAGGTGAGGAAGATGGAAAGAAGATTGTATCCAACGACAACATGGCAGCAAACAGAGGATGAAGATACCCACTGGGAAAATGAGAGACACATGTCACAAATGTAGAAGATCAGCTGAGGATATTCAAGAATTAAGAAGATAGAATCTATTTTTTCTAAGTTATGATTGAGAGAAACAACTGATGCATTGCCTTAACAGAATGACTGGAAATGCTCCTGTAAAAGAAGGAAACCAGCCAAAAGCCATATTTCATAGCAGGGAGTTGAGGATGGAATCTTGCAGACAGAGTCTGAGGTTTAAAGCACAAGACCTCCACAGTACTAATTTCACGATTAGGCCTGATGCCATATGCCTCAGTTAAGGAGAAGCAGATGGGACCTGTCAGCATGCAGCTAAAATGATGGTGTTGAAGGAAGAGTTTCAGATTTAGATTCTTAGAGCAGTGGGGCAAGCTTCAGGATGATGTGGAATGGGCTGGAGGAGCTCCACATGTGGGACTCTTTTCACCTGAGTCAGAATGAAACCAAGAGGTAGACAGTAATGGAAAAAGAATTCAATGATAGCAGGGGTATCTTTCTCATCTAGGTGCTGAAACATGGAAACCACACGGCTTGGGATAGGGATGTGAGACAAAGTAAATTAATCTTTGAATTTGTGTTCTTTTTCCACAGAAATTATTTGAAATTAACATAGTTGGTGAGGTGATTTAAATTAAAGTAGATTTAAAATAGTTTGAAATTACTATTGATCCAAATGATAAATTACTAAGATAAAAAGTGGTGTAAATAATGCAGGAAATGCTCCCACAATTACTCGGGACCATAGTTAATGTTATCTTTAGTCATTTCCGACAACATCCACAAGTATGCAGTCCGATAAAGGGCCATCAACTTGACATATTTACTGGATTTCCCCACAGATGCTGCCTGATATTCCCCTCCACCATCAGATTTCTGAACAGTCCATGAACCCATGAACACTACCTCGTTATTCCTCTTTCGTGCTACTTATTTATTTTTGTAACTTATAATAATACTTATATCTTGCACTGTACTGCTGTCGCAAAACAACAAATTTCACGACATATGTCAGTGATAATAAACCTGATTCTGATTCACCTTTTGTTTTGATTTAAATACTCGCACTTACTAGGATGATCTGACCCTATCAGTTGAGACCTGCAAGGGATGCCCGCTGAGCATCCATACTTGGAGTGGACAGGAGATAACCACAACAAACCACTGATCAGGAAAGAAAATCCACGTTTAGGGTTGGCTATAATATGATTAGATAAGTTTCAGCAGAACCTTAATCTGGTTCAATACTTAACTGAATTAAGTGTTTAACCTATTACTGAAACAAGGTTGCATTGTTTATCATTTTCCTGACATTCAGAGTATGAAGTACATGAGTTTGGATCATAACCTGTTCTATGGACTGTAAAATAAATCAGAGCAAAGGGAGTGTTACCCCGAGGTTACATGATTATATATTGAATCTTGTGATCAAAATAAGATGTAGAAGTGTTTATGAAACTCCAAGTCCCATTGAACTGACAAAATATTAAGGCAGACCCAAAATTGTGACAATGACAACCCTCAAGGATTGGGCTGAAAAGTAATATGATAAAAGACAAGTTTCTGCAAATGGCATCAAGGAGTCGGTTTAAAAAAAATTACACAGCTGCAATAGGAAAGAAAACATGATCCTGGATTGTCAAGTGGAACAACTGGTCAAAGAAGTCACATGGGCCATAGGACTAATAAGACTGATGGTAACAGTCAGATGGTGTTACAGCAGCCAAGCAGAAGAAGCTGTAGTTGAGAACACCACCGGAACAGTAGTCATATTGTGGTGGAGTTGTGTTAGAAAGAACAATGGGAGTACATTTAGCTTTAGGAAGTTAGATTATGAGGAGGTTGGGAAATTAGCCTGGAAGGACAAGTATGGTGAAAGTGAGAATGAAGAATGAATCATATTTAGAAATCCAATATACAGAGCACAAAATAGGTATTTATCACTGGGAGAAAGGGTTACAGATGGAAAACCTCAATGTGAACAATAACTGCATTATTGCATCAAATAAACCAAAGTAAAAAGAGATGGGCCCCACAGATGCACAGCATTAAGGCCAGCAGTGGTGCCAGGATAATGCCCACATGCCCTCCAACACTCACCATTGTGTAGTTAGTAGGAGTGACTGCATTTGTATAGGCCAGGTGGTGGCAAAAACCTCAAGAGCCATTCCAAGGACATTTTGGTGAGTTGCCAAGGTGCTGACATCACCCCATCCAATTCAATTCAGGCGATTCTGCAACTAGCCCCAGGCAAGAGGCCCATCCAGAATTTCAGAATCTTTAATCAATGAAGGAGAGAGATGCTTTAAAATGTCATTGGATCTGAAGCAAGTTACTTAGTATTTCTGTATGTGAAAACAGTTGTTACAATGTAAAGTTGCTCAGCCCATTTTTGTACATGTCACAGTAGTGAGGGATTCACTGTGTACAGTATATTATCCTAAATGCAGTTTCTCTCTATGAAAAGTTGTGCAGTTAGCTAGCCTGCTTTTCCTGTTAAAGAAATTTGCTCCTGATTTCCCCTTGCCTTGCCTGTAATGTTTCATTTTTTGAGGCCTCAGCCAATAATGAACGTTAGTGAATTAACAACAGCTTTAAAATAGTGAGTGCCTCAGCAAGAGATGGAGAGGTAAAGAAGGGGCCTTGGAAAGAACATAAACTTATTTCATTAGTGCGATAGATTGAATCATGAGTAATGGAATATATAAAAAAGATTGAGATCTACCTTCTATACATTTCATAGGCATTTGGTTGAAACTGAAGTTAATGTTACTTGGTTCCAAAATATTTAATTGTACCATCTTATTTCATGTTTTTTTTTCCTGAGTCTCATTCAGTTAGCTGTGCCAGTTTAAGTTCATTCATTCCCCACACACTGTTGAATGCTATGTATTTTCTACTACTAATATTATCTGGGATCGCTGTTCACACAATAATATTCAAAAGATAAACAAAGTAATTAATCATCTTTTTAAAACTTCTTGATTTCAGAAGTGGTTCCAATGACAGAACATAACCATTAAAGTTTATTTAATTTGTAGTTCATGATAGTTACAGCAACAATGCTATCTCTAAATTGATGGCAGTTTTTAATTTATGAGACTCCTCAATTTTAATGCATAAATTATTGCTCATAATAACATCTGAAACAGTGAAGAAACAAGTAAATTCAATGAGAGAATTCCTTCCCACATTTGCTTGCCAAAATTTCTATGCCCCCAGTTATAGTGAAACAAGATCTTTTATTGTGCAGCAGAGCATTCACTTCTTCAACATAGAGCAATGCAATCTTATCAAGAGGCTGTTGACATTTTTTCTTGATGGCTGTCGACTCCATAGCTGAGTATCAAAAGTCAACCTTGGTGAATTGAGATATTTTACAAAGGGTACTGTTACATTTATAGATCCATGGAGCATTGAAATAGGGTATTGTGGTCAGATTCTCAGACACAAAATATATCACAATCAAAACAAGAATGTGAAAACAGGAAGTGGCATGTGTAACCTGTTTTCCATCAGAGAATTGTAATTGCTAGTTTCTCCGCATTGGGAAAGCGATTTCCTTCAACATTGCAACCAATCTTCTCAATCGGGTGGCACACTGGAAAGACAATTTCCCCACAGCTGCACTTTCACTAAAGCTGTAAAACCATCTTATACCACCTTATTGGGAGTACTTCTGAGCTGCTATCTTTATGTGAAACTTCAGAAATGAATATATGGACTCTCTGCCTACTTCGAAATGTAAGAAACTTGCAATGTTTTTTTGAAGATTGAAATGAAACACTGGAGCAGGGACTGCAGAGTAAACGTTGTTCAGTGCTCTGGAGTTTGACACTGCATGGAGATAGCAACTGCACACAAGCCCAAGGACTGTTATCCTAGCTCCTATCTTCCACACTGATACCAGAGCCATTTATTTAACAACAGGGTAAGGAATTGTCTGTAGGATGTTTAACCGTAGGGGTAGAAAATTTGGAACAAGTTGTGTTTAAGTCATTGCTCCACAAAGATTGCAAAATCTGGAGTCAAATTAAGCAATGAGACAAAACCACTCTCTCACCTCTAATGGCTAAGTATATAGCTAAAGAATTAATGAACTATTGATGTTACCAAATCATGTCAGTCTTACAGGAGACACAACAAAGGCTGTGTCTCCTGTAAAATGGCAGTATACAGTACTTATCATATCCATCAGAAGCATGTAGCTTGTGAGTGCGTTGGACAGCATTAGAATTATAAGCACCACTTTTGGCTGCCTTGTGTGTCATTGAAAGAGCTGGCAACTGGAATAAGTTCCAGGACCTCTCCTCATTTCTTGTCAGAAGATTAGTGGAGATGCCTGCCACTCACCAAACCAGCCACTTTCTGACTGCCTCTTGCCAATAAAGCTGGTCCCTCACCCTGCTGCTGGCAGACGGAATCTCCCAGCCTATACACTGGGCAGCCACGCCAGTCAGAGATCCAACCCCATCAAGATCTTTCAGTGCAACTGAGCAGCTGAGAGGTCCCTAGATGAGAAAGACCCCAGACTTTCTCAGCCTGTTTGGTTCAGTCCAGCGATTCTAGGATAGGGTAGAAACAACTTCAGCATCTTCTTCCTCTTCTTCTTCTTCTTCCTCTCTCTACCCGCGCCCACCCCCCCCCCCCACTCCCCAAACCCCAACCTCAGGATTGAGGATGAGTTGCTTCCACTCTGGCTTTGCAGGTTCTGAGATAGCTCATGAGGTCAATGTGGGAGCTGCAGACACTTTCACAGATGGGGCAGGAGATGCCTGATAGGACGGGTTGGTGAGTACTCTGTGAGATGATGTGTCACTTCCACCGCTTACATTGAGCCTCTGGACTTGAGGTTCTCAACACCAGCCCAAATGCTCCTTCTCCACTTTAAGCAGTCATGGGCCAGAGATCCCCAGGAGTCAATGGCTTTGAGCAAATCCTTGAACCTTTCCTTCTGTCTACTTGGTAATCTCTTCTCATGACTATGTTTGGAACAGAGTGTGAGTTTCAGGAGTCTGGTAACAGACATGAAAATGACATAGCCTGCTCAACGTAGCAGATTGACTAGCTGGGACATTGAAAAGGGAGGGGGCCCTGACATTAGTTTACTTATCCTTCCAGTGAAGTTGGAGGATTTTGCTGTGCAACATCAGTAATATCTTTCCAGTGCCTTGGAGTGCCTGCTGTGGATAGTCCATGTCTCCGAAGAACATAGGAGGGCAGGGATGACTGCTGCCCAGCAGACAATGAGGTTTTTGCCAGGTCTGACGTCTTGATCTTCAAGTACCCTTTTCCTCAATTAACCAAAATTGTGCTGGCCCCTTAAAGATGGTGGTGAACTTCACCATTAATGTCTGCCTTTGCTGAGACGTGACTCCTGAGCTGTGGAAAGTGGTCCATGTTTCCCAGTGTCTTGCCATGAGTTTTAATTGTTAGATAATCTTCTCCAACAATGAACGAAGAGCTCAGCTAGCACTGACTGGATGCAGAACTGATTCAAGTAACTTACTGATGCAAAATAATTATACTGTCTGCATTTCAACCATCACACCTCAAGAGCCCTATCCCCTGTTTTTAGGCCCCATCCAAATTAACTCTCATTACCTTCTCAGGGTGCAGTACCTATTGTAGATGAGATAGATATCTTTATTAGTTACATGTACATCGAAACACACAGTGAAATACATCTTTTGCATAGAGTGTTCTGGGGGGCAGCCCGCAAGCATCAACACGCTTCAGGCGCCAACTAACCCGTACGTCTTTGGAATGTGGGAGGAAACCGGAGCACCCGGAGGAAACCCACGCAGACACGGGGAGAATGTACAAACTCCTTACAGACAGCAGCCGGAATTGAACCCGGGTCGCTTGTGCTGTAATAGCGTTACGCTAACTGATACGCTACTGTGCCTGCCTGTAGCTAAGCAAAGTCAAAAGTCATTTCATGTGAAGCAAGATCCGTGAAGAAACATTGGTCAGTTCATCTGTTTTTGTGATGCTGACTGGAGGAAGAATGTATGGCAGAGCTCCAGGACCATAGAGAAAGCACGTACAAAACAAAGCAAAGGAAGCTCCTATTTGTGAAAGTTACAACACTGAGGATAACACCTACGGTTAAATGAAGCTTAACAGGAAATGAAAGTTGGCAGGGAGGAGCTCAACTTAGTTTCTGTTCCTTTCCCCAAACTCAGGTTAACAGTTTAAAGTAAAATACAGAAGGTGAGGTTGATGTGGTAAGAATGACATGGTACCACTGAGCTGTAACAATAAAAGTTTCCGGAATTCTGCAACTACTTTTGGATCACCATTAACTGTTGTTTACATCTGCACCATTTTCCTGCACTAGCCCCATTTCTCTTGATTCCCTTAAAGTCTAAAAATCTATCGCTGTCTTGAAAATACTCAGCGACTGAGCCTCCACAAGTCTCTTCAGTAGAGAATTCCAAAGATTCGCTGCACTCTGGGTGATAAACATGTCTTCCCACCTCATTCTTGAATAGCCAACCCCTTATTTTGAGACTGGGGAAACATCAACTCCACAACTACCCCGCCAAGCCCCATAATAACCCCACCATCACCAGTCTTCAGTTTCTGGAACTATACCAGCTTGATCTAAGGTAAGTGAATGCAGTAGCCCAATGTCCTACAGACTGAATGACATACCCTCCACACATGTCACAAGTATGGCCTCACCAGCGATTGTACAAGATGTTCAATCTTGGTCACCCTGTTATCAGAAGGATGTGATTAAACTGGAAAGAGTGCAAAAAGATTTACAAGGATGTTGCCAGGACTCATGGGACTGAGTTATAAGGAAAGGTTAGACAGGCTTGGAGCTTAGGAGACTGAGGGGTGATCTTATAGAGGTATATAAAATCATGAGGGGCATAGATAAGGTGAGTAGTCTTTTTTCCAAGGTTGGGGAATCAAAAACTAGAGGATATAGTTTTAAGGTTAGAGGTGAAAGGTTTAGTAAGAACCTGAGGGGCAACTTTTTTTATACAGTGGATGGTAGATATATGGAACCAGCTGCCAGAGGAAGTGGTTGAGGCAGGTACATTAGATACATTTAAGAAGTATGTGGACAGGTATATGATAAGAGTTTAGAGGGATATGGGCCAAGTGCTGGGAAATGGGATTAGCTTAGACATACATCTTGGTCAGCATGGACATGTATGAGCTCAAGGGCTATTTTCTGTGCTGTACATCTCTATGACTCTATGACATCTCCTTACATGAGTTTTGTTGCTAAAAGTGGATTTTACTGAAACAGAAATACATCTGTTGTATTTTTTACAAAATAGTAAAGAATACACGCATCAAGATTTGTGACACATTTCACCTTACCTCTCTTCCTTATAAATAATGATAAGCCACATCACCTTCTTCAAGCCCACTGACAACACATAGGAATCAGCATTAAAAGTAGGTGTGTTCTCCACAATTTTGAAGTGAAATTGGTAGAAACCTCTACAGGGAGCTTGGTGGGAGCTCCAGACCAAGGTATCATTAAATATTCCAGGAGAGCTGGAATGATGTCAGGTTTGGCTGATGCAGGGAGGAAAATGGGAACCTGAGCTGTGAAAGAAACTGTCCAAGGCACGGGAAGTACTCTTGCTCAATAAAGAGCTTATAATGTGACAACTTGTCGTGTGATTGTCCAGCTGAGCTGTCAAAAGGCTACTTCCCTTCTGAGTTTTTACTAGAGATTCTCATACTATAACCACATGAGCACCATTTCATCCATCTTCTCATTGGTGAATGTCCATCACATCTCCCTGAAGCGAGCATCCAGACCCAAATGGTTTTAGGTTGCAGTGAAAGGCTGGCTCCGTCACTCTTTATTGTGCAGTTCCTCCAATTCGGTCTCTCCATATGTCAGAGTGAAAAGAAGGATAAACAAAAATAAAAAGTAAATGAAAATAGTAACATCTTAAGGGACAGAAGCAGAAGTAGGCCTTTTGGCCCCTTCTGCCTGCTCTGCCATTAAATAACATCATTGCTGATCCTTTACTTCTGTAGTGTTTTCCTGTACTGGCCCACATCCCCTGCTTCCCTTAATATCCAATATTCTATCAATCTCTATTTTTGCTAAACTCAGTGACTGAGCGCCTACAGGTTTCATGGGCAGAGAATTCCAAGGATTCATTACATTTTGGTTGAAGAAATTTCTTCTCAACTCTATCCTGAATGGCCAAACCCAGCCAGGTGAAACATTATTCCTGGATCTACCCTGTCAAGCCAAGTAAGAATTTTGTGTGTTTCAATGAAATCACCTCTCATTCTTCACAATGCAGGAAAGTGTAGGCCCAATCTTCTTAATCTCTTCTCATAGGATCAAGCCACTATCACTGCTTTACCTCTACTGCAAATCTGTTCTTCCTTAGGGAGAGAGACCAGACCTGTACACAATATTCCAGTCTCACAGTGCCCGATGAAATTGCAACAGGAAAATTTACTCTTGAACTCAAACCTTCTTACAATAAAGTCCAATATACCATTTTCCTTTCTAATTGAATAGAGAGCATGCATGATAACTTTCAATAATTCATGTACATGGAAACCCAGGTCCCTCTGAATACCAACACCTTTCAAATTCTTACTCTTTTGGTAATGCTTCAACTTTCAATCTTTTTTCTACCAAAGTGTTTGACCTCTCATTTTTTTCTCATTATATTGCATCTACCATGTCTTAACCCATTCATTTAACTAATCTATATGCCTCTGAAGCCTTTCTGCATCCTTCTCACTTATCTTTGCATCATCAGCAAACTTGGATATATTACACAATCCCCTCAACCAAATCGCTAATGTGGATCATGAACAACTGGGTCCCAAGCACCGATCCCTGCAGTGCCTGATTTGTCAAAACCTCCCCACCCAAAAGTGACCTGTTTATTCCTGTACTCTGTTTTAAGTTTGTTAACCAGTCCCCTAACTATGCCACATATTGCCCCCAATTCCTTGTGCTCTTATTTCATTTAATAACCCACATTCTCATCAACTCACCCAAGATTCTACTAGTTACCTACACACTGGGGACAATTTACATTGATCGGTTAACCTAACAAACCGCGTGCCTTTGGGATGTGGGCGGAAATGGGAGCACCCAGAGGAAACCTATGTGGTCACAGAAAGAATGTGCAAACTCCACACAGGCAGCATCCACGGTCAAGTTCTACCAGCTTTTGACACTCCCAACCCAATTATTATGTAGTGGTTAGTGTAACGTTATTACAGCGCCAGTGACCCAGGTTCAATTCCGGCCGCTGTCTGTAGGAATTTGTACGTTCTCCCCGTGTCTGCGTGGGTTTCCTCCAGGTGCTCCGGTTTCCACCCACATTCCAAAGACGTATGGGTTAGGAAGTTGTGGGCATGCTACGTTGGCGCCAAAAGCTGGCGACACTTGCAGGCTACCCCAGAACACTCTACGCAAAAAATGTATTTCGCTGTGTGTTTCAATGTGCATGTGACTAATAAAGAAATCTTATCTTCTTATCTTATCTTCTTATTTTCTAAATGCCATGCTACCATTTCTTTAATAATAGATTCCAGCATCTTTACCTACTAATAATGTCAGGTTAACTGGTCTGTAGAGCCCCATTTTCTCTCTCACACCTTTCTTAAATAATGGGGCTACATTTGCTACCTTCTTTATAAATTTTGGGATGCAGGTCACCACCTCCTGGGCATTTATCAGCTTTCAATCCCATTAATTTCTCTGATACATTTTTACTACTAGTGATAATTTCTTTGAGCTCCTCATTTCCTCTATTCATGTAAAGGACTATCAAAGAATACAGCTGGATATAGACCAGTTACCGATATGGGCAGAGAAGTGGCAGCTGGAGTTTAATCCAGGCAAGTGTGAGCTGTTGCACTTTGGGAAGTCAAATGAAAGGAGGAAGTATACAGTTAATGGTAGACCCCTTAATAGCATTGTGGTACAGAGGGACCTTGGGATCCAGGTCCATAGTTCACTGAAAGTGGCTATGCAAGTGAATAAGGTGGTAAAGAAGGCGTATGGCTTGCTTCCCTTCATTGCGAAGGTGTTGAGTATAAGAATAAGGAAGTCATGCTGCAGCTAGATAAAACTTTAGTCAGACTGCACAGAGTATTGTGTGCGGTTCTGGTCACCCCATTATAGAAAGGATGTGGAGACTGTGGAGAGGGTGCAGAAGAGGTTTACCAGGATGCTGCCTTGATTAAAGGGTATGAGCTATGAGGGCAGGTTGGACAAATTTGAGCTGTTCTCCTTAGAGCGTCAGAGGCTGAGGAGAGACTTGATAGAGGTTTTTAAAGTTATGAGAGGCACAGATAGGGCAGAGAGTCAGATCTGTTCCCCAGGATAGAAATGGCAAACACCAGAGGACATGCTTTTAAGATTAGAGGGGGGAAGTTTAAAGGCAATGTGAGGGGCAAGATTTTTTACACAGAGAGTGGTAGATGCCTGGAATTAGTTAACGCAGTAGTGGTGGAAGCAGGCAGTTCAGTGGAGTTTAAGAGGCTTTTAGATAGACACATGAATATGAAAAGGAATGGAGGTATATGAATGATAAACAGGAGGAGGACATTTAGTATAAATCGGCATTAAGATCAGCACAACATCGTGGGCCGAATGGCCTGTCCAGTGCTGTACTGTTCTATGTTCTACCTATAGTTCTCGCTATTTTCAGTGTCTTCTTCTAAGAAGACAGACACAGTATTTGTTTAATTTCTCTGCCATTTCCATATTCCATGATATAATTTCACCTGTAATATTTAACTAAATGTCCCTGCCACATCAATCAGTCAATAATCCCTGGTCACAGCAAGTTTGATCACACACAATAATTTCAAATCATGCATTCATGATGACTAATATTCCCCATCTGTTATGTAGGATCATTTTAATCAATTCCTTCAAGGAGTAGTTTGAGGACAGGTGCTGAACTAAAAGTTCACACAGACCAGCTGTCTTTCCAAATAATTCACAGAGTAGAATGAATGTCGAGCAGGATTTGGTGAATATATACATACAACCAGAAATGATGAAAATGACTACTAACCACAGAATAAAAGGTAACAAAATGAGGAAAGTCATATGGACAAGTAACACCGTAACGAACAATGTCAGAGTGCCAACTTTAACATCAATTGTAGGGGAAGTCTTTAACACAATTTTAATAAATCCAGTAAAGGATGTAGTTACTTTCATCAATAAGCATGGTTTTAATTAAGTGTCAGTCATGATAACTGAATGGCTAACAGCAAAGAACCAAAAGAGGAAGTGTATATTAAAGGCAAAGTTGCAGCATGCTGACAGTGCTGTACTGATACGTCTTGCCTATGAATCCACAGATACTCAGATTAAATGAAATGATGAACACGGCTGAATAAAATAAAGTGTGCTTTAAATTAATATACAGTAATCTCTCACTTATACTGTATTTATGCATCCAGAATTCTTATGCAACTGAGAAAAATTTTATTTCAAGTGTTTTGCAAAATAATTGTGAAAAGAAGTTGTAGCAGCAACATCCTCTTTGAAGATTTTGCACTTCATGTACAGTCATTCATCTGATTTATTACTGGTGAATTTTACATTAATATTATTTAGCCTTATAATATAAAATTACAGTGTAAACCCTTTGTTTAAAAGGGTAGGGATATGACAAAAACAAAAAAATACTGGAAATACTCAGCAGATCAGGCAGAATCAGAAACAGAAACAGAATTAGCTTTTCAGGTCAAAGACTTTCTGTTCTGGCGAAGGGTATCCATCCTGAAATATTGACTTTATTTTTCTTCCCATAGATGCTGTCTGACCTGCTGAGTATTTGCAGTGTTTTCCATTTTTCCAGTATCTGCAGTTTTTTTTGATGTTCACCAATGGAGATGACATATAGTTTGGCAACTTATTTAAAGCTTTATGCAAAGAATACTGGTGTGTGATGCACAGTAATATCTTTTTGAGCAATTCTCGTGCTAAGTCAAAGTCGAGTTTATTGTCATATGCACAAGTACATGTATGTACAGGTGCAATGAAAAACTTACTTGCAGCAGCATCGCAGGCACATAGCATCAGATAAGCAGCATTCACAAGAAAAAAATAAATTAAACCTAAATTAAACACAATTTTTACAAGAAAGAACACAATTAGAACAAAAAAAAGTCTGTTTTAGTGCAAAGTGGTCAAAATGGTCAGAGTGTTGCTAAACTGTAGTGACTTGGATTGTACCGGTTGGTTCAAGAACCGAATGGTTGATGGAGAGTAGCTGTTCTTGAACCTGGTGCTGTGGGACTTCAGGCTTCTGTGCCTCCTGCCCAATGGTAATTGTGAGAAGATGACAAGGCCTGGATGATGGGAATCTTTGATGATGATGTTGCCTTCTTGAGGTAGCACCTCCTATAGATACTACCAAATGTGGGGAGGGATGTGCCCGTGATGTATTGGGCAGAGTCCACTGCTCTCTGCAGCTTCTTGCGTTCCTGCACATTTGAATTGCCATAATATTCATGTTGCCAAATTGCAGCTGACACATTCATGCAACCAGCACTCCCTTCCCCTAGTCCCCATGGATGCCGGATGCCTGAGAGTATTCTTTACAAAGGTCTTCTTCTTTTTCTTCTTCAGCAGTCCCAGCAGATAGCACAAACAATAACATCGCAATCAGACATTCTGCTCTCATACACCTTATAGAAGTAGTCTTATTTTCCCCTGCAGCTCAGGGTCACATGTTAAGTCTGATTATGGTTCCAGCTGTGTTGTAACTTGTCAATCACATTGCAATATGCCTTCCTTCACCAGAGATCTGTGCTTCAAGTTTTATATGAACATCCTGCAGCCATCTATACAAGCTCATTAAATGGCTTTTTTTTGCTCCCTTGTGGCTTCCCTTTAGCTCTGTGAATTTGATAGACTATTTTGTACCTCTGGTAAAGTTAATGGAGTACCCTTGAAGCATAGCTCAGCCAATATTTCTTACAAACTTGGCAGGTCAAGAGCGCCTGTGGCAAGATAAGCAGTTTAATGTTTTGGGTCAATGTCCCTTTATCAGAACTAGAAGGTGTTGGAGATGAAAGAGCTTTTAAATAGATGCTAAACCAGGAATAAAGGAATGCAGCAGGCCAAGGTCAGAGGTGTGTGGGGCAGAGAGTTAAAATGACAGGTGACTGAAAGCTGGAGGTCACACTTGGAGACAAAATAGAGGCCTTCCTCATTATTAGAGGAGACCACATCACAAGAAATGAATACAGTACACGAAATCAAAGTACATGAAGGTCATTGTTTCACCTGGAAATTGTTTGTGGAGCCCTGCATAACTTTTCATAAGAACCCAGCTTCTCTTTCCACAGTTGCTGCCTGACCTACTGAACATTTCCAGCATTTTCTAGTTCTGATTTTTGGCTTTTGCAGTATGTTGTCTTTGGAAAGGAACAAATGAAGGACATTGTCTCTCTTTCAGGATTCTGAAAAATAGATTTAATTTAATCATAAACCTTTATTTCCATGCCAAGGATGCTTATTGGCCACATCGAATTTTGAGTTGTTTCTGACTTCCAGAATTCATGGGTTTACTTCTTTTTACTTCTGATACAATAAGGACACTTACGGCTGCTGATATGCTGTGAGTATTTTATCTACATAGGTGGTTTCACATCAACTCCCTAAAAGATTGAAAAACATCAGTCTGACGATGTAAAGACTAACAGGCCAACACAATATTGATTGCAACTAGAAAAAACAGAGAAGCTTTTCATGTGAAACCAGCTTTCAGATTCAGATTGGGCTCAAATATCACAAGTATAATTGGAAAACGGCAAGAGCTAATGGCGATGAGGTGCTTTTTAACGACAGCTTACAAACAAGTTTCCATCTGTTATTCAACCTTGTTTCATCCATATAGTTTAGAATTCATAAACTAAACATGGTAAAGATAATTATTTCTCAGTAACAAGAATGGAGAGTTGAATTTATCCATTTAATTATCCTATTTAAATACCTAACAACTACAGAAACAAATTAACAGATCCTAACATATCTGCCAATACACATTTATTACAATATAATTATTTTCCAAGATTGTTCAGCAAAATTTGGAAGAGACTACTTACCTTTTATATATTATTGCTTGGCCTACAGAAAGTAGAGAACCTCTTGGTGATGATGCTGGTCATTGTCTGACAGATTATCCAGGTATTGGAATCTATGGGGAATGGAGCAACAAAACTGATGTGCAATTTAAAGCAGGATATCTGATTCTGCACTGAAGGCAGAACATTCATCCCAACCAGCAGGATAGACACCTACTTTACAAAAGGAGAAGGAACCCTAAACAGATTTACTCAAACCAATATTAGCTTGCTCACTTTGTATATTTTCCCTTATTTTGGCTGTCCAATTAATCTAACTTTATGAGTTACTGCCTCAAGTTTTATGCATTGGAAATGTATATTGCAGCTTTGTAACATCTGGTATGAACAGGAACTTCATCTCCCTATGGTTCCCCTCAGATCTCCTCTAAATCTCCTACCCCTTACTCTAAATCTATGTCCTCTAGTTTTATTTATCTCTGATATGGGGAATAATTAATAGTTTAAAATAAATACAGCTCATGATGGATGACAGCAAAGAATCATCCAGTTGGGTAGGAATTGTTTCTGCTTTCCAGATGGTATATGTAGCCAGGGCAATGTGACAAATGGCAAAATGTGGGGGCAAGGCCATTGGGTGCAGTATCCCATGATGAAGCCTCTAAGAACTTTATCAACTAGTACTGGCCTCCTCATCAGCAAACCTTTCAGACCTCAGCAATATGAGGCCTAGGAGATTTTAATTCCTTGGCCTCGTGTATATAAAATTGTATCTAGTCTGAACCCAATGGGAAATAGCAGCCAGCCAGTTGGTGAGAACAGGATTCCAGACAGCAGGAATGGGTTCTGGCACTCAAGCAAATGATTGGGATCAACAAAGTCTCACAAATCACAAAGCAGTTAAAAGCAGCCATGTTCTCATATATTTCCAATCCAGATCTCTAGGCAAAGATGGAGAAGATGAGCAAAAAAAGATCTAAGAATTGGATGAAGCATGGCTGGAAGCAGAGCTGATGTAGATTCATTGGAAATTATTTGTTCTCCTTTAGATCTTGAAGGCAGGGCAATGTGACAAAGAGCTAGATGACCAATGGCAAAGTGTGGGGTAGGAAAACAACTCCTCTGAGCCATTTCCTTTTGATTCAAGGATGTGCTCAAAGTTTCCTTGGAGACTGCACCATCCTCACCAATCCTGGGAAGCTATTGCTCAAAGTTGAGAAGAATCATTTAGGAGGGTATTGTTTCTGTGTTCTGAACTCAATGTTATTCTTTTGTAATTTATTATTTGATTACATCCCATGGTTCTGAGCCATTCCAGCACAAACCAAGGTGTGGATCTGGGACAATCCTGCCTGACAACCAGATACCAGGCTGTGTATTTATCCAATGGGAGCAGTGCACTAGAAAACCACCTGACTGAGCAAAAGCTCAGAATGACAGAGTGAGAAAGCTTCACATGGTTTACAATAGCAATCGTTGCCACGTTGCAGTCTATAAAATAGCACAGAACTCCGCACATGTACACAATAACACAAGACAATCAGAGCAGGAGTAAGCCATTGGGCTCTTCAAGCCTGCTACACCATGTAATATGATGGCTGATCTACGCTGGCCTCAACTCCTCTTCTATGCCATTTCTCCATACCCCTTTATTCCTCAATCTATCAAATATTTATTCATTTGCACTTTAAATTTTTCTAATGAGTCAGCTTCCAATTCCCACCAAGGCAGAAAATTCCAGAGATTCACCACCCTCTGCGAGAAGAATTGTCCACATACCTCAGTTTTAAATGACAAGCCCCTTGTTCGAGACTCCCCCCCCCCCACACACCCCGCCCCCCCCAGTGAAAACATCCCAACATCTAGGATTTTACTCAAATGTAGTCGAATATACTGAGCTCTGTTTACTTCACTGGCATAAACCAGTGTAACATATCTGGGAATTACACAAGCATTGCTTTCTATGCCATATTTAACTGGGAAGCTAATCTGTAGAGAGTTCTGCTTAATCTGATCAAAACTAAAAGAGCTTTATGTTGCTACTATTGAAAACAAATTGAATAAAATGCTACGTACATTTCTTTTCCAATGTTGTGTTAACAATAATTAAATGAAAACATTACAAAGCCAATTACACACAGCAGTCGTTTGCCCAAGTTGTAGATAAGCTTGCGTCCACAGATTGTTCTGTTGGTGAGAGGATGAGGTGGGTGACCAGCTCTCAGCGCTCTGCCATAGTAAGCTTCACATCGTTCTCCACAGCAGGGGAGAGAGGAACAACATGCATTCTGATCTCCCCCTCCTTGCTGTAGAAAAGTACTTGGCTACTGCTCATTTCTGTTCCACAGTTGAGTAGTCTGTAATCCAAGAAACAAGCCCACATGCCACCACAGTACAGAGCTGTGCGTCGGTTCTAATGAACTGACAATCTCTATGTATTTAAATTTGCAGAAAAGTAATCAATTACAAATTAGGTTGTCAAGTTGGTTTATTACTAAAAGTTGTTCCATGAAATATCATTTATATAGTTCCTTTTACAACAAAGCCTCTCAAAGCCCTTCACAAACTTAATTCAATGTATTTCAATACAAATACAAACACCTCCTCTACATTGGCAACACCAAGGGTAGACTAGGGTAGCACCTGTGCTCTGTCCACAACGGCCATCTTGAGCTTCCAGTTGCATGTCATTTCAGCTCCCCTTCCCATTCCCACACCAACCTGTCTGTCCTCGGCCTTCCCCGGTGCCACACTGAGGCCAAACGCAAACTAGAAGAACATCTCCTCATATTCAGCTCGGGTAGCCTACAGACCAATGGTAAGGACATTGAATTTTCCAATTTTAGGTAACCCATTCCCCCGGTGTTGCTTTCTCACTCCCACCAATCCACTCAGGGTCTCTCTCCTAGTGTTCACCTTTACCATCCCTCCCCTCCTTGTTACCTAGACTCATCACCCTCCCCCACCTGCCTCCATCTGCCCATTACCGACATACCTCTCCACCTGGGTTTCTTCTCCCTTAATTCACCTTTGCTATTCCCTTCCCCACTTGGCTCAAGGGTGCCCATCATCCCTCCCTTAGCTAGTTCCACCTATCCTTACCAGCCTCTGTCTCTGCCCTTCCCCTTCCCTTCCCCCAACTGCCCATCGCCCCCCCCCCACACCCCATCTGGTTCCACCTCTCACCTATCAGTCCTGCCCCACTACTCCCTCTCACTCTTTATACTGTCTATCTCCCTTCTACGCCCTCAGTCCTGATGCAGGGTCTCGACCTGAAACATCGACCATCCCTTTGCCCCCACAGATACTCCCGACTCACTGAGTTCTTCTGGGTTTATTTTTTGCTCCAGCTTCCAGCATCTGAATCTCTTGTGTCTCAATACAAATTGATAAATGTTGGGAAATTGGGTGACCAAATTAGGTATAAAAATATTCTTGTTTCTGTTGACATATTAGAAATATTCTTGTTAAATACACCAGTATATTTGACCTTTTAAAGGCTTTACTAAATTATCCACTGTTAAACGTTGATTAGCAGGTAATCTTAATGTCTGAATATTACTTCTTTCTAAGGCCCTTATAAAATTTCAGCATAAATTATATGAAAAAGGCAGTTGTTGCAGATAAGAGATAATATTGCAGAAAATTGGTATTAATTTTTTGTTAATAGCAACAATTTTTGTTTCGAGACATAGAAACATAGAGGCAGGAGAAGGCCATTCATCTCTTTGAGCCTGCTCCAACATTCAATGCAATCATGTCTGATCCTATAACTCAATCCAATATTCCTGCTCTGGATCCTGAACCTTGAATGAATTGCCTGCAGATGTGATGGTTCCGCTGTGGGCTTTAAGTGGGAATTAGATAAATATAGAATCATTGAGTCATAGATTTATGCAGTATGGAAACAGGCTCTTCGGCCCAACTCGTCCATGCTGAGCAAGGTGCCTACCTGAGCTGGTTCTATTTGCCTGTGACCCATATGCCACTAAACCCTTCCTATCCACATACCTGTCCAAGTGTCTTTTAAACATTGTAATTGTACCCGCCTCTACCTCTTCATCCGGCAGCTTGTTCCACATAACCATGCACGTGTGAAAAAGTTGCCCCTCAAGTCCCCTTTAAATCATTCCCCTTTCACCTTAAACCTCTGCCCTCTAGTTTTAGACTCCCCTACCCTGGGAAAAAGATTGCAAACATTCACCTTATCTATGGCTCTCATAGTTTTATATACCTCGAGAAGGTCACCCCTCAGCCTCCTACAACTCAGGGAAATGGAAAGGAAAGGTAAGGAAGAACACTACGGTGAGGGAACCAAGGGATCAGAACTAGTGATCTCCTCTGGCAGAAAGCCAGCATGGACACAATGGGTTGAATGGCCTTCTTCTGTGCTTTAATCATTCTATGATTCTATAAAATATATACAGTGACTTGTCCTCCCTAGCTTTCTGTGGTAGACAATTCCACAGGTTCACCACCCTCCGAATGAAGAGATTTCTCCTTATCTCCATCCTAAATATCTTACCCTGCATCTTGACACTGACCCCTGATTGTAGACTCGCCAGCAAGGGAAAACATCTGTTGTGTGAAATGGTTCTTTTCGGCCTTAAGGATCAAGGACTCTGGACACGAGCTTTGGATATCAAAACTAGTTTAATCACAAAGGCAAACGTGGGGACAGAATGGATGGGAACAGATACACACTCACACACACACACACAGGAGACCGCGAATGTGAGGGGGGGATCGCAACTAGGATAAGATACACTCACACACACACACACACACTGATACACACAAGCACACAATAACAATGTACAACTTCAGGATATAATACTTCAATGCTTAACCCACACTAGCATTGGCCCTTAACGCTCCCTGAGTCTGAGTGAAACACTCCCAAACTACATGGTGATGCACTCTTACCAGTGATCTCTGCAGCATTGTCTCACTACTCCTGGGGTCATCAAAGAGGGGGAGCTAGGGGATTGCAACCCTTTTTATGGTGCTAGGAGGCTGGGTGGAGCCTCACTGTTGTGATTTAAATGGGCCAATGGTTTGGGGGTCAAGGACAAAGGTGCCTGCCACGGCCAATGGTCAGGCAAGTTCAGAGACAAAAGGTACTCTCACACCTGAGGGATGGGTGGAGCCGCACCTTGATTGACAGTGGTATAACTTCCGATCCGAGGAGCAATGCTGTCCTCCAGTCAGCGGGGTCAGTGTCATTACTGTCACATGACAGCCATGTTGATTTCTCACAACAACATCCTCCCTGCATCCAGCCTTTTAATCTCTGTCAGAAATGTGTATGTTTTAAAGAGATCTATCATTCTTCTAAACTCTAGTGAATTCATGCCTACCTAACCCGATCTTTCCTTATACAATGGTCCTTCCACCTCAGGAATCAAGCTGGTGAGCCTGTACTGCACTCCTTCTATGGCAAGTACATCCTTTCTCAGGTGAGGAGACAAAACTGCTCACAGTACCCCAGCTGAGCTCTCACTATGGCAGTGTATAATTGAGGTAAAACATCCATGCTCCTATTTTCAAAGCCTCTCACAATGAAGGCCAACATACCATTTGCCTTCTTAACTGCTTACTGCATCTGCATGTTTGCTCTATGTGACTGTTGTACAAGGACACTCAGATTTCTTTGTACATCACCATTTCCGGATCCATCACCATTTGAATAATACCCTTCCTTTCTGTATTTCCTACCAGGTGAAGAGCTTCAAATTTATCCATGTTACACTGCATCTGCCATGTTTTTGCCCACTCTCTCAACTTGTCTCAATCACCTTGAAGCCTCTTTGTATCCTCTTTACAACTCACAATCAAAGGTTTTATGCCATTAGCAAGCTTAAAAGTGTTATGTTCCATTCCCTCGTTGATATATATGGGAGGATGTCTGGGGCGGAGAACCAGCTTAAACTAGTTACATACTTTTTGATAACTGCCAGTAATGGTGTTGTGTTGTAGCAGCTGTTGAGAACCAGCTGGTGTCTTTCCTCAGGCACAAGCCATCATTCTTCAGCAAGATAGAGGATGACAGGATCGAGTGGACAGTCAGAGATTTTTTCCCAGGGCGACAATGGCTAACATGAGGGGACATAATTTTAAGGTGATTGGAGGAGGATATAAGGGGGATGTCAGGGGTAAGTTTTTTACACAGAGAATGGTGGGTGTATGGAACACACTGCCTGCAGAGCTTGTGGGGCCAGATACATTAGGGACATTTAAGAGACTCTTAGATAGACACATGAACGATAGAGGAATGGGGGGCTATGTGGGAGGGAAGGGTTAGATAGATCTTAGAGCAGGATAAAATGTCGGCACAAAATTGTGGGCCGATGGACTTGTACTGTGCTGTAATGTTCTATGTTCTTTGACGAGGGTTACACTTGACCTTGATCTTCTGGCCCAGTGCGGGGGTGGGGGGCAGGGAAGGTGCTGTTCCAACACCAGCGTTCCTATTCTCAGACAGTCACTGACCCGTGACTCAAACCCTCCTGCAGTTCCCACTCAGGCCACTGCTGCTGTCTCCTCTTTCTTTCTTCTTTCTTCTTTCCTCCCTCGGGATCCAAGATAACTTGCTTCCCTTCTGGTGTCTGAGTTCTGAGGTGGTTGCTGAGGCAAACATGGGAGCCACACTCTCTTCCCAAGATGGGTCAGAAGGTGGCTGATGGGGTGAGCAGGAGGCTGCTTTGTGAGTTGGTGCACTCCTGCTATTACTTATACAGGGCTTCTGTGTGCTCCTGATGCATGGATTCTCAATACCATCCCAAAAGTTCTTTCCCCAATTTGTGTTGGCATGAGTCAGAGATTCCCAGCAGTCAGTGTAGATGTTTTCCATCTTCAAGGATACTTTGAGCACATCCTTAAATATTTTCCTCTGTCCGCTTGGTAACCTCTTTCCTAATTTTGCAAATGACACGGAAATTGGTGAAGTTGTGGATAGTGAGGAAGGTTGTCAAAGGATATAGATCATTTGGAAATTTGGGATGAGAAATGGCAGATGGAGTTTAATCTGGACAAATGTGAGGTGTTGCATTCTGGGATATCAAATGCAAGTATCAGAATCAGAATCAGAATCAGATTTATTATCACTGACTTATATGTTGTGAAATTTATTGTTTTGTGGCAGCAGTACAGTGCAAAGACATAAAAATTACTATTAATTACAAAATAAAGAAATAGTGCAAAAAAAAAGAATAACGAAGTGGTGTTTATGGGTTTATGCACCATTCAAGAGGGAAGTATACAATGCTCTCAGGAGCATTGATGTACAGACGGATCTTGGGGTGCAAATCCATAGCTCCCTGAAAGTGGCAACACATGTAGATAGGGTGATAAGGAAGGCATATTCACTGGTCAGGACATTGAGTATAAAGTCAGGAAGTCATGTTGCAGCTGTATAAATCTCTGCTTAGGCCACATTTGAAGTATTGTGTGCTGTTCTGGTCATCATACCAGCAAATACTTACAATTACAATAGTTATGTTCTCAAATGAACATTGAATTTTCCAACGAGATAAAATTTTCTCTCATTGTTTCCTATTATCATGCTTATATCCCTCTCTCACCTGATTTCTTTAAAATGCCTCGTTAATGGTTGATATTGATGCTCCTTATCACCTGCTCTGTCTTAACCTATGGAGATGTACTCTTTTGTCTTATACCTCATTCCTCCCGCAGCTCTGCTTTGAAAACTGACACCTCTCCACTCTTCCTCCAGTTCTGAGGAAGGATTGCTGACCCAAAACGTCGACTGGTTTTTCTTTCCACAGGTGAAGATTGACTGGTTGAGTTCTTCCAGCACTTATGTTTTTGTTTATGCTCATATAATGTAGAACTTTTTCTCAGGATTTTATGGGACAAAATTACCAATGTTGCACTGCTGGTGGGAGGCCTTCTGGATTGGGAAGGTGGGTTGGAGATGGTGTACAATGCAGTAGCACTGCTTCTCGGAATACTAAGCGTAGGATTGATGATTTTTTCCTCTTTTGTTGACCACAACATGCAATTGAGAGATCAGAGGTGCCCATATGTTTCCTTCTGCAAGTTCCTAATACTTTGCATTAATGTCATGTCATTTATGGCCTATACTAGTTGAAGACATTTCTACTACTCAATGTAACATGATCTTATTGTTCAAATGGCAGGATGTTAAATGGTCTGAAGTAAATTAAAATATCATAGTCAGAATTTTTTTGAACATTAGTTTCCTCAAAATAATATCAACCAAATGTGCTCTCATCTTCCATGATAAAAACATATCTCCTTTTACTTTCGGATTAAGCTTATGCTGTGCACATGAATATTTCAAAGGGCATTTGTGCTTTAGGCATCCAGCAAATCAACTGAGCATCATTTTATTGTTTTATCAATGGATAGACATCATAAATAGGCAATATGTTATTAGCATTTAACCCCTTTTTCCACAAATATCTGATTAACATTATTTCTATCATGCTGTAAATATAAAGGACCTTGAACACATTGGCGCTAACAAGAGTTTCTGTGATTGAGAGTATCATTGAGTGTCCCAGCATTGAAAGGAAGTTTTCATTTCATAGAAATATGCTAACTACAGCCTTATTAATTTTGACTGGCAGCTTGTTGGTCTTTGGGTGGCTCTAACTGCAAAACAAAACTCTGCAAGGTTTTTTTTAACATTTATTATCTAAAGCAAAGAAGTAATATCACGTGGCAAACTATAATATCCTATTCACAATGAGACCCAGGTGGCAATGATTGCACAGACATCATTCACTTCTCCAGTAAAAAATATGAATCCAATAATCATATAGTCCAAAGGACACAGTTGCCCTCTGTTGCTGGGACAAGACACAGGGAAAGAAAGAAAGGACAACCTTGCTGTTGTAAACTGCCTTTCACCTTAACATATTTTGCAGCCAATGCATAATTTTAATGAGTATTAATTGTTATAAAAGGAGCACATTGTTGATTTAAAAGACATGATAATAGCTTTACATGGCACATATGTGTAAATAGCTTAATGCACAAGAGTTTGCTTGATTTACTTTAGGGAAGTGAAATATAACGCAGAACTTTTGCTCAGGAGTTTAGAGGACAAATTCACCAATGTTGCACTTATAGTGGGAGGCCTTCTGGAATGGGAAGGTATGTTGGAGATGGTGTACAATGCAGTCGCACTGCTTCTCAGAACATTGAACACAGGATTGATGACTTTTCCTTTATATAAGATGGAAAAAGTTGATGATGGACTAAGCTACACTGTTGAAGAAGATTGTTCTGTGAGCCTAATAACCATTTGGTTTTCCATTTGCAACTAAAAAAACTATTGCACACCATGTAGTTTAGTCACATGGTACCAGTTAGTCATATCACCTCACTGCCATTTCCAGTCTCAGCAGAATACTAGTAAAATTTTGGAATAATTGTTCCCTAATAAAAAAAGAAATCAGTTTTCCTAAAAACTAAATTAAACTAAATTTATTCACCATATTTCACATAGTTAATTCAAAAATATTGAGATAAAAATGAATGTACAAACTGAGAATGCTGTTCAAGTCTCAAAACTACAAATGAAAGATCCAGTGATATTTTAATATAAAATGTCAGTGTTCATTCATTGTTTCCTTCATATTGGTAACGTGATGATAATTTTGTGATAGTTTTATGTCTGAGTGTAGCTGACAGTTTGAAACAATAAGTTATTTTTGTTAGATAAATTCCTAGATTCAAAAGATATCAAGGGGTGTGGAGTGAATGGGAATAAGGTGTTGAGATAGATGATCAACCAGTAGAGGAGTAAGCTCAAAGGGCTGAATGGCCAATTTCTGCACCTGTGTCTGTACTTTAATCCTTATTTTTCTCTTTTAGCTAATTTGACTAGTATCATTTATGGATCTTCATCATGGCTCAGAGGGCCCAATTCAAGGAACTTTGCATGGGATCCATGAGATACAAAGCACAGGGAGTGCTTTGGACAGGAAATCCAATCCTCTCCATCACTTCCAATGGTTCAGTTGAATAGTTAAGATTCCATGACACTATTCAAGACCATCAAAGAAGTCTCGTGGTTTCCAAACTTTTCCCCCTTGACCAACATCAACAAAAACAGATTAACCAATGATTTGTCACATTGATATTTATGGGACCTTGCTGTATTTCAAAATGGCTTAGACAAAAGTCTAATTAACAAGTCACTACATATATGTGAAACATTTGCTCCATGATGTAAGTTATTTGGAAAAGTCATGATGTTAAAATTCAGTCTATTCATTCATTCATGTATACAAAACATTTGTTCCATTAATGTAGGAATGGTTTGCTCATGTTTGTGAACCACTTGAAAGGCATAATAAGGTACAGTATGATGGGATGCCTTCTTTTCCCTCATTTTCATTTAGAGTTCAATTGTTCAAAAATAATTCTGTCATCCTGATGAACAAAAATACTTCTGCAAGATTCACATCTCTAGGTAACTCTTCTGCTTTTGAATCTGCATGTTACAGAAATTTACCAACTCTCAGCAGCTGGAAGCTGTTGGTATCAGTTTTACTATTTTCCCCCTAGGTTAAGAGGCTTTGACAAAAAACTGATGGCCCAAAATAATTTAGTTAAATTTTTATGTTTCCTCTAAAGGACACTTGTGTCAATACAAGGTCAGTTCCGCTATTAGCCCCATATAAACTATAATTTAATAATGGTTAACAATTTATAGGTTCTTCATGTCATCCTCCATGCAGACAGATAGGAAGTAATATCTCAAAACCCTGAGGACACCGGCATTTATGTGCTGAGACACAAGTGTGACAAAATATAAGAGAGGACACCTGCCAAGATCCCCAAAACTTCCAATGTTTTGTTTTGTTGATTTTGTTTTGAGAACCAGATGGGGAGATTTTAATCCCCAGCTTCAAGTTCCGTTAAATTCTTAATGCTGTTTCTCAAAGTCAAAGTTGAGTTTATTGTCATATGCACAAGTACATGTATGCACAGGTGCAATGACAAACTTACTTGGAGCAACATCACAGGCATACAGAATCATGTAAGCAGCATTCACAAGAAAAACATAAACTATACCCAACTTTTACAAGAAAGAACAGAATTACAAGAACACAATTAGAACGAAAAACACAAATTCCATTTTAGTGCAAAATGATCAAAGCAGTCATAGTGTTGATAAACTATACCGATTAAGGCTGTGCCAGTTGGTTCAAGAACCATATGGTTGAAGGGAAGTAGCTGTTCTATTGTGCCCATCCAGTTTTAACAAAGGTATGGGGATAGACGTTGGCAGGAAACCAAGCAAGGTTAGTCACTGAATGCTCCGAAGAAGCTGGATGGCTCTATTTTCATTGGATTTTATTTGTAGTTCATGAGTCCCAGAAATGCCAGCAGGAAAGGAAGCTCGACACCATACAGGACTTAGCAGCCCACTTGATAGGCACCCCATCCACAACCATTCACTCACTCCACCACGACACACTGTAGCAGCAGTTTGTACCATCTACAGGATGCACTGCAGCAACTCACTAAGCCTCCTTAGGTAGCACCTTCCAAACCCATGACCTCTACAGATGGAAAAACAAGGGCAGTAAAAATCTGGGACACCACCACCTGCAAGTTGCCCTCCAAACCTGACCTGGAAATATATCACCATTCCTTCCCCGTCATTGAGTCACGATCCTGGAACTTTCTCCGTAACAGCATTGTTGGTATATGGCAGTGGTTCAAGAAGGCAGCTCACCACCATCCATTTAAGGGATATTGGGGATGGGCAATTAAATGCTTGCTCATCCTGCAAAGCCCATCTATGATAAGATATCTTTATTAGTCACATGTACATCGAAATACACAGTGAAATGCACCTTTTGTGTCGAGTGTTCTGGGGGCAGCCCGCAAGTGACGCCACGCTTCCGGCGCCAACATAGCATGCTCACAACTTCCTAACCTGTACATCTTTGGAATGTGGGAGGAAACTGGAGCACCCGGAGGAAACCCACGCAGACACGGGGAGAACGTACAAACTCCTTATTGGTATTGGTTTATTGGTATTGGTTTATTATTGTCACTTGTACTGAGGTACAGTGAAAAGCTTATCTTACAAACCGATCATACAGGTCAATTCATTACACAGTGCAGTTGCATTGAGTTAGTACAAAGTGCATTGATGCAGTACAGGTAAAAACAGTAACAGTACAGAGTAAAGTGTCACAGCTACAGAGAAAGTGCAGTACAATAAGGTGCAAGGTCACAACAAGGTAGATTGTGAGGTCATAGTCCATCTCATTGTAACAACAAGGTAGATCGTCAGGTCATAGTCCTTAGAGACAGTGGCCAGAATTTTAACCCGGGTCGCTGGCGCTGTAAAGCGTTACGCTAACTGCTACACTACTGAGTATACAATCCTACAGGCATATATGATCCTACAGATCCTATACTAGTGATTGTGAGACAGAAGGAGTTGGATTGGACAGTCAGAGACTTTTTCCCAGGGCGACAATGGCTAACACGAGGGGACATAATTTTAAGGTGATTGGAGGAAGGTATAAGGGGGATGTCAGGGGTAAGTTTTTTTACACTGAGAGTGGTGGGTGCGTGGAATGCACTGCCTGCAGAGGTTGTGGGGGCAGATACATTAGGGGCATTTAAGAGACTCTCAGATAGACACATGAAAGATAGAAAAATAGGGGGCTATGTGGGAGGGAAGGGTAAGATAGATCTTAGAGCAGGATAAAATGTTGGCACAACATTGTGGGCCAAAGGGCCTGCTCTGTGCTGCAGTGTTCTATGTTCTATGTTTCTCCCATGTCCAACATGCCTACCTGCTTTTCAGCTGAGGTTTACTTCAGTTCAATCTACCCTACCTCAATGCCAATAACTTTACAAAGTTCAGTTTATCCATCACTGCATCCCCTGCTTGGTCAGCACTTCTGTCATGTCTGATTTATCTCCCAGAACCTCCCCCATCAACGTCCAAAGCCTTCCACCACACTGACTGGCAGGCACAGTAAGTTCCACTCCCAGGCTTTTTGCAGCCCTACAGGGATTGTCTGCCAGCCAGAAAACCTGCTGAAACAATGCAGAAAGGCATTCAAAAATTTAAAAAAGCTGCAGATATTAAAAAATCTGGAATTAGTACAGAAAATGCTTGAAATACTCATCAGGTCAGGCAGCATCTGTGGGAGGAGAAACAGGGTTAACATTTTCTTTGTTCGATCTGGGAAAGCAAAAAAAAAGGAGAAAACAAAATGTTGTAATGAAGGTGGGGGAAGGATGGATAGAACGAGCCAAAAGAGACTGATGGTAATCCTGCCAAAGAGAAGAGGAGAACTTCTTCAAGGTTGACATTCCTGGAAGAGAAGTGGCAGTGAATTTAACAGTAAATGTCAAAAAAAACTGCAGATGCTGGAAATAGAGTCGTGGAGTTGTACAGCACAGAAATGGGCCATTTGGCCAGCCATGTCCATGCCGACCTTTTTGCCCATGTAGGCTAATCCCATTTTCTCACATTAGGTATGTATTCTCCTGCGCCTTGCCTATTCAAGTGCCTGTCTAAATGTCTCTTAAACGCAGTGATTGTATCTGATTCCACCACCTCTACTGGCAGCATGTTCCAGTTATCAACCACTCTCTGCGCAAATGTGGAAAGAGAAACAGAATGAACAATTCCGTAGGAAATTTGAGATCTCCCCTTCTCAAACTCCTCACCTTTCTCTCCCTCTGTGGCCTTGAGCAGCATTAGGCCCATGATAGGCACCCTGGAAAACCAGCAAAATACAGCATACAGCTGATAGATCAAGTAAACTCCTTAACACCCCGCATCACATTTCTAAATACCTCCCTTGTGATACATTACTAAGCTGTACAAGTAGCAGATAACACCTTCCATCAACTGCAACCCACTGTTGCCTCTGTCTATCACCTCCCAGCCTCTGTCACTTTCCTCCCCCACCTTACTCCATCTGCCAATCAACCGCTCCTTAACTGGAACCACCCATCGCTTGTCAGCTCTTGCTCTACTCTACCCCCCCCCCCTCCCCCTTCACCTATTAATACTGGCTGTCTCCCCTTGACTCTCTCAGTCCAGATGAAGGGTCTCAACCTGAAACATCAGCTGTCCATTTCCCTTCACAGATGCTGCCTGATCCACAGAGTTCCTCCAACAGCTTGTTTTTTGCTCCAGATTCCAGTATGTGCACTCTCTTGTGTCTCAATAACATCACGTTGATGGGTAGTAAGAAATGAAAATTTGATGAAGGGATTTTGACCTGAAATGTTAAATCTGTTTCTCTTTTCACAGATGCTGCCTGATCTGTTGAGCATTTTCTGTTTTTATTATTAATAATAAGGAAGATTGGAACTAAACACAAGACAACTTGAATAAACTTGCAGAGCAAATGTGTAAATGGAAAATTAGTTTTAAAACAGAGAGATGTGAGTTGGGAGGAGCGAAAATGAGGCCATCATACTCTATGGAAAATTACAGACTAAATGGGGTAAGGGATCTAGGGCCACAAATTCACAAATCACTAAAAATAGCTATACAGATCTATAAGGCCACAAAAGTAAATACACTGCACTGAGCTTTATTTCTAGCAGAGTAAAATTCAAGAACAGAGAGGTTAAGTTTAGAACTTTGCTCTGACCACACATAGAGAACTGTGTACAGCTCTATTCTCTCTAATACACAAAGGATATACAAGCTTTGGAGAAAGGACTGAGAGATGGTGCAATGTCAGGTCGAAATGACCAGCTGCGGGCTCCTTTCTCGTGAGAAAGAGAGCAGTGAGAGATGACCCAATTGAACTCTTTAGAAGCACAGAAGGTTTTGATAGGAAGGCTTTTTACAAGGCAGGTGAAAAAGAAATTAACAAAGCACTAACACAGAAATTAGTAACTACTAAAAGCATAACATTTATTTTTTGCTGGTACATTTGAAGATCTCTTCCATAAAAGAAATAGAAATTTTAACATCTATTTTGTGCATTTATCAACATCTTGTAGCGACTGTTATCTCATCTGCAAGGGTTGATATGACTTGTTAAGTGAAGCAAAGCCAATCACGTCTCTGGCTACTTCCTGTGTAATTACTAGTTTCATTAATGTACAGACACACCAGCTCAAATGGACTTTCCCATATATTTTCACAAAATATGTTCACACCAATTTAGAAGAAAATGTTACATGAAACAAATTCAAGAGATCTATGAGACTGCAAATACTGGGGAATCTGGATCATAAAACAAACTGCTGGAAGAACTAAGTAGGTTCAGCAGCATCTGTGGGGGGAAAGAGATGGTTGACTTCTCGGTTAGAGACCCTGTGTCAAAGTTCTGAGGCAGGGTCTCGACCCGAACGTTGACCATCCTTTTGCCTCCACAGATTCTGCATGACTTGCTGAGGTCCTCTAACAGTTTTGTTTTACTCTAAGTTCAGGAGAGCACTTAGCATCAGAATGTTGTTATATACAGATGGAATTAAAGGTTGTTCGTGTGGAAGAATATTACTGGCCACTGATAAAGGTAGCCAGCCAGAGTGGGCAACTGTCTGACCTGGACCTGGTCATGCCCAAGTGCAGATCCGCAAAGAGACCCCCATAAATGCTATCCCATCTCCACCCCACTTCCAGTGGCCAAAGTCTGGGACAATGGGACTGAACTGCAGCCAAAAATTGGAAGTACTCAGCAGGTAAGGCAGCATTGGTGGAAAGAGAAACAGGATTAACGACACAGATTGAAGACTCTTCGTCAAAACTAGGAAAGAGAGAAAACAAGTTAGTTTAAAGTTGTAGAGAGGGTGAGGAGGAATGGATAAGATAAAGGGAATACCTTCAATAGGATGAGACCAGGGTCACCTGGGTGATTCCCTGTGCAGGAAGAGGTCCTTAAAGTAGCATCATTTCCCTTCACAATTACTTCTACTTAGCTTGATTTGTAGGTAGCCTTGATCTTTACAGGGTCTTAAGATCTGAATCTTAAAATACAAAAGCAGTGGAAAATCAAATAACTGTAGGTGCTGGAAATCTGAAATAAAAACAGAAAATGCTGAAACACTCCACAGCCAGGCAGCATCTGTGGAAAGTGAAACAGTTAATGTTTAGGTGGCAATAATAATACAATTTTTCTCTCTCCACAGACACAGCCTGATCTGCCAGCCATTTCCAACACTCTCCTCAGCATTCTCTTCTACCTGCATTTCTCAGCTTTTACATGTCCCTTTGTTTGTTTCCTCATGTGGCTTTGCATGCCTGACACTAGGGTCCCTAAACCAACACAATATTCTAGCTCTGCCATGGGAAGAGAGTACCAGATGGACAGAGGAAAGAATTAAAAGATGCGCTGAAAGCTCTCTTGGAGTAGTGTAACATCCCCATTGACTGCAGGGAACTGCTCAAAGTAGAGAGGAACATTCAGGGTGGTATTGAAAACCTTGAACCCATTCATCAACAGTATGCAGAAGTGTGAACAGCAGAAGGACTGCACCCCCTCACAAACTACCCACCCCGTCAGCCACCTCCTGTCCCATCTGTGGAAGAGATCCCACTTTGGTTTCATCAGCCACCTCAGAATTCCCAAAGGTGAAAGGGAAGCAAGTCGTCCTTGATTCCAAGGTTCAGCCAAAGAACAAGAAAATATGAATTAAAAAACTTAATTCAGTTAATACATGTAAAGTACAAAGTACTACAATTTGGAATCATGAAGCTAGTTCCATCCTACACTCAGCTGAAAACAGTACATGATTACTAATTAATAACATAGAACAGTACAGCACAGGAACAGGCCCTTCGGCCCACGATGTTGTGCAAAACTAATTAACCTAGTAATTAAATGCCTAACTAAACTAATCCCTTCTGCCTACACAATGCCCATATCCCTTCATTCTCTGCACATTCATGTGCCTATCTAACAGTCTCTTAAATGCCTCTATTGTATTTACCTCCACCACCACCCCTGGCAATGCATTCCAGGTACCCACCACTTGCTGTGAAAAAAAACTTGCCCCGCACATCTCCTTTGAATTTACTCCCTCTCACCTTAAACGCATGCTCTCTAGTAGTAGACATGGGAAAAAGATACCAACTGTCTACTCTATCTATGCCTCGCATAATCTTATAAACTTTTATCAGGTCTCCCCTCAGCCTCCATCGCTCCAGAAAAAACAACCCAAGTCTGTCTAACCTCTCCTCATAGCACATGCCCTCTAATCCAGGCAGCATCCTGGTAAACTTCTTCTGCACCCTCTCCAAAGCCTCCATATCCTTCCTATAATGGAGTGATCAGAATTGAATACAATATTCTAAATGCGGCCTAACCAGTTTTATAAAGCTGCTGCATAACTTCCCAATTCTTGAACTCATGCCATACACCTTCTTTACCACCCTATTGACCTGTGCAGTCACATTCAGGGAGTTATGGACTCAGACCCCAAGATCCCTCTGTACATCAACACTTTTAAGGGTCTTGCCATTAATTGTGTACTGTCCCTTTACATTTGATCTCCCAAAGTGCAACACTTCACATTTGGCCAGATTAAACTTCATCTGTCATTTCTCTGCCCATGTCTGCAACTGATCTATATCCTGTAATATAGCAAGTTAGCACTTTTCTGCGCTATCCACAAGGCCACCAATCTTTGTATCACCTGCAAACTTACTAACCCACCCACCTACATTTTCATCCAAGTCATTTATGTATATCACAAACAGCAGAGTTCCCAGTACGGATCCCTGAGGAACACCACTACACCACAGACCTCCAGCTAGAATATGTCAAATAAGATGCAAAATAAATCTTAAAAAGCACCAAATCACAAACTAAGTAGTTCTAAAATGATCAGCAACACAATTAATTGTCCTGAAGACAGTGACTTAAATTTTATGTGTAACAGCTAAGTGATTTATATTTTCACTAGTAATGTCAAGAATTGGTTAACATAATTAACAATATAAACAGAAATACACGTTGCTTTAAATCTCTCTGTGAGCTCAGTAAAGACTGTGCTGTTTCAGAATGTGCACATTATTTTTGTGCTTATTTATAGCTCTCACAGCAGACAACTGCTGTTTTGATTGAGTCTTTACGATCTTCTCAACTGGTTTGTTCAATTCCCTCTTCGATACTGAGAGAAAGAAAATTAGTTGCATTTTATGTAAAATAGTGGATAAATTATACATATGTATGAACTCCTTTATCTGCTGAGGGATTCTATTAATCAAATAGGAATGTGGAAACATAAGTATTTCTAGGATTCAAGTCAGGGATTCTGCTCCTCTTGATCAATCCACAATGTCAGAAAGGCAGTTTCTCAGTACTCTTCCCCATTCAGCTATTACCTTTCCTGTGACCTGGAAAAACAAGACCACAAATGTTAAGATTGAAAGGATGCTAAAATGTGCAGTAGGGAGTCTCATTTAAATAACTGGCCTGGCTCACAAGAGTGGGCAAATCACCTAGCCCTTTCTGTTGAAATGAGAAGTGATTGGCAGACTCTGTTTAGTTTGTAGGTTTTTGTTAGGTTAGGTTCTTCCTGCCCCTCTCCCACCTCCTTGCCTTCATATGCTGAGGCATTGAGTATAATAGTTGGGATGTCAGGTTGCAGATGTATAAAACACTTGTTAGACGGCACTTGGAGAATTGTATAAAATTATGGTTGCCTCACTACAGCAAGGATGTGGTAGCAATGGAGAGAGTGCGGAAGAGATTTGCCAGAATGTTGTCTGGAATGGAGGGCTGTACTTATAAGGAGAAATTGGATAGGCTGGGTGTATTCCCATTGGAATGTAGGAAGCTGAGGATAACTATATAGAGGTTTATAAAATTATGAGGGACATAGATATGATAGGTAGGTCTTTTTCCCAGGGCAGTAGAGTCTAGAACAAAAGGGCACAGGTTTAAGGTGAGTGGGAAGAAATATAAAGAAGATCTGAGGGGTAAGTTTTTCATACAGAGGTGGTGAATATCTGGAACAGGCTTCCAGGTAAGGTGGCAGAGGCAGATTCAGTTACGATGTTTAGAAGGTGTTTGCACAGGTACTTGGGCAAGGGAGGTGTAGAGGGATACGGACCTAGTGCGGGCAATGGGATTAGTGTAAATGGGCATCATGGTCCAGTGTGAACGAGGTAGGTCATAAGGACCCCTCTCTGTGCTCTGATTCTATGATGGGGTGTTAAAATTACACCCTAAGTCCTTGCAGGGTTACGAAGCTATAGCTTCATAATTTTTTGAGATATTTCCACATCTTGTGGTGCTGCTGAGTGGTTCCTGTGATACCCTGACTCATGCTCCAATTTCCCCCAAGACTCACATTTAATCGTCACCCCAGCTCATTTCACCGCCAGCATTGAGGGCCCTCTTTGTGGTGGGAATCACGTCATGAGGGATCCCTTTTACAGAGTCAGGAGGCCATGTGCAAGTGTTCATAAGGTCATTAAAATTTATCACACCGAAGGAATCCATTTGACCCATCATGTCCATGGTGGCAAAATCCTAATTCTTGGTCCATAGCTGATGTCTCTCCCATGTTGTGCATGGCAAGTATCTCTCTGGTTTTCTGAATATTCTGTCCTTGATGTTCAGAGGCAACTGTTACTTGGCCACACTGAAGTAGACATCAAGCCCACAGACATTTTTCATTGCTAAAATGTGTGAAAAGACATAACCATAATAGTTTTTTTTTGTTGCAGCTCACGTAGCCAAAGATGATGACAGATGCCTCATGCATGAGATTTATTGTTAAACAATATCCCCAAGTGAATTTATGTTGATGATGGCTGAGCATTCGGGGAATCATTTCATAATATAAAATATAGCCCCAGGGGCTGGGGAATGAAAGGGAGGAAGTTATGTTTCAGTTGAGCACAGTCTTGGTCAGACCCCATCTGGAAATGCATTCAGCTTTAGGCTCTGCACCTTGGCGAGTATGTATCGACTTCAGAGCACAAAGTCACCAGAATGCTTTCGAGGCTTAACTAGTTAACTTATGAGTTCATTTTATATAAACTTGTTTTGAAATTCCTTAAGTGTAGAAGATTGGGATTTGATTTGATACGAGGTTTTTAAAATGTCAAAAAATTTAGATAGGGTGGATGCAGAGAAACATTTCTGATCACAGGAGAACTGAAAATAATGAGATATTATTTTAAAATTAAACTTTGGAGATTTAGGAGAAAAATTAGAAAGTACTTTTCATACAAAGCGTAGCAGAGTCCATTTGTCCCCCTTCCTCATATTCCACCCCCATCCTACCTCAACAGCCTAAAGACTGTGGACTTTTGGGACAACTGGAATTTTTGAGGCTGAGACTGAAGCATTGTTTAGTTAAGTGAATGGATATGGAGCTACAATGGATAAAGACATACTTGGTAATGAAGTGTTGGTTAGGTTTAAGGAACTACACAGAGTAGACCCATTGCCATGCCATATAAGTAATCATCATGACTCCCTACTGACTAGTTACTAAAATCCTGGCAATATGGGTACAAGGGACCTCCGTGTTACGTAGATTATGTAACGGAAATTCACCCTCACGGAATTCACAAACCTCTACCAAAATATCTGAGATACAGAATAAAGATTCACTCTCAAGGAAGTTGTGTGAAACAAACAAATAAATAAACAATTTTTTTCTTCAATTCACATTTCTTGATGGAAGCATGTGGCTTTATGTCATGGAAAATCATGATACAGACATTTTTTTAGGACCACAACCCCCCCCCCCCCTTCCTCCTGTAACTCAAGGGTCACCTCTACATGATGAAAGTTGCTTTGTCCTTGAGTTAGACAGCACTCCAAACGCAATGAACAGCAGGTGATATGACAAACTACCAGGGTTGACAAAGCATCGACAAATTGAAATAAAATTAAAAACATTAAACATTTTTTGAGATTCAAAATAGCAGAAAGCATGTGGAATTAATTAAAACCTTAAGAATCCTTTCATGAGAAAAACTAAACAAAACCTACACTCCTCCCTCTGCTCTCCTGCCCTCCCTACAGTATCTACATCTTTTGAATCCAAACTTATGGCCAATATTAATTGTCTCAGTTTTTCCACCCACTCTCTTATTCTAATGTTTTCCTGTCTGAACTGCAGCTCACAAAGCTCCAACGAGGGTTATTATTAAATCTGCTGAGGAGGGTTTTTCTGTTGTTGTCAGTCTCAAAAGTTCCAGTTGTTTCAACATCCACAGCCTTTAGGTTGGTGGGGTGTGGTGAGGTTGGGGGAAGAGTATAAGGCTTCCAGACTTTGTCACTCTTTGAATGCAAAGTGCTATTGCTATGAGCTGATTAGTATCTTACAGAGGCTGAAGACCAGCTCTCTGAGACACTCCCTCAGCTGTCCCTGGCCACTACTGAAAATTATGCCATTCTTTCCCAAACTGCCACTGGCTCCATTCTCTGGAGACCTTCCCATCACTACCTTTAATCACATAGTCACAAAAACAGGCTGCTTTTACATCATTCCCAAGATCAGCAAGCAGGAGGGCAGTGGTAGACCCCTTGTATCAGCTTGCTTAGACCCGTGGAACTTATCACTTCATAATTACAGAAATATTTTTCACCCCTCTTTCAGATCCCTCCACTTACATAAGATATCTTTATTAGTCACATGTACAGTGAAATACATCTTTTTGCGTAGCCTTCTGGGGGCAGCCCGCAAGTGTCGCCACGCTTCTGGCGCCAACATAGCATGCCCATAACTTCCTAACCCATACGTCTTTGGAATGTGGGAGGAAACCGGAGCACCCGGAGGAAACCCACACAGTCATGGGGAGAATGTACAAACTTCTTAAAGACAGCGGCCAGAATTGAACACGGGTCACTGGCACTGTAAAGCGTTACACTAACCACTACACTACTGTACCTGCCACAAAGGGCAGCATGCAGATGCAGCTGGTATTGCTGCAGCCTCACAGTTCTAGAGATTTGAATTCAATCCTGATCTCTGTTGCAATCTGTGTGGAATTTGTACATTCTCCCTGTGACCATGTGGGGTTCCTCCCACGTCCCAAACAGACACACAGGCTGTTAGGTTAATTAACTATTGTAAAATTGCCCCTAGAGTGTAAGTGAGTGGTATTATTTTGGGAGAAGTTTATGGGAGCATGGGAAAAATAAAATGGCAATTATGTAGGATTAGTATAAATGATTGCTTGATGGTTGGCATGGACTCAATAACCCGAAGGGCCTGTTTCCATGCCGTGTGACTCTATAAGTATGATTTCTATAGCTTCCAGGTTCTAAGCATCTCATTTGCACTTGTTCTAAGCAGCTTGCTTCCCTGATCTCTCTGCACCTCCATCCCCAACCAGTGCAGCCCAAGGGCTTTCCACTTCTTTCCAAGGCCAAATTTATCCACGTTTACCACAAACCTCTGCCAGCAGCCTGAACTAATTCTCACATTGAATACCTAATCCATTGACTGAACTCACTTTCTCCAAATAAAAGCTGCCATTAGAACCTGGATCATAGCTATGCCCACCTTTTCGTGGGACATAAAGAACTTCCTTTGATCTGGTCCTGCTTAGGTCTCCTCCCTCACCATGTTTTCTGCACAATGATGACTTTATCAGTGTCTTTTCCTGCTTTCTCCCTTTGTGCTTTTATAATTTGCAGCAGATTGCCTCTTATTCCTTGTATGGCTTTCCCCACGTACCCATCAACCTACATATGTCTGTAATCAACTATGCATTGGCACAGAATCAGGGCTGTGTGTCTGGAGGTGGAAGTGGGAGAGGATGATGTGCCCAGTAGGGAGGCTCATTCTAATACTCACTAGGCACATTAGGAATGCTTGTGTTTTTGTGTAAGTCTATAATACGGTTGCCAAATATGCCCCCCCCCAAAGCAGCCAAATATTAATTCCTATTTACACCCCTGCAAGAAACTTGCAGAACATGAAACTCATTTAAAAGCAGACGAATATTGCAAGTAGGAATCTCTGATGTCACAAATCGTATCAAAAAGCATGCAATAGGACATGCACATAATATCTAGGACAGTGAAAGCAGGCATTTTTTTCATTGGTTAGAATTGTTCAAAAGACTTTCAAAATGTTGTTTACAGAAGTCATTTCATAAGTCCATTTCCTTATCTGCTTCCTTCATACTCCCTAGAATTGCATATTGTAACAGAACTGCCAATGGTGTAATAAAACATTTGCCACAGGATGTTACTGTATTCAGTATGCAAACAGAGAGAAACACATTGAATGTCTTATCTAAGTGCATGCAGTGTGTGCTGTGATGCTACATTATGTGCAACATCTGACTAGTGGAGTGTCAGGTAAATTCAAACTATCCACAGTTCTTTGAAAAAACAATTAATAAAATGCATGAAGATGGCTCAGAGAATAAAAACTGTTAAAGTTAATCTGGGTTATTGTTAACTCAACAAGAATTCTGACAAAACCCTGCAGTTTGTGAAGAGGATTTTGCTAATATTACTGGCAGACTTCCAGACCGTTGAAAATCAACATGTCTTACTTAGTGCCAGATTAAACATTGTATTCAGCACGTATACCAGTTCTGCTCTAAATGAAGAGAAGTGAAACACAATAAAAATATTATAGTTTGAAAACTGTTTAAATGTTGACCTACACCTTTTGTTTACTTTTTGTGAAAATATGTTGCAAAGAAAATTGAATTTCTTGTCAAAATCTCCAACATCTTGTCTTTGATTTCTTAATAAGTTTACTTTAACTAGTAAAGGAGCTGAATGCAACAAAAAGATGTAACACATTCAGCGCAAATGATTCAAAGGTCTAACTTAGTAATGTCAAGCTGTCATTAAGTACTAGCTCTTACTATATACAGCCCCAATGTCAGTGTGACTTACAGAACTATTGGGACCATATAAGGTACATGTGCACACATCGGCTCTCCCACCATTTGAGGCTGTGATCCTGTGACACTAAAATGCAAATCAGATATAAAGCCAGTTCGTCCACTAAGTAAAATATGTTGTTCCCAAGCCAGTAACGAAAAGTAAATGACTGATTTCCAGTATTGCAAAGGTATTTATTTTCAGATGGAAGAGTTGAGATGGGCTTTTTTATTGTTTTATTTTTATTTTAATACTGTGCATTCCACGTTAGGCTTCAGACAGGTTGTGTTTTCAATCTTTATATAACTGTGATGAGGGCTGCCTTTCCCTGAGGTACTGCATTACAGCTCATATAACCTCCTGAGCATTGACTATGCTTGGCTGCACATACTCTATCATACTTCTAAAACATCATTATTTGGTGAGTGTTTCCCAACATTACCACAGTGACTACACTTCCAAAAATGCTTTGTTCGTCATGTAGTACGTCTGAAGTTAGGGAAAGGTGCATAGATATGCATTTTCTTAAGTCAGTAGTAAAAGGATACCTGGTTTCTTTTGCTGTTAGAATTAAAAAGTATCATGTCAATGATTTATGCGTCTGTTCAGACAATTTAATTTAAAAATGCTCACCTCCCTTAACTTTGGCAGGTAGGCTATATCATGTCAAACAAGCTTTCTTATGTAGCTCACCTCAAGAACAGACCTTGGCTGTTGCCAGTAAGATAAGTTCAGGAAGGAATAGCAAATGATGCTACTGAGACCCACATATCATTGTCCTCTGGAGTCCACAAAAATAAATTAATACTTGGCAGGATTCTTTGGCTGTATCATGTGTAGAGTTTGTGAGAGTGTGGCAAAGCTACCCACCAGTTCCAAGCTAAGAGTAATTGCAGTCCTGTTTCCAACATAGGACCCTGACTTCCATATTAGAGGAGGCTTATTGCCTGAAATAGGCAAACACTTTGGCAGTGGACTCTTTTTGAAAGGCATTGCAAATTGACCCCATGCCATCTTCAACATAATTGCAATTCCATTGGCTTCCAACATGCAGAATCTAAGGCAGTTGGTAATATACGTGCACTTTCTTGTGTCGGCCTTTTGATTTGGCCTTCTGAAGGGTGTTTTTACTTCTGAGCTTTCATCGTTTGCCCACTAAAAGAAAGACATCCATTAGGCAGCTTGTGATATTCACACCGCTTCAACTTGTCCTGTAATTGCATCAGTAGAGTTGTTGTCTCGTATAGAACTTGGTACAATTCCCTCACTGTGAAAAATAAACCAGTCATAGAGGTATGAATGCCTGCCCTGAGCTATTGTCAGACAGCTCGGTATTTTAACTGTCTGAGTACTGAAAGTGATCAGAGCTGTACATCTCCTACCACATGTCAGGAAGCAGTATTATTCTGGTGGCATTTCCCTACATTGTGACTATACTTCCTTAATTGTACAGTACCTTTGGAAGACATGACGATAAGATCTTATTAAGTATTCTTATAATTTTGTGTAAGATCATGGTATAAGCTTCTTCAATGACTTTGTAAGCACATCAGTTACATTGTAACATGAAATGTTCACGTTATGACCAGTGCATGTTATCATGCACTGGGCCATTTCTGTCGATAGGACTGGGGCATGATTTTTAGTGCAACATTATTGCTGGATTAAAAACACGATGATGATGGAGGAACTCAGCAGGCCAGGCAGCAGCCGTGGAGAAAAGCAGGCAGTCAATGTTTGGGGTCAGGACCCTTCTTCAGGACTGAAGATAGGAAAAGGGGAAGCCCAATATATAGGAAGGAAAAGCAGAGCAGTGATAGGTGGACAAAAGGGGGGAGGCCGGGGGGGGGGGGGCGCAAGGTGGTGATAGGCAGATGCAGGTAAGAGATAGTGATAGGCAGGTGCAGGGGTGGAGGGGAGAGCAGATCCACTGTGGGGATAGGTAAAAGGTAAGGAGAGAAAGGAAAAGGTTGATAAAAAAGAGGCTAGGAAAGGGAAGAAGAGAGGAAGGATGGTGGGGTGGTGTTGTGGGGTAGGGCGGTGGAGATTACTTAAAGTGGGAGAATTCAATGTTCAACCTATCACCACCTTGTGCCCACCCCGCCTCCCCTCTTTTGTGCACCTATCACTGCTCTGCTTTTCCCTCCTATATATTGGGATTCCCCTTTTCCTATCTTCAGTCCTGAAGAAGGGTCCTAACCTGAAACGTTGACCGCCTGCTTTTCTCCGCGGATGCTGCCTGGCCTGCTGAGTTCCTCCAGCATCATAGTGTTTTTCATCTAGATTCCAGCATCTGCAGTCCTTTGCTTCTCTAGTAATATTGCTGGATTGTTTTACAAAACAATCCAGCAATAATGCTGCACTAAACTAAAACAAGTGTAAATTTTGCTCTAATTTACTTAATTCAAGAAATGAAAATGATATTATTTAGACTATCAAGTAGAAGCAAAAATAAAGTTAACTTATTTCAATTCAAATGACACTTGAACATAATGTTTATCTATACTGATTATATAATGTATATTTTACCAAATCATTAAATAGACGCAATTTCTTGCTTATTTTACACTTATTTCAATATATGAACCAGCTGCTCGTGGTTTGCCAATAGAAAGGTAGGAACAATAAGCATGACCAAGGTGGTTATGAGATGGTAAGAGTACAAGCAAAAAGTGGGTGCTTCTGTAAGGAACACGGATAAATGTGGCAGCAGGGCAAGGATATATACTGTATTGAGGGGTCATGGTAGGGCGGTGTATAAGAGATGTAAATGGGAGTTGTAGTTTGCCACTCCTGGTGGAGTCACGTTCTGCAGACAAGGGCAGGAACTAAGGTTGATGTTTTGAGTATTGAGGTACTGGAGGAGGAAGGGAGGTCCCAAGGTTTATGACTGCTGTAGTCTGTTGGACAGGAAGTCAAGAATCCAGTTGCAAAGGGAGGTGCTGAGTCCTAGGTCTAGGAGTTTGGAAATGAGTGTGTTTGGAATTGTGGTATTGAAAGCAGTTGATGTGTGCCATAACCAGCCTCTTGAAGATGGTAAATCTTAGATAAATCTTGCCAAAGAAAAATAAGATAATGTGCCTTAATGACTATTGCCCAGTGGCTCTGACATCCCCCATCATGAAGTACTTCAAGAGGCTGGTCATGGCACACATTAACTCTAGCCTCCCAGACAACCTTGACCAATTACAATTTGCCTACTGCTGAAACAGGTCCATGGCAGACGCCATCTCCCTGGCCCTACCCTCACCTCTGGAGCATCTGGATAACAAAGATCCCTACGTCGGACTCCTATTTATTGACTACACCTCTGCTTCAATACCATAATTCCAAACAAACTGATCTCCAAATTCCTAGACCTAGGACTCAGCACCTCCCTTTCCAACTGGATCCTTGACTTCCTGACCAACAGACCGCAATCAGTAAGGATAGGCAGCAAAATATCTGCCACAATTATCCTCAACACTGATGCCCTGCAAGGCTGCATCCTCACCCCCCACCCCCCCCCAACCACCGTGCTTTACTCCCTATACACTCACGACTGCGTGGCCAGATTCTGCTCTAACTCCACCTACAAGTTTTCAGATGACACCACTATAGAGGGCCACATCTCAAATAACAACGAGACAGAGTGCAAGAAGGAGATCAAGAGCGCAGTGGCATGGTATCATGACAACAACCTTTCCCCCAATGTCAGCAAAATAAAAGACCTGGTCATTGACTTCAGGAAGTGGGACAGAGCACATGCTCCTGTCTGTATCAATGGTGCTGAGGTGGAGATGGTTGAGAGCTTCAAGTTCATAGGTGTAAACATCACCAATAACTTGTCCTGGTCCAACCATGTGGACGCTATGGCCAAGAAAGCACACCAATGCCTCTACTTCCTCAGAAGGCTAAGGAAATTTGGCATGTCCCCTTTGACCCTCACCAATTTTTATAGATGCACCACAGAAAGCAACCTACCTGGATGCATCATGGCTTACATACATAGAAACATAGAAAACCTACAGCACAATTCAGGCCCTTCGGCCCACAAAGCTGTGCCGAACATGTCCCTACCCTAGAAATTACTAGGCTTACCCATAGCCCTCTATTTTTCTCGGCTCCATGTACCTATCCAACAGTCTCTTAAAAGAACTGTCGTATCTGCTTCCACCACCACTGCTGGCAGCCCATTCCACGCACTCACCACTCTCTGAGTAAAAAACTTACCCTTGACGTCTCCTCTATACCTACTCCCCAGCTCCTTAAACCTATGTCCTCTTGTGGCAACCATTTCAGCCCTGGGGAAAAGCCTCTATCTACCCGATCAATGCCTCCCAATCATCTTATATACCTCTATCAGGTACCCCACTCATCCTCCGTCGCTCTAAGGAGAAAAGGCCGAGTTCCCTCAACCTGCTTTCATAAGGCTTGGTATGGCAATTGCTCTGCCCAAGACCACAAGAACTTGCAGAGAGTTGGGGACACAGCCCAGTCCATCATGAAAACCAGCCTCCCCTCCATGGACTCTGTCAACACTTCCCGCTGCCTCGGAAAAGCAGCCAACATAGTCAAAGACCCTTCGCACTTTGGATATTCTCTCTTTTCCCCCTTCCATCGAGCAGGAAATACACAAGCTTGAAAACACGCACCAGGCTTAAGGACATCTTCTATCCTGCTGTTATAAAACTCCTGAATGGACCTCTTGTACATTAAAGATGAACTCTTGACCTCACAATCTACCTTTTCATGGCCCTTGCACTTTATTGTTTACCTGCTCTGCACCTTGTCTGTAAATGTAACTGTAACACTAAATTCTGCATTCTGTTATCGCTTTTCTCTTTGTACTACCTGGATGTACTGATGTTTTGAAATGATCTGTATGTATGGCATGCAAAACCAAGCTTTTCACTGTATCTCGGAACACATGACAATAATAAACCAATTCCAATTCCAAATTATGCATTTTTGCAGATAATCACAGTTCTTGTAAACTAAGTAGTTTTTTGAAAACTGGCATTCTTAGGTATTGTCAAATTCCTTCTGAAATGTTGGATAAATATTGTTGTTCTAATCTGTGTAAATAGATGGCTAAAGAACAGAATGCCATAGCTCTGGTGACATTGACTATTATGGCAATATTTGAGCTTGCAAAGAAACCTTATTAGGGAATAATCTCTTGATTGGTCCCTTTTGTAAATGCAGACATGTCATGGATAAATTGATAAAAATTCTACAATAGTGTTCAATTGCATTAAGCCCAACTGTTAACATAAATATTATCATGTCAGCCATTAATTAAGTAGCAGAGGTACATTCCGTGCACACAAGAGCAGGAGTCAACCTTACGTGGACTTGAATTCTCACATTACTTTCTTCAAAAATATTCCAACAGGATCGCATTATTAGCTGGAGTGTGACATTGTTGAAACCATCTTCAACAGGTTCTACCAGTGGTATAATTTTTGTTTGTTTACTTTGGCCTACTTCCAACTTTCTCTAGTTGTGAAATCAACTTCAGTGGTTCATCAAAATATTGCATTTCATTATCATTTCTGTAATAATGTAAACATGATGTAAATATTGAAGTCAAAAGAGTAATATTAAAGCAGTGAAATGTAATGTTTTAACTTGAATGGTTTATGCTAATATAGAGAATATTTTGCCATTAGGATAAAATTACCATAATCTGCATTTTAATACTGTTGTTGGATGCTCTGATCAAGGACTCTTTCATCTTCAAATCTTTGAGGAAAACTGGTATTTGTGTTTTGTGAAAATGGGCAGTATCAAAGTCAGTCTATAAAATCTTTTCCCTTTCACCATAAACCTATGCCTTCTAGTTTTAGTCCACCCTACCCTGGGAACGAAACTGTGACCATCCATCTTAGCTATGCCCCTTATGATTTATAAACCTTTCTTTGTTTCAGGGAGAAATGTCGCAGCGTATCCAGTCTCTCCTTATAATTCAGGCCCTCCACTCCTAGCAATATCCTTGTGAATCTTTTCTGCACCCTCTCTAGCTTAATTACAAGAGGTGGAGGCAGGTAAAATTATAATATTTAAGAGACATTTGGATACGTACATGGATAGGAAAGGTCTAGTGGGTTATGGGTCAAAAGCAAGCAAATGGTTCTAGCTCAGGTAGCTTGTTTCCATGTTGTATAACTCTATGACTCTATGGATTGGTCTGCAATGGAAGTCACAAGAGACCGCAGATGCTGGAACCTGGAGCAAAAACAAACTGTTGGAGGAACTTGTTGAGGGTCAAGCTGCATCCGTGGAGGCAAAGGGATAGTAAATGCTTTGGGTCTTAATGTAGGATTTAGGATGTTGCTTTTTAAGTTTTCTCAACTTTTCTTATTTTCTAAGATGAAGCCAGGTGGTGGAAGGGGAGGAGGAAGGTAGAGACAGAGGCTGGAAGGTGATAAATGGAACCATACAAAGGAGGAATGATGGGTTGGTGGAACCAGATGAGGGAGGGGATAGGAAAGTTAGGCCAAAGGAGGAAAAGCCCAGGTGGTTAAGTGTGTGGGTGACGGACAGGTGGGACTAGGTGGGGGAGGGTAACAAATCTAGGTAACAAGGGAATCAGTGGTAACCCCAGGACATTGGCAATGGGGGATTTTTCGATGGTAATGCTATAGAATTCATGGATCAGTGATTAGATCTTCCCTATGGAAGATGGTCCTTGCCTATCACTTGTGTGGTATGAATGTTAAATGTGACCTAATCAGCTTCTGCCTGAACATTGTCTAGATCTTGCTGCATGCAAACATTTTCTGAGAAGCTATAAATAGAATTGAAGATTGTGCAATTATCAAGGAACATTCCGACTTCTGACTTTGTGATGGAAGGAAGGTCATTGATGAAGCTGCAGATGTTTGGGTCAAGAGAAATTCCCTGAAGAATTCCTCACCTGAAGTTGATTTAACCTGGGACTGAGACGGCTGTCATCCACCCACAACCATCTCCCTCTGTGATGCTATAACTCCAACCACTGAGGTTTGTATGAAAGTGGCCTAACATTAACACATCTTTGATTTTATGTCTACCCTTGTAAAATAAAAGTATCTAGGTTTCCTCACAATGTTATGCATTAGATTAGAAGAACAGTGCAGAGCATAGAGAACGCTGCATGAGAAATTACATCTCAAACTATATCATGTTTAAACTTGGAAAAAATTAGGAGTGTTACTGTTGATCCTTCACTTAAATTTGAAGATATTTGGAGTCCATTTATTCAATACTTTCATATGATATAGATCCCTTTTCAATAACTTTTCAATTTAGAGGAACAGAATTGATGACATAATATTGTTCTGTTTCTACTGAGAAATTTCAGTCAGGTTTTTTTTCTATTTTTGTTTGTCTTTTTTTTGAAATTTTCTTTTTAGTTTGGTCTGTCATATTATTTACAATTTTTTATTGATTTGGAGATTCTTTTTCTTTTCTTTTATATACACAATAAATCTTTTTCTTTCCTTTCTTTTATATCATATTCATCTACTAAGAGATCGTGAGATCTAAAGATTTTTTTTATATTTTATTATTCTTTATGATTATCTATGCCATGATTGTTCTCTTGATCTCTTTGTATTACATGTACAATCATCGGTGTTATATATTAATCTGTATTAATTTGGAAACTAATAAAAAGATTGAAAAAGAAAGAAAGAGAAATTACAAAACTTCCATCCATCTCATTGCACTATTTGTTGAAGCAACAATGAGACAACTAAAATTTAAAATATTGAAATGTCAGGAAAATTTCCTTGTTAGTGAAGGGTTAGAGTTAATTTTGTACAAAACTAAGTTCTGCTTCATTCCCTTGTATGTTTACCATGTTAAAGAGTTTTTTCTCCACCTCTCATCTCAACAACAGGCAAGTTGAAACAATCCCACGTGACCAGTAATAGGGAGACTGAAATGTTTTTCCAACACGTGTCTAGTTTTGAGCAGTGACGTAATGTGAAGAAAATCTTTCTCATTATGTTTCCTTATATGAATCTTGCCTTTGAAATGGTTGGAAGGTGTCCTGATGAACTTGATTCATTTTTAATTATATTTAATGTCATTGAACAGTGAAATCATTCTTATATAAAATGTAACTACACAAGTTGTTGGAAAAATGTAGAATTTAGAACTGCTTGTAATTTACCCTAAGAAGTGATGTTCCCTGTTGTTTCTATTAACCAAACTACAGAATTATTAGCAGCTGCTAAAATCTAATGGGGTATTAAAATTCTTTCTAATCAGTAAAACATACATGAGAGAATATGTAAAATACAACAGCAACCTTACAGGTTTCGTTATCACTGATTCCCCATTTTAATGGCAATGGTTTTAATGGCGGGGGGGGGGGGGGGGCTCCAACTGGGCTTTTGGCAAACAAAGAGTCCCATTGCATTTGTTTAACCTTGATAGCATTTTAATCCAGTCCTGAGTCGGCTTCCAACATGCCCACAGCATCAGATAAAGCTATTAGGAAGCCAATATGACCCACTGACCTCTAAAAAACCTTCTGCCTCTATCCAGAGGGAGAGTTGCTGCTGACAAAACCAGTGGTGTTAAAGTGAAGACCCACAGGGATCGAGGCAGCAAATGCAGACACTATAATTTAAATCTTGTAGTCTTTCCTCTTGCTTACCCCCTGATTTCAAGAATTCTTTTCCTTCAATGCTTAAATAGCCTGCAGGCTTCAACATGTAAAAACACAAACGCAAATTCTTTCTTTCTTTTGCATTCATTCTTGGCATCTTTATTTTGTTTTCACTGTGCAATACCAGTCATGTTTTGTTTATGTTGTAGGTTTACTTCCAAAGAAAGCTTGTAGAAAGCCAAAGGCTTCATGGGCTGTGGAATCTAATGTTGCAGCCACTGGCCCTGCTATGGGCTGTGGAATCTGATGTTGCTGTCACTGGACCTGTTATGGGCTGTGGAATCTGATGTTGCAGCCACTGGCTCTGCTATCCTCCACAATCTCTAGAGAAGATTTGTGGTATCTTCAGCCTCTACTCCTCACTAAGCTACCTGAGCCAGTGAATGTAACTGATGGGGCATGGCAGAATGAAAAATTTCCGCTCACACACCCTGCTCTCCATGATCTCAACAGAATATCTATGGAACATAATTCAGTCTTATGCCAGGCACTATGCTACAAGGGTAATTCCTCATCCAAACAGGAATACCAATGCTTGTCCAAAATTTGGCTGTGGTTTTCATCTACATATTCTGGACAAGTTGACTTTGCCTCCACAGACATCTCATCTTCCTACAGGATCGAATTTAGGGGCACTTTCACAAGCCCCAGGAGTTGGGGTGAGGCAGCAGAGGTGGGGCTATTGCCACAAACATTAGAAAATGGTAGCATAGTGGTTAAGTTACTGGACTAACAGCCAGACTTCAGGAGACAGGTGTTCAAATCTCATCTGCTGCTGGAAAATCCAATCTGCTTCACTAATCCTAAAGGTACATGAATTAGCTAGATTACCCAATCTGCCTATATGTGGACTATATGTAATAGTAAACCAATATGGTTTACTATTAACTGGCTCCTCAGTTCAAAGGCAATTATAGATGGCCAATAAATGCTGGTATTATCAGTGAGCAAATAAAATAAAAGCAGCCAGCTGAACAGGAAAGAGAAATACCACTCCTCCCAATCCACAATGACAGTAAAAAATGTCTTACTTACCTTTCAGTCGTAACTACTGGTTGGTCCTGACCAACAATCAAGAACCTAGGCTTGAAGCCCCTTCAATGAATGTTAAGTGTTAGATCAGGAAACTTAACGGAATAGGGTTCATGAATTTAGCACAGATAACTGCATTTTCAGATTAGAATATCAGTACACATTCTCTTTACTGCAATGACATTGAAAACTGAAACAGAATAGTCCTCATGCAAGATTTTATCTTTTCTACATCTTCAACCTATCTCGTTTTCCTTTGCTTGCTGTTGGTTGCTGTTGGTTGCTGTTGGTGAAAAGCAATCCAATAATTTGGAATATACCTGTCCAATATACCTGTGCTCATCTGTTCAAAAAATCCCACTGCTAAATTGTTATTCCTTCTTGGTTGTAAAATGAGTACCACACATATCAAATTTTACCTCTCCCTTTAGTTGCTTTCTTATTGCTTCCAGCTCTCGTGGAATGAAACAACAAAGAAGTTCATTGTGTTCTTGCTTTCCACTTGAGATCTGATGACATGTTGGTCAGTCTGTTGAAATCTGTGTCAGAGTTGAAGTCAGGTGCTCCAAGAAACAAGAGTCTCACAACACAACAAAAAGCAAAAATAAATCCTTATGATTGTGAACTTAGTATTATACTGACTGCTCTCAAGAATCTTAGAAAGTGAAAAACAATTTTTCTGAAACAAAGAAAACAGCTAGTGCTTGCAGTACTGTCAAACATCTATTTGCTTTAACTTTTGGACTACTTTTGAATTTAATATGGCAACTTCCAAATGAGATAGGTTGAGGTTATAGCAAAGATAAAATCTTGCAAGAAGACTATTCTGTTTCAGGTTTTAATGGTGATTAGCAAAAGGGAACATGCACTGATGTTCTAATCCAAATATGCTGAACATAAATATTTTTCCTGGCACTAAGAGATTAGGATGGAAGTTATGCTCTTAATTCTGTCCTGGCTCAGAAAGTAAAGCCTGTGTTTCCAACTAACAAGGAAACGATATCCAAGTTCAATGTGATACTCTAGCAGCCAGCAATAACTACAAGACTCAGCCAATATAATTATTTAATTTGCTTATCTGCCTTTTTTTCTATTTATAAGTATTTTCTATAATCATTTTTTATAAATTAAAGACTTTGCTTAATTTTGTTCCATTTTCCCAAACAAGGTATACTGTAAGCAGGGGAAGCACACTGGCACCGCAGGTAGTACTGCTGCCTCACAGCTCCAACAACATAGTTCACTCCTGACATCCAATGCTGTCTGTGTTTTTCTTGTGATCACCTGGGTCCTCTGGTTTCCTCAAACATTTGATAAGGTTCCTCATGGAAGGCTCATTCAGAAAGTCAGGAGGCATGGGATCCAAGGAAACTTGGCTGTGTGGATTCAGAATTGGCTCGCCCACATAAGACAGAGGGTGTTTGTAGATAGAGCGTATTCTGACTGGAGGTTGGTAACCAGTGGTGTTCCGCAGGGATCTGTTCTGGGACCCCTGCTCTTTGTGACTTTTATAAATGACTTGGATGAGGATGAGGATGAGGATGTGGAAGGGTGGGTTAGTAAGTTTGCAGATGACACGAAGGTTGGTGGTGTTGTGGATAGTGTAGAAGGTTTGCTGTTGGTTAAAGGAGGACATTGATAGGATGCAGAACTGGGCTGAGAAGTGGCAGATGAGTTCAACCCGGAAAAGTGTGAAGTGATACACTTTGGAAGATCAAATTGAGGCAGAATACAAGGTTAATTTCAGGACTCTTTTGCAGTGTGGAAGAACAGAAGGATCTGCTGGGGTCCAAGTCCATAGATCCATCAAGGTTGCCGTGCAGGTGATAGGGTGTTGAGAAGGCGTATGGTGTGTTGGCCTTCATTAGTCAGGGTATTGAGTTCAAGAGCTGCCAGGTAATATTGCAGTTCTATAAAACTCTGGTTAGGACTACATTTGGAGTATTGCGTTCAGTTCTGGCCGCCTCATTATAGGAAGGATGTGGAAGCTTTGGAGAGGCTGCAGAGGAGATTTACCAGCGCTGCCTGGATTGGAGAATACGTCTTATGAGGATAGGTTAAGCAAGCTTGGGCTTTTCTCTTTGGAGTGAAGGAGGATGAGAAGTGACTTGATAGAGGTGTACAAGATGATAAGAGGCATAGATCGAGTGGACAGTCAGAGACTTTTTCCCAGGGCGACAATGGCTAACACAAGGGGACATAATTTTAAGGTGATTGGAGGAAGGTATATGGGAGATGTCAGAGGCAAGTTTTTTACACAGAGAGTGGTGGGTGCATGGAACGCACTGCCAGCAGAGGTTGTGGAGGCAGATACATTAGGGACATTTAAGAGACTCTTAGATAGCCAAATGAATGATAGAAACATGGAGTGGCTATGTGGGAGGAAGGGTTAGTTAGATCTTAGAGCAGGATAAAAATGTCGGGCACAACATTTGTGGGCCGAAGGGCCTGTACTGTGCTGTAATGTTCTATGTTTTATCCCAAAGACATGCTAGTTCGTAGTTTTATCTGGTGGCTGTAAATTGCCTTTAGTGTAGGTGGGTGGCAGAAGAATCAAGAGGGAGCTGGTGTCATGTGAAAGAGTGAAGGTTACTGGGAAAATAAGTGGGGAAATGGGACTGATGGGAGTGTTCTGAAAATTGGCAGAGACTCAGTGGGGTGAATAGCCTCTTTCTATGTCATAAGAAGATATAATGAAATAACAAAGCTTTGGCACCAAGCAAAGGAAGTTTCATATAGCCACACAATCTCAGAACATTTATTGCAGTAAGTCATTGTTATTTGTAAGCTCCAGGTTTGCCACTCTCCCAACCTCTCTGAATTACTGATAGCTCTCATCCAGTGCAATTACTGCTAACTCTCACCCAATGACAACACCATAAGGCATATCACTGGCTAGGCCAAGAGCAAACAAACAGGATTTTGCTGTTGATTCTAAGAATAATGTGGGAAGTACCTACTCCAGAGGTACTGACCAGAAAGTTCTAATTCTGGCAAACTGAGTGAGCTATCATCCAACTGGCCACATTGTTTTATGCAGCAAGTAAGGGTAGCACTGATATCTCCTGAATAACAGCTTCTTGATGCAATCTCCACTCCAGCATTTGAGAACCTGCAGCGGAAATTAGGCAGATTCGAAAATACTTGGAACCTAAGGCCTTTTACCAGCTGCCTTCTTTGGAAGTGAACCTGTAACATAAACACAAGAATGAATCATATTGCAAAAATGAAAACAGCTTCTGCAATGACTGGGAACTGGCAAAGACTGCTTAATCTTACAAAGTCAATTGAACTTGGATGGCAAAGAGCAACACTGCGATGATCCAACCTATTATCAAATTGTTGTTAAACCTTTAGCTCAGATTTCTGAAATATTACCAACATAGATTAAGCACATTCAAGCACAGAGCTGGAAGATGAATACAAATTTATTGAGCAAGATTAGGACGAGAGGTTTTTTTTGCCTCAGATAACATGAAACAAAGAATGCGCTCAGCAGCTAAAGCAGTTAATGCTATATTCTTTAATATTAAAAGGAATCATTGAGGGGCATAACAGCTGTGACTTGCCTGTCCCTGCTCTGGTTTGGGATTAACTGCTGCTGAAAACATCATCCATGTCTGCGTTACCTCAAGATTCAATTATTCCAGTGTTCCCCTGCCTGGCATCTCATTTTGCACCCCCCAGAAGCATGAGCTCATCCACAATTCATGTATTTAAATAAATCTGGAAGTAAAGCTAGGCTCAGGTGACGATAATCATGAAACTACCAGATTAACATAAAAAGACCATCCTGGTTCACTAATATCCTTCAGGGAAGGAAATCTGTCATCCTTATCTAGTCTAGCCATATGTGACTCCAGGCAGATCAATGTGGTTGACTCTTACCTTCCTCTTCAGATCGGGAGCAATTAGAGATGGCCAATAAATGCTGACATTTCCAGCAAAATCAAATGAAACACAAACCTGTATCATAGATTACATGAAATAAAGCAGTGTCACATTCACCCATCACTCTGTGCTCCTTGATCTACACTGGTTTCTCGTAAGCCTACATTAAAATTGCCATCCTTGTTCTCAATTCCTCAATGCACTCACCCCTCTTATCTCTTGCTATCATCCACAATGTGCAAAGTTAGGAGCGTGATGAAATATTCTCCACTTGCCTGGATGATTGCAGTTTCACACTCAAGAAGCTTGGCATCATCCAATGTAAAGTAACTCGCTTGATTGGCACGTACCACATACAAAATACACTGTACTTCTATGCACCAGTCTGACAGCACTTCCAAATTTCACAACCTCTACCAGCAAGAAGAACAAGACCAGCAGGCACATAGAACACCTCCAGCTGTTGGTTCTCCTCCAGGTGTACAACATCCGGACTTGGAAGCATATTGCCATTCCTTCATGGTCACTGGATCTAAATCCTGGAACTCCCCATAAAACACACTACAACAGGAGTTTTATCAGAAGGACTTCAGCAGATGAAGCAGGAGGCTCACCACCATCTTTTCAAGGACAGTTAAGAATGAACAATAAACTCTGGACTTACCAGTGACACCCACATCATGTAAGTAAATTTTTTAAAAACTCTCTACAATCCTCTTTGTGCCTTTACCGTTCCACCCTCTTCTGTCCCCCCAATTTCCTTTGCTGTGTCATTGGCAGCCATGGACCTGAATTTGAATTCCCTCAGTATACCTATGTACGTCTTTCCATCTCTCTACTACTGTCTCTTGCATTAAGAAGTTCCTTAAGACTAAACCATTAATCAAGCTTTTGGTCAATTGTCCTTATATCTTCTTATGTGGCTCAGTGTCAAGTTTTACAGTGCCTTGTAAACTACTTCAGGATGTTTCACTACATTGAAGGTGCGATATGAATGTAAGTTCTTGTCAGAAGGAGACATGCAGGTTGTGATTATTGAAACAAAAACAGAAAACACTGGAAACTTCAGCATGTCAGACAGAATCTCCAAGAGAAAAGGTTAGGGCTGGTGTCATTGAATGTGGTATCTAACTTACACTCATTAGTTCTGACAAACTACAATATGAAAAATTTGAGGTCCAGATGCAGGCTTTTGACCAGAAATGCCGACAATTCCTTTCTCCTCACAAATGCTGCTGGACCTGCTGAGTTCCTCCAGCAGATTGTTTGTTGCTCCAGATTCCAGCATCTGCAGTCTCTTGTATCTCCTGTCAATAATATGAAAGTGACAGATTAAGCATTTTATTGGGGGAAGGAACTAATCATAACCTTAATAAATACCAGGGAAACCAGAAGGACTTCCAAGCTCTTCATTGAATAATGCCATGGGATCTTTTTACCCACCTTAGCACTCAGGGGCACTGGTTTAATTTCTCTACAGAAAGATGGTATGCGCAATATTCTTTGAAGTGGAACTTTGAGTCCGCATCTTGTCACTCAGAAGCAAAGATGCTACAACTATGCCTCAGGTGGCAACTAACTTATAAGGGGAGCTGTTCTCAGATAGAATGCAGACAGAATTTTATTTGTTTGTAATAAATGTAGCATGTCTGAGCAATTTATCCAAGATGGTTTGTATATGTAAAGTAATAAAATGGTGTAACTTCCCTTCATAAAGGTTAATTACTTTTGTCCGCTTATGTCCAGCTATTAATACCCGCAGGCAAACAATTTGCACCTTGCTGATTCCATCTTCTTCCCATCTGAAATACGATGGACAAACATAAAACTCTTCTTGGTTTGTGGCCATTTGTTTGAGATGATGTTATTTTTTTCTACATTTATTTTAAAGTTCTGTTTTGCTCACTGATACCCTCCAATGTGGGCTTTTCTGACAAGCAATTTTTTTTTCGCAGCTTATCTTCCCAAAATGGTAGGGCAAGGGAAAAAGGGGTTTAAGTCAGTAAATACCAGGTATGCTATTTTAATAAAAAGAAAAGATACGTTGATCTTTCTGAGGGAAACTGGCAAGACTGATGCTTGGGATATTAATTCAGAAAGAATGCTGTTTATGGCCCTTATTGCTGAGTGTTTCAAGTTAATGCTAAGCTTTAATTGATACTCTGCACAGCAAAGGATGGAATATGTAAAGACTTTTGTAGGACCACAAGCTTGGATCTAAATCATAGAAACTATTCTTCTATAAGTCAACACATATGAAATTGGGATGTAATTCAAAGAAACTGCTGCATTCCCCTAGGTTAGGCTCCTTGTGCATCTCCAGGTTTCTCTTGCTCAACAATAGGTGGTTATGCTATCAGCTGTGCAGGCCTAAGCTTTGGAATCCTTCCCTAAACCTTTCACTCTCCTCCTACTTCAAGTGCCTGATTACAGTTCTGTGACACATGTTTTACCATATTCCAGATGTTACATAAATTGGTAAATTGGTTTATTATTGTCACATGTAGCGAGATACAGTGAAAAACTTTGTTTTACATGCCATCCATACAGATCATTACATTACATTGGTGCATTGAGGCAGTACAAGGGAAAACAATAACAGAATGCGGAATAAAGTGTTACAGTTACAGAGAAAGTGCAGTGCAGGCAGACAGTAACGGTGCAAGGGCCATAACAAGGTAGATTGTCATGTCAAGAGACCATCTTATAACAGCGGGATAGAAATTGTCCTTGAGCCTGGTCGTATGTGCTTTCAGGCTTTTGTATCTTCAGACTGCTGTCAGAAAGCTACTTCTATATCTTAGTGTTACATCTTTTAGCGGTGATAACATCAAAGAAAATGATGGATTTGCTACAGCCTGGTCTTCTGCTCCTAACTGTTTGAAGTCACATTTTACACTGAAAAAAAAAACTGCTTTGAATTAAGCAACTTAAATGATTCTGCGAAGTGGGAATTTAATGCTAAATAATATATTTAATACATATATTAAAATGTGAAGCTGAATTAAAAGTGGATTTTGGTAATTTACTGGGTATTATTGGCTGCAGCTATTAATTTTTGCATACTCTTTTCTTTGATCACCTGAGTTGTGGATTATGGAGCAGTGCTTATGCAAAGAAACAATCTGCGGGAAGAATGCAGTGGTCAATCAGTATCTGTGGGGTGCGGGGGGGGGGGGGGGGGGGGGGGTGTGGGGAGGAATTGTCAACATTTTCAGGTCCAAACCCTGCATCAGGACTGAGAGTGAAGAGGGGCGAGATAGCCAGTATAAAGTGGAGAGGGGGAGTGGAGAGACAGAGGCCAAAGTGATTAGTGGTCTGGGGGGTGAGGGTGTTGGATGACGGGAAGATCGAGCCAGGTAGGGGAGGGAGATGGGTAGAGTTGGGAGACAGAGTCAGGTGGATGATGGATGGAGGCAGACATAAAAAAAAGGAAGATGGAGCTAGGAAGGTGATAAGCAGGAATACAAAGGTGCTTATACCAAATATGTCAAGTGATGCATCTATTACACTGGATCTTGAGGGTTTTTTATATCCTAACCCCTGTGTTCTGGCAGCTAGTCAACAAACATTTGATTGAACCTATTGTATCTCCCAAGCTATTGTTCACTATAAACAGAGAGATTGCTGTCTTAAATATCGGTAGCATTACACCATGTCTCACACAATGGATGATTCTGCAAAAGTCAATGTATAGTGTGTTTAAAGAGGCCTGTCCTTTTGAATCACAAACTCGAATTGCTTGAAGTAAACAGAGCGGCTGGTCAATCAATATTTAATTGCTATTTAATAGGTTACACATTGGAAGGTATTGATAAATTTCCAACTCCAGATTAGATAAAATTACAGCATGAAATGGCTGCCAAACTTCCTCTGTTTATAAATCTTTAGCACTTTGAAGTGTGACAGTTCAAATGTGAAAATGACATTCTCAAAACTATTATCTTTACAGGTGGAATATTAGTTGAATAATGAATTAAATATAAGATTTGAGGTGCAGTATCCAATTTCATAGAAACAGTGAGAGTTAAACTGGGTAACTCACACTATTGGGCATGGTTTAATTGTGCAGCAATCCCCATGCACGTTTTCATGGGTTGTCCTAGTTGTTAATGATGCATGCACTTCTAATAATTGCTGTGTGCAGTCAATGCCATCTGTGCTGTTAATTGAGTACACTTCCTTCAATCACCTACCAATCCTTGAATTCACATGCTTCACACAGACTCTTAACGTCTTAGCAATTCTCTCAACTACAACTAGTAGATTGCAGACTCTGGCAGCTATTGAATCATGCATGTTATAGGACATTCACCAATATGTTTCCCAGTTTCTATGAAGAGGTGATGCTGCATGACAAGCAGGAAAGAACTGGAAGAGGATAAACATGTCTGCAAACTTTAACTCTCAATGACGAGATGATTCTGGCTAATGTGGGAACTGATGTGGCTGAGGCCATGGCTACTGATGGTATTGGAATGATCAATGATAAGGGTGTCTACACACCTTGTATTTTTATTACAACATAGAAAAGGGACATTCAGCCCACCGAGTCTATGCTGGCTCTCAGTGCTTACTCTACCTTCTCTCTTCTCACCATTTCTGGTTCAAAATTCTCACAGAATACAAGCATGCATTCTTCTCTCTTTACTCACCACAATCTAAGCTTGTTCCTTTACCATTCCACTGTTGTCCTTCAGAGGAAAAAGAGGGACAAGACATTGAAGGTGATGAGACTCCATCTCCATCTTACACACATGGTCAGCAGCTCAGATATTGACATCCTGCACATTTTTTAAAAATCTGGCACAGAGAAGGGAGTACCCCATGGTGAGAATCTGAGTGTGCGTATATACTGCAGGATAGTTGGAAAGGATAATACAGATGTAGGTTTACCAGAGAGCAAAGTCATACACTAATTCTGCTGCATGAGAATTTTAATAAATCATTAAATGGATATTTCTACAGAATAAAACTGATGGGTATGCAACTGTTTGGTTCACTGTCAGGAAGCTTGCTAACAATTGCAAGGAATATTCCATCTCAAAATTGACCTAGGGTCTTTATGCTGAGCTTGGACCCATCATCACAACTGCAGAACCCATCATGATGCAGCAGCTAAAGGCAGCTTGCACATTAAGCAAAGGTTGTTGGAAATATCCAGCAGGTCAGGCAACATCTATGGAGAGGAAAATAAGAGATAATGTTTTGGGTCAGTGATCTTTCATCAGAACTTGGAAAAATGGAGATAAGCAGGTGAGGAGGAGAGAGGAAAGCAAAAGGGAAGGTCTGTCATACAGTGGAAGTCAGGGGAGATTAAATCACCAGAAGGTTGGTGATGAAAAGGGTGGCAATGGGACAAATAAGAGTTGGTCTGCCATGGCCTGAACTAACAAAACAAAATGCTCTAAAAACAGTTAAGACCAGAGTAAGGACTGCAAAATATTGACCATTTCACTTTCCACAGATGGATCCAGATGAAGGGTTTTTGACTCAAAACATCAACTGTCCATTTCCTTCCACAGATGATGCTGCCTGTACTGCTGAGTTCTTCCAGCAGCTCGTTTTTTTTTGCTCCAGATTCTTGTGTCTCCTATTACACTCAACTATTCTGTGAGATCCCGAGGCTAAATTGAGATGTGAAGCTTTTCTTTTACACAATTTGCACATCAAAAAAATCATTGTTACATGCTCTAATTTGCAAACCCAGCAGTGATCCAGATAAGAGACATGGATTGGATAATCCTAACCGGGACACTTATGTGTTGCTATTGTTTGCATCTGCCTGCCTGAGTTTCCAAAGCTCTGCATAATTGTTACATCTCACTGTGCTTAAGGCAAACTTTAAGAACCATTCAGAGCACAGTTATGCTGTGAATATAACCTGAACAACGATCCCATCCCTCATAGTGGCATCACAGAGGTGGGGAGGAGGGGTATGGCCATACGCACCAAAGACATGGGTCCATCCTCTCCTGTATTTTCCCTCATCATCATGGCAGATTTTCTCCAGCTACTTAGGCTGCCAGAGACTGCTCCCTTAAGGTTCTGACTCACTTCCCATGGACCAGCTGCAGCATCCCCTGTTGACTATTGTTTAGACAAGTAGAGGAAGTTCCAGAGACATGTACAATTGCTTCAGCAACCAAAGAATCCAACAATTAACCTGAAAGACCTTCATGCTCCTGTTAGGTAGCACTCATCTGGAATCCTTATTTCCATTCAATTCCATCCTGCTCAGATGAGAGAGATTATGACAGGGCCCTGGATTTTGGAGTTTGAAAATGCAGTGTTGCACTTTCGTTGGCATCGACAGTGTTGCTTGGCATACTGTCAGTGATTATTAGTCACATGTGCAAATTACAAAGTTGCCATTCAATATCCTTCTGTGGGAAGCATGAATGTGGAGCTCAGAGCCTTATGTGGTTACATATTACCCCAATTCAGCCTTAGCGTGTCACCGACAATTCAATGCAGCAGGATTTTGTGGCCCATTATGTCCATTCTGGCCCTTTGAAAGAGCTACCCAATTAGCCCCACACCCTTTCTCTTTTCCTACAATTATTTTGCCTTCAATTCTCTTTCGAAAATTACTATTTCAGCACTATCAAAGCATTAGATTCCATATTATACCAACAATATATAAAATGTAGTTGCCTTCATAAAAATAGAAAATGCTGGAAAACTCAGCAGGTCAGGCAGCATGTGTGGAAAGAGAAACAGTTAATAATTCCAGTCTGAAAAATGTCGACTGTCTCTTTCCACAAATGCTGCCTCACCTGCTAAGTTTTTCCAGCATTTTCTGTTTTTATTTCAGATTTCTAGCATCTACAGATTTTTTTGATTTCCCTCCTGTTGAATCTGGTCAGTTTGCTGTGTACATTAATTCATGCACAACGGTCACCAACCCCACCACCAATGGAAACAGTTTGTCCTTATTTAAAGTAAAGAGGAGAATGGGGTAAATGGAGCCAAAATGCCCTCCTATTATACTGTACTGTTCCATGAGACTATGGAGGTAAATTGAGATGTGGAGCTTTTTTGCATGATTTGCACATAGAAAATGGGTGTGACATGCTCTAGTTTTCAAATCCCACAGCAACCATGATAGGAGACATGGACTAGTCGATCCTGATAGGGACACCGATGCGTTGCTATTATTTATATTCGCCTGCCTGACTTTCCAAAGTTCCACATATTTGTTACATGTGTGCTTAAGGTAAACTTAAAAAATCATTCACAGCACAGTTATGCTGTGAATACAACCTGAAAAATGATCCCATGCCTCACAGTGGCCTAGGGCAACCTACGGCACTAGGCTCCATCTGTCATCATGATCACAGAGAGGGGGAGGAGGGGTACGGCCATACACACCAAAGACATGTGTCCATCTTTTCCTGTATTTTCCCTCATCATCATGACAGACTTTTCTACAGCTACTTTGGCTGCCATACAGACTGTTCCCTTTAGGTTCTGACTCACTTCCCATGGTCTTCCCATGGTCTTCCCATGGACCCTAACGGCAAAGATACAGCATCCGTGATCTTTGCAGGCCACTGAAGTCAGGGAGAACTGAAGTCACTTTTTAACTCAGCAATAAGGTTGAAAATCCACCCTAATGACATTAATGGCACATTTTTAGAGGTTCAGTTGATCAGGTGTTCGAATTAAACCCACACCTATTTAAACACCCAATAAGAGTGAACTCCAGTTTTTAGGCATGTGTACTTCCCAGGAAACAATGAAAATATATTTCAAGTAATGTTCCTGCAGAGATTGTAAACTAGAGCTGACATGCCCCACCTCCTGCTGAGCAGGCCAGGATTCACAGTGAGCCAATTTCCACTATGAAGCTCTAACATCCAAATTTTCCCTTCATGTTTGCTGTACATCACAAAGTTTCTCATGCTACAAAACTCCATTTCTGTGAAATACAGCCTTTTTCCATCATTTTGACATTTCTGATCACATGTTTTCAAATATCCAGATTTTTCTTTCCCTTGTTCTACTAAACACCTATAGTCACAAGATCACAAGACAAGGGAGCAGAAGCAGGCCATTCGGCCCATCAAGTCTGCTCCAAGGAAAAGGGAAAAAGAAATGGGGTGGGGAAAAAAAGAAAAAAGAAAAGAGAAAAAAAAACTATTCTAATCCCATTTTCCAGCCTTATCCCCATATCCCTTGATACCCTGACTATTTAGATATCTGTCTATCTCCTCCTTGAACACCCCCACTGATCTGGCCTCCACTGCTGTGCATGGCAAGGAGTTCCACAATTTCACCACCCTCTGGGTAAAGAAATTTCTCCTCATCTCTGTCTTGAAACTGTACCCTCTAATTCTAAGATTGTGCCCTCTGGTCCTGGACTCGCCCACCAAGGGAAACAGCCTAGCCACATCTACTCTATCCTTACCTGTCAACATTTTAAATGTCGCTACAAGGTCCCCTCTCATCCTTCTGTACTCCAGTGAGTACAGTCCAAGAGCCGACAAACGCTCATCATACTTAAGCCCTTTCATTCCCAGAATCATTCTCGTAAATCTCCTCTGAACCCTCTCCAACGTCAGCACATCCTTCCTAAGATGTGGGGCCCAAAACTGCGCACAGTATTCCAAATGAGGCCTCACTAGTGCCCCGTAGAGCCTCATCAACACTTCCTTACTTTTATACACTATACCTCTCGAGATGAATGCCAACATAGCATTCGCTTTCTTAACCACCGATCCAACCTGGTGGTTAACTTTTAAGGTATCTTGTACGAGTACCCCCAAGTCCCTTTGTACTACCGTACTATCAATCTTCTCTCCTTCTAGATAACAATCTACCCGCTTATTTCTGCTTCCAAAGTGTACAACTGCACATTTCTCAACATTGAATCTCATCTGCCATTTCCTTGCCCATTCTCCTAAACTGTCTAGGTCCCTCTGCATCCTTTCTATTTCCTCTATGCTCCCTACTCCTCCACTTATCTTGGTGTCATCCGCAAACTTAGCCACACAACCATTTATTCCATCATCCAAATCATTGATGTACAAGGTAAAAAGGAGCGGCCCCAACACCGACCCCTGCGGCACATTCTTTCACCATCTTGATGTTCACCAAATTTTTTCACCATCTTGATGTTCTGAATTCTGTCCACAAAAATCAAGATGATTAAATACAATATGCAATTATTAGCACACTTATTCATTTGTGTTTTTAGACAATGAAGTATGGAGTCAGAAAATTCAGTCTCAGAAAATGTAAAACAATACAAATGAAATTTAAATTTTATAATTATATGGAATAATATTCCTGTTTAAGATTAACTGTTCTCTCATTCATTATCAATAGCACTGAATAAAAATAGCAGGACACACATTTGTTTAAAACAAAAAAAGAGATAAAATAACATTGTTACTTAAGATTAGTAAACTGGAACTAAAACCAATAGCAATTTACAAAGCAAAGTTTTCTGAGCATTCCGTAATTGAATTCTGAATGACTAGCATTTCAGTACTTAACAAGTGAACTTGTATTCAACATTTGTCATTTCATCTGAATAACACATTGCATGTCACATAGCACTTCTGTTTTATGAAACACTGCATTAAGTATCCATCATACTTAAAGCATCATACTGTACCTGACTGGTTGATGTTTTACAAATATGATATTTTAATATATGAATCAAACAAGCAGAAACAAAGAATTCAAAAGACATATTGCCAATCAGAAAGCAGTTGAAAATTAGGGAATACTGACTATTAAGTTACTCATAATATTTCAAAAATTACTTTAACATCTAGGTTTGTTAGTCACTGCATTAGTGTTATAAAGGTTCCTAACATGTAACAAAATATCAAGTAAATGATATACATTCTTATCAATGCAGCTGAAGTGCATGTGCTTCTTATTAATTTTCCTGTTTCCCTAGGAATTGAAGTGAAAAGGATCAGATCCAGGAACAGACTCCCAAAATGACCCAGCATCAATCTGTGCATTTCATTCCTGGAGGGGTTTGAAGCAGCCTATCTCTCCATCACTGGGTACTGGACAGCAAAGCAATGAACCAGGAAGTTATAGATATGATGCTAGAAATCAGAAATTAAACTAGAAGGTGTTGGCAACACACAGTAGTATTTATGAAAAGAACAGTAGAGGCAATATAACATTTCAGATGTCATAGAGTTATCCAGCACAGAAACAGGCCCTTCAGCCCACCACATTCATTCCAATCACTAATCCCATTTGCCCACACTATGTCTGCATCCTTCTATGTCTTGCATATTTAAGTGTCTTTCTAAATGTCTCATAAACATAGTGATTGGTTCTGACTCCACCACCTCCTCTGACAGCACGTTCCAGATATTGGCCACTTTCTGTATAAAAACTTTCCTTTCAGATCTCCTTTAAAACTTCTACCCCTCACCTTCAACCTAATCCTTCATTTTTGATACCCCTATCATGTGGAAAATATTCTATCTACTTATCAATGCCACTCATAACCTTACATACTTCTATCAAGTCACCCCTCAGCCTCCTTCGCTCCAGGGAAAACAAAGCCAGCCTACCCAATTTCTCTCCATAACTAAAATCCTCCATTCCAGGCAACATCCCAGGTGAACCTCCTCTGCACTCTCTCCAGCCCAACCACATCCTTCCTATTGTGTGGCAACCAGAACTGAACATAATAAATGTGATTTTTAAAATTTTTTATATAGATGTGGAAACTGTCAGTTATTACTGAGGACCATATTACTGATGAAGAACACTCACAAATGAAGCAAGCTAGAAGGGAAAGGTAAAACAAGTCTATCATGGAAAAGAAACAGAGGAAATAGATTAACATGTAACGTTCAAAGCTAGAAAATTAGATAATAGTTAGCTGAGTGATATTAGCATGAACCACGCTGATTTAAAGCTTTAGATATTTCCTATTAGTCTGAAAATTAAATACAAGCAGCATACAACCAAATTTATTTCTCCTCACAATTAATCAGTAGAATTGAATGGCTAAGTATTTAGCTGATTGCTGCTTTAATAGAATCATAGAAAATGTACAACATTGATGGAGGTCATTGGGTCTATTATTTCCATGCCAGTTGAAAAAGTGCTCTCTGATCTAATCCCTCTTCCCAGCACTTGATCCATAACCCTGCAGCTCACAGCTTTTCGAGTGAACATCCCAGTATTTTTAAAATTGTGTTGTAGGTTTCTGACTCTATCGCACCTCCATGCAGTGAATTCCAGTCTCCTCCCATTCTCCACACAGAGGGTGGTGATTACATGGAATGCGCTGCCAGGGAAAGTGGTAGAGGCAGGTAAAATTACAATGTTTAAAAGACATTTGGACAGGTACCTGGATAGGAAAAGTTTAGAGGGATATGGGCCAAATGCAGACAAATGGGACAGCTCAGGAATACATCTTTGTCAGCATGGATGAGTTGGGCTGAAGGGCCTGCATCTGTGCTGTAGAACTATGACTCAATGAAAACCTTTCCTCTTCTCCCTTTTAATCCTTCCACTATTTCTTTAAAATCTGTGTCCCCTGTCTTTTGACCCATCTGGTAGGTTCTACCTATTTACACTGTCTGGGCCTTTCATGGTTTTATACACTTCAGTCGTCTCCCCCCAGCTTCTTCTGCTCCAAAGGAAGCAAGCCTGACTTATTCAAATTTCTTCTCTGCTACAAATTTGCAGTCCCAGCAGTAACCTTGTAAATCTCCTCTGCCTCCTCGTCAGTGTCATCACATCTTTGGCATGAGTTCACCCTCCAGATACTATTTGTGTTTATCCAAATAGGTGGCTGGCCATTGGAATGGGATGTCCCACTCAGGTTTACAATCATAGGGAACTTCATATGTAGAATAATTAGATGAGAATTGAGGACTTTTTTTTTCTCCACTTAACAAAAGATGGAGCAACCTTTGCAGATGAGATTGTAGTGCACTCTCAGAGCTAGAACAACACTTATCCTTTTAACAATAACTTTAAGTCTATGGCCCCTGGTTATTATCCATCTCTAAGAGCAGAACCATAGAACCATAGAAAACTACACCACAGAAAACAGGCCATTCGGCCCTTCTAGTCTGTGCCAAAACATTATTCTGCTAGTCCCATTTACCTGCCCCCAGCCCATACCCCTCCAGACCTCTCTCGTCCATGTATCTATCCAATTTACTCTTAAAAGTTAAGAGCGAGCCCGCATTTACCACATCAGATGGCAGCCCATTCCACACTCCCACCACTCTTTGAGTGAAGAAGTTCCCTCTAATGTTCCCCCTAAACCTTTCCCCTTTCACCCTAAAGCCATGTCCTCTTGTACTTAATGCGTCTTTTCATCCTGCTTGTGCCTCTTGTAATTTTATAGACCTAAATTATATTTCTCCTCAGTCTTTTGTACCAAAGAAGTCAATCCCAGCCTAGACAAGCTCTCTTCAAAGCTACAGTTCTGCTGTACAAGTACTAGGATAACGAGAATTGCTTCAAGAATGCAGCACTTATTGATAGTGAGGTAAGTTTTTGAAGAGGACGTATGTAGCCATTAGAAATAGGTGGTAAGAATACACAGAGATACAAGGGTCTGCAGATGCTGGGATCTGGAGCATAGCACAAAGCACTGGAGGAACTCAGCAGGTCAGGCAGCATCTAAGGAGGGAAATGGACAGTCAACATTTTGGGTTGAGACCTTTCCTTTGGGCTGACATAGAAAGGGGAGATAGCCAGTATAGACCAGCTCCTACTCCACCCCTTCCCTCCACCTTTTTATACTGGTTATCCCCTCTCTTTCTTTTCATCCAGATGAAGGTTCTCAACCTGAAACATCAAACTGAACACTTCCCTCCATAGATGCTGCCTGACCCACTGAGCTCCTCCAGCACTTTGTATGTTGTGGTAAGAATGCATAATTTATGAATGCCACAAAAACAAAGTCAGGTCTTGCAGGACACACCATCAAAATCATATATTGGAGTCATGGATGCTTCTTCGACAGTCTCTTGAGATCCAGGGTGACTTGCTCTCCTTCCATTCTGAAATAGCTAATGAGGGCTACGTGGGAACTGCAGACTCTCCCTCATCTGGGACAAGAAGTGCCGAAAGTGCAATGGGTTGATAGCTTGTGAGGTGATGTGCTCCTTCTGCAGCTTCGGTGTGCTTCTAAGGCATGAGTTTGAGGTTCTCAGTACCATAGATACTTCCAGCACAGGAGAAATCATTTGGCCTTTCGTGTCCATGTGAGTCAAAAGTCCCATTTCCCAGCTCTTGGTCCATTGCCCTGCCGATTATGGCTCTTGAAGTCTCCTCTGCCACCCCACCCCCTTCTGGTTTTGTCACTTCCTTCCTGTAATGTGGTGACCAGGCTGCACACAGTGCATTAGCTGTGGTGTAACTAATGTTTTTTTATTGCTCTATTATCACCTCTCTGCTCTTGTATTCTATGCCTCAGGCACTGAAGGCAAAGATCCCATGTACCTTTTTAACCACTCATTGATATATCCACTTTTGCTCTGTTCCTTCACCACTGATGACCAAATATTCCATCAAAGTGATATTGACTGAGGGATATACTCGACGTGACACTGAGGATCTTTGGACCTTTAACACCTACATAGGAACGTGTCAGGCCTCAGTTTAGCTTCTCAAGTGTCAGATGGAACCTCTGACACTTCCTTAATACCAATCTCACTGTCAGCCTATACTTTTTCTATCAAACCTCTGGCTTGGGAATTAATCACACAACTTTCTAATTCTGAGGCAACAGTGCAACCAACCTAGCCACAGCTGACATGATTTTCAATCTCAGTAAAGCATCTAGGCATGTAGGAATCATAACACTGTTTGGGTTACAGACATCTGAAATGAATATACTAATAGACAGAGGACAGGGAAAAAAACCTTCATAAAAAGCAGTTTAATTAAATGGACTCTAATTATTTTGAGATACCATTTGGAAAGGCCTTTTTGGAGACACCTTGGCATCCTTTGAAGCAATGCGTGGTTTCTGATCACCTCCTGCTGGACAATACCAATTCATATTGCTTTAAGCCCCTGCCATATCTCAGGCATTATTATCACTTTACAGTTCAGCTACTGATGAAGATATTGGGATTTATTGACAACATAAAACATCCCTTTATTGCTTTCAAACCACACACTGGGAGCATTAATGCTGTAGCTTGCTACATTTATCTCTGTGTTCTCGTTAGATATTTAATCTCCAAAATGCATTTCCTTTGTCAATACAATTCCTAAAACAAAAATTCCAGCAGAAGGAAAAGATTTCCAGGATTTTCCCCTGAGCAGCTTAATGTCAAGCATTATGCAGAGGTAAAATCAGAAAATGCAAGAAACACTCAGCAGGTCAGTCAGCATTTATTTTGACCAAGTCTTCGACTTTAAATGCAAATTTAAAAAATTCAAAAAAAAAACTACAGACACTGGAAATCTGAAATAAAAGAGAAAATATAGGAAATAATTGGCAGGTCAGGCAGCATCTGTGGAAAGAGAAACAGTTAATGTTTCAGGTCCGAGACCCTTCATCAGAACTGAGAAAGGGAGAAAACAAGCTAGTACAGGAATAGAGAAGATGAGCATTCAGTGAGACAAAGGGAATTTCACTGATGAAATAATTTAACAGTTAAGGAGCAGTAAGCTCCTCTGTCTGTGTAACGTGTTGTGAATTTTGTGAAATCTGGGTAATCTTTGACAACAGATTTTCTTTTCACGACTGCTAATCTGATGAGAAACAAGTTTTGGGTTTTTATCTCGTTTCAGATTTCCAAATTCTACAAATTTTTGATTATCAGTAAAGCAAAGATAAATCACATTAGTTGAGATACATTTCTCATTTATTCACATGGTCCTTTTCACACACATTCACTTGAAGTCCCTTGCCCTCTCAGTATTCCATTCTCAGGCAAACAAACTCCCTTGTGCTCCCACACTCCGAGCATCACATACTCCCGCTGCCTGCCTCTCCTCTCCCTTCTCTCTCTTTCTAACTCACTCACTCACACAGTTCCCCACCTGCTACCTTCCCTCCCTCCCTCCATCCCCTTTCTTCCCTCCCACTACCCTTACCTCTCCCTCCCCATCCTTCTCCCTCTCTCCTCATCCTCACCCCCTCCTTCCCACCCTCACACACACCCTCCACCTTCCCTCCTCTCTCCCACACCTCACTCCTCTCACCACCTCCCTCTCTCACACCCACTCTTCCCCCTCCCTCTCAAACTCCCCACCTTCCTCCCATCCTCCGTCCCTTCACCCGTCCCTCCCCGCTCAACCCGACCCTCCCTCCCATCGTCCCCGTCCCTCCCACCCTCCTCAGCCGTCCCTCCCTACCCTCGCCCTGACCCTCCCTCCTTACACCTCCCTCCCTCCCCTCCTCACCCCGTCCCTCCCTCCCTTCCTCATCCCAATACTCCCTCCTTCCCCACACCCATCCGTCCCTCCCTCCCCTCACACATTCCCTATCCCCCCTCCTCAAACCCATGCATCACTCCCCCCTCACCCCGTCCCTCACTCCCTCTCCCCTCACTGTTCCTCCCTCTCCCCTTACTCCATCCCTCCCTCCCCTTGCCCCCATCCTGGCCCCCATCCCTCCCTCCCCTCACCCCGTCCCTCGCTCCCTCCCCTCACCGTGTCCCTCGCTCCCTCCCCTCACCTCCATCTCCTCTGTCCCTCCATCTCCCTCCATCCCTCCCTTCACCCCGTCATTCCCACCCTCCCTCACTCTCCCTCCTCATCCTATCCCTCATTCCCCCCTCCCTGTCCCTCCGCTCACCACATCCCTCCCTCCCTCCTTACCCTGTCCCTCCCCTCACCCTGTCCTTCTGAAGCCCCCTCCCCACCCTCTTCTCCCCCTCCCCCCCACCCTCTCCTACCCCCTCACCCTCTCCTCCCAAACTCTCTCTTCCTCCCTCCCCTCCCCCACACCCTCCCATCCCTCACCACACCCACTCCTCCCCATCCTCTCCTCCCCCGCTACCCACCCCTGCACCCTCTCCTCGCCCCGCCCCCCACATCCTCTCCCACATCTCCTCCACCCTCCCATCATCCCTTCCCTCCCCCACACCCTCCTGCCCCTCACCACACCCCCTCCTCCCCATCCTCTCCTCCCCCCACTACCCACCCCCCCACACCCTCTCGTCTCCCCCCTCCCATCCCCCCTAACTCTCCACCTCCCTCCACCGCCACCCACTCTGTCCTCATCCCTCCTCACCCCCACCCTGCCGTCCTCCTCCCTCTCTTCCCCCTTCCCATCCCCCACCCCTTCCTCACCCTCCCCTCCCATCCCCCCACCCTCTCCCCACTCCTCCCATCTCCTCCTCCCTCCCACTCACTCTTTCTTCGTCCCCCACCCCCTCCTCCCCACCACCCCCTCCCCACCCCATCCCCTCTCTCCCCACCCCGTCCCCTCCCCCCTCCTCCCCACCACCCCCTCCCCACCCTGTCCCCTCCCCCCACCCCCTCTCTCCCCACCCCATCCCCTCCCCCCTCCCTCCCCTCCCCCACCCCCTCTCTCCCCACCCCGTCCCCTCCCCCCTCCCTCCCCCTCTCTCCCCACCCCGTCCCCTCCCCCTCTCTCCCCACCCCGTCCCCTCCCTCCCCCTCTCTCCCCACCCCCTCCCCTCCCGACCCTCCCCCTCTCTCCACACCCTCCCCTCCCGACCCTCCCCCTCTCTCCACACCCTCCCCTCCCCCTCTCTCCCCACCCTGTCCCCTCCCTCTCCCCACCCCCTCTATCCCTCCCCCTCCTCCACCCCTTCCCTCTCTCACCAGCCCTCCCCTCCCTCTCTCCCCAACCCCTCTCCAACCCCTCCCCCCACCTCCTCCCTCTCCCCCTCCCCTTCTCCACCTCCTTTCTCCCTCCCCAATACCCCCTCTCCACCTCCTCACCCTCTCCCTCACTACCCCTTCACCCACCCCACCACCCCTCCCCAATCCACCCTACAGCTCCCCCACTCACCCTCCCCACTTCCCATCCCCACTACACCTCCCCCACCCCCCCACACCCAGCTGCCCCACCACATCATCCACCTGCACGCCCCCTATCCATCCCCCCACTTCTCATCCCCCACTCCACTCCCCCTCCACCCCAAACCCCCAACTCCACTCCCCCACACCACCCCCTCAACTCAGCTCAACCCACCCTCACCATACTCCCCCTCATCCCCCCATCCTACCCACTCTAGCTTCACTCCCCCACACCCCACCACCCTACCCACAGCCCCTCCCCCACTCCACCCACACTTGCCCCGCCCCGCCCTACCCCTCCTCCTTCTTGTGCCCTTATCACATACTCCCAGCCGCCTGCCACTTTAAACACTCACGTCGTCCGGAAGTGTCGCTCAGTGAGCAACTTCAGTTTACAGACCCGGGAAGGTGGGAAATGCGTTTATTGTATAAATAAAGTGTTCCGCATCTGTACAGGAGATAAAAACAACTTCCCCTTAGTAAAGCAAAGCGTGGGGCGCCGGTACCGCCCGGGTGTGTGCGTAGGGCGGTGCTGGAGTTGAGCGGTCAATGCCGGGTGCTGTGCTCCACTCTGTGTAAACTCGGAGAGAGCAGCGGAAGTTGTCGAGGAGCCCGAGTGGAGGAGTGAGGCGGTGGGACCTGGAGCCGGCGCTGGTGGAGAGACCGGTGGTAACGAGGTGTGGAAGGGGGGGGGGTTTGCGCGGCGGAGGCTGGTAGCAATCCGGGGGAGAGAGGCGGATCCGCGGCGGCGGGACAGGCGGGTCCGGGGAGGGGTGGGATGTGCTCCCACTAACCCCAGGGACAGGCGGGTCCGGGGGGAGGGGTGGGATGTGCTCCCACTAACCCCAGGGACAGGCGGGTCCGGGGGGAGGGGTGGGATGTGCTCCCACTAACCCCAGGGACAGGCGGGTCCGTGGGGGGGGGGGGATGTGCTCCCACTAACCCCAGGGACAGGCGGGTCCGTGGGGGGGAGGTGGGATGTGCTCCCACTAACCCCAGGGACAGGCGGGTCCGGGGGGGGGGCGGTGGTCCCACTGATCCCACGGACGGGGGCTCCCACTGACCCCCGGGACAGGCGGGTCTGGGGGGCTCCCACTGACCCCAGGGACAGACGCGTCTGGGAGGGGGGGTCTCCCATTGACCCCAGGGACAGGCGGATCTACAGGGGGAGGGGCTCTGACTGACCACGGGGAAGGGCTGGGGGTTCGCACTGACCCGGGGGGACAGGACGGGACGGATCCGCGGCGGGAGGGGCTCGTAGTGACCCGGGGACAGGCGCCACTCACAAAGCAACAACCAAGTATCTTCTGAAAGAAGCAGCAGAAAACTGCAACTCCCGGCTCAAGTTCGTCCGCGACACTTTGTTGTGCTGGTCTCTTCCCTCCATCTTTGACACGAGTTTCTTTTAGATACCCCCCCCCCCTTTGGATATTATTTTGTCTGGTAGTGAGTCTTTTGCTTTCTTTTTTTTAAATGACAAATCCCAACCGCTAGCTCTAAAGAGTCACCCACCACTAATTTCTGCATAACTCAAGATCCAGCTGCAACCGGAAGGTAGGATATTCCAGGAAGATTTTTAATGTGTCTTATGTGGTGATGAGACAATAATATATGCACGAGGTGTAAAATAAATGCATGTTGTCGGGGGAAAATTCCCCACCACCACTTGGTCAGAGTGTAGTGGACGCGCTGCCCATCAAGGAGTGTTTGGGGATTAGATTCTGTGGGCAGGACAGAGCAGGATGTAGTGTGTGTTCGTGCTGACAGTATTCTGTGGAGCGGTGTTCCTCCGGATGAGGGGAAGCTTGGCACTTTTCTCCGAGTGCACCAGGATGTGAACGTACGTTGCTGTAGCAGTCTCTCCACTGTAGCCATTCGCCCGTGTGATTTCCCTGTGTATTGGCACCTCTCCCTCTCTATACTTCTCTGCCAACGGTAAGGCTGAGGGATAACTGCGCGGGGGTGTTTGTGCTCTTGCAAACTTTGTCTCCACCGGTTTCTTTTTGTTTGGAGATGCTGCTTTCTGCGGAGAGAACGTTTCTGCTGAATCTGGTTTCTGTTCTTGCAGGTTCTATGAGATAGATCTCTATTGTTCAGTTTCCCAACGTGTGGCCGGTATTCTCCAGAACACCATCTGTTTGTAACCTAAGCTTTTAACCGGGTCTCCTTTATTCCACTTTCTCTTGCCTTTATCTCCCCCCCCCCCCCCACACACATAAACCAACCGTTTTACATGCATTCCGAGGTGAACCATTTAAAAGAATGTGAATGAGTGTTGAAGACGGAAATGTTACTGTTACAACTTTTTTTAAAATGATGATTTTTGGTTATGCGCTTTTACATAATTCCAGTTAATCTTCAGTGTTGCACAGAGACCAAAATCATAAAGCTTTCTCGTTGTAACTTCCTGTCTGCCTGACTTCCAGTTTGAGATTCCTCCTTGTCATTGTTTGTGGATAACTCTTCTCGCACTCTGCCTTTTTCTCTCGCATTTGTCTCTTTCTGCAAGCCTTTCTATGCCAGTATCTTTTCATTCTGCTCTTGTATACATTTTGCAAGCTGCCTTCACTTGCCTGTATCTTTGCCTCACTCTTAAACTGGATGCATTCTGTGTCTCTTATTTTCTGGGGGGTTTTTTGCGCTTGCATTGTGGAGGATGTCAGATCTAGTGCAAAGTAATGGCTGGCTTAAGGATGGGTTGTGGGTCTGAACATGAGGCAAAATGTGTGGTGGAAATGTAGAGGGTGGAGTTTGGGGCCTGATAGCAATACAATTGGGCCAGAAGCTGGCTATTGTCCTTTTGGTTGAAGACAGAGTCAGGTGATGCTGTGGGCATTGCAGGAAAGGACAGAAGCTGAAATATTTGAACAGTCCTTTGTGAAAGGGATAAAGTTGATGGACGATTAGTTTTCATCCTTCCACTTGCAGCCCGGAGTTTTTTTTGTCATGAAATCCCATGACAAGGATAAATGGAGAATGGAAACTAATTCTAGATGATCATGGCTGGTTAAAATGGATTGAGAAACATTTTCAGTGCTCTGGTCCACATTGCCACATAGTTTCTTTGGGATTGCTTGGTCTCGGGTGACGCGGTGTGGTTGCTGTGGCAATAAATAGGTATTATCATTCATCATGGGACTTTAATTACAGTTATACATAATTAAGGAATGCAAGGTCTTCAGGTGAATATATGTGTAGTAGCCATAAATACTATGGCAGGGCCTAGCGGTGTACCAACAGGAGTAAAGAAGGAAACATTTGCAAAATAGGATATCTTAATTTTGAATTTTTGTTTTACATTTTTTGTTTTTGTGTATTGAAATATATGCTTATTACACTTGATTTTTCCCTTTTAACATTTAATCAGTGATATAATTGTTACACCTGAAAATTTGAAAATATTGGAATCTTTTAAAGTTTTGAGCAATTATTTTTAAGCATGACTGACATTTTCATTATTTTGTCATTTAATTACAAATGCAAATTTTACTATATGACTTGCTTTAAGACAGTACTTTTTAAAAGTACAGTTCTAAGATTTTTTTATAAGCTGTATACATCAGTAGTAATCTAGTGAACATATTGCAAGCAAGAGCACTTTTTTATTATTTGTTCCTGTTATTGCAAATTGGAAACTAACCTTAGATGTGACTTTTAAATCCACAACCCGCATGCTGTTTCCTAGGGATACATTTTTCTGCTAGGCATGCAGGTACTTTGGCATGTATTCAAAGGAGATTTGTGCATTTTTAAAAAAAAAAATTATCAATGGAGACAGATTGTATCTCATTGGTGCCAGGAAAATAAGGCTGTAGTGAATTCTCTGTCTCTCCCGGAATTATCTATTTGGATTTAAGGTATTGTCATCTTTTGATTTAAGGAAGAAAACCTGGTAGTCTGTATTCCTGTTATTTCCCTTCATTCTTGCTCCCCTTGCCCCATGGGTGATGAGAGAGCCTTATGGCATTTCTAAATTAAATCCATTCCATACCATCTTCAGTAAAACCTGGAGTGTTAAGAACCATTATGATTATCAGGTTGTTTCTCTAAGACTTTGAGATGTGAGGACCATGATGTCCTTTTTTTAAAACAAAGCAGTTTCTTATGGTCTTCACTATAACTTCTAGTTTTGGACGTATGCGTGGATGATTTATGAAATTTGTATTTCAAGATGTATGTTGCCCATATCTTGTGTACATCTTTTAAAACTCTAATTATTACAAAGATCTCAGATAAAATACACATACATTTATGTTTGTGTGGAGACTGTCCCACTGGTGTTTCTACACTAACCTGACAGCTTCTTAGTCAAACTCCTTTTTATTTTTGTACCAATCTACATGAATATTAACTGCCTTCTGAAGTGGTGTAATATGCCCCTGACTTGCCTTTGCATTTTCTTTAGAATCTCTTAAAATAGTTAGTCACAAAGTATGGAAATACATTCTTCAGCCCACTGAGTCCCCATCAAGCCCCCATTTTATAGTAGTCCCATTTCATTCTCCCTACATTCCCATCAATTCTCCCAGATTCTACTGCTTGCCTATAAACTAGGGGCAATTTTATAGTGGCCCATTAACCTACCAACCATCATTTGTCTTTAGGAGGTAGCCAAAGCATCAGGAAGAAACCCACACTGTCACAGGGAGCAAGTGTGGACTCCATGCAAAAAGCACGGGAGGTTGGGAGTGAACTCTGGTTATAAGAGCTGTGAGGCATCACTCTGCTGCCCCAAATAAGCAGTAAACACTACCTTTGCCCTCTATATCTCAAAAGATTGATCTATGCCCCTAAGAGAAATTTTACCTATATCCCAGCAATCCAAAATGCATCCTCTACCCTGAGCAGTGATCTGGGTATTTTGTTTTTGACTGCAGTGCTTTTCAGTGTCGAATAAGTGAGGGGGTCAAAAAAAACAAATGGGTAGAGCAGCTCTGTGGTGGTTGGAGGGTGGGTACGGGGAGGAAGGAATTGTCAACACTTCAAGACTCTGCATCTCTGCATCCAGACTCTCCTCTTCTCCCTCCCCCCCCCCCCCCCCCCCCCAAACCAACTGATGCTGCTTGACCTGCTGAGTTCCTCCAGCAGTTTGTTTTTTTTTGCTCCAGATTCCAGCATCTGTGCAGTCTCTTGTATCTCCAAATTGGTGACAACATTGGACAATAGTGTGTATTTTATCTACAACCTGTAGAATTGTAAACTGTTGAATAGGTCTCCCCTAAAAAAATTTCTTTTGTGTATTTTCATTTTTAACTCTCAGTATGTTGTTTAGCTCAATTCAGCCTCTTATCTGTTAATTGTCTTAAAAAATCTTTTTAAAAAAAAGTGCCTTTTAATCAAAATTTTTAAAACATTCTACAGTTAAGTCTTAAGTAAGGTGCCATCCAGGTTAATAATGGCCCACAGGACTTATTCTCTCCCTCTACCCTTGTATCTCTTGTGTCTGGAGATGTTGATAACTTCAATCCAGTTTCTGTAGCAGTAATCTGCTTTAATTTGAGTTTATCTTTGATGGGGTTAGATTTGCAGGTTTAGAGGTCTGTATTGTTGGATGCACCATTTGAAATTTAACTTCCTGTGGACTGTAAAATTTGATTTCCACTCACTCCTTGCTGCTATGCCAACTCTCATAAATTGTTGACTTCTAAACCTTTCTTGAAGGGTGATTGGGCTGAAAGCCCACAAGGCAGCCATCTTTTTAAAGAAACAGGCACCAAAACAGTGGAGGTGAAATTTCTGAAAAGTTTGTTTTCTTTATTTAAAAACTTGTCAAAGGAAGGATTGTAACATTAGAATTAGGAACAGGTCCAGAGAGATTATTCTGATTTAACTAAATAATACATTGCAGTTCTTTGTGCTGCACCATTATGTAAATTTAGGAAGCATTGATTTGAATATAGATGATTCTGATCATAGCTATTAGTGTGCAAGTTTCACATTGCCAAGGAGTAAGGCAGTTTATAATCTCATTCAAAATTCGTCTGATCTGATTTTGAAGAGATGGAAGAAAAATGTAGTGAACAGCTCCATATCACATGGAGCTTCACTGTTTATCTCCTGCTACATAGAAGGAGATTTGGGAATACCTGGTGTCACAAACTCTTTTCTTTACCTGTTTGGGTATGCTATCCTTTGCAATTATGCAAGTGATTGACCATTTTCCATTTTTTTAAATTTCCATTACTACTTCCTGCATCCATTTCCAATATCTTGTAGTTGTCCACATCAAACAACACATGCTTCTTGTTCGATCAGCTCCACCTAGATTTCTGCATTTGTTCCACATTCATCATGTTGCTTATATATCTTTAATTCCATTATACACATAGTTTAAAAAAACACCATTTATTGTGGTGTCAGAAATAGTGATATTCTATCCAAGTGTTGAGAAGTTACTCTCACAAAGGAATACTGAGTGGATGGGGAAATTGATGTTATTTTGTACTTTGTACATTAATTTGCAGTCTGTGAATTGTCAGTTTTCTGATGGATCACTCTCTTGGCTGGTCTACGGATATGCCTTGCTGTTATTCTGACAGTATCAGCATTCTAAAAACTGCTTTTTTAAAAAAAAAACATCCAGATTTACTCAAAGCATAAGATACCAAACGTGACCTACAAGAGAAAATCTTTCAAGAAAAAGGAATGTAATGATTTGTGTTCCTGTTTATTTCTGCTAAACTGTACCTGCCGTGCTTTAATTTGATCCCTCAATCTTTTTCCTCTGTTTCCTTTTAACTCTGTCTTCACTTGTTTCCATCTCTTTAATCAAGACCATTCTTTTGTTTGCAATTGGCACATCTTACAAATGTTGATGTTGCAATCACTCTTTAGTGCTTGATTGGTTCCTGGAAAGGGTGGTGTGGGGGGAAATGCCCCTTTCCACAGATGTCAAAAGGATAGAAAATCTCATTGCATCCAAAAGGAAAAGAGCTTAACTTTTGTACTTGTTGGTTACAAGGCCTTGCCCTTGCCTGTCCATTCCTGATCCTGCATTCAGATATCTCCATGCAGAACCTTGCAATTTCAGCTTTGGTCCTTTTTACCTCCTGAGAAGTATTCCATTGCCACCAGCCTAAAGTCTCATGCAACTCATGGTGTTTGACCATTTGAATCTAATCATTTAACACACTGGTGGGAGTGTTTGTTATTGCAGAGCATTGTCTGAATTATATACGCAACTTGGTTGAATATATAGGCCGAATATATTTACTTTGAGCTAATAAACCAAAACTGATCTTAATTTTGACTGGTACTCAAGTTACATTTATTTTACCTCCTAATAAATCACTTTCCAGTAACAAAATCCAAATTGTTACCCATCTTCTGGCATGTGATTAAGTTTGCAAACATAATTAACAAAACATTTGCTTCCTGGCCTCTCAAGAATAACTGGACTCCACCTTGTCAGATTTAAAATCTAGTTGCAAACATTTACTTAGCAGTGTTGGGGCAATCGTGGAAAACTGGGCATTATTCTGATTTAGAAATGGACTTCACCCAAAAATGTTGATCCTTAACATTACTTTTGTCAAAGTCTGTTAATTGCATTTTGCTATCTTGACGTTCAAGTTTTTTTGTTTGTTGGAGCTCTTGGCAGCTTTAATGCATTGTTTAGGTTTATAAAAGCAATCTACTTATTTCCCTCCCTTTCCTGAGTGTACTGACTCATGCCAGAACAAAATACAACGGTATTGGTTCCTTTAGTACTTCACATCAAGTGAGTATTCTTTATTTATGAAGCTAGAAATTGATAGGTAATTTGGCTCCATTGAGAGGCTTTTGTGGCCACTTGGTCCATTCCATTTAGTATTTGACGTTTGGGAAGAGTGCTAGATGGATCTCACGAATAAACTTGCTTGATCACATGAATAAACTTGCTGGATCTCACAATTTAAAAACAGGTGAGGGAGGCTATTCAGATTGGAAGTGGTGCTTTTCTCATAGGGAGCCAATTGGGGGAGTCACCTGTGTGATTTGCGCATCTACTGCTAGCTGTTTGCAGAAGGTAATTGGAAATGCTCTAGAGATCGGCTCTCGTGAGTGTTCATTTTGCACTCATGAGATGTTCATTAGTGATCTGAATAACATGTATCCATGAGTTGTATTGATTTATCATTTTGAACAAAATGGCTCAGTAAACTTTTCCTCCAATAGAGGAGTTCAGGGGCTGCGGACCACTTTTGTTTGCTAACAATGCCAAATTTATAGCACTTGTCTGTGGCAACAATGTGAGGATTAGTATACATATAGGCAAAATACTTAATAGTAGCATTATTAGGTATTTTAAATATTGTATTTTGCTCTCCTTGTGTACCTCAGAGCTGCACTTATCCAAATCTCAATCTTCAAATATTTGAAGTTTAAATGTAGCTCTGTGGTTTTACATAATTGTAGCAAAGATTGTCGATCTGTCTGTTTCAACCCCACACCCCACTGCTGCTTCATGCTATGGCAGAGGGCTTTGAATTATCATTGGAAAGGTGACATACCTTTAGTACTGTACTGAAGTTTCTCAAAGCATTTATTCTCGGATGTTGCCTGCAAGGCCATGTTTATTGCCATTCCTACTTTTGAGGAGGTGGTTTTGGTGTTCTGCCTCCTTGAAATGCAGCAGTCCATAGTGCTATTAGGAAGGAAATTGCAAGATATTGACCCTGTAATAATGAAGTATATTTTCAAGTCAAGGTGGTGTGTGACTTGCTAGGGGAAAACTCACTCACTCACAATCTGGCTTTGGTAAGCATGCAACCTCTGTGCATAGGCAGACATCATTTGATGTTGGAGCTCTGTCAGCACTTGTGCTGTAGCCCAGAAAAAGTTGGGTAGAGAAGCAAACTTGTATCATCTTCTGATTGGATTATTCTTTCTATACATTGGGCTTCAACAATGTTTTAAAAGTTGGAATCTAAAGCTGTGCAAAACTAATAGCTTGAACCATTACAAACATTATCAATTTATGCACTGTTTAATTGTCAAATGTGCCAGGAAATTTTCAGGGTGAGGGAGGAGCCAAAGAACAACCAGTAAGTTTGATTGGTGTACCTGGAGTGATTTGTGTTTTGCTGTATTGACTGTCATGGCTCAGAATAATGCATGTACAGTACTATTTTAAATAGGGTGGTGTAATTACTCTTAGTAGAAATTTGAGGTTTTAAATTGTGCTAATGATGACAAAAGCCTTTTCAGTTTCATGCCAATATGGGGCTTTGTTTTGAAATGACTCCAGGCATTTAGCTCCCTTAATGTGGGAGAATATCCTCTTGCTGTTAATCTTCCTTGCATCAGAGAGGTTTTTTCACTAATGTGGTTGGTTTTGAAAATTCCAATGTTATTTAAATTTGCTTTCATCAGATATTTAATCATAATTTGTAGAACGTCATTATGACTCCAGGCGTTGATAACCCTCCTAAATGCTGCACTAGTTTTTTAGCTTGAACTTAATCTGTCGGCTGGCTATTTAATGATGCTGGTGTGAACAAGCCTGACCCAGGGTCATTTACAAAATAGACCAGCAGACAAACACCAGCTGTTCCATTGAATCTACCCTCTTCGGTCATGCTGGTCAGTTGAAGCACCCTGGCTGAGATCAACCAATGCAGACTGGGAATTAACAGGAACCTTTTGATCTCTGCCACAGGGTAATGCATTTTAATCATGAAACTTTCAAAAGATGACCCAAACCCAAATTACATTTTGTTTTGCACATGTTCTTTGTGTTACTTCCTCGAGTTGATTTCCACTAGTAAAAATAGTTATTTTAAAGATTATTTGTTCATGTCTAATCTCTGTGTGGTAGAAGGCACCTTTTGGTTTTTTTGGAAGATTTAATTAGATTAAGTTAATATTATTGCTCTACTTTGGTGTTGCTTTTGATAGTGACAGCAAGTAATGATGCTTAGGGCAAAAGAGGCAGCAGATGCACTCAAAGCTGCCAGCAGGATCAGATGCCTTTTTCTTCCACTGTCTGTGCTTGTCAGCAGTGTGGTTTCACGGCCAACATTTTACTCTCCTCTTCTGGCCTGCGTGGACTAGCTCATTTGTGGAGTGAGACAGCCTGAAGGCTATCTGGAGGTCATATGTGCAATCGAGCTTGTTTGTTGGTTTTATGGCCACCTTCATTTGGACTGCAAAGCCATAAACTGCTTCTGCTGAGGTTTTGGACCTTCAGAGAGAACCTTTTGTTTAGTAGGATGCAGTGGTTATAAATCACACTATTCTGTATTGTACTGCTGGTTATGTTGTTGGATGTCTTTTGTGTTCTGCCTTGTGGTGCTTCAAACTGATCTGGCAATAGCCTGATAACCAACTAGTGATTGTTGCCTAGTTGTGGACATCTTTCAAACTCTGCTCACCAGGGTGACATGTTCTAGTGACAGGAGACTAGAACTAAATCAATCTGCCTTTAGTAACTTGGTAATGGTCACCCAAGTTGGGCAGATCTCTAGTACTCCGTAATTTTATTGATGATTGATTGGACAGCTTGATTTATTCAGCCTTGTAGGGATACCAGATCAGCTCCTGGTAACCTTACTACCCTAATAAATAAGGAAATCCCAGTTAGGTAAGCATAGAGAAATGTTTGTGTTGTACTGATAAAGCTGAGTTTTAACTGTAGAAAGCATGTACCACCTGCCTCAAGGATGGCTTCTATCCCGTTGTTATAAGACTTGAACGGTTCCCTAGTACAAATAGATGGACTCTTGACCTCACAACCTACCTCATTATGACCTTGCACCTTATTGTCTGCCTACACTGCACTTTCTCTGTAACTGTAACACTTTATTCTGCATTCTGTTATTGTTTTTCCTTGTACTAGCTCAATGCACTGTTGTAATGAAATAGTCTGTATGGATGGCATGTAGTTTTTCACTGTACCTCTGTACATGTGACAATAATGAACCAATTTTCCAATTAGAATTCCAGAAATAGATACTTGTGCGCACTAAGATATATAGAATAGTTGTGCTCTCTGCCATGGGTTACATGTTTTGTAAGTGGGAACGTGAGTTATACCAATCATGTTGAATATACTCGCTTTGCAAGTCGGGTGAAGTCTATACCAAGACAACTTCGAGTTTTGTTTCCTGTAGTTTTCAGGATACAAAACTAGTCTCAAAGACCTACAGGTCGGTACTTTAATTGGCTACTGTAAATTGTCTCTAAGGTGTAAGTGAGTGGTAGAATCTGGGGAGTTGTTGGGAATGTGGAGAGAATAAAATATAGGATTGGTGTAAATAGTTGCTGTGGACTCATTAGCCTGAAGTTCCTGTTTCCATGCTGAATCACTCTGACGTTTGACCCTGAATACCTTTTGGATGCAAGGGAAAGAAAGCACTAGACCTCAGTGTACATGCGTGCATATGTACGTAACACGTAGGAAGCTTGCAGTGGCCCTAAATCAACTGACCAAACTTCAGATTCTTAAAGAGTAAACGTGATCTTTGAAATTAAGCGAGGAGATGCTTCCCAAGAAGCTTGGTCCTGCAAAGCACATTTTCATTTAATGGTTCTTAACTAGTCAGCCAAACATATTAAAACGTTATTGTTTTAACATTGAACTGATTTGTCTTACGATATACAACAGTGGATACACATTTTAATCTTTCTGAGGCTAAATGTGTGTTTGCCCTCCTTGCATCTTTCTTATAATTGGAGGGAAACCAGGTATTATAACAATGTATTTCATAAAGCTGGGAAGAATACGTACCCTAACGTTCACATTTACAGCTTTTCTGAAAAACCTTGTGGCATTATCTGATCATTATCTTAAAGCAAAACAATCAATTCCTATTTTTGTCATTGCCTTGTGTGCTATGACAAAAAATTAATAGTATATTGTTTGGATACAATTTTGATACTGAGATGTTTAATCATTTCCCTCTTTGTCTTTCTCAATATTTGTGCATGTCTTTGAATTGTTTCCATACTGAGCAGCAATTTTACAGTCTGGAAAGAAGTCCATCTTTCACAACCTAGAATGGAAACTGGACAATGGCTTTTTTTTTAAAATTGAACACTGGTACTTAAAAAAAATTTGTAAGGATTGCTACAGGACCAAAGAAAGTTTACATTTTTCATATGGTTAGAGGTGAAACTCTTCCATCATGGTTCTGTGAATAACTTGTATTGTCCTATAATTTCTTTCTAGTAGGATTCAACACTGGTTCAAGTGCTTACTGCAATAGCAAACCAGAGACTTGGACTAGTGATCCAAGATCATGAGTTCAAATCCCATTATGGCAGCAGGGAAATTTTAAATTCAGTAATTGAATATAGTATGAAGCAACTGGATCGTGTTTAAAAACCCATCTGGTTCTCTAATGTCCTTCAGAATGGGAAATCTGTCATCCTGTACCAGCTGGGCCTCAGTGTGAGTCCAGACCTTCAACAATGTGGCTCAGTAGTACAAGGGCAATGCAGGATGGGCAATTAAAATAGGGGCAAAAAGTCTTTCTGCCCTAGCTGCATCTCATTTTCATTTTACTAATTGAACAGAAGCTATGGTGATCCATTAAGTTAATGTTTTAAGCTGGACATTAAGTACCCTGACTTTCACATTTTGGAGTTGTGAGGCTTACAAATTATAAATCACTTTTTAAAGATGTCATTTGCTCTGAAAGGTATGCTCTGGTTAAAATACCTACTTTGACGAAGTATATTTGATGTTGTTATACTTTATCAAATTGCTTTTAGCTCTTTGTCATACAGTTGGCTCATGAATTGATTTCCCTTCTCAAAGAACAATCTGTATACACTTTGTTTTTAGAAAGAACATTATTTTTATTGCTTTTTTCTGTAATACCTCATTTCCACTTCTGTGAGGGTATAGTGAAGAAATAAATGCTTAGATGGGGTAGTGGGCAAATGCAGTAATGAAGTATTAACCCGTATAATTCATTGTGTTCTCTTTTTGTGTTACCTGATTTGTCCCCATCAGCGCTTGCAACTGGCCATGATTTTCCCAAATATGGCAACAAGTTGGGGAGGAGAAACTTGTTACTGCTTCTGACTCTATCCAGCAAGTTTTCTGTCAGATGGAATGTGCCCAGGAGAGGGGATAGAATATGATGAAGCTCTGGTATGAGGTCCATCATAATCATAGAGGCTATCAACAATGATTGCTTAATTTACTGCATACAGACAAGCTTTGAGAGGTGGGGGGGGGGGGGGTTGCGAGTTTGAGGGTGGTGACATGATTGCAAGTGCCATGAATGGCATATGATTCACTGACTTCAAGAGCACTAGCTGGACTATCATGGAATGGTTGTCTGATGAAGAAAGGAATTTGAAGTTCAGCTACAATGGCACTGATGAATTAAATCCCTTGTTCCCCGCCAAGAGGTGCCAGTGCACCAGCATGCATTGCCAGCCCTCAGTACATTGAGGTGAATAAGTATCAAGTTCATGGTAGTTACTTTCACCCTCACTGCCCCTCAAGAAACTGAAAGCAAGTTTTTCATCTACTTAATTCTTAATTCCAAAAATTACTGAAATTGAACTTTAATATTTGTTTGTGTTGCATTGATTTTGTTTGTAGTTTTTTTAAAGACTAATTGAGTTGCCAGTCTTATTTGGCAGACATTTATAACACTGTTATTTGTATACAAACCCAGTTCTACTTGTACAGCAATGCTAGCTGGAATTGTGCAATGCTACTGTAAAGCAGAAGGCTGAAGGCAGGCTAGAAAGCAGGGTGTGCTCTAATCTTCATCTGGCAAGTAGATCAGAGCCACTGTTGGAAGGATTGCCACTCCCTCCCACGCCACTGCTGGATGCAAAGTGATTGATTGCCCCAGTCGTATTTCCTTTCATCTGCAAAGTTGTTGGATGGTCTTGTATAAACATTGAAAAATATCTTGAATCATTTGCACAAAGATAATTTAAAAATGAGAGAATTTGAGCCAAAGACACAGAGTGAAAGCTTTCACAAAAATGTGTTTTGGAGTACATTTTAAAGGAGTGAGAGAAGGGGAACATGATACTTAGCGAAGTAAATCCAGAACATTGGGGCTGAAGCACTTGAAGGCACAGTTGCCACCTTTGGAGCAAATGGAAATCCTGAGGATGTACAAGACATCAGAATGCAAGGAATACATTGTGGAAGAAGGATGATGACAGGGCAGGGAGAGGTGAGACATTTAAGAGATTTAAACATATGGATGAGAATGTTAAATCAGAGTTGTTAGGCCCTGGCCACTCTCCCATGTCCCATGGAGACCATGTAGCACAGGTTTGGGTGAATTGAAGTTTATGGAGAATCTGATGCTAACCAGGCATATGTTTGAAAATTCAATTGGAGCAAAAATAAAGCTGCCAGTGTTGGAAATCTGAAACAAAAATAGTGGAAGGTTTTGGCAGCTCACCCAGCATCAGTGGGGAGAGAACCAGAGTGGACATTTCCAGTCGTGGATCACTCATTAGAACTGAAAAAGTGAGAAGACTGACATGGTTTAAGTTGTAGAAAATGGTAGGATGTAGACAATGAAGAAAAGGCACATAATACAAACCAAAGTTATCAAGGTATCAATTATATTAAAAATGGACAATTTGAGACAGAAAATGAATATAAATCTCCAGAAAGATACAACTCCATTCAATCTGTGGGGTTATCCTGAGCTTCCAGTCTCCTATCACTTTAATTCTCTGACTGACTGCCATTCTGACCTTTTTCTCTGCCTTCAACACTACCCAGCATAAGCTTGAGGAACAGCACCTCATTGTCTGGCTATGTTACAACCGTTAGTAGTTAATATTGAATTCAGCAATTTTGGTAACCTCTATTTTTGGGTGGGTTTGGGTAGGATGGACAATAGTTTAGTAATGTCTGAACCAATCCCTGAAAGTTTTAAGGAAAGCATGTAAGGTTTGTCCTTTAGATCTCAACAACTTTGAGAATGGCTTGAAATGTGCAGACCTTGTACTTGCTATCGCATGTTAACAAAATATGAAGCACTTTGAATAATATTTTAATGTGTCAATCATGCAGACTTTTTAATTGCGTTAGTAATTCATCACCCTTGCACCTGTCAGTACAAGGATTCAGTTGAATGGTGATAGTGTTTGTTTTTTTTTTATTTCTGGTGTAGTCTATTTAAATTTGAGGTATGACTCCCTTTGCATCATGGGTAAATTGATGCAGAAAATAAGTTTTTATATAAAAGCCCAAATTTTATTTTGCAGACCTGTGCACCTTCATCAAAAGAACCATTTACAATATCCTAATGCCCTGACTGGAGTAAATCAACAGATCTGTGCAATCACGATGTACATAGCAGGGGACTTGTGTTCACAGTTTGGTGAGATTAATGTTAAAATATGGTTGTCATCCTGACGAATCTGAAATTCAGAAACAGTAAGTAACTGTAAAGCACAAACTGATAATTTGTTGGAGGCTGTAAAATTAGAGCTAATGCACTATAACCAAAGTTCTACTTCTGCTCAGGAAAATTAGGAATTTAATTTATTTAATCCTTTATCTGCATTAAACTCCTAAGAAAATTTTTGTCTTGGTGGTTTACTTACAAACTTTAAAGTGAGATATTTCTTAACAGAAATGAGGTCTGTGGCAGGAAGAGGGCTTTGCCTGATGTAGCAATGCTTTGTTTATTATTTGCGTACAAATTTATAATGCAATGAATGAGAGAGTAAATAATTGTGTAAGATATTTCTAAAGCTATAAGGACATGCTAGTCTTTTTTCATTATTAAAAAGATAAGTTGGGTCAATTTTGTCTTTCACACTGGCAGACAAAATTGTTCTTTCTGCAGTGCCATGGTGGAAACAAGTTGCTAGTTTTATTTAAAAAAGCAAATTAAAACCTAAAAGGCCAAAGGGGAGAACCGAGGAAATAGTCAATTTTTCTTTTTGGTTACTTTAATTGAACACACAGTGTATATATTTGTTTACTCAAAACATTGTTCAATCATAGGTTACAACTAAATTGCCATATATTTAAAACTTGTGTAAATCATGAATGTTGCACAGTTAGAAAAACAGGCCAGCCATTTGTTGAATAGGGTGCTTTGATGTGGGGGGTGTGAAGTGATTGACTGTCTTCCACCTCTGCCACTCCCTCAACTCTTGCATTCATGACGACATGAATTTTCAAAAGCAGCCTGTATACGTGCCAGATTCTGCATTCACCATGTTGTGTTTGGGTCAGTTTATCCAAGTTGAAACAATTGTCACCTTACTGCAGCATATTCCTCTTGAAATTGTGCAATGCCCATTTTGTTTCTCTGTCCCTTTTCAAACATGGAAAGTAATACACTTTGAGATCAAAAATTATGTATATTTTTATAATAGCACTAGATATTCAGTAAAATGTTTTTTATCCATGAGTTATTAGTATGTAATGGTTGTTTATAAATGGATTTCTTCGAGTTGTAGAGATAACTGAAATAAAAGTATTGAAAATTGGACTGAATTATGGCTCATTGTAAATGCATGTGTAATAATCAATTTAAGGTGGATTTGAGTAGAATTCCTCCTGACTTTGAAAGTTTTCCAGTTTGTTCTAAATTTGCGTAGGTAGTTGCATGGTAACCGAAAAGCTCCTAGTCCTAATGCATGGGAACAGGCCCTTCAGCCCTCCCATATCTGTGCTAATCAAACATTCTCATCAATTTGCCCCAGATTCTACACCAGAGCAACTTACAATGGCCAATTAACCTTCTATCCACATGTCTTAGGAAACATGCAAACTCCACACAAACAGCACCAAAGGTTAGGACTGAACCCAGGTCTCTGGTGCCATGAGGCAGACTGGCTGTGCCATTGCACCACCAGACAGCATGAAGAACTTTTGCATGAAACTATCAGTTTTTACCTTGGTAGGTTTAGGATTTAAATTGTTTTTAACTGATTTGTAAAAACTGGAAATCACTCCCTTGGAGACCTTGTATTTTCTTTCACTCACTTAAATTCAATGTGGGCAGTAAATGTCAACCACACATAATTTCCATTTTGTTTTTGGAATGCTGCATGTAGTTTTCAAAGTGTGCATACAATCAAGTTTGTCTGTGGAATGAGCTGACCATTGGTTTGACAATGGTGTAAAACTTGACGAGTATAAGAGTAGATAGAAATGGATCGAAAACATGAAATGAAGAATGGATACATGCCAATAAAGTTAGAAGGTTGAAGGACATAAGACTACAGCAATTACCACAGCAACTTGAATCCTCGTTGCAGATTTCTGACAAACCAGAGAATTTGGAATTTGCAGAGTTCAGCATAGTGATGTTAATTCCATACAGCATAGGCGTGTGCTGTTTGGTCCTCTGAGTCCATGGCAACCATCAAGCACCCATTTAAAGCAAATCCATTTTATTTTCACCACATCCCTTCTCTCCATAGAGGCCACAATTTCATGGAGGGCACATCCAAGCAGTCAACAGAACCCCTTATCAAATGCAGAGAGACAGAAGACCCAAACTTTGCCTCATTGTCACTGTGGTACAATGTTTAGGACTGATGTGAAATCAGCAGTGGAGCTATTGAATGGCAGAAAATAAGACAACTTCGCCAAGTAAAATATGCCCTTCCAGTCTTAAGTTGTAAGTTAAGAAATGACTGATACACAAGTGAAAGGAAGCCAACACAACCATGTCTAGTGATTAAGTGGGTTGATGAGAGAGCAATCAGCTCACTTACAATTGAAAAAAATCTGGAACTCAGTAAAATTAAAAATAAAGTTTAATGCCCCAAGTTTCTGTATTACTGAGATAGAGACATACCAGAATTCATTTCCAGCTACATCAGAACTAGAAACCAGTATGAGCAGCAATATCAAGTGCAACTTCTGTAACAAGAGCAGTAGGCACCACATCACCAACTCATTGCAGAAGGGGATGAATCTGTCCATAAAATAGAAATTCAAAATCTTGCTACCTACAGGATATTCTGAATAATACTGTAAGAAGTATTAACGAGTCACTTCAAAAAGTCAGCAATTTGTATTTGCTGTCCTATATCACACTTGTTCACTACACCCTCTTCAGGAAGTCCTTTTGGGATCAAGGATTTGTTCCCACTCTAGTTTTGTAGGTTCTGAGATGACTGAGGCCAATGTGAGATCTGCAGACTCTTCCTTAGATGGGGTAGAAGAGGGCTGATGTGGTGGTGGGAAGCAGGGGAATAGTTTGTGAGGTGGTGTGCTCCTTCTGCTTATGCTGGACTCGCCTGTGCATGGACTGGGCATCTTCCACTTTGAGTGGTCAAGGGTTACAGGTTCCCAGGAGTTGCACTTTTTCAAGGAAGCTTTGAAAATATCCATGGATCAATCTGCCTGCTGATCTCCTCCCATGATTGCTCGGAATACTGTTTCTTTCGGGACAGTGCACAGAAAACACTCTGGATCTATTGGCAGCATGTGTCTGTGGTGTGAAAATATAGACTTGACCCAAGCCCAAGGATTTATTTTTTTTCATACCCAACCCAACCATTGCATTTACAATAATTTCAAGCATGCTATTGTACAGAATCCTATTCCAAGCTCTCAACATGACTTGATATTGCAGGGCCCCTCTGTGTGGCTAAACTTTCAAATTTTGTCCTCGTGCACCTCTTTTATTCTCATCCTCCTCCACCTTCTCCTCCTCTGGTCAAACTTGCTAGATATCAATCCTGGAGACCTCCTGAACCCTGTTTGCATCTTTTTGGATCTCCCTGCCCCTCCTGGCATCATCTTTTTTCCAGGGCATTCCAAGAGCAGCAGTCCTTCATGCTGAGAGAAACTACCTCAATGTGCCTGCACAGTGATGGAATACTTAGTGCCAAGAAAAATTATTGAGGCACATGGATCAACCTGACCCAGAACATATAGTTGGGTTACACTGGGTTCATGTTTGGTTGGCTGGGCTCCAGTGTAAGCCATGGATTTGTGTCTTTAAGAAGCAGAACTCTGTTCTCTGGGAACTGGAAGGGATAACACTGATAAAACTTCCTGTTGGATTTTGAAGCACCTACACAGTGCACCCATGTGCAAAATTAAAACAATCCAGTCTTGCCTTGTAAAGACGTCATCAACAGAAATCTGTAACTAAAAATGAATGATGAGAGGAGGAGGAGATCATTCAGGAATTTGTATGGGCAGTGGTGCAAGCTGGGACTGCAATGATTCAAATGAATGATCCCCTTATTGAGCTGTTTAGCAAGCAAGGCCCTGCAGCATGTACTCTGCTCTGTGCACACCTGCTTTACTGCAAGTATATGCCAAAGGCTTTTGAAAATGATTTGCAAGGCATTGTAAGCATAGTGGATAATGAGGAAAAACCTGTTACTTTTGATGAAAGCCCTGAGATAAATTGTAATCCAGCTGCAGTATCCAGTTTATTCTTTGTCAGTGAGAATGATGAGAATACTGATGTGGAAATGCTGAAAATGGATAATTTCCTATCTCCAGCAACATTGTTTGAAGTTCTTAGCACATTCAACTTAATGCATCTCTTGGCTAAAGATGTTTTAATAACCAAAGTTAAACATTAACTAAAATAATATGGAAGATAACATCCCTGGACTGAAAAAAATAAAAAGCAAAAAATTCACATTCTAAGTATGTTGTGTGTATGGTGTAAATTCTAGTATGCCCACAGCTTTTAGATCTTCTTACCAGAACTAAAGCACAACAGTCCTGCTATACAACTACATGAATTAGAAGCAGGAGTGGACCACTCGGGTTTGCTCTGCCTTTTAATAAAAATGTACCCAATCTAATTGTAACCTTAATTCCACATCCCCACTTACCTATGGTAATCTGTCACCCTCCATCCCTCCCACCAGACTATTATAAATAAGAGTGATATAGTTTACAGGTATAACATACTTAAGAGGCTTTTAGATAGACACCTGAATATGGAGGGACATAGATCATGTACAGGCAGAAAAGATTTAGTTTAATTTGACATTATGTGTGGCACAGACATTGTGGGCTGAAGTGCCTGTGCCTGTGCTGTTCTGTTTTATGTTCTAACATTGGACCTCTTTCTCGTATTACTAAAATTTGGGAGACACGAGACTGCAAATGATGCCATCTGGAATAAAAACAAACTGCTGGAGGAACTCAGTGGGTTGAGCATCATGTGTGGAGGCAAAGGGGTAGTTGGAGTTTTCGGTCTCAACTTACAAAGTTGACCATCCCTTTGCCTCCACAGATGCTGCTTGACCTGCTGAGTTCCTCCAGCAGTTTGTTTTCTTTGCATTAAAATTTAGGTTTTTGTTTTCAAAGCTTTCTCAACTTTTCCCATATTCTAAGATCTTTTGTAGTTCAAGTTTATTGCCATAGGCATACATACCCAGGGTATAAATACCATGAAAGTTAGCTTTTTGCAGCAGCAGCACAATACATTACAAACATGACTAATGTAAATCAACATGAACTTAAATTGTGTACAATTTACATGACAAAATAAACATAACATTAGTGCAAGTTGAGGGAGAGAAAAAAGAAATAATGGCAGAGGTAGTATTAGGGTTTTTTGGGTCTGTTCAAGAACCTGATGGCAGTGGGGAAGAAGCTGTTGTTGAATCTTGAGGTGTGGGTCTTCAGGCTCTTGTACCTCCTGCTTGATGGCAGCAATGAGCAGAGGGCATGGCCTAGATGGTAGGGGCTCCTTAATGATGGATGTCACCTTCCTGAGACATTGCCTCTTGTAGATGTCCTCTATGGTGGGGAGAACTGTACCCATGATGGAACTGGCTGAGTCCACCACTCTCTGTAGCCTCTTTCGTTCCTATGCATTGTAGTTTCCATACCAGTCTGTGATGCAACCAGTCAGAATGCCCTCTACTGTACATCTGTTGAAATTTGTCAGAGTCTTCAATGACATACTGAATCTCTACTTCTAAGAAAGCAGAGACCTATCTCTGAATCCTTGTTTTTTTTGTAACCTTTTATTGTATCTCCATTTTTTTTTGTCTTCACCCATACCCAATCCCCACATAATGCATCACTTTTCTCTTAAATTTCATTGGATCATAACACTACACAGGCGACTATTTGGTCCATTAAATCTACACTGACACTTTTGCAGAGGCATGCCACTCTTTCCCTATGTACTTACTTTTTTTTTCCCCTTCAAGTGCTTATTCGGTTCTGTTCTGAAGGGGACACATTTGAATCTGCAACCAGCTCTTGGCTGGGGAACTCGAATCCTAACCACATGCTGTGCATCTTTTTTTTAAAGAAAGGTCTTGTAGTGCCTATTTCTTTTCCCAGTCACCATAAATCTGTGTCCTATGATTATCAACCCTTCAGCCATCAGAAGCAGTTTCTTTTTATATGTTCTAAATCCTTCATGATCCTGAGCACCTTGGTTAAATCTAATGCAGTGCAATAGTGTTGCAGTTCAGTTTTGACCAATCAGATCGCAAAAGAAAATCTAACGAAGAGGTGTTAAGTACTGCATATCAACTTTCCTTGCTGGAGTTTTCTTGAGATCCTAATTGAGTATTACTGGGATTTTTTTTTCAAGCCAGGATATCCTCTAAGTCACTGTGTGCAATGTTGTGGGCAATCTAATTTGTAAATGAAATAAATGGTTCTATTCACGGAAATGTAATTGGGCTGCCTGTAAATATGTCTCACTTTATGTGGGCCATAAATTCAACATGATGTGTTCCAGGTCAAATTAGTAACTTTTGGGAATTAGTAGAATGTTTCATTTCTGATAAAGTGATGGAACATGTTTCTTGGCAAGTTGCCCTTTTTGAGAAATTGGCTTTAAATGTTATTTTGACTTCATAGAGTGGGCAGTTCCAGGAAACATCTTTCCAACTATTTTCATAGAAACTACAGATTTAATATACAAGCACTTTTTTTTTAGAAATTGGATTACTTGTGACCTTGTTGCCTTTGATATGATGAAGGATGTAACAATTGAGTTTGAGGTATTGCCGTGGCAAAAATAAATCACTTACTTGTGATCCATTATATCACTTTTTAGGAAGTGTTCCTTTATCCTTGTTGAAATCGTTAGAGGAATAGAAAAAGATCTGTGGATAGTCAGCTTGAAATCAGGAGCAGTTAAAGAGCCAAATAATTTGTCTGATCCAGTATGCACTGAAGTTCAATGTGGCATAGGTACTGTTTATTTACCATCTTTTCAAGAAGGATGTAGTGGATTTTTAAAAAATCTACAACTTGCTACTATTTCCATTGAATTGTTCATTTATTATTTAATATTTGTCATCAATCTTTCCAAGAGGTGAATCTGTTGCCCCATCTTCATTTCACCTGATCTGCTTCACAGTTTGCCATACTGCTTATTTTATCTTCAAATTTATTGTCCCTGATCATTTTTTTTGTGTGAAAAGATTTGCTCAGATTCTGAGACTGACAGAAAATATATAGAGAACTGAGCTGGTCCTAGAAATCAATTCTTTAGGACATTTGCTTTTTCCCATCTGTTCTGATAAACATTCCTTTAACTCCTTTCTCATTATCTTTTAAGTTTTCCTACCTTAGATTTTAAAAGTAATTCACCTAAGACTATGCTGGTGAGCACTGTTCTTAAAAATGTTGTCCTGATGGCTTCAGTGGAGGCAATCAATTTTTACAGGTTATTTAGGGATACCTGGTGTCCACAATCCCTGGCAGAGTTATACAGCATGGACACAAGCCCTTTAGCCCAACTCGTCCAGGCAGAGCAAGTTGCCTACCTGAGCTAGTCCCATTTGCCTGCATTTGGCCCATATCCTTCTAAATTTTTCCTATACATGTACCTACTTAAATATCTTTTAAATGTTGTAATTGTACCACTTCCACATACCCGCCACCCCCTGTGTGGAAAAAGGTGCTCATCAGGTCACCTTTAAGTCTTTGCCTTCTCACATTAAATCTGTGCTCTCTCGTTTTAGACTATATCTTTGTGGGGGGGGGGGGGTGGTAAAAGACTATGACCATTCACTTTTTTTTATGCCCCTCATGATTTTATCTACCTTTTTTATATAAGGTCACCCCTCAACCTCCTATGTTCCAGGGAAAAATAAGCCCCAGCCTATCCAGTCTTTCCTTGTAACTTAGGCCCACAATCCTGGCAACATCCTTGTGAATCTTTCCTGTACTCTTCCCAGCTTAATGACATGCTTCCTATAGTTTGGCAACCACAACTGCACACAATACTCCAAGAGTGGTCTCAACAACGTCTTGTACAGTTGTAACATGACGTTCAAACCTGTACTCAGTGCCCTGACCAATAAAGGTAAGCATGCCAAACGCCACCTTCACCACCCTGTCTACCAGTGTCATTACTTTCAGGGAGCCATGTACACCGAGTTCTCTCTGTTTTACAACACTCCCTAGGTTGTTTAAGGTTACAACAGAATCTAGATAAACTGGGAAAGTGGGCAAAGGAATGGCAGATGGAATTTAACTCAGACAAGTGTGACGTGATGCATTTTTGGAAATTAAATCAGGATAGGTCATACATAATGAATGGCAGGTGTCTGGGGAGTGTTGTAGAACAGAGATCTAAGGGCAGAGGTACATAGTTCTCCAAAAGTGGAGGCACAAGTATACTGGGTGGTGAAGAAGGCGTATGGCACGCTGGCCTTCATAAGTCATGGCATTGAGTATTAAAGTTGTGAGGTCACGGTGCGGTGTACAGGATGCTGGTGAGGCCGCACTTGAAGTATTGTGTCTACCCCTGTTCACCATGTTGCAGGGAGGATGTGAATAAGCTAGAGAGGGTGCAGAAAAGATTCACACGGATGTTGCCAGGGCTGGAGGAATGAGTTGTAAGGTTGAGATTGTTTTCCCTGGGGTGAAGGAGGCTGAGGAGTGACATTGTAGAGGTTTGTAAAATCATGAGGGGCACAAATAAAGTGGATGGTCAGTCTTCACCCAGAATAAAGAAGTCTAAAACTAGAGGGCAGAGGTTTAAGAAGAGGGGAAAAATTGAAAGTGGACCTGAGGGACAAGTTTTTCCACACAGGGTGGTGGTGAGTGTTGGTTTATTATTGTCATTTGTACCGAGGTACAGTGAAAAACTTGTCTTGCATACCGATCGTACAGGTCAATTCATTACACAGTGCAGTTACATTGAGTTAGTACGGAGTGCATTGATATAGTACAGGTAAAAACAATAACAGTACAGAGTAAAGTGTCACAGCTACAGAGAAAGTGCAGTGCAATAAGGTGCAAGGTCACAACAAGGTAGATCGTGAGGTCAGAGTTCATCTCATCATATAAAGGAACCGTTCAATAGTCTTATCACAGTGGGGTAGAAGCTGTCCTTAAGCCTGGTGGTATGTGTCCTCAGGCTTCTGTATCCTCTTACCTGATGGAAGAGGAGAGAATGACCCGGGTGGGTGGGGTCTTTGATTATGCTGGCTGCTTCACCAAGGCAGCAAGAGGTAAAGGCAGAGTCCAAGGAGGGGAGGCTGGCTTCTGTGATGCACTGGGCTGTGTCCACAACTCCCTGCAGTTTCTTGCGGTCCTCGACAGAGCAGTTGCCATACCAAGCCGTGATGCATCCAGATTGGATGCTTTCTATGTTGCATCGATAAAAGTTGGTGAGTGTCAGAGGGGACATACTGAATTTCTTTAGCCTCCTGAGGATGTAGAGGCGCTGGTGAGCTTTCTTGGCTGTGGCATCTACGTGATTTGACCAGGACAGGCTGTTGGTGATGTTCACTCCTAGGAACTTGAAGCTGTCAACCCGCTTGACCTCAGCACTGTTGATGTAGACAGGTGTATGTACACTGCCCCCTTTCCTGAAGTCAATGACCAGCTTTTTTGTTGACATTGAGGGAAAGGTTGTTGCCATGACACCATGTCACTAAGCTCTCTATCTCCTTCCTGTACGCCAACTCATCATTGTTTGAGATACAGTATATGGGTTAAACTGCCACAGGAAGTGGTAGAAGCAGGTACAGTTATAACACTTAAAAGACATTTGGGCAAGCATTTGGATTGGAAAGGTTTAGAAGGATGTGGGCCAAATGTAGGCAAATGGGACTAGCTCAAGTTGGTCTGAAGGGCCTGTTTCTGTGCTATACAACTCTATGACTCTGTTTACGGTGAGTTAATGAAGAACTGATCCATTCACAGTGAGCAGAGTGATGCTGTTTATTGATTACAGCCCAGCGTTCAACACCATCATCCCCTCTATACTAATCAATAAGTTTCAAAACCTAGGCCTCTGTACCTTCCTCTGCAACTGGATCCTCGACTTCCTTATTGGCAGGCCACAGTCAGTGCGGATTGGTAGTAAATTCTCCTCCTCGCTGACGATCAACACAGGCACACCTCAAGGATGTGTGCTTAGCCCACTGCTCTACTCTCTATACTCTCATGACTGTGTGGCTAAGCACAGCTCAAACGCCATCTATAAATTTGCCGATGACACCACCGTTGTTGGTAGAATCTCAAATGGTGATGTGGTGTCACAGTCACAACCTCACACTCAATGTCAGCAAGACCAAGGAATTATTTGTAGACTTCAGGCAGGGGAAGTCGGGAGAACACAGTGTTCATTGAGGGGTCAGCGGCGGAAAGGGTGAGCAGCTTAAAGTTCCTGGGTGTCAACATTTCAGAGGATCTATCTTGGTCTAAAACATTGCAGTCATGAAGAAGGTATGCCAGTGGCGCTACTTCATTAGGAGTTTGAGGAGATTTGGTATGTCACCAAAGACTCTTGCAAATTTCTGCAGGTGGACAGTGGAGAACATTCTGACTGGTTGCATCACTGCCTGGTATGGAGGCTCCGATGCGTAGGATCAAAAGAGGCTGCAGAGGGTTGTAGACTCGGCCAGTTCCATCACAGGCACAACCATCCCTGCCATCGAGGACATCTTCAAGAGGTGTTGCCTTAAGAAGCTGTCATCCACCAAGGACCCTCACCAACCGGGACATGCTCTCCTCATGTTACTACCATCAGGAGGAGGTACAGGAGCCCGAAGACCCACATTCAACGTTTCAGGAACAGCTTCTTCCCCTCCGCTATCAGATTTCTGAATGGTCCATGTTATTCCTCTTTTGCACTATTTATTTATTTTTGTGACTTATAGTAATTTTTATGTCTTTGTCTTACACTGTACTGCTGCCACAAAACAACAAATTTCATGACATATGTCAGTGATAATAAACCTGATTCTGGGTTACTTCTCTGGATTTATTTTAAAATGTGCTTGCATCTAAATTTTTTTATTTTGGTGATGTGATCTTAAATTATATAATGACTCATAGACTTTAAGCATATTGGAGTGTAACCTGCTTTTTGTGTTAAGAAAGCAGCAAGCATGGTTCCTGTGATTCAGAGCAAAGCTCATGGTTAGCCTAATACAAGTGACCATTTTACACCAGCGATCAGGATACTTGCAACAAATCCAGCAGAATGTATTGCATATCTTGGCTGAGTGGTACAGGCCTAAGGATACAGTGAATGGTAGAGCCCTGGGGAGTGTTGTACAACAGAGGGACCTTGGAGTTTTAAGTACATGCTACCCTGAAAGTGGTGTCGAAGTAGACAGGGAGGTGAAGAAGGCTTTTGGCATACTGGCCTTCATCAGTCAGGGCTTTGAGTATAGAAGTTGGGATGTTCTGTTGCAGTTGTACAAGAAGTTGATGAGGTTGCATTTGGAATATTGTGTTCAGTTTTGGTCACCTTGCAATAGGAAAGATGCCCTTAAGCTGAAAAGAGTGCGGAGAAGATTTATGAGAACGTTGCCTGGTCTAGAGGGACTGAGTTATGGAGAGAGGATGAGCAGGTTAGGAGTTTATTCATTGGAGCATAGGAGAATGAGGGATGATCTTATAGAGGGGTATAAAATCATGAGGGGCATAGATAGGGTCAATGAGCACAGTGTTTTTCCCAGGGTTGGGGAATCGAGGAGTAGAGGGGATGGGTTTAAGGTGAGAGGGGAGAGATTCAATAGGAACCTGAGGGGCAATTTTTTCACCGTATATGGTCATCCATATATGGAACGAGTTGCCAGAGGAAGTGGTTGAGGCAGGTACATTAACAACGTTTAAAAGACCTGGAAAATACATGGATAGGAAATGTTTAGAGGGATACGAGCCAAATTTGTGCAAATGGATCTAGCTTAGTTGGGAATCTTGCACAGCATGAACCAGTTGAACTAAAGGACCTGTTTCCATGCTGTATGACTCTATGATAAGTGCAGTGACAAAATTCAGTTATTTTATTTTGAATTTGATAAAGTGTGCATAGAAAAAAGAATTTAAAATAAGTTACTTAGTATAAACAAATTTATCATATTTTAATAACTGGAGCAAAAAAAAGCAAACTGCTGGAGAAACTCAGCAAGTCAGGCAGCATCTGCGGGGGGGAAAGAACTGTTGACGTTTTGGATTGAGACACTGCATCAGGACTGGAAATATTTGGGAGTAAATCTCCACCAAAAGGGGTTAGATGGTCTTGGGTGAGGTTTAAAGCTCGGCACAACATTGTGGGCTGAAGGGCCTGTATTGTGCTGTACTGTTCTATGTTAACATAATTTTAGTTATGTAGGGTTGCTTTAGAAACAGTAAACTTTGTGGTGAAATTGGACAAAACAAAAGGAAGTGTTTTGTAAATTGAATAAGCATGTTGAAACTATTTGATGTTATTTCATAAGTTAGCTGGGAAAGTCAAACTGTACGTTCTGAGGTATTGCATGAAAGGAAATACTAACATAAGTTTGACCTATTGTGCCTTTTGAGTATAAAATTAAGTTACGAATCCAGCTCTCCAATTCAGTCTAATCAGACCATGGCATCTATAATGATCATTGGGAGGCAAGTTCTGATTTCGCCACATATTTTGGAATCTGTTTCTTGGCTGCATCATCCAGATGGAGATAGTGGATGACAGTCTAAAGTATAAAAGAAGGTGCAAATAATAAAAAAAAAATGAGAGACTGCAGATGCTGGAAATCTGGAGCAACCCACACAAAATGCTGGAGGAATTCTGCAGAACAGGCAGCATCTGTGGAGGGAAAAGAACAGTTGACATTTCGGGCTGACACCCTTCATCAAGACTCGCACAAAAGAATATGAGGTTGTGGTTTACCAAGCTAGTTTGGAGGTCTGAAGGAGGAACACCATTGCTGTTGACTTGCAAGTAGTTTTTTTGGAAAGGCTCCTATCTGTTCCATTTACCATTCCTTGCCTCCTTTGAGCTGCCATGTTTCCTGAGATTTGGGAAACTTGGCAAACTGGTGTAATCTAAAGAAGAAATTTAAAACAAAATCTTGGGTAGACTTCTGCATTAAAATAAGTTTGCACCTCCTGGGAGTAAAGTTGCAGTTCACACCCATCCACAGTCTCCATTATAATTGGAGGTGAACTCTTTCAAGGTGGATTGGGGTTGTGTTTGATATTTTTTAATTTTTCATTCTCACCAATCCAAATTCTTTTGCCACTTGTGGTAAAATTTGCCACCAGAGCATATCCACCTATGCAAAAAGAATGAAAATATAGAAGTTCTCAATCTCTTAAAAAGTAAAACAACACTGCACTTCTAAACATTGAATTAGCTTTGGGACCATATTTTTAATGGGAGGTTTTCTGTAGGTGTAGTATATACAGTTTTGCTTTATTAGTGCATTAACAGTGATCCTATTTCAAATCTACCTTCACCTACAATTGACATCCCAGACTGGTTCATTGCCAATGACATTAGAATTGCAGTCACTGTTGTAATGTGAGCAGATGAACTGAGATGATGACAATTAATCTTTTGTTTGTAAGTATATGTTGTGATGTTGGTTGAAAAAAAATTAATGATGATTATAGCAGAGGTCCCCTCCTCTTTGAAAATCATTGTGGATTCTCCTGATGACAGCCTGAACTTCCAGTGGAGGCCTTGCATTAGGGTCCCAACCAAAAAGCAACACCCATGAACTACAACACTCCATTGAAGTATTAGCCTGGATTTTGTGCTCCAATCTCTGCAGTAGGACTTGAATCTACAACTTTCTGAGACAGATGTGGAATATTGAGTTAAGGTAGACATCAGTTTTACTTAAAATACTACTTTGAGCAAAAATAATAGGCCAAGTCCAACTCCGAGAATGGGTGGATTATGCAAGGTTAAAATGTGGAAACAAAACTAGAAGGAACCCAGTCTCAAACATTCCCACTTCCAATTTCAGAGGTTGGATGAGTGTCATTTCTGTTCTATTATATCTATTATAATGAAGAAGACTGCTTTCATTTTGGTGGCCATTCTATTTTTAACTTGAGACTTCCTGGGCTTCTCAGGACCTATCAAAGCTGCCAGCTGAAAGGGGGAATTGCCTTTTGCTGTCCTGTTGGTTGGCTGTGGGAGCTGGAGAGTTTCTTCCATGCATAATGAGCACTCTAATTTAGCAACTCCCTCAACAAAAAATGAAGCACCTATACTCGCTTTCCCATGCTGGACATCAAACCCAACCATCTGTAACAGGAATAATATTCTGCTCTTCTCTGTTAAGAGGCTTGGGTGTTTTGGTGGTCAGTTGCGAATTCTGAATACTACTCTGTATAGCATGTTCAGATCACCATATTGCAAAGTCTTTTTGTAACCACTGTAGACCCGTCTCTACATAGCCCAGCATTTTATTTTGGTTCCACTTGTATATTTATGTTGCTTATTTTGACCCATTTGTAACATTGAATGTACTGTTTCATGTTTTTTCTCCTTCGTTGCATCAATGTTGAAAACATTTTGAAATAACTTGCTGCATTATTACCTTAGCAATTATCCCTAATTGTGCTGGCATTGTGCACAATTTCCAGTTCAAACAAAGGTTGAAAATAATTGTGGTCCAGTTGCTAATACTGGTGGGATGGCACTCAGTGTATGTCCAGTTGGTGTTTTCTTTAATCTAAATATTCAGTCCTAACTCGTGCTAAAAGAAAAACATCATGATAAAATACCCAACTCTAGTTTAAAAACAGTAATGGAAATAAATGTATATTTTGAATTTAGGATTAGTGGTTCAGTATCATTGCATTTTATTGGTAGTAATTTTCTTTTCTCCCCTCTCTTTACTGTAAGCACCTTGCAAATCGTGGGTGAATAACTTTAATCAAGTTTATCATACTTCCTGAAGGAAAGCTTTCTGCCTTTAGAACCTGTAGTTTAAAATCACCATGATACTCCAATCCCTTTTAAAGGTTTATCTTTCATCTTATCTTTTTAACCTTTTATCGTTTTGTCATTCCTACAACCTTCAGGTATCAGTGTTCTTCAAACTCTAGCCTATTGCAAGTTATCAATTTCCTTTCCCCACTGATGAAGTTGTGATCCACTTAGGTCTTTCTCTGCAACTTTCTTTCTCTCTTTACCCCCCCCAACTTCCAAAAGATGAACTTTCCTTTATAAGAGTTCTCCCATTGTGTACAACTTTTGGCTCTGCTTCATACGTTTGAATTTTGCAGTGTTCCTGAAATGGGCAAATTCAAAAGCAATCTAGATTTCTTAATAAAACTGGATCATTGATACATCCAATCAATATGCAGCAGCAGCTAACAAAACCAGTGGAGTGTTAGACTGCAAACATGAAAGAGGAGATTGCATGTCACAGGAAGTGGTGGCTGTACACAAGTGCTCTGGTTAGACCACGCGTTTAGTAATGTCTCTGATACTGGTCACAAGATTCAAGGAGAACATTTGTGTTTTGGAGGCAGTGTAGAAACCCACATTGATAATCCCTAGCATCAAAGCTCTGAGTTAAATCCACAGAGTAATATATCATGGCCCTTTGGTCCATCTTGTCCATACCAACCAAGGTGCCCACCTTGGCTAGTCCCATTTGCCTGTGTTTGACCCATATCCCTCTAAGCCTTTACTATCCATATACTTATCTAAATGTCTTTTAAATGTTTTTATTGCACCTGCCTCAACTACTTTCTCTAGCAGCTCATTCCATCTAAGCACCACCCTGTGCATGAAGTTGCCCCTCAGGTCCCTTTTTAAATCTTTCCCCTCTCACCTTAAAACTATGCCTTCTAGTTTTTGGTTCCCTTTCCCTGGGAAAGTTGCAGGAAAAGCCTGGAGAAATTTGATCTTTTCACCCTAGAAAAGATGTCTGAAAGGCAACCTTGTAGTAGTATATAACATAGGTGTGGAAATAGAAATGGCAAACCCAGAACATTAATCTTAAAATGTACACTCAAGATGAAGCAGCATTGATTCAAGATGTGATGGACTGGACAATGTTCACAACTCTATGCAATTTCTTGCAGTCTTGGGCAAAGCAGTTGCCATACCAAGCTGTGATGCATCCAGAAAGGATGCTTCCTATGGTGCATCTATAAAAATCGGTAAGGGTCATCAGGGATATGCCGAACTTCCTTGGAAAGCTGCTAACATAGTCAAGGGCCCCTCCCACGCTAGTCATTCTCTCTTCTCCCCTCTCCTATTGGGCAGAAGATATAAAAGCTTGAGAGCACACGTCACAGACTCGAAGACAGCTTCTATCCCACTATTATCAGACTCCTGAATGGGCCTCTCGTACACTAAAAGGTCAACTCTTATCTCCCAGTCTACTTTGTCGTGGCCCTTGCACCTTTATTTGTCTACCTGCAATGTTCTTTCTCTGTAACTGTAACACTATTCTGTTTTTCTTTGTACTATTTCAATGTACTTGTGTATGGCATGATCTGTCTGTATGTCACACAAAAGCTTTTCACTGTATCTCTGTAGCTGTGACAATTATAATAAACCAACCAATTTAACTCTGGTCAGGAAATTCCTCTTAACTTGAGGCATGCACAATAAATTTATGGGAATTATAACAGTGATAAACAACTTGGTCAGTCTTGGGAAATAGATGCAGAAATAGAAGAAATTAAAGTTGTGGATGGATAAATTGAGATGGGAGAAAGGGTTCATTATTTGCAAGCAGGGCTGCACAATAATGTGTGTTAACAGAATTAATGTATTAGTTCTATTTTCTTTGGTTTCTGAGCTTCCCAGTTCCCCAGCTACTGTGTTATACTGTTATGCACAACCTGTAGACAACTCGACCCTCTGGTTTCCTGTGTCTGCAATAACATGCTGTGGAGGGTTGGAAAAAACTGCTAATGGTCAACAATCAAATGAGGAAAGATATTATTCATGACTTTTTCTGCATTAAATTCAACTTCCAATTTTCTACCCACCTTTTCTCCGTTCAACATTCTGTAATTTTTGAACTGCCCACTTCAAATTTTGTTATGCTTTCTCTCTTGCTTTCATTTGTGTACTTCCTTGTTTGAAATCTGCCTCTCCACCCTTTTGCTCTTGCTTAACCACTTTGTCAATCTAGTGTAAATCAGGAACCTTTTGGCCTTGCAATCAATCTCTGAGCAATACCATTCGGTAGCATTCTATCATAACACCACCCTTCCTTACCCCCTCCCACCCGCCCCCCCCCCCCCAACCCAAGTAACTCATGTAGCATCCCAAATGAGTTACTTTGTTCATTGTAGAATAACTCCACTTAAGGCAGCATTCGTGACAGGGAACAGAGCACTCACAACAAACAGCCATTATTGGGAACTAGATTGTAGTTGGGTATGTGGCATGTCTGCTACATCCAAAAGGTGTCACAAGAGAGGGAGGCGTTTCGTTTCCACCAGTGTTATGGCTACCAGTCATGTTGCCCACTCCTCGTAACTTCCAGGGGTCGTAAGCAACCAATCTGTGAATTGCTCTCTCTCCTAGAGTCATCCTGCAAGATGCTATTGTGTGACAGTCTATTCCATCAGTGGAAATGAATGCAAGTGGCCCACACAGAAACAGTAAAGAGGTTTATAAAACCATGGATGGTCTAGGGTAGGGGAGTCTAAAGCTAGAGGTCATAGGTTTAAGGTGAAAGGGGAAAGGATTTGAAAGGGGACATGAGGGGTGAATTTTTCACAAGGAATGAGCTGCTAGAGGAAGTGGTAGAGGCGGTTACAATACAATCTTTAGAATACATTTGGACAGGTACGTGGATCTGCCTTTTTGCCAAAATTCTGCGACATTATCGTGAAAGACCATATGCCATATTCACTGTGCATTACTGATGATTATGAAAGTCACCATTTTCCTTGTCACAGAATCATTTCAAGGCTGCTACTTGAGCATTCACAACATGTACCAGCCAGCTATTGTCCAATATATTTGTGACCTTTTCCAGCTGTCCCATGGAAATGAGAACACACTTAAGACTTTGCAATTTGAATCAGTGTTTGGGATTCCCACATGGCATGTTTCCTTCCTTTAATCTTGGCTTGACTCACTTCAACAGGAAAAGAACGCCATTCTGTCATTACATAGCTCAATTATGACCAGCAACTTATTACATACAAGTGTTTTCATAATCTTAACAGCAGAAAGGTATGTCTCTGAGAGTTGATCAAAAGCCAGTTCTTGCAGCTGAAGATAATGGTGATGTTTCAAGGATTCAGCCGTGCATTGTTAGAGTGAAGGATGTGTAGAAAAGCAAAGAGACTGGTTAGAATGAGGTAAGGATCAGATTTATAATGTCACTATTAAGAGAGACATGACAAGTTTATGAATTTAAATTCATGGAAACAGTGTTGGCATTACTAACCAAGCTAACATTGATTGACTATCCCTAAGTGCCCTTTAGAAGGTGATGGTGAGCTGCTGCCTGGAACCATTGTAGTGAAGGTACTTTCACAGTGCTGTTAAGTGAGGAGTACCAGTATCTAGACCATTGAGAATGAAGGAGAATCAGAGCTCTGTAACTTGGAAGGAAACTTGTAGGCAACATCAAGGTCTTGTGTTTGGGATGCTGTTGGAGTAGACTTTGAAGATGGCACAAGCTGCAGCCATAGTGTAGTTGGTGGAGGAAGTGCATGTTTATGGTGATGGATTGGATGTTGATCAAGTGGGCTTTCATGGAAGTTCATGTGTTATTGGAGATGTCCCCCTTCAGGAAAGTGGAAATCATTCTATCACTCTTCCAAGTTGAGCCTTGCAGATGGTGAAAATGTCTTGAGTGGGCTTTGTGATGAGTTGCTCACCAGAGGATACTTGGTGGTATCAGTGTCTTGTAGCCAAATTATTTTTGTGATTTGGCGTAGCTGAGTATCTGGTTAATCTTGGGGTCTTGGCAATGTCAATGATGCAGATGTCCAGGGAAGGTGGTTAGAGATTCTCTTGTCAGGAATGGCCATTATCTGGCACTTGTGTAGTGTGAATATTACATCAGTTCATGACTGAATATTGTCCAGGTCTTATTGCAAATAGGCAAAACCTGTTTCATTTAAATTAAATTTTAAATTTTATTTAAATTTTATTTACAGCGTGGTAACAGGCCCTTCCGGCCCAACGAGTCCACGCCGCCCATTTTAAACCCCCAAATTAACCTACCCCTACGTCTTTAGAATGTGGGAGGAAACCAGAGCACCCAGAGGCAAGCTCCTTACAGACAGCGACGGGAATCGAACCCCGATCGCTGGCGCTGTAATAGCGTTTCGCGAACCGCTATACTACTGTGCCACCTATAGGAACTGCGAAAGAAATTGCACGTTGTGTAATCATCAGTGAATGTAACCACTTCAGACCTTGGGATAGAAGTATGTACATCAATAAAGCAATTGAAAGTGGCCAAGTTGGGATACTCTTATTTGTATAACACCTCTTCACAACCTTGGAGCAGCCCAAAGCAATTCACAGTGAATAAATATATTTGAAGTGCAGTCACTTTTTTAAAAAAAAAGACAGCAAATTTGTGCAGAACAAGCCCTCAGACTAATGCGATAATAGCCAGATAATCTTCTTTAGTATTATTGATTAACAGATAATCATTACCCAGAACTCTGAATAAATACCCACCCTTCAGTACAGTATTTTGGATCTTTGACATTCAGCTGAGGATCAAAAAGATAAGAGCTCTGACAGTGCAGCATTCTCTCAGTAGTGCTCTTAGCTAAGTTATTGTGTTTGTATCTCTGAAGTGAGGTTCAACATGCAGTCTCCTGACTCGGTGTTACCAAAGAATCACAGCTAAAAGTAAATTATTATTCATATTTATTAGGCAAGCTATTAAGGATTACAGGCCCAAGACAGTAGATGGAGATAAGATAACCTAAATGAGTAGGATAACTGGTCCTGGGGGTTGAATGAGTTCCTTCTCCTCTTGTTAAGTGTTAATGTTGCTAAAACATTTTGCACTGCCTCTTTTACTACTGACATTCTAAATAACACTGTAATTCTTTCCAAAATGACATGCTTATAATGACCAGTGTTCTTAATACCAGGTGTTCTTGGATATCATAAGAATAAGGCTTGCCTCAAACTGCAGCAAGGTCAGTGTATTTCCCAGTGGGTAGCTGAAGATGGCATTTTTCTGCTTGCTGAGTGGAAACTTGAGATATTTGTTTAATATGGTGCCAAATAAGAGTTTCTGTGGATTCTGAAGAAAAACTGGAAATCCTGTTATGAAGTAGATATAATGGTGGAAAATTAGCATGTCGGTATCTGACACATGGAAAGACAAGTTCTCCTTTTTGGTGGAGATAGTTTGTGAGGATTCCCATTTTAACAAAGTACCACCATCTGGCACACGTTCTCTGCAAATGCTGGTAGACCTGGTGAATATTTGCAATGTATTCCATTATATTTTTTATGGTCTTTTTACATGGAACAGGAGCACTGGCAATATTTGGTGTGATCTGGTTTTCAAATTAAATATTAAATATAATTTGAAAATCCAAGATCATTAGGCTGAAAATTTGTGTGAGGGCAAACTTGTAATGGACCATACCAACATGGAACTGATGTAAATAAATTTGTTTATAATAATCAACTTCAGATTTTAGGTCAAAGTTATACTATTATATTTAAAATGGTTACTTTTTCCTTACTTTAAATACTCAACACCTGAATACGAAATACATATAAATATGTTTTCCTTCTCCACATACTTAATTTTAACATTTAATTATAGTACTATCTTTTTAAGATTTCCCCAAAATAATTATTAAAAACTGGAATATCAGTTTCACAGTGAGTTTCATCTAATACCCACTCTTCATTCTTTATCTCAGACTGAATTGTTTTCATATGTGGCATGTGAAAAGATAAGTAGTCCATCTGGTGATGTTTTTCCACTGTTAATAACCATTCAGAAGAGGGAATAAGGCTAGTGGATAATATTGTCAGTGGGTTTTCTTTTAATATCTGGATTGAGTCCAAAGAACAAAGTAAAAACTGTTGGCAGTAGATATACTGGGTGGAAACACATAGATGGACATCCAAATGTGAACCATATTGATGTTTCAGACTTGCAGTTGAACAACAAATGGAATATGGTCTGTGTTAATGCTCACACTACAAAATATTTTCAAACTATTTTGGTACAATTTTTTAAATACAAAGTTATTGTGTATAGTATGCCATAAGTCTAAGAACACATGTGGTCAAACATGAGGAGAGTAGTCATGACCAGATTTTGTTGTAGATGAATCGTGCAATGTCTCCTAATGCCTCCTAATCAGGCACAAGGTACCCTTAAATATGTTGCTCTGAAAACGGCTCATCCCCCTTGTGACTAATGAATGAAACAATGGTGAAGCTGTTGAATATTTCTGATGTTCAATGATCAAACCACATGTATGTTAAATTTCGAGAACTGCATCTGAAACAAATCAAGTCACAGTGATGTAAAACATTTTCCTGTGTTGAGGTGTAGCATGGTGCAGGGATCTTGTTCAATCCTGGTTGTCCTTCCACACACACACCTTGTTAATTGCATTTAACAGGAGATTACTTGGTATTTAGAGCCATAAATTCCTTGAAACTTCAACAGCAAGAGCCCTTTTGTGAAATGCTGTCATGTGTTAAGTTGCAGAGTATTTGTGTCCTTATAAGAGTTGAGATTCCATAGTAAAAAAAAACAAACTGCTGGAGGAACTCGGTGAGTCAGGCAGCATCTGTGGAGGAAAATGGACAGTCGATGTTTCGAGTGAGACCCTTCATCTAGACCCATCAGCCCAAGTGAAGGGTCTCAACCAGAAATGTTGATTGTCCATTTCCCTTCACAGATGCTGTCCAACATTTCCTCCAGCAGTTTGGTTTTTTTTACTCCAGATTCCAGAATCTGCAGTCACTTGTCTCCAATGAGATTCCATGTTGATTTTCTTTCTACTATCTTTTAACATACAAGAAGTAGAAATAGAGTGTGTTGGATACTGATCATTATTATGATTTATTAGCAGTGCCCACTGGTTTTCATTTATTAGCGTTTGTATGCCAGTAAACAAGTATTGTGGCAATAATACACTTTATAATTCTGCAAAACAAAGATCCTCTACCAATCCACCACCACTGTACATCACCAGTTCAATAACATAGGTCCACAGTAAGACCTACCTCTCAAAGAAGGCAGACATTGATGAAGTTCACTATCACCTTCAATATGCCAGCACAACTTTGGGCCTTCCAAGGTAAAGCATATTTGATGATTACGACCTCAGATCCTGGCACAAAGCTCACTGTCCACCAGGTACGATGATTCCTGCTCTTCTCTACACATCAGAGACCTGGGCTACCTACAATAGGCACCTTAAAGCACAAGAGAGATACTGGCAATGTTGTCTCTGAAAAATTCTCCAACTATGAACTGAATAAATAAGAATAAGTTAAGCCATTCACCCCCTTGAGACTGCTCCAACATTCAACAAAATCTTTGGCTGATCTTCTACCTCAATACCATTGTCCTGCACTATCACCATATCCCTTGATTTCATTATCCAGAAATGTGATGACCTGTTTTGAAATCAACTAATGACAAAACCTACACAGCTCTCCAGGGTAGAGAATTCCGGAGATCCCACCACCCTCTGAGTGAAGAAATTTCAGCCTCATGTCCTAAATGGCTTGCCCTTTATTTTCAGACTGTTACCTGGAGTTCTAGACTTTTTAGCCAGGGAAACGTGCAAGTGTCCATGGGATTAAGTCATCTTAATCCCATGACTGTCTAAGAAGAGCCTGAATATATTTGCCTACTGATTTATATATATATATAATCCTGTTTACTTGTCCTATAAACTCTCCCTATAGTGCATACATGCAAAAGTTTTTAAATCTGATCTCCCATATCCTCCAATTTTTACTCTACTTTCCTCTTTCCCCGTGTGTCATAGTCATGTAGCATGGAAATGGGCCCTTTGGCTCAGAGTCCACGCCAACCATCAAGCACCTATTTGCACTAAGGTAAGATTTCTTTATTAGTCACATGTACATTGAAACACACAGTGAAATGCGTCTTTTACATAGTGTTTTGGGGGTAGCCTGCAAGTGTCGCCACGCTTCCGGCGCCAACATGGCATGCCCACAACTTCCTAACCTGTACGTCTTTGCAATGTGGGAGGAAACCGGAGCACCCGGAGGAAACCAACACAGACACAAGGAGAACATACAAACTCCTTACAGCGGCCGGAATTGAACCTGGGTCGCTGGCACTGTAATAGCGTTACGCTAACCACTACACTACCATGCCTGGCCTGCATTAATCCTACATTAATCCCATTTTATTTCTTCCCATATCTCCCTCTGATTCTACCACTCACCTACTCACTTGGAGCAATTTGTAGTGGCCAATTAACCACCCATCTTTGGGATATAGGAGGAACCCAGAGCACCTGAAGGAAACACAGCAGAGAACGTGCAAACTTTGTAAAGATAGCACCGAGGTCAGAATTGAACTTGACAGAGACTCTACTAGTTGTTCCACTGTGCTTACCCTATGTGCTTTCATGGCTCAGTTTGAACCTTTAAATAAAAATAATGCAGGTGAAATCTGAACCCAGCCCACCTTGTATCTCTGTGCTGGCATATTTAACTCATTTTTGCATCAACAGGATTCTCAGTATATTTGCAAAAGGACTTTGCCATCTGTTTAATTGGCTACCTTCTTTCATGAGTGATCCAGACACAGATGGAAATGTCAAATTATCAACTTGGCAATAACTTCTAAATGATATATCCATTGCTCAAATATTTTGTTTTAAAGAGAATGTGAGACTAGTTTTCAATATAAAAATATCTCCACTCCTAGAAGTAGTACAGATAAATGTGTCTGCTTTTTACCATGGCAATTTCACCTGTCATTGGTTCATAAGTTCATTTTACTGTGGAAGCTCAAAGGCTTGTTTTGAGAAGAGGGCCTAGATTTGCTTTTTCTGGTGGTCAGGTTTGTGCCAAGAATACCAAAGTTATTTGACAGATACAAGTCCAATTGTCTGGTCACTGGTTTGTTTTTCTTTAAATATTCTGGCTTTGAATTTCCCAGAAGGAGTCAAATAGATAGTGCATGATGCATTTTGTTTGAATGAGTGGGAAGAGTTGTAGTTGTTTGACATATAATTCCACACTAAAAATGAAGATTTGTATTCATGATGAAAATTACTTTGCATATGCAGTTATGCAAAATGTTATAAAATTCAGATTAATGCAGCAATTAGTCTTCATTAGAACTGCCATGTTTCATTTTTAGGCCAGTCACTTGAATTTCTAACTTTGGAGCAACTGATTTGTCCACCTCATCACCACCCATTCCCCCTGCCAGGGCGTTTCATAATATCTTTACAGTATTTTGAGTGGAGGTCTGTGACCAGTGGTGTTCCACAAGGATCAGTGCTGGGACCTTTGTGATGTATACAAACGATTTGGACAAAAATGTAGGTGGGCTGATTAGTAAGTTTGCAGATGACTTAAAAATTGAGTTGTGGATAGCGAGGACGGTTGTCAGAGCATTCAGCAGGACATAGACCAATTGGAAATGCGGGGAGAGAAGTGGAGATGGGGTTTAATCTGGACGAGGTTTTGAACGTTGGGTGGTCAGATGCAAGAGAAAAGTATACAGTAAATGGCAAGACCCTCAAGCATTTGATGTGCAGAGGGATCTTGGGGTGCAGGTCCATTACACTCTCAAAGTGGCAACACAAGTAGATCAGGTGATAAAGAAGGCACATAGAATGCTTGCCTTCATTGGTTGGGGCATTGAGTATAAAGGTCAGGATGTTATGTTGCTGCTGTATAAACTTTGGTTAGGCCTCATTTTGGAGTATTGTGTGCAGTTCTGGTCACAGGAAGGATTTGAGGCTTTGGAGAGGTTGCAGAAGTTCACCAGAACTTTTGGCTGGATTACAGATTATTAGCTGTAAGGAGAGACTGGGCAAACCTGGATTGTTTTCTCTGGAGCATTGGAGGCTGAGGGGTGACATGATCGATGTATATAAAATCATGGGAGCCATAAGATAGGGCAGATATTGTTGTAGAATGGAGAGACCCAGGGGTATAAGTACATAGTTCCCTGAAATTGGCGACACAAGTAGACAAGGTGGTGAAGAAGGCTTATGGCTTTCATTGGTCAAGACACTGAGTAAAAGAGTGGAGACGTCATGTCACAGCTGTACAAGACGTTGGCGAGACTGTATTGGGAGTATCATGTGCATCCTGTTCGCCATGTTATAAGAAGGATGTGATTAAGCTAGGGATGGTGTAGAAAAGATTCACAAGGATGTTGTGGGTCTGGAGTATTGAGTTATAGGGAGAGTCTAGATAGGCTGGGACTGTTTTCCCTGGAGTAAAGGAGGCTGAGGGTTGATAAGGTGGATGGTCACAGTCTTTTCCCCAGGGTCAGAAAGTCTGAACTAGAGGGCACAGGTTTAAGGTGAGAGGGGAATAGAGGGGACCTGAGAGGGCAAGTTCTTCACACAAAAGGTGGCGGGTATATGGAATGAGCTGCCAGAGGAAGTGGTGGAGGCAGGTAACATTACAACATTTAAAAGACATCTGGACGGGTGCACAGATAGGAAAAGTTTAGAGGAATATGGACAAGACGCAGGCAAATGGGACCAGCTCAATTAGGCACCTGGTCGGTGTGGACAAGTTTGGCCAAGGGCTTGTTTCATTTTTCCACGCTAGCTGTGTCCTCTGGCTATCCTCGCTGTTTGTTTGAAACTTGCAATTTCATTCCATGCACCTATATCCAAATCATTAATGTAGAGCAAAAGTAAAGTTTGGTCATTGAACTGACTCCTGGGGAATGTTAGTGTCTACCATTCTCCTGTCTCAAAGCCAACAGTTTACCACAACTCTCTGCTTTCTGTACTTGAGACAGTTCCCTATCGCTACAGGCTTTAACCTTTCTCATTCCATGGGTCTCAATTTTGCTAATCTGCCTTTTATGTGGGACTTTGTGAAATGACTTCTAAAAATCCCATGTAGATGACAAATACTGCATTCTGTTCATTGTCCTTTGTTTCCATATACGAACATTTTAATAGGGTTGGTCGAACCCAATTTGCCTTTTAACAAATGTGTGCAAGCCTTCCTTTATTAACTCAAACTTCTCTAAATGTAGGATGTTATTTTTTGAACCCCAGATTATTATTTTTTTAAGTTTCTCCTTTGCTGTGGTTCAGCTGGCTGTCCTGTACTTGCCAGCCATGTCCTTGCTCCCCATTTTGCACAAAGATGAGGTATTTGTCATTTCCCAGTCCCTGGCATCATCCCTGCTTCTAGGGTTTTGTAAGTGTTTAACCTTTTAATCTTTTTGGAAAATTGCAAAATATCACCAAAGATTAATTTTATGAATTTCATTTCAGCACCTGGTCTCTACATTGGAGAAGTTAAATGCAGATTGGATAATCGCTTTGCACAGCACCTGCATTCAGCCTCAGAAGTGACCCTGAGCTTCCAGTTCCCTGCCGCTTTAATTCCCACTCTCACTCTCACTCTAACTCACTGTCTGTGGCCTCCAGCACTGCACCAACGAGTCACAACCCAAGCTTGAGAAACACCTCATGTTCTGTCTGGGCAAGTGGCAGCCTTTGGGGTACAACATTAGATTCCTGAGCATTGAGTAACCCACTCTTTCTGTTTGTATTAGAATGGCCATTTCTGAATCTTTGATTTTGGTTCAGTTATTCTTATTCTATTAGTAATGCGTGGCCTGCTGGGCATGTCCCATGGCCCTGCTATTGGCAACACATAACGCAGACGAAGAAACACAATCTGATACTAATGGCCACATTAACTCATTTGATTCCACCCTATCAGAAATATTCCTTTTATTTTATCTATCCTTCTCCCACCTTCTCTGCTACTGAAAACTAACATGTATTCTCTTTTCCAGTTCTGAATAAGGGTCTCAGGCCAGAAACAATACCTCTGTTTCTCTTTACACAGATGCTTCCTGACCTTCTGAATGTTTCCACCACTTTCCATTTTTATTTAAGATTTACAGCATCATCAGTTTTGTTTTGATTTCCACCATAAGGTTATGGACCTAACTGACTTGCCTGTTTAGGCACACTATCACTTTCATTGTCTAGTTTTCCTGAAAATAATTAAGCACTGTTTAACATTTTGGGGTTGGGTCTGAATGAGTTGCCCTGTAGATTACTTTCCCTGTAGAAACTACCGTGTAGTTTCCTTTTGCAATATGTTGCTTTGTACACTTGGGTGTATGGTATTCTGGTCAAACTTTGCATCTGCCACGTCTGGTGCCAGTGAAATATAGGCTTCGTTCTCGCTGCATCTCCAATGCTTCATGGTAGTAGGTCGGTATCTGTGATCAGCACCATAGATGCCCCATTTAACAAAATGTCCTTTAAGCTGGGGAGTGATCTTTGATGTGTAGGTGTTCTCTAAGGAGTCCATTTTACAAAAATTTGAAAAATAATCAACTGCCTTTTCCCATCTAGGTGAAATAGTTGTGACTGAACTTCTCCCCAGTGTTGTTCTGGGACTTTGAGAGTGAAGTTTTTTTCTTTTGTTCCTTTCTTGGGATCTGCAGATCCTGCATTTCTGCATATTGGCCCTTTTTCTCCCTGTACATCCCTGGTCAGTAGCTACCTGTTCTCCTTGAGGCAACCATTCGCATTAGAAAAGTGCACTGATGCTGCTGCTTTACACTCCAGGGATCCGGGTTCAATCATAACTTCCGGTGCTGTGTGTATGGTGTTCGCACATTCTTCCTTGTACTGCATGGGTTTTCTCTGGGTGTTTACTCCCACATCCTGAGGGTATGCTGGTAGACTAATTGGCTACCATAAATTGCCCTGAGTGTAGTTGGGTAGCTGGAAGAATTAGAATGTGTTGGTGGGTATATGAAGGGGAAATATAGGAGTGAACATATTTGGTAGTGTTGTTCCATCATAGCTTGGAAAGATAGAAAATAGCAGCAGGAGTAGGTGATTCATCCCTTCATACCTGCTCCACCATTCAACATAACCATGGCAGTATGGTTTCCGCCTTCTCCCCAATACTGGTATTGAGAAATATCCTTGTGCCTCTTAAGATCAGTCCATTATAAGTCCCCAGTTTACCTCTCATCTGTATATGTGGACTGAGAGCAGGCTCAAGCTCATGCTGCCTGTATCACTTAAGGAGCTGCATGCTCTTGTCAGGGAGCCTCTTCACTCTCCTGCATCAAATATTGAGAGATTGGATATGTCTTGCCATGTTTATTATCTCAAACTTGGTAACGTCCCAAGAGCAGCTCCCAAATCTGTAGCCTCGACACAAAAAGGAAATGACAACAGGCGCATGGGAACACTTCATTTGCAGATTCCCCACCAAACTACACACCATCCTTTCTTGGAAATATATTACCATTCCTTCTTCATTGCTGGGTTTGAATTAGTCAATGACTGAAAGCTGAGAGCTCTGATTTCCAAGACAGGATGGTGTGCAGTTTGGAGAGGAATTGCAAGTGGCAGTGTTCCCACGTGCCTGCTGCCAGTTCTATTTTGTGATGGAAACTACAGATTTGAAAGCTGTTCTTGGGATATTACAAAGATTGGATATGTCTTGCCATGTTGATTCTCTCAATCTCTCAGCCTTTGATGCAGGAGAATGAAGAGGCCTCTTCCACCTATTCTCCTTTTCCAAAAACAAACGCCATCTGAGACCTTCAAGTGCAGTTGTGCAGTTTTTTTGCTGAAATGTCTGTGGTGCTCTATGGATTTCAGATGACATTCTTTTCCAACGGTATCTACCAGTTAGTGTGTTGAAACAAGTTGAGCTTGATGAGGAAAGCTCTCATACATGCCAGAACCCATTTTATTTTTACATCTTGCACTCTGTTCTAGCTAAACATATATCTTTTTCATAGTGCGGTGGCTCCTTTTTCACGCTCAATTTAGCTTTCTCGGGTCTAGGCGAATTCTCAGTTTGCCATTGTATCTTAAACACACCCTGCTTACACAGGATGAAGCCATATCTACTGTGGCTACAATCTCTGATTTAGCCGATCTCTCTGTTTCAGATTAAGTTTCTTCCTGAGTGCCACTGAAACATGCCTTGGTGGATGTATAACCAGTTATCTAGCATTAGCTGGTACTTCTAGTTTTTTTGTTCCACAAAAGACATCTGAAAATACATCTGAGTTGCAAAGGTGAATGATTGCTTGAGTTGAATCAATTTAGTTGGGGTAATGTTATCAATTCCATCTACTATTCTGCAACACTTCCAAGAAAAGGTGCCATATCTTTCTGGTCTCTTGCAATGAAATCAACATCTGTGGGAGTACTTGCCTTTGGTTGGAAGGTGGTCAGCTCAACAGGGTGGCTTGCCAATTGCTGAGGTGGCAACGTTTGAACTGCCATTGCACCAGTGAAGGTGGTTGTTCACTGCACTGTTGGCATTTGGCATCTCATTGCATTCAGCAATGCAACTCGGACGGCTGATTGTTGAGAGGTTTAAAACTTTGTGTAACCTTGGCTTTTCTCAGGGTCTCTGGCTCAGTCTGGGCTAGGGTGGGGCAATGCATGTGAAATTAGTGAAAGTTGCTCACAATTGTTTACAAGAAAGCAGAAGACAAATGCTGGCTTTGACTTTTTAAAAATTCCTCCTAGATCATTAGCATGGAAACCTCAGTCATGTTTCTCAGCTGTGTCCTTTATAGGATGGGGACTGGATAAGAGGCCACGCCCCACCCAAATAGGGAAATGGCTGCAAAACATTACCGATGACTTCCATGTCAATTACCTGTGAAACAAAGGAAGTAACCCAGACTGAGTGAGGACTAGTCATGTGCTCATGGAGTTGTACTCCAAACTGAGTTAAGAGTTTGGCAGGTTCATCAGACAACAACTGAGTATATTTCTTTCCTAGATGCTTGTGTTGCAATCCATAATATTTGCAATATCTGGGTAACTTTCGGTTTTTTGTTACCTGAAGCATTAACTTTGCCTCTCTATAGATCTTGTCTGCATTTCCAGCATTTTCTACTTTTGCTTCAGAATTTCTCCATGTGCTTTTCTCGACGTATGCTGCCTGGCTTGCTGAGTTCCTCCAGCATCATAGTGTTTTTCATCTAGATTCCAGCATCTGCAGTCCTTAGCTTCTCCAGGGTAAACAGTTACCTCCACTATACCCATTAATTTATACATGTTTACTTGCTGAGAAATCCAGCGGAGTGGATGGTTTATTTATTCAATGATGTCCTCTCTTAATTGAAACACACTGACTTTCAGCACACGTCCACGTGTTATCCCAATTAGGATGGATCATGTAGATATTTTGATTTCTGGCACATTGTCTACATTTCATTAACCAGCCTTTCTGAAATATTTACTCAGTATCTCCCATATTCATCCTCTGAGAACTGGAAATGGTTGGTAACTTAAATTGACAATAAAGGTAATTTGTTCATAAAGCAACTTGGAGACAGCAGGCATGCTAACAATTGTTTTCTTTTCAACAAAGCACATTTTATATTTTGTCTTTCTCCATATTATGCTATAGCAGGAATTCATTTGGCCCATCAAGACAGTATTTACTCTCAGAGCATTTCCATCCATCCCAATCTTCCACCCCCAACTTATTTCCCTACCACCTATTCTCTCTCAGATGCTCAACAACTCCCCACAGTTCTCAAGCCACCCACCTACACTAGGGAAAATTTTCAGTAGGCAGTTAACTTATCAGCACATTTGGGAGGTGGGAGGAAACCAGAGCACCCAGGGAAACCCACATGGTAATGGGAGAATGTACAAACTCCACACAGACAGAAATCAAGATCAGGATCAAACCTGGGTCACTGGAGCTGTGCAGCAGCAACAGCACCGACTGTACCACCCTCCTTCTGGAAATTTCTGTTCCCAGACTCTGTTCTAACACCAGAAACAGTCAAAATTAAAACGGTGTCAGGATTAAACTAAGCTAGGGATCCAATTCACTTTGCACTGTTTTATTGGTACATTGATGATTGTGTAGTTATTGCTTCTTTTGTACACAATATGAATATTTAAAAATTGGCCATCCTGGCAGGTCTTGAAGCAATAAATACTTACACAGGTATTGGAATTTGCGTTCCTTTTGTGAAAGCATTTGTGAAAAACATCTCTTATTAAATATTCTAGATCATAGTACTTATTTTTGTTAAGTTTGGTTCGTTATGCAACAGAAATGTGAGTGTAAATGTGAGATGTCCTCCCTGAAAATGTCTTGCAGTGGTGGGATTTGGCATCCGATCAGTCCTCTGTTTAAAAGTTGGACTTCCACTTTTGCATCACAGTTCAGACAGGGTAGTAAATATACCCTTATTTGCTGCTTTAGCAAGATACAAGGTTCAGTCTATTGACTGGGTGAGAGAAGTGAAATTTGAAATGAACTTGTCTCTTCAGTGCGGGTTGTTTCTGACAGCATCTGGAATGCACTGAGCTTCTCAAAATGCACCTCTTTAGTTTTTGTGCTCCTTGTCACTGTCATCTTCCTGGAAATGTATTGTAATGCCTCTCTAAATGTTAATCATTGACTGCCCACTTAACAAGGCAAGAACCTTGGATTATTAGTTTGTTATCTGTATGGTTGACTAATGTATATTTTTCAGCTTTTCATATTTATATTTTGACATTGTGCCACATCAGTTGCATTTGATATCACAGAAGTCGCTTTTGGTGCTCCATCTACTGGCCAAAAAGTTCTTAACCGCTGCATATAATCATTATTTTCATGAGAAATAACAGCCATTAGGAATCCATATCCAAAAGCGAATATAAATATATGAACGACTACAAACCGTTTGTATGAGTGATCACTTAAAGAGATGGAAACTAGCTGCATCTTAGGCTATTCCGACTAAGGGAATAAATGCGGTTTGGGAGTAGACCACCCAGCCGCCGGAGCCTGCTGGAGTCAGGCTGGCTTTGCCTTTGGGTTCTACCTGCCTCGAAGTGGTGTTACGTTCATGTGACATATTTGTGGGGGTGGCTGCACCCAAAAAGTCGAGTACTTTTACTAAGCCTGCATGCCGTTTCATGTATTACGATCTGTTTGGCTTTCTGAAAAGGATTTGACCTTTAATAATGTTGTATAAATGTATTTGTTAACGCACGTTCAGTAAAATATTTTAATTATTTCAAATGAGTGCAAGTAAATAAGATTACAACAAAATGGGCTTTTGGGGGAGATTTTTTTTAAAGTTTAGTATAATTGCTCTGAGCAAACAAGGTCGAAGGAAGATTGAGCGGAGGAAAGAATCGGGCAAACAGAATGGAAGTTTAGTTTTGATTTACAATTACAGTACGCAGGGTAGAGCCAGTATTGCAGTAGTAAAGCAGTGGCTGACATTTCTGGCTTGTCGTTCAGTCTTGTGGTTCATGAACTTTAAAAAAAATTGCACAAATAACCATTTCAAAGAGAAATGGGGACTTCTTGTACCTGCCAGAAGCCCAAGTATTATCGTGACATTTTGAATTGCAGTAGGAAGTGTAACGCTGTGTTTTGAGGTCCTGCATAAACTTTAGCATGAACGTCAAAAAATCCAGTTGAGTTGCAGACAAAATTGCAGAGAAGTAATATTTTAAATTTGGTAGCAGTAATTAGCAAACGTCAGCAGACATTTGCATGGGGGGGGGGGGATTGTTTAAACGCTGCTTTATTTAAAAAAAAGGAAACCTGCTTAATATGGTGTTGTGGCTGCTCTTGAGAATCAGCGGGTATCCTCAGCCATCGTTGTCCAGCGAGCAGAGCGACACTCGGGCTGGCGGCCGCCAGGGTCCCGCTCACAGCCGGCGGTTGCACGGGGCAGCCGCGGCACTCGGAGTGATCCGGGCCCGGGAGTGGGTCCCACCAGCCGGCTCACTCCCTGCAAGGAGTCCTTCAAGTTCCCCCGGGTCTGTACACCTCCCTCCACCTCGGGCAGCGGCTCCGCTGTCCTCCCACCTGTCTGCACGGGGCATTGGGTGTACACAGTCGGGGTGTGAGGGAAGGTGCGGAGTGGCATCTGGCTTCAATGACCCTGGCCAAAATAACGCAGTAGGGACCTAACATTGTGGAATCTGAAATCTCCGCAAAATCGCAGTTTAGGCAGGGCCTTTGCAGTGTTTAGATTTTAAGGTCAATTAACACCTTTAAGCTAATGCAGTCTTTTGTAGTATTTGGTAGTAAAGTTATGGTTGAAGAAGGAAAGCTAAAACTGTTAATTAATCGCGAGTGAAATGTTCTGTCCATCTGAATCAAGTTGCCAAAAGATCCAGCTAACTTCTGTTAAAGTGCATGGAAGAAGGTCCTGTGGGCACAAGACCCTTACTCCCCAAATTTCAGAGCTAGCTTTATTCTATGGCTTCAGATTTTGCATCATCCTGTGCTCTCTTCAAAGACTCTATTACTTGTGAGAACTTAATGGTCACAATAATCCAATTGCAGATGAACAGAGTAATACGCTACACAGTGGGACCAATATCTACTAGTTTTAGCAATATAGTGTAAACTCCACATCTGCGACTGCTCAGTGCTTAGTGAGCTATAACAAGCAACATCGCAAGTTTTCTTTCACGATCCATATCTTTCAATAGGCATTTATACAGACATGCCTGAAGTTGCCCAAATATGTTATTGGGTATGAAGTATATCTGCAACAGAAAAAAAAGATTTGTCCAAATTATCTGACTGCATTTGTTAAGGTGCAAAAATAAGTTCCATTAATGCACAACCACAGGACACGTTAAAACAGTTTACCGTGAATACTTAAAGATTGTTCTTAGTGATTTGACAGAAGTTGGTGGTGGGTCAATCTTGAACTGCTGCAGTCTGTGTCACATGCTGTGCCATGTGTCACAATGCTGTCATAAGATTTTCTGGCCCAGTGATAATGAAGGAACAGCTGATAATGCACAATATAAAATTGTTGGTGACTTTGAGATGATTCATTTGCATGCATTTGCTACCTTTTTGTTCTACAAATTGGTGGAGATCTCAGGTCTGGGTGATGCGAGTAAAACAAAAAAAATTTGGCAACTTGCTGCAGCACATCCTGTAAGCAGCGTGCTTTACAGCTAGTGATAGATTAAGAGAATGGATAAGGTACCCATTAGATATGTGGAAGGTATTTCCTATCCCTCTGCCTCCACAGATGCTGTCTGACCTGCTGAGTTCCTACAGCAGTTTATTTTTGCTCCAGATTCTGCCATCAGCAGTCTCTTGTCTCCATCAGGTGCTCTGCTGAAGGGTCTTGAACCTGAAATGCAGAGTTTTTCTCTCTCTCTGTACCCATGCTGTTGAGAATTTCCAGCAATTTCTGTTCTTATTGGTTCAACTAACTTTTTAAAAAAGTTCCTTGCCCAATTTTGTTAACTAGCAAGGTAATGGGAAAACCTACACTTGCATCAACACTAGAGGACAAACATTCTAACAGTATTACTTTGGATTTATTTTGCACTTTGGTTTAATGGAAAATGTTGTTGTGGGTTGGGTGGAGGGAGGATATGGAAAGTGAATTTTTTGCATTGCTTGCATCTCTCGTCTCTGCTTGTGTATATTTATTTCTGGTTGCAACTGCAGCTGTTAGAATGACCTAGCGGAAACTAGATCTGCCAAAACTTGATTTGAGTGTTGATTTTCACTGAGTTTATCTGCAGAGGCCTTAGAAGTTGGGCCTATTACTGTAAACCAAGAAAGTTAAATTGCAGCGAGATGGCAACCTTTTATGATGGTGAAAGGTTATTAATGAGTTAAATAATTCTTTCTGTTGGTTGACAACATGGAAAGTAAATGCCCAAACTTAAGATGACCAAATACAGCAAAAATGAAGTGTGAGAAATTTCCATAATGGGTAGTTAAAATGTGGAATTATCTGCCACAAGTCAATGAAGAAGAGTCCAAAAATCTTCAAAAGCCAATTTGATAGTTGTTTGAAACATTAAATTGGTAATTTTACACTGAACGTCTGTGCTGTGTATGCAATGGCCATCCTGAACACCCAGTTGCAAGTCATTTCAACTCCCCTTCCCATTCCCACACTGATCTGTCTGTAATTGGCCTGCTCCACTGCCAGGGTGAGGCCAAAATCAAATGAGAAGAACAGTACCTCATATTCTGCCTGGATGGTCTACAACCCAACGGTATGAATGTTGAATTTATCAATTTCATGTAATCTGCAGCCTTTGTGTTCCTTTCTCTGTCCTTCTGATCAGCCCCCTTCCCTCCACTTCTTTCCAAACCTTCTCCCCCATCTGGTTCCATCTTTCTATCACCCACACATTTTATCCAACAGGTCTCCCCTTCCCCTCCCCCCCCCCCCCCCCCCCATCGGATTCCACTTATCACCTTACTTCTCAGATTCCAGAATCTTCAGCCTTTTGACTTCGCTTGCCACTTTCCACCCTCTGTCTCAACCTCCAACATCCTCTTCCTCCCCACCTAGCTCCATCTGCCCATCATCCCTTCCTCAACAGGTTCCTCCTATCGCCTACCAGCTCCCGCCTCACACCTCCCATTCATCTCTTTATACTGGCCATCCCCCATCTACACTCTCAGTCCTGATGCATGCTCTCAACCCAATATGTCCACTCTCCCTCAACCTCTACAGATGCTGCCAGACCCACTGAGTTTCCTCAGCAATTTGTTTTCTTGCTCGTAATTTACAGTTTGCTCCACTGCCTTGTCCTTCAAGCTCCTGCAGTCCTATAATTCATTCAAATGACTTTTGTTAATATTAGTGCAGTGTAATCTTTTAGTGGGATAATTGTGGGGGGAAAAAAGGTAACTTTTGAGTAAGCAACATGTCAGTTTAAAGATCTTCATCCAGTCCCTGCATGGATGCATTGTTCCTGTCCCTCTGACCTTGAGCCTGATAGTCCTGAGATGAATGTATTTTTCCAGTTCTACTTTTCTCTGCACATTCCATTTTTAATCCACCATCTGTGGCCGTGCCTTCAACTTCCAAGGCCCTGAATTCTGAAATTCTCTTCCGAAATCATGTCTCCACACCTCTCTTTGAGATGTTCTTTAAATTGATCTCTGTGGTTCTGAAACTAATTATTGAAGTGGGTGTTTGGATAAGTTTAGCTGGATGACACTTTAGACAATTTGAAAAGAGGAACATTACAGGGTGATGGATGTGAATAGGAATACAGAATTTGCAAAATAACAATTCTGTGTACAGGATAGCTGCACCAAATTCTTACCCAGCAGGGAACCCCTGCATGTCTCCCTTGGACATTCTTTTTCCATTCAGTGGTGCTGGTCGCTCCAAAATGCAGTCTTTTTGTCTTGGATCTGCACAGTGGCAATTTCAATCAATCATCCATCACAAGTTAATGTTGCAAAATGTCTAACAGTTGTAACCCCTTGTGATCAGTCTGCGTAATGTTTCTTTCAAACGTGTTCTCGTTTATCACTGTAGCTTTTTGCTGGGGAGATTGAAAGTACCTTGAATAAGGCAAGGCAGATACAAATAATTAAGCCATTTGATTTTGAAGATGCAGTCAGTGCATGTTATAGTGGTTATAATCAAAATTCTGTTCACTTCTTGTAATTTGGAAATGCCTACCTACAATAAGAGTGCCTACCTATAATAAGAGTCACAATCCCATGTTTTCCTGTTCAGTATTCTGCCCCTCACCAGCCCTTACTAGTTTTGAGCACGAAATGAGCAGGATCCACTCCAGCCCTCACCCTGTCCCACCACTAACCACTTCATTCCAAGGTCTATTAATTCCATAATTCCAATTTGCTTTGAATTATTATTTTTGTGTATATATTGGAAGTGAGTGGACTGTTTCTTTTGACCTGCTACTTCAAAGAGCTATCAGTAGGCTGAATGATGAAACAAGATACCATATTTATTTCTTCTCTCCTCTCAACACAGACTAGCCTCCACTGTAAAAGGAATGCAGTCTCAGCAATCATTCTGTGATTGGCTTAACTGATTAAGTCATCTGAATTTTAATAGTTTTGGAGTTAGCTTGAGGGGAGAAGGTGAAGAAGGCATTGCTCTCAATCATTGTGGAAAAGCATCTTCACAGCCCGGCTCGTTAGGACTTCCTTTAGTTCATTTGTCATACACGTTGTAAACAAAGAATTCTGAACCTGAATGTGACCGTTTTCATTTGAAACATACTAGAAGAAAGACTTGCACATATATTGCATCTTTTATTGTTCCTTGATGTCTCAGTGCTTTACAGTCAATGATAAATAACCCACAAATGTGATTAATTGTTTAATCTTGTCTGTGAAAATGTGATTCTAAAAATTCCTGAAGCAAGATTGGAATATTTCCCTATGAAGGGAATTTTGTTTTGGAGAACAGTATATAAATAGAAATCAAGAAAATTGATTTCAAACTGCTCAAGTATAACCTATAACATCTGATATCTTTACTAATTTAGTGTTGTTGTTCCTCAACAGGATCCAGAAGGCTCCAGAGGAGATAAGATTATCGACCATGAAGCTTGTATCACTTTGAGAATTTGGTAAGTCTGAGTTTATATACCTTCACTTAGGGTTGATTATATAATTCTTGCAACTTCAAACTTAACTCTGGTTTTGCATGGCAACTTTATTTGCTGGGTCTGGATTCCTGTTTTTGTAAGAAAAAAACTGCAGATGCTAGAAATCTGGGGAAGAAAAAACACAATGACAGGGAAGCAACACAAGGCACTGGAAGAACTCAGTGGGTCAGGCAGCATCTACGGAGGGAAATGGACAGTCAACGTTTCAGGTCAAGATTCTTCATCTGGACTGGAAAGGGGGAGACAGCCAGTATTAAAAGGTGGAGGGAAGGGGTGGAGCAAGAGCATGCATGTGATAGGTGGATCCAGATGTGGGTGGGAATGATGTCAGAAGCTGGGAGGTGATAGGTAGAAGTGGTATTCAAGATGGAGTCCGACCAAGCTGTTCTACAGATAAAAACAAAAACCCATTCCATTCTATTCCAGTCCCCCTTGACATAACAAAATATTTTGAGTATGCATTCTATGTATCAATCACACTTTAATGCTTTGCTTATATCGTCACCCAGGTTTCCACCAGATTTTACAATATTATGGCTCAAAATTCAGTGTTCCAAGTTGCTGCACAGGGTTGTAATATTTTGAATGTTGATCTAAATGGTATTATAAGTAAAACTTCTAGAATCTGATAACAGCCATTTAGATGTTGATGATGGGTTAATGCAGAAGTTGGAATTGGATGTATTAAATAGAATCCCTCACCTATACAATGTACAACTCCAGCTAAGATTTCTTATATAGAGTCAGAGTTGTATAGCACAGAAACGGGCCCTTTGGCACAAACTATTCATGCCGACCGTGATGCCTGTCTATGCTCATACCATTTTCCCACAATGGGCACGTATCCCTCCTACTCCTTTCCTATTCAAGTACCTGTCCAAATGCCTTTTAAATGTTGTAATTGTATCTTCCTCTACTACCACCTCTAGCAGCTCGTTCCTCCTTCTGTGCGGAACAACATGCCCCTCGGATCTCCTTTAAATTTCTCCTCCTCGCCTTAAACTTGTGTCCTATTGTTTTTAGATTCCACCACCCTGACGGTCTACCCTTTCTATGCCCCCCATAAATTTATAAACCTCGATGAGGTTATACCTCAGCCTCTTGCATTTCAGTGGGAATAAACCTAGTTTATCCAATCTCTCCTTGTAAATAAATCCCTCCATTCCAGGCAACATCCTGGTGAATCTCTCGTGCACTCTCTCATCCTTCCTGTGGTGTGGCAATCAGAACTGTATGTAGCCTGTGCAATATTTTGTACAGCTGCAACATTGCATCCCAACTCTTGTAGTCGTTGCCTTGGCCTGTGAAAGCAATCAGACCAAACGACAGCTTAACTACCCTATCCACCTCTGTTGCCATTTTAAGGGAGCTATGAACTTGTACCCCAACGTTCCTGTACCTCAACACTTCTAAGGTCCTGACCGCTTACTCTCGATGTCCTGTTAGTATTTGACATCCCAAAATGTATTGCCAAAATTGCATAATATGTTAAAGAAACAAGTCAAAAACAATAAAACCAAGACACAAGATTTGAGGTACCTGTTACCAGAATGGTTGAATATTTTATTTTTAAACAAAAATGCTGGAGAAAAAAAATTGAGTTTGTCGTTTTAAATATAATTCAACAAAGCAAAAATTCTATTTCTCCAATGTAAAAGTTACATATAATTTCCACTGTGTAGATTAATTTGTGTACTTGAACAGAAGTTGCAGTTTAATGAGGAATAAGCAAACCAGCCAGAGCATATTGTCAGTTATTGGTGATAAATTGCCTTCAAGTAATGTAGAATCTGGAATTGTTAAAAGAACTCATGAGGTAGAAGTTAAGTTATAATCCTATTGAATGGTGGAACAGATGCGAGGGCCAGTTGACCTATACCTGCATCTGCTTCTGTTTCATGTGTTCTTGTCACACATTGACTGCTCCTATGAACCAATGTCATTGTCCACATCCATCCCAGATGCCCATTTTCTAGATGAAAAGCTGTCCATCTTTTGGCATTTGCCATGGTCATCAATTGCAGTTTAAACTTAGATGCTGTATTTCACCTTCATTCCCACCATACAATCATTTTCAGTTGGATCAATCTTTGCTGTGCTCATGTTGTGAAGTTGCCACAGGAATGTATCCAAGAGTTGCTTGAGGAATTGCCTATCCTTCTTCCAACCTACCACTGTCTCCTTTGCCCCAATGCTGCAGTTGCCACACTTTTGAAAGAACAGATATAATCGTACTTCCTGGACAGGATGGGACTGAACTACGGAGAGGCTTGAACTGTAGTATTTTGGGAAGGGCAGTGTCTGAATGACACTTGCAGAATGTGCATACGTCACCAAGAGTCTATTCAAATTTCATTGCAAGGTGTAGAATGTTGAAGCTTCTAGACGTTAAGTAAATGAAATGTTAAATTGGATTACAAAATAATTTACCACAGCAGATTTAGAGAGATTGGGGAAACCTTTTGAGAGGGCTTAAAAGCAGTCAAAACACTTTACCATTATGATTGAAGACACTTAAAAGTTGTAGTTTTCACTTTCATTTAGCTCCCATAATCAAAATATTATTTAGAGTTATTTGTGATTAGTATTTTTGGAGATTATTAATTAGTGGAAGTATTAATTGGAAACTTTAATTTACTGTCATCTCAATATTTTAACTATAGAAAATAAGCATAAATTTAAAAACATTTTAACAAGTTCAAAAGTTTGGACACTGGCATTTGTCATTTCTAATAGGTAATACAGATATTAATAATCAGGCTGGAATTTTTAGAATGAATGTTTGAAGTGACTCTTTCTGGGATTTAAAAATGATCCATTCAAAGTGTATTGAAGTTTTATGTAGAGCAATCTGCTGTGAGTGACAAGTATATTGCCTAGCCTTGCCATTCTTATGTTTGATAGGTTTAAGGTATAAACATTTACAATTAAGTTGCCATACAGATGTTAAGATTGTGATTTAGAAAATGGGTCATTTCCTGAAGAAGTTGATATACAGCAAACCTAGGACGTATAAAATAAAAACAGAAAATGCTGGAAACACTCAGTAGGTCAGGCCGTATCTGTGGGAAGAGAAATGGAGCTAAGAAAGACAAAAGAAGCTTGTTAAGCTGCAAGGAGGGTTCTGATGGAAGATCTTCGACTGAAAAGTTAGCTCTTTTTTTTCCTTCAGTTGCAGCCTGATCTGATTATTTACAGCATTTTCTGCTTTTGTTTCAGATTTCCAACATTGCAGTTTCTTTTTGATCTTCAGGAAGTGTGATAGAGAACATTTTTAAGAGGATTTTACGCCTTCATAATGTACATAAATCTTAACCTGGTTAAAAAGTTGAAATTTATTGAATTTTACCTCTATTAGTTTTGCTAACTCATTTGTTTGCTGTATGCTGAATTACTCTTTGTGCTTTCAGAACCCCCACCCCAACACACTTAAGATTTAAGTTTTGCTTTGCTTTTGGATGCTGAGTGCTATCCACAAATGAAGTGCCTCAAAATGTTGCACAAGATGTAAGGCCTTTGTTTCATTGGGCATATTTTATTGTCTCAAGGTTGTCAAGTCAAAAAATAGTTTATGAAATGTGCTCAGATCTGAGGATTATGGACTTGAATTGGCTGTGAAGCTCAATGAGAGGTGTTTACTTTCTGTTCAGTTTTGGTACTTTACTAGGTAAACACTTTGCAATTTGCTGCAAAGTATTACATTGATATAATTATAGTTTTGTCCACTTTATATAATACAACCAAACATCTAGGGTTTGGAAGCTATAATTGGCTCCCTCTATAAGTTTCGGCAGCAAGTGTTCAAACAGTATTGGCAATAAGAAAGAATAAAACTGTAGTCTGGGACTGTTGTTGCAACAGCTGATCTGATGTCTCCATTCCAAGGGCTATTTATGGCAGATTAGCTGGTATCAGAGCTCACTGTTCAGTCCATAAAAGGATGGCCCTGTGTGTCATTGGCACATTGCAATTGGCCCTGAATCCTCAAAGGCTGAAATGAATCTATAGTTCTATCTGAAGAACTGACTGGTTTATGATGGACAGACAGTTGGATGGAAGCTCGTGTGTAACTACAGCAGCATAATTCTTTGGTATAGTTGGATTTTGAAGTAATTCTTATTGCATTGGGAAAACTTGTTGGAAATACTTTGGAAATCTCGATAAAGGATCTAATTGACAAGTTGATGTGATTGTATAGGAAATATATAGAATCCTCTTGACTGTAGATGTATTTTCCATATTTTGCTGCAACACTTGTTTTGCAATATTAACACTAAAATTGTTTGAGCTGCTGAATTAGCTTTAAGGGTTGCTTTTTATCAGTCAAAGCTTGAGAAGCTTAAATTGTGAAACATTGGAAAAGTTATTGAGAGCAGCCTGAACTTTATGAAGCTGGTGAATTGACTCTAATCCTGAAGTTTTAAATATTTTAAATTTAAACTTGTGAAGAGGAAATCTCACTTCCACTGAAGTAAGTAGGATGTTTTTCAATGGGGTATAATAAGGAAATGTTGACAGCTGTTTCATTGAGGGTGTTATTTGATGCTGAAAAATCTTTTGTTTACCAATGTGTGCATGTCTGTCATTGTTGATCATGTGATGGCCTGGGGTGCTTTCAAGTTTATGAAGGAAAATTGCGTAGGAGCAAAATTTCTCATAGCTGGATTAGTTATAGTTTTTAAAAACACATTGTTTACTGAGTTAAATATGCCCACTCAAATTTATGCTTGCACTTTAGACAAATGCTTGAATGATGATACTCATGATACATTGAGAGAATATACCTGTTTTCTTTCTTGTATTTGGTGAAAGTTAGTTGTGTTATTTCCAAACATTATAATTTTTTTTTGTTGGTAAATGAGATCTTCATTGCCTAAAAATAAGAATTTGTGTTTTTCCAAAAGTGTTATAATTTTTTATTTACAGAAGTGTTACAATGCAAGAGCAAACATTTTGACAAATTGAACTTGAATCAATAGACACTGGCTTTAGCCAATAATGTGAATGCTGGCTAATGTCCTTATTCGTGCTGCAAACATGTCTTCAGTTGCATGACACACAACTTTATGGTTACTAATTCAGCAATGCAGCTGGTTGCACTTGGTTATACCTTTTTGGATGACCCCTTCCTTAGCTCATCAGTAAATTTGCTCTGAATGATTTATGAAAAACCCTCATGCTATATCAAATAAATCTGACAGTTACCTCTGCTGCAGAAAAAAACATAACTCCTCTCGTTGGAATGGAGGATGGCTTTAAATAGCTCAAGGACCTTGTTCTAGAATCTGCAAGGATTTAACAACCATTGTTGTAGTGGTCTGATATAATCCTTTGCTCTTTTCACCAGCTCCTACCTTACTAGTTGTTAAAAGTTGTCATCTGTACTGAATATCTTGCCTTCTGTGACATTGCACATACTTCTCAGTTGGCCTGTCACTGATAGCAATAGCTTAAATATGTATTTCTTTAAACATTGCAGAGATTAGCACCCATTTTGACTTTGAATTTCACTATTAATTTTAATGAAGACCTTTATTTTAGTTGGTATCCTTTAGTCTCCATATTCCACAATGGTATGAAAATTTTTTAATGCTGTTCATTTATGATCAATGTTCTTAAGATCCTGCAATTCTAATCTTTAGAATATAAATTGCAGGATACCAGTAATCGACATGAACACCATGTCAGCCTTTAATGCAGTAAAACCAACTAAATTGTATGCTAAAATGTATTGTCTCTAAAATTGTATATATTGATTAAAAATGTCATTAATTTTTTACAGTGCTGTTTTAAGAAAAAGCAGATTGCTTTACATTGAGGTCTTTTTTTTAGGATAAATTGAAGATATCGAGGGTGCAGAGGAGGTTTACTAGGATGCTGCCTGGATTAGAGGGCATGTGCTATCAGGAGAGGCTGGACACACTTGGGCTCTTTTCTGAGCGGCGGAGGCTGAGGGATGATCTGTTGGAAGTGTATAAAATCATGAGGGGCATAGATAGGGTGGCCAAGCAAGTATCTTTTTCCATTATTGTGCGATCCAATACCAGAGGGCATGCATTTAAGGTGAGAGGGAGTAGGTTCAGAACAGACATGAGGCGTACGTTTTTTACTGAGAGACTGGTGGATGCCTGGAATGTGTTGCCTGATAGGGTGGTGGAGGCAAATTCATTGGGGGCTTTTAAGAGGGACTTGGATGGACACATGAATGAGAGAAAAATAAAGGGGTGTGGGCGTCCTTTAGGTAGGAGGGAATAGCTATGTTGGCACAACATTGTGGGCCGAAGGGCCTGTACTGTGCTCTACTGTTCTGTGTTCTATATCTACACTGAACTTGATTTTCTAAACAGAATTTAGAGGTGTTAAGTTATGACACCCAATATCTTTCTATCTATTGCAACTTGCACAAGCAACACCCAACTCTGAACAATTCAAACTGGTTTTCTAATTTTAAGCGGCATCATGCAAAGGTATTAACAAAACACTTGCAGCAGGATACACCCAGACATTAACAGCTTCGCCCTTCTTTCTTTATTTCTCATCATTTGACCACCCTCTTATTTTTAGTGTGATGCCTGCATTTGTGACCTTGGTCCATAAAATTTGCATCAGTCTTCATCTTGTGCCTTTTGTCTACTGCAGTCATTAACCAGTTAATTAGACATCTATTTGACATGCTGCATTGTGATGCTGTGTGTCACAGGTTAAGAAATATCCGTGAGGCAGCTGGAGGCCAAGAATTTAGTCTTGTGTCATTCCTCGGCCATGTGATGCTGCATATTTAATTGAATCTTTCAATGTGAGGAATTTCAGAACAGATAGCCTATGTTACTGTAGCGGTTAGCATAACACAATTACAGTGCCAGCGACTCAGGTTCAATTCCAACTGCTGTCTGTAAGGAGTTTGTACATTCTCCCCGTGACTGTGTGGGTTTCCTTCCACGTTCCAAAGATGTACAGGTTAGGAAGTTGTGAGCATGCTATATTGGTGCCGGAAGTGTGGCGACACTTGCAGGCTGCCCCCAGAACATTCTATGCAAAGATGCATTTCTCTGTGTTTCAATGTACATGTGACTAATAAAGGTATCTTATCTTATATTCACATTGGAGGTTATTTTGGTTTGGTTACATTTTGTTCTTCAGGAGGCTAAAGAAATTTGGCATGTCCCCTTTGACCCTCACCAATTTTGTAGATGTACCATTAGAAAGCATCCTATACAGATGTATCACAGCAATTGCTCTGCCTGAGATCAGAAGAAACTGCAGAGAGTTGTGGACACAGCACATCACAGAAATCAGCCTTCCCTCCATGGACTCTGTCTACACTTCTCACTGCCTCGGGGAAAGCAGCCAACATAATCAAAGACCACATCCACACCCGGACATTCTCTCTTCTCACCCATTGGGCAGAAGATACAAAAGCCTGAAAGCACGTACCACCAGTCTTAAGGACAACTCTGTCCTGCTGTTATAAGACTATTGAATGGTTTCCTAGTATGATAAGATGGAATCTTGACCTCACAATCTACCTTGTCATGGCCTTGCACCTTATTGTCTGCCTGCACTGCCCTTTCTCTGTAACTGTATCACTTTATTCTGCATTCTGTTATTGTTTTCCCTTGTACTACCGCAATGCACTGATGTGATGGAACGAACTGTGTGGATGACATGCAAAACAAAGTTTTTCACTGCACCTCGATACAGTGAAAATTGGGTATTCATAGGTCTTTTATTTGCAGTAGCCGTCAGAGCTGTTCTTATTCCGGCCTTGTCCAATGAACTACACGCATGAATTTTCAGGAAGCATTCTTTGAACGTCTGGGAATGATCTTCATTTGCTAATCAGAACAGTTGAAGATTTAAACCTGGGACTCTCTCATCCTCTGATTAGCCCATTGAGTGATCAGTCCTCATTTTTAAATACCTGTTGGTTTGTATTTGATCTCCTTTGACGCTACTAATGGAACAGGTTGGAGGATATAATGTTTTATAATGTTGGGAAAGCTTCCCATTTAACACAATGTGCATTATACTCGATGAGAGTTTACATCTACATGGACCTTTCCAGATGGATAGAAAAGGGCTATCCCTGATGAAAACTGTCTGCAGCAAAAAAAAAGGCTGGCCTGTCCTTTAGCAGTTCTTGAGATCAGCTGAAGATTTAATCCTTGTACTGAGGGAGATGTATTTGTAGATTAGTGGGTAACATTCAACACGTGATCAGAAGAAATCAACTGCAAATATTTTTTTAAGATGCACTTGTTCCTTCACCCATTCCTAATGATGAAATGCTTTTGTGTCATATTCCTTCCATTGTCCTTTTGAAGTGTAATGGTCCTCCAGTCATTAATACTATATTATGATATTGATGCGACTAAGCAAATTTCACTTAGGAGCAATTAGCAACTTCAATAACATAAAACTGATTAAAAATGGATAAACTTTTAGAGTAAACTTGTAAACGGTAGCGTAGCAGTTAGCGCGACGCTATTACAGCGCCAGCGATCGGGGTTCGATTCCCGTCGCTGTCTGTAAGGAGTTTGTACGTTCTCCCGTGTCTGCATGGGTTTCCTCCGAGTGCTCCGGTTTCCTCCCACATTCTAAAGACGTACGGGTAGGTTAATATGGATTTAAAATGGGCGGCGTGGACTCGTTGGGCCGGAAGAGCCTGTTACCATGCTGTAAATAAAATTTTAAAAAATATTTAATTAAAAAAGTAGCATTCAATCTCGTCTAAGGCTTTGCTGAGCCAGTTTGATTTTGCTTTATAATCAGCATCTGTAAGTCACATACATGGAGGGAGGTCATTGATTTATGTTCCACTCTCAGCAAAAAGTTCAACAGATTGTACAGGTTCCAAAATTCTTTGAAATGGGTAATTTTATTCCGGTATTGAATTCTCCATGGCTGTAACCTTGGTTTGGGGTTTCTGGCTTTGAGTGGTGAGAACCTAATGCAAGGATATTTAACTTTGTTTGCTCATTAAAGCTACCATTTAAAATGTAATTCCCAAATATGGATCTAAAACAGTGAAGGTTTATCCATTTCTGATTATCCTATAGAAGTCAATGGATGGTGATCCAGAGCAGAATCTGATTTGTTTTGCTCACTTCCCTACTGGAGAACCTTGAGGAAGTTGTACCTACTTTGCTATCATCCTGCCTGAGATTTGCCAAATACAACCAAAGATTAAATTTGAAAGCATTAACTTGCAGAGACAAATATTGTTATATAGATATCATGGCCTTACATGAACAAACGTAATATTCAAAAACCATTTCAAAGACTGTAGTGAAACTATTTGCCAAATGCATTGATAAGTTGAATGTAAATGTGAAATTGACACCTGAACTTGTGTTTTGCATCACAGCATTTAATATACATAAGTTCAAAATCAGATGAAATACAAGTGGCAAGTATCTTTTTCAAAAGATTCTTGAATCAAAGCCATTTTAAATTTTTAATGAGATTGTGAAATCTTTCTTCTCCAGTGATGTTGATTACTGCCTGCTTTCAATTGCAATTGTTTTCAATTCATCTAGATTCCAGCATCTGCAGTCCTCTGTTTCTCCTCAATTGCTGTCCTTCGACTTGCATTCAATGTCAGAAAATTATTGATGATGTACTCAGTTAAATAGGAGCTGGATGTAGACGAACCCAATGAGGTCATTCAAGTTCCTCCTTGTCACTGGGGTTAACCTGATGAGTGCCCCATGAAGTTCCATGTGACTTTCCAAATAAAAATCTAATATATACACACTTTGGCTGTTGCTACTAATCCTGTTTATGTTAAAGCAAACATGCTTTCCTTTTTCAAAAATCTGTAAAATTAATTTATAATTAAAATATTTTAATTTATGGCACACCTTGTATTCCCAGAGCTCAAATATACTTGATTGTTACCACTAATGAGCAAATGTATAAATTCATGATGCAGAACTAGCTGCTTCTCAAGGCCAAAGACTGCAGATTGGCCCAGATTCAGAGGACAGATGATCTTGTTCAGCAGGATGTATCCTAGTTCCTGTTCTGTGATAATGGGTCTTGAGGTTGTTTTCTGTTAGAAGTGCCCTTTCACCCCAAGGGGTTGTTAGGCTAGTAATGGTTCCATTCCTATGACATTTGCAGCAAAGCATCTGAGCTTACAGTAATTAAATTTCCTTCTATATCATTTATCATTCCTGTTTAATGATTCAGGTGCTACTTTGTCCAGTTTTTGTACCATTTTAACCTGCTTACTGAAACTATAGTACAGGTCGGCAGAAACTTTGGCATAGGTGATGTATTTTATTATTTTTAAACTCCTTACGATTGCACTCTTTCAAAAATAAACACTTTAAGATGCAAGCTGATGGAGACCTGAAGGATGTTATGTTCAATTGTACAGGGCCATAGATGCCCCTTGAGTACTGTGTCTAGTTATGATCTCCTTATCTGAGGAAGGTTATTCTTGCTCTGGAGAGAGTTCAGGGAAGGTTCATCAGACATATTCCTGGGATGGCAGGACTGACGTAGGAAGTGATATCAGGTCCTTTAGGAGTATATTCTCTGGAGCTTAGGAGAATGAGAGGGAATCTCCTAGAAACCTACAAAATTCTAACAGGTCTGGACAGATTAGATGTAGGAAGGATATTTCCAATGGCAGTAAGTCCAAGAACAGGAGTCTCATTTTTAAGCATAAGGGCTCAGTAAGCCATTTAAGACTGAGGCACCAGTTCAGAACCTGTGGAGTTCACCACCATAGAAAGCAGTTGAAGTCAAATCAGTAAATGTATTCAAGAAGGACTTCTTGAGGATAGAGGGTCAAAGCTGTATGGGAAGAAATCTGGAACAAGGAGCCAGGAGCATTTTGAACGGCAATTTAGGCTCCTTGGTAGGGCTGAATGGCCTACTATTTTCTGTGGTTTCCAATGCAGAGCCAGTGACCTTTTCTACTTGTCATTTCACCATAGTATAACCATAGCTTGGGGAGAAAAGCTACTTCTAATTCTACTTTTAGGTGTCAAATCTGTAATTATCTTTACTTATTTTGTTAATTAACTACATGGGTGAGATCCAAATCTAAAGCTTTATGCCTTGGAGGTTATGAGTGCTACTAAATAGATACACTAAATTAAGCTGGAGACAATTTTTTTTTAATCTTTTATCTTGTTCAAGTGGTCATTTGCATGTCTATAAGTAGGTTATCCAAAGACATTGAACATCCCGGCAAGGACAAAGCTTCACTCATCTGTGTTTCTGGTATGAATTATTACGTAGAATTATGGCAGGAAGTATCTGCTGCTCTTGCTCTGTCTACTCCAGAGGCACCATGGTCTTGCTGCAAGCCAGGTTTGGTCTGACTCTAGTTTTCCTCTGGTCTATGTACTTCAAAGAAAAAAGGTTATCTATAGACATCTTGTGGAATTGGTCTTGAAGACTGGCTGCAGCTCTTACCAGCATAAAACGTTACAGATTGTTTGGGATGATTACTGGGCAATTGATAAATCACTTTAAAATCCAGTTAGAATGTTTTTCATTTTGATAGAATTTTTAATGTGAATTTGTTTCTAATTTGAATTTCTTTTTCAAATAAGTGGAGATTATTGATTGTTAAGAATGTAATGTTGTATAGCTGCATAAAATATTATATGAATACTGCATTACTATATTTAAGAATTGGTTCTGCTAATTGTTATTCATTAAATTCTGTTAATCTGCAGTAACATTGGCATAGCACCAAAGTGATTATCTGTTGTTGAGACAGCTGGGCAGGTCTAAGAGTAGAGTATCAGACTCTCTTCTGCCAGGAACTAGGTTCGTGTTCAGACCTGGCATCAACACTTGGCTCACTTCTTTGAATTTTATTTAGTCCTACCTGATTCTTATGTTAACTGGGTGAGGGAGGACTGGAAAGTAAGTGCTTAAAAGATGTTTTCTGAATCTTGCTTTGCAAAGTTTATTGTAATCATTTGAAGTAAGATTGAAAAGTTGATTGGGTCAAAACTGTTTAAAGATTTACTGATTTGATTTCCTATGCATATTTTTCCCATTGCTCACTAATCTTCCACAAAATTGCAGCAATCCATCAATTTTCTTTAAAATAAAGCTCTACTTTTGCTTCTGAGCCTGTAATCTCTGGCCTCTCCATCTTGGCAAAAGGGCACCACAGCCAATAGGTCGGAAAGAGCCGTGCTACTCGAGGTGTCTACACTTCTTGATACACTGTTCCCACTTCCCCCCAACCTCGTATTTCAATGACAAACCATTGGCTAACAATCTAGAGTTTTTGCTAAGGCAAGGGTTTTGCTGTCTTTGTAACATAGTGCATGTTGAATCTGCTGCCTTGCTGTATAACCTTGGAGAGCAGTCAGCCATGACTCATTTCCTTCCCACTTTTCTGACGATTGTGCCTACCATCATTCTGTAAAATGTTTTGAAATGGAAGTTGTTGGAAGTGAGTCCTAGATAACTTAAATCTTCCACACTTCAGAAGGTGACAAGTGACTGTGAATTAGCTAGTTAAAAAAAAGCCTAATGTTCAGAATCTATCGTGAATTAGCTGGTGAGATCAAGAATCGTTTATTTAAAAGAGAAGGGAGGTGATAGAAAATGACTAGCCATATTGGAATTTGGTTTGGGTCATTGTGCGCAAGCTTCATAACTATTGGAAGAGAGTGCTACTTTTTAACAGAAAACAATACATTAAACGTGCATGCAGGATATGGTTTCAAAAATAATCAGTCAAATTTATCAAAGGAATAGGAAAGTCAAGCTATTGTCCGTGAACCTTGCACAATGCCAGACAGATCAATTTAGAACATAGAACATTACAGCACAGTACAAGCCCTTTGGCCCACAATGTTGTGCCAACATTTTATCCTGCTCTAAAATCTATCATTCATGTGTCTGTCATTAATGTCCCTAATGTATCTGCCCCCACAACCTCTACAGGCAGTGCGTTCCACGCACCCACCACTCTGTTTTAAAAATAAAAAACTTGCCCCTGACATCCCTCTTGTATCTTCCTCCAATCACCTTTAAATTATGTCCCCTCATGTTAGCCATTGTCACACTGGGAAAAAGTCTCTGACTGTCCGTTCGATCTATGCCTCTTATCATCTTGTACACCTCGATCAAGTCACCTCTCATCCTCCACCTCTCCAAAGAGAAAAGTCCTAGCTCATTCAACCTAACCTCCTAAGACATGCTCTCCAATCCAGGCAACATCCTGGCAAATCTCCTCTACACCCTCTCTAGAGCTTCCACATCCTTCCTATAATGAGGCAACCAGAACTGAACACAATACTCCAAGTGTGGTCTAACCAGAATTCTATAGAGCTGCAACATCACCTCGCAGCTCTTGAACTCAATACCCCAACTAATGAAGGCCAGCACACCATACGCCTTCTTAACAACCTTATCGACCTGCGCAGCAACCTTGAGGGATCTGTGGATGTGGACCCCAAGATACCTCTGTTCTTCCACACTGCTAAGAGTCCTGCCAATAACCTTGTATTCTGCCTTCAAGTTTGATCTTCCAAAGTGTATCACTTCACACTTATCTGTGTTGAACTCCATCTGCCACTTCTCAGCCCAGCTCTGCATTCTATCAATATCCTGTTGTAATCTACAGCAACCTTCTACGCTATCCACAACACCACCAACTTTTGTATCATCAGCAAACTTACTAACCCACCCTTCCACATCCTCATCCAAGTCATTTATAAAAATCACAAAGAGCAGGGGTCCCAGAACAGATCCCTGCGGAACACTGGTCACTGACCTCCAGGCAGAGTATACTCCATCTACCACCACCCTCTGTCCTCTATGGGCGAGCCAATTTGATTCTGAAAGTAAGGTTGTAATTTTTTTTAACATCTAGTTAAATTTCAAGCTGTAGTTTAGAATATCTGTGCAGCTTTGAGCCACCTGATGAGGAAAAAACATGCATTATAGAGCCCTCAGATGTAAGGAAGGTTCATGGAAGCAGTTTAGGGGCTTTGTTTGCTTTCTGGTTAATACTCATCTGCCAAATAAATTGACTACCTATTTTTCTTGCGGCTGTTTGGATAATCTTGCTGTGTGCAAAGTAGCTGCTGACTTTGTATACCAGAATAAGTATGCAATTGTTTGGCTGCCAACTGTCGCCCTTGAGGCAAAGGTTTTGGGACAAGCTTGCTGGGGAGTACACTGATTTTAAACAATGTTCCTGAAACTATTATGACAAGACCTATTTGATAGGAATTGATACTGGCTGAGACATCAGCAGGAAATGGAATATAACCTTGATAAATTTCCCACACTTTTAGTGTGTGATGTGCAATGATTTATTATACTTGGTATCATAAATTACGTACAAAACTCAGATTATTTAGGGCAGCACTGTTTCATTGAGTTATTGCCCAGGACTCCAGCGCATTTGCTCTTTGTTGTGGAAAGAAATTTACCATTGTATGATAAGCATATTCAAGGTGACATTGGTAAACTGATAATTACTGAGATGATAATGGCTTGAACTTGCATTGTCACCATATCAATTTCCTTTCAGATGCAAATTAACAGGGAATGATAACACAGAAATGGTTCACACAAGAGCTCTTAGATATTCAAGCAACGGTGCCTGACTTGTTTAGTCAAATAAATTGAAGTATGCACAAATTTTAGGATAAATTGTAAAATTAGAGCTAAAAGTGAATGAATTTGCCAGATTTATTTAAAAACGATCCTAGAAATTAAGGTTTAGAAAGCTTGGCAATTGCAGCTCAGCGCTGATGGAGTGCTGCATCGTTGAATGTGTTAAGTATCACTTTAGATTAGTTTATTGTCATGTAGACCAGGGTGCAATGAAATTACATGCTTGCATGAAGCTCATAGAGTCAACAGTAAACATGATAATAAATACAACCATAAATACAGCAAGGAGGGCTCATAAAACAACAGAATGGTGTAAAGATAGTAGTGCAATCTGAGGTAGTGCAAAAAGAAATGCTAAAGTGAAAACAACAGAACAACGGAAAGAGAGAGAATTAAGAGACTAAGAATGTGGCAGCATCACAAGCCTTGACAGCCCCGCAGTGGTCATGAAAGCTCCTATGGCACTACTCCAGAAAAGTTGGAGATACAGACCACATACAACAAGTTACTTCAAAGCACTCGAGTTCTGCTGTGACAAGAGGTTACCAGCAGGACAGTAGAAGTGATTTGAGGATATCTCAAAGTCTCCTTGAAGTGTAACGTCCCCATTGACATAAGAATCCCCAGCTCATGATTGGTCAAGGAACATCCAGGATGACCTTGAGAATGTCTAGTCTTTGTTAGGAGCATGCTGAAGCCTAGTTGGCAGATGGACTGCACCATCCTCAGCCCAACCACAATCAAAAACCTCCTGCCAAACCACTGGCAGAATTTGCAGATCCCAGATCCCACATTGGGCTGATCAACCACCTTGAAATCCACAGAATTGATAGTGGAAGCAAGTCCTCCTCAAAGCAGAGAGAAGCAAGATATTCCAAGGAAGAACAGAAGAATTATCAGGTGTACAGACCAATGTATCTTCAATGAACACCACAGAACTACTGGATAGTTTAATTTAATGTCACATTGGCTGCTACAATTTCTTGTCACAGATCCATCCCTCCATCAGTGTTCTCTGCATAGCACTTATGCAGACTAAGTCCTAGCTTCACAAGGAATCTGCTCATGATATTGTATGGCACTACCACCATGCTAAACAAGGTGGATAGAAGACAGATCTAACAACTCAAAACTAGGCATCTGTGGGATATCAGCTGAGTTTCTTTCCATCGCAATCTGAGACCTCATGACACATCATTTACCTCTCTCTACAGTATGCAATATGTTAAAGTGATCCCACAGTCAACAGATCATTTCAGTGCTTTGTCAGTTCTGCTACATTGGTTATGAATGGTGGTGAGAAATTAAAAGAGTGGGAGGCTCCATAGAATGGAATTTTTGAACATGACGGTGGATCCCAGAAAGTGAATGCCAAAGAAGCTAAAGGATTTGCATCAATTTTCAGCCAGAGTGATCATCTTGCAGTCTCCTGAAGTCCCGCTATTGCTTTATTCATTGCAGAAGCTAGTCTTCAGCCAAATTCAATTCACTTGATACAATACCAAGACGTTACTGCATCTGGTGCACAAAGCTATCGGCCCTGACTACATCCCATTTGAAATGCATGAAAATGTGTTCTCCAGAAGTAGTTCCATCCCTAGCTAAGGTATTCCAGTTCAGCTACAAAATTGGCATCTAACTGACAGTGTGGGGAAAAATTGCTCCTATATAATCTTACTTACAAAAACATAAGATCTAATCTGAGCAATTGCTGCCCAGTTTTCTCTCGGTAATCAGCAAGTGAGGGAATGTGTTGATGAACATTCAACGTTTACAACTGAGCTTGGACACTGATGCTCATTTTGACTTCTGCCAGGACCACTTAACTCCAGATCACATTGGAGTCTTGATTCAAATATAAACAAAATACCTTAGTTCTGGAGATGAGTTGAGTGGCTTAACATTTGATCAAATGTGGAATTGTGGAAACTTGGAAACATTGAAGTCAGTGGGAATCAAGGAAAACACTTTTTCATTGGCTGAAGTCATGTTTAGAACAAAAATACCACTGAGGTTGTTAGAAAGCAATTTTCTCAACCACAAGGGGTTCCTTCAGGTGATGTCTGAGGCTCCTTTGAAGAACTTTCCTGCATTATAAGTTCAGAAATGGGGATGTTTGCTGATTACTCAATATTCGGTTCCATTCTTAGTTCCCTTGATAATGAAGGAGTCCATGTTGGCATAGAGCAAGACTCAAGACAACATTCAGGTATGGAGGGATAAATGGCAAGTAATAATCAGATCCCACAAGTGCAAGGCAATGATTATCTTCATCAAGAAAGAGTCTAACCACCTTTGCCAATTACTATTGTCAAGCTCCCCACTATCAGTACCCTAGTGATACCACTGACCAAGAAGTCATTAGGGTCAACCATGAAACTATTGTAGCAAGAGGAGCAAGTCAAAGGCTGCATGGAATTATCAACTCCTGACTTAGTCTTTCTACAATTCTCAAGCAAACTAGAATTATGATGGTACACCAGGTAATTTTCTGGATCAATTCTGCTCCAACATAATATAGAAATCTAAATACAATCCAGAATAAAAGCAGTCTATTTGATCTGCAGCCCATCCACCATCCTAAGCATTTGCTTCCTCCACCAGCTTTGCAACTTGCCAAGACTACTTTGCTAGAAACTCCTAAACACATGACCTCCACCACCCAGAAGGACAAAGGCAAGCAGGGGCACTGAAATACCAGCAGCTGAATGTTTCCTTTCAAGTAGCATATCATCCTCACTTGGAAATATCTTCACTGTTGAATTGAAATCCTGAAACACCTTATTTGGAAGCATAGTGGAGCTGTCTTTAGCCACAATAATTTCAATATTTCAAGAAAGTGCCATGTCGGTTTCTAAAGAACATTAAGAAAGTTTTGGCCCCATCTCTGAGACCTGTGGTCCTTGAGAGGAAAGAATGTTAAGATTGTATCATGTATTTCTCCAAAAACCTTGCCAATTTTATGCTGTAAATAGTAAGGTTAGTCAAAGAAATTGTAATTACTGTGAATATAATTTCAAGAAAGCACAATAGCACCTCTACTTCCTCAGAAGACTGATGAAATTTGGCATGTCCCCGATGACCCTCACCAATTTTTACAGATGCACCATAGAAAGCATCCTATCCAGATGCATCACAGCTTGGTATGGCAGCTGCTCTGCCCAAGACCACAAAAAAGTTTGCAGAGAGTTGTGAAAGCAGCTCAGCCTATCATGAAAACCAGCGACCCCTCCATTTACTCTATCTACATTTCCTGCTGCCTCGGGAAAGCAGCTAACATAATCAAAGACTCTTCCCACTCCGGTCATTCTCTCTTCTCCCACACCCTCCACCCCCCTTCCATCAGGCAGAAGATACAAAAGCTTGAGAACATGTACCACCAGGCTTCGATCCTGCTGTTCTAAGACTCTTGAACAGATCTCTTAAGCAATAAAATGAACTGGACTCTTGATCTCTCTGTCCACCTCGTCACGGCCCTTGCACTTTATTTGTCTACCTGCACTGCACTTTCTCTGTGACTGTAATGCTATATTCTGTATTCTGTTTTGCTTTCCTTTTGTACTACCTCGATGTACTTGTGTATGGAATGATCTGCCTTGGTGGCATGCAAATAAAAGCTTGTCACTGTATTTCCGAACATGTGACAATAATAACCCAATTACCAATATAAATTTGTACAAGAAAATTAGCACAACTGTGACAAAAAATGTCATTCTGGTACAATGAGATGTATTCTTGCACAGACAAATCACATTAGCTTTGAGCTCATTAGTAAATTTAATCTGTTAGCAAGCAGCTGGCATTTATTGTCAATTCCTTGTTGTCCCAAAAAGCTAGTGACCACCTAGTCTTGCAGCAGTCCATTATTTTTCCCTTTTTGTGGTTTTAATGCAAGCAATTAACAGACTGAGGCACTTCTAAGGGCAGTAGGGAGTCATTTTAGTAGAGTCCCACCATTCTAATCATTTGGGGTCTGATCATATATCTGACCATGTGTCTTATCACATGTCATCTTTACTTTATCTCTTTGGGCCCTAGTTCTGTGTGAAGGTGACCACTCTGGAATAGACTTCATGTTGGGATGGGAATCAAACTAAAAGCTGAATGAAGGCAATTCTTCCTTGATTATTGCTTAAACTCCTTTTACCTCACCTGCTCCCCTCCCACACCCAATGTACCACCCAATTTTCCACTTCTCTCCATACCTTTGCTCTCCCACTCCTCCCTTTGATTTCCTCCCATTCCAATCCTTCCACCTTGTTCTTTCTAAATATCCTCTCATTTCTTGCATAATTGTCTCTAATCTGTCCTGCAATCCATTTTCTTTGTCTCTGATTTTACCATTTACTCTGACTTGGCTCTTTCCTTGGCCTCTTGTCTGGCTTACTACTTCTGCATTTCCCTATCCTGTTCTCTTTTGCATTCCTTTTTTCATAGAACAGTACAGCACAGCACAGGACCAGCCCTTTGACCCACAATGTCAGTGCTGATCATGATGCCAAATTAAACCAATCCCTTCTGCTGCAATTGATCCATATCCCTCCATTCCCTGCATATTTATGTACCTAGCTAAAAGCTGCTTGAACACCACTATTGAATCTGCTTCCACTGCCACCTCTAGCAGCCCATTCCAAGCACCTACTACTCTGTGTTTTTTAAAAAAAAACTTGCCCTATACATCCCCTTTAAACATTTCACCTTCTCACCTTAAATGCATGTCCTCTAGTATTCGTCGTCTTTACCCTGGGGAAAAGAACAGTTCAGCACAGGAACAGGCCCTTTGGCCAATGATGTTGTGCCATTTTTTTTCTCAGGATGTGGATTCCAGTGGCAAGCCACACTTGTTGTCCTGGAAAGTGAGAGCCTTCTGGAACTTTGTATAATTTCTGGGTCATTTGGTGGATATTAACAGTTAATCGTGTAGTCTGCCTTTGGAGTTTCATGTTGGGTAGGCTAAGCAGGGTGACATGTTTTCACTCTGAAGGGCATAAATAAACCATTTGGATTTTATGACAGCTCTATCTTTCCAAGTAATGCACTAAAACGTTGGCTTAAATCATGTACAGTTGTGCACATGCTCCATTACATTTTGCAATATTCTATAATCACAATATCTTCTTTACCCCATCTGCTCTGCGTTTTCAAGTTAAATATTGAGCATTAAATATTGTATATGAAATATCTACAGCATTGTGCATTTTCTTCACTTATTCCCCACCTCTTAAATACAAATGAGCATACCATTGAGTACCTGCCTGTATGGCACCGTGGAAGATTCAGATTTATGAATAGTTTATATTGTGGAGAAGAGTGTAGGGGGTGGTGGGATTTTTTTTTGTCCATTTCTGCTTTCATTTCTTTCACTTATTAAATACCCATAATACGTTGCCGACCACTTGCAGCCCATTGCCCAATTTCTGCCTCAACTTGTTTTCCCTTTAATTGGTGCCATTCATCAAGAGGCGGCTTCTGCTGCTTTGAAATTTATTTCTGCCAGTATACTAACTCATGTAAAATTAGTTAATGGTCTGATTTGACGTCATTCTCTGAAATATTTATATCTTTTGCCAAGCTATGTTTTCTGATTGCAATGAAAAGGCATTGATTTCCAGATGTCAACTGTAGAATGGTAGATCAGAGGAAAAAAGGGTCAGGCTGACTTGAGGTGACAAGAAGAATTGCACAGCTGCTTGAGTACAGTTGGTCTTGAAGTCTTTCTCCAATATAGGTTTATTACTTGTAGAAAACCATCTTTGAGCTCAAAATGACTGATTACAAAGGTGCAAAAAGTGATTTGTTTAAAGTAGTCAATTTACTTGAATTACATGATCAGCAAGAGAGAGTAGGTGTAGTTGGCTTCAGTCCTAATTAAGTGCAGAATCTTGATGCTATTGTAGCAGTACAATAGCACAAATTTTGTAATTTTAGAGTTTTTATCCACTGAAAGGACTATGATTGTTCCTATATGCTGTTAATGCTACATGGCAAACAGTTTCTGCTTAGAGCAATATGGGCTAAATGCAGGCAAATGGGATGAGTTTAGATGGGCATCTTGGTTAACATGGACAAGTTGGGCCGAAGGGCCTTTTTCCATTCTGTATTGCTCTATGACTCTGTTCTATACTTTCACAGAGCAAAATGCACAGTAATGTGAATCATGGGACGAAACACATGGGTCAAATTTTGCTGAGGTAAGTCATCTCATGGCATGATTCATTAGTTAGACTTGTTTCTGCATCCAGAGCGAAAAACAAACTGCTAGAGGAACTCAGTGGGTCAACCAGCATCTGTGGGGGAGAAAGGAATTGTCCATGTTTTGGTTCAGAACTCTGCATCTGGACTGAGAGTGGAGAGGGAAGGTAGTTAGTATAAAGAAAAGAGAGGAGGTGTCTCGCTCCCTTTTGGATGGAGAATTCCAAAGATTCAGGTGAAGAAATTTCTTTTCTTTTCTTAGTCCTGGTTGATGCACCCTTTATTATGAGAGTATGATCCCTGCTTCTAGACACCCTAGCCAAGAGAAACATCATCCCTGATCTATCCATTGAAGCACTTTAAGAATTTTGTACGTTTCACTGAGGTCATCTCTTATTATTCAGTGCTATAGTGTGTATAGTCTCAGTTTGCCTAATCTCTCCTCACAGGACACTTCACCATCCATCCCAATCTGGAGAGCCTTCATTGCACTTCCTCTTTTGCAAAAAGCAAAACCAGACCTGTATACAATATTCCAGTTGCAGTTTCATCAGGATCCTGTATAATTGCAGTAAGGTGTTTACACTTGTAATCAAATCCTCTCGTAATAACGTCCACATAGTGCAAATACTTTGTTAAAGTGTCAAAGAACTGATCTATCTGACAGCAGCTGGCACAAATTCTTAAATATATTTGGGCTACATTTGCCATTTAATTTCAATTTTTCCCTTTTAATAGCAGATTAGAATAAGGCATTTATAGCAAACTTATGATCACACTCATAACATCAGATGCAATGTTAGAACGTTCCGAAGAATTGCACAGCTGCTTGAGTACAGTTGGTCTGAAATCCTTCTCCAATATAAGTTTATTACTTGTAGAAAACAGCCTTTGAGCTTAAAATGAATGATTACAAAGGTGCAAAAAGTGATTTGTTTAAAGTAGTCAATTTACTTGAATTACATGATCCGCAAGAGAGTGGGTGTAGTTGGCTTCAGTCCTAATTGTTAAGTGCAGAATCTTGATGCTATTGTAGCAGTACAGTAGCGCAAATTTTGTAATTTTAAAGTTGATGGAGTTAAAGTGAATCACAAATACTTAATTATTTACTGCTTTATTTATTACAAAGCAAAATGTTTCATTTGGATATGGAACCTCCCTAAAGAAATGGATGGTTTGTTGTTTTCCATTTCTGGATAATATCTGAAAACTAATGAATAGGTAAGCATTTTATCTCTTTGTTTCTCTAGCTGCATATTACTTCAGGTTATGTGGTCATTTGATCATCTGCTGACTGAGTTGGAATGACTTGTTTGGCATCATCCCTTTGAGGCACTGAAATTGAATTTCTACGAGGGGATGATGTACTTAATATTGCATCTTACCTCATTAACGCGATCATAAGTTTGTTGTATGTATCATGTTCTAATCTATGTAAATGGGGAAAATTCAAGCTTCGCAAACATAGCCCAGGTTAAAAGAATGCTTAACAATTCCTGCCAGCTGCTGTCAGATATTTCAGTCTTGACACTTGCAAAACCTCTCTATTGCATATATGTTAATTTAAAATCGGACCTTTAAGCATGATTCATTGTCTTAACAGAGCTTTTACAATTGTTGAAAAGAGCTAATTGCGTAGCTTCTAGACTTTTAAAAGGTGGATCATCTGGTGGAAGTGTGCTGTTAGGCAGCTGAGGTAAACACTGTGTGGCCCACAAGCCAACCAGTCGATGTGTATGTTACCTTATTAGGCTAAGCAACTTAGTGTGGAGGCTGGGGACATGCTGTGCAGGATTGTAGTTGTTTGAATATGAGCCTATAAGTGGACAGACTCTTGAGATGTGGCCCAATACTTTTTCCCTGGGAAAATGATTAAATTCTTTAGTTACCTAACTTATCTTGGTGCTGTCTAAAGTGTGTGTGTACATACAGTAAACCCTCAGTGTTCCCATGACTGTTATGATCACTTTTTTTAAGATACTATCTGTAACCTGCAGTTCTTTTATGCCATTTGGTGAATCATTTGTCACTTTCTTTTTCTGTTATTTATTAGGATTTTCTAAACACTGATATTCAGTTTATATTTTTTTAATTAGGAAAATGCATTTTCCTAATTATGTGAAGCCCTATGTATGCAGCAAAGTATGTGATGGCAAGCTTCATTGTTTCTGAAACATTGTGTTTATTAAATGACATTAGTCTGCAATATAATGCAGCTCTGCCATCTCTCACAGATAAAACGAAGCATCACTGGTCAGGTGCTGCAGAAGAATTACAGCCTAAGAAATAGACTGTTTGGGCTACATGTCTTTAAGAGTGTTTTATGATTGTGCGATAAACCACAGTCATGGCAAGTTGTGAGAACTTTTCCTCTTCATGTGCTGTTGCTTGATTGCAACACAGGAATTTTGAATTTTTAAGTGTGCCCTGAGCATGGGCACCACTGGCAGGGCTGCAATTAGGTCCATCTCTAGTTCCCATACAAGTTCAAGGGGTGCATTTATCTTGGACAGTTGCATTTCTACAATGATGGTGTTCTCACAACGTTATTTCAGGAAATGAAAACAGGCCACTTTTTGGCGTGAAACTTGATGTGATGCTGTTTGTTCTTGCCCTTTGTTGGTAGAGTTTTTGTCAGACTTTCCAAGTAGCCTTGGGAAGCTGCTGCAATTTTAAAATGCTTTGGCCACAATAGTAAAATAGTGTGCTCTCACTCCAAAATGTTATCAACCTTCTTGATTGTTGCTGCAACTCTGCTAGTCCAAGTAAGTAATAAGTACTTCTGCCTTGAGTCATATTAATGGTGGTAAGGATGTAAGCAATTCTTCTCTGTTTGAAAGGATGAATTGCTGCTTCAGAATTGTCACAGTCATGCAGCTCAGAAACAGGCCCTTTGGCCCACCATTGCCATGCCGACCATCAAGCAGCCACCTAAACCGAACGAAAATCTAAAAAAAACTCTGCAGACGCTGGACATCTGAAATAAAAACAGAAAATGCTGAAAACATTTTGGCAGGTCAGGCAGCATCTGTGGAAAGAGAAACTGTTACCATTTCAGGTCCAGGACCCTTCAACAAAACTGGGAAAGAGAAATTGAGTTAGGTTTAGGTAGCAAAGAAGGGGGGTTGGCAGTGGGAGAGTAGTGGGTGCGAGGGGGTAGGGGAGGAGTCAGATGCTGCCTGACCTGCTGATTGTTTCCAGCATTTTCGGATTTTATAATCCATCTACACCAATTCCATTTACCAGCATTTGTTCCATGCCTTCTGTGCTTTGCTGGTTCAAATGTTTGCCTAAATACTTAGGGGCAAGTATTCCCACAACACATCACCCATTGAGCACTCAAATTCAACACTAATTATTTTATTCATGGAGTCATCGACTCCTAGAGTCCTACAACAAAAGAAAAGCAGGCCTTTTGGCCCACCCTGTCAGCAATTCAAATGCTCACCTAAATACTCAAATGTGAAGGTACTTGCATCCATCCACCCACCCACCTACCTCAGGCAGTGCTTTCCAGATTCCAACTACCCTTGGTGAAAATTTCTCCTTCAGATCACCCATAACCTTTTGCCCTAAACCTATATTTAAGGGGTAAGGGTCTTTCTGCTAGTTATAAATATAGATGTGAATGTAGGAGGCATGATTTAATAAGCTTGTAGATGATTTGAAATTGGGGGTTGATGTTGAGCAGAGTAGTTTTGTGCTATGGAATCAAATTGATCAGCTGGTAAGTTGGGCAGACCAGAGGTAGATGGAATTCAATTATGATAAGTGTAAGATGATGCATTTTGGAAGGGTGGGGAGGGGAATCTGATGAGAGTAGGACACGTACCATGAATGTTAGGGCCCTAGAGAGTATTGAGGAACAATGGCACTTTGGTGTGCGTCCAAGGATCTCTGACAGTGACAGCACAGGTAGATGGTAGTGAAGAAGACGTATGGGATGCTTGCCTTCATTAGCCAGAGCATAGAATATAAAAGCAGAGAGACCTTGGTATAAGTTTATAAAACATTTGGTTAGGCCACAGCTGGAGTACTGCGTACAGTTCTGGTTGCCACACTATAGGAAGGATGTGATCGTACTGGAGAGAGTGCAGAGGAGATTCACCAGAATGTTATCTGGGTTGTCTTATGAAGAATAATTGGATAATCTAGGATAATATCCACTGGCATCTATAAGAATGAGAGGCAACGATGAAATACAAGGTCCTGAATAATCTTGATAGAGTTGATGTGAAGAGGACGTTTCCTCTTCTGAGAGAACCTAGAACTTGGGGGTCACTGTTTAAAATAAGGGCTTGATCCTTTAGACAAATGAGGCTATTTTTTTCTCAAGTTATGAATCTTTGTAACTTTCTCCTTCAAAGGCCTTTGGAGGAAAGTATTTGAATATTTTTAAAGTAGTGTCAGGTAGATTCTTGATAAGCAAAGGGGTGAAAGGTTACTCTGGGTGAAATGCAATGCACAGTTGAGGTTACAGTCAGAACATCCGTGTTCTTATTAAATGGCAGAGCAGGCTCGAGTGACCAAGAGACTTGCTGCTGTTCCTTTACTTGTACGTTTGGGTGCAAGTTGTTTCATTAAGTGTAGTTGCACTTTTCTGTGTGACATTGTAGTTCTGGTCACCACACCATTGGAATTATGCAATCTGCTCTGTAGAGGGTGCAGAGGAGATTCACCAGGATGTTGCTTGGGATGGAGCATTTTGGTTATGAGGAGAGACTGGACAAGTTGAGTTGTTTTCCTTGGAGCTGAGGAGGAGGGGTCCTGATAGATGTACAAAACTATGAGTGTCATAGATAGTAGGAAACCTTTCCCCATAAGAGGTGTTTAAAAGCAGGATATAGATCACAGGATATAGATTTAATGTTATGAGGAAGACGTATAGAGGAGATCTGAGGAAGATTTCTTTTTACCCAAAAGTTGGTGGAATTTGGAGCGCACAGCCTGAGTAGGTAGTGGAAGCAGATGACACTCTGTTTAAGAAGCATCTAGACGAGTACTTGAATCACAAAGGCATAAAAAGCTAAGGACCTGATGCTGGTAAATGGGATTACTGTTCATGGTTGGCACGGACATAGTGACCCAAAAGACCTGTTTCTGTGCTGTATGTCTCTTATGACTTTGACTCTATATAAGTGGTAAAGACAGATAATCAAGATCATTTGGAGTCAGAATCATGTTTAATATAACTGACATGTTGTTTGTTGTTTTGCTGCAGCAGTACAGTGCAAGACATAAAAATTACTACAAGTTACAAAAATAAAAAGGGCAAAAGTGGAATAATGAGGTAGTGTTCATGGACAGTTCAGAAATCTGATGGCAGAGGGGAAGACGCTGTTCCTGAAATATTGAGCATGGGTCTTCAGGCTCCTGTACCTTCTCCCGGATGGTAGTAACATGAAGAGGGCATGTCCCAGGTGGTGAGGGTCCTTGATGGATGCCACCTTCTTGAGGCACTGCCTCTTGCGGATGTCCTCGACAGCAGGGAGGGTTGTGCTTGTGATGGAGCTGACTGAGTCTATAACCCTCCTGCAGCCTCTTTCAGTCCTGCGCATTGGAGCCTCCATACCAGGCGGTGATGCAACCAGTCAGAATGCTCTCCACCATACATCCGTAGAAATTTGCAAGAGTCTTTACTGAAATACCAAATCTCCTCAAACTCCTAATGACGCTGCTTACCCTTTCCACTGCTGACCCCTCAATGAAGATTGTGCGTGTTCTGCCAACTTCCCCTGCTTGAAGTCCACAATCAATTCCTTGGTCTTACTGATGTTGAGTGCGAGGTTGTTATTGCAACACCACTCAACCAGCCGATCTATATCACTACTGTCCGCCACCTCTTTGCCTTCTGAGATTCTGCCAACAACAGTGGTGTCATCAGTAAACTTAGAGAGAATTTATCCCATTTTCTGCCCTCTTGTAGCTGCATCAAAATGTTGCAGCATGTACAAAATTTGACCATCATTAGGTTAAAATTCAAATGTGCCAAATTTGAAAAAGATGTCCATTACAGGTGCTGTGAATGTTCAATTTTATTATTGGTCAATGGATGTCAACCCCTTTAAAAAGGAGAGCAAGTGACTTTGATGTGCAGGCATAATCTGCAATATACTGGTACATTACACTTGTCAGTTTGAGTGTGTGGAAAATTGTAGCCTCCACTTTAGCTCTGCTTCTGTTTGGAATTAAAAATATTTTAGTACTTTCCTAACCAGCAGGTCCATTACTTTTTGTACGTCTGCCACAAGAGAAACCAGTGCTCATGATAAATCATGGTGATTTCAGCATTTTAGATGACAAATGCAAAGCTCTGTGTTTAACATAATATTACCAATTTGTCTGTGCATGGGCTGATTTTTGAGCTGATATTGTGTTCTAGTTGTGCATTCCTCGCAGTTTGCGATTAGTTGGAGATGAGAAGAATTTTTTGTCTGTTAAGAGCTGATTGGTTTCCCAGTATTTGGAAGCTGCAATGTCGATTTTTTTTTTGCCACACAGTAACATATGTTGTGACTTGGTCACAGATTTGCAGTACCCCGTACTTCATTATAATCTCTTGATCTGTCATCTAAACTGTTTTAGAATTTCATTGTACCCTAATTTCTGTCTGTAATCTGATTAGTAGCTTGAGCTGCTTTAAACTGCAACCTATTGCCTAGCCTATTCCTGCAGCCGTTGCTGGCTTGACAGCTTCAGTCCTGTTCCATGCAAAAAATCTCCACACGTTACTGTGTAGACAGGCCTAGCTTTGTGTCTGGTATAAAATTAGCCATTACTTGTCACTTGAAGCCTTCGAACTCTGCAGTCATGTTCAGAAATCCATGGATCGCTGGTTATGCACGAACAGTAACATGTCGTGGCCAAGGTAAGTACCAAAAATATGCTTTAAAGCAATTATCGGTAAAGTGCCCCTTCTCTGTACTGTCTCTTGTTTTATTCCTCGCTCCTTCCCCTTCCCTCTTCTTTCAAGGGCAATGGGAAACAATAGACGTATATTAGCTTAAATCTCGGGTGTACACTTTTATCAGCAATTAGATTACACTGTATCTAATTCTGTTCCAAATGTTTAATTCTGAGCTTCTAGATCTATTTTTCTTATCAAAGGATTGCTGTGTTGCCGTCTGCTTTTGTGGAAATGGGGGAGGGGGGAGGGGAATTAGTGTATCTTTATTGTACGTAGTATTGAAAGGGGGTTGAATCAGATTTAAGTATTGCTAGCGTCACTTGAATTTTACGCACATCCAGCCCATTCTAAAGAAAGATTTTTTAATTGTGCAAACGCAGTACAATACATTTAGAAGTAAGTTGTGTAAAGCACAGCAAAAAGGCAGCTACATGCATGTGCAATTAAGATTTATATTGAATTCAGTATTGTGTATCTGAGCATTTGTAAATGTTTTTGTACGAGGTCGTGTGTGTCTATGAATAATATACTTGTTATCTGTGTATATGTGAATGAATGTTTATCTCTATTTACTGTTTACAAAAGTAGATTTATCATTTTTTCTTTGTAGGTATAAAACTCCTTGCCTCCTAATATCTGTGTAGATTAATACCATGTATTGCTCATTGGTAATTGTTTTGCATTCAGTGCACTGAGCACTCTTCCTTGATTCCACTGCATGTTTAAGTCTGCACAATTGTGTAGGAATAGGTAGTTAAGATAGAGCTGAAAATTAGGAGTATGCCAAACTGAGCTGACTTTCAAGTTCAAGATATAAATTGGCAAAGAAAGAATCGCAAACGAATATGTGCAGTAAGTTGTGTATTGGATGACTTTGATAATTCATTATACATGGTAACAATTGTGTTCCAATGAATCTATTAAGATACTGTTCATAAACTGCTCTTCTGCCTTGATGAATGAGAACTTACTAAAGGCTGCATAAGATGTTCCCATCATTCCTTAAACTTGCCATTGTCCATTCATTTACCATGAGATTTTGTACAGCATGGTGGTGTTAGTGGGTAGTAAAATGGTAGGCCACTTTGACCGGAATGAACAGGGAAAACATCCACGTGTCATTGTAAGCAATGAGTTTGAAGGATTCCAAAATATCCATTACAGCTATCAAACCAGGAAATCTACCCTGGAATAATGAACTTGAAATCAAACAAGGTGTAGAAAGTGACAGAAAAAGAGAAGTTGAATTAAGAGAATAATATATACAGTATTTTACTTTAAGATAGCTATAATTATTCAAAACTGACAGAATGAGACCCTGCATCTATTTATTCAATTCAATAGCAGAGTGGGTGTTTTGTCAGTAACTAAGGTGTACCTATGACATTCAGAAAGGTACTTAGATTGAAATAGTTCTTGACTCAAATAAAAAGTTAAGCCTGAATAGTATTTAATAGTTTAACGGGTAAAACAAAAATGCTTCTAATGTAGAAAAATAAAGTGAATTGTGCTTTGTCTTCACCTTACTCCATCAAAGCTATTTGTGATTTTGAACAATTCTCTCAAATTTCTTCTTACCATCAGTTCAAAGGAAACCAGTCCCAGCTTTCTGAATCTCTGCAGATAACTGAAAAACTTAACCCCTCATACCATTGCCCTAAATCTCTTCTGCACCTGCACCAAGGGCTTCACAGTCTTGTAAAGTGCGATGCCCAGAACTTTACCAATGTTTGATTTAAAAAAAATAGCACACCTTCCTTGTTTATATAGACTATTCCTCGAATTTGTTTCTTTCTTGACTTTTGCACTTGCACTGGGCTCGACCAGTGTTGAGAATGGGCTTGTTATTGGAGCCACTTCCTCCTTTTAGCTATTTAGTCATCTTCCGCTGTTTGTGACTGGATGGGATGTGATATGTCTTGAGCCAATCTGTTAACTGAGCTGTGGGATGACTTGGCTTTGGCTAACAATGAACAGAAGACAGAGAACAGTAGTAAGCAGTTATTTCTTGGACTGGAGGAAGTATACAGCATTTGTTTTCCTCCAGGTGTGGGAATACAAACCACTACTCCTTTTGGCTATTAATGACATAAGACTTGGATATACTCGGCATAATTTTCCAAAGTTTATTAACTATAAAGTGCAGTGCAAAAGGTTATCCAGATTTCTTTGGCATCATTTCCCAACCCCTCAACCTCTACTATGTAGAGGGGCTAAGGCAGCAAGCTGATGGAAATGCTACCATCCTCAAGTTCCCTTCAAGCTCATGTAAATTAACTGGCTACTGTAAATTACCCTTTCATAGAATAAATGGCAATAAGAATCAAAGGGGAGGTGATGGGCATATGTGAGATAATAAGTACAGAAGTACAGGGAAATAAGAAGGGGAATAGAAGTAATGAGCTTATTCCCCTTTGAACCAGCATGGCCCTGATAGGCTAAATGTCCTCCTCCTGTGTTGCAAGTAGAAGTAGTCACCCATCATTCCTGATTTAGAAATCTATTATTGTTCTTCACTATCACTGGTCCACGTGCCAGAACACTACACCCAACTGCATTGTTGGAGTACTTGTCAACAATGACTGCAACAGTTCAAGAAACCTGCTCCTACCACCACCTTGGAACAAATAAAGATAGGCAATAAATGCTGGCCTTATCAGTAACACCCATCTCTTGTTAAACAATTTCTGAAACAACCAATTTGTATCAATGCATCCGTTCTCCAATTAGTCGCAAACTTTAATCTTGCTAATAATTTTATTATGTAATTCTGTCACTCCTTTTTGAAAGACCACATACACAACATCAACCCTTTCAGTTAATACTTCTGAGAACTCAGCAGTGAGACATGATTTGGGAATATGCTTTAATGTACAGTAACAAAAACAATTGAAGTGGATAATTGACATTAAACAATGCCTATTCAGCACTCAATAAATCCCAGTGAATGATTTAAGTGCTTAAATTATTAAATATTAACTATAGTATCTTCAGTACTCTTTCCTATTTATTAGTTCTATGAGTAACTTGAGTCAAATTTAAACCAATGAAACTTGAAATAGTTACAATGAAACTGGGATAAAAATTTATTGCATTTAAATTATAAACATCACCTCAATAGGGATTGATATTCCTGTTGACTGTTATCCATTTTTCATATTTTAAAAGTAAATTACCAACTTCAAAAACTTCAAAGCCTCAAAATCCCCTCTTTCTTGTGTGTTTCTGAGAAAGATGTTTAATATCAGATAGCATTTTCAATACAATGAAGGAAATAACTTTTTTAAAAAGGGTGTATATCTTCAGGATGTCCCAATGTTTCACAATTAAGTGTATTTGGGACTATAAACTGTAATATGGAGGAATAAGACAGCTAAATATACTCCATTAGCTAAATACTAATGGCCGGGATCAAGAGAACTCCCCTGGTAGTCTTACAGTAGTACGATTGGGTTCTGTTGCAATGATGGATCAGTTCATGTCATGTCAGGAATAAATACAGGTTTTTGAAGGAATGAATTCACTTCAGATGTGTAGTATGGTATCTAATCTATCAAAATAACCGTGATATAAAGTCAATATGATTCTACTTATGACTAATTTAGCAGAAATGAGGAAGACTATGGCCGCCAACACTCCCCAACCCCCACCCTGTCCTTGTACCATGGCATTCAATTTTCTTCAGTCATTCCCAGGATGTGATTTCATTGGCAATGCTGGCATTTATCCATCTGAAGGTTCTCCTATATTGAGGAGCTACAGTAACTGAGGGTCAGCCGTGTTGATGGGTCTCAAGTCACACATAGGCTAAACTGGCAAAGAATGGAAATTTCCTTCCCGGAACCAAATATGTTTTTACAACAGTCTGCTTGTTTCATAGTTAGTATTACTAAGAGTTTTGTTTCTAAATTCCAGATTTATTTAATTTGAATTTAAATTTCCCGGCTGCCATGGTGGGATTCAATCTTGTATCTCTAGAGTAATGGTCCAGAAACTTGACCACTCTATTACTATACAATTCTAGAATGATTGCAGAATAATCACTGAGTGGAAAGTTTGTTTCATATTATTCAGTCAGGTAGGTGTGTGCGTGTTGCATCAGTACAGATACAATAAATATAAAAATAATTTTATCTGAATCTCTGCTGGAGTAGCCTTCAAAATAGTCATTTGTATTTGTTATTTGTATAGTTTTTTTGTACAATAGTCTTTACAATATTTTACTAGTTTTACATAGTTGTTTGTATACTTGTAATGTGCAATATTCAGGGGAGCGCTTTTTGGTGGTTTTACCCTAAAATAATTTAAGCGGAACATTCCTTCAATTGTATGGAATACTCATTTCACTGTTTAAAATTAGCTGAAATAATATGTGAAATTAAGATCTAGCCATATAGCCCACAGTATTCATTACAGCAAAGCTGAATGATAAGTGAAACCATCATGTAATATTTGACAAAGAAATGAGAGAACTAAGGGCTGGAAAGTGAAGTGAGAGGGAGGATCAAGGGGAAGAAAGACAAAATTAATGAGTAACATCCTCCTAACTCAATAACAATGGCCAGTATTTTTTAGTGGAGGCTCTTGATTGTATGCTGGCTTGGCTTCATATTTACATGACTTTATACAATAAGTTCACAAATGCATGGTGGTATTGGAGGAAAAAGGAGGGGTGATGAAAGAGCAAGGTGAAGACAAACAATATACACATTTCTGTTTGTTTCAGAAGTGGTGGCAGAACATCCTGTTGGACTTGGAAGAGGAATACTATTTCAGAAAAGGACTCTAAGGTACAATATTTACATTTATTTTCGGAATCTGATCCACATAACATTTTATAACTGTTGTTTTTGGTTCCTGCTGTGAAGGCATTCACTCCTTGGGATATGGTCTCACAGATGCTAGTTGGCTTCAACTACTTTGTCAAGCTTGGATTTTATGGGGAGAAGTGGTGTGCCCAATCCTTCCAGCCTGTTCACATGCAATTCTTCATGGAATGTAGGATAAGATCACATTCTGGTTTTGTTAAGGGAGAACTTGCAGAATGATATCACAACACAGTTGAAATAAGCTTATGGAGAGTTTGAAGACACTCTATCAGTATAAAAAGTCCTTTGTATTTCCTCCTTCGTGAACTTTTAGTGACCATTGGCTGTTTATTTGTTTCTTTGCATGCAAAGTTTTAATTCCACGTCTAGCTGTATTTTTTAAGAATTTAATATCTTTAGTTTTGGAGGAGGAGATGCGTTAAAGCAAGTTTTTCTGTAGATGGGTTGTTGATGATTATAGACTAAAAGATTGAATTGCTACTAAATATCAAGGATAGGTGGTGAGACACTCTTTAGTTGTAGTTACATGGCACTTTTGTAATAATGGATGTTTACTTGCCACATATTAGCTCATACCTGAATGTTGCCAAGTTTTGCTGCATGCAAGCATGGATTGTTTCATTTGCCAAGGCATTAAGGAGTTGAATATTTGGCAGAAGCATTTGCCTAGAACCACAAAGATCTTGCCTTTCCATCTACTGGGAGCTAGCAACTTGATTGCCTTGCTTTCCATCCAAAGGTGATTCGAGGATCAAACTTAAAGTAAGATTGTGATCCGACTTATTTGCATCATAAGATAACCTCCGACTTTCATGAAGAAACTCTTGGCCAGAAGATGCATCTATATAGAAATAGGATGGCCTCTAGATATTGGGATTGGCCTGTAAATATTTTTGCTTTTTCTCTGATCCTCATAATACAAAGGAAAGCACAGAAACAATGAGCAAAGCTCCCTGACATTAGGCAATGTTCCAAAAGTACCGGCCCTAACGCAGACATTGACAATGAGCCGCACTTGCATTCCTCCACGCCTGCAGATGGAATCATCTGTCAGACTGGGTCAGAATCTGCTTCAAGTTGAGCTGCTTTTGGCTGACGACATGGCTGTTGAATGATATTGACCTCTAAATCAAGGTCTTCTCTCATCAGTGGTTGAGACCTCACTTGTCACAAAATTTTCTTTGTATTTTTGCATGTCAAATGGCAGAAGCCTGTGGAATGACTACACTCTTGCCATGTGCAGTTTGTTATAACTTAGGAGTTTTGACAGTGATTGATTTGCGTAACATCTGTTAGCTTTTATTACCTTTTGTATTTTTGAAAGTCTGCTTAAACTTTTCTGCAAAAGATTCATCTTGTGTCTTTTTTGAGATTTAATGCAATTTTAATATTACTCTTTACCCGAGGAACTGCAGCTTTTGTCATGGCACTATTTATTCTTATTGGAATATGTCCAGACTGTATTTCAAGCATCTGTTGTTTGAGTATTTTCCATAGTTCATGCTGTCTTATCAGCCAACTTTCCTTTCCTAATTTATTTGGGCAAGTTCGCTATTTTACCTGCCTTGAAGAGTGGTATGAAGTGTATGTTTCCTTAGGCCACACTTGTTCCAATTCTGGCTTGGGGCTTCTCCAATCTTGCATTTAAACTGTTACCTAATTTACATGTGTTCTCCAAATGATGGATTATGTTGGAGAGGTTGTATTTTTTGCCCATCCAAATTGATCTGTGAAGTTAGTGGGTGTCTGTCCATGTGTCTGTGTGTTGTATAGTGTAAAGCAGATAGAGTAGGAGCACCAGATTTGTTCCCTGAAGGATTCAAGCTGTTTTATTTCCCCTAAAATTCTGATGCCAGTTCACAAATTTAAGCTCATCAGAGATCCATTGAATTTTGGATATTCAGGGAAACGAGGGACATGGGGTCAGTGAATGAAAGTAGCAGTGAGATAAAAGATTGGCAGCGTCTTATTGAGTGATGGAACAGGCCCAAGAGGCCGAAAAGCCTGCTCCTGTTTGTTTTTATCACCTCGCTAATTTGGTATCATTACCAAAGGATTTCTACATCAGTACTCCTGTACTGAGTAATGTGTGGCATCAAGTAATCCTGAGATTACTCCTCTCAAATTACTAATGTTTTTAATCTATCTCCAGATTTGATTTATATTTCTTGCTTTACTACCATTTCAAAGATGCACCATGACTTCTGGCTGGTTCTTCCATCTTTTATTTATTTTGCATAAAATGCATTCTGTACATTACACTACACTGTTTTAAGTGCAAGAATTTTGCCATTCAAAATCCTATTACTGTATTCCTGCACTTTATTTCTCCCTTTTAGCAATTATTATGTGTTACATTATCATGGTTTTGTTTGTTGCTGCACTGCCTTCCTTCTGTTCTCTACTTAAATGGATGGTCACTAAATGAAGGGTTGCTAAGGAAGCTAAATGGACGAAAGACAGATAAGTCTCCCAGACCGGATGAGGTGCATCTCTGGGTTCTGAAGGAGGTGGCTTTACAGATTGCGGAGGCATTGGTGATAATTTTCCAGGAATCGATAGACTCTGGCATGGTTCCGGAGGGTCGCATATGTAGTTCCGCTGTATAAGAAAGGTGGGAGGCAGCATAAAGGAAATTACAGACCTATTAGTCTGACATCGGTGGTGGGAAAGATACTGGAATCGATCCTCAAGGATGAGGTTATGGAATACCTAGAGGTGCAGGGCAAGATAGGTCCAAGCTAGCATGGTTTTGTGAAGGGAAGATCCTGCCTGACCAACCTATTGGAGTTTTTTGAGGAAATCACAGGTAGGGTGGATAAGGGAGAGGCTATGGATGTTATGTATTTAGACTTTCAAAAGGCCTTTGACAAGATGCCGCACAAGAGGCTAATTAATAAGATGAAAGCTCATGGGATTACAGGTAGGATATTAGAATGGGGTGGAGCATCAGCTGGTAGGCAGAAAGCAAAGGGTGGGAATAAAAGGATCCTGTTCTGGTTGGCTACTGATTACGAGTGGTGTTCCGCAGGGGTCGGTGTTGGGGCCGCTTCTTTTTACTTTGTACATTAATGATTTGGATGATGCAGTAAATGGTTTTGTGGCTAAGTTTGCAGACGACACCAAGATAGGTGGAGGAGTAGGGAGTATTGAAGAAACAGGAAGGTTGCAGAGAGACTTAGATAGTTTAGGAGAATGGGCAAAGAAATGGCAGATGAGATTCAATGTTGAGAAATGTGCCATTGTACACTTTGGAAAAAGAAATAAACCCACAGATTATTATCTAGATGGGGAGAAAATTCAAAGTACAGAAGTACAAAGGGACTTGGGGGTTCTTGTGCAGGATACCCTAAAGGTTAGCCACCAGGTCAGATCGGCAGTAAAGAAAGCGAATGCTATGTTAGCATTCATTTCGAGAGGTATAGTGTATAAAAGTAGGGAAGTGTTGATGAGGCTCTGTGGAGCACTGGTGAGGCCTCATTTGGAGTATTGTGTGTAGTTTTGGCCTCCATATCTCAGGAAGGATGTGATGATGTTGGAGAGGGTTCAGAGGAGATTTACGAGGATGATTCCCAGAATGAAAGGGCTTACATACGATGAGCGTTTGTCGGCTCTTGGATTGTACTCACTGGAGTACAGAAGAATGAGAGGGGACCTCATAAACATTTAGAATGTTGAAAGGACTGGAAAGAGTAGATGTGGCTAAGCTGTTTCCCTTGATGGGTAAGTCCAGGACTAGAGGGCACAATCTTAGAATTAGAGGGTACCGGTTTAAAACAGAAATGAGGAGAAATTTCTTTAGCCAGAGGGTAGTGAAATTATGGAATTCTTTGCCACGTACAGCTGTGGAGGCCCAATCGTTAGGGGCATTTTAAGGAGGAGATAGATAGGTATCTAATTAGTCAAGGTATCAAGGGATACAGGGGCAAGGCCAGAAATTGGGGCTAGATAGGAATAGTTTTTAGTGTAGCTCATGGAGCAGACTTAAAGGACCGAATGGCCTACTTCTGCTCCTTTGTCTTGTGATCTTGTCACCTTATTCCTTTCCTCAGACTTGTTCTGCACTGTGGGAACTATATAGGCAATGTGCATCCCAGGGATCCATTAGGCATACCGCATAAAATAACCAGCTGCACTACAGGGTAATAAACTTCCAGATGCAAACAGTTTCAGACTCTTTCCGCAGTATGTGGTTATTCTGGACCCAAAACATTAAGGACTCTCATTTCACTTGTCACTGGCTTTGTCTATCTCTGTTTAAACTGAACGGTTTTCATTGCGATTTAACATCTCAACCAAGAATTTAATAAACTACATACAAGACTGAGATTTCCTCTTTACTATGATTGCAGAAGCAAATAGAATATTTAGTTTGTGTGGACGTGTGTAGACTCTGAGGAATACCAACGTTGTAAAGTATTGAGATCACTCTTGGAGCATGCTCCTGTTTTGGTCACTAAGCAATGGCAATGGAATGGATTCAAAGATGGTTACAAGTATTAGATCATCAAGCTGCAGAAAGCTACAGGAGCTTGTGCTGTCCTCCGAGGAGGAAGACATTGAAGGAAGATCCTGATCTTTTTCAGTGATAAGAGGATTGTAGTTGCACAGTACCCTTTGTGTCATCGCGGAGTTTCAAAGTGTTCTAATGACTACCTGATAACTGCTGTAAAATGGGAAGGTTGTATGGTGTAATCATTATATTGTTGGTGTGACTGAGTAGTATAGGTTATACCTTTTTAGTCCACCCTATCAAGACTAACTTAAATTGATTCTTTGGAATGATGATGACTGGCAATTAAGATTTCAAAAACTGGATTGAGCTAAAAAGACCATTTTGATTTCTTGTCTTATAAAAACAGTTCTGATTTTTATTATCCAACTTAGAAAATAACTGTTATATTAAAATGATTAACTTAATGTGTTTACGTTGTATATTTATAACAGTAGTAGTAGTATTATTAAGTGGAAGTATTATATACTTCTGTTAATCCAGAAATGTGGAGGCCAATTATATTACAACATTGAGATTAACAAATTAGCTCAATAAAAGGCAGCAGTTGAACTTCAGACATTAGGTGGGTAGGGGAAATAGCATCCTTTTGGTTGTTTTAAGATTGCATATAATCATATTTTGTGATGGTATTACTTTCACATTTTGGAACCTTAAAAACTTTTTTTAGTTTCCAGAAGGAGTTCTCTTCTGAAGACAAAGACATTGCGAAGAAAACAAAAAATATCGACACTAATCTACTTGCTGCGCTTCCTAAAGGTTAGTACCATACTGCTTTGAATGAAATTGAGTGGTTTTTAAAAAAACAATTTGTGGGTGAGTCGTTTTTAAAAAAAACAATTTGTGGGTGTGCTGAAGATCCATAACCTTTGGGATTAGCGAAGTTGATTTGTGGAATGAATAAAGTCCTTTGAGATAGAAATGGTAAAGGCCTTTTTGATGGCTGCCAGGTCACACATACTAATTGAGTCAAATAAAAAAATATAATGTTATCATGGTCCACTAAACTAGTTGATAATGATATAATGATTTAGAACTCTGAGGAAGAAGTAGCAGTCCCTAAAACTTGAAATGTACATTTGAGATGATTGTATTGTTGAAATGATTGTTCGTTTACATATCACTTGCATACCTCTTGGGATATTGCCTTGTTTGATGGATTCTGGGGTAATCAAGTGAAACAAAATTAGCTATTGCTGCAGTGGGATTTCCAAGTTCTGTCACTTTAAAACAAAACCTTGACCATCCAATTGTACATCAGTAGATTTCTATCCAAAGAATTAATGCTTTACTTCTGCTGTTACAAGATAGGTTTATTATTGTCACTTGTACCGAGGTACAGTGGAAAAACTTGTCTTGCATACCGTTCATACAGATCAATTCATTGCACAGTACATTGAGGTAGTTCAAGGTAAAGCAATAACAGAATGCAGTCTAAAGTGTAACAGCTACAGCCAAAGTGCAGTGCAGGTAGATAATAAGGTGCAAGGTCATATCGAGGTAGACTGTGAGGTCAAGAGTCCATCTTGTCGTACTAGAGAACTGTTCAATAGTCATATAACAGCAGAATAGAAGCTGTCCTTGAGCCTGGTGGAAAGTGCTTTCAGGCTTTTGTATCTTCTCCCTAATGGAAGAGAGGAGAAGAGAGAATGTCCCAGGTGGGTGGGGTCTTTGATTATGTTGGCTGCTTTACCAAGGCAGCGAAGTATAGATAGAGTTCATGGAGGGGAGGCTGGTTTCCGTGATGTGCTTAGCTGTGTTCACAACTCTCCGCAGTTTCTTGTGATTCCAGGCAGAGCAGTTGTCAGGCAAAGTCTACTGCCTCTTTACATAATTCCAATTTTTGTATTTGCTTTCACAAATTTCACAGTATTCTAAGCACCTCAACAAAATGCCATTCACCTGAGGGGCATTAGGCTAAAGTATTAACAGTGGTTAATCCTTTGTTTGCTAATGGCTGCAAAGAGAATTAGGAAAACAGGTGAATGTCAACTGCAAATCTTCTACCTGGGACTAAAGTTGGAGTTCCACACAAAACTAAAATGTCTCAGGGGAATTGTGATTACATCGTATCCTGTTGACACTAAACCATGTAAGTGAAGTGCAGGCTCTTATTTTAGATCAAATTCATCTAAATTTGCATTGTAGTAAAGTGGTCCTTGTGGCTCATTTTGACCTTTAAAACTGGAGAGTAGTGTAGTACTATTATTAAGGATGAGATCAGTGCATTTGTGGGAAATGATCATGGCTTGGCAGATAATCATGTGGAATTGGAATCAGTTGGGTGAGCTAACAGAATAGGCCAGAAAACATTGGTGTGAGTTATTTATAGGCCACCAGATAGTAGTTGTAAGATGAGGCATGGTATAAATCAGGAAATTAGAGGTGCTTGGCGTAATACAGTAATCATGGGGTACCTCGCATATTCTGAACAAATCAAATCAACAGTAATAAGGTGGATGGACTCGTGGAGTATACACAAGATAATTTGTGAGTTCATTGTGTTGAGAAATCAATGATGGAAAAGTCTATTTTACATCTAGTATAGTGTTATGTAATTGGTTAATTTAATCTTGTTCCAAAGGTTTAGGCAAGCATGACCATAATGTAGAATTTTGAGTTTAAAAGGATGTAGTTCAATCTGAAACTAGGTTCTTAAATCTGAACAAAGGAAACTACACATGTCGGAGGAGAAGAGTTGGTAGGGACTAACTGGGAAACTACATTAGAAGGTATATTAATGGACAAGCAATGTAATCAAATAATATGTGTTCAAATATATATACCTTTTTAAAGCGTAAAAAAACAGGAAAAGTAGTCCATTCAAGGCTGACAGAAGAAATTAAAGATAGTATTAAGTCAAATGATTGGGAGCATTTGAAAGCTCAGCTAAGATGGACCAAGAAATTGATAAAGACTTCTCTTTACAATATAAGAGTAAACTGATGAGAAATATAAAAACAAACTTTTAAAACCTTCCACAATAAAAGTAAAAAGGGAAGGAGGTCAATGGCAAATATGGATTCTTTGCACAGAGACACTCAGGGAATTTATAATGGGGAATAGAAGAAAGGCTGAGGAATTAACAAACTTCACAGAAGACACAGAAAAGAGAACCAAAGGTCTGGCAAGAACGAGAAACTGAAGGAAACCAATGCGAGACTGAAAGCTGACTTTTAAACCTCAAGGACTTAACGATCTATATCTGAGAAAGAAGTGGCTGTAGAGATATCAGATGCACCAGTTATTATTTTTCAAATCAGTACACACTCTGGAGTGATTCTTGCAGATTGGAGAGTAGTAAATGTCACCCAACTATTTAAGAAAGGAGTAAGAGAGAAAGTGCGGAATGACTTGTGGCTTATCATCGATAGTGGGGAAAATGCTGGATTCTGTAAATAAACAATGTAATCATCTAGAAAAGAATAAAACAACCGAGCAGAGTCAATGTGGATCTATGAATAGAAAATTGTCTAATCTGTTAGAATTCTTTGAGGATATGATGAGTAAAATAGGTAAGGAGAAAAACTGGATGTGATGTTTAGCTTTTCAGAAGGCTTTCAATAAGGTCCCACAGAGAAAGTTGGTCAACAAGATTAGAGCTCATGCAATTGGGGGTAATATACTGGCATGGATTGAGAACAGGTTAACAGTCAGAAAGCAAAGGATACGGGGAAAATAACTTATTTTTCTTGGATTGGCAGGCTGTGAATAGTGGAGAGACTAGTGGGTTCCAGCTTTTCGGTCTGTGTCAACAACTTGGCTAAGGGAACCAAATGTCATACTTCTAAGCAAAAAACTTGCTGAAGGAACTCACTGGGTCAGGCAGCATCTGTGGAGGCGGAGGGATAATCGACTCTTTGGGCTGAAACCCAGCATTAGGACTGAGAGTGCCAGCTTCTGTCTCATACCTCCCCCTCTTTATACTGGTTATCTCCCCTCTACGATTTCAGCCCTGAGGCAAGGTCTCAACCTGAACAGTTAACCATCCCTCTGCCTCCACAGATGCTGTCTGACCTACTGCGTTCCTCCAGCAGTTTCTTTTGCTTCAGTTTCTAGCATCTGCAGTCTCTTGTGTCTTGTCGTATTTATAAGTCTGACAATGATGCAAAACCAGGAGGAGGAGGATAGAAAGGGGATATAAATACCTGAGTGGGTGAGAATATGGCAGGTGGAAAAATGTGGGACCATCCACTTTGGCCCACAGAACAAAAAAGCACAGATGCAGAGATGTACAGCACAGAAGTGGGTTCTTCAGCCACTGAGTCCATGCTGACTATCAACCACCCCTTTACACCAATCTACATCTCCACATTTCCACCGACTCCTCCCAGATTCTATTACTCACCTCCACATAAGGGGCAGTTTACAATGTCTAGTTAATCTACCAAGTCTTTTGGGTGTGGGGGGAAACCAGAGCACTCAGTGCAGGGAAATGGTGTGGAGGTAGAAGATCAGCTAAGATCTTAATGAACAACGGAACATGCTCAAACAGCCAACGGCCCCCTCCTGATCCACTTCTTATGCTTGTATGTTCTTAAGTGACTTTAAGTCGCCTCAGTAAAACAAAGGGAGATTTTAAAGGTTACCTTTGTTCTTAAGAAAAGGTACAATAAATTTCAGGGACATGATCAATTTCTCCTGTTTCCTGCTGTGGGATAATTATTCTTGATTGTTAGAAAAATATAGTTCTTGCAGCTAAAATGTGGGGTACTTCAATACTCAATGCCACTGTGAGAGCAGGAACTGTAGTAGAAATTATGCCAAGTGAACTCCACAGCAAAAGCAGCATTAGCTTTAGGAAAACTGGACTAACTCTCAGAAGTACTGGATTTCCCTGGCAGCTTTCATGAATGTTTTTAATAGAACTACCATTGAATTTCAATTTTGAATATAGCAAATATAAGAAATACTTAAATATAGACCATCAACAATATAGTTTAATTTTTGAGAGCTGCAGTCAAGGAATTGTGTTAAAATCATATTTGGAGCTGCCCTTCTGAATTTGTCTTGTATAAGGAGAACACCTGGAAATTATAAAACTATAAGACACAGGAGCTCCAAATAGGCCATTCCAGCCCATCGAGTCTGCTCCACCATTCGATCATGCCTGATTTATTTTTTCCCCCTCTATACCGTTCTCCTGCCTTCCCCTGTAACCTTTGATGCCCTCATTAATCAAGAAACTATCAAACGTCCGCTTTAAATATACCCAATGATTTGGCCTCCACAGCCGTCTGTGGCAATGTATTCCACAGATTCACTGCCCCTGACTAAAGAAATTCCTCCTCATCTCTGTTCTAAAGGGACGTCCTTTTATTCTGACTTTGTGCCGTCTGGTCCTAGACTCTCCCACTACTGGAAACATCCTCTCCACGTCCACTCTGTCCAGGCCTATCGATATTCGGTAGGTTTCAATGAGATCCCCTCTCAACCTTTTAAACTCCAGCGAGTACAGGTCCAGAGCCATCAAATGCTCCTCGTACATTAATCCTTCCATCCCTGCAATCATTCTTGTAAACCTCCTCTGGACCCTCACCAATGCCAGCACGTCCTCACTTAGATATGGGGCCCAAAACTGCTCACAATACTTCAAATGTGGTCTGACCAACACCTTATGAAGTCTCAGCATTATATCCTTGCTTTTATGTTCTAGTCCTCTCGAAATGAATGCTAACATTGCATTTGCCTGCCTTACCACCAACTCAACCTGCAAGTTAACCTTTAGGGAATCCTGCACTAGGACTCCCAACTCCCTTTGCACCTCCTCTCCCCATTTAGAATATAGTCTATGCTTTTATTCCTTCTACCAAAGTGCATGACCATACACTTCCCTACACTGTGTTCCATCTGCCACTTCTTTGCCCATTCTCCCAACCTGTCCAAGTCCTTCTGCAGACTCCCTGCTTCCTCAACACTACCTGCCTCTCCATCTATCTTTGTATCATCTGCAAACTTGGCCACAAAGCCATCATTGTGCTATGTTTAGGGTATTCACCATAACAACTCCACAATATTTGGAGTTTTACAGTATAAAAGTGATCAAGAATATTTACTGCATTAATGCCATAACATGAGCCAAATCATGCTGACCAGTAGCCAGCAGTTCCCTGTGAAATCGCCATTGGCAATTCTGACTCTCTACTCTGCAGTTGCATTTGCCATTGAGCTCAGTGGCAGAGCAATGACTCACTGATTTTAGTTTTAAAATGATTTAACTTTTTAAATATTTCTATCAGAGCGATTTTAAAAACTTTCAAAGAAAGCCTTTGACAGCTGCTCAGCCTAAGGAATCCTCACCAGTTGGAATTCGCTCCACCTTGCAAAATGCCTGTTTGGGGTGGGGTGGCACTATCAGCTTGTCCAGCCCTCCGTATCCAAAAGAGTTTATGCAGCAGGCGAGAACCATGGGTGACAAGTCCAGGCAGGAGGCTACATGCAGGATGGTCCAACCCAGTGTTGATCAGCATGCAGTTTGGAGAAAGGAAGTATCATCTACAAAGTCTGACAAAGTGTTCAACATCCTAAACATTGAGAAGAAAGGGGCAAATGTAAGATGGTATGCTTTGTACATAGGTGACTGACATCAGTCATTCCATTTTAAGCTGCTGGGCTGGCTGTCCTTTTCCTGGCTTGTGTTCATCTCTGGCAGAATTCCCACAGTCGCATTTGCCTCTTACAGCCATGCAGCTCATAGAGACCTCAAGGTCTTGCTGCTGCAGCTGTTTGACAAGGCCTCAGGCAGTGCAAACTGAGGACCCTCCCACAGACTGCGCTGAAAGACTTTGACTACTCATGCTGACTGTAGGCCTTTACGCTCTTCCAAAATGTCTCTGATCAAAGAGATTTAGAGCACTGATAATCTATTTGAATAAGCAAAAGTGATTGGAGATAAAAATTTAGGAAGTTTGAAAACTAATACAATAGTTTAAAAAAAAGGAAATTTATTTAGCTTTTTCAACAAAGGTTGACAGCCCCATTGCTTAACACACAAAGCAGAAGGGTCAGTTATGTTGATTCAGAACTATCCCTAGACTGAGTGGGGAAGGTCAGATGTGTTGGCATCTTGCCTCCAGCATAATCCGTACTTCTGTGCTGTAGCACACAGGCGCAGAAGACTGAAACCCACTGAGATGCACAGTGTAGCTAGCCATCATTTCTCTGGAATTATCATCTTGCCACCATTGTAATCCAGCACATCAATTTAGCGTTCTGAAGTATGAATTTAAAAGGATTAGAACTAGACTAATGCCATTTGCCAAGGAGAAGGAAAGATTGTCATCAACGCGTTTAAAGCAAGAGCCAAGAGCAATGACCTGAGGCACCCTTCAGGAGATACTGCAATGAGTCGTGAGTTCCAATTCCTTTAGAAATTTGCACAGATTTAAACCAAAAAATATTGCCCAAAGTGAGAAAAAATACAGTTAATAGTTCAGGTAATGAGTTGTTATCAAAATTGGTTAAAGTTAGAAATACTTTGGTTTTATGATGCAGAGAAAGGAGAGAACAGAAGGGAAGATTTGTTGATGCACTCGGGCTACTTTTACTTCATCCTGCTTGCAGATTGTAAGGACATCTGGTTCAGCTATTGTTTTTTCTCTCTCTCCCCCTGTCTCCTTGTACTACATCTTTTTAAAAAAAAAATGAACTATAATTTTCCCAGTGCTGAAAGCAGGTCACAACCTGAAACATTACCTCTATTTGTCTCTCCACAGATGCTATCAGAACTAAGAATTTTTAGCATCTATTTTTATTTCAGATTTCCAGAATCCATGTTATTTTAACATGAATACAATCTGCTCTGACAATGAATACTGTACTGACAGCTTGCTTCATTGGCACTTAAAGGTTTTAGAGTGAAACACCGTCTACTCTTAAGAGAATGAAAAACATTCCATTTAGAGAAGAGGAATGGTATCTCCCAATGTCAACCCCAGTAATTATCCCTTATAGAACCATAGAACCTTACAGCACAAAACAGGCCCTTCAGCCCACCGTGTCGTGCCGTCCATCAGACCACCCTCACACTACCTAACCCCTTCCTCCCGCATATCCCTCTATCTCACGTTCCTCCATATGCCTATCCAACAAGCTCTTGAACCTGTTCAATATATCTGCCTCCACCACCCCCCCAGGCAGTGCATTCCATGCACCAACCACTCTTTGGGTGAAAAACCTCCCTCTGACACCCATAACCTTAAAGCCATGACCTCTCGTCTTGAGCATTGGTGCCCTTGGAAGGAGGCGCTGACTGTCTACTCTATTCCTCTCAATATTTTATATGCCTCTATCATGTCTCCTCTCATCCTCCTCCTTTCCAGTGAATAAAGCCCTAGCACCTTAAGCCTCTCCTCATATTCAATACCCTCCAATCCAGGCAGCATCCTGGTAAATCTCCTCTGCACCCTCTCCAATGCCTCCACATCCTTCCTACAATGAGGCGACCAGAACTGAACAAAGTACTCTAAATGTGGCCTAACTAGAGTTTTGTAAAGCTGCATCATAACCTCGCGGCTCTTAAACTCAATCCCGCGACTTATGAAAGCCAACATCCCATTGGCCTTCTTAACTGCTCTTTCCACCTGTGAGGCAACTTATCCAATGTCTTTTCCTGAAACAGAAGTTATTTCTTTGAGGTTTGTGAGTCTTTGCTGCCTGGAAATTGGATGCCACATTTCATGCATTATCAGAGTGAGAAGACTTCCAATAATACCTCACTGGCTATAAAGTTTGTTGGAACAATCTTAAGATAAATAAATGCAGCATATAAGGACATACCTGCTTGTTCCTTTTATCTGTGTTTTCATCCTTTTGAGGGCACATCACCTGTTCAGTACCCAAGGGAGCCAGTTTCTCCATTGGAGATTGTGTAAATGTTTTAGTCTGCTGCTGCTTTGAGCATTGAAAGGATTATTCCATTGTTGGGACTGTGAAATTTAGGAAATAGCAAGTTTTGATCATCCTTTTTAAGAGGTTAAAATCCACAGGAAATGCTGGAAATACTCAGCAAGTTGGCAGCATTTCTGGAGAGAGAGAGTTAATATTTTGGGCTGATGACCTTGCATCAGAACTCAGGCTAACCTGAGTGTTTCCAGCATTTTGGTTTTTATTTCAGATTGCCAGTGTTTACAGTACATTTATATTACTTAAGAAGTTTCCTGACTTCCCATTTATTAAAGCTTTCATGAATATTCCCATCATTCCTAAGTTATTCTGCATCTTTTGAATAGACACAAGAATGAGCATGTTTTTTTGCTCCGAACAAGCTAGTTTGTGATATTAAAATGTGCCGACCAGGATAATAGGTGTTTCCTTGCATAGACCTTAAGATTTATTGAAAATATCTAACTTTCCTTTGCCGAAATTTAGCTGATCAGGTTTCTACACTTAATTGAACTTGTTGACCAACTTATTCAGCAAAATGTTTCTTGGCTACTGAACTTGGAGGTGTTACACCTGGTTGACCTCAATTGCAGAAATAACTCAAATGGACCTCATACTGGAAGCTAAGGACCTTTTTTTGCTTGTGAATTATTCAAGTTGGAACTGATCTCATTAATGAATCTCTGAAGACCTAACTTGACATGGCATATCTGGCAACAGTATGGGTTTATTTGCTTTAAAAGGTTCTCATAGATCTCCTGTGATCTTGCAAAAAAGCAGAATGGTGCAGATGAAGTGGAAAAATGAAAAGATGGGCTAGAAGTTGGAATTTGACCTGCAATAGGCACCTGTTTTTAAAAATATTGATAAATTGTCTGAGCTCCTTTGATATTACTCAGATAAGGGTGAAGGATCTATTTTGCTTGCTTCTCAATATTGCTGTGCTGCTGTTTTCTCCCAAACTTGTTACCTTTTTCTCCATTTCTCTCATGCTCTGTCTTGTGCTTAACCCCATTGCTTTGGGGAAGTGCCAGATGAGCCATCGTGGAGCATTTTGAGTCTCTCCAGCTGACTGGTTGAGTAATGTTGGTAATGGTCCAACAAAGGACACCAACCTTTGACAGCTGATGGTATTCTGGATGAAGAAAGCAATATTTTCTTTTAAAACAAAATCCCACAGTTGCCTTTTAAACAGAGTGTGGGCTCAGTGCTCATCTTCAACTCACTTCATGTGTTCAGTCAGTTTTTGTAAGTTTCTCCAATACACATTTATTCCATAGACAGGAGTGTATAGGCTGGGGTGATAGAAGTGAAAGCATCCCTTTTACTCTGTGCTTTCTCTTATTGCCAATGGATTTCTATTTAGCATTGATTACAGGTATCCTTTTCAACATGTACTTTTCAAAAACTACAGATATCTGTGCCAATTTTGAAGATAATATAAAAACACCTGTTGGCTTCTCGGGATTGGCCTTCTAAGTAGAACTATCAGGATCGAAATGAGTCTCTGTTTAGAAATTTTTGACTGCTGCTGCTGCTAAACAGTTTCTTACCTCCCTGTATTGTGGTTACTTAATGACATTGTATAAACTATATACTAAAATGTCATGTCTTGCATTCTGACATGCTTTCAAATATTACTATTTTCCAGTTTCTGAACTTCGAAAACTTTTTGAAGCTGGGCAGAAGTCCTCTGTGGAAATGAACAGGTAATAGGGATTCTTTTTGAAGGAATTTTTAGTTAAGGTTGAATAATTAAATGCCAATAGACAGGTTGCACTTTAATTTGTAAGTAGGTGCGCTATTGGAATCATTGAGCAGTTAATTCAGAGTGTTTTCACACTATTCATTTTTTTTCTATATACTTTCTCAAATTGCTTTGATAACATATGATCTTTGTCCTTGTGTCTCAAACTGTTCTGTTCAGGAAAGAGAGAATTGCGCGACGTTTGGAAGGAATTGGAAGTGAGACACAACCAGTGTTACTACAGAATTGTCCCGGGTTAGTTACTCATCGCCTACTGGAGGAAGATACTCCTAGATACACACGAGCTTCCGATGCTTGCAGTCCACCCTTAGGTGAGAGACTTTTTATAATTGAATGCAATGGGGTGAGTGAAATGCTCATTGTACAGATGATGCATGGTGAGCCATTTTGATGTGCTATTATACTCAAAAAGTTGTTAGATCCTTGAATAAAATTTTATTTTGCCCTTCTCTGATACTCCATTTGTTTTAGTAGCACAAATATTTTTCCCAGCAAAGTTGGGCAGTGAATGATGTAAGTAAGTTTAGAAACAGATTAATTCCCTTGTACGTTTCTGAAAATGAATGACCCTTAATTTATATAAAAGCAGGTGTAAGGATATAGTAATTGTGTAAAAGTATTACCAACTTTACAATAAATTTAATGCTGATTGATTACCTAATTTACATACATTGGCATCGTTACTGGGGCTATGGTAGCAGAGTATTTAAAATCTTGGACTTGCTGTCTGGAGGCAGGATCCCACCATTTCAAATGGTGAATTTAAATTCAGGTGATTACATAAATCTGGAATATAAATCTATAATCTGTAATGGTGGTCACTGAATTTGGGGCAATTGGCAACAGAAAGAAAATGCATTCCCAGCCAGCTATGTCCACATCTTCTGAACACATAAATAACCACCTTCCATGGAGTGTTTAAGGTAAACTGCAGTGAATATGTTAATATTTACTGACCGACATGATCAGTTATACCCAGACTCTACAGCAGGTACCAAGTATCTTTTACTTGTTGAACAAAATTTAGACCATGCATAACTCGAGGCATTTAAATTCCTGGGTGTTAACATATCAGATGACCTGTCCTGGACCCAGCACATAGATGCAATCATAAGGAAGGCAGAGAATCCAAGAAGCTGCAGAGAATCATAGATTCAGCCCAATATATCACTGGCACATCCCTTCCCACCATCAATAGTATCTTCATGTTGAAGTCAAGTTTAGTGTCATATGCGCATGTATGAACCAGTGCAATAAAAAACTTACTTGCAGCGGCATCACAGGCACATAGCATCAGATACACAACATTCACAAGAAAAACAAATTACCAGCGGACATTATACAAAATTATACAAGAAAGAACACAATTAGGACAAAAAAAAATACAAAGTCCATTATAGTGCATTGTTATCATAGTGTTGCTACACTAAGGTAGTGATTAGGGTTGTACAGGTTTGTTTAAGAGCCAAATGGTTGAAGGGAAGTAGCTGTTCTTGAACCTGGTGGGACTTAGGGCTTCTGTACCTCCTGAACAATGGTAGCTACGAGAAGGTGGCATGGCACTTCCTCAAGAAGGCAGCATCTATCGTCAAAGATCCCCACCACCCAGTTCATGCCATCTTCTCACAGCTAGTCAGGTTTTTTCTTGAAACCTGCAAGGTTTGAGTCAGGTTTCTTTCTTGAAACCTACCAGTTAGTTAGCCAGCCCAGAGAGAATGCATCCTGGAATTCCTGAAGATTAGAAAGAAAGTAATAGAACTACTAACAATTTCTCAGAAATACTTGGAAACAATGAGGCTGGAACATGCTAAATATTGCATCTCTGCACAAAAGTGGGAGGAAAGAACAAAGCAACTTGGGCCATGGAAAGAGTGTCGTGCTTGTTCCCTGGTTTGAGAGGTGATGATTATATAGGAATCATGAAAAACAAGCTTTGTTCCCCTTGAGCAGAAAAGATTAAAGGATTGAATTATTTTGGTGATTGTGGACACCTTTGAAAGGAGGAATAAAATGCCTCTCATTATTGAAGTATTAATGTAAATTGAGGATTGACTTCATGAAATGGGCAATTAAAGTTGCTCTTCAATGGACATGGTCACTTAAAAGTGGAATGCTAGGTTACAAGAAGTTGATGAAATAAATGTTGTAATGTCATTTACAAAGGAGACACAAAAGACTTCAGATGCTGGAATCTGACGCAACAAACAATCTGCTGAACCCGCTGAGTTCCTCCGGCAGCTTGTTTGTTGCTCATTTACAATTAATACTTGACCAGAGAAATTAGAGATGACAGACGGTTCATTTGTTTCGTCCTACTCCCTTTTAAAGAAATGTTGGAATTCCAGCAGGTTTTTTGGAAGATGAAGTATACTGCTTATTTGCATCACAGTTCACTAAACTGGATTAGTTACAGGGAAGTGTGTAGAGGGAACTACCAGAGTAGAGGGTAGTTCCACAAAGGAAAAGTTGGGTGGTGTGTTCCCTTTAAAGATGTGTGCCACCGTTTACAAGAGCAGCATTGGTAAAGTAGCAGCAGGATAGATTTTTTTTTACCATTTATAATATTTATAACTTAAATTTTTTTTTCAGTTAGAAGATCAGATAAGGAAGGCTCAGAACATCATCTTACTGAAGACCCCTATTCAGAAAGGCAGTCAAGACCTAGGTGCCGAGGAGAGGTTAGACACATGAATGTTGAGTCCCCTTGCATTGTTGGCATGAATATCGAAGCATTAGATGCAAAAGCAGAGAGAATAGCCAAATACAAAGCTGAGAGGCGGCGGCAGCTGGCTGAGAAATATGGGATTGCCCTGGACTCTGAACATGATGGGAGCATTGCATCCAAATACTCGAGAGCAAGAAAGGAAATTGATCTAACTGAACAAGTGCCATCACTGTCAGAAAAGTTTTTCAGCAGTGGCTTAACTAAGTTGCAAAGTTCCAGGGATCAAATAGTTGATGAAGCAGAGACCTTGTCACCTGGTGCACCTGCAGAAAGATTCTCCTCGGATGGAAATGGTTTCACAGAAAGAGAAACCCTACTGAATGAAGAAAATCAGAAAAAAGCACTTGAGATAAGTGCCAAAGGAAAAATTTTGGAATCTTCAAATATCAAGGATTCTACTGTGACTGACGTGCCAGACTCCCCACCATCTCCTTGGAGAGTTTCACTTACATCACCAAAGCAGTTCTCAGAATCATTTAATTCAGTTAGTGAGCAATCCCAAAGCTTGCAGAATAAACAAGGGTAAGAATTTTTTTTTGTATCTCAAAGAATTTTGTTTCAGTGAAGCTTAAGTTAATTTGTGAATTTGTTGGAGAGCATCCTCAAATTTTATGTAAGCATTAGTCTGTGCACATTCATGTACTTTAGGTTATGAAGCTTTATTTTAATGATTCTCAATAGATTATTAATAGATTCAGAAATACAGAATTGCTTAGATAAGTTGGTTGCTAACTACCTGGTTTGATAGTATACTTCAAGTGCTCTAGATTATTTCTGTAATAATTTAAGATTTGTAGAATTTTCCTAATTATACCAATGTCACAAACTTGGCGGTGTTGACATTTTAACTAGAAACTTTAACACTACATTCCAGTAGTTTCAAATGAACATTTTTTCCCCCCAAAAACAAGAGTTCCATTTTTGGAATCATTGTTGGTCATTTAAATTATTCATTTTAAATACAGCATTTGCTTTTTGCATGATTGTTGCAGTATACCAGTTGTGTTTCATACCACCTGATCAGATTTTACTTAGATCAGTGCTAAAACTAAAGATCTGCTGCACATAGCAATTAAATTGCTGAAATCCTGGTCAGTGTGCTGGGACAAGGCATTTCAAATATGATATTCCTATGTGTTACATGTTCCAATTGCTGATGCAATGTAATTTAGATTCAGGTTAGTTTATTACTAATTGAGTTTGAGTAAATCTGGTTATCTGAATGGACTCATTGTCAATAGGCGTTTATATATTCGAGGCTTTAGCCTTGCCATAAATTTTAATTTGGCCTTTTAAGTATTCATTATTCAATTTGATGGTTGTTTCACTGAATTAAGTTGCAACCAAATTAAGAAGACAAAATCTCAACGATATATGTTGACCACTACCTGTATGCATCTTTGAGATTCACGGTATTTTCTTTTAAATGCAATATATGAATAAATGGTCATCAATATTAATAATATGTATATATTGTAAGAAGGATGAAACTGTAGATATCATCATATGATAAATTAACACTGATGTTGAAGTGCATTTTTTATCCAGACCTGTCACACACACACACACTTTCTCCACCCACCCACCCCCAACCAACCAACCAACCTGCAGACTTCCCCCCAGTATGTGTGAGTATCTCTCACTCTCTCTCACACGGTCTCTCAGTTTCTAACTTGCCTCCTTCACAAGTCCTCCTTGTCACCAGCATATCCAAACCCTGTATGTCATACCATAATTTTGATCTCAAATATTTTACAGGTTTTTCTCCTTAGTTGCCTGTCGATGATTGACTGGAGGCTCAATCAAGCTTCAATTGTGATGTCCTTTATTGGAATAAACTTTCCAATAGCTTTTATTCTCTCCCTTCACCACCACCCACACCCACCTCCCCAACCCCCACTGCTACTTGCTTCAAAACTTCCACAAAACCCTAAATCTATCCATTATTTGTTTGGCTGTGACTTGCTCCATATAATCCCAGCAAGTTGCACGTGTAAATTCCATTTGATAAGATGACATTGAAAGAATTTACATTTATATAACATCTGCCTCAAACATCCCAAAACACTTCACATACAATCAATTGTTTTGAAATGTAGGCTAACTTGGCAGTCAGCAACGTCAAATTTTCACGGATACTTTATTTCCAAAAACAAATTAAACCTATCGCAGTGATTTGCTTTTGGCAGTGAATGTTGGGAAACTCTTAAGACCCCAAACCACAATGAAGAGAGCTGTATTACATATCTGTTTTCTAATATGAAATCCAGCCATGAGAACCTACATAGAAATTTATTATTAAAATACAAAATGCCACTTTATTTTATGGTCACTCTCCCTTTTCAGTTGTTTGAGAGCAAATCATCAAAGTTAATCAGTTCTATTTCTCGATCCATAAAATCCAAGGAAGGATATTTATGTTGAAACTTGGAATGTTTTGACAGCTTTTGGTTGCCAAAACTTTGAGCAATTAAATGCAGAAAGTTTTTGACTTTAATTTCAAAATATCTGCAGTAACAATTTAATTAAATATTAATTTTTGGGAGAGTGCACACAGCAGTTATGTAGTTTTCAAAGTAGGACAAATCAAGCCATGAATGCCACATGTAAATGCTTGAATTAAGATTTGATTTTGAGATCTAAAAGGTGTTTACTTGATAAAGAAGCTGGTTGTGACAATGTTCTATCTGGATGCTTTAGAGAACTTTAATTTCAGTCTTAAGTAGTGTCGGAATAGTGGGCCTTTCCACTAACTGATCACTTTTCATTTCTTCTGTAGACCAGAATTTTCTTTTGTTAGTCATGGCAGTTTTAAAGTAGTCAGAATACATCTTATCCTCTTGGCACATGTTCAGGAGATGGGGAAAGTGAATGGCCTTTTTGTTCCTGAAAAGACTTAAGTAATGACACTTAATGCCAATCTTTAACAGTTGATGGTTGATCAATGGCAAAAGGTAAATGCAAGTAGTCCTATCTGTGATAATGTACTTCTGCTTCTTGGAAGCTTCATCCACAGAATTTGTTATAGATATGGAATGAGCCCATATGGCTTATTTTACCTGTCTTCATATTGTATAAGAAACTAAATAATTGTGCTCCCTCTGCCTGACCCCTATCTTTTCCTGCTTTTGATAAGGATCTTTTCCTGCTCTAGATGGATACACTAATTTAACCACTGTACCCAAACCACAGGAAGTACTCTTTTCATTTTGAAAATTGAAGCCCTGTAGTATTTCAGCTCTATATGTTCATTCACAAGAATATTGGATCTGCATTTGTAAGTAGTTAACACTTGATACTTGGAAATCTCAGAAGCTTCCTAAATCTATTCACACCAACCAACACTTCCTTTCCCTGCAATGTCTCAACTATACTAGAGCAACCTACCTTCTCGATTTTGCCACTATTGATTTAAAGGGATTAACAAGAAGAGCTTGAGATAGAGTCAATGCATATAAAGTAGTCGTACCGATTGTGTTTTGATACAATATCAATGTATTTAGTAAACATTACCATGACCCCAGCAATTGTAGACCTGCACAACCACATTAAATATGCTGATTCTAGACGAGTAACTGGAGTGCTGCATAAAATTGTTATCAGCTGTTCAAGGATTCCAGGCGTGTTAATTGCAAGTTAAGATATTTTGAGGATTTAGAGTATGGTACAGTTTTGTGATCAGAGTTTTAGCTACCATTAAGATAGCTACACATTGTATTTGTGGGTTGTCTTTGATTAAGATTTGATATTTGAGTTCCAAAAAATGCTCATTTGAAAAAAAAAGCTGGTGTTAACAAAGCCGTATCTCTGGATGCAATAAGGAACTCTCTGTATCTTTACTGTTAAATGTCCAAAATTCTCTATTCACTTTTTCAAAGCCAATGGGACAAGCACAAGAAATCCATACTTGCCTAGGGGTTTCTCCTTTAAAACTGATTGCAAGGAGGTTAAAGATGGCTGTGTTTCCTTGCTGTATGGTACAGCACCTAAACTGTAATTTTAGTAATGAGGCATACAATGCAACCAATTTATCACTGCTATTCTCTTTTTGGTGCAGCCATCCATAAAGGTGCTTAATATTTTTACAGGTACAGAATATATTTAGATTTCATTTATGTATTCAACCATATATAGATTTATCTCATCCTTTTTTGTACTGTTTACATCATTTGTTCAGATCCAGCACATAGTGCTTCCATTCAATTCAGTCTTGCTAATCCAAATTATCAATGTTATTCTATAATATGTATGAACAAAATATTCTAATCTAAAGTTGCACTTGACCTTAAGGCAAGTGCTTTAATTAATTGTCTACTTTATTTGACTGTTTACCTTCTGGTATTCATGGATTGTTCAATATTTGGTGGTTCATTTCTGCTACTTGTGGTTGGACTCAGGCAGTTTTGAAGGCCTTGTTCAAATGGCCTGGTTCACCCTCCCCACATGAAAAATTACAAATTGATTAGGGGGCCAGACGACTACATGTACTTGTGGAAACACTTCTAGTGGTCTAAAGAACTTGCAGATGAAAACAGATTATTGACACTATATTTGATGTATATTCCACAGAAATCATTATATACTGGCCTTCTACATCTGTAACACATCAAACCCTGTGTTGGTTTTACTCATTGAAACCAGTGTCCTGCCTGCCAGTTTAAAACATCTCAAACAAAGCTTTGGTGGCAAAGAGGGCAGTAATTTCTGCAGAGTTCTGTAAGCTCACAATGAATAATTGCAGTAAAGTAGGAAAAGGTACCTGCAGGTATGGAATTCTGGCAGCAAATTGACTGTAGCTGTCTCTGCTATACTTCCATATAGCAACACAGTGAAAGTAAAGAATGAATGGTTCCTACAGAGAGACTCCAATGGCGAGACACCTTCTCTCATCAACTGGCCTTCCAGGTACTGTTGAATGTGACGCTTTATCATTTCCCGAATGACATTTTTTAATTATCAATATCTGCTGCTTTTCACAATACTCATCAGATCATTGTGTGTTGCTGCCGTCTCACGTTGGTTTGACACCATTCCTGTACAAGTATCTATCTTTGAACTTCACATGCTATACTGATTTCCCTGTATCATCTTAATTAACTTGTTGGGCTTTGGGTGTGCATGACTAATTATTATTTGAACAACAGACAACAAAAATCTGGTTCAGTTCCCAGTCACATTTTAACCAACCATCAAAATGCCCCACAAGCCAAGATTTGTTGTGATTATTGCTGTGAAATCCACAACGCTCTCAAGTGCCAGCATAAACTGAGGAGTTGGTCACATGATGGATGGAGAAGTGGCCTAATCAGCAGTTACAGTATGCATTCACTAAACCTTAAAGTACAAATCTAGATGCTGAATTTATTTTGTGATTGTCTGTTCAGATGCAAAAGATTTGACCTGATTATTAACTAATCTGAGATTTTGGTCAATTATAGAGACATGAATTACTTCACATAGCTAGAAAAAAGCAAGAAGAGGTATGGTTTTTTATATGAAGGAGAAACTGACCAACTCTATGAATCCGGTTCAGGTGTGGTTATGCTAGAGATCCTCTAAATGTGGATGACATAGCAAGAAGGGAAACAATCATAGGCATCGGTTGTGTCAAAAAATTAGGCCAAGCTTATAGCAAGTACATACAGGAAAAGATTGTCAGAGGTGGTATTAATTTATCAGATGTAGATTGCAAAGTGTACAAAATTGCTGCAGAAATGAAAATATAATCCTAGATGCAAAATTAGTAGTTAAGCAATTTAAGGAGCACACTCAGAAACAAGTTGCATTTGGAAATAATGTTGTTCAACCTAGCTGATGTAAAACAGGTTATGGTTTGTGATTGTGTGTACTCATGAAAGGCAGTAGCGCAATATGTGGCAATAGTTTGTTGGTCTAGCATGTGCATGGAATGTGACCAGAGCCTGATTGAATTGTCCACAGGTTGGATCCGGTATGATGATAACTTCTAAAAGGCAGTTGGACAGATACATGGATAGGAAAGGTTTCAAAGGTTATGGACCAAACACTGGCAAATGGGGCTAGCTTGGATAGGCATCTTGGCTAGCATGGACCAGTTGGGCTAAAGGGCCTGTTTCCGTGCCATATAACTCTGATTCTATTTGTTTCCCCAGGCAGCAAGCCTACTGCACTTGGTATTCTCAGGCGCTTGGCTATCCAGCTGCTGACCTGGCCTGAGTCTGCTTGGCTGGCTAGTAAAAGGAAGCTTGAAGAGAATGCTGATCCATTGCTCTCCTTGGCAGCAGTGTAGAAAGTTAATGAACATCAGAACAACTGCACATGCTAAAAATCTGAAATAAAAACAAAATGCTGAAAATGTTCAACAGGTCAAGCAGCATCTGTTGGAGGGAGAAAAGAACAATCAATGTTTCAGGTCCTAGACCCTGGGTCAGTACAAAGAAAACAAATTGGTTTTCAGTAGCAGAGAAGATAGGAAAGGGATGGGTCAGCTGAGACCAGCTGAGTTAATGTGGCAGTTAGAAGCCCATTATATTTCTTTGTCTGTGGTATCTGTTTCTAATGGCAATCCGTGGGACATTCCCAGCAGGCCAGACTATACTAATAGAGGAAAAACTGAAACAAAAATATGATGGACAGAAATGACCAGGTCTGATGTAGAAAGAATGAGTTACCTAAAGAGTATAGCATGCCAAGTTGGAGGATGAGGTGTTGTTCCTTAAGCTTGCATTAGGGACTCATCATAACAATGCAGGAGGCTGCAGGCAGAAAGATTAGAGAGAGTGGGATGGAGAAATAAAGAGGCAGGAATAGGAAGCTCGGGGTCATTTCAGTCCTTGGATTAAACATTGGAACGTTAACTCCAGTCTCTGCATGTGCATCTCGCATCCTGCAAGGAGTGAAGCCTCAGGACTAGCCAGTGACATTACCAGACCTAAGTGATGTTTGTAATCATAGTTGCTATGCTACAGCAAGGATGTCCAAGTAGAAAAGGCTGTGAAGAAGAGAACAACCAATCTGACCTATAGGCACCAATAATTGTGAAGAGGGAGCTGAACTCGTGTCAGTCGCTAGGAATGTAGAGTTCCTGTTAAATTTTGAAGCACAACTTTATCTTTTTTTAAAAACTGTTTCCCACCTGACAGCCTGATTTGAGAGGTTGGCCATTTATCATGTGGGAAATGCACCAGGAGTCTGCAGCAGGTGAGGGCCACTAGGGACTATACACAACACTTTGATAGGGTTGGTGCAGTTGTGGTGGGGTGGGTTAATGCTTGGAACATGTCTGTGTGAAGGGAGAGATTATGCCGGAGAGTTTATGCCAGGTTTGGTTTGAAGGTTGCAGCAAAAGATTTGCTGGTCCTTTCAGAAAGTTCTTGTATGCTGCCTTCATTCAGTGCCACGGATTTCCTGGCCCTGAACAGCCCAGGTAGCTGCCATTAAATACAAATGGCTCCTAGATCCAGAGGAATGGAACCTCATTGGGTTCCATCTCTCCAGTATGACTGTGTCTAAATCTGACCCAGTTTAATTAGAAGTCGCATGTTCCCTGAGGTCTACTTTCAAGTCTTAACCAAATTAACTAATGCAGGGACAGTTGTTTAAAGTTCCCACTCTATCCCTCAGTTTAAAGCACTTGAACCATGAGAGGAACTTTAAAAGCCTGAGCTTGTTTTCTCTAGCAGAAGGAATGCTTGGAAAAAAATTCACTGACACAAAGGGAATTGTAAAATTGAGTTGAAATAATGTCTTTGAGATGCTGCAAAACCAAAGAGTAGAGGCTCAAGAGCAGAAGAGAATTTGCAGAGCCAGTTTAGATTTAATCATTTCATGCTAGTAGTGGCTTCTGCAGAACAGTAGTTTGGGAACACAGTAATCGAGATAATGTATGCAAAATTTAATGAGCTATTGAATAGATTGTAATTTTCAGGGAAATAGATTGAAGAGAGCATTTCAACAAAAGCATGGTTGAGGTTAAACAGTGAAGATAGAAATTGTGCTATATTCCTAATAACCCACTGTCACAACTGAAGTCGGCACTGGACGCTGATTATCACGGGAATTTAAACAGATCCTATCAAGGGCAGGATAATTTCATAACTGCCAGTTGTAGCTGCCAGCAAGTAATGTTCTAGCCGTAGAATTCCTCGGTAAGCAACCTTCGCAGTATTTAAAAAAAAACACATTTCATTGGCTGGTAGGTCAGCTGGCACAGCAAGGATTCAGCTGATCTCCACAGCTCCTGGCCCATCCAGTAACTCCCATAACTGAGAACTTTCCCAATCTTCTCACTTATCTTCCTTAACCCAGGGGCTCTGAGTGTCGATATTATTCCCACCTACTTTCAGCAATAGTCAGTGCTAGGATGTTCCTAAGCATTTGGAAATTGCTGCTTGACCCGCTGAATTCCTCCAGCAGTTTTTTTTTGCTGGAAATTAAAGTTACCTGGATCTTACATTTATTGGTGAGAGTCGGGGATGGTGGAGCACAGCCTACTAACAACCCTTAGGCCACTGAGTCCCACCAGAGTTTAAAATTGGACCTGCGATCTCTTCTGATCCTGTACTTATTGTCCTGGTTTCAAGAACTCATGGTAAAATGCTGCACAGTTTGTACAATTGAGTTTGTGGCATTGAAATAGTTTCATCTACATGGAGCTATTTTCATGAATTCCTTGTTTGAAGTTATTATTTGTATTATTGGTCTAGTTAAGGACATGGAGGTGAAGTATGATGTATTGAGCCACTTAATGTTATGGAAGTAGATATCTATGTAACTTGATAAAATTGTGCCATGTCCATGGCAGCCTAACCAATTTTGTTTTGTACATGTGTACTTATTCACTAAGGAGTTTGTTTTTTAAGTGTTTGTGAGGTGTAGACTGGATTGTCTTGCTGAGCCATTTCAGAGGATGTTTAAATTACCACTGTTCGCGGTATTATTTTCACTTAAAGACCAGAATAAGTGAGGATGGTGGATTTCCTTCTCTGAAAAAATCGGAGAGCCATTCAGGTTTTTAGCAATCTGATAGTTTTGTGGTTAATTTAGTTCATTTGTTTACAGGATGCGACTATGGTCTATCCCTAATTGCCTCTGAACTGAGGCATTTAAGAGTCATCCACATTGGTGAGTCTGGTGTCACATAAAGGCCAGACTATAATGAGGGTAGATTCCCACTGCTGACGGATGCAAGTGAAATGGGACGGGTTTTTTATGACAGTCTGGTAGATTACTGGTTATACCTACTGTCAGAAGCTAATGTTTAAATTCCAGATATGTTTAATTACTTGAATTTAAATTCTCGAAATCCCCATGGTCTCCCCATAACTCCCCCAGCTCATTGGATCAGTGGTCCAGAGCTCTGTCTGCTGGTCCAATAACTTAATGACTACATTAAAATACCTATTTTTCTATTATAGACATGCTTCCTCAATCCAGATTTCTTTAAATACTTCAGTTTAAATTCCCCAGCTGCCATGGTGGGATTCCACCTGTTGTCTGTGCAGTAATAATCCAAGCCTCCAAAAGCATAACCACATTTTTCAAGTTAAAACCAGTCAACCCACGGATGAAATGTGCACATCAGCATTCTTTAAAATGCATTCATTGAAAAATGTCATATGAAATTAATTTGTTCAATCATTCAAATCAAAGAAAAAAAGATTTAGATACGTTCTTTTGACCTTCTTTCCGTACTATGTTCTTGCTGTTACAACCTTTATATATCTGTATTAGCTCAACCCTTCTATTTCTGGTGTTACTGCCAGTAATCAGACATTGTGCTTGCAGAGGGAAAAAAGATGTCACCTACTTAACTGGTCTCCCTAGGCTCTTGAACAGTGCCTTTTTTTTCCTGTAGGACCCATTAAGTGTTCAAAATTATTTCTCCACCATCACATCAGTTTTTAGGACTATGTTAATATCAGGCCTTTGTTGTCTCCAGCAGAGTTGTGCTGATCAGATTCTCTTCAGCTCTGGATTATGGTTACCTCTAAGTTATGAGAAATCCTCATCAGTTCACAGTACCTTTAACACTCGCTGTGGTAGTTCATTGATAACTGCCCCAAGATGAAAATGAAGTAAAATGTTATTTGGCAATTTTCCAAATTGGACTGGCCTCCTTTAATCCCCTTTGCAAGAAGTTCTATTTTTTTGATTTTAAGATTGCTACAGCTTATTGCATTTAAGTACTGTTCAGATGAGTCTTTTTTGAATGATCATCCTAAAAAAAAATCATTCAGTTACCTATATTTCACATTAACTCTAAAGCTGACAAATTCTGCATTTTCATCCACAAAACTGCAATGCTATTAAATGGTTGAGCACAGAACATGGCAAGCATTAACCTGGGGCAGCACTCTAATGTACAGACAAGTAGCCAATTGGTGATCAAAGATTTGAATCCATGTGTGAAATTTTGTGCATTGGCCACAGCAGTGACTCAGTCAGCAGACCTCTGCATCCAAAGGGGGTATGTTCAGTCCCACTGCAAAGACTTGCATGCAAAAAGTCTTGGCCAACTCTCCCAGTTTGTCATGAACCACTGCTGCACTTTTGGAAGTGCTGTCTTTTGGGTGAGACATCAAACTGAAGTGTCAACAATCTTCAAAGTGTACACAAAAGACCTCAGGATATTATTTTGAGGAGGAACAGGAGAGTTGCCCCGAGTATCGTCGACAGTATACTGTATATCTCTCAATCAGCATCACTATATAAAAAAAATCATCTCATTGCAGTTTATGAGAGCTTCCTCCATACAAACTGGCTGCTGCATTCCCTGTATTGCAACAGTGACCACTCTTTGAAAAAAGTACTTAACTATCTGTAAAACATTTTGGAGCATCTTGAAGTTGTGAAAGGTGGTGTTTAAACACTCACCTTTCCTTCATATGCTTGCAGGCAGAATTAGGATGTTGACTTCCCCATATACCTGATAACAACACTCAACCACAGTTGTTTCAATTGAGAGTGTTTCTGTCCTCCTCAGGTGTGGCTTGCAGTCTCAGTTCATAACCATTCAGTTTGATGTAGGTTCTGGAGACTATCCCCTAAAATTCCCTCCTTCGGTTCATGTACATGTCAATAACATTTTACTTAATTTATCTTACAGCCTTCTGTTCATTTAGATGTAAAGGCTCCTTAAATGAAAAACTTAACTGTATGTGGACAGGATCTGAACTTAATCTTTGAATTTCATCCTCCCTTCTATCCCAGGTCCAAACTGTATACAATGACTGTCCAGCTGGTTTGTTTAGTATCTTTGTCCTTAAATCTGACCAACAAAGACTTGAGATACCAACTTCTCCTTGAGTGACTTTGCCTATTTCTTACAGATTATTTAACAATGCACATCTATAGACTCTGTTGATGAAAGGCCACCCATCTCCCTTTACCCATGGATCAAATGTATGCCATAGTTGTTGCAGAGAGTTAGAACATAGAACAGTAATGCACAGTACATGCCCTTCAGCCCACAATGTTGTGCCAACCTATGTAAACCTTATCCACATTCTATCTATCCCCCTCTCTACTTCACCTCCAATAACCCTGTATTTTTCTTCTATCCATGTGCTTATCTAAGAGTCTCTTAAAAGACCCTATTGTATCAGCCCCTACCACTCCCACCCACCCCCCCCCCCCCCCCCCAGTGCACTCCAGGCATCCACCACTCTGCATGTAAAAAAAAAACCTACCTCTGACATCTCTTTTTCACCCCCCACCCCCTCCAAACTTTCCTCCACGCACCTTAAATGGGTGACCTCTAGTATTGGCCAATACCGTCCTGGGGAAAAGATGCTGGCTGTCCACTCTGTGCCTCATAATCTTATATAGCTCTTTCAAGTCTCCTCTCGTCTTCTGTCTCTCCAAGGAGAAAAGCCCTAATTTGCTCAGACTCTCCTCATAAGATGTGTTCTCCAATCCGGGCAGCATTCTTGTCAATCTTCTCTGCACCCTCTCCAAAGCTTTTGTATCCTTCCTATAGTGTGGCGACCAGAACTGAACACAATATTCCAGATGTGGTCTAACCAGGGTCTTGTAGAACTGCAACATTACCTCTCTGCTCTTGAACTCAATCCCCTGGCTGATGAAGGTCAGCACACCATATGCCTTTTTAACCACCCTATCAACTTGGCGCAGCAACTCTGAGGGATCTCTGTTCTAGAACCCCAAGATCTCTGTTCCTCCATACTGTGAAGAATCCTGTCATTAACCATGTACTCTGCCTTCAAGTTAGATCTTCCAAAGTGTATCACTTCACACTTTTCCAGATTGAACTCCATTTGCCATTTCTCTGCCCAGCTCTGAATCCTGTCCAAATCCCATTGCAACCTATGACAACCTTCTGCACTATCTATTATACCACCAACCTTCGTGTCATCTGCAAACTTACCAACCCACTCTTCCACTTCATCCAAGTCATTTATAAAAATCACAAAGAGTAGGGGTCCCAGAACATCCCTGCAGAACCGCCCCCCTTGTCACCTATCTCCAGGTTGGATACTCCTCTTCTGCAACCACCTTCTACCTTCTATGGGTAAGCCAATTCCAAATCCACTCAGCCAATTTTCCATGGATCCCATACCTCATGAACTTATGAATGAGCCTACCATGGGGAGCCTTGTCAAATGCCTTGCTAAAATCCATACGTACAACATCCACTGCTCTACCTTCATCAGTCTGTCTTGTCACTTCCTTGAAAAATTTTATTAGGCTCGTGAGGCACGACCTGCCCTTCACAGAGCCATGTTGACTATCCCTTGTAAGACTATGTCTCCAAATGCTCATAAATCTTGTCCCTAAGTATCCTCTCCAATAGCTTGCTCACCGCTGACATAAGGCTCACTGATCTATAATTCCCAGGATAATCCTTTTTAACATTCTTGAACAATGGAACAATGTTTGCCATCCTCCAATACCACTCCTGTGGCCAGTCAAAGATCAAAGTTAACGTTCCAATAATCTCTTCCTTTGCTTCCCATAATGCCCTGGGGTATATCCTATCTGACCCTGGGGAGTTACCTTTAATGCTTTTTAGTAGTTCCAACACTGCTTCTTTTAACCTCAATATGCTCCAACACATTCGCTTGTTCTACGCTAACCTCCCGTTCATCCTCGGTGAACACTGAAGCTAAGTATTCATTTAGGACCTCCCCTACCCCCTTTACCTCCAGGCACGTTCCTCCCCACCCCCCATCCCAGTCCTATCCTCACCCTAGTCATCCTCTTGTTCCTCACGTGTAGAATGCCATAGGGTTTTCCTTAACCCTACTTGCCAAGGCCTTCTCATGCCCCCTTCTAGCTATCGTAAGTCCCTTCTTAAGCTCCTTCCTGGCTACCTTTATAACTCTCAAGAGCCCTGACTGATTTTTGCTTCCTAGACCTTAAATAAGCTTCCTTCTTCCTCTTGACTAAACCTTCCACCTCTCTTTTTAGCCATGGTTCCTTCACCTTACCATCCTTTCCTTGTCTCTGTGGGACAAACCTATATAGAACACTGTGCAAGAGGTCCTTAAACAGTCTCCACATTTCTGCAGTCCATTTACCATCTGTTCCCAGTTTACACTCCCAAGTTCCTGCCTAATACCACCGTAATTTGCTCTCCCTCAATTAAATAATTTCCCATAATGTCTCCTTCTATCCTTGTCCATGGCTATGCTAAAGGTCAGGGGGTTGTGGTCACTATCCCCGAAATGCTCACCCTCCGAGAGGTCTGTCACCTGACCAGGTTCATTGCCTAGTACCAGATCCAGTATGACCTCTCCTCTTGTCAGCCTGTCTACTTACTGTGTCAAGAATCCTTCCTGTACACACCTAACAAATTCTGCCCCACCTAAGCCTTTTGCACTAAGGAGGTGCAAATGAATATTAGGGAACTTGAAGTTACCCATGACAACAACTCTGTTATTTTTGCACCCTTCCAAAACCTGCCTACTTATCTGCTCCTCATTGTCCCAATGGCTATTTGGGGGCCTATAGAATACTCCCAATAGAGTGAGTGATCACTCCTTTTCTGTTTCTGACTTCCACCCACACTGACTCAATAGACAATCCTTCTATGATGTCCTCCCTTTCTACAGCTGTGATATTATCCCTGATTAGCAATGCCACCCCCTTCCCTATCCCTTTTGAAACATCTAAACCCCAGAACCTCAAGCAGCTGCTCCTGCCCTGTGACAGCCAAATCTCTGTAATGGCCACAACATCGTAATCCCATGTACTGATCCATGCTCAAAGTTCATCACTCTTATTCTTACCACTTCTCGCAATAAGGTAAACATATTTCAATCCATCTAACAGACTGCGTTTATGTCCTATCCCCTGCCTATCCTTCCTCACATTCTCTGTACATGTTGCATTTACTTCTACACCAACTGATCCATCAGCTAATCTAACACTCTGCATTCCCATCCCCCGCTAACCTAGTTTAAACTCTCCCCAACAGCTCTAGCAAACCTGCCCACAAGGACATTGGTCCCTCTCGAATTCAAGTGTAACCTGTCCCTTCTGTACAGGTCGTATCTACCCCAGAAGAGATCCCAATGATCGAATCTAAACCCCTGACCCCTGCTCCAACTCTTCAGCCACTCATTTAGTTGCCTTGTCTTCCTATTCTTTTCCTCCCTGGCGTGTGGCACAGGAAGCAATCCAGAGATTACTACCCTTGAGGTCCTGCTTTTTAACTTCCTAACTCCCAGAACTCACTCTTCAGGACCTCATCCCTTATCTTACCTATGTCACTGGTGCCATTGTGCACCATGACTTCTGGCTGCTCACCTTCCCCCTTAAGAATACTGTGCACACAATACAAGACATCCCTGAACCTGGCACCTGGGAGGCAACATACCATCCGAGAGTCTCGTTCTTGTCCACAGAATCTCCTGATTGTCCTGCTGACCAATGAATCCCCTATCACTATCGCACTCCTCTTCTCCACTGCACCCCCCCCCCCCCCCCTCCTTTCCAAGCCACAGAGCCAGATTCTGTGCCAGAGACCCGGCTGCTGTGGCGCCCCACCAGTGATTCATCCCCCCCAACAGTATTCAAAACGATATACCCGTTTTCAAGGGAAATGCCTACCAGGGAATCCTGTACCAACTGCCCTCTAAACTGTACCTTTTCCCCCTCCTAACGGTCACCCAACTACCTACATCCTGAACCTTAGATGTAACTGTCTCCTGGCAACTCCTATCTATCATCTCCTCAGCTTCCCAAGTTCATCCAGCTCCAGCTCCCTAACACTGTCCTGTGAGGAGCTGCAGCTGGATGCACTTCCAGCAGGTGAAGTCATCAGGGACACCCACGGTCTCCCTGATTTACCACATCCTACAGGAGGAGCATCCTTCTGCCCTGACTGCCGTTCCCACTGTTCTATATGAAGAAAATATCAAATAACACAGAAAGGGAGAGTACCTACCAGAAGAAGCCTCGCTCACCTACTCCGCCTCTTTACACCGAAGCCTCAGTTCCCCACTCTAACACAGTCCACTCGCACAATGGCCGCCCTGCTTGACCCTTGCTTTTTATTGGCGGCTCATGCCTAATTATCCAATTAGCTAATCAACAGGCCTATCAACTCACCACAGCAACAAGAACTACAAAAACGGGCCTACCTTTTTAAACTGCTTCTCGCTCTCGTTTTCATGACACTTACCACGGCAAATGAGACTTCCCGCTCCCATGCTCGTATTACTCACCACTGCGTGGAATCAGCTGACACAGTGTTCTTTGTGTGTGCTATTATCATTTATTCTCATTTTTTTGGAACTAAGTAGAGAGAGTTTATCTTCTGGGTTCAACGTATCCCTTTCACGTTCTTAGTAGTGTAATTCCCTAATTGCTTGCTATTTTTCTTCTTTTAGTTTATAAATTTTACGAGTAGCATTAAAGCTTGTTATGTCTATTGGTTCAGCCCAAATTCAATTTTATTGCGTCAGAAGAAATTACATGGCCCAGGTTTCATTAGTTGCTAGCCTCGTACTTTAGATTGGCTTATGATTACGTAAAGTCTTCATGATTCACTTAAAGAAAATAAAGTACATAGAACATTCTAGATTATTTGTTAGTATCTGTTGAGTGAATGAATGTAATGCAACCACTTTGTCAATCTTTACACACTGGGTCCAATATACAGTCTCTTCTAAATCCAGCATTTGTGCTAAGAAATCATAGAAAGTTCAGTGAGTAACAGTCATATCATTCCACTCTCCAGTGTTTCAGTTGTCTTAGCCACTGCTGTATAAGCCTCTTTTGAAGGAATTAGCCCTTGATGGAAATATCAAATCAATATCATGCATTCACGTAATTGGTTGATTTTAACCCATTGTAGAATTGGACCATAACCTGAAACTCATCCAAAATCATTCATTTTATTTTAGTGTAGGATAAAAAGGGTTGTGTAAAAACAACTATATGCATAATGATCTCTCTTGGGAGATTTTACTTTGTTTCCTGGAAAATTGAGGAGAGCGAGCAGAGAAAATGTTTTCAGTTTCTTTATAAAATGAAGCCACTGAAAAGTGAAACAGCGGCAAAAATGCCTGGTGTGGTATTAAACCTTCTGACAGTAGACAGACACACAGCAGCAACGCTAGAAAATTGACACGAAAAGCCAAATCCTTTACCAATCCTTTGTGCTGTGAAAGAGCTTATCCACCGTCAAAGGACCACTTGTTTCATTCACAAGGGCTTTCATTCACCATCATAACGCATTGGCTCAAAATTAAGCAACAAATTACCCCTTCCCATTGTAGTGATATCAAAAACAAGAGAGCATAGCTTTAACGTATGAGGAAGGAATTTTAAAGGGGATTTGAGGGGAAAGTCTTTTACACAGAGAGAATCTAGAATTTGTTGCAGCGGGGTGGAGTCAGATGCATTTAGACAGGCACTAAATAGGCAAGGCATCAAAGATGTGGACCTAATGCAGGAACGTGGGATTAGTATAGATGGACAAAATCATCAGCATGGACGTGGTGGGTCAAAGGGTCTGTTTCTGTGCTGTACAGCTCAATACTCTAAAACTGCAAGCAGCCTCAGGGTGTAACTTAGGCCATGTAAGTTCTAAAAAATTAACTAGAATTTTACTTAACTCATGGCTCACAGATCTCTTTGTAGTTTAACAAAAAAGTGATGGTTAGATGTGGTTAATAAATGCATTGCACCGACTCATAATGGCATAGCCTGGTTCACCATAAGTGAAGGCCATTGCAAGGGCCAGGAGATCCCACTGGGATGCTGAGCTATGGAGTGCTAAGAGGTTGGTAGCTTTGACATACAGTGAACTGAAAAATCATTGCATCAGTGGTGGCACTCACTGCCACTGAGCCAGCGTGAAACACGTGCAAGTTATTGGCAAGTCTGCCCATTATGATCACCTGTGACCCAATGTTCAACATGTTTATCTTAACTCCAAACTTTGTAGCAAACTGACCAAAGGCATTTGTTCTTATTTAGAGTTGGAAAATGAACAAAGGGAGTAAGTTCTCTCATTCCATGTGCTTAATCCTTGTCTTTACTGTTTGTTGTGATTGTGTGACTAAGCCACACGGAGACTGAAGATGTAAAAGACCTTTATTCATCATGACAAGCAGGGGACACCTGAAGTAGAATCTCTCCAAACTCAAAGTACATTAAGATTTTGTACTCTTTAGAACAAAGATAACAGTTGGTGATTCAATGCAATTTCAGTAGCTACAATGACATTCTTTACTTCAATATTTTGAGTCCAACACATGATTCCATTGAACTACATGTTTACAATGGGAGCACACTGTACCTGACTGGACACCTTTGTTGGGACAAAGTCATTTACATGGATGGTCTAAAAGCTTCTAAGGACAGAGAACCCAGACATCCAAAACAATTGTTGTGAGGACTGGTTCTTGGTACACAAATATTCCAATTATCGATAGGCAAAGCAGATATTGTCTATGACCATGTTTGATGTGCTAGGTGACAAAATAAGTTCTGGTCTGGAACCTTTCTTGATCTGTCACATTCATGCAAGATACCTAGCTGAAGGAGCCTGATGCTTGGTTTGATGCATGCCAATTAACACCACAAGTGCCAGACAGTGACAGTCTCCAAGAGAGATTCTAGCACTAATCCTTTTCACTCAATGACATTACCATTTCCATGTCCCCAGTCATCAACATTCTGGGGATCATCATTAACCAGTAAACCACTGGACCAGCCAGATAAATACAGTGGCGACAAGAGCAGTCAGAGGCTGGGTGTCCTGCCTTGAGTGACTCATCTCCTGATACCCAGAGGCCTTTCCATCATCTAGACAGCACAAGTCAGGAGTATGATGGATGAGTGCAACCCTGCCAATGCCCAAGAAACTTGGGTACCATCCTGGACAAAGCAAACTGGTTGATTAGCACCCCATTCACCATCATAAATGTTCATTTTCTTCTCTACCAGTGCACAGTGGCTTCAGGGTAGCTACTTGCCTCGGCTATTCCAAAAGCACCTCTCAAAATCACAACCTCAACAACCAAAAAGGACAATGGCACTAAGCGCATAGGAACACCATCACTGAGGGGTTCCCCTCCAAATCAAACATTGTCCTAACTTGAAACTAGATTGCTGTCCCAGAGTCTCTCCTACAAGTATTTTTTTTCCTGCATTTGGTCTGAACCCATCCCATTGGGGAAAATCGACAAGGCTCAAAGAAGTACAACTTGGAACTCTTTTAAATAGTTCATTTAAAATCTGACCAAATGCCACAAAGAAAATAAGTACAAGCATTACAAATGATATTACATACAACGTTTGATGAAATTGCCAAAGCTATGATATAAAATGTTGCAAATGTATTCAAATCAGATCTCTAAGCTGTACCTAAGACACTTTAACCTTAAATGCAGTTGCTAGCACCACCCCCTCCCCCCCACCCACCTTTACAGGTGGTCAAATTTGTTTGCAGTTGCCTTGCAAGTTATCCCTCTAACTCTAAACATTATTTATTCTGTAACTGGTGCTTTGATGGAGCTTTTTTTCCGAGTTGATCAGCAGTCTAAAACTTATTAACAAGTACTTCTAAAATTCATGATTGCAAATGCCCATTGAGTACTGAGTTAGACACACTGGAATCATCTTGTTATTTATGCAGTGGCTTGTTGCTTTGATGTAGCATGGGTTACATACAAAAGGGTTGTCTTTTAAACAAATAGAATTTCCTGAGCTTTATAGTCTGTTTGAAAGATTCAGCTCTAACACTGGGGCCTCCAGCAACTTGGGATAGGAATTTCAGTCAATCTTTTGGTCAAATTTTGCTTCATCTTGAGTTGTGCATCCTTACTGCAGATATCTGATCACATCCTTCATTGTCGCTGGTTCTAAATCCTAGAACCTCCTACCCCACGACACTGGGAATACTGTCATCACAGGTTCAGCAGCGATTCAAGAATGCAGCTCACCATCACCTTCTCAAGCAGTGGCCTTGCCACTGATGCCCAAATCCCAAATATGAATGAATAAATTTTTGTTAAGAAAACTGTAGAAAATATCAAACTGAAAGTATCTTATAAATTCCCAGTTGGCTGACTGAATGTTTATGTAGCATGAATCATGTTCAGAAGAGTATAGAGACCAGCAGAGGTCTGAAAACAGCCAGAAAACATAGCTGAAAAATGTGGCACACCAACTTTTTCATAATGTTGTTGATTTTACTCCTACCCAATTTGTTTAATATTTTTAATCACTTAATATACAAGGGAGCCAAAATTCATGATGGGAAAATATTGTCATTTTAGTTGTTGCAGTTTATTACACGGGAATGGATTTATTTGATTCATAAATTCTAATTTGAATTCTATAAAGAGGAAAGTTGCAGACACTAACAAAGTAAGTATTCAGAAATCTTATCTCCGACACTGCAATCCCTTAGACTTTTTTCACCAAGAAGGAACTAATGCAATACCCTAAAGCAAAATAAATTATGGTGAATATTTTAAATAGAAATAGTGGGATAGCAATGTAAAAGCCAAATCCACGTTGTAATCCAGGTTATGGATGGCTAAAAGTACAGATCCATAATTACTTGCACTGAATATTTCAGCAAGACATTTGATTCTACACAAGAGACCTGATTGTCAGACATCACCCCTGATGTTATAGTTTTATACAGATTGAGCCTAATGCCAAATTCTGCAAGAAAAGTACTCTTTGGAGCCAAGGTAGTGCTATTTGGCTTTATTCTACATTTCTTCCTTCCCTTAACCATTTGCAATGATGTATGCGATACTCCCCAGCAAATTATAAAAATTTTCAGGGAAGTCTCCCTTGCAAATTATAGATTTTTTTCAGGTAGGGGATGACTAAGAGGCTTGATTTGCCACTGGTATCTTCCACTGGAGTAGCACTTTACAGTACTGTATCAAGGGCACAGAAACATTTGTCCTAACAAGTCCATGCTGTGCTTGAGCCAGTCCTCTTCCATCTTACCACGGCAATGTATATTTCTATTCCTTTCTTCTCATACTTGCTGAATTTTCTTTTAAGTACAGGAAGTCCCTGGATTACAAACAAGTTCCATTTTTGAGTCTGTTCATAAATCGAATTTGTATGTAAGTCGGAACAGTTATGTACAGTTCACATCTAGTGCCAATTAGTCAAATGTTTGTCTTAGTATATAGTACATATTTTACCTAAAACAACATAATCTGTCACTCGCTACCTGGTGCGAATGGCAGTGGCCGATCTCCTGGTCATTATCTCAGGTCCCGGATTGGTGTTAATTGGTTCCATTTATTTCCCTGATTCTTTCCTCAGCATCACTCCCATTTGTTGTCTCACTGGATTTCTGATCAAGGCAAGCACTGCAGTCTCTGTATGGCTGATAGTCGTTTTCAGCTTTGATCGATCTGTGGCCATTTCTTGTGAGAAACTGAAAACAAAATATTGCACTGAGAGAACGACGGCTGCGGTTATAGGGACAGTAAGTGTGCTGGGCTGTTCAGAGAGTGTCCCCTGGCACTTTAAATATGAACCCGGATACATAATTGACAATATTCCCTGGCTTTGTGCTGTTCGACGAAGCTTTTAAACGTCCTTCGCATGGATCGCATTCAACCTGTTTCACCTTGTTTTAACCTCCTGTGTGCCGTTCTTTCTGATTTTGATGTTCAATGTTCTGATGGTCAGAGATATATTAGCGGCTAGTAGAGTCCGCAGGGGGCAGCAATGGAGAGAATGACATGAACCCTGAGATTTAAAAACCGAAGGAAATCCATCGTTTTACACTTCAGCATATCCGGCAGTTTCATACTGTTGTGGGTGACCCGGGTTGAGTATAACATAGTCACTGAATTATAAAATAAGAGGGAAATATTTGTCCAAAAAGGGCGCGACATGTTGTTAGACAGAAGGTCGTGGATTATGTGGATCTCCCATTAAGAATGAAGGAAACAGTTGAATGAATAGTTGAATAGAGACCGCGACTGAGGAGAGGTGTTCCCTCCGGAAAAGACTAGTGCCAGCAAAATTCATCATGACTTCATGCTTGCAGTTTGTTGTGATTCTGTGATTGACAATAACGTTGAACGTTTGGCTCAGTGACACGATGAGATCAGAAGACATTGTTAAATGAGCATAAAGGAGAACAACATTTCTTGTGGGTCTGATGTGATTTGTGGAGAAAGGTCAACGGCATAATAAACTGGGGGGGGGGGGGGTGTGAAGAAGTTACCGCATGTCCTGAAAGTGACGTGGAATTATTTCACGTAGAATACGCAGCTATGAAATACATAGTTCTCCCTCAGGCCGACAAACCGCTTAAAACGCACAGTGTCTTGAGCGTCGCGCATAGTCCGCCTGTTCCTTAGTACGAACAATTGTGTGTAACTCGATTTTTTTTTCTAAAATAATAGGCTTTACGGAGGTCGGTTCGTAAATACGGGCGTTCGTAACCCGGGGACTTCCAGTACAACTGCTGTTTAGGCAGGAAGGTGGATTCATGCACAGGATCAGCCATGATCTTGTGGAATTGCAAAACTTCTACTCAATTACTCGATTTATTAATGAATACCTTTTTAATGCCCTCCTGTTCTAGTCCCCATCTTGTATATTTCATGGACGTGTTTTGTTTTAGTACATTGTTTTAAATACATTTCTAAATCTTTCCATCCTCCTTTTTGTTACAATATGATCATCTATTAATTTCTAAACAGTAACTCCAAGAGTTAAGAAAATCTAAATTGAAATTCTCTTTTCAAGTACTTTTAAATGGCAATTTTTTTGGCTGCATTTCCACGTACTTACAATGAACTTCTCATCATTGCTTGTCCTTAGTTATATTTGGTTCTGTTTCCATCTGCTTTGGATTGCAAAAATATTGCTGTTTTCTATGTTGTTACTGCTTTTATCAGTTCGTTTTAAACATCAACAGTTTCTTTAGCAAGCCCTGTTTTCCTGTTTATGCTGAAAGGGTTTTCTCTGCCTTGTTTGCTCTTATACAGTGGCATGCAAAAGTTTGGGCACCCCTGGTCAAAATTTTTGTTACTGTGAATAGCTAAGCGAGTAAAAGATGACCTGATTTCCAAAAGGCATAAAGTTAAAGATGACACATTTCTTTAATATTTTAAGCAAAATTACTTTTTTTATTTCCATCTTGTACAGTTTCAAAATAACCAAAAAGGAAAAGGGCCCGAAGCAAAAGTTTGGGCACCCTGCATGATCAGTACTTAGTAACACCCCCTTTGGCAAGTATCACAGCTTGTAAACGCTTTCTGTAGCCAGCCTAAGAGTCTTTCAATTCTTGTTTGAGGGATTTTCAACCAGTCTTTGCAAAAGGCTTCTAGTTCTGTGAGATTCTTGGGCCGTTTTGAATGCACTGCTCTTTTGAGGTCTATCCACAGATTTTTGATGATGTTTAGGTGGTGGGACTGTGAGGCCATGGCAAAACCTTCAACTTGTGCCTCTTGAGGTAATCCATTGTGGATTTTGAGGTTTGTTTAGGATTGTTATCCTGTTGTAGAAGCCATCCTCTTTTTGTCTTCAGCTTTTTTTTTACAGATGGTGTGATGTTTGCTTCCGGAATTTGCTGGTATTTAATTGAATTCATTCTCTCCTCTACCAATGAAATGTTCCCTGTGCGACTGGCTGCAACACAAGCCCAAAGCATGATCGATTCACCCCCCCCCCCCCCCCCGTGCTTAACAGTTGGAGAGGGGTTCTTTTCATGAAATTCTGCACCCTTTTTTCTCCAAACATACCTTTGCCCGTTGCGGCCAAAAAGTTCTATTTTAACTTCATCAGTCCACAGGACTTGTTTCCAAAATGCATCAGGCTTTTTTAGATGTTCCTTTGCAAACTTCTGATGCTGAATTTTGTGGTGAGGATGCAGGAAAGTTTGGAGATAAAAGGATGGCTTCTACAACAGGATAATGATCCTAAACACACCTCAGAACCCACAATGGGCTACCTCAAGAGGCACAAGCTGAAGGTTTTGCCATGGCCCTCACAGTCCCACCACCTAAAAATCATCGAAAATCTGTGGATAGACCTCCAAAAGAGCAGTGCATGTAAGACGGCCCAAGAATCTCACAGAACCAGAAGCCTTTTGCAAGGAAGAATGGGTGAAAATCCCCCAAACGAGAATTGAAAGACTGTTAAGCTGGCTACAGAAAGCGTTTACAAGCTGTGATACTTGCCAAAGGGGGTGTTACTAAGTACTGACCATGCAGGGTGCCCAAACTTTTGCTTCGGGCCCTTTTCTTTTTTGGTTATTTTGAAACTGTACAAGATGGAAATAAAAAAAGTAATTTTGCTTAAAATATTAAAGAAATGTGTCATCTTTAACTTTATGCCTTTTGGAAATCAGGTCATCTTTTACTCGTTTAGCTATTCACAGTAACAGAAATTTTGACCGGGATGCCCAAACTTTTGCATGCCACTGTAGCTCCATTTTCCATGCACTTTATAAAGCTTCTGGAAAAACTAATGCATGGAGCAAAATTTTGGTTTCAGACATTCATTAGTCTGTCTTCCTAAATCCTACCACAAACTACTTTGCTCATTAGATTTCCTTTCTGCCAAGGACCTTGTTATATTGATTAAATTACATATATAACCCTTTGAAAGTTTTGTCTCATTTTTGTTCCATTTCTATATAAACTACATACAAAATTACCATAATGTATTTGTTATGATTTAAAAACTGATCTGGAGGAAACAGTTGTCCCCTTGCAATCTGGAAGAGGAAAGATTTAAAAAGGACCTGAGGGGCAACTTCTTTACTCAGGTGATGCGTATATGGAATGAGCTGCTAAAGGAAATAGTTGAGGCAGGTACAATAACATTTAAAAGACATTTGGATAAGTACATGGATGGGAAAGGTTTAGAGGGATACAGGCCAAATGCGGGCAAATGGGAGAATGTGGGAATGCAGCAAATGAGAGATATGGGCCAGATCTGGGAAATTGGTCAGCATGGACAAGTTGGGCCGAAGGCCCTGATTCCATGCTGTATTACTCTGAGATTATAAAATGCCTTCTCCTGCCCACTTTGTACTTTGCCTGGCTTAACTTGAAGTTTCAAATGTCCATTGCAAATTTAGCAGCCTTGTACTTTTTCGAAATATACAATAATGGTAGAAAAATATGAATGATGGAATCTTAAAATAAAAATAGAGAATGCCTGAAAGCATAGCAGGTGAACCAGTCTTCTAAGATGCAAAGTCATCAAAAGACCAAATAGTACAGAGCTTGCGCTTCAGAAATTTGTTGGTAATGGACAATCCAAATAACCAATTGAGATTCAAGAGTTTTCCTGTATTTTTATATGTAGTTTTCTGGAAGGCTGAAATCAGAAATTATTAATGGTTTCAGTACATTTATTACTTAGAGTCTTAATTACTTGTCCCTCCCCACCAGAGATGCTAAGCCATGAATAACATTAATCCTTGTTCTTTCATGTTATCTCTTATTGTATGTATTTCAGGCTAAGCTGTACAGTGTAAGCTGCCCAGTTTGGTTTTACATGCTGTAAATAATTGAAATGATGTAAACTGAATTTTGAAGAACTTTGTTAGTAAATAGAATCTTGACGCTGGATAGCTTTTGGTCTCCATGGCATCATCCATTTCTTTAAAACTTGTACACTGGAAGGATCTAAAACATTGTGCAATCATCATATTACATGAACAGTCTGACTTCTAAATGGAGTTGTGCATCTCTAAGATTTCCCTGTCAATCCATGATGGTTCTATTTTGAAAGGATAGAAATGAGCTGGCTGACCACTTAATGACTACACCTAAATTGTGTTAAACAATTATTTGCATTGCTCATGTTGGATGATCCTCGAGGACCATCTAGATCTAACTTGTAGAACTGGAAACAGTAATTCCAATAATAAGGCATTTTAAAAATACATAGGAGTGAAGCATTCTGTCTTCTGGGGGAAACATTAATTATAAGGGGCATTAGGCAGTTTCCCTAAATGATACATTATCAGCACTGTCTCCCATTTTGTTTTCCATCGGGAGCAACTACTGCCCTGTCGAATCATGTCTTTTTTGAACAGTACACCTTCAGTGCTATGGTTAGTTTGTTATTGTGTGGCGGTGTTGTGCCAGGGTAAAGGGACATGGAAAATTGTAGATGGAGCCACATGTGGATCACCTGACCTTTGTGCAGAGCCATTGAATTGAATGCCTTGCCATTAATGAACTAAATTCCCCTGTACTAATGGCTTTAAAGCAGGTGGGGTGTGTGTGATGCAAAGAAAGGAGAAAAATGAATGAAATGCAGTAATGTGGTCCCTGTACAGTGTAAGCTGCCCAGTTTGGTTCCAAAATGTTTTGAAATAGATCAAAATTTGGAGAAACAAAAAAGGATATTCAGAGTTATATTTAAATAATTACTTTGTTCTTAATTTTGAGAAGATTTGAGAGATAATTAAATATCTTTTTAATTATCTAAATTCTTATGATTAACATAAATTTTTTGCTAAAATATTTAGTCACCATGGCTGCATGATCATCATGTTTAACATGAAAGTGCTTGTGGAAAAGAGTAGCCAGTGTGGAGAGCCTGTTCTACCTCACAACTGTGAAGTGTGCCAACATTAATTAACTGTATTCCACATCTATAAGTGCCCCCTATTTATGTATGTTATGGATTGCTTAAAGTGATGTGATGCAGTGTGAGTTAAAAACCTTGACTTTCATATGAGCACAATATTACTTCATTGGAAAGCAGAAAATTCAAGGTCTGTTGATTAGAGTAGCCAAGGTAACTAGGATCAACTATTCATTTTCACAGATAGAATCAGAGGAGCAAATGTGTGGAACATTTACAGATTACCAATTATGAAATGGTAGACATAGCCTCAGTCATGTAAAGAGTTTGAAGGAGCTTTTATACAAGCAAAATTTAATATGTGAATTTTGCCCGGGAGAGTAGTCTTCAGTTTTGTTTGTCAATCTTTTACATTTGATTCTATTTGTTTAAACATTTTGTTTTCTGTCAAGTATGTTTTTTTGAATCTAGATACAATTATATCTGTTCTTCCCAGTCTTCCAAAATAAATTTCAAAGATTCTGCAGTTCAATTTTGTAAACTTGGGCAAAAATGGAAAGAAAGTTGTGTTATAGTGGTAGATGTGTTGCGTATTATTGAAGAGCTATTACTTGAAAGGTATCAAATGACACATGCTGTGCATGATAGACGATGATGATAGTGCAGTAAACTGACTAGCTCACTGGTTTGTAGGTTAAATCAATTTCACCCCTCTTCCTTTCCACAATCTGCCACTCCTGTTTCAACCTCTCTGCCTAAAACAAAAGGCAATTCAGTTGTGTTTTGTTCATCCTACAAAAATGAAATACCTAATGTTAACAATTGATGTAATTTAGCATTACTGTTGAATTCTTTGAACTTGGAGGATTTTTGCATTATGAATTAGGTAATGTCTAACCCAATTCATAATCCATATACATTGGTATGGCTTCATTGATCTAGTAAAGCTGTGGGAGTAAATATGAAATATTTTCTGTAGTATCTTTTTATTTGTCAAAGCACAATAAAACGCACAATGATAGTGGGGGAATAAAATGAGTACCAAAAATGCGCAAGATCAAGACTATAAACCAGAAAGCCTAAATGAAGTGCGCAGGGGTTACAATTATTTATTTTGGAATGGGTGTGGTTGAAGGAGACTTTTTTTAGCAGATTGCAGCATATCTTGATATACCTCAATAAAATTGGCAGTGCAACAAAACTACATTCTAAAAATGCACATATTGTTCATTTTTCCCCCCCCCAAAATCCCTTTTAAATATTGAACTGGCTTGGTCCACACCCAGAATGGGAGAAGACAGAAAGCCCATTGTTTTTAACACTAAAAAGTGTTTTTGGCTAATCAAGCAGCTTGCAGTAAAGGATTGTTTTTAAATAGAGGGAACATGGAAAACTGATTCAACTATGACTATGATCCTTTTTCCGAAGGGGTGGACAAACATCTCTTCATTAAGTTGCCCTTCAGCTATTCATTCATTCACTGGAGTTTGCTCAGGGCGTAGGAATCTGGGATTTTGACATTATCTTTGTTTATAGTGGCTCCTGTACCTCCCTGTTAAATCAACAAATATATAAAATAAATTGATATGCTCCCTTTTCTTTCCTAAAGGAAATGGTTCAATTTGACCATTTTGCTATTTACATTAAGCTGTGCGGGAGACTCTTGTGTTATTTTGGGGCAGGATGAAATAAATAAAAGGGACTGTTCTTTTTATTATAAATGAGTGGTTTCCTCCTTTTCTCTCAAGAGTAAAAGTTAGAGAAAGAATGTTGAAAGAGGAAGGGATTCGGAGCAGCCCTGAAATAGTCAAAGGCGTCACTCAAGGAAGACCTCAGCAAATGCCTGTTCATTATATCTCCCTCGTGTCGGAATCTCCAACTGTTACTACCGTTAGTAAGCCCAGTGCAGTCCACCAGCCACTTTTTGTTGAGCCAACTGATCCTGTAGACAGTGCCAACATAATGACAAAAGAGTACAGAACCAGCAAAGTTGGTAATCTTGTACCAGGCGGCATTACCTTTGCAGCAAGAACTGACGAGGCAGATATCATGGAACTTGGAAGATCTGTTCAAAGTTCTGAAGCAAAACTGGATGAGTCTGTTGGCACCAGGGACTTGTTGAAAAGCCGTAAAGCAGTTTTACCTTCTCAAGTTCGCAAGCAAGAAAAGGTTCTTGAAGACACTGTCTGTGACACGAGAGTGGTACATTCACACACATATATGGGAAGAAATGATGAAAAGTCAAGCTTTCAAAAGTCTCCTTTTCACAAAGCAATCAGCGTTGTACCAGAAAAATCTGATGGGCCAGAATCTTGTCTACCGGCACCATCTGCTATAGACAGGAATAAACCTATTGATGCTAATCAGAGAAGTGAAAAATCCTTGTACATTCAGAAAAGGGCTGTGGTGAATTCTCATACAGATATTGAAAGAAGAAAAGCCCAATCCAGGAAGCTGTCCATTGAGAAACATCAACCGCACAATGAAGTTCCAAACGGTGAAGGACTTCGGGACATCAGTGCCGATGGAGATGCTGGTATTGTTGACACGAGGGTGTCTGTTGCCAAACTTCGAAGTGCCTTTCTGGAGACGGCCAAAGCCAGCAGAAGCCAGGACCTGTAGGTGGTACTTTGAATGCTGAATTTTTGTTTTGCTCAACACTTGTGCATTTGCACTGATACCAGTTTAGAAATTGAACTTGCAAGACACACTTAAGCTTCAGCTTGCAGTCATTTTTTTGTGAAAAGTAGTCATCCAAAATGTTAATATTGCACTTTGCTTGTTGCTGGCCTGTGCAAGTTGTGATGCTGTGTAGTTGCTAAGTTTGTTAACTACCATGCATGGTTTAAGCATGTAGTGTGATGTTATCACTTGAGGGAATATCACTGTGGGGCTCTTTTATAATTTTCCTTTTTTCTCTCTTTCTTTTCCCTTGGTTGCTCTCTTTTGCTTGCTCTGTCTCTCTTTGTCTCCCGTGCATTTTCTTTCCTATACTTAAAGTGCAGCTAATGTTGACTTAATGACGTCGGGCCTTGATTTGGCCGCCCCTGCCGAAATGGAGAAGGCCCATCGTAGGCCAAGACGTTACATTTCCTTTGGTGAGAATAGGAAGACCTCTGAGAGGTTTAGAACACAGCCTATAACTACAACAGAGCGACAAGAGACAGCTAGGTAGGCTGATGTGTGCATATAAATTCTAATTAATATTTTAAAATTTTATCTCCAGTTCCCAGTAATTTCTGTTCATGCGTCTTTACAGAGACCATTCAACCTTCCAGTGCAATCCCATGAGGTTAATTTTTGTTTGTGTATATAAAATGACAAAGAAGCATACGGTTTGTGACCTTGACGTAGATTAATCTACTGCGGCTCAATTGATGCAAAATATATAATAAAGAGTATTGCACAGAAATATTAAGTATAACTGCACACTACTTGATCTATTTTAGTGCAAAAGTTGTATTTTTTTTAGCTAAACTAAGTTTTTGTCCATTTTCCAAACATGGTTAAAGTGCAAAACTGAAAATATTCAACCAATTATTAAATGTCTATTTACTCCTCTAGACTGGAAAATTCTGAGCCTTTTTATCGATCAGTGATCAAAACTGCTAACTGTCATGCGTTTCGGTAACACTAATAACTAATTAATTGGAGATGATACCAAGTTGTCAGTGGATCTCCAGTTAGCTCTGCTTATCGCAGCAGAGGAGTAATTTATAAATATCTTGAACACAAACTGTGTAATAGAAATCAAATCCTAGTTTGTACTTAATGTTGTAAGTTATTGAAACACAAACTGTTGACTTGCATTTTAGAATTTTCTGGCATGCTACTCTGCATTGGTATACCTGAGGGTGATTAAAGCAGAGGTTTGACTCCAATTTTATCAAAGTAATTTGTTAACCTTTCTCTTGTAGGCCAGTGATTATTGCACAAATGGAAGCTACTGAAGGCAAGTATTGTTTCTTGTTCTTATCTCGAGCATGTCACAGTGAATGAGGATTAACGAGCTCTAGAAAAAGTTGCTTTTCACTTGGATGTGTAATTGGAATATCTGAAGAAGCATGCATATTGAACACTGCTTTTAAGTTAGGCATTGTATATCTCCAATTGCTGCTTTCTAAAATAAAATTGTCAGGTTATTTATAACTTGGACCTCAAATTTCCAATTGCTGTAATTCTAGAAATGATAGTAAGTCATTTCCTCTGAGGATTTAAAACTTTGTTGCCAAACATTTTCAACCAGTTTCTATTAAAGTAGAGCATTTCACTCCAGTCACTAGAATTCTGTTTCCTTGGTTTATAGTAATGTAGGCATTACACTAAGGTATAGAAATAACTGGATTCAATTAGAAATAGATTATTTCTGTTGATATGTAATTTAATGGGAAAAAACTATGACACTTAATTTTGAGAAATAATAATATGTTCCATTGTTATGATTTGAATATTTTTTTAAATTTCATTTTGTTACTTTTGGTTGTGCTTTTAATTGTTTGACTAAGGAAATGAATTTTTGAGTTATTCCTTTTCCTTCCTCTCTACACTGGACAACTTTAAGGTTCATATTTTTCACTCCACCCACTAAGACAATCTGCCTTTTTCTTTTGCAATAGATGAAGAGAAATTAGATGAACGAGCAAAAATGAGTGTGTCTGCAAAGAGGTCACTTTTCCGTGTATGTAATTTGTTTTTATTGGTAATATATAATACTGTGAAGAAACTTCTCTGATCTCATTTAAGACTCCAACAACATCTGGTTTTGTCTAACTTGTAATGCAATGTAAAGTATTTTTGTGTTCCATAACTCCTTTTAAAGTTCCAAAAGCTTAGTCATTTGTTTTTAAATTAACTTATTGCATTGCTTCATGACATTCTTGAATTTAGTACCCCTTTGGTGAATTTTAAAGCCTTTTGATGTGAATTATAACTTTTGGTGATAGGAAATGGAAAAAGCAACAAAGGCAATGGAAACATCTCTGGCTCCCAAACCTCGGTCCAGGAATTCAGCAGTGGAACGACGATTACGTCGTATGCAAGATCGTTCTCGTACGCAGCCTGTCACACCTGAAGAAGTAGTCATTGCATCCAGGTACATTTAACCTGATGTAAACTTTTTATTTGATTACCTCCTATATGCAAGTACTTTTTTCACTCCCTCAGTAAATGATTAAAGGTTGAAATACAGTTTATGAAGGACAGCTTGTATTTGCTTCTGATACAGTGGTTAGAATTTACTACTAATAAAATTGGTCTGGCATGATAATAATTAGGGACGCCAGCTAATTGCAAATCAAAAGGATTGAAAAAAAAACAAGCATTTGTAGCATTCTGCCTTTACATTTAATCAGCAATCCAGGCCACGTGTGACTTCCTCCAAAGATATGAGAACTTTCAAAGTATATTTACTTTATACAAAGTATATTCAAAATATATTCACAGCCAGTGTCTCGAGTTAGGTTCGTGATGTGTGTGGAAGATTTGAAAATAAAATACAAATTTAGCCATTTGTTTTCTGCGATCAGTTGCCTTTCCACGGCAAATTTGAACAAGGGAATGGAGTAGTACAATCAAATATTTTAGAGTTTAAGTCTGTAGAATAAGGTCCCTTATTGTAAGCTGCTGTTTAACACTTTTTCATTATTCAGATTTGAGATGATTGAAGTGCAAGGATTTTGTTGCTCACAGACTAAGGAACAATGGATTGATACTTCTCTGACCAAGTCCATCTCACGGCTCTGTTATCTCCCAGACAAGAGTTAGTCATAAACTTGTAGAGTCATGCAGTGCAGGAAAAGGCACTTCAGCCCACCAGGTCCATGCTGACCACCATGTACCCATCTACACTAATCCCAAGTGAAAAATACCATTTAAATGTTATTGTAGGTCTCTACCACCTCTGTAGGTGAAAAACATTGTTCCTCTGATCCCCTCTAAACCTCCTAACTCTATGCCCTCTCATTTTGTATACCTTGGAATGTTGACTTGCCTGTCCTGTCCTCCTTTCAGCCAGGAATCAGTGATTATATCAATGTCTTATTCCCACGTCCTAATTAACACTACTAGTCAGACTCCTTGTATTAAAATAAATGCAATTTAGCCTTTCATTCCTCCCACATATTGGTTTATTATTGTCACTTGTACCAAGGTACAGTGAAAAACTTGTCTTGCATATCGTTCGTACAGATCAATTCATTACACAGTGCATTGAGAGAGTACAGGGTAAAAACAATAACAGAATACAGAGTAACATACCTTATCATGTCTATGTAAGCTCTGCCCACTGGACTCACTGAGTTTTCCTTCTACAGTTGACCATATCTTCCACCCCCTACCAACTGGACATCAATTTTGTGTCCCGTGCTCCTGCCAAATTAGTTTAAACTTGCCCCAACAGCACTTGCAAACCTCCTCAAAAGGATGTTGGACTTTTTGTTTGGTTCAGGTGCAACCTGTTCGGTTTGTATAGGCTACACTTCTTGCAGAAATGGCCCCAGTGATGCAGAACTCTAAAGCCATCCCTCATAGAGTTATGTAGCATGGAAACGGGCCCAACTTGTCCATGCCAACTAAGCTGGCCCCATTTTCCTGCATTTGGCCTGTATCCCTTGAAACCGTTCCTATATGTGCACCTGTACATATGTCTTTTAAACATTATGATTGTACCTGCTTCCACCACTTTCTCTGAGAGCTCATTCCATATGCTCACCACCTTCTGTATGGAATAACTTAACACCTCTTGAGCCACACATTTATCTAATGCTGCCTTCTCCAATTCCTGTACTCGCTTACATGTGACACTGGAAGTAATCCAGAGGTTTCAAGCTTAGGTTCTGCTTTTTAATCTGCTATCTAGATCCCTAAATATATATTGCGGGACCTCATCCCTTTTTTTTTAATCCAATGTCATTAGTATCAATGAGAACCATGACCTCTGAAAGAAAAACTCAGCAGGTCAGGCAGAAAGAGAAACAGTTGACTTTGGTTTCAACTAGGTTAGCAGAGGATAAAATAGACCCACATTTTAAAATTTATTTTGTTTTATACTTGTACACACAATTTGACTAAATTCCTAATTTAATTATTTTGTCATCTATCAAGGAATACAGTGAAGCAGTATAAAATTAACTAGTATAAATTTCAAAAAAATAAAGCTGTCCTTGTGTCTATTGATATTTAACCATCAGAAATGAAAGAACACATTGGCTTCAGTAGATCAGTGGGAAGATTAATTAGGATGTCAAGTGAAGTAGGCAATATTCATGGAGACACAGGAGACATAAGAGACTGCAGATGCTGGAATCTGGAGCAACACACAAACTGCTGGAGGAACTCAGTAAGTCAAGCAGCTTCTGTAGGTGGAAATGGACAGTTGACGCTTCAGCTTGAGACCTTTCATCTGGACATGAACAATATTCATGTTTAGAACAAAAACAAAATGAAAGTATCTTTTCTTTCCAACTTTTATCACTTGCTGTCTTTACAAGAAATAACGTTATCATTCCATTCCCCCATCCCAGTATGTGAACGTGGATTTCTTGCTATTTTGAAGGTCTCATGGATATTTCCACCATTCTAAAGGCTTCATTTGACTGATTTTAGAAACATTGTGATTAGTTGCTACTTGGATGCTGAGTAGACTAACCCGGACTCACACTCAACGTTTCAGGAACAGCTTCCTCCCCTCCGCTATCAGATTTCTGAATGGTCCATGAACTCTACCTCATTATTCCTCTTTTGCACTGTTTCATTTATTTTTTGGTAACTTATTGTAATTTTTTATGTCTTGCACTGTACTGCTACTGCAAAACTACAAATTTCACAACATATGTCAATGATAATAAATCTGATTCTGACGTTCATGTAATGATTGATCAGCTCATGACCCAGCAGAAAAAATCTGTCGCTATTTACATTATTATATCTTTCAAAATCTTCAACTTGTTCAGATTCTCCTGAATCTTCCCAACTCCATTGAAGAGGGCATCAATCTTTAATTCATCATGACAATAACATCCCCCCCCGCCCCTCCCCCCCACCCCCATTCGAAGGGACATTCTAACGAGAAATCATAGCTGAAGTTTAGCTTGAAATAAGAACTGGAAATGCTGCAAGTACTTTGCAGATCGGCCACATTCTGTGGAGAGAGAAACAAAAGTTGGTGTCTCAGTTCAATGACACCTCATTACCACTAGACAAGTGAACAAAAGAGTGTGTTGTGGAGAGGGGTGTAGAGAACAAAGGGGGTGTCTTTGCCAGGATGGAGAGCAAGGTTTTACAGGTGACACAATTGCTTTTGGTTGCTATCTGGGAGACAGAAATGAATGCTTATTATCACAACTGATATGTAAGGAGAAATATGAAAAGTGTAATGTGAGTGAGGGGAGTTTAAAAAAAACACATAGATGCTGTGAGATGCAGAACAAACCAGTTGGTGACATCCTAAAGAGAAACTAAAATATTTAATATGAAATAAAAGCAGAAGGTGGTGGAAATACTCTGCTGATCAGGTAGATCAGTGGGGGGAAAGTACTAAATTAATATTATAGGTCAGTGACCTTGCATTAAAATTGGCTAATTGTAAAACAAATGGGAAAGGCTAATTATCTGAGATTGTTCAGCTCAGTCGAGGGTCCTGAGGGCTGCCTAGATGGTAGATGAGCTGCTGTTTCTTCAGCTATGGTGGAATTGCAGAAGGCCAAAGACAGAGATCAGCTTGGGAACGGAGTGGGGAATTAAAGTGACAGGCGAATAGATGCTTCAGAGTAAGGGCAGGAGTACGGGAAGTAAAGTGGACATGTTTGAGAGCCATTTCATCTATGGTAGAGAAGAAGCCATGATTAAGGAGAAAGGAAGACACCTCAGAAGGACTGAGAGACTGTCACTGATACAACAGAGCTGGGGAAACTGGGAGAATGGAATGTGGTCCTTACAAAAGCAGGGTGGGAGAGGTGTAGTCAAAATAATTGTTGACCTGTAATGTATTGGTCACTAACATATCCCCTGAGATTGAGATAGCAAAGGCAAGGAAGAGAAGTGTCAGCCGTGGGCCATGTGAAATTGAGAGCAGGGTGGAAATTGGTAGCAAAAGTAATTAAATTGTTAAGTTCTATACAAGTGCTGGAAGCACCAACTGTATAATCATCAATATACTCTGCACTTAAATTCTCGATAGCAGAAGGGCCTATTGAGGAGGTGATTAATAAGTGTTTGGGATCCTGAGATTTATAAATAGAAGCATAAGGTAAAAGTAAGCACATTTGTTGAGCCTCCACAAAACACTGGGTAGGCCATAACTGGTTTATTACATCCAATTCCGGTCGTTATACTTCAGGAAGCTCAAAGTCCTGGAGAGGGTTCAGAAATGACTTATTAGATTGGTTCCAGGGATGAGAGATTTCACGCGTGAGGCTAGACTGAAGAAACTGGGGTTGTTCTGCTTGGAGAGGAGATTTGATAAACGATTATAAGATCATAATTGTTTGGATGGAGTAAATAGAAGGATACAGTTCCCATTAATGGATGGCTCAAGAACCAGGACATTGATTTAATACTTCAGGTAAAAAGTTGTTTTTAATTACGATTGTTAGGGTTTTGAATTCACAGTCTATAAAGGTGATAGAAACTGAATCTATCAATGCTCTCAAAAAGAAATTGGTAGGCATTTGAGAGTGAATAAGGTGGGGAAAGAGCGGGAAAATGGGGCTTTCTTCTGTAGGGAACTGTCATGGGTTCAATGGATCAAATGTGGTCTCCTGTGCTGTACCAATTCTATGACTTCAAGGATTTACAGAGACACAAGAGATTCTGCAGATGCTGGAATCAGGAGCAACGCACACAGAATGCTGGAGGAACTCAGCAGGTCAGGCAGCATCTACGGAGGGAAATAAACAGTCAACGTTTTGGGTCGAGACCCTTCTTTCAGGACTGGAAAGGAAGAGGGCAGAAGCCAGAATAAGAAGGTTGGGGGAGGGGGGAGGAGCACATGCAGGCAGGGGATAGCTGAGTCCAGGTGAAGGGTGAGTCCAGGTGAGAGGGGGAAGGTAGGAGGGTGATGGGGGGTTAGAAGTAAGAAGCTGAGAGGTGATAGGTAGAAGAGGCAAAGGGCTGAAGAAGAAGGAATCCGGTAGGAGAGGGCTGTGGACCATGGAATAAAGGGAAAGAGGTGGGGGAATAGATAGGCAGGTCATGAGGGTGGGGAAAGGGGAAAGAGAAGGGGGAGGGGGCCACAGGAATGAGGGAAGACAAAGGAGAAAAAGAAGGGCCCAGAGAAGAGCGGAGGAGTTATCGGAAGTTAGAGAAATCGATGTTGAGGACGTCAGGTTGGAGACTACCAAGGCGAAATATGAGGTGTTCCTCCAACCTAATGTCTGACCTCAACGTGGCAGTAGAGGTGGCCATGGATAGACATGTCGGTATGGGAGTGGGACGTAGAATTGAAGTGGGTGGCCACCGGGAGATCCTTTTGTGGCGGATGGAGCGAAGGCGCTTGATGAAGCGGTCACCCATTCTGCGTCGGGCCTCACTGATGTAGAGGAGGCCGCACCAGGAGCACCCGAAGCAATAAATGAGACCCTCGGATTCACAGGAGAAGTGCTGCCTCACCTGGAAGGACTGTCTAGGGAACAACACCTCATATTTCTCCAACCTGACGGCCTCAACATCGATTTCTCTAACTTCCAGTAACCCCTCCCCTCTTCTCCTTCCCCTTATTTTTTCTCCTTTCCCTTTCTTTCTCCTTTCTCTTCCCTCATTCCTCTGGCCCCCTCCCCCCTTCTCTTTCCTCTTCCCCCACCCTCATGACCTGCCTATCTATTCCCCACCACCTTCCCTTTATTCGATGGTCCACTGCCCTCTCCTGCTGGGTTCCTTCTTCAGTCCTTTGCCTGTTCTACCTATCACCTCTCAGCTGCTTACATCTCACCTCTCCCCCACTCCACCCTCCTACTTTCCCCCTTCTCACCTGGGCTCCTCTATCATCTGCCTGCATGTACACTTCTCCCTCTCCCCTCCACCTTATTCTGGCTTCTGCCCTCTCCCTTTCCAGTCCTGATGAAGGGTCTCAACCCAAAACGTCTCAACCCATTTCCCTCCACAGATGCTGCCTGACCTGCTCAGTGTGACCTGCATTCTGTGTATGTTATTTTAAGGAATTATTGTGTTTTCTGGGGATAATTGTCATGTTATTTGGAGAACCCAGCTCAAGATGAGTGAGGTCTGTTGCAAGTGAGGTGGGTAATCTTTCTCTGCTGTGGTTTGTCTTTATATGCATTATAAACCTTGTAAAATTTGCTTCTTTGCTGAATTCTTTTCTGTCCTACATGCATTGCTGTTTATTTTTTCCCTATCTCTAGCAAACCCACCCCTGTCTCTCCTACGGTGACTGTCCACACAGTCATGGCGAGAACCACTAGCCCCACTGTAGTAAACTCCAATTCACAGCCAATCAGGTACTTTGCAATTTGCATGCCCAGTTAAGTGGATGGCAATTCCAGTTAAAATACTGCTGATCATCTTGTTCTAAAAGCATTATCTTGTATTCTTGCCAACGTGCATCTGTACCTTTTCATCCTAACAATATTTCTTTGTTTGTTACTTTGTGTGATATAAACAGCTTTACAAAATTCTTATCAAATTTGTTTCAACCAAGTAAGAAGTCTTTAATTTAAAAAATACTTAAGTTCTGCAACATTTTAGATGTGTGCATGTAGATAATCCCTACCAATTTAGGGACTTGTATATCCTGGATGTAATATGGATGTATGTCATGTAGTCGGTTGACAACTCTAAGTCTCAGCATGAAGGCCTTGTGATTTTTTTTTTCCCTCTCCCCTCAATGACGTGGTTCTCAATATTGTTTGTTTGTCCCTAAGCTTTACTCAGCTCCATTCCAGGTTGCTGCTGAGCTACTCCTGAGCTGAATTTCGGACTCATCAGTTACTGTTTTCTTCTCCTGTTAGAGGAGCTGTCTTAACTGCCAACTGCATGACCTGACTGAGAACCAAACTCACTGAAATGATGAGAACCATTGGCATAAGTCAGTGTCCTGTTAGCTCATAGAAGACCAATATGCAAAGCTGTTCATCTACATACAAAATTGTGATAATAATATTGACTCTGGAAGTTCATCTGATTAGGTTTACAATTGATAGAATTCATTCCCAATTTAATAAGTTGGTAACCACCAGCATTCTGCAAGAAAAACATGCAATGTGCATCACTTAAATTTAGATATCAACCAAAATTATTTCCTCCCTTATTAGACTAGCAAATAAAGGCATGACACAGTACAGACTTGGGTCAAGAAAGAGCTGTTGCAGCTCCTGGACTGTTGCATTAGGTTCTTGTAGCTAAGGCAGCAGTTGGGTCCTGTACTTTTTGGGTCAGTACCCTGAGCTGGAGGCGAGAGGAGCAAAACCAGGGGTGAGGAAAGGAGAAAAATAGCATCAGAGCACAAGAATGAAGTTAGGAGGTTGATCAAATAAGATCCTGATTGCTATCTGGCACCCTCTGTTGGAAACTACATGTGAGCACATGAGGATGCTGAATACCCTCTGCTGCCCTCAAATTACATTTTTTTTCTCCCCCACCCCACTCCTCCCAGCTGGCCAGGTACTTACTCATTTTACTGAACTGGATTATAGTTCATCTACTAGCCCAGGTGGAGTGGAGTATTGTATCCCATCGATGAACAGCTTTTTAAATGCTTCTAGAACTGATTAAATAATAGGACCAAAGCAATTTGTGAATATTGAGGCAGGACCACAATGCAAAAGTTTCCTGGGATATCTTTAATAGTGATTCATTCAGGGGGACTTGAATTCAGTAATTTTAACCTGTTTTGATAAGGAAGGAAATTAGTATTCTAGGTTGGATGTAATACATTAAATGTAAATTATGAAGTAAACTAATAACAAATTTTTGGCCAAGTAAACAACAGCACCATTTATCAATATATAATTACATGCGTATCAGTCTATTATAATGTATGATTGGTCTGAAAAATAAATTGCATTTTATCACCGAGTTATTTGAACTTCAAATACTGAATAGATTAAACAAAATTTTGGTCTGGTAATAGGGTTATCAAACCTGTTATCAGTGTATTTTGTGACCAATTCAAAATATACTTTTAAACTTGCAATTAAATTGGTTCTGAACTCTTAAATGAATTATAAATTTGTAGGTTAATGAACAGTTAATGAATTTAAACAGAACCACTTTGCTTCTGCTATCCATAGAATGTACAGACGTGTCTTCTGTCTTGAGTTTTGCTTGAAATATGCATGATTTGTTTTGCTCAATTAATTAAGATGCTGTTATAAAATTTACTTGAGCATAACTAATTAATGATTACCAAATTGCTGCAGCTCTTATTAAAGAAAAATGTCATGCATGTATGTCATTCAGTAACATCTTTAGAGGGGAAAGTTAGATACGGCTCTGACATATTCTTAAAATTTTAATGTTTGGCAGTCTACATGCAATTTCTCTTCGTAGCTACAATCTTTGAGATTCCGTCTACATTGCGTGTTATTCTCAGGCCTTGATAACGATGCTCTTATTGCAGGAGTCAGAGAGGAATGGCTAACATTCTTCTATTCTAAAGAGGAGTGCCTGGCCTTAAATTTTAATTACTGATAATTTTTAATAGTTTAAAAGGTAGTGTTCTGATCTTCTACTGCAGATTCTGATAGTTTATTTTACAGTTAAATTGTATGAGGAATTATGTTAATTGGCAAGATGTCAATGGCTGTGAACACATAGAGGGTTCCCAGACTGCATTTCTCTATTATTAGCCTGCTTAACACACTGATGCAGGAACTTCAGAATCTTCCCCTACTCAATGTCTGTAGTAAGCTCCTGAACCACAAACAACATGGGAACATAGCAATTTAAAGAGCTGAATAGCCATTTTGCTCTAGAGTCAATTCCACCATTCAGTGAGGCTGTGATGATCTGTGACTTCATCCATTTCTTTTATCCATCTCTCTTGCTACATTTAGTTAATAGACATCTATCAATCCCTGATTGAACCTGCATCCATTGTCATCTGTGGAGGAAAGTTATAATTTTAACCATCCTTTGCATATAGAAGTGCTTCTTATCTTCACTCAAAGTTCTGGCTCCGTCTTTAGGCTGTGCCCTGGAGCCCTAAATTCCCCAACTATTGAAAATACTTTATTCCATCACTTTTTGCTTACCATCTTGAAAACTCCAATAGAATCTCCCTGTTAATCTTCTAATTTTCAGGAAAACTACTCTAGTTTGTAATTGTTATCATGTACTATTCTGGTACACCCATACTGCACCCACTCCATGGCCAGTGTATCCTTCCTGAGTGTTGAGCCCAGGACTGCTCTCAGATCTCCAGGCATGGTCTAACCCGGCCTTCATATTTCTATAATGTAAGTTCTATCTTCTTGTGCTGCCAGTTTCTGGATATGAAGGCCAACTTGCAAAAAGTACTTTTGATTTCTTAATGTAGGAGAAGGGAGTCCTTCCTAAAAATACTGATAAGTTTGTTAGACCTTAAAGTGTAGCATATCAAATATGATCACTAATTGCACATCTGTAGGAAATAAAGATTAACTGGCTTTACAGTTTGGCACCCTGAAGTAAATTGTTAGTATTGGGAAAGAGATTTTTATTCAGTATTTATCATTCTCCATAAAACAGAAGGGCTTGGCATGCCACCCACAGAGCATGTCCCACAGGATGGTTTGATCTAGGCTGGCTCCGTGAGTGATAAGCTGTTATGCTTACTGTTCCTCTGCTCGTATTCACCAGTGGATGAGATCCTGTGCACAGCCCTTTCATCAAAAACCAGAAGATGCATGGGCAAATAGCACAAACTGATGTTTGCCATGCATCTTCTATTTTCAGTGAACTGTACAATGGTTATGTACAAGGTTGAGCCCTTACTACCCATTAGTGAGTTACCCGATATTGGAATTGATGGTACAAATGAAATGTGTGTTTGGATGAATATTTGTTTTCTAATTATGTAATTGTGTATTCATGGTAAGTTTTTAAGTGCCTACTTAAGAAGATGATGCCCCTACAACTAATACCGTGCTATTTGCTAGTAAGTGCATCAACCTAAGCCTAGCTCGCTGGTTTCTATCTTTCCCTCCAAGAGTTGCACGTTCTGATCCCGGATTCCCCATGATTCCAAGGCAAAGCCTGCTTCCCCAGCATTCCCTAATGTAGACATTTGCAGGATATATATAGGTCCGTTCTCTTTAAATGGGTTGAACATTTTTAAGTAAGAATCACAGTACTCTACATATACAAGATTGTAATTAAACTTTGATTTTACTCAATTATTAAATAATGGTGTTTTTTTTTAAAGATCTATTTTAGATTAATCTTTTATACTCTGGGTTTTTATGCTGACATTGGAAGCTTAACTTGTGCAACTTTGGACTGTATACATTAATTATGCATTTGATTGCCAAGTGTATAAAATTGGATAGAGCTGGTATGTTACAATGCGCTTTAATTAGCATTAAGGCGATTTGTAAAACCTATATCAATTTTAGCTTGTTTTCTTTTTTGCCTATGACTTTTTAATGATTTGGATTATTCAGGCCATTATCTAGTATTTACAAATTTTGGAAAACTTGTCAAGAATACTTTGTCCTTAATGATATGTTTTTAAAACAAGACCTTTTTAAAATAACAGTGATGAATCGTAAAGTTCTAATTTTAGAGACATTTTTGGGACAGGGACTATGTAAGTGTACAGAAAAACGATGACCTAAATATCAAACCAATATATTTCCTAGACTACAAGCATCAGCACAGAATACTGCGGGAGAACAGAAGGGGAATGAAGCCAAAGAATTGACAGAACAAGGTCAGCATGAAGAGCCAGACATCTCCACACTGAGTCTGGCAGAAAAGATGGCCCTGTTCAATCGCCTTTCGCAGCCTGTGACCAAAGTAAAAGCACCAAGGAACAGAAGTGATACTAGACAGAGACGGTCAAGTGCCCGATATCAGACTCAACCAATTACACTAGGTGAAGTTGAAGAGGTACGTGTTTACTAATTACAGTGACATCTAGTGTTCTTGACTCATGGGCCACTTTCCATGCAGAAGGTCAGAGATGTAATTTAGGAGGAGGATAAATTCGATTCCATTCTTTGGGAAAGGCAACTGAGGAGCTATTAATTTCTGAAGCACGGATGCAGTTTATTTGGTGGTGATGTCTTTGTGCTGAGAATGTGAAATACAGATGTGGTCGAAAGCGACACTGTATTTTTATAATGGGGTAGGTGACTCGCAAATGTTTCTCTTGAACCTAGTAATTGTGATCTGACAATAAAGAAAAGTAAAAAATCCTGATTTTTAATGTATTGTTTTTTTAATCAGCAGTGTGATGCATAGCCATCCAGAAGCTAAATATTATTGCGGGATATGGGGCTATTTGCAAAAATTGAGGAAAAATCTTTTGAATACAATAAGGTGGAGTAAAGAAAACAGAAACTATAAAATGGCATAACATTTTCAACATACCTTGGTTTAGTCTTTTTAACTGGATCTTTGCAGTAATAGTTAGTGTTCATTGATCACAATGGAGAATTTGCATGAAACTCTCTGCAGCATTATAGTGGTATTATAGCACCATTTAAAAAAAAAAATCCTTTAAATATTTTGCATTTGACATCATTATTTAAACATGTAATAAGAAATATGTACTTCAAAATATCTCTACACACTTAGGTGAAAATTCTAAATAAGCCGGGACTTCATAACAAAGGGGAATATGCTGCATTGAGGCTATATTGAAAGATAAAATAAATGTTCTAACCTTGCTGTCAGAATCAAGTAAATATCATTGCTATGATTCAAATGGTCAGAGTTAAACACACTTGTGTTGTAAGATTGGTTAATTTCCTGGAGATTAGTGTGATTATTCCTAAAGGTCATAAGTTTTAAAGTGCTTACCTTTTAAAGGCTCTTTCTCTAGCTGCTTGCTTCATGCTGGATATGTAGTAGTTAGAATATGTTACATAAACTAAGGAACAAGTGGGAATGCTGGATTCATTGAACCCCAATTCTTACTTTGTGTAAATCCACAACTATCCTCTGGGATAGTAATATTAAACTGGCTACATCTGCACATTCTGAAATGCCATGCTGAGTGGAAAGTAGATATTCCTGATGGTTTTGCATGTATGGAACAATAACAGCAGCAATCGATACCAATCTTCACCCTATGATAACAGTTTCATGTCAGAAGCTCATGATTTCAAGTCTCACTCCAGATGATTTCTATACATGATTAGGGCAGGCACTTCGCAGGTGCATTACTTGGAGAGTGCAGCACTTGCCCTTTTGAATGGGTATTTAAAGATGACAAGGCAATGCTCTAAGAAGAGTTGGGGGGGGGGGGGGGGAGTACTCCACTATACTCCTGACCAATATTTTTCCTTCATTCAACATCACTAAAGCAAACTATCTGCTAATTTTATGTCATTATTGTTTATCTTGCAGTGGCTATATTACCTGTCATATTTCCCTACACTATAATAAGCAGTAGTATTTGTATGCTATATGTTATTATGCTTTAATATTTGCTTAGTCTTGATTAGATAAAACCAGATGTTTTTGTTTTGCAGAAACACTATATGGTGATATTGTTTTAAATTTCAATAATTAGTATAAAAATTCTTTTAAACTCTTTGCATTTGTAGGTGCAAAATGGCAATGGAATGATAAGACCCTTGTCACAATCTCTGGTAAAGACGATGGCCAATCAGACTGCTACAGTCTCCACAACCTGTGCTGGTGACCTACACCTTGGAAAGTCTTCCTCTACTGAGGACAGTTTACATGTCACCCACTTGTCAGCAGCAAAATCCATTCTTTCTTCCCAAGATATCTCAAGTAGGAGTCCACTTCCATCCGAACTCATGCACTCATCTCAAGAAAAAGTATACGGATTCAGTGGCATGTTCAAAGAAGGTGTTGGAGAGGACTACAAAAATGAAGGCAAACAAGAGGTGCTGCAACAGAGAAGCAAATATAATGATAGCTTTACAGAAACTCCGCCTCAGGAAGTCACTGGGAGGAGTATGGACAGTAAGTATGGAACCCCAGAAAGACAGAGTGGTGAGCAGCTGAGTCCAGAAACCATGCTACAGGCAGCTGAAAGGGAAGAGACCATGAAATTAGAAAACTTAAATGAGAACTGGGAAACTGCAGAAAAATGCTTTGATGAACATATTGAGAACAAGGGAGCTATGACAGGTAAAAACAAACATTTTTAAAACTTGCAGATAACTGGAAATCTGAAATAAAAACACAAAGTACTGGTGATACTCACCATGTCGTGCAGCACTTGTGGAGAAAGAAAGTAACGTATCAGGTCAATGACCCGTAAGGTCATTGACATGAAACATTAGCATTGTTTCTCTCTCCACAGATACTGCTTGACCTGAGTATCTTCAGAATTTTATTTGTGTTACAACTACGTTATGTTTGATTTCTGTTTGAAATCCATGATTCATTCTAATTGTTTCTTGGTAACTCGAACAGATTATTAAGTTACTAATGACCAACAAAAGGATTCCAAGTTTCAAGACAATCTTAACTTGGGCAAGTGCTATTGGCATTTGGGGTTTGAAACTAAAGCCAGTTCTATGCAGCTTTTTGAAACTAACTTAACTAAAATTGCCAAAAGATTTTGAGATACCTCAGTCTATGCATCTACTGTGTTTCGGTAAGAAGGATTGAATACAAAATATTGTGGGTAATAAACAGCAGAGAAGCAAATTGTTCTGGCCAACGTGCTTATGGCCATTTTAATGCTCCAACCAAGCCCCTCTCACCGTTCTACAAATCCTTTGTCTTTTCTTCTGGATAAAATAAAAAGTTAACCATTTGGAATGATCTGAGGAAAAATTTCTTCACTCAGATTGCAAATCTGTGAAATTTTCTATTCTAGTAGTTTGTGACTGCTCGGTTGCTACATCTATTCGAGACCTTTACTGATTTTTTTTTTGTTAATGCCAAGGAAATCGAGGGAGATGTGAATAGAGAGGGGAAATGGAGTTGATGTACAAGTTCAGACATAATCTTATTTAGTGAAGAAGGATATTTGATGAGCCAAGTGGTCTGCCCATTTCCTAAATTCATTGATATTTTGAAAGATACTTTTACAATGATTTGGGCATGACTTCCAGAACTTCATGTATTGTTAATGGGCAATTGGCATCCAATTAATCAATGCCTGATCCTCCTCCAGTACCCATGACAGGGGCTATTGCTTTCACCTCCATTCCTGCACAGCTTTCTGTTCATTCACCACCAGCAGGAACAAGGTGTCAAAGGTGTACTTAGTTTGTAACTCTCGGCCTGGATGATGGAGTCTGTAGCTCTCTGGTTTTATAGTTTCACTTCTGTCCCAATTTAGCAAGCAATAGTAACTTTAGAGAAATTCATGGTACAGAAAGAAGGCTATTTGGTTCATTATCTCAATGCTGGTCAAAAAGCTAGGTTACCCCAACTCCTAGCTCTAGGTCCATAGCCTTGTAGGTTACCCATTCAACATAGTGAGGATTTCTACCTCCACCACAATTTGGGCAGTGAGTTTCAAATTCCCAATAGTTACTGGGTGGAAAATCTTCTCCCTCTAATCCCCAGTAATTCATTTGCCAATTAATATAAATCTGGGTGTCCTAGTTATTGGCCATGCTGGTAAGCTAACTAAGTCCTTTATTTTTACCCAGTCTAGGCCTCTTATAATTTTATGCAGCTCAATTACATCTCTACTCAGTCATCTTTATTCCTAGAAGTAAACAGCTTACATGGTCGACCCTCATAACTCTGACAGCATCTTCATAAATCTCCATTTCATCCTTTAATGTTGTGCTTTAGTGAAGTGCTCACTTGCCTTTGGCCTAAGAATAAGATCACATAAGAAATTGTGAGAAGGAGCAGTAATAGGCCATATAGCACCTCAAGTTTGCCCTGCCATTCAATATGATCATGGCTGATCTGCCCTAGGTCTCATCTTCTCCATAGCTCTCAATCCCTAATTTTTGAAAAATGTACCTACTTTCCCTTAAAAGCCCACAATGATCTCGCTTCCACAACCATTGTCATTAAACTTATCTGGCTTACTTGTATCTTTTAGGGAAGAAAATTTTCTATCATTATTTCAGTCTTCAGATTCACCTCCATGCCCGACGAGGCCAGATTTACCCACAGGATTCAAGTTAACAAACTGTACCTCCTATTAGCAGGAGCAATGTTGCTGTTTGCAGGTGGCCACAGCTTCTAAAATCCTGCCATATTTTGTGGATGCCCAATTAAGTCAAATGCCACTAGATCCTTCCCTTCACTCAGTAGACTCCTGCAGACACATCTCCACTGATTTCCTCGTGACAATCTTCATGATTTGAGGCAGCACAGAGTATCTGAAGAAATTATTATTGTTTTAGAAAAATATACAGAAGTCAATCCTACCTGATGAAGAAACTGTGCAGATGTGCACCCTCTTGTACGCACTCTAGTTCTGGTCCTGCATTCCAGATAGCTGTCTAAGATCACGTGGGCTATTACTGGTAATGCAATTGCAGCTTTGTGGTTTTTGGGCTAACCTAATGGAGAACAAGGAATCCACAAAGCACAGGCTAGCACAATAGATGGAGCTAATTGTTAAAAAGCATATTCCCCATTTTGCACCAAAATATTCCCCTCCCACAATAGAGATGGCTGATGCATATATACATATTGCTATCAGTGTAAATGTTGATGACTTGTATCTGCTACATATATGTCAAGTCACTTGGACCCTTTTCTCGAGACTCGCCCACCTAGTAATACCACCTCCAGCCAAAGTACAGTAGCCCACCCACTCTCCATGAACAACAATAGCTACAATTGCAACAGCCATTGGGCAAAGGGATTTCCAAGAAGGAGCAGATTTGCCCAACTAACATCTCTCATAGTGCTGGCTCCATTTTACCATGAATTCCTCCTACCAGAAGTATAAAATGGGAATTTTTAAATTCCAACAAAGTGCTGGAAATGGGAAAAATTTGGTTCCAGGCATTGGTTCACCTCATTGCTGAGAAAAGTAGTAGATGTAAGAGGAGGTTTATTCTGCAACTAACTCTGCTATATTAATGTGCAAATGCTTGAAAGTGGCACTGGATGGTGATGTCTCAATTCTTCTCTTCCAGAACAAAAAAAAACTGTCAAATCATTACTGATCCTGCAAAAGTTCAATGGAAATTCTTTCACTGCCTTATTGAAGCTGTAGGTCAAACATGCCAATGCACCTTGAGTTTACTGTAAGGAGGCTATTGTTCATACACAACTCGAAGCTCACTGGACAATATTCATGATAGAGAATGAATGATTGGTTGCCATTTCCGTGCAATCTATTGTGGCCCATCCTATTTAATAGACAGACAACGTACAGAAGTTCTTTAGGCAACAGTCTGGTTTGTGAAGGAATGGCAGAAAATATATTTCTGCAAACCAGTAACATAATCATTTACTTTAGCACATTTTACTTTTAACAGCTGCTGACTTCATATCGTGACTGAAGGGAGAGGCAGTGCAAAACTGAGTGTGGCAGCTATTGCTGATTTTAGAATATTTTCAGAATATTTGTAGCAAGCTTGAGATGAGAATTGCAAAAAGCAAGTTAAAATTTTTAAGTCAATCATAAATGTATCAAAGGGGTTACATCATTGTTTATGCTCATTCTGATGCTACCCTCTTCTTGTTGAGTAGAGTGTGTGGAACATGCTTCTGAAATGAAAACAGGATCGGCTACAACATTAACTGCATTACAAGTTTCTGCTGTAACGTCCTCCAGACATAGTTCATGTCTGCAGCCAGCCACGCAAACAGAAAGTAAAGTGCCTTATGATCAGTCAGAAACAATTTCTACTGAAGCCAGCCGGATTGAAAAAAGTGAGGGGATCTCAGATTTCACTACTGGAAAAGCAATGTCCATAAAAGAAAGGTAACAATTCCATTAAAACTTAAATGTTGTAGAAGATAAAATAGTGAAGTTGCGTAGTTGAGTCGCACTGTGATGGAAAAATAAATATTGAAAAATTTACTAGCACACTAATTTTTTATATAGTACCTTGTTGCATGTATACTCATAATTTATTCTAAATTGTTGACACTGTGGCTGCTAAAGATGTAGCTTACAAGTAGATGAAAATGCAGTTGAAGCTCATTTCGAAAAGTAATTGTGTTTAAAAACATTGCATTAATAAATTATGATTCACCTTGATGCTTTTATTTCAATGATAGGTTTGCTGCACGTTTTTAATTCTGTTTCTTTTTCCTGAAATTCTAAGTATTGAGGAGTACCAGCAAACCACTTTTCTTGAGACCATAAATGTCCAGCGTACTTTATATGTGGTAACAATATCACAAAATTCAGCATTTGTGCTTTGACGCTTCTCTGTACCTGAAACAAATCAAGGGTTAAAGCTCATAATATAAACATACATTTAATTAAGATACTTTGTAACGGTCTCATGTTGGAGTGTTTTGTGCTGCATACAATACAACCAAACCATTGGTTTCAAGTTTTCGAATACAGTACCTGTCCTTGAGGGATGGAAGCTGTTTTGTCAAAATATATAAGCCACTGATATGAACCTGTGTATCATTAGTGCTGACAAATCCAATGTGTTTTGCTAGTTTTTTTTAATTGTATGTTGTCATTTTTCCCATTTTCTCGCAGATTGGTTTCTAAGGGAAACTCTTCATTTCATCGCAGTTTTCAGATGTCATTTTGTCAATTTTTTTTGTGCTTTCACCTCACTGACCTTTTTGTGTGATCTAGAATTATTTTTTAGCAGATCATTGTATCCACCAATTTAAAGACCAGTAAATATGCAGAAGGAATCTTCCTTCTTGGTGTATGGCTTATGCGTCAGTTCTCTTCCCCATTTTTCTTTTTTACCCACCATTAGACTTGCCTTTTCTATTTTCATCCAATGTCTTTGCAAGCAAACAGATTGTGTATTTCTACATAACTTTTAATTAATCTAATTTCCAGTGCAGTTAATAGTCTGCATCGGTTTGAAGTGCATCTGTTTTGCAGATGTTAGTGCTTTCATTTTGTTTTGGTTTTAGAAGCAGTAGAGTGCACAGCATCAAAAAAGCTTGAATTAGTTTACTAAATATTTATTTTAGATGTGACCCTTCTAAGCTTGCTTTTGTATTAATGTAAGCAGACACCATTTTTTTTGATGCAAGTCATTTGTGAAATCCTGGCAACCCTCCAGCAGTACAGTGTAAAGATTGCTTGCTGGACCTGTTCACTATATTTGGTAATTGATTTCTCACATCCATAATAGGGTCTTAAATTGCTCTGTCTGTGAACATTCTTCATCACTCAGGTACTGTACAATGAGTTTCTATATATTTCGCAGTATTAACTTCATATCAACTGAAAATACATATTGATTTTCATAACTGGTAATGCATGTCTTATAAAACATTTTTTATTTGGCCTTTTAGCTCCTGCCTTCCCACCAGCTCAAATGCTCTTTTAAAAGGAAACAGTGATTTACTTGTACTACTTTCTACTTAGTACATTGTCTTTGCTTTTCATGATGTAGTCTCATCTACATTGGAAAGACTATACACAATCTGTGCAACTGCTATTGTGGAGTTACCTCCACTCAACCCACAGCTATGACTCTGAGCTTCCACTCTGGCATGAGCCTCCTGCACTGTCCCAGTGAAGTTCAATGTAAACTGGAGGTACAACATCTCATCTCTTGCAACCTTATGAAATCAACAGTTCATTCAGAAATTCCAGATGATGATTATGTCATTTCCATTCACGTCTCTAGATGCACCCCGTTCTTGCCCCTTTTGCTTTGTACCATCCACCCCTTCTGTCATATAATCTCTCCCACCTTATTGCAGATCTTCTCTTTCTGCTTTTATTCCTATTATCTTTTCTTTCTCTACATTTTAATCTTTTCCTGAACTTTTTCCATTTCTAACGAAAGGACTGTTGACCTGAAACATTAATTCTTTTACTTGCCCTCACAGATCCCATTTGAGAATCCCCAGCATTTCTGTTTTTTTTAAATTTGGATTATCCAGTGCTTTGATTTATTCTTAATATTGAACATTTGTTTCAATTAAACCATGCTATATTGAAATCCGTATGTTTACTTCCGTACTCGTTGAACTTCAAACTAGACGTCCCAGAGGATAGAAACAAAAATGCCTCCTCTTTTACCTTTCATGGTTTTAATCAGCTCTTCAAAATTGCCTTTCTATTATTGCTTTTTATTTGTTTGTGGGATGTGGACATCACTGGCAAAGCTGTTTTTTATTGTCCATCCCTTATTGTGCTTGAACTGGGGCAGTCAAGAATCAAACACTTGATGGGTCTGGAGTGGAATATAATCCAGACCAGGTAAGGATGACAGATTTCCTTTCCTGAGGCAGTTAGTTGACCCTTCATGGTTACTGTTACTGAGACTAGTTTTTTCTCTGGTTTGATTAGTTAGACTTAAATTCCCTCACTGACCCAGTGGGATTTGAACATTTATCTCTGGACACTAGTCAGTAACTTATCTAGTTTCCAATCATATTCATGTGTGTAAGGTGTTTTCTTCCACTGATCAGTGGATATGTTATTCAGTTTGTAATTGGTCTTGTGTCAAATTTAGCTAATCTCTGGTAATGCTGAGAAAAATCAGATTTGCTTTTATGTGATCAGTTTAGGATCTGTATTTCCAGAAGAATCTACAATTTTTAAAGCTCAGTGAAATAGATGTGCATAACATTGAAATTCTCTCTCCTGGTAATTCAAGATATTTATTATACAACAAGAAGCTGAGGATTGGGAGAAATTCGGTGATTAGTTGGTGCCAATGGAATACCCTGACCTGAACACTATACGGTGAACCATAGTGTGAAAGTGTGCATAGGTGGAGGCCAATTGATGTCTGAATTGGGCTCAGCTGTAGTCTTCAACCTCCACACCACCCCTACCCCCCGGACCTGTTACCACAAAATAACGCACTGACGTTCACACCCTTTGAAAATGCACATGAACAATGCAAGGAACATGAAAGGACAGCAGGCAGCCAGTGGCTGATGCCACTCTGTGGTAAATGGTCCTATTGCGTTTCAAATAATAGGATGAAATATTCCTGTCAAAATAATAGCCAATCATGATGCCACTGTTCTTAATTTGCTGTACATTCAGAGGCAGAGGAGATGAGACAAAACTTTCCTGAACTGATTGATTTATGCCACTCTGCTTTTTGATTTTTCTCAAAAGGCACTCCTCTTTGGTCTTGCTGTTACTTTACTTGCTGTTTTTGTGCAGTAATTGCCCATTAAAATGCATTGCTTAAACTTAGGGCTCATAATTTAACAGAATAAGTATCCTTCTAACAATATGTTAATTGTTAATGAAATGTTGATTTACCTCTCAGGCCCAAGAAAGAAATAATTTAAATTATTCCTGCGTGCAGTAAATTATTCTTGGAGGATTAAAACATTTAAATTTTAAATAGTTGGTCCCAACCTAGGCAAGAATTCCCAGATGTTCCATTCGCTTTGCTGCCCAATTATCACCTCGTACTTCATGCAAGTTGTGCATTAATTATATTCAAGCAGAACAGTGTAGGTTAAAGTCAACTAAACGTGTACAGTTCTCTGCTCCAGAAATACTTGGCCCATTGATTTCTAAATTGCTATCTTGAAATATTTTTGCTAGTTAGCGTCATTGGTTCCCCTCAAATTAGAACATTTTAAACTCCTTGATAAGCCTCAGATTCAGATGAATAGAATATTTGATCTTTTTACAGCTGTGAAAATTTTTATGGATCAGGTGAGGATTTCATTTTCCACGTGAGATTTGGCCTTGCTGCCTTTCTTTGTGGGAGCTTCATGTGGTTTTGGTAATGAAGTGGTTGATCAGATTTCCACTTTTAAGTTCAGCAATTTTTTGAAAAATCTTGCCCAACAATCAACAGCAGGTATACTGGAGTAAATTTGTTGCATCCTGGTACACAACAGAATGCAACAAATGGTCTCTTGTATGATACCTGAAATTATCACTTTTAATTTCTATATGTAACAGCAAGAGGTAACTTATAGCTAATATCCAGATGACCAAACCCTTCCTTGAACTTCTTGAAAAATACAATGTCCCACCCATTATTTTGTGTTCTGTTAATTTTACAGAAGATTTTTGTTTGTAGAAAGAAAGCATGTATGTTTCTGAAGCTATGTAGTGATTTGTTCAGGACCCTCGGTTAAACTGTACCCTGATTATGTTGTTACGATCTAAGGACTGAATATATTAATTAGGTTGATGACTGCATGTTCATTCAGCTTTTTTCTACGGAAGTGGATAATTTCAAACTTTTCTACATTTATATTCTATTTGCCATGTCTTCACCTTAATTGGTCTAGAGTGCTTTGAAGCCTCTTTGCATCCTCCTGACAACCCACACACCCACCCAGGTGTGCATCAGTAGCAAGATTGGATATATTGCATTTGATCTCTTCATCCAAATTATTGGTGTGGATTGAGAACAGATGAGATCCCAGCACTAAGCCCAGCAGTATCCCACTGGTTACAGTCTCTTAACCTGAGAATAACCCATTTATTCTTACTCTGGTTTCTGTTTCTTAACCAGTCCTCAGTCCACACCCAATCCCATGTACTCTGATTTGGTTTAATAACTTATGTACTTGACAGCTTCAAAAATTGCTCATTCTCTCTTAAGCAGATATTCCTCATTGTTGTGACTTATTCTGTGATGACGAATGCAAAATATTGGTTTAACTTCTCGGCCATTTTCTTATTTCCCAGTACAACTATAATTCTTAGTCTGTAAGGGACCCATGTTACCAGAATCAAGTTTATTATCACTGATAAATGTCATGAAATGTGTTTTTTTTTAAATTTTCATTTTATTTACAGCGTGGTAACAGGCCCTTCTGGCCCAACGAGTCCACGCCGCCCATTTTAAACCCATATTAACCTACCCGTACGTCTTTAGAATGTGGGAGGAAACCGGAGCACCCGAAGGAAACCCACGCAGACACGGGAGAACGTACAAACTCCTTACAGACAGCGACGGGAATTGAACCCCAATCGCTGGCGCTGTAATAGCGTCGCACTGACCGCTACGCTACCGTGCAGCAGTACAGCGCAAGACATAAAAATCACTATGTTACCAATAAATAAATAAATTAGTGCAAAAGAGGAATAATGAGGTAGTGTTCATGGGTATCATTTCTCTCATTCTGTTTTTATGTTTCTCACAGGGTTATTCTCAAATTCCTTTTTCCCTTATCAGTTTCTTGGAACTCCTTTGAATTCTGAAATGTTGCCAATCCTCAAGCTTATTGCTTTTTTGACTTAATGTTATCTTCAATTTTTCTTGTTAGGTATGGTTTGACCATGTTTCAGTGGGGGGTTAGTGTATAAAGAAATATGTATTTTGTTGGTTCTTTAAATATCAGCTATTGCATGTCAACTGTCATATCTTTTAATGTAGTTTCCCAATTCAGATTAGTCATCATATCTTTGTAATTTGCTTTGCTTTGATTTAAGACCCTGCTTTCAGATGAACTAAATTACTTTTTCTCAATATAAAACTTCATCATTCAGTGGTCACTGTTCCCTAAAGCCCTTTAGCTGCAGGATTATTAAATAACCCTTTCTCATTGCACAAAGCTAGATCTAAAATAACCTGTTCCTTGGTTAGTTCTTCTACATAATGATCCAGAAAATCACCTCTTGTATTCTCCATGAATTCATCCTCCATGCTAATTCCTGCTAATTTGGTTTGCTGAGATCATATGGAGGTTGAAGTCCTGCAATATTATTGTATTACTCTGTTTAAATATACCCCCCCACCCCCAATTTATAGATTTGCGCAATGCCCTACCATATCATTACTGTTTGGCAGTCTGTTGATAAGTCCTAAGAATGTCTTTTCACCCAAACTGATAATGATTCTGAGCTTGTATCATTTCTCCCAAATGCCTTCCCAATCTTTTATTTTCAGATCCCCTGCTTTCCCATTTCGTCTAGTTCTTCTAAATGTTAAAAATCCTGGAATAACTAATACTTATTAAAGCTGCACCATTACCTCACCAAAGTTCATAATCTGCAGGCTCTGCATGCTGTGCTAAGATACACCTGGCTACATGAGTGTTGCTGGAGGACTGGACAACTCTAATATTGCAGCAACACACAAGATTCTGGAGGAACTTAGTGGGTCAGGCAGCATCTATGGAGGGGAAATGGACAGTTGACATTTGGATCAAGACCCTTCATATGTCCAGTATCTCAATTGCATTTGTTACATTCGAGATATTAACCACTTTCCACAGTTTCAACATAAAGCAGATAAAAGAATTATGTAATAACCAACTTTATAACTTGCGTATTAAAACATAGAGTACTACAGCACAGTACAGGCCCTTCAGCCCACAACGTTGTGCCGACATTTTATCCTGCTCTAAGATCCATCTAAACCTTCCCTCCCACATAGCTCCCCATTTCTCTATCATTTTTGAACTACCAGGTCCTTTATCTCTTCCACATCTTGTGATCTTTCTTTATTTCTTTTACTGATGGTAATATGCTCCTTAAACATGCTGGTGCAACTTTTTTTCCAGGATGGCTTTGCTGAAGAGAAGTGGAGAAGAGGACTGGAGGAACAGAATTAACAAGAAACAGGACAGTAGCAAAATGACCATGATCAGCCGCTATTCTCAGTATCACGAAACAGAGCAAACTTACATCAAAAAGGTAGTGCATTTTGCAAATGGTACATTGTATGAATAGTTGCCAACATCTTAAGCAGCAAAATCTTCAAACCCTTATTTTTTTTTTGTGGGAGGGCACAGTAAAGGTGTGTGCAAAACACATTTTATGTCTTTCAGATTCATAAGAAGTTAAATGGCATAACTAAAATCTTTGCAATAGAGAGAATGAAAAGCATAGAATTTATGAATTTAAGAAATAGCTATTTTAATAGATGGAGATATGTGATGGATTTTCAACAGTAAAATGTTTAAGCCATTTAATGAAGAGCAGTGTATGTCTTAATTTCAATAAGAATGTTTACTGGTGATAAATACTTCATTGCGTGCTTGACATTTGTGTGGGAAAATCTGAAATGTCAGGGCTGTTCTGATGAAGGCTCAATATAAATTGATTTTGCATATACAAGCCACACTTTTCGAATCAAGATAATGATTGCATGAGTTTCTGTTAGCTTAAGTGAGTTTGAGTGACAGCACAGTAAGAAAGTGAGCTTGTCTTCTATCCTGGGAACTGATGTGGAGAAATCTGTTTACCTTGGGGTTTTATTAAGTCAAATAGTGAAATATACAGCATAATTTCCATTAGAGCAGAATGTCTTCTACATCACAATGAAGTAAAAAACTGGCAACAATCTGGTATTTTTCCTTAGCTGGAGGAGGCAATCTTTTGTAATATCAGCTTTCTATTGGAAAAAATTCTAAGGGGCAGGATTTATGTTCATTTGGAAAGGCAGGGGCTGATTAGGGATACTCTGCATGGCTTTGTGAGGGACAGATCCTGCCTTACTAATCTGATTCAGTTTTTTGAGGAAGTAACAAATGAGATTGATGAAGACAGGGCGATCAATGTTGTCTAGATGGACTTTAGTAAGGAATTTGACAAAATCCCACATGGTAGGTTGGTCGAGAAGGTTAAGGCACATGGGATCCAAGGCAAGCTGGCTAATTGAATCCAAAGCTGGTTTGGTGATTAGTGACTAGTGAAGTACCACAGGGATGATTGCTGGGATCTTTGCTGTTATATAGACTAATGACTTGGATATTAGTAAGTTTGCAGATGACACAAAAGTTGGTGGTGTTGTGGATAGTGAGGACTTGTTGAAGGCTACAGCAGAGTATGGATCAGTTGAAAAGTTGGCTGGAGCATTGGCAGATGGAATTTAATTGTGACGTGCAGGGGTGACGCATCTTGGGAAGTCAAATAGGGGTAGAACAAATACAGAAAATGGTAGGGGGCTAGGGGTCCAAGTCCACACTTCCCTGAAAATAGCAACACGGGTGGATAGGATGGTGAAGACATATGGAATATTTGCCTTTATAGGTCGAGAGGTAGGATATAAGAATTGGGACATTATGTTGCAATTTTACAAAACACTAGTTAGACCGCACTTGGAGTATTATGTGCAATTATGGTTACCACACTGTAGGAAGGATGTGATTGCACTGGAGAGAGTGCAGAGAAAATTTATGAGAATGTTGCCTAGAGGAGAGGATTTCAGTTGCCTGGAGTGGAGGATTTTAGTTACAGGAAGAGATTTGGTAGGCTGGGCTTGTTTTCCCTGGAGTGGAGGCAGCTAAAGGGTGACCTGATAGAATTGTGTAAGATTATGAGAGGCATGGATGCGGTAGGTAGTCAAAAACAGGCCCAGTATTAAAAATAAGAGGACATAATTTAAGGTGAGATTTAAAGGGGATTGAGGGGTCAGTTTTTGTACACAAGATTGATTGATATCTGGAATATGTTGCCAGAGGAGGTGGTGGAATGAGATTAAAATTACTACCTTTTAAAAGGCATTTAGTCAGACATTTAAATAAGCAAGGCATAGATGGATACAGTCCTAATGTGGGCTAGTGGGATTAGTGTGGGTGAGCAAAAAGGGCTGGCATGGACGTGGTGGGCCAAAGAGCTGTTTCTGTGCTGTACAACTCTGCGACTCTATCTAATACAGTTAATGGGTGCTTTTTCACACTGGTACTTAAGTGTATCACACTAGAAAAATTGAGAACAGTAAAATTCTGAAAGCAAATTTGAATAGTGATGTTCAGCCAAATAAAAGTCAATGTTTGAAGTTTTAGTGGATTCACTGCTGCACTTTAGGTTTGGTTGAATCAGTTACCTGCTGATTTTTTTGGGGGGATCACATTGTTAATGTTCTTTCTGAATTCCTGGTTCCTAGGTAGGTGTTTACAGGTTCTACCTGGCAGTGATATATTACATGGCAGAAGTGGAGGGAGGAGAAATAGTGTGAAAGGGCTCCAGGAAGTGATATCAGGGCACGTAAAGGAACTGTTTCAATACATTCAATGCTGCTTACTTGCACACCCTCTTTCAAATGATAGAAGGATTAAGAAAGGGGAGGGGCTGGATATATTGAAGTTAGTTTTATCAGAAATTTTATTACATAGCTTTAATATTGTTGTCAGTAAATGGGTCACAGACTGAGCTACCCAACTATATCAAGGAAGTAAAACTGTAAAAATGAAACACATTGATAGTTAAGTGAGCAATTCAGATGTTGTGCTTTACAAAATATTAATGTAAATTTATTTAGAGTTTGCTATGGGATGAGTTGCCTTTAGTGATCCATCTCGCAGGGAGTCCTATTACATGCAGGTACAACAAGTAATTAGGAAGGCTCATGAAACATTGGCCTTTGTTGCAAAGTTCATGATGTATAAAAGTAGGGAAGTTTTGATGTAAATTTTCAGGCACTAGTGAGACTGCACCTGATGTACTGCATTCAGTACTTGTATTTATGAAGGGATATGCTCTCGGTGGAGGAAGTGTGGAGGAGATTCACTAGATTGATTCCTGGGCTGAAGGAGTTGATGTATGAAGAAAGGTTGAACACGTTAGCTCTATAATCTTTGAAGTATAGAATCAGAGGTGGTCTTATTAAGATTCTGAAGGGAATTTACAGAGTGGATGCTGAGGGAATATCTCCCCTAGTGGGAGCATCTAGAAGTAGGGGCATGGTTTCAGAATAAGGTGTTATGCTTTCAGATGGAGATGAGGAAGAATTTCTTCTCGCAAAGGACCGTAACATTTTGGAGTTCTCTGCCCCATAGAACTGTGGAGGTAGAGTCATTGAGTGTATTCAAGGCAGAGTTTGGCAGGCATTAAAATACAAGGGTTTTAAAGGGTATGGGGAAGAAGTGGTGTGCAGGGCAAGATTGGATCAGCCATGATTTTATTGAATGGCTGACGGAACAGGCTTAAGGGACTGATTGGCCTCCTCCTCCTGTTTCTTATGTTTCTAGATGGATAGACCAGGAGGTCTCTGCTTTTAATCATATTTATTCTAAAAAGATTTATGCTTATCAATCTGAGAGTTTCATTTCTAAAACCAAGTTTGCAATAAACAGCCTGCTCAAAAATTTTGCCATCTTTCCCTTTTTGTCCCAAACTGCAGGAGCAAGCAGAGGTTACCGATGACACCTGTGTTTCTAATCAGCTCTGGGTAAGATCAGTAGAGTGTGTTTAGGGATTTACCAGGGGCTTGCCTTGTGCACCTCTTTGTGTTTCTGGCTGCATTTAGGAGCAGAATGTCATATTTTATTCATGATATTTGTAAATGGCTGCTTTTCTGTTGGTAATTGCAGAATTCCTAATTGCAACTGTCAAAACGTTTCCCAGGCTTCACTTTTAGGTAAAGAGAGACACCATAAGTATACATGAGCATCACTCCCTGACCTTGGAATAAATGGCTGTCAAAAACAAGTAAGCTCAATTAGAGACAGCCAAAGGACCCAAGTATAACTGATACCATTATTGTATTATCATTTTCCACTCTGGCACTTCGGACACATGACATCACTGTGAAAGGGCTTGAGCTTTCTGCCAGTGGTGAGCCATGAGCATTTCCTTCTGTTGTACATACCAATTTATGACCTTACCATTTGCTGATCCCCTGGTGTCAACTTGCTGGTAAGTACCATCCCAATGCTAATGGGCATGTACTGCATTTTGGCAGGATCTTGTCCAGTTTAATCTAGGGCAGGCCAGAACAAGCGCTGATCGCCAGAAAAAAAAACTTGGACTGCTGGCTAAGCCATGCCCTCAACTTAGCCAACTGTCAAACCTATTCCAAATGTCTTGGAAACTTAAGAAAATTATTAAAAATTAATTGAACAGTATAAAACAAAATATTAAGTATTTAAATATTTTATTAAGTTAAATCACTTTAAAACACATTTAATTAAAACCTTAGCGTAAACTCACTTAACATTTAGAGTACCTTATTATTCATCTTTGTAGCCATTCCTCTCCATTTCAGATGAACAGTTTCGCTTTTCCTGTGCCAGACCTAAACTGGCGCATGTTCAGTGAACTGGTAGATTCCCCAACCAACTGCTGGGGAATTTCAGCAAGGTCATACTTTGTTACTGAACTTCATTGAAAGTTCAATGTCCAAGTGTGGCCAGAAAATAACTGATGGAACTCAGCCAACAGGTTGAGAACTGCTTGATATTTACAGCTGGCAAATCCTGGCATTTGGAAGCAGAGATGCCAGTATTTCACCAAACTCTGGTCCTGAAGTGTTTCCCTTAATTGATTTCGAATTAGGAGGCAAGTTGCTCCTTTAAGCATAACACATTGTGCCCCTTGAGAATAGTATATTTTATTTAGACTATAATACTGTTAGGGTGTTAATAGGTTCTGTTTCTGCCACAAGTTTCCAACTTTAACATTCAGCCACACTGAGATAGAGAGGTCTTATGTGCCCATTCCATTGTAACTGGAGGGGAATCAAATAAGCACCCCTGTATGTCTGAGACTGATAGGTGAGCTTAAAAATTACCTGTCCCCTTAATATGGCAGTGGCTTTGGTTTACACCAACAAAACGTGGCTTGCAATCATCCAGAGCCTTGAACATAATTAACCTCCAAAGCTTATATCTCAGGAGTGGTACCAAACAAAATTTGACAATGGTGTCACACATGGAGATACTGACCGAAAGATTAGGCAAAGAACCACGTGTTGCTCTGAAGGGGGATAGAGGTTTAGGGAAGAAATTCTGGAACTTGTAGGGCTTTAACAGTTAAAGGTGGAGCCAAGGACAGTGGAATGATCAGAATCAGCCAGAGGTGGAGTAGTACAGACATTCTTTAGGATGTAAAGAAGGGATGAGGAGGGAAGAGTTGTTGATTAACTGGAAACCAGCAAGCCCAGGGTCAAAGGTGAAAGGGATTCAGTGTATGTTAGGAAGCAGCAGCAGAATTTTGGCAATAGTTTATGGAGAGTAGAAGGAGGGAAGCTATGTAAACGTACATTTGAATGATTAAGTCTAGATGAAAGAGGCACAATCATTACAGCAGCGCAGGCAAGACCAGGTCATTTGACAGTATGAAAATAGAATTGGAATTAGTTTATTATTGTTACATGTACTGAGGTACAGTGAAAAACTTGTCTTGCATACTGTTCATACAGATCAATTCATTACACAGTGCATCGAGGTAGTACAGGGTAAAACAATACAGAATGCAGAATAGCGTATAACAGCTACAGAGAAAGTGGAGTGCAGGTAGACAATAAGGTGCAAGGTCATAGTGAGGTAGATTATGAGGTCAAGCGTTCATCTTATCGTACTAGGGAACCATTTAATAGGCTTGTAACAGAGGGTTGGAAGAGTTTTTGTATCTTCTGTCCAATTGGAGAGGGGAGAAGAGAGAATGACCCAAGTAGTTGGGGTCTTTGATTAGTTGGCTGCTTTACTGAGGCAGCGAGAAGTAAAGACGAAGCCCATGGAGGGGAGGCTGGTTTCTGCAACGCACTGAACTGTGTCCACAACTTTGCAGTTTCTTGCGGTCCTGGGCAGAGCAGTTCCCATACTAAGCTGTGATACATTCAGGTAGGATGCTTTCTATGGTGCACCGATAAAAATTTGTGCTTGTCAAAGGGACATGCCAAATTTCTTTAGTCTCCTGAAGAAGTAGAGATGCTGGTGGGCTTTCTTGGCCATGGCGTCTACGTGGTTGGACCAGGACAGGCTATCGGTGCTATTCACTCCTAGGAACTTAAAGCTCGCAACTATCTCCACCTCAGCACCGTTGATGTAAACAGGTGCATGTGCACTGACCCCCTCCCTGAAGGCAATGACCAGCTCTTTTGTTTTGCTGACACTGAAGGAAAGGTTGTTGCCATAACACCATGCCACTAGGCTCTCTGTCTCCTTACTCCAACTCATGGTTATTTGAGATGCAGCCCACTACTGTGGTGTCATCTGCAAACTTGTAGATGGAGTTAGAGCAGAATCTGGCCACGTAGTCACGAGTGTATAGGGAGTAGAGTAGGGGGCTGAGGAGGCAGCCTTGTGGGGCACCGGTGTTGAGAGTAATCATGGTGCTGGTGTTGCTGCCTGTCCTTACTGATTGGGATCTATTGGTCAGGAAGTCAAGGATCCATTGGTCAGGAAGTCAAGGATCCAGTTGCAAAGGGAGGTGTTGAGTCCCAGGTCCCGGAGTTCGGTGATGAGTTTGCTTGGACTTTCGTCAATAAACAATAGTCTAATGTAGGTGTCTCTACTGTTCAGATGTTCCAGAGATGAGTGTAGGGCCAGAATTAGATTGTTTTAGGTTGGCCTGGATATGTGAATTATTTGAAAGGGTTTTAATTTCCTTGCTGCATCACCCATTAGTTATACCCACGGAGGGTTTGGAAGAGCTCTGTGTAATTGTACTTGGCTCTGTTGATAAATATCTGATTGATTGTTCAGTTACAGTTTTGGCAGGAGCTAGGAAATCTAGTTTATTTAATGAAAACAATGAGCTGCAGTTTCATTGAAATAATTTTCTGGAATGATGATTTTAGAGTATTCACTTAAAATCTTGATTGAGCTGTGTTTAGTGCCTTAATAATTGTTCATATTCGAATATCAGAGGTGTTGAGAGATGGTGGGGAGAATTAAGGAATTCATTTTTATTTGTTAGAAGCATTCCCAGGATTAAAAGCACATTTTTAAATTCCTTCTGGGATTGGAATTGTGTGAGTTGCAACCTCAGCAACTCCTTTTACACAGTTCATTTTAGTGATGGTCCCACTAATGTCTCCTCATTCTAGTAGCATCTGTAAATGTCGTTTGCTTCTGTTTTTCCTTGTGATTAGCTTGTGATGTTCTACCTCCAAGATTCTGTACATCTTTCCTGAATTAATCCAGCTGATTTGTGTTTAGGGTTGTTTCAAAATATTTTTAACTTAATGCTGATTTCCTAATAGTTTTTAATATTGTGTGTTTTCACTTTGAGGAATTAATCAAGGTGATCTGTATGCCCAAACCCACAGAATCCTTTATTAATCTTAACAAACAATACTGGTTGTGAGTGTAAATTTATGGTAATGTTTGCTTAACTTGGTTTGGTCCTGTTGAGCACAAGATGAACAATTACGTGATGAATGGGTGTTTATATTTAGTTTGACAGTTTCATTCGTAATTGACAAAAGGAAGTTATCTAAAGAAAATAAATGAATTGTGCACCTTGTTACTGAAGGTTCATCCACTAGTTGTACTGCTTCATCAATGTTAAGACTGAACAAACTTCTCTACCAATCATTAGTACATTGGTGCAGCAAAACTAAGTGAATCGATCTCCCAACAGTTGTTGTCCATGCCAAATGCGGGTTTAGTATTAGAAATAGCTATATGTACAATTTTACACCTCATTTCCCTCTTACAAAGTAGAATAATTTTAATTATGCCTGTTAAAGCTGTTAAAATAAATGCACTATTATGGAAGTGACCCATTTCCTAAGGATGTGTATGCAGGACTTTCCTCTCTTGCAGTCAAAATAATAGCGTAGTGATTTTGGTGGCCAGCTCTTCCAATAGAAGAGCAGGCAAACTTTTGTCAAACCGTCTGTCAACATTGGCATTTTCTCACTGCGAAGATTGGGCCCCATCCCTTGTCTTTCCTACCCTTTGCAATTATCAGGTTCAGAAAAGCTCCCCTGACCAAATCCCAATCTTTCCCCAAGAACCCCAGGTATGCCCTTCTATTGTCCACTTTCCTGCCTGTCAATTTGTTTAGCTGTCATTTTGGAAAGAGAAGAAAATGGTATCAAGGCATGGTTGTAAAATTCATCAATGCTTCTATGACTTCAGGAGTTCCAGTTTTTTTACTCACAATCACACAACCTCTCTAGCTAACCATAAGTACCAGGGCCTAGGCATCTGATTCAACCAATCTGGTATTAGAAAATTTTCCTCATTTACAAAAAAATTCTGTTGGAATGAAGGTTTTGATGTGTGAATCTTAGACTAATTTTGCCAAGCAGAATTAATTTACACTAATCTAAACTCAAAGTCATTATCGTCAGCCCTGAAATAACTCTGATTAGAAAATTCATAGCCGAGTCAGGCAATGTAAAGTAAATTTGGTTGTAACTTGAATGATTAGCAAAGACCTGCAGAAAAGCCCTTGCTTAAGCTTGTATGGTATTTGCATGTTTTATTCACTTTATTGTCAAACTGTTTAAATTTCTGTGCATTTTTTTCTTTCAATCTTTTGCTTGGGAATTTGCATGTTAACATTTCACAGAACTTTCCCTTAGAAGACTCGGTGGATGGAGTGGAAGCCATAAAAGGCCTGTTGTTTTGACATTTTCAAGTTGTACGCAATATGCGTACTTTCAATTTTTAAAGAAAATACAAAAGCACTTGCTAATGCACAGGGGTTTTTCAGTGAATGAGCCTTTCACCTGATCCCTTTTCAGATGATTAATATTTAATCAGCTCCTTTTGCTTGTCCAGATGTTGAAAATAGAGTTGTGAAAATAAAGTTGTCACAAAGTGCCATCTAAACTAACAAGCAGTGGTGCTTCACAATGGCAGTGATCAAAATTTATTTCCTCAGTATTAGACAATGTCTGTGGGTAGTATTCAACAATGATTTCTGTGCATTTTCCCCTTAATGTGCTGTTCTTTGAAGTACATGTAAAACTTGCACAATGAACCGTATTTATTGATACTGGTTTGATTTAAAACAATATTATGAAAATGTCAAGTTCAACTCTTTGGTAATAGGATAACAATTTAAAATTGTATTTTTTAATGTGTGTTTTTTAAAATATCTATTCCAAATAATATTTTTCTGCAGTAAATTCTATAAATCATGTTCAGTTTTTTGCTGAAGATTCTTGGTGTACCTTGGGTGCATTAATTTACAAAGTGCTTTTGTAAAGGGGAATTTGGTTTTGTTTAAAAGGCACAAATAAATCCTTCAGGATGAAGAATGCCAGTAACAAACAGAAACTTCTCCAGCAGTTAGCATTATGGATGTTCACCAAGTTATCTGGCAGTGTATTTCATGCAATGAATAGTGTAGTTGTTTACTTAAGTATTTAGCTAATATTAACAATTCAGTAAGTGGCTGTTGCCTTGCATGACTGAAGAATTCAACTCTGCTGAAAATGTTTTAGAAGGAAATAATGTACTCATTCAAAAGTGTATTCAATATTAACTATTGGTGCCTTCAGGGTTTTACCTCCACTAAGTTTCTTTTCTCTATTTCTCTTACTCTACATCTGCTCATGTCTGTAGGAACCTGTTTATTCTTCCACTTATTCTCCTGCACTTTCTGCTGCCCATAAATGTCAGTACATTATGCATAGTAACCAGGTGAGCAATGGGTTTTCACCCTTTGCATGAGTTAAGATGCACTGCGCTACAAAATACTTCAGTGTTGCTACATCCATTTTGACCAACTGTTTGCAGGCTTTGTATAATCAGCAATCAAAATTTTCTTTGACTTTTAGACTAATTGTCAAATTGGATTTATATATTTAGATTTTTCTATTAAAACTGTTAAGTAATTGCTAATAGAAGGGATTGTTACTGCTTTATATAATACCAAAAAGCTGTGTTAAGTTGCTGCAATTTTACCCTTGCCAGATAATTTTGAAATTTAAATGTGTCACAAAATTTGCATCCCAGTAAAATTGAACCCATTAGGCTATTTGGAAAGACAAGTATAAACATTACATACATTAGTTTTCAGTCAAATGGTAACTGTACATTTGTTTTCTGGTTTATGTCTGCAATATAGCGATCTGAGTATATGAGTCCACCGTTGTACATCAAGATGAGTTGAATAGCTGTTACTTCAGCATCCTGAATTCTGCCTGAGGTCACTAAAGACATATGAAACCAATCACTCTTAAATAAAATCTTAGATTGCTATGTTGTTGATCTCAAAAAATTTGCCATAAATGTGGTGTATAGAAATTCAACTTTACAAACAAAGTTTTTTTTTATATATGAAGGCTAAAGTCTTTTTAATATAGCTGAATTTAGATTTTGGAAAATAAAACTCTTTACATTTTTGGAAGTGAGGAAGGTTGTTTAAGTGCTAGAAATTTTGCGTTTTTGTTGGATCTTGCTTTGTCTTCTTTCGGCAACCCATTTTGTGGCACTATCTTGCACTGCTGTTTTCCTTTCCTTTTGCTTTCTTTGAAGGTCATTTCTGGTAGTCCCAGAGAAGTGAGTCCTCAGCTATTTGATGAACGCCATCCTTGGAGGTGGAAGGTGAAGGAATAGACTCTTAGATAAACCTCCTTCTGAGGGATTTTCTAATTTAATTAAGAAAAATTGTTTGCATGCAATTGTGCTAGTAACCAGTACTAAATTCTCTGACAACTGCAGTAAGATCTCTGCACCAAACTATTTCTTATTTCTTCTTCATATTTCTGTACAAGTTGTTTATGTTTAAGTAAATATTGCTTGCATATTCCTATAATTATTGTTAAATCTTTGTATATAGTACTTATTTTGCACTCGTATTACTTTGAAAGTACTCTTGTTTCCAGCCTCACAACAGCTAACCTTTGTCGATGAGATGCAGCTGTAGATATCCTATGAATATTCGAGTTTTACAGAATTTAAACATGCGGCATATGTGAAAAACATGAAACCAATCCATGGATGAATCCACAATATAAATGTCTGCTTAATTAATTCACTAGCATCCTCAAATTAATTTGTATAGAGTTTGCATGTTCTTCCTGTGACCACATGGGTTCTCCCCAGGATGCTATGGTTTCCTAGTACATCCCAAAGATGTGCTGGTTGATAGGTTAATTGGCCACTGTTAATTGTCCATAGATGGGCAGAGGGAGAATTGGGTGGGGGGAGGGGCAGAGTTGATGTAAGTGCAAGAGGAAAAATGAGAATGATGTAGAATGGGTACTTGGTGATCCACAGGGCTTGTTTCTGTCCTATGTGACTGTGAAGTTGAAACAGGAGAAGGCCATTCAGGTCTTCTATGGCTCTAATAATCATGAGCAGCTTTAATCTTCATATAAAATAAAAGTGGAAAATGCTGGAAACACTCAGCTGGCTAGCTAGCATCTGTGGAAAGAGAGTTAACGTTTCAGATTGAAACCCCTTCATCAAAACTGAAAAGAACTTTTGGGGGAGGAGTTCAGGGTGTAAATTTTATTTCTGTGGGTGAAGTTATGACGTTGGTGATTCTTAACAGCTCAAACCAATGAACTCAGCAGTGCATTTGCACAAACCATTTCCGAGGCTTCAGTTGAACCTCAGTCATAAGTTGCAGACAGTATGAGATCTCTTTTAATGCTTTCCACTTTTCAAAGGCCAGAAATCATCTGGTTTCTGTGTGGTTCAGCTTTGTTGGGGGCAGGTGCGAGGGGAGCTGTGAGGAGCCAATTTCAGACTTGGGGCTGAAGATGATCCAAATAGACTGATGTACTTTGTCCAAGTGAAGCGAATCCACTCCAACTTCCCTGGGCCTCACAAGTACTAACTACAACTACCAGCAACATCCAGCACCAACCCCCACCCCCCAAAACACTGGCTGGGAGGCTAGTTGTCAAATAGTCCCACCCCACCTCCCCAAACCTTGAAAATTCCTCTGTGAATGATTCACAAGAAAATGGTTAGCAACAGTTGAAAATTGTCACCATAATTTTTTAAACAAGTGAGCATTGCTTGCTGCCCGTATCTGGAATTAACTTCACTGAGAACTATGTTTAATGATTTGTACAGTGAAGGCTTGTGTTTACCATTGCTAATAATTTAGCATTTCTGAAACGCTTCAGATATAGAAGCGGCAGTATTATCTGTTTATAAAAAAAAAGCTTTTTTTTATTCATCCTGTTCAAATCTGCTGCCGAATAGAAGACACTGCATTTTATGGCAGCAATTACATTGACGTGCAGTGAATGCACATAAGTTGTATTCACGCCAAATCATATGTTGCAAACCATGAACTCCACAAGAAGCGAATTCTGGCACAAGATATTATGTGCAGAAGTCTTGGCAGACCAGGCAGCATCTGTGGATAAGCAGAGTTAATGTTTCAGATGGATAATTTTTTTCAGTGTAGTTTTATATTTGCTTTATAATTCAAAACGGCATTAATGATGGGATTGGTGCTGGAGCTCTCCAAGATAAATGCTGCAACCTCATTCCATACTGTTCTGTACCTTTTTTTTGTAACCAATAAGATTTTTATCACAGTCTATCTAGATGTTGAAATTACCACTGTAAAATTGTAGAGGTGTTATACCATGAGAATGTTTCCTGGAAAACAAGTCATTAAATGTGATCTCATAAATGTCCTTGTTTTATCATATTTTGAGAAGGTGGCATATTGTTTTAAAGGAAGCTGAAGAATGTTTTGCATTTAATGCTCTATCGAATATTATTCTACTGTGATATTAAAGCCAAGTGTTAAACTTGTGGATTTATTAACCTTGGCAAGCCAGTACCTGTAATGTAAATTTGAGAAACCGACAAACAAAATCAAATTTGGCCACATTCTTTGGAAGAACAATGAAATTCATCTAAATGAGAATTTACAGCTATTTTTGCTGTGTTAAGTGCTGAAGGGGTTAATATATTTCCCAAGTCTGATAAATTCAGAAATTAAATACTTTGACCAAACTTCGCAGACCATGATGAGTTTTCACTATTTCTTAGAAACCCTATTGAATTTAAATGTGCAATGCATTTCAAACCTGAGATTTGCCCTTTTTTAATATATATTTACACTTCTCTCAGTTATTCCACTGCTCTATTAGGATGCTGTGAAATGTCTTTTTGATTTATAGTTTAATAGATAAAAAAAAATGGTTATTAAGTCAGTTTATGGGGATCTTCTGCTTGCAGAATTCAACCACTAAGCCTCCTAAATGGCTTGCTGAATTTTTAAAGGTGTTTGGCTTTTATGTAATATCAAAAAAAAATAGATTGCAATCCAAAGTAGTCATTTCTGTCAATCATATGGTTTCATCCCCCTTAATCCAAAATGATGGAACGTTGTTGGGTACATGTATTGATAAAATCAAGTAAGAAATGTTCAGCAATGTTCCATTCTGGCTTTCAGTTAAAATTCTTTAATGCTGTCACGCATATATGGTGGTATATTGTTGCAACTCTGTTAGAATGTAAGTGGGTTCCTGATCTTTCCACGTGTTTGGTTTGAGTCACTCATTTTCTGAGAGACCAAAGGACAATTTTTTTAAAGAAAAAGAAGAATAATTATACTGACCTACTTAAAAGAAACCTAATTTCTATCAGTAAATGACCAGGATTATAAAGGGTGAGGAAGGACAAGTAAAGGTTGAGCAAATGTAAAATAAGTGTTTAAAAACAATTAAATGAAATGTAGAGAATGTAACTTTGGCTTTTCTGAATCGATAGAAAAAATGTAACCTTGTTTTGCTTTTGGTGCAGAAGCCTACTGCAGTCCCCAAAAGGAATTAGTTATGCATGATGTAATCTGACTAAAATATTTGCTGCATCTTCATCAACATGTGCTTATTAAAGTGGGCAGTCAGTTTATTAATGTTCCTTATTGCTTCCCCTTACTTTTAAGGCATATCAATAGTCAGCACTATTATTAATGCTACATGGCAGCAGAAATAGTGTGCATTGATTTTTCTATTAAAGCATCTTGTACAAAACAGCATTTGCATATGCTTTACTAGGATACCTGAATTATTCTTTCTTTAATGCAAGTGAGCTATTTACTTCAGTTTGTACTCTTGAAATTAGGTTTATTTAGTTGTTGATTTCTGCTCTCTTTTTTCAAAGCTGTACTGTGTCGGACAATTTCACCTTGGGTAGTGATGCAGATGTTAAGAATTACAAAAGCTTCTCGATTTGTATCAAACTGTGGCCCGAGTTTATCAATATTTTGGCAATGTATTGCTTTGTGAAGAACCCACATATTTATTGGTCAATATTCAAAATTTATACTGAAGAATTAAGACCCACAATATCAAAAAAGATCAGCAGGATCATTAAGTCATTCTGTGCTCGCGGCTGGGTTAGTTTCTGAGATGTCAACTGATGTTCCAAAAAAAATTATGCTATTTAACAAACTATTTGCTTACTTTTGATACTGTGGTAAATTGGGGGGGGGGAAAGAAAGCATTAAAGTGTTGCATATACTTAACTCTGCTTAATCCATTTTCAGAAATGTTCATATTTAGATTAGTGTAAAGTTCACATATGATTTAGACACATACACTACATAATTATTACATGTAAATACATTTGCCATCTTCAATTTATAAACTTGGGTTTGTAAACATAACCCCAAGCCAAATACATCTCTGTTTTCTCTAAATACACCTCTTATGATTAAACCAGAGGGTGACAGGTGAAGTGGAAGCGCAAATGACAATAGAAGAAAGAAAGCAGCTCATAACGGCGCGGGAAGAGGCCTGGAAGACGCGGGGCAGAGGAGCATGCAATGATTCCACTCAGTTTACTGTAGCTGGAAGGATGGTAAAGAAAGGTCAGTTTCTTCCAGCCATTCTTTAAAAAGCCTCAGGACATCCCAAAGTTAATGAAGTACTTCTGAACTGTTTTTACTGTTGTAATGACAGAAATGTGGCAGTGCAGCCAACAGCTCGTTGCATCCGTTTATTACAGTTTTTAAAAAAAATCAAAAGACAGACGAAGAAGGGTTTTCAACCAATGTATCCATAAGATAACAGTTTCCTGTAACTGCATATTAATGTTTCTTAAATTATCCTGCAGATTTTACTTCCATTGCTCCCTGCAAAATAAAATGTATATTAATTGCTATTTCTCATATTTTCGATGTGACATAGAAGTCAGCCGTTTGGCCCATCAAATCTATGCCAGCATTCAGAGCAACCTGGTCAATCCTAATCCCCAATTATTTCCCTGTAACTTGTTCTCTCACATGCCCATCAACTCCACAATTCCATTACCCACCTGAACCAGGGGGTATTTATACTTGTCAATTAACCTACCAACCAGCATGTCTTTGGGATGTGGGAGGGAACCAGAGCACTCAGTTGAAACCCACATAGTCACAAGGCAAGCATGCAAACTCCACGTGGAAAGCAGCAATCACCATCAAAAGTGGGTCACTGGAGTTGTCAGGCAACAGCACTACCTGCTGTGCCAATTGCTGCTTTATGGAAAGAATTAGCTTTTAATAGTTTCTACCTGTCTTCCCCTTTGTATATCCTTGCTCTTCAGTTTGCAGTAGTCTTCTGAAGGAACATGTTTTCCACATTTTATTATCCCAAAGATTCTCAAAAGTTTTAAATCTCAAATTTCTACTGTCTTTCCTTGTACCTCACATCCAGATGAGCGTCAACCTACTGGTTCTTCCCTTAATTGTTTCCAGGATCTAGTAATATCTCCTTGTATCTCTGACCAGGCTCAACACAGTACTCGTTGACTTGAGCGAATGCACTTTGAACTTGATTGTTCCTGACCTGTGCTGTATGGTTCTGGCTATTAATCTGAGTGTTCTACATCATTAGTACTCAGTGGAAATGTTGCACAGCAGGTTTACTTAAACCATTAGATTACCTCCATATAAACTGATGACTATCTTTCTGCTGTACAGGAAAAAAAATCATCTTTTCCTGTAATTTTACATGCCTATTTACAAACCAGCAATATCTTAAATACTTGACACAGATATTGTTGTATCTCATCCAGGGCATAAGGTCCTCTTTGCATGTATGTCCAGGATATATCAAGCTATTCTGTTACAAGAAAATGATTTCCTTGGGGTTTTTTTTTTGTTGATTCATGTGTTGACTGCAATGAGAATTGCTTTTTAATCAAAAAATGCAAATACCACTCATAATGTTTCAAAGCATTGGCTTGATATGGTTCACAGATATTGTGCTCATATATTGAAGGCTTTCCCTTGACTGCCTTTAATAAACACCCACAAGTTTAAAAAGTGTGGCTATATTTCAGATAGAAAGTTTATTTACCTTAATTAATTAGTTTCAGTTTCTCAGGATTTCTTAGACTTGTCTAACTTGATAGATTATGCTGTGTGATAATCAGAAAATGTTTCTAGCATATGTGGTCAGATGAATTGACCTTAACTAATTACAGTCCAGTACTGAACCCTTTGAATTTGTGTTGTTTCCCTTTAGGCTTGGCATCGCCCACGTTCATGAGTCCACTCTCCTCGCCTCTTTCACACAAGATGAAGAACAGTGCGCCAGTCATTTCCAAGCCACATGAAGGTGAGAAGTCATCTTTAAAAAGGCAACATTTTCACAAAATTATTCTTAAATATTGTTTGATTGCCTCTGGTGGTAAGTTAGTGGTGAAAATAATGACCCAGAATTTGAGGTCAGAGGCAAAGCATCAAACCTTTCTGCTGAGCTTGAAGAAAACTTCCGATAAGTATCTTGGGATCTCTGTGACCAGAGCACTTCCTTCTCCAACGATGACTGCTGTCTGGCATCAATGCAAAGAGTTTGAATTGGTGCCCAAAGCAGTATCTCCTCAAACTGGCTGAATAACTAATCACATTAAAGAAGTGTCACAGCCTGAAAAGCAAAACGTGAAATGTATGGTTTTAATTTTTAAAGTATTGAGTATTTTTTTTAAAAAAGGTTTAAAAAAAGCAAACATTTAAAATAGAACCTGAAATATCATAAACTTAAAATGTAATATTTCCATCTGCAAATACCTTAATTTGAAAAGTTCTTAAGCAGTAACGATGGCATAGTCAGGCATGGTAGCATAGTGGTTAGCGTAATGCTGTTTGCATCAGTCTTCATCTTGTGCTTTTGTCCACAGCAGTCATTGACCAGTTAATTAGACATCTACTTGACATGCTGCGTTGTGATGCTGTGTGTCACAGGTTAAGAAATATCCGTGAGGCAGCTGGTAGCCAAGAATTTAGTCTTGTGTCATTCCTCAGCCATGTGATGCTGCATATTTAATTGAATCTCTCAATGTGAGGAATTTCAGAACAGATAGCCTATGTTAGTGTAGTGGTTAGTATAACGCTATTACAGCGCTAGCGACCCGGGTTCCATTCCGGCCGCTGTCTGTAAGGAGTTTGTATGTTCTCCCCAAGACTGCATGGGTTTCCTCCAGCTGCTCCGGTTTCCTCCCACATTCCAAAGACGTACGTGTTAGGAAGTTGTGGGCATGCTATGTTGGCGCCGGAAGCGTGGCGACACTTGTAGGCTGCCCCCAGAACACTCTACGTAATGATGCATTTCACTGTGTATTTCGATGTACATGTGACTAATAAAGTTATCTTATTATACTTTATAGTATACTTATTATACTTGTTTAAAAAAACTCAATTAGATCATATGTAACTAATGAAAGACCCTGAAGATTCTACATAAAAGGAATTAGTTTGTACACACCTGGAATTCTCATTAGTTCTAGAGACTTTCCTCAACTCCTTTGAAGAAGGCTATAGACAGCAGAGCTTATATGTTGGTATATTTACTGTGCATATGCAGTTTAAAATTACTACTAAAAACTTCAAATTGTGCATGCACAGAAATTCCTAAGTTTATATTGGTTTTGCAAAGTAGTTATTGCAGGTAATGCAGGTAATTTTTCTGTCATTATTTTTGCAAAATCCAGACCATGCATGTCTCAAGGCTTTAAACATGCTTCTAACCAAAAAAAGCTGAGATCATGCTCCTTTTTATTTGATGGAATAACCTGCAAAATTTAACGTCCTTTCTTTTCATGTCTAGAAATTGAGGTCAGACCTGATTTGCAGTTGGAAAGTGACAGAAAGCTTGATAAATTGGAGTCATTCCTGGGTAAACTGCACAACAGAAGTAAGAGCTTGCCTTTCTTTTATCATCCATTAACAGTTTTTTTTTGTGCAACTCGTTTACAATTATAACAATTCTTATAACAGTTGATCTTCAAAATAATTCCTGACTGTGTATAGGGTATGCAACCTGATTGAAGCTTTGTGAACACAGCTGATGTCTCATTATTCACCTTAAATATTTTCTAAATAGGTGCAATTATTTTGAATAAATTTATGTCAAAATGCAAGGTTATTGGTACAATTCAAATTTAACTCATTTGAAAAAAAACAAAATATTTCAGCTAGCTTAGCAGACAATTGTGCAATTAAAGTCCCCCCACACAGAAGTGGGTACTGATTTGCTATCCATCTGCAGGAAGAGAAATGATATGCAGATATCAAGACATATTTATGGATGAGCATCATGATTTTTGTGAAAATGTGGGTTGAATCAGGATGAGTTTCTAGTGGACATTTTCAATTTCTTCTTAACCTCGACACTGAAGATTATTTCTGGCAATGCTCATTTTTGCAATCTACTGTTTGCAGACTGCTATCAAAAGGCACATGTTCCACCTTTGTTGCTCTGCCATTAACAAGGTTGAATATTTGTTCTGCAGTACCAGGCCATCAGGATGCTGTCATAACTGTAACTGGACAGTCAGTGAAGGAAGTAATGAGACCTGATGATGAAGAAACCTTTGCAAGGTTCTACAGACACGCGAATACACTTGTCATTCAGCCAGGAGCTGTGGAGATTGACGAGGAGGATCTTGATGCCATCTTTGATCCCGATGTACCAAAGTATGATACTGATTGAACAAATGCCTTCTGAATTTTATAGACAATTAGTCATTTGGCTTTAATTTGAAATATTTCTCAGATTTGTATCGAAAAGGAAGAATGAATATTTGCAACGTGTCCATCTGGTAGATGTGGGAATGACAAAATTTATGGACGTTAAAGCACAAATTCTAGCCCAAGAAGGTTAGGGAGCATCTGTGGGGGGGACAATAAGGTTAATATTTCAGGCCAATAATGTTCCAGGTTAATGACCCTTCATCAGAGCTGAGTAAAGTTAGTTATAAGATTTTAAGGTGCAGAGAAAATGGAGATAATGCAAAAGGGAAAGTACGTGACCAGGTAGAAAGTAAGGAGAGATGAAGTGGCCTGAGGAATGATAGTGCAGGATAAAGGAGGGTGGCAATGAAACAGGTGAAGACATTTTGTAAATTGATAGCTGCTGCCACTGACATACGTGGTCCTAATGTGGGCAAATGGGGTTAGTGCAGATGGGCAAAAAGGTCAGCATGAATGTGGTAGGCTGAAGGGTATGTTTCTGTGCTGTACAATTTTATATTTCACCTGAAGAATTGTTTAGTTGTTTGTACTATGGCAATATTTTTATCCAGGCTTGCAAATTCAAATGAGGGAGAATTTTTGGGCTAGAAATTGTATTGGTTGGGGCAGTTTTATTTGTTTGCATTATAGGCATCTTTAACATGGCAAACATTGTCCAAAAGTGCAAATAAAAAATTGATGAGAGGGTGTTGGAGGCTGGTGGGCAGACAAAGAAGGCTTTCAAGCTATTTTTCTCTTCTAGACTAACCTCTGCAGTAGCAGAACACAAGCGGGCCATGAAACCCACACGCAAAGTACAGTCTTCACGTAATCCACTTAAAATGCTTGCTGCCAGAGATGACATCCGGCAAGAATATACAGAGCAGCGATTGAATATTGCATTTATGGAGTCAAAGAGAATGAGAGTAGAAAAAAGTAAGTGTAATGTAGAAACTATTGTTTTAGGGCTATTGACATAGATTTTTTATTAAAACATTTGGTATCAAACATTCAACATATTACACTGGGGAAACTGCATGAGGAACGTTCATAACCAGCTGATTTTTAATTTTGTTCTTTATAATATTACTCCACAAACTCTCAAGGAAAACTAGTGTGATTTTCCATTATGCAAAGCACTGCCCAATTCTGTTGGTTCAGATAAACCAAGCTACTTAAGGATTTTCTGTGGTTCTTCAAGAAATAACTGAGGATTGTCCAACAGGTTCTTCTGGGACAGGCTCACAAAATGGCCCATAAACTTGCAGCCTATTTGAAGGGCAGACAGAAAAATTGTTTAAGAAAGGAAAAAAAGGTAATTCTTCTAAATGCAGCTGCACTCTCTGTGGCTGGAAGCAGTGCAGGAGGAGGATTAATATATGTGTCCAATACCTAATTTTTTTTTAATACCAACACTGGTGCCCGAAACAGTTTCTCAGGGATGAAATTATTGTAAATTTATAAGCACATGGGAAATAACACCAGAAGCACATCAGCAATAACTTTAAGATAGTGAATAGTGTAGGTGCCAGTGGGGCAAGGGGAAAGAAGGCCTGTGTGTGGTCATATTGTATTGGAAGCAAAGTATCATGGTAGAAGGAAATTAATATTCTGACTGGGCAGGAACTAACATCTGAAACAAATGAGGACATTTCTGATAAAAGGCATACTGAGGAATTTATCTGTTTGTGTAGTGAATATTGAATGTGGAAATGAGGTCATGAGGAATGCAGTATAATGGGAAATAGTGACACACCACCTGATAGAAAGGTAGTCAAAAATATCAAAGAAGATGTTGTGCTCCTTCTTTATATAATTGCAGCTAACTTCCTCTTTTATCCTGTCTGGATCTTTGAAAGAACTGGGCATTTATTCAGAGCTGCATGATGCTTATAGAAAAGAAATAGGCAGCTTACTCCATCTGATCTTTGCCACGGTTTATACTTCATCTGTGCCTCGAACCGTCCCTCTACATTTAACCCCATTAGAATATCCTACTCCCTTCTCTTTTGTACTCTTCAGATACCTCTTAAGTACATCTGTGCACTTCTTACCATTCTTTGAATAATGAAGATTTTCATAAATTATTTGTTGCGCAAATTAGCAATAACCTTGTATTCACAGCCTCTAGTTTTAGACATCTTTGTGTATGAAAACATTGTTGCTGCATTGTCAAACCCTTTCATTCCCTTGGTGGGTCGTGTTGACCTTTACTTAGTAAAGGAGAACTATAGTTTGATCAATCCTTTCTGGTAGATTTATCATCTCAATCCTCTCAGCCAGCCACTTTTTTGCATCATCTTTTTGTTTAGATCTGCTTATTATGTTGGATTTAAAATCTTTCCATGTACAGGTTAAAGTGCTGTTTGTAATAATATACTCTTTTATTTGCTACCCATCTCAAGGCATTGACTCTTGTCTGTCATTTCAGTCCCCTTCTGATATTTGAAAAGATTATTTTCCATTGCTTCACTCTGTAGTCAAAGGTTAAGGGGCTATTTTATCACATCAGGTGCACTAGAGTTGAACTGAAAAATCCCTTATTTCATATTTACGAATGTGTGCTTGTCAACTGGAGTCTCCATTGAGCAGCAAGAGCCCAATCTTTTTTTTTGTTTACCCAACCCCTCCCTGAAGTACTGCACAATGCCAATCTGTGTGTCCATCCCACTCTAAGTGAGATCAATTTAGAATCAGAGTTGTACAGCACGCAAACAGGCCCTTTGACCCACCGTGTCCATGCCAACCTTTTTGCATACAGTTCAAGTTTAGGATCTGTCTGTGTGGATTGATATCTCACCCCTATCCCTGCAGGGAAGAATTGGGCTGAAGTTTTTGTTTCATTTTAATTCCCAATTTTTGCTAATTTTCTTTTGTGGAAATATTAGAGTTGCCATAGAATTACAATGTTATTTTGCAAGGACATTTACAGAGAGAGAGTACCTTTGTCTCCTGCCATAATAAGTGCTGTATCTCCTTCCCAAAAGTAATTTTTTGCTTTTGGTACCATTCACTCCAGTTCAGTACTGAAGGAGTGAAACAGTTTCTCAGTTGAGATGTGAACCTAAGCTCCAATCTGTCATTTTGGGTACACCTGCAAGTTTCATGGCTGGATTTAAAACAAGTGGGAGATTTCTCCCCAGTGTTCTAGAGTCATAGAAATATAAAGTTGGTCCCTTGACCTGTCGAGTCTACACCAACCATCAAGCACCCATTTGCACAAATCCCATTTTATTCTGCCCACATTCCTATCAACTGTCCCCAGAATCTACCATCAGCATGACACTCATTATACTCTAGGGGCAATTTACAGTGGCCAATTAACGTAACAATCCACACGTCTTCGGCATGTGTAGGGAAACCAGAAGAAACCCAAGCAGTCACAGGGAGAATGTGCAAACTGCACAAAGACAGCATCAGAAGTCAGGATTGAACCTGGGTCACCATAGTGGTCAGGCAACAGCTCTACTAGCTACACCAATATGCCACTGTCCTGGTCAAGGTTTATTTCTTCAGCCAATGTAACTAAAGTGGATGAATCAGTCGTTATTTCATATCTGTTTGTAGGATCCTGCTATGCATTAATTGACTAACACATTCCTCTATAGTACAATGGGGAGTGCCTATATTTCAAAATAAAGAGCAGTTTCACTGGCAGTTTACTCTTGCAAGTCTGCTTTTTTATATCTTATAACATTGATTCTCTTTTTTTTATCATTTCATCAGTGTCAAAAAACTCGAACTTTTCAGAAATGGCATTAGCTGGGCTGGCTAGCAAAGAGGACTTCAGCAGTGTCAATCTCCGTAATGTGAATTCAACAGAACAAGTGTCAAACAACAGCGCGGTGCCATACAAAAAGCTGATGTTGCTGCAAATTAAAGGTCAGGAGTCATTCTTTTACTAACAGAGGCCCAATCTCTCATGTTACTTAACAAAAAGTATTCCCACGTCCCTGTGCAATTTCTGACAGTATGCAGGGCGGCTTAAATCTAAACAAGTCCTTTTTAAAGCAGTAAGTTGAAACACAGCTTCAGTGTTGATTTGCTGAATGGTTTCAACTGTCAGTTTCGTGCATATAAACAAAATCCAGACCAGTAGCATTTTTATGGGGAGGAGGGAAAGAAGGAAGAGTGAGATATGAGCATATACAAATTTGATTTTGAGAAATAACTTACCTGTGATAATTTGGGTGTTTGGTTTTCATTGTATTTTAGATAATGGAAAATTGCTTTACTGACTTGCAATGGAAAAAGCTCATGTCTCAATCAGGTGCTTACATTGGACTTGGCATGGTCATGTTTCATCACATTGTGGATAATGTTATCTTTTTAAAACTCTATAGGGATTTTGTAAAATTTTGATATCATATAAATATTCAAATATTAAATTAAATAAGTCTTTCGTATCCTGAGAACCAAGTTCAATTTGTTGTCAGACTGTGGAGATTCCTGGCTTGGCTCAGTGGAAGCACTGTCACCTGAATCAAAAGTTCACTCATTAAAGCCTTGCTCCACGGATCCATACTGACGGTCTGAGTGGGTGCTGCTCTTTAAACTGAGGCCCTGTCCACCTATCCAGGTGAACATAAAGACATCCCAAGCAACTGTTTGAAGAATAGGGAAAGTCTCGAAGTGTCTCTGATATCCCTTTGTAAAACTGATTATGCTGCAGTTTATATCAGGATGCCCAAACCTTTGGGCTTGAAAGGTAGTTTTCATTTCCAACCAGATTACCATAGGCTGAAATTGTTGACGGTACTTCCATGCACAGGAGGCCCTTGGGTATGGACATTATAGTGACGTCTTGGAGCACAACACCTACTTGTGTCACTCACACAAAATTCTACTATTTGTGTGAGTGTAAGGCTCTGAATATTTGCAGTTTCCCCACCTCAACCCCTCCCCAGCCTAAGAAACTAATCCCCCACAATCCTCCTCTGCACCCACCTCCAGTCAATGCTCACAACCCAGCCCCTGTCCATCTCTCCAACTGACCACCAACCATAGCTCCTTGATCTCCACAATGGCTGCAATTTTCAGGAGGATTGCCTTCTTTTGGAGGCTCATGTGGAATAATAGAGATATGAAGTGTCCACTCGAGTGACCATAAAAACAGAAAATATTGGAAGCACTCAACAAATCAGACAGCATCTATGGAAAAAAAGAAACAGAGTTAATGTTTCACTCCCTTCGTCAGAACAAGGAAAATGAGAAAACAAGTTAGTTAAGTTGCAGGGAGCGCGGGGAAAGGTTGGATAAGACAGACTAAATATCTCTACAGTGAGGCCTGGATGATTCCAACATTTTCAAAGCTGTCTGGTTAATGAGGCAAGCTGTAGTGAGGGAAAACAAAGGGGTATGTAAAAACTGTGAAATATAGGTCAGAGCTATTGCTAAATCAGTTAACAAAAGAAGGATCATGGAAATGCCTAGTTCTCCAGTACCATTCTTCTGAGACTTTCCATGTGGGTATCTCTGAGACATCTTCCCTTTTCCTTAATGGTGGCTTCCCCCTGTTATAGTTGACAGAGCCCTAGACCATTTCTAATCTATTTCCCACATCTTAGCTCCTAGCCAGAGCAAGGATAGAGTTTCCCTGGTCTTCACTTTCCATCCCACCAGCCTCCACACTCAATGGATTATCCTTTGCAATTTCTGGTAGATTTAATAAACTTCCACCACCGACACATCTTGAGGATCCCGAAGAGACCATTCCTTTCTTGAATCCCTGGTTCACCATCTCCACCAATCATTCCCATCTCATGGCATTTTCCCATGTAACAACAGGAAATGCTACACCTGGCCCTTGACTTTGACCTTTCCCATTATCCAAGGGCCCAAACAGTGCTCCAGGTGAAACAGTTATTCAGTTGCACTTCTTCTGATTTCATGCGTTGCATTTTGTGCTCACAATGTGGCCTTATCTATGGTAGAGAAACCAAAAGCAGATTGGGTGACCACTGCTTCGTGGAACATCTCTGTTAAGACTGCAGGAGCAACCATGAGATTTAATTTCCCATCCTGCTCCCACTCTGACCTTCCTGTCAATGGTCTCCTGCACTGTTCCAAAAAATCCAAATGTAAGCTTGAGGACCAGTATCTTATCTTCTGAGTGGGCACAATACAACCTTTGGCTCTCAGTGTTGAATTCAGTAATTTCAGGTAACTCTCTCTTCATCTTTGTAACTGAACTGGCTCGTTCTTCTGTAATATTAACTAGGTTTCTCTCTTTCCACAGACACTGTCTCCTGGCATTTCCAGCATTCTCCTTTCGATTTCATGTTCCGCTGCAGCTCTGACCTGCACTTCACAGCTTTACATGTCTTTTTGTTTTCTCTCTCCAACTCTCTCTCATTAACCAGGCAGCTTAATAAGCATTGAAATCTCACTTCTCCAGTTCTGTTGCAGGTCATTGATCTGAAACCGTAACTCTGTTTCTCTTTTCATGGATGCTGTCTGATCTACTAAGTGTTTCCAGCATTTTCTGCTTTTATTTCAGATTTCCAGCATCTGCAGTTTTGTTTTATTTTCAGTCTGCGGGCAATGGTTTGGGTGTCCCTGGCTTGTATTGTTGCTGTTTACTATCTGGTATTCTATGCAGATTGTCTGCCATATTTTCAAACATTGCAATAGTGAGGTGATGTTAAATGTAATGAATTGGCTTTGAGATGCATTAGCATATTCCAAGAGTTTGGGGGATAAAAGCTTCATAAATGTAAGTTCTCCCTTTAAGTAGGAGTTTGGGTGGTCTTGGACTGATCATAAAGCTGGCATTACTTCTAAAGTCCAGCATTCATTCAGTTAATTTGGGAATCTCAGTCAGAAATGAGAATGACCCATTGGGCAAAGGGATTGGACAAACATTGATGCCTAACTGATGCATTCTGCAGCTTGGACAAAATATATCATTGTTCCTCAGTTGGGGGGTGGTGTGGCGTGATGGTGGGGGGAGCATGACCATGCATCTAGTGCTGGTTGTTGCATGTCCTCTGGACTATCCTACACCTAACCTGGTATGATGATATATGAAAGGCAGAAAATAGCTCCATTGCACGTAAGAATTCAGTACGGAGGTCAATTAACTTCTTTAAGTAGTTAAGAACTTAATCTTCCGACCATTATAATTACAGAATATGAAGTCTTAGTTTATGTTTTGCTATATTTTTATTTTGCAGTTAAGTTGATGGAGTTGAAATTGCAAACTACCAAAGTGTTTTTAGATCCTGGGTTTACCCGTGTTACAGGCAGTTACACAGGATCAAATATTGAACTGAAATCATTCCTAACTTGATTTCTTAGGTCGGAGGCATATCCAAACCAGATTGGTAGAACCAAGAGCATCATCGCTGAATAGTGGAGACTGTTTCTTGCTGCTAGCTCCTCAGCATTGCTTCCTGTGGACAGGAGAATTTACCAATGTGATTGAGAAAGCTAAGGTTAGTCTACACTCCCTGTAGCAGTCTGTGCAAACAGACAATAGTACATTCTCAAAGTTTCCGAACCTGTTTCGTGAACATAAATTAGAGGGTTGTTTATAGAACATTTCACCATTGCACATAAACAGTCCTTCCTGCCAGATGTCTGTGTGAGGCAGGATTTCAGAAATTGTGTATTTCATGGGCTTGTGTGTAGATTTGTTTGGTGACCTATCTGGATACCTGGCTTTCCTGTCATTTTAGTGGCTGTGAAAAGACCAGTGTGCCTAACAGGATGCAAAAACTTCCTCGGGATACAGCATGTATGGAACAGTCAGCTAAGAAACAAAGTTCAGATGTGCTACAAAGAAAAACACAGAACAATTAACAGAAGTCTGTTTTTTTGCTCCACTTCCTTTTGCATGTTGCAAGAGATACAATGAACCACCAAATTGCCCAAGTATGGTTCAGGGGTTTCATTAAATCCAACTATTAGTTTACATTCTGGCAAGATTTGCAAGTGCAGATTGATATACAAATTGCTCTGTGTTGTGATTTGCTGTACTATTTGTTTAAACTTACTGTTTGAGAAACAAAACTGGGACAATGTCAGTTACACTGAAGAAATTTTGAACAAAATGGAAACAACCTAATTTGTCAAAAAAATTCAGTAGGTTTAATTGCGCATTTACACAAGGGTACATTGACTGATTCAGTCAGCCTCAGAGAATCATTTTTACACCGTGACATATTATAACCTGATGTAAGAAAAGGGATGAGTCTGGCCCTCTCCAGCCTGCTCCAACATTCAATAAGATCACGGCTGATCCTGTAGCCTGTCCTCTCTTCCATTCACTGTTACAACTCCTAGTTATTCTTGAGGTTATACAGTAGATATTGCCAGATCTTGGGTGGCCAGTCCTCACAGGTTTCATATAGGAATGCACGTACTGATATTGATAGAAGCTCCAGTCCTCTGTCATTGAGAGACTTTGGCCGCTTCTTATACAGACAAACAACAGGCTAATGTGAAGAAACAAGTAGCCCAAGGTGCGCACACATGTGCTCTGGCTCATTGTCTCTCTGTCTCGTTTTCCATCTGTGTGTGTGTCTCGCTCTCGCTAGCCCGAGTTTCACACATTTCATTACACTTCACATTCTACAAGTGTACTTAATTTATGTTTTGTTTATTCCTTTAATCATTCTCAGCTTCTGTCTGGCCACCACCTGACAGCTTCAATCATGTTAGACGTTTGGTCAGTAAACATGTTATCTTTATCTTCTCTCAGTACTATTGTTCAGTTCAACTCCACAGTTTGTCTCTGTGATCATTCCTTGATTAGGCAATATACTGCACTTTTCTCAGTAATTAGGGTTTTAACGATTAATGTGAATATCATATTGAACTATGCTAACACACTAAATCATATACACGTATATGGACATGCTATATACTACTGCATTATTACACCAGTTCCCTCGATGTACAATAATCTGTCAATTTCAGCCTTGAATATACTTGATGACTGAGCATCCACAGCCTTCTGAGGTGCAGTATTCCAAAAAATAAAATTGTCACAATCCTAAATGTTTGACTCCTAATCCTAAAACAAGGCCCTTATTTCTAGAATCTACATGATGAAAATTATGTTCTCCCATGACTGTGTGGTTTCCTATACATACTCTGGTTTCTCCGTCATGACCCAAGGACATGACAATAGGTTATTTGGCTGTTGATATTACCTCTGAGCTAAATGTAAAAGAATCAAAGGGGAGTAAATGGACATGTGAGAGGGAGTAAGTTGCAGGGTTACTGGAAAATAAGAAGGAGCCGTAGGACAGATGGGATTGCTCTGTTGGGAGCTGGTATAGATCTGATTGACGGAATGGCTTCCTTCTCTCATAACAAGCAAGTTAAAGTAAACAATCTGGAAGCTACGAAGCAATGGCACAGAGTGGCACAGCTAGTAGAGCCGCTGCCTTGCAACGCCAGAGACCCGGGTTCAGTCCTGACGTCAGAAACTGTGTGTGAAGCTTGCATGTTCTTCCTGTGCCATGTTGGCTTTCTCCAGGTGCTTTGGGTTCCACCCACATCCCAAAGAGATATGGGTTGGTTATAAGTTGCTGCTAACATAGGTGAATGATAGAATCTGGGAGAAGCTGATGAGAATGTGGGGAGAATTTTTAAAAATTGGCAAAGGCAGAGGGTTGCTATTGTGATTGAAAGACTGAGAACGATAGAGTAGCACTGAGGTCCATGCTGGGGCCTTTGAGTTTCTTTTACACATGAGCGATGTGGATATGAATGTAGGATGTATGATTCACTTTGGGAAGGTTAATAAGGGTAAGACGTAACACTATGAATGCTAGGGGTCCAGGGAGTGTTGAGGAACAGAGGGACCTTTGTGTACAAGTTCAAGGATCCTTGAAGGTAAAAGCACAGGTAGATAAGGTAGGGAAGAAGACATAGGGATACTTGTCTCCATCAGCAGGGACATAACATATAAGAGTACGGATGTTAAAGTACAACTTTATAAAACATTGGTTAGGCCGCAGCGGGAGTACTGTGCACAGTTCTGGTCACCAAACTATAGGAAGGACATGATTGCATTGGAGAGTGCAGAGGAAATTCACCAGATTATTGCCTGGGATGGAGTATTTCAGTTATGAGGAGAGACTGGATAGGATGGGTTACTTTCCTTGGAGCAGAGGAGGCTGAGGTGGGTCTGATAGAGGTATACAAAATTATGAGGGGGAAACTTAGAATAGATCATAAGAAAACTTGCCTACAGCAGAGGGATATGAAACTAGAGGAGATAGTTTTGGGGTAAGGGGTGAGACCTTTAGAAGGGATCAGAGTGTGGATGGAATCTGAAATGCACTGCCTGAGTGGGTAGTAGAGATGGGTACTCTCAGAACATTTAAGAGCTACCCAGACAAGCACATTAATGGCATAGAATGCTATGGAACAAATGCAGGTAAATGTGATTCGTAAAGATGGGCACTTGATAGTTGGCATGGATGTTGTGGGCTGAAGGGCCTATTTCTCTGCTGTATAACTTTATCATTCTAAAGAGAACAATTACTTGCGTACAAATTTAGAATCTGATTCACTATCCATTGAGATTATATTCACTACAATCCAAAATCATTCCAAATATGTTGCTGTTTTGATCCACCATCTAAATTCTGGTGGATTCCTTTCTTCAAGACCTTGATCATACCAATAAAAATTACCATTTCAAATAATATTGAATTTTTAAATTTTCCTACTATTTCCTTTTTGTTTTCAGGCTTCTGAGCTGGCATCGTTTATTCAGACTAAAAGGGATCTTGGTTGCAGAGCACCATATGTGGCTACAATAGAAGAAGGAATTAACAGCCATACAAAAACAGCCAAAGATTTCTGGAGACTCTTAGGTGGTCAATCAAGCTACCAAGGTAGTGAAAGCATGTGTATTTTAGTGTAATTAGTTTCTTATCAAATTATTGACAATGTACAAGTAATCTGCAAAGAGGCAAACCTTTGATTGTTTCAAAGATCACTGAACATCTTGAATTATGTGGGTGAAAATATGTGTAGAAATGAGAAACATTTATATTCATATTTAAATATAATTTTCACTTCCAATTAAGATTGCATGAAAAATTGTCTTTATACTTTCCAATAATGCTGTCTTATACAGCTGGATCCTTGATATGCCCCAACTCGTCTTTAAATCATTGTTTAAATTACTTGTTAAATCTAAATTGTGTGAGCTGACTTTGGTTAGGGCTATCAAACTTGTGTTGAAATCAAACTGCTAGTCATATTGGTTGAGTCCTGCTGAGGAAGTCTCTCTTTGGCATCTACTGAAATCAGATGGCATGTTAACATTCAATGTCAAGGCTCCTGGATGATAATGACCACTTGGCTAATCTGCTGGCAAGAAGCCAATGGCATTATAAAAGGAGTAGAGAAAAATCAGCAGCAAGGCAAGGGAAAAAAAAACTTTTCAATGTTTAACATGAACATATAATGAAAAGGATGTTGACTGTAATTCTGAGAAAATTGATGCTGATTGGGTTGAACATTCAGTAAAATGTGAAGCTAATAGAAGTGGACTTAACACACCAACTTTGGTTCCCTTCTAGAAGTGGCTCTGTAAGCACTGAGTGTCATAGCCCTGGCTTCTGTAATAGTCATAGAGAGAGAGAGCGCACAGAAACAGGCCCTTCAGCCTGCCAAGCCTATGCTGAGCATTGTAACCCATTTACACTTTTATTCCCCCCACATTCTCATCAACTCCCCCAAGATTCTACCACTCACCTATATATCTAGGGGCAATTTATAGCAGCCAATTAACCTACAAACCTGGGATATGGGAGGAAACTGGAGCACCTGGAGGAGACCCACATGGTTTCAGGGAGAAGGTGCAAACTCCACACAGACAGCACCAAGGTCAGGATCAAACCTGGGTCTGGCACTGTGAGACAGCAGCTCTACTAGTGCACCACCGTGCTACCCAATAATGATTGATCCCTTTTGTTTTATTGAGGATTCCATTTGGTCAGTGGCAAATCTTCAATTGCCTATCCCTAATTGCCCTTGAGAAGGCAGTGGTGAGCTGCTTGCTTCAACAGCTGCAGTGTTATCAAGGTATTTTCACAGTACTGTTGGCTTGAGAGCTGCAAGATTTAGACTCCATAACAATGAAGGAACAGTAATATATTTCCAAACACACTTGGAGTGGAATTTGTAGGGTCAGCACGTGCCTCCTGCCCATGCCCTTTGGTGACAGAAGTCAAAAGTTTGGGAGGTGCTTTCAGAGTGACGGTGCACACTGCAGACTTTTCAGTATGTGGGCTTTGCTGCACATTTTGTACAAATTTGTACTCTTAGTAATGAGAGTAAGGAGAGGGTGACTCAAATCTATTGCATCAAAAGTATGGAAAATATACGTTTAAATATTGGAAATTGTGCTGATTTATAAATGAGCAAAGCCAACATTTTTGGATAAAATGAGGATGGGTTATAATCCATGGAGATTAAACATCAAATGGTTTAGGGATTAAAAAGTTAATTCAGTACACCCAGCTGAGAATTTATAAATATGTAGCAAATCTTTGAAAATTGTATATACCTTGTTATCATTAGGTTATATAAAGTACGAGTTATTTCTAAATAAATTAAGTCAATTCTTTCTAATTCATACCCCATTCGCAACTGCCTTTCTAAAAGTGATGATGAGTGCTGGCTTGAATTTTGGCAGCCTTTGGAGTCAAATTGTTCCCACTTTGCTATTAGATTTTGATCCAACAAAGTGATGGACCTTGATCTGTTGAGGTGGTGTAGTCCTTGCAGGTGGTGGTCTCACAGATGCCGCCCTCCTCCTGGGTGATAGAAGTAATGTGTTTGGGAAGTGCTGTCACGGAATCCTTGACAAGTTGCTGCAGTGGACTTTTAAATGGTGCACATAACAGGCGTCATGTTGTGATGATGTTTAATGTTTAATATTATTGACTTGTATTGTGTAGATAGTGGAAAGGATTTAGAGAGTTAGGACCTGAGTCACTCATAGAACATCCAGCTGCAGACCAACTCCTGTAGCCAAAATATTCTGTTGGATATCAAGGAAAGTTGCGTAGATTTTCTTAGCAGTGGTCATTGTGTGGCATATGTTATTTGCCACTTACCTGTCCAGTGCTGAAAGGTGTCCAAGAGATGCTTGATATGCACATGAAAAGCTGCAGAGGAATTGTGAAACCTGGAAAATGGAGCTACCTCATAGATCCAGTCAGCTGTGTTCAATTCTGATCTCAGGTGCTGTCTGTATAGAATTTGCACACTCTCTCTACAACTATGTGGGTTTCATATGGGGTTTCCGGTTTTCTGCTGGTGGGTTAATTGGCCACTGTAAATTGCTCCTCGTGTAGGTGTGTGGCAGCAAATTGGGGAGGTGGGGGGGAATGATGAGCAAGTGAGAGGGAGTAGGTTATAGGTAAATGAGAGTGATGGGAATGCTCTGCATCAACTCTGGGATGAATGGTGTTTGTGATGTATGTTAATGACAAATATGAGGATGCTTGTGAGTAAGTCTGTGGATGTCATGAAAGTTAGTGTTCTGGATAGCAAGGAAGTTTGTCTAAAGGTTACCACAGGATACAGATCATTTGGAAAGTTGGGTAGAGGGTTGACAGATGGAATTCAATCCTGATAAATGTGAGGTGATGCATTTTGGGAAGTCAAATAAGGGCAAGACATCTACAGTAAATGGTAGGGTGCTAAGGAACGTTGAGGGACCATTGTTCTCCAAAAGTAGTAACACAGGTGGATTGGGTGGTGAAGAAGGCAGATTGGCATGTTTGCCTTCATAGATCCAGATGTAGAATATAAGAATTGGGATGTTATGTTGCAACTTTACAAAATGCTAGTTAGACTGCACTTGGAATACTATGTGCAGTTCTGGTCACCACACAATAGGAAGGATGTGATTGCGCTGGAGAGAGTACAGAGGAGATTCACTAGGAGGTTGCCTGGATTGGTAATTGGTTTATTATTGTCACACATACTGAGATACAGTGAAAAACTTTGTTCTGCATGCCATCCAGACAGATCATTCCAAACATAACTACATCAAGATAGTACATAGGGAAAAGCAATAATAGAATGCAGAATGACTTTAGTTATGGGAAGAGATTGAATAGGCTGGGTTTGTTTACCTTGGAACGAAGGGGGTGGAGAGGTGATCTGACAAATAGATCAAAATCTATTTCCGTTGTAGGCAGATAAAAACAAGGGAGCACAGATTTAAAGTGAGAGGAAGGACGTTTAAAGTGGATTTGAGGGATTTTTTTTTTCCCCCACACGTGGTTGATATCTGGAACTTGGTGCTGGAGGAGGTGAAGGAGACAGATACAGTCATGATGTTTAAGAGTGATTTATACAGGCACTTAAATAGGCAAGGAATCGAAGGATACAGTCCTAATGCAGGCAAATGAGATTAGCGTAGATGGGCAAGAAGGTTGGCGTGAACATGCTGAGCCAAAGGGTCCGTTTCTGTGCTGTACAACTCTGACTCTATGACACAGAAGTATGAGTAAATGTGGGTTACTGAACACTGCAAACATGAGTGGACGTGCCCACTCTGACAGAGTAAACATCATTGGTAAAGCAGCTAAGTTTGCTTGGGTCTAAAGCACTGCTCTGAGCAATTTTTATAATTAAATTGCTCAATCTGTCTGGACTGATGGATCTATTCCTCTCTATGCCCTTCCCCTATTTCTGCATTGTAAAGGGTGTCTACTTGCCATTAGTTAATGGAAAACCCGAATATATGTCCAAGGTTTGCAAAGTGGGAGTATATCTGAAGAAACTTTTGTTTCTTTCACAGGAGCAGGAAATCCTGATGAAGATGAGCTGTATGAAAGTGCAATAGTCGAAACCAATTGCATTTATCGTCTAGTAGATGATAAACTTGTCCCTGACGATGACTTCTGGGGAAAGATACCACGTTGTTCTTTGCTTAATTCAAAAGATGTAAGTATTTATCAAATAAAGCAGATGAAAAACATTCTCCAGTAAGTCATTTAATTCCTGGTTTATGTGGCCTATGACTGTGCTGGTCTTATTCAGCTAACTGAAGCACTGTAGTTGTGCCAAGCAAAAGAAAGTACAGACGTTCTGGACTGAAGGGCCTACACCATAAGACCACAGAAGCAGAATTAGGCCATTCGGCCCATCGAGTCTGCTCCGCCATTCGATTATAGCTGATTTATTTTTCCCCCTCAATCCCATTCTCCTGCCTTCTCCCTGTAACCTTTGACTCCCTTACTAATCAAGAACTTATCAACCTCTGCTTTAAATATACACAATGACTTGGCTCCACAGCCGTCTGTGGCAATGAATTACACAGATTCACCACCCACTGGCTAAGAAATTCCTCCTCACCTCTGTTTTAAAGGAATATCCTTCTATTCTGAGGCTGTGCCCTCTGGTCCTAGACTCTCCCACTACTGGAAACATCCTCTCCACATCCACTCTATCCAGGCCTTTAAATATTCAGTAGGTATCAATGAGATTCCCCTTCATCCTTCTAAACTCGGGTGAGTACAGGCCCGCCAGGACCATCAAATGCTCCTTGTGCATTAACCTTTTTGTTCCCAGAACCATTCTTGTAAATCTCCTCTGGACCCTCTCCAATGCCAGCACATCCTTCCTTAGATATGGGCTCAAAACTGCTCTCAATGTTCCAAATATGGTCTGACCAACGCCTTATAAAGCCTCAGTATTACATCCTTGCTTTTTATATTCTAGTCCTCTCAAAATGAATGCTAACATTGCATTTGCCTTCCTTACTACCAACTCAATCTGCAAGTTAACCTTTAGGGAATCCGGCATTAGGACTCCCAAGTCCCTTTACACCTCTGATTTCTGAATTTGCCCCCCATTTAGAAAATAGTCTATGCCTATATTCCTTCTACCAAAGTGCATGACTGTACACTTCCCTTTGCTGAATTCCATCTGCCACTTCTTTGCCCATTCTCTTAACCTGTCCAAGTCCTTCTGCAGACCCCCTGCTTCCTCAACACTATCTGCCCATCCACCTATCTTTGTATCATCCACTAACTTGGCCACAAAGCCATCAATTCTGTCATCCAGATCATTAACATATAATATGAAAAGTAGCGGACCCAACACCAACCCCTGCGGAACACCACTAGTCATCAGCAGCCAACCAGAAAAGGCCCCCTTTATTTCCACTCTTCGTCTTCTGCCAGTCAGCCAATCTTCCATCCATGCTGGTACCTTTCCTGAAATACCATGGGCTGCTATCTTGGTTAGCAGCCTTATGTGCGGCACATTGTCACACGCCTACAGAAAATCCAATTAACCAAATCCACTGACTCTCCTTTGTCTATCCTGCCTATTACTTCCTGAGAGAATTCCAACAGATTTGTCAGGCAAGATTTCCACTAAAGGAAACCATGCTGACTTTGGCCTATTTTATCATGTGCTTCCAAGTACCCTGAAACCTCATCCTTAATAATGAACTCTAACATCTTACCAGCCACTGAAGTCAAGCTAACTGGCCTATAGTTTCCAGTCTTTTCCCTCCCTCCCTCCCTCCCTTCTTAAAGAATGGAGTGACATTTGTGATTTTCCAGTCCTCCTGAACCATTCCTGACACTAGTCATGATCGAAAGGTCACTACTAATGCCTTCACGATCTCTTCAGCTACTTCTTCCAGAATCCTAGGGTGTAGTCCATCTGGTCCAGGTGACTTATCCACCTTCAGACCTTTCAGCTTCCCAAGCACCTTCTCCTTAGTAATAGTGACTAAACTCACTTCTGCCCCCCGACTCTGTCAAATTTCTCGCATGTTGCTGGTGTTCTCCACAGTGAAGACTGATGCAAAATTCTTGTTCAATTTGTCTGCCATTTCTTTGTTCTCCATTACTACCTCTCCAGCATCATTTTCCAGTGGTCTGATGTCCACTCTTGCCTCTCTTTTACTCTTTAAATATCTGGAAAAAACTTTTGGTGTCCTCTTTTATATTATTGGCTAGCTTACCTTCATATTTCATCTTTTCTCCCCTTATTGCTTTGTTAGTTGGCTTCTGTCGGTTTTTAAAAGCTTCTCGATCCTCTAGCTTCCTGCTAATTTTTTGCAATATTGTATGCCCTCTCTTTTGCTTTTATGCTGTCTTTGACTTCCCTTGTCAGCCATGGTTGCCTCATCCTCCCTTTAGAATGCTGCTTCTTTGGGATGAACTGATCCTGTGTATTCCAAATTACTCCCAGAAACTCCTGCCATTGCTGCTCTACCGTCATCCCTGCTAGGGTCCCCTTCCAATCAACTTTGGCCAGCTCCTCTCTCATGCCTCTATAGTTACCTTTTACTCAACTGTAATACATCTGATTTTAGCTTCTCCCTCTCAAATTGCAGGGTGAATTCTATCATATTATGATCACTGCCTCCTAAGGGTTCCTTTACCTTAAGCTCCCTAATCAAATCTGGTTCATTGCACAACACCAAATCCAGAATTGCCTTTTCCCTAGTGGGCTCGACCACAAGCTGTTCTTAAAAAGCCATCTCGTAGGCATTCTACAAATTCCTTCTCTTGGGATCCAGTACCAACCTGATTTTTCCCAATCTACCTGCATATTGAAATCCCTCATGACCACCGTGACATTGCCCTTTTAACTTGCCTTTTCTATCTCCTGTTGTAATTTGTACCCCACATCCTGGCTACTATTTGGAGGCCTGTAACTCCGAAAAGGGTCTTTTTACCCTTGCAGTTTCTTAACTCTACCCACAAGGATTCTACATCTTCTGATCCTATGTCACTTCTTTCTTAGGATTTGATTTCATTTTTACCAACAGAGCCTGCCCACCTGCCTGTCTTTTCGATAGGATATGTATCCTTGGATATTTAACTCCCAGCTGTGATCTTCTTTCAACCACGACTCTGTGGTGCCCACAACATCATACCTGCTGACTTCTAACTGCGCTTATAAACTCATCTACCCTATTTTGTGTACTGCGTGTATTCAAATATAACACCTTCAGTCCTTTTTAAATTTGTCTCCATGTTGCCTGAAGTTAAATTCTTATCCCTTTCTAAACTTTGTATCTTATTCTTTATTCTGGAGACTTCAGTAACCTCTCCTGCACTCTCCTTCCCTTTTACTTTATCCACACTTCTTCAATCTGTTGAACCCACCCCCTACTATTTAGTTTAAAGCCCTATCTACAGCCCTAGTTACGCGATTCGCCAGGAACCTGGTCCCAGCGTGGTTCAGGTGGAGCCCGTCCCATCGGAACAGCTCCCTCCTTCCCCAATACTGGTGCCAATGTCCCACAAGTTCAAAACCACTTCTCCCACACCAATCTTTGAGCCATGCATTTAACTCTCTGATCTTAGCCTGTTCCTGTGTTGTACTGTTCTATGTACTAAAGTGAAAAGACATAGGATATGTTCCTATCCAATGTTTCATGTGGCCGTGTGGACGTTCTCTAAGCTGCAAATTGGCCGTAGTTCCAATCGCAGTTAGGTGATCTCATTGCCCTGTTTGCTCTGATGTATCAATGACAAATCACTACATATCTATATAACTGAGAACTCTTAGTAGTCTTGGAATCATTGCTTTTTGAATAGAAAGGTTGGAATGCATAGCTGAGGAGGAAAAGTCCTGGTGTAGATGATGACATTCAACTCATAACTCATTTTAAAAGACCTAATTTTTTCCTATTGTAGTGTTTGTTGATCACCCTAGATTGTAATCACAGAAAATTGGCAATACAGAGTAGATGAGTCTGCCTCCAACAACTCCCAAGAAGCTCAGGTGACAGTTGCCTTCACTGAAGAAGTTTGACAAGCCATATTGATTATGAGGATCCTGCAGCTTTAATGCCAGTTTTCTGGTCCTTCAAGCTGTCATTCTGGGAGTGAAACCCTTGATCTCTGGGTTGTTAGCCCAATGCCAAAACCATCTGACTTTTACACACGTGTACACACACACATACGACACACTTGAATTGGAAGACACACTTCAGTCATCAAAGTATAGATGCTGAAAAGAGGTTGTGATGATGGTCTTCAACCTGAAACATTAACTCTGTTGGCCTTATCATTGTAACTGCCTGACTTGTTTAATGTTTCCAGCTTTTTTCTGATTTTATTCAATTTGCATAATGTTTTCAACATTCAAGTCTCCAGGTGTTATACAGAAGCCTTTGTATGGGTGGGATAAGGGAATGTAGCAGGAACATGTAAAGAGAGAATTCCAGAGCATAGTTATGGAAGGCTGAACATGCTGCAGTGTGAAAGGTTCACAAAAAGTGGTTGAATTTTCAGTTTATATCCTTCTGTTTTTCAGAACAGGTGTCAGATTTTACATAACCCAGAGACCAAAAAGCAGTTCCCTGCCTTCTAGTAGTGCTTTCTCTGTTGCTTATGTAAATAACTGACACATTGTATCGGGATGCACATGGGCGTGCTTGTGAGTGACTGTGTCTCATGTGAAATTCAACAGTCAAGCTAAAGTGAGGTGTTTGAGTAGGGACTGGAGGAGATCCAAACTGTACATGATTGTTGACCTTAAATCAGTAACTCACCTGGAGACGATCTACATGCATATAACTTGAATTCATTGTGCTGTAGTCCATTTTCCAATTAGTTTCTGTGGATGTATATTTTTATATGGTTTTCTGTCTCCCTTAGGTGCTGGTGTTTGATTTTGGCAGTGAGGTGTATGTATGGCATGGGAAAGAGGTCACACTTGCCCAACGAAAAGTAGCATTCCAGTTGGCAAAGCATTTGTGGAATGGAACTTTTGATTACACAAACTGTGACATCAACCCTCTAGATCCAGGCGAATGCAATCCTCTGATACCAAGGTAGCTTCCATTTTTAGATTAGCAGTTTACAGTACATTTTCATCTGCACTTTAAATATGTAACTCAATGTAGTAGCCATACTTAATGTACAGAATGTGGTAATTTTAGAACTGGGAAATTGCTAAGCAGTCCATCAAAGTTAACTATTTTAGCATCAACCTTAACCATTGTGCATTTCCTTTTTTTCCCTGCCTCTTCGACGAGGCCATCACCAATACCTCTCTTGTCAGCTGGACTGGTGGAATTGCATTGTACTGCTTGATGTAAATAATGCATGGATACTTCATCGAAATGGTTATCTTCCTTTCAGAGACTGGCTTGCTCTAATCTTAAATATGGACATAACAAAATTTATAGGGAGAATGAGCTAGTGGCTGGTTGCTTAAGTATGGATTAGTGTGTCTCCACATTCTGAAAAGCTGGTGGATCTAACCGCTGATGTTTATTAGCTCCTAAATCACAGTAATTTTCTGCTACTTTATGCTTTCTGTATAATTTAATATACTTCAATGTAGTAACTAATAAAAGGCATTGCACCTCCCAGCTAACATTTAATGGAGAAATATGAAATTTGGAGAAGCTAAAGCTAAATATATTTCAAAGACCGTGCCAACTTTTGATTTCCAAGTTTCCAGCTACCTGACATGAACTGTAATTAAAGCATGGAATATTATTTACTTTAATGACAAAATAATAAATCTTACAGCACCTTTTCACAGTAACTGTTGGAGTACAGATTTCTACAAGAGCTATTTTAAATGTGGCCTTCAGTTTAAGAGGTGTGAGTTAAATCTGCCTTTACTGAATGCAGAGTCAGGCCTATCCCAATTTCAGATTTTAGTTCAAAGCAAGACCATATCCAACCTAAAGTACTTTCAAACGTGATGAAGGTTTGTGCTACCACCTTTTCAGATAGTTAGTTTCAGACTCCACCACCTGCTGATGCAAATATCTTTCCTCGGCCTTTAGTCTTTCTCCCTGTCACTTTAAATCTGTGCCCCTTGTTATTAATCTCTCTGCTGAAGGAACTGGGTCTTTCCTCTCCACTGTATCTAGGCCCCTCATTCACTTATATACCTTAATCAAATCTCCCCTAAGCTGCCTCTGAGGAACAATCCAGGCCTAGCCTCTCTTTCCTTGTGTAGAGAAGATCTTGTCATCCTTGTAACTTCCTTCCTAGAAAGTGCTCCAGTGCTTTAACACCCTCCCTGTATTGCAAAATCCTTAACTCATACAGTATATTAGCAGTGGACTAACCAGTGTTTTGTACAGTTCCAGGATGACCACCTCTTCTGTTCTGTGCATCAGCCAATAAAACCTCCCTTATTCACACTTATCACCTTATCTGTCTTCAGTTTTCAAGGATCAGCAGCCATGCTCTTCAAGGTCCTGCTGTTGATCTGCGCTTCCAAATATCCTGCTGTTTTCTGAGTATTCCTTTGCCTTGTTTACCCACCCTAAATTCCTTAATTCATACTTAACTAATTAATCATACCATTTCTTCCTGCAAATTAAATTTTCTTCCTCATTATGAACAAATTTTGTATCACCTCCCAAACTTTTAATCATTCCTCTTACATTCATCTAAATTATTCACATATGCCATAAAAAATTTATGAACCTACTACTGAGTCCTACCTGTGCAAGACAGAGACATGAGATTCTACAGATGCTGGAATCTGGAGCAACACGCACAGAATGCTGGAGGAACTCAGCAACTCAACTGGTCCCGATGAAACGTTGACTGTTTATTTCTCTCCATAGATGCTGCCTGACATGCTGAGTTCCTCCAGCATTTTGTGTTTGTTGCTCCTTCCTGTGCAAACAAATTACTAAACAGCTGTGGACTGTTACCTTTCGTTCTCTGCCACAAGCCAATTTTGTATCCAACTTGCACTTTCCCTTTGGTCCTATGTGCTTTAGCTTTCAGGTTAGTGTGCCTTGTAGGACCTTGACAGTATCTTATTAAAATCTATGTTGGTTTATCAAATGCATTATCCTCATTGATCTCCTTGTTATATCCTTAAGAAAAATTCACTCAATATTTGCTTAACAAATTCTTGCTGATTTATCGGTACCTTTCCACTTAAATTTTGAGGACAGTATAAATTTTTAACTTGCAATAATTTGCTCTCCAATGCGTTAGATTAATTGGTCTGTGGCTACTTGATCTAAAAACATTCTCTCCTTTTAAATAACAAATTTACATCTGCTGTTTCCCAGTGCTCCAGTCCCATACTTGTAGTCAGAAGATATAAAAATTATGGAATTTGTAGTATCATGATAGGATACTACCTCAAAGCAGAGGCCATTTGACCCATGAGCACAATGTTAGTGTTAATCCTAATCAATGTCTTAATTTTTTCTTCCACGTAGGAAAGGTCAAGGTCGTCCTGATTGGGCCATTTTTGGCAGGCTGACAGAGCACAATGAAACTATTTTGTTTAAGGAAAAGTTTCTGGACTGGCTTGATTTAAAGAAGCCCTCAGCAAATCTGCAGCTGAAGAAGAACAGAAGGTGAAATTCTTTCATTACCTTATTAATGAAGCAGTAAAGTTAATCCTTATGGAAGGATTGAGCAACTGTAGTCATGTGTAAAACATAACAGACTGATGACATTGAATACATTGGAGTCATAAAGTTTTGACAGTTTACAGAAATTCTACAGCCTCACGAGCTGTTTCTTTTCCATAAAGCTTTTCACTTGAATGCTATGATGAGGTGCTAGTTCAGGCTTCCAATATCTGCAGTAATAGTTTCTCGGCACCCTATCAATTGACGCAAATACGCAATCCATTCCTCTTGTACACTCTGAGTTAGATTCTTATCTCATCTCCATTTATTTGCATTTGTTCTTTAGCTCACGCCAGCCTTGCCCAACCAGTGTTTTTCATTGTTAGTCTTGATAGGGATGTAAGGTTTTGCGTGTGTTACCTCGAGTCTGCAACACAGAATGGGTCTTTTGACCCAGCTGGTTTATGATGGTGCCTCCTCCCTCAACATTCAGGAAATTTAACAAATAATCATCATTGAAGTGAGAACTGGGGTAGAGTTACATAGGTCCCACCAAGTATATGCCAACCATCATCCATTTACCCAAATTTTACACTAATTGCATTTCATTCTCTCCATATTCCCATCTTCCTCCCCATATTTTACCACTCACCTGCATACTAATGCCAATTTACAGTGTCCAATTAATCTATCAAACTACACGTCTTTGGGATGTGACCACGTGGTCACAGGGAGAATATGCAAACTCCACACCAACAGCACCGGAGGTCAGGATTGAACCCAGGTCACTCGAGCTATGAGCAGTAGCTCTTCTAGCTACGCCATTGTGCGGAGGAAGGTGAGAGTGAGAAAGTTGAATCCTCCTTTGTTCCAAAAAAATTATGTGTAATTGTGCTGTTACCAGGAAGATGCAAAATTCAGATTCATGTATGTCACCCTTGGTGCCTTACTAAGAGTCAGCATTTGGATTTTGACAGACCTGTATATTTGAACTTTTTAATTAGCATTCAGGTTTGAAGTAAGAATTTTTTTGCTACTGGTTAACAGATGAAGGAAATGAAGTGAATATAGTTTCAGAAAGATTTAAAAAACAGGAAACCTAGAATGTATACTGATGGATATAGCTTGACAAGGTGGATGTAAGGAATCTGTTCATGTTTTGAGAAAGAAAAACGAAGTAGCATTGTGATTGATTTTGGTGAGGAAAGCCAGGAATGGGATGTTGCCAGTTGTGGATGGAACCAGAGAGAATGAAACAAAATACAAGCCCACAGAAATGGAGTAGAAGCAAGTTATCCTCGATTTTTGTTTCTATTTACTGCAACTATTAGCTGAATCATTTGAAGATTTAACCAGTGTAAACTCCTAACCATCAGAAGTGGATTCATTCTTTTAATATTGATTAAAATGATGTTACCAGAATCGCATGCAAAGCATTTCAATGTACAAGACAATGGTAAGGCCACACCTGGAGTATTGTGTACAATTTTGGTTACCCTCTTGCAGGAAAGGTGTCATTAAGATGGAAAGAGTGCAAGATTTACGAGAATGTTGCCAGGACTCGTAAATGTTATAGGCAGAGGTTGGACAAGCTAGGACTTCATTCATTGGAGCATAGAAGATTGAGGGGTGACCATATAGAGGTGTATGAAATTATGAAGGGCATAGATAGGGTGAATGCACACAGTCTTTTTCCCAGAGAAAGGGAATCAAAAACCAGAAGGCATAGGTTTAAGGTGAGAGGGGAAAGGTTTAAAAGGGATCTGAGGGGCAACTTCACACAGAGGGTGGTCAGTATATGGAACAAGATGCCAAAGGATGTGATTGAGGGAGGTACAATAATGACATTTGAAAGACATTATACATGGATAGGAAAGGTTTTAGAGGATATGGGCCAAATGCAGGCAAATTGGACTAGCTTAGATGGGCCAAAGGGGCCTGTTTCTGTGCTGTATGACTCTATGGCTGTACTATGTACGTACAGGAGTTTAGCTAGTTTACTAATGTAGATCTATTAAAATGTTACTCCTTTAATTACTTGCATCACCACCGAGCTGATGAAAATTAGCATTCCATGCATTCAGTCAGTTCCAGTAGAAAGATGTTAAACCTGTAAAAGGCTCTTTATTTCCTTCATGACGCTTCTGTGATTTTTTTTTGTATTTGAAGGCTTAGCTATAAATGCTGTCAGCTAAGGTGTGGTGTAATTATTTTCCCATCCAGCTCTATTAATCCATCACTAATTCTTCCCAAAGCTGTCAATTTGAAAGTAATCCATTATTTGTGTCGAAAAAAAGTTAAGTTCAAAGCTCATGATTATCAAATACTGTCTATTTATGGTTCAAAATTATTCTTGTATAAAATTAATGGAGCAGTAATTTAAGTTAACCAGCAGAAATGACACTAATCATCTTTTCATTTAAATTCAGTGACAATTGAAAATAAAATCTTCATGTAAACTGCTTTGGAAACGTACTTTCTCAAAAGGAAAGGAATGAATTCCACTTTTTCAATAACCTTGCAATAAATTAGTCTTCTTTTCTCCTCTAAAATAATTTTAAAGCTCAAACAGTGCTTACTGAAATGAAATTGGCATCTACTTTCACATTTTCCTCATGGCAGCAGGAGCATGGTATTGACCTTAAACCATATGATGTCACCTTGATGATTCCTCTGTCACCACCCCAGTTGGAACAGCACTGGATGGGCTAAATATTGGGCGTGGTTATGGAATTGTAGAGGGCGAAGATGGAAGGCAGTTTGAGATCACTAATCTCTCAGTTGATGTGTGGCCACATACTTGAATTTGACTACAGTAGATTACCCAAGCAGAGCATTGGACAGTTTCACGAAGGAGACACGTATGTGGTGAAATCGAAGTACCTGGTGAGCACCACAGGTTAGTGTTGACAGTACCAAATTAAGGTGTTTGAATAATGTTATAATCATGAACTGCACAGAATTGAGTCAACTGGTCTAGTGGAGCAAACAAAAACTTTTGTAATTAATACAAAAATGCTGGAAACACTTCGCAGGTCAGGCAGCATCTGTGGAAAGAGAAACAGTTAACATTTAAAGGTTGGAACCCTTTGTTGGTGCTAAAAACTTTGAGATTTAAACTTGTGGTCTATTTCTGTTTGAAAGTTGGCCCTGTTTTAACCCTGAATCATGGAGCCCTGAGACATGGTGGCACGACCTGGACCTTGTTATGTACATTGTCCCAGAGCCTTGCCCAAAACCTGGCCAGGTTCCCAAGGCAAACAGGTGGGAATAAAATCATGGCAGCAAGAGTTGTCATGGGGAAAATGGGCTGAGGCCCAGACAAACAGCTTCTCCCTGCCTGTGGGAAAATGTAAAGTTACATTTTAAACTTATTCCCCTGGTTCTTCTGGCTATGTTCATTTCGGATCCAGTTCTGAAATGGCTTACAAAGCAACTGTGGGCCCTACAGTCCCTGCCACAGGTGGGGCAAGAGGTGCTTGGTAGTGTGAGGGTGTAGGTAATTTTGGAGGTGGTATGCTAGTTCTGGCCATGTACACTAGGCTTCTATATGCTCCAGTGCATGGACTGGAAGTTCTCAGTACCTTAAAGCCTTTCTTCTCAAATGCTTCAGTGAACAAGGTGACAAAAACTTGGAGCTCGGCCTCCAAACTTGCACATACACCAGTGCTTTCTGCGTTCCACAGCTTGACGGCTGAGTTTGGAGTGACCTTGGTTCTGGCATAGAAGCAACGTTGTTGAATAGTTTCTCATTTGTCTCAATTAGCTCCACTCCAGCAGAATACTTGTTAGAAAAGAGGTACAGCATTGCAGCAAGGAAGACTGAGAAAACGGGGTGATGTGGTAGCTTTGTTGGACACCAGTCTGCACTGAGATTGGTTCTGGTGTGTCTCATTGATTAAGATCATGACTTGCATGCCATCATGTAACAGACGTGATGGCATGCAAGATGTACAGATTTGAGAAGGCTGCCCACAGCTTCCCTTAATTACTGGAGTCAAAGGCTTTTGTAAGATCAGAATGACCTTCTAACGTGGTTGATCTCCTCCTTGCTTTCTCTTGAAGTTGACAAGCGATGGGAGATCATCTCCACTGTGCCTCTAAATGAACAGTGGGAGGTGCACCACTTATAGCTTTTTCAATTGCTTGCAGGTAAGGAGCGGCAGGAAGTCTGGACTGGATAGTTTATGGAATTAAGTCATGTGCACTCATGTTAGAGAAATTATTTGAAATTTTCCCATGTTTAGGCTGAGCCATGAGGTTTCCTTTGCCAGATTAGTTCATTCTTGATGGCAATACCATCCATGAAGACAGCATTGATTGCAGGCACTTTTCCCTTTTTTCCAATGGGCCTCTGCCCTCCATCCTCCTCATCCCCTTAACCCCCAGCCCAAGTCCTCCCCATAATCTTTCCTCATACTCCAGCCCTGAGGAAAAACCCAGTGCTCCATCACTGGATAGCATCCCATTAGCCACAGGCCTGAAAGCATTGAAGCATTGTTGGGGGCAGTGGAGGAGAGGGGCAAGCCCACTGAGGGAAGACTGCTCGGGGCCGTGGGGAAGCTCTTCCTCTCGGCTCTCTTCCCTTTCACTCACCCCCTTGGACCCATCCCTTTCCCTCTCAATTCCCTGGTTCTCTGAGCGCTTCTCTCCCCCCGCCCCCCCCCCCCCCCCACAAACTTTCACACTGCAGGCCATTTGGCATGCAGCCTAGCCCAACCACCTGTCCCTCCCAGAAAAGCTTGGGCCTTCTCTGAGCCCAGGGCAGTACACGGTCCCTGCACTCATGCATTTCTCTGTCAGCGTGCAGCCCTGGTGGGTAGGACATGCCTCTTTTCCCCCCCCCCCCCCCCCCCCCCCACCCTAGACTGCTCCTAATATTGCAGCATCCTGACATCTCCGTGCTCCAATCTGCATTTGAATCAGGACTGTTTCTCCCTACCTGTGGGTTCCCTTCACAGCAGCTCAAGAGAGCAGCTTAAGATCAGAGCAAGGCAGGGAGGCAGCAAAATCACATTGGTAAGTGATTGAGCTACATTTTATCTGCTACCTGTTCAATAATCACCCTTGAGTTAAAATTGGGCCCACTTATTTTACGAGAATTTTACTCATGCAGAGTCAGTTTTGTGATCTATGGGTGTGAGTGGGGAAAAAAGTCCTACTGGAGTAAATTACTTGTCCTGGATCAGCCTTGTGAAATACAATCCCCTTATCATCAACAACATGAAAGCCTCATATTGTTGATAGTAAGGGGACTGCTCTCTTGTTACTGCTTAAAGAGAACAAAAATAGGATTAATTGAAAATCTTTGTAAGTGCAAGTTAGAATCTTAGTCTATTTCAGGTTAATTTCTTTGCAATAACAATGTTGCCATTGCATCAAACACAAAATCCACAATAACAAATTGGCAATGCATTTTGTGTCCTATCCGATTTTCAAATCAATGAAGAAGTAAAATCATCCAGTGCAAAACTGGCCCCTGATTTGCTGTTTTCCATTTCTTTATTGCTGAAGATCAATTTCAGCTCCATTACATGTGAAGTATCTCTCAGCTTTTCACAATAGACAGTTTGCAGAATAGAGATGAGTCAAGAAGTGCTTAAAAACAGTCTAAAATAAGCAATTCTGTAAGCAGGTGGCTTCTGTAAGTCTGCAGAAAATTCTTTGATCCTGTCGAAGTGTAAATTGTTTTGATTTCTTTGTATTCACCACAGTTGGCAAAAGGCAAAAATCTGAGCTTGTTCGAAACACTGCAGTTGGAAAGGAGAAATGTGCGTACTACTTCTGGCAAGGCCGTCACTCAACTGTGAATGAGAAAGGGACTTCTGCTCTGATGACTGTAGAGTTGGACGAGGAACGGGGAGCACAGGTCAGTTAGCACTCATTCCATTTGTGGAAGATGGGCAATGTATATAAACGGACTATAACAATGGAGGATTATTGGAATAGCAGAAACTACACCTTGGTTTCACAAGAGGTGAAGTTGCCAGTGACACAATACTTTGGAAAAAGTAAATGTATTTTGTGCCATGTTTTGTTATTTCTCCAGGTGGCATCTTCAGAAGCTGTTAAATAACAACAAATATAAACTTAAGCAGCAACACTAATAATGAATTACCTTTTTTAAAAAATAACATTGCATCTAAGCTGTTTCCTTGGTCCTTCCAGTCATGTTAAAGTCATAACTACCTTTTGATGTTAAATTAGTTATCCATTTAAATTTATATAACACCTCAAAATTTTCATCCAATTAATGATGAGCAGGAATTTGATAACAGAAGCAACAGCTTAGGATCTTGCTCAGTTGTGGGGGCTAACTTGTTGGCATCCCTTTTTTCTGTTCTGTATGTGAGCCATACTAATGGAGGTTTTGCTGGACACTAAGGCTGAAATGGACCCCAGGCTTGGTATCATTAGGGATCACTTTTTTTTTTGTTTCTTTCATTGTTGCCACCAGGTCTGCTTTTACTTTATCCCTTTTACGTCCTCCTTATACTGATAAGTTGTTAATCTCTGCTTCACTCCCCACTCATGTTTAATAATTCCAGAGCAACTCTTTTATAAATGTCTCTGAACTTTTACCCATGACTTGTTAATTGCATTAGTTACTCCTGCATTACTTAAGAACAGTAGTAGTTTATTAAAATATAAAATAGTAGTCAATTGACATTGTTCACTTTTTTGTAAAGAAGTTGAAATATTAAGTTTAACATAAATGCTCCAATATCTATCTGTTTTTATTTTGCACCTTGTATCATTTCAGGTACAAGTTCTTCAGGGGAAAGAACCACCCTGTTTCCTGCAGCTGTTTCGGGGAGGAATGATTGTGCATGCTGGTAAAAGAGAAGAGGAAGAAGAAAGCTCACAAAGTAAAAGCTTGAGGCTTTGTATTTCGTTAGATTTTACACCTTAGAGCTTAACTGTTGTTGCCTGGATCAAAGATACCAGGGTATGGACGGATCCAAGAATACATTGCAATCAAATCCTTTCACTCACAGCAGAACAAAAGTTAATTTTTTCTGGCACAAGTATTCCCCTCTTCTTTTCAAATGTTGTAATGCTTGGGTTGCAGCAAATTTGATTGTATGCTATCGAGATATGCATGTTCTGTTAGTTAATCTCTTTATGGTATTAGCTGCAAGTTAGAGGTCTTGAGTTCAGATCCCATTGTGGAAATTTATGAAAGTGAAACTGGTAAAAGTTAGCACCAGCGAAAATCAATGGTTCATTAATGTTATTTAGGAAAGGAAACTTGTTCCCAATCTCAAGGCAGGCCCTGAAAATGATTACAGTCCAGTGTGAGTCAATATGATACAGACTGAGATTGCCTTAAGTCGTAATGTGAGCGAGCTTTTCCCCATCCTCGTGTGTTTATTTTTGGTTGTCACTTCTTGACCAATTTTGTGCATATTGTACACCAGTTTTCTCCTCATTTTTTCCTCTGCACCACTGGCTTCTCTGTTCCAGACCTTTATCCTTACAGAGGTTGAGGTTGCCACTGTGAACTGCATTAGGTCAGATGAGTGACAGCTTTTCCATTGGGTAGCCACATTGGTAGCAACTGTGCTGGCCTGAGGTGACATGATGCAGATGTCACAAGTGAAGAATATCCTCTGAATACTTTTGCTTGTATCACCATAGATGGTGTGATATAATATCAGGAGAGGCTTACTTCAGTCACAGGTGGTTTATGTCTGGGAGGAACAGAGAACTTTATTCTTCAACCTTTCAATCTGATTTAATAGCTTCACTAGAACTGCATAAAAAAACTATATTATCTTAACAGCTGGAAAATATTCAGTCTGAGGGCCAGTAACGGAAAAAATTATTAGAAGTCTGATGACTATAGGTAAAACTAGAGATGTTCTTATGTGTGTGTGACTAAGCTACGGCTTTCTGTGGACTTTGCTTACAATCTGTCCCAGTTTTCTAATGTAGTCAGAATATTCTAGAGAATTCAGAAAAGATTAAGGGTCAGACTGAAGCCTGCAGTGCTGATTCTGATGTACTTTCTGATACTGCCCTCTCTAGGTGACTGGCGGTTGTACTGTGTGCGAGGAGAGCTTCCAATGGAAGGGAATCTGCTTGAAGTCGCTTGTCATTGCAGTAGCTTAAGATCCAGGACCTCTATGATTCTGCTGAATGTCACCAAGGCAGTCATCTATCTATGGCACGGCTGTAAAGCACAACCACACACAAAGGAAGTAGGAAGGACTGAAGCAAGCAAAATCAAGAACTGTAAGTAATGCTCACAAACTATCATGCAAATTTTTTTCAAAAATGAGTGTTATGTGGATTTATCATACTCAATTCAGTCTTTCGTTGAATGCAGTATTTAAACTGTTAGCAAAGCATTCTTTGTGGAAGGAAAACTACATCTTTATTTAATGTTCTCAGTAGTTGAATGATTTTATTAGGAATTCCTTATAGGCTTACAAAGATCGTGAGAGGTGCCTTAACTGTTGGACCATAAGACATAGGAGCAGAATTTGGCCATTCCGGCCCATCGAGTCTGCTCTGGCCATTCAATCATGGCTGATTTATTTTTCCCTCTCAACCCCATTCTCCTGCCTTCTCCCCGTAACCTTGACACCCTTAGTAATCAAGAACCTGTCAACCTCTGCTTTAAATATGAACTTGGCCTCCACAGCCATCTGTGGCAATGAATTCCATGGACTCACCACCCTCTGGCTAAAGAAATCTAAAGAACTGTTGATAGTGCTTTCACAACATTGTTGGGTAGGGAAATTATTCCCGTGGCAAGGAAAGAAAAGTGATGCATGCCATGAAATAAAGATCCAGAAGTGATGAAATTCCAAACTTGTGACTTATGTGCCCCTCATTAGAGGAACTTGCTGTTGAAATAACTATGGTGGGCTGATGCTCATTGCTGTCACAAGTAAAATACTAGGAATCTGAAATAACTCAGAAAATGCTGAAGACGCTCTTCTGTGGAGAGAAACAATTACCATTTAAGGTTGATGACCTTACATCAAACCAGATGGAGGAGCCTGATATGTAGGTCAGTGGCAGGTGCTGGGTGTCCCAATGTACCCTGACTTGAGCCTTGTAAATAATGGAGATACATTATGAATCAGTTTAGGAAATCCTCTGTCCTAGTGCTATTGCCAGTATTGATATGCCTAGTCTACTTCAACTTCTGGTCAGTTCCAAATAATTGTTAATTATCCTAAGTGCTAACAATCTGGTTCACACAACAAAAGCTGTTTACAGCAGTGCAAACTTCACTGTCAAAATTGGCTGATATTATCAAAACATTAATGAGCTGTTTAAATTAGCATTAAATTCAGACCAATTATCATCCATCCATGGCAGTGTGACTTGTATCTCGCATCCTTAATTGGAAATTTTATGTCACATTGGGTGCAAGAGGCAAATTATTGTTGGGGGAAGTCTGAAAGATTTATTGTCTTTGTTGTTATCATTAAACACACGAGGAATGGGGTGCAAGTTTTTTTCTTAGTTTTTATCCAATAGTAAGTTACAAATATGTTTTATTCTAAAGATCTTAATAAGCTTATTATCTTGCATCATTTTATAACATACATAGATTTCTTAAATCAAAAATCCTCATATTATGAATTCAGTGCAGTGCTGAGCAAAATGCTAATGGTCAGAGGTGCTGTTTTCAACATTAATCTGAGCTCCCCATTTGCTGTCACTGGTAGATACAAAAATCCAACAACTTGAAGAAGAATGTGCAAGTTTTCCCTAAAGTCTTAGACGATATTTAGACCATCAACCATCACTATTAAAAACATTTTATCTGATCACATACAACTGTTGTGTTTTCTATATTATGACAGTGACAACGTGAGGAAATGCTCACTTCTCTGTAGAATCATCACCAAAACGGGCCCTTCGGCGCACTGAGTCTGCACTGACCATCAAACACCCATTCACATTGATCTTGCACTAATCCCATTTATTCTCCCCACATTCCCATCAATTTTTCTATGATTCTATCACTGATCCACTCACTAAAGGGCAATTTGCAGTGGCCATTAACATACCAATCCACGCTATCACAGGGTGTATGTGCAAGCTCCATACGAGACAGTACTGGAGGTTATGGTTGAACCAGATCTTTGGAACTGTAAGGCAGCAGCTCTACTATCTGTGCTGCTCTGCAAATTGCCAAAGGTTAAAGAAAGTGTTTTGAAAGGTTCTATATTAATGCTATGTCATTTTTAAAATGATCTTGTACATTACCCTTTGAGAGACTACTCCATTCTGATGTAGCTACATTCCAGTTAGTTGAATGGAAATTGAATCAATGTAATTTGTAACTATAATGGACCACAGAGCTTCCAGCCATATTTTCTTGTTCAGATGTCCACTGGAGGCAGGTCTGCACAGTAGCAGCAACGTTACTATACATGAATGTGATGAAGGGTCTGAAGCTGTGGCATTCTTTGAAGCACTGGAAGGAGAGACCGAAAAGCCTATGAATGCATGTTGCAAGGTAACCGGGTTGGCTCACGTTAATGGTCAAACTTGATGGGATTTAGGCGTGAAAAAATCTTTTGCTGTTGCTGTCCTCAATTTTTGATTGATTCCAGCAGGAGGCAAAAACAAACAAGCTCAGTCTGTGGTACTTTCTGAGGTGTAACATTGATTTAATTTGCTTTAAATGCCTCAAGTGCTGCACAGAGGTGTAATCAAACAAAAATCAACACTTTGACACAGAAGAAGGTATTGTCGAGTAGTTGTGAATTTAAAGGACCCGCTCTGAATTTGAGACAGAGCGCTATGTCATTGCTGGTGTCATACACCGAATGAAATATGCTGTTCCAGTGGCTGAGGTGAAGATTAAAGGCTCGAAGTGCTATTTTGATGACAGCAGAGTACACTCCCAACACCCAAAATTGCTGAAAATAGTTATAATTCCTTCATCTCACTTTTGGAAACCTATTGCTTGCAATAAATAATTTGTGCAAGAAATACTTCCAGACTTTTGCTGGAAGTGCAACATGTTAATATGGTTCATTTTCTTAAAGTATTTTCATGGCTTTTTGAAATGCAAATAGTTTCTACTCCTTGCGGTTGAAAGCTAAACACACAATTTTGTTCACAGATCCTGGAAAATTCAACTTCACTCCTCGACTCTTTCTCCTCAGTAGTTCATCTGGAGAATTCATTGCCACTGAGTACTTGTATCCTGCCAGAAATCCTGATATGGTTAATTCAATGCCATTTTTACAAGAAGATCTATATACTGCTCCACAGCCAGGTTAGTTGATCCCTGCAGGAAATTTAAACTGCTGAAATTACTTATCCAATTTTGGTCATTTAGGTTCCCAGCAAAAAAGAAGTTGGTGTTGTGTCAATTGACTCTTTCTGAAAGGATCGTTAAACTAACTGGAAACAGAACTGTAGGTTACAAGGATAGCTTCTTGTGGGCAGATATGATAAACAACCCATGCACGAGCCATTGTGGTTGTTATTTGGAGGGGAGATGCGTCAAGTTCAGCAAGCTTGTAGGATGGGAGGTGGGGATGGATATTTCTAGGCTTTGCTTGAATATCTTTGGGATTGTTGCATGTTAAATAGAAAATTAGATTTGATCACATGGATCGTATGTAGAATGAACTGCTACCAGGGGCCAAATTGCCCTTTCTTACTTTGAACTCGTGATGCAGTACAAGAAGCGGTACTAATGAAAGCATTGTAAAGGTGATAACTATTAATGTAAAGTTGTTTTTATATGGTGCTTCTAAAGGTTACTAGGACTTATCACATGCTAACACACGGGCTCCACTTATAGAACACATTTTGAGAAGATCCATTTTTCACTTAGGCTTTCATAGTTTGGGACCCCAGTAAATGCAGGTACTGTAGAGCATTCTGTGAAGAGCCACCACCCCTAGCACCCATAGAAGCGCAATGTTAAAAATTACTTTGGTTACTGTTGCACTGATTCAGTGGGTGTTCAAACATCTTGAATATTAGTTTCTGAACTCCATCTGTTGCTACTGTTTGAATTAATGTGGATTAGTCAAGGGTGTATAGTAGAAAACAGTTAAAATCAATTTATCTGCCTTTACAAATTAATTAAATTTATTGTTGGAAATATACACTATAATTCATTGTAAAATCCTGATTTAGTTTGATAAAATACTCAAGTAAATCACGTAAGTACTCTAAGTAAGGTAACTCTAAGGAAGTTCAAGGGAGATGTCAGAGGGAGGTTTTTCACCCAGAGAGTGGTTGGCGCATGGAATGCGCTGCCTGGGGTGGTGGTGGAGGCTGATACATTGGACAAGTTCAAGAGATTGTTAGATAAGCATATGGAGGAATTTAAGATAGAGGGATATGCGGGAGGAAGGGGTTAGATAGTCTTAGGTTTGGTTTGAAGGGCGGCACAACATGGTGGGCCGAAGGGCCTCTATTGTTCTATGGTATGGTAAACCATATCTAAACAGTTTTCGGTAATTGGCTGAAAGTCACAAATGAATAGTAATGTTAAAATGAAACCGATCTGGAAAATAGTTGAACATATTTTAACATGATATAAATAGTATTTATTCAAATCATATATTCCACAATTTGTTGTCATGTTGTGAAAGTTTATATATTTCTTGGAGATTTAAAGTGCAGCTTTGTAAATATAATTAAGCTAGGAATATTCATTAAAACAGATTGTCATTGTAGTGCATTGAATTGCTTTGAAGCCGAATATGGAAAATAGTGCATTTGCTTTCAGGAGAAATACAAAGTTTTAAATTATTTGCAAAATTAAATAGTGTGAATAGTTTTCCCAGGTTTTTTAAACAAATGATTGTACCGTAATGATAATATTAATGGATATAATCCCATACCTCAGTGACCAGTTAGAATTCCCATTGCTTTTGGGAATTATTTTGTTAAGTTTCAAGAAAACTTTAGTAAGCTGACATATAAAATGCTGGTATATTCTGTATGCAGCTTTATTCCTGGTGGACAATCATCACGAGGTATACCTCTGGCAGGGCTGGTGGCCTACGGAAAATGAAATTACGGGGTCTGCCCGGATCCGTTGGGACACAGATCGGAAATGTGCAATGGAGACAGTGTTACAATACTGCAAAGGTACATCTGAAACATTACTCCTTGCTAATGATTTAATCATTACAGTCAGTGTATGGGGCAGTTAGTGGTTGCTCTTTAGCTGCTTATTTATGGTCTTTCCCCCTCTTCTCTAATCTTTTCTTCCATTCTAAGAATCAGACAGTGTGAGAGGAACCATTTAATGTGAGAACATTCAATTCTGCCTTTTTTTTAATTGTATCTAGAAGGAAAAAACAAACTGCTGGAGGAACTCTGGGTTGAGATTCCAGCATCTGCAGACTCTTATTTCTCTATCAGATGGTTGGCAATGGCTCATCAATGTTGGAATAAGATTCTTGGATTCTTTAATTAAACACAGCATTCATTGCAGTCAAGCGAGGAATTGTATTTTTAACAGTTGTGCTGCTTGTGCATGCCCTGTTTTAGCATTGACCTGTAAAACTAGACAAGTCTTCTTTGTATCTGCCATATTTCTCTCTCATACTATGATATACATGTCTAAAAATCTATCGATTTCTGCCTTCAACTCTGTGACAGCATGCCCAGCCCTCTTGGATAAAGAATTCTAAAATTTGCCACCTGGGTGAAGAAATTTCCCCTCTTTCCCCCTCTTTCCCCATCATCTGTAGGAGGTCTAACACTTGTCCTTTCACCTCCTCATTTACCATTATCCTGGGACCAAACAGCCATTCCAAATGAGGCAGAGGTTCACCTGCTCCTCTTTCAATCTGGTTGACTGCATGTGGTGCTCACGATGTGGCCTCCTCTACATTGGAAAAACAAACGTAGACTGGGTGACTGTTTTGCGAAGCATCAGTGCTCTTCTCAAATCGGAACACTGGTGAAATTGATGCTAAAAAGGATCATGTATATGATATATATAGAAAGATTTGCAATAAATCACAACCAACACTAAATGCAAGAACCAATAAATGTGCAGCAAGTTGTTCTGTACTGCAGGACTCAGCCCTCCACTGGTGATCCTATAGGTTTAAACTACTATTAAATATCAAACTTAAATAGAAGGTGGAAATAAAACTGCAGTTGCTGCGAATTGGAGGCAGAAAATACTGGAGGCATGTGTGAAAAGAGAACCAGAGCTCTGACGAAGGGTTACCACCTGAAATGTTAATTGTGTCTTTCTTTCTACAGATGCTGCCTGACCTGCTGAGTGTTTCCAGTATTTTCTGCTTCTATTTTATATTGGAAAGTGGTTAAATTCAAAATATAGGTTACATTCTTCAATATACAGCTCATTAAATTATCCTTATTATTATGGTTGAATATTTGTCTCAAGTGATTTTGGTTATGGTTGGTGTCTAATGTGATGACTTTCCATTGCTTGATCACAGTAAAGAATCCTAAGAAGCCACCAAAGTCCTACCTGATACATGCAGGTTTTGAACCACTGACATTTACCAATATGTTTCCCAGCTGGGAGCACAGGGAAGATGTCGCAGAGATTACCGAAAAGGTAAAGGGTTTAATCGACTTTTTTTAATCTAAGTACCCCAGCTGTTGTGTATGTGGGATGCTCAAAATTTATCTTTGCATTTTGATTTTTTTTTAAACTCCTAGGAAGCTGAAGTCTGCAATAAAATAATTTTGGTGGAGGATGTATTGCACAAGCTGTGCCAGACACAGTACCCACTGGCAGAACTGCAAGCCCGCCCTCTTCCAGAGGGGGTTGATCCTTTGAAGCTTGAAATTTACCTGACTGATGAAGACTTCCAGGTAAACTCCTGCTGTGGTTCTAACATAACTGTAATGAAGGGTGTGTGTGGGCAAGCTGTGAAAGATGCTATGTTCAGCCTCTTTAAAATACCTTTATTCTTTCCTCCTCAAGCTCTCATCATGTCTTGTGGACCACTTCCCTCCTCTCATTTGTATCATGCCTTTGAGTTAAAACTAACCTTTAACTTTGCTGATTGCGGCACCTGTTGTTGGTTCATTTCTTGCAACACCAGCCTTTATTTTCTCACCCATTCTCTCTAGAGACTGGTTGCCTTCTCATATTTAACTGTTGTGAACCTAGTCATGTAATGACTCTGCTGCAAAGGAGGATTGTTGCTGGATTTAAGTTTGACTGCAAAATGGAAGGTTATTAATAGGATCAGTGCTTTTTCCTTTTCCCTCTACCATAGTCCACAGAGCCCTTGGCCATATCCAGTCGATTTCCTGCACTATTCCTCAGATTCAACTGTAGAAGAAGAGTGGGTGAGAGGATTGAGGGGGGTGGGGAATGGAGTTCTGCTTTGCCTCCACCTTCCATCCCCCCCCCCAGCCTCAAATTCAACTGATCATCTTCCATAATTTCTCCCACCTTCAGTGGGATTTCACCACCAGGCATCCTCTGCACACTCCAATTTCATTATTCTGAAGGGGCTTTTCCCTCTTTGACTCCTGATTCTCAGAGCAATAGCAGATGGAAGTTAATCCTGTTAAGTGTGAGGTGGTGCCATTTGGGAGGACTAATAAGGTTGGGGAATACACAATGAATTGGAGGATACTACGGAGTATTGAGGAACAGAGTGACCTTGGTGTACAAATCCAAGGATCACTGAAGGTGGCAGCACAGGTAGATAAAGTAAGTAAGTAAGGCATGCAGGATACCTATTTTCATTAGCCACGGCATAAAATACAAGAGCATTGAGGTTATGGTACAACTTTACAAAACATTGGCTAGGCCACAGCTGGAGTTCTGGTTGCCATGCTTTAGGTAGTGTGTGATTGCACTGGAAATGGTGCAGACTAAATTCATGAGGTTCATGAGATGAAGGTTTTATTTATGAGGAGAACCTGGATAGGCTGAGTTTGTTTTCCTTGGAGCAGAGGAGACTAAAAGGGGATCTGATTGAGGTATACAAAATTATGAGGTAGATGTTAAGAAGCTTTTACTAATAGCATAAATGTATAAAACCAGAGGGCAAATTGGATTGGGGGGATAAATTTTCTCCTTAAGGCAGGTTAGAATCTGGAACTGTCTAAAGAGGGTGGAGGAGACGGGTCCTCCCACAATGTTTAAGAAGTATTCAGACGAGCATTTGAATCAGCAAGGCATGGAAGGTGGTCAGAATGTGGTCTCATCTACATTGGAGAAATAGTTTGGATGACTGCTTTGTAGAACCCTCCATTCAGTCTGCAAGGATGACCCTTTTCAATTGCCTGAAGCTTTAATTCTCCAACCCATTCCATGCCAATCTTAGTCTTTGGCCCTCCTGCAATGAAGCCCAATGTAAGCTCTAGAAATAGCTACTCAAGTTCCATCCCAGCACATTTGCAGCCCTCGGGAGATGCAGCGGTCCCTTTTTGTATCAGAATTGGCCAGTTCTGACAGAAGATTATAAACCTATAACCTTTACTCAGTTTTCCCTCTCCACATATGTTGCCTGACCGACTGGGTATTTCTAGCATTCTCTTTTATTTCAAATTCCCAACAACTGCAGTACTCTGCTTCTCACAGCTCCAGCATAGTTTTTCTTCTTTCCTGTGTCAGCATTCATTCACTCTTGTACTTGCTTCAGATAGATCATCTATAATTAACAAGCCTTCACCATCCTCTCCTGTATGGTACCTGTACCACTTGTGTCACCTAAATTTTCTTGGTCTCTACCCTACTACAAACATTCCCTTTATTCTCTCCACCCTTCCTTTCTCTGTAAGTTAAAACATTTCTCATTTTTCCAGTTCTCTTGAAATGTTAACTCCCTTTCTCCCTCAGCAGAGGCTGCCTGACCTGCTGAGTATTTCCACCAGATTGTAATTTTATTTCTGATTCCCAGCATCTAGAATTTTTTGCTTTAAGGTTTGTAAATCCGAACTGCACACAAGTAACAGAGCAATGTTAATTAAAACTATGCAAGTTGAAGAAGGTTCTTTTGCTTTTTTTTTCTGTCCAGTGATACCTTGAAACAACTCTGATGATTTCATGGGAACGCTATGCCTTTAAAAGTATAGAAAATGGTATTTTAATCATAAATTGAGGCTTTAGATACTCTTTTCACTTCCATATTTGTTTATAAATGTATGTACAGTTCAGAAAAAGTTATCCAGTTTCCAGTTTGCACTTACTGATCCATCTCAATATTCTTTGTGCTGCACTGCATCAGTCCAGCAATTTCTCTTCATAATATTTTGTACCTCATTGGTGAGTTAACTAAATTCAGAAGATTCAAATGTCCCTGCCAATTGGACAATGAATTGGGCATATGATGTACTTAACATTGGTTGTGAAGTTTTGGATTTTTAACCTGCATTGAATTTAAATTTATTCCCATAGAAACCTTCACAGGGTTGCTGGAGTCAGTAGGGTGGAAGGGGCAAAGAGATGAACAAACATTGTTGTGGGCTAGGGTGTGGATTGACTGGGTGGCAAGATGTTTGTGCTCTCAGGAGTTGGGGCCATGGTGTCAGCTGACTGGGGATCAGGGGACTGGACTCATCAATTTGGCTGTTGAGAGAGAGGAACTGAAATGAGGAACAAGCTATTTAAAAGATCAGGAATTGGCGGGCAGAGATTGTTGGGGCTTGAGCAAGAGAAAGGAAGAGGTAGTGTTGCCAGATTGGGGCATGAGAAGATGGAGTAAAGGAACTGGGAGAATGGTGACGGTGGGAAGAATAGAAGTGACTGTACTCATGGAGGTGAGCAGGGTGAGTGAAATCCGGGGGAACATTGCTATGGGCAAACCAGGAAGATGGTTTGATTGTTAGTTGTAAGGGAGTGGGAAGAACAACCAACCTTTTAGAACCATACAACACTACAGCACAGAAAAACGGGCCATTCGGCCCTTCTAGTCTGTGCCAAAACTTTATTCCACTAGTCCCATTTACCTGCACCTAGTCCATAACCCTCCAGACTGTGCCCATCCATCTATCTATCTGATTTATTCTTAAAACTTAAGAGATAGACACATGAATGATGGAAAAAATAGGGGGCTATGTGAGAGGGAAGGGTTAGATAGATCTTAGAGCAGGATAAAATGTCGGCACAAACATTATGGGCTGAAGGGCCGTACTGTGCTGTAGTGTTTCTATGTTCTAAAATCCCAAAAGGTTCTACAGCTATAATTAAAAAGGTGGCTAGGGTTTACTGAGGAGAAAATCATGGTTGCTCAAGAGAGAAGGGAAACAAGTGGGGATTCTTGAAGAACATTCATATTACCAGAGAGGAGGTATTTGCAGCTTACAGCATATTAAGATGGATATTCGCCAGGGCCTGACCGAGTACATCCTCATCAGAGTTTGTGGGAGGCTAGATGAGAAATTGCAGAGGCCCTCACAAAGATATTTGCTTCATCGTTAACCATGGTGAAGTTCCCGAAGACTGGAAAGTGGCCAATGTTGTTCCATTGTTTAAGAATAGTTGCAAGGACAAGCCAGGGAACTACAGGCTGGTCAGCCTGACATCAGTGGTGGAAAGATACTGAGGGAATCCTGAGGGACAGGATCTACCAGCATGTGGATGGCCTGAGTTATAAGGGAGAGGTTGGCTAGGCTATGTCTTTATTCCTTGGAACGTAGGAGAATGAGGGGCGACGTTATAGAAGTATTTAAAATCATGAGAGGTATAGATAAGGTGGACAGTAACAGTCTTTTCCCCAGGGTAGGGGAGTCAAAACTAGGGCGCATAGATTTAGGGTGAGAGGGGAAAGATTTAAAAGGAACCTGAGGGCCAACTTTTTCACACAGATGTGGTGACCATGTATAATGAACTGCCAGAGGACGTGGTTGAGGCAGGTACAATATCATCATTTAAGAAGCACTTGGATAGGTACATGGAGGGGAGGGGAGGGGCCTGGAGGGATATGGGCCAAACGCAGAAAACTGGGACTAGCTAGGGGTACAATGTGGTCGGCATGGGACTCGTTGGGGCGAAGGGCCTGTATCCATGCTATATTGCTCTATGTCCAGCAAGAGTTGAAAGAAAATTTTAAAAACTGCAGTTAACTAGAAATCTGAAATTAAAACGAAAATGCTGTAAATTCTTAGCAAGTCATGCAGCATCTATGGAAAGAGAAACAGTGTGAACATTTCTGCATTTTCTGTTTACACTACAGGAGTTGAAACCAGGTTTTAGTTTTATTCTGCCCTGCTACATTCTGGTCTAAGTCCTAATGAGAGCAACCTGCTTTTGAGGATGGGGAGAAATTATCTGAAGCCACCTGCTCATCATCTGTAGAACAATATGTTGGGATTGGTCCTTTGTTTATAGTTTAATCTTTGTCCCCACTGTCCCTTTTTAATACGTTTCTAGTTCATTAGCTAGGAAATATTTTTCTGTCCCACTGGACTGGCAAGTGAATCAAGTTTAATGCAATGACGTATTCCTTTACAGAAAGCACTCGAAATGACAAGGGAAGAGTTCAGTGTCCTCCCCTCCTGGGAAACAAGTTAAACTGAAGAAAGCAAAAGGACTGTTTTGAGTAATTTGTTGTACTGAACATTTATTTTTGGAAAACAAACATGCTTAATAATGGAGCTTTCGCAGAAGATCATTTTGACATCTGTGGTCTGGTCAGTGGAACACGGTATAAAAATAAATTGCACATTCAAGGGCAGTGATGCCACTTTGTTGGGGGGCGGGGGGGAGAAATCTTGTCAGTTCTGCATGTTGAGGGGAGCTCTATGGGTTTTTAACAGTGTTGACATAATGAGATAGTGCTGTCACATGCATTTGACCTCAGAATGCACTTACAAGCAACAGATGCTATTCAGCCGTGTCCTGCCTATGTATCTTGAAGGCGATATATTTTGTAAAGTGTTACTTTGTGTGTAGCAGATAGTAAATCATAAAGAGTTTATATTTATATAATACAATATGAAAAGTGACTACAGTTTAATGACTAAATATTTAATTGTTAATGACATTATATTCACTTTAGAAGACCTTTGCATTAACCAGAAATTACAATAGCTAGTTGAAACAAGCTGCTTGTACTGAGATAATGCCACAAACAAGTGGGGTTTTTTTGCATTCTGATAATCATGCTGTTGACTTCGGGCATTGAAACATGCCCTCAGTACTGTTATGAACAATATGTATTTATGGTATGAAGTAATGGAAAAACTGCGCAAATCAAGTAACTTTTTATGTGAATCTACAAATGTATAGTGCCTTGCTTTTGTGTACAGTTTATACTACATAGCAGATGTCTGAATTTTGATGGAAGCAGGTGTTTAGAAGAAAAAGTCTCATTCAGTTAACTTGTAATAGTGGAGATTTAAGCATCTCTATTTCTAATACTCATCAACTTAACAAACTTTTTTGTGATACAGTTTAGAAAAATAAAAGTTGACGAATGGATTTATATTCCCTGGGTATGTTTCTCTTGCAACTCGTTCTCATAATAGTTGAAAGGTGAAGCTAAAGCTTTTCTGACTCCTTTTGTGAATTCTTCATACAGCTGAATACCGTAACTTTCTGGAGGCAACTGATCCTGATCACCAGCAGTTCATTCAAACTCCATTATTCCTCCCACGATTGTATTTAACACCAACTTACTTGGTTGCTTTAGTGAACTACCCCAGATAATATACCCCACAGTTTAAATACCATAGAGGCAAATTTTGCCTACAAAAAACAGTCAATGAGCTTGGAAAGTGGTCATGAGTTTTGAGAAGACCTTTGGGTGAGAGAAGCAAAGCAGTAAGTTCAAAGAGTCTAGGGAGACTTCTAAACTGGAAGCAAATTGGAAGATGCTGGAATCTGGAGCAATGTATGATAAGTTAAAGGAACTCAGCAGGTCAGGCAGAAGCAAGGAGGCGATAGGTGGAAGGGACAAAGGACTGAAGAATCTGATGGGAGAGGAAGGTGGAGCAAGGAATAAAGGGAGAGAGGTGGGGAGGGCAGATGGGAGTAGTGGGGGAAGGGAACCAGTAGGAGGAGGGTATGGGTGATGGGGCAGATGGAGAGGGTGGAGGAGGGGAAAGAGAGAGTGACGGGAGCTGTGTGATCACTTCCACCTGTGTTGACCACTTATAACCTCCCAGCTTCTGGCATTATTCCCACTCTTCTCTCCACCACCACCCCCCCCCCCCCCCCCCAACCAATCTGCCTGTCATCCCCCCCTTAGCTGGATCCACCTATCACCTGCTAGGTGTTGCTACACCTTCTCTTCAATTTTTTATATTGGCTGCCTCCCCCCTTCAGTACAGCTGAAGGGTCTTGTCCATTTCCCTCCGTAGATGCTGTCTGATCTGACTTCTTCCAACTTTTTGTGTGTTGCCCTAAATTGGAAGGCAGCATTATAGAGTCATAGATTTGTATAGCACGGAAACAGTCCCTTCAGCCCATCAAGCCCACACTGACTATCAAGCACCCATCTTTGTACTAATCCTATTTTATTCTCCTGCATCTCATCAGTTCTCTCACAAATTCTCCTGCTCACCTACACACTAGAGGTAAGTTACACTGGCCAATTAACCCACCAACCCGCACGTTTTTAAGATGTGGGAGGAAGGCTGAGGAAACCCATATCGTCACAGGAAAAACGTGCAACCTCCACACACACACACACACACACACACACCAGCTGAAGGTCAGGATTGAACCCAGGTCTCTGGCACTGTGAGGCAGCAGCTCTACTTTTTGCACCACTTTGCCATTCCAGTGACACTAAGGGTGGAACAGAGTCATCTGAAAGCTCTGCTGCCAAAAGTAGATTGTGACCTCCTGCAAAAATTAACCATAGAATCAAAAATGCCATTCCCTATATCCCTGTGAGTTTACCCTTTTTCAGTTATTTATCCAATTTCCTGTCAATAGTTGTTCTTTGAATATGTTTGCAACACCCATTCAAGCACTTATTTCCAAATCCCAGCTGATCATGCAAATATAGTGAAACTCTCCTCTATTTTCTCTTGTTCATCACCTCAGTCAGTGAACTCTAGTTCTTAGGTGGTGGAATCAATTTCTTCTTACTCTGTCATAAGACGCACAGCACTGGGTTTTTGACACTTCTGTGTCGCTTTTTAGACACTGTATTCCATCTCAGACATAACATGATTTTTATACTAAAATAATTTGGTTGCCTGGAGCTTGTTCCCAGTTATAATCCAAACTGTATTTGAAAGTGATTTGTTAGGTTTTTTTTAAAAAAAATGGGTGAGTCCATTCTCAAAGATTTTCCAACCACCAAGAGGCTCTTAGAATAGAACTTCAGTAAGGCCTTTGATAAGGTTCCACAAAGCTGTTATGGAAAGTTAGATCACATGGATCCAGGGAGAGCTAACTAATTGAATACAGAATTGGTTTGATGGTGGAAGGTTGTTTTTCGGACTGGAGGCCTGTGACTAGTGATGTTCCCCAGGAGTCGGTGTTAAGCCATTACTATTTGTAATGTGTTTCAGTGATTTGAATGAGAATGTACAAGGCATGGTTAGTAAGTTTGTAGGGATCTTGATCAGCTGAGTAAGTGGGCCGAGGAACGGCAAATGGACTTTAATTCAGATAAGTTTGAGATGTTGCATTTTGGGAAGACAAATTAGGGTAGGACATTCACAGTAATGGTAGGGCTCTGGGGAGTATATAGAACAAATGAACCTAGAAATTCAAGTACATGGTTTCCTGAAAGTGGCGTCACAGGTAGACAGGATGGTGAAGGTGGCTTTTGGCACAGTGCCTTCATAAGTCAGGGCATTGAGTACAGAAGTTGGGATGTTACAGTTGTACAAGACATTGGTGAGGCCACATTTGGAATATTGTGTTCAGGTTTGGTCGCCCTGCTGTCGGAAAGATGCTATTAAGCTGAAAAGAGTGCAGAGGAGATTTACAAGGATGTTGCTAGGACTCAAGGGACTGAATTATGGAGACAGGTTGGAACTTTTTTCATTGGATCATAGAAGAATGAGATGTATAAATCTTGAGAGGCATAGAAAAGGTGAATGCACACAGTCTGTATCCCAGGGTTGGGGAATCAAGAACCAGAGGGCATAGGTTTAAGGTGAAGGGGGAGAGATTTAACAGGGGCAACTTTTTCCACCCAGAGTGTGGTCAGTATATGGAATGAGCTGTCAGAGAAAATGGTTGAGGCAAGATTATTAACAATATTTAAAAGGTACTTGGACAGGTACATGGATAGGAAAGGATATGGGCCAAATGCAGGCAAATGGGACTAGCTTACAAGGGAATCTTGGTTGCCATGGACCAGTTGGGCTGAAAGACCTGTTTCTGTGCTGTATGACTCTATGATTAGAATGTCTTTTTCACCAAGGTACTGCTGTCCGTCAAAGGAATCATCAGAGCTATTCTTAAATAGCTTTCCTTTCCCCATTTATGTATTTACTAAATAGGATTTCGATCCACTTTTGCTTCAGGTGCTCCAGTTTCCCATGCACATGGAGCCATTTAAAAAGTTTACGTTTGCTTTTTTTTGAAGTTTGGTTCTTGGTTTCCTCAGTCCATCATCATGTTCTCCACCTCTCCCTACCATTCTACACAAAGTGCTTCTCTATTTCCACCTTGTTTGTTAATAATCTTCCAAAACGACAACAAGGAATTAGTGCATTTACTGAGTTGGCCCATGTTAACATTCATTTTATTGTTGAAGATGCTCCTTCTGTCCAAATGTTTACAGAATTAGACCAAATTATACAAATATTAAGTCAAATATTCACTTTTTCTTCTATTTGCTCTTATTTTACCCAAGTGTTCTCTCCTATAATGTTATCAACCTTGTTCTAGCCTTGTTCTGTAACTTGTATGTGTTTAAATATTGAACAACATTTTTTCCTGTGCCTTTTAGAGCTGTCAGACCTTCTGCTGATGTTCAGTCTCCAATCAACTGAGTTAATTTAGCAGTTTAAAGAACTGTGCACACTGCAATCAGTTTTCTCATCGGTCCCACTTCAAGGATTAATTCTCAGTCCAGATCTGAAATGAAGCATCCTTTTTGATGTTTCTCTATTACCTTTCTCCCAGCCACTGGTTCCTTTTTGGTATCTTGCAGGGATTTAAGAAGTGCACTTTAAGAAGGCAAATGTTTAGAACCGGCTGCTTGGTTTACTGTGCCCTGCTGTTGAATTTGAATTTCACCCATTTGCCTCCCTTTTAAGAATTGTTAGATTTGCACATTAACTGATCATTAAACTCACTACAGGAAGTCAAATTTAGTAATTAAAGCAAGTCCCTTTAAATGTGGTAATTAATTAATTACAAATTAACCCTGCAAAGTCAGAGAGGGAACAGTTCAATCTTATTTTTCTCTGTGGTCAATTCAAAAATCTTAATGTCAATTTAAAGACAAGTTTACCTCTGCATTTTGTTCATAATCCATCCTCCTCATCCTCTTTTGTAATCCTTCACTTTTGTTGATTATATGCTAATCCTGTTGTTCCAGTCATCTGGTGAGTCTCAGATACCTTGTGGCTGTTGTGCAGTTTTCAAATCGCACTTCTAAAGATCTAGTACAAAAAACATGAGTGCTAAAGGGTGTAATGAAAAGTCAAAATATCCCATGCACTGGAAGATGGCTGAATCCGGGACAATCCCAGCTAAGTATCTTCCGCATAAGCTTAAAGATTTTGTCTGGATCAATAGCAAGCACTTATTTAGATTATTCTAGTTATCTTTGGGAATTCTAGCTTACTAACGAATTCCTGAAGGTAGAGAGGGTTGACAGAAATTAACAAAAACACAAACTTGAGGGAGGATTCATGGAAACACTTTTTTTAATAAGTTATTTTAATTGGAAAGATTTAGAACATAGAACAGGACAGCACAGAACATGCCCTTCAGCCCACAATGTTGTGCCAACATGGCTAATCCCTCCTGCCTACAAAATGCCCATATCCCTCCAATTTTCCTCTCATTCATGTGCCCATTCCAAGCCCCTCCTAAAAGCCCCCAATGATTTAGAACATAGAACACTTTGGCCCACAATGTTGTGCTGACATTTTATCCTGCTCTAAGATCTATCTAACCCTTCCCTCCCACATAGCCCCCTATTTTTCTATCATTCATGTGTCTATCTAAGGGTCTCTTAAATGTCCCTAATGTATCTGCCCCCACAACCTCTGCAGGCAGTGCGTTCCACGCACCCACCACTCTGTGTAAAAAAAAAACTTACCCCTGACATCCCTCTTATTTAGTATTAAATGAAGGTGACCATACACCATTTTAAATGTATAAGGAACGCTGATAATATCTTTTGATTAGAAGAATGAAATTATCATACTAATAGGGAGTGTAGAAAGAGTCCTGGGACACATATAGAAATTTTGAAGATGGAGAAAAGTTAGGGAGGCTCTTAAAAAAACACTTTGATCCTTGGCTCTATATATAAAAAATACAGGGAGAGGATGCCATACAAAGTTGTTATGCCAAGCCTTTATACAGCTCTGGTCGGACATCCTCTGAAAAACTGTGTTCAATTCAGGACTTTACTCTTCAAGAGAGTGGTAGGTACCTGGAATGTGCGGCCAGGGGAAGCAGTGGAAACAGATATGATAGGGACGTTTAAGAGGCATTTAGACAGGGACATGAACAGGCAGGGAATCAAGGGATATAGACCATGTGCAGGCAGATGGGATTAGTTTAAATTGGCATCATGGTTGGCATAGAAGTTGTGGGCTGAAGGGCCTGTGCTGTACTGTTCTATATTCTAAGATCTTGGGGAAGCTACAGAAGAGATTAACCACAATGGTATCAGGAGTGCAGAGCTTCAGTTCCATTTGCGATGCTGTGGATGTTCTCTCTAGAGCAGGGAAGGGCGAGAGTTTTAATGGAGACGTTCAAGATTATGTAAGGTTCTGATGAGAGTAAGTAAGAAGGCAAATTACTAAACAGGAGACACAGAACTGAGGTGAATGGCAAAAGACTCGAAAGCAACATAAGGTAACATTACACAATGAATTGTTTAAAAGGCTGGTTACACCATGGTTCAACACTAGCTTTTAACATTGGATAAGTAGTTAAATGAATAGAGAAGTTCCAGCTAAGCAGCAAGAGCTGTGCAATGACAGTGACTGGATGTCTATCAAAGAGCTTGCGCAAGTACAATGGGTTATATGGCATCTTATGCTGGCACGTGGAGAAACGAGGAGGGTTGATGAGGTCGGTACATTTGATAACGTTGACAGGATTCAGCAAGTTCTGATGTGGCAGGCTGGTCAAATAAGTGAAAGCCCATGGATCCAATGGAGTGTGGTAAACTGGATTCAAACTTAGCTGATTGTCAGAAAGCAAAAGGTAACAGTTAATGGGTGATTTTGTGACTGGACTGCTGTAGCCAGTACAGTTCCACAGGGCTCTGCACTCAATCCCTTGCTCTTTGTTATATGATTATTTGAACTTGCATGTAGGCAGCATAATAAAGAAGTTTGCAGATGAAACAAAAGTTGGCCATGTGGTTGAGAATCAGAAGGAAAGCTTTAGACGGCAGGTGTCCTGGTCAGCTGGGCAAAAGAAATTAAATCCAAATAAGTGTGTATTTGGGGAGGTGCAACGAGGAGAGGGAGGTACTGAGCATGATTGAGATGCAGAGGGACTTTGAAGTATGTATCTACAGATGTTTAAAAGTAGCAGGACAGGTCATTTTCTACCTCCCCTACCTGGCACCACCTGCCTGTCATCTCACACCCCTCCTCCTCCTCCTCTCTCTACCGGTCACCTCACCTCTCCACTCTCAACCCTGATGCAGGGTTTCGACCCGAAACATCGACAATTTCTTTCCTCCCACAGATGCTGCTCGACCCGCTGAGTTCTTCCAGATTGTTTGTTGCTCCAGATCATTAAGGTGGCTGAAGTGACACATGGGACATATGACACATAACAAAAGAGTTAGCCAAGGTGTAGAATATACAAGCAGTGAGATTAAGATAGAACTATGTACAACACTAGACATTAGTACATAGCTTGAGTACTGGGTAAAATTCTAGCCACTGCATTACTGGAAAGATGTGATTGCATTGAGAGGGTGAAGATGAGATTTATAAGTATATTGCCATGAATTTTGTAATTTGGCAATGAGGAAAGATGAGAGTAAGATGAAGTTATGAGGCTAGGGTTGATTGCTTTGGAACAGAGAAAGGAGATGGCACATAAAACAAAATAAGCAGTAAGGACCTATTTCCCTTAGCAGAAGAGTCAAAAATCAGGGGCATAGATTTAACATAATTGGTAGAAGAATTAGAGGGAAGATGAGAAACAAGAGCCTGGTAGGGGTTTGGAACTCTGCCTGATAAAACAATACTTAGGGAATGGTCCATCAAGTGCACATCTATTAGGCTATGGAACTGGTGCTGGAAGGTGGGATCAGGTTGGGTAGCTCTTGTAATCTGGCATAGACATGAAAGACTGAATGGCGTCTGTCTGTGTCATAAATGTTCTGTGATCCTAAATGGGATTTGGATCTCAACTGTGCATTGTAGAGCTTAAAGGTAAAGGTTTAAATCTTAAAATATTAGGAGACAAGAATTACATAGGCAATTTTTTCTCCTTTTTTTCCCCCCAATATGTTTGTACAGAACAGGCTTGGCATATAAAAATGATTCATATCTGGGAAATAATAAACCTAAACTGAGACTACATCTTTCAAAGAACAGGATGATTTCTCTGCTATATTCCATGATAAAGGTTAAGAGTAATAGAATGATTACCTCCAGATCCTTGAATATGGTTCATATTGGACGGGTCTAAGAAGCATCTGGCACGTCTACTTTTTAACAAAAAAACATACCTGACCGTTGTAGACCAGCCATCTTACTGTCAATTGCAAGAATATTCCTTGAGATGATGTGGAAAGATCTAACCAGTGAACATTTGGAAAGGACTAATTTGTCCTGGGAAAGTCAAAGGGTGTGGGTTTTCTCCATATCTGTTACTGGTATTAGAACATAGAACATTACAGCACAGTACAGGCCCTTTGGCCCACAATGGTGTGCCAACATTTTATCCTGCTCTAAGGTCTATCTAACCCTTCCCTCCTACATAGCCCTCCACTTCTCAGTCATTCATGAGGCTCTCTCTCTTAAATGTCCCTAATGTATCTGCCCCCACAATCTCTGCTGGCAGTGCATTCCATGTACTCACCACTCTGTGTAAACAAAAACTTACCTCTGATATCCCCCCTACAACTTCCTCCAGTCACCTTAAAATTATGCCCCCTCATGTTAGCCGTAAATTATTATTGAGAAGAAATACAGTTGGAATTCACCTGACTAGTCAACATCAAATTCATGCAAAGGGATTGCTAATTTTTCAAACTCAGTAAATAAAGCGCATGTAACTTGGGACTTTCCAAGACACCGAGAGATTAAGTTGGGTAACATTATGATTGATTTCAGCAAGAAAGGAAACACAGGAAATTCTCAAAGGGCCCAGAAAGTTTTAGGAGCATCTGAACAAGAGGGATTGCTGTTTAGTCTATCTCCTTCATCAGGAAACCTTTGCTGCTTTCAGTTAGTGCAGCAGATCTCCTGGAGTATTTCTCACAGAAAGTCAGATGATATTCTGTTTTACAAGGGCAGGAGCATATAGTGAACCACGTACCAAGCTGTCATCAAGGGGTCATTGTCATAGAGTCAGAGCGTAATACAGCACAGAAACAGGATCTTCAGCCCAACTCATCCATGCTGACCAAGGTGTCCACCTAAACTAGTCCTATTTGCCTGTATTTGGCCCATATCCCTCTAAACCGTTCCTATCCATGTACTCATCCAAATGTCTTTTAATGTACCTGCCTCAACTACTTTCTCTGGCAGCTCATGCCATATACACACCACCCTCTGTGTGAAGAAGTTGCCCCCCCCCCCCGTACCTTTTCTTCTCTCACCCTAAACCTATGCCCTCTAGTTCTTGATTCCCCGACCCTGATAAAAAAAAGACTGTGTGTGTTCACCCTCTCTACGCCCTTCATGATCTTCTACACCTCTATTAGGCCACCTCTCTGTCTCCTACACTTCAAGGAATAAAGTCCTAACCTGCCCAACCTCTCTCTATAACTCAGTCCCTTGAGTCTTGGCAACGTTCTCGTAAATCTTCTTTGCACTCTTTCCAGCATAATGATGTCTTTCCTATAATAGGGTGACCAAAACTGAACACAATACTCCAAGTGAGCCTCACCAGCATCTTGTACAACTGCAACATAATGTCCTTACTGATGAAGGCCAGCATGCTAAACATCTTCAACACCCTGTCTACCTGTGACGCCACTTTCAGCTAACTATGTACTTGTACTCCCAGGTCCGTCCGTTCCCCAGGGCACTACCATTCACTGTATGTGTCCTACCCTGGTTTGACTTCCCAAAATGCAACACCTTGCATTTATGTGGATTGAAAGCCATTTGCCAATTTTTGACAACTTTCTTCACTTTTCACTTCCAATTTTTTTTTACAACTTACTAACCATGCCTTGTACATTCTCATCCAAATCAATTATATAAATAATGAACAACAAAAGTCCCAGCACCGACCCCTGAGGCACACCACTAGTCACAGGCCTCCAGTCCGAGAAACAACCCTCAACGATCACCCTCTGTTTCCTACCATCGAGCCAATTGTGTGCTTTTGGTTAGCTGGCCAAAGACACAATTAAATTGGTTTTCTTAGACAGTTGAAAACAATTTTAGCTTTTAGTTTGTGCTGGTAAGGTCCGTTAAGTTGCAGGCAGGAACTTACAGAATCAAGTAATGTCTATTATGTTTCCTTTTCCAGTTGCTGTTGCAACAAAGGTAGGAAAACAAATAATTCCTATCCCCAGTTTCCCTGAAAGGAGATGCTGAGCTTCTGTAGTCAATAGTGAACCCACACAAGTGCTGGATAGTATGAAAGAAGGGCTGATGCACAGTGGGGTCAGGATGCTGACTGAGTTGGATGAAACGGTGCACCCAGATCACTCTTGTTCCTGACAGCAGAGGTTGTGGAGGAGGGAGATGCTGTCACCATTGCCTTGATGAGTTGCTGCCCTCTGTCCTGTCAATCATATGCATAGTAACCACCGTGTATCAGTGCTGGAGGGTGTGCCCTGTTACAGGAGACCTAATCGAACAAACTGTTGTATCCCAGATGTCATTGATCTACTCGAGTAGTGTTCTGGCAGTACTCTTTCAGGAGAGTGGGGAGTATTGGATTACATTTCTAAGATGCCTGGTGCATGAGGGGTCAGAAATGAGCCACCCAGAGTACTCAACCTGCCCTTGTATTCACCGTCAGGTCTCAGTACATAGGAAGCATCATACCAGTCAATCCCCTCACACTCCTTCATGCACTGATCTTCAGTTGCTTACCAATGCAATTGTCACATTGTTTTTCTTTGATAATCTGTTTCTATACAGTCACCACACTTACAGAGAGAGAGCTCGAATTATACTGACCTTTCTAGGTTTGGGCTTATAGCCTCGTGTGAATCTGTAACAGTATTAAGTAAGTTTTTTTAAATCTTACCTCCACTCTTTAGGATTTTGAAACATCTAATAGGACTCATGTCAGTGAGCATTTTGGTTGCCTATTCAAACACCATCTCTGATAGCTGTATATCCTTCCCTTAGTAACGTGAGCAGATTGTAAACACCCCAACTATAGAAAAGACCAGTCCCCTGTTCTGACCAAGGATCACTTTCACTCTCCTCAGTCAATGTAGCCCAAGATCACATTTACGAAGTAGAACGTTGCAGGTATGAAAGCAGATGCCTGCTGAGTATTTCTGGCATTTGTGTTTATCTGAGATCTTGTTTATTCCCTTAAATATTTTCTTATCATCAGTAATCACAGTACCAGGATCCCTCAACATCTTCCCTTGCAATGAGCAGACGGATGGGATTAGTTTGGACTGGTGTCAGGTGTGTTATCATGTAGTTATAATAAAGAACTACAGTTCCCAGCAGGCAATGCAAGGGGTCACATGGGGGAAACAGGAAGTGGCTGGAAAGAGCGGGAAAAGCAGCTGGGCTCTGTTGCAGCCTGTTGTTGTTTTAATAAATGTTCAGATGTTAAACCCACGCTAAGTTTGCCTCGTGATGAAGAACAAACATAACATAAGGTTCAGCACAGACACGGTGGGCCAAAGGGCCTGTGCTGTACTGTTCTATGTTCTGTGTTGTTATACCATGTCAATAACATGGTCTAGTTCCTATTGCTACTGAATCCCCAATCCATAACCTTGCATTTATCCACATTACATTGTCAAGCTGTCTTCCCCAACCTATTGCTATTTATCCCTTTAATTGAGTAGCCTGCTTTTTTGCAATCACTGTCTCACCACTTCTAGCCCTTTACAGTGAGTTAGGACAGATAGGCCAACATATCTGCAAAAATGATTTCCTTGAGCATCATTTATGCCTAAGATTTTGCCCAATATCTTACTGGCCAGCAATGACCAGACCACCTCTTCTGTTACCGTGGGGGTTGGGGAGTTCTGCCCTATTGCCAGAGTGTTAATTCTCAACAGATATACAGACAGTCCCAGGGTTATGAACACCTAACATACCAATGAGCTCCCAAAATATTATTAAATTCAAAAGTCTAATTATATGTACACACGTTTGTTCCTATGAACAGCAGAACTAGTTTCCTCTCTCACCTCACTTTTAGCAATTGCTCTTTCTTATCAGGCATATGTGCTTTTGATGCCATTCATTACTATTCTGTGGAGGTATGGTTACCGTATCGAGTGATTTTTGTGTATTTTCTGAATTATGGACAAAATCAACTTATGCACGCCTGTAAAAATGGAATCTGTTTGCTCATGCTGTTCCTGAAGACTCTGTTTCCTTTGGATCTCTTGGGTTACATGGGACTGTGTGTCCCCATTCCTATTTCATTCATGTGTCCAGCCTCTGTGCTGCAGACTAAGCTTTGTTACACATGGGTGATTGTTAATCTGTGGAGTTATTCTGCAACAGATACATTTTGATTTATTGGAAGCTCCTGGACCTCTTCTTTCATTTTTTATTGTCTTGATTATTTTTGAAGATGTGTTGAATTGTGCTGCCATATCTGACATTATCTTTGTTTTGTCATGTAAAGGCAAATACTTCATTCTGGTTCCTTTCTCATACTCACCATCCTCCTGACATTCTCTGCATTTTTGAAACATATCTTTAATTATTCCAGTCAGTCCTGGTGAAACATCATTACCCTGATGCAGTAACTCCACTTCTGTCTCCATACAAGCTACAATGACCTGCTAATGAACCTAAAGTTATTCCTGTTTATATATTCAGATTTTCAGCATCCACAATACATTGTTTGGAAATATAATGTCATTACCGACAACCACCACACTCACATAGGCCAGTAAGCTCCTTAACACTGTGAAAGGTGCCATAGAAAGGCAAGTACATTCTTTCCTCTCTATCTGGGTTGTAAAGCACAGAGTGGAATACAGTTCATCACACCACCTTGCTCTTTCTTCCATCCCAACCACTCATTTCTCTTTGTACCAATCCAGCTCCCTGTTAATGTTACTATTGAACTTGTATCCACCATCCTATTGAGCAGTCCAAATCCAAACCAAGTATTGTATAAAATCTTTTCTTCTTTTGCAATTACTTTAGATCTGTCTCGTCTCAACTATCCAAGAGGTTTCACGACACTTAAACCTTATCTGGATCCTTCATGCATCTAAACGCCTTGATCAAACCTGATCAGTTGCCACAGAACTCTTTTGACTGCAATCTGATAACAGCACAATTAAAGTTTACTGCAGATTGATTTTCCTGGGATGCAGATTGTTTATTCCTGAGAATTTCCATTGTACAGCCACACTTCAAGCTCCACCTATTGTCTATTGTCCAACTATCTGTAATTCACAGGAGGTCTGGTATTGCAACAAAATAGCATGAAAGAAGAAATCCAGCTGTCTGGAGCTGCAGCTCAGGCCTTCTTGTTGAAGCCCTAATGTGCACAGTATGTCCCAGGACTAATTAGTAACTGGTGGGAAATTAATGGAAAGTTGCAAATCTTATAAAATGAAGCAACTTGCTTCTCCTTGAGAAATTGGTGCTAAATATTCCCTTGACTTCACCACATGGGCTGTTCCAGGCTGCTTGAACCATTGTCACAGATAGTTTGAACTATTGCTGTGAGTTGTGATCCATCAGGTAATTTTTTTAAAGAAGTATTTCTCAGCCTTTGTTCAAATGAGCAGTCCAAATGAATTGTTAGCAGCATAGGTAGGCAAGCTCTCAGTGGATTCTTGGGAGAAAATCAGTATGGAGGAGTTAAGAGTCATAGTATTTTGTCTGACCCAGTAAACACTGAAGCTCAATGTGAGAGAAAAACATCTTCAATTTTTTAATAAAGGTTGATTAAGATTGTATTTCTAATCCTGTCTGGTTAGCATAATGCTTTATGGCACCAGAGACACGGGTTCAAATCCGGCCACTGTCTGTAAGGAGTTTGTACGTTCTCCCCGTGTCTGTGTGGGTTTGCTCCGGGTGCTCCGGTTTCCTCCCACATTCCAAAGATGTACAGGTTAAGAAGTTATGGGTATGCTATGTTGGCGCCAGAAGCGTGGCGACACTTGCGGGCTGCCCCCCAAAATCACTACGCAAAAAGATGTATTTCACTGTGTGTTTCGATGTACATGTGACTAATAAAGATCTTATCTTCTTAATAAAGTTGGTGGTTTATAGCTAAAATCATACCCTAGTGGGATGTTTAATGTCTTCTGATGATCACGTAATCACAAGAACAAATGATAACCTGAGAAGCAGCGACTCTGGACTTACTGCAAATTACCTGGCTCTTAGACAGGTACATAGGTACTTGCTGACAAAGCTAGTATGAGACATTAAACCAGAGAAAATATTGTTGAACAAAATCCCTAAAATTCTATGCATGAATTTTCAAACTTAGGAAGAGATGTGGCTGCCAGTAAGCAGAACTTTAATCCCGTTACCAATCTACCTTATGTCCAGCCTTATATTTCATCAACTTCCTTTACCCTATTCTTTCTTCTTCGGGAGATTGTGTGAGTTTATTCATTAGTGCTGAATTATGCCCATGCCGATTTCTTTGCTGAAGGTACTCTGGTGATGCCAAAGCCTAAGCTCCATTTGTTCACAGGCTATGAACCCCTCATTCCTTCAGTTCACATACAATTCTAACCTAGATCACAGAGCGAAAAGTAAACTGTAAACTGCAGCTCCAGGCTTCCATGTATGACGGCACAGTAAGTGGGTGATCTGAAGTGGTGTAGAAACTTATGGTTATGAAAACAACGCGTCTGTGGTTTTAGAACAGTTTAAGTGAGTGAATGTGAAAACACCCCATAGATATACAACGTAATAGGCAAAATGGCAAAGTATAGCATGTACAGTGATCTTTCACAGTACACATCTGAAGCCTGTCAAAGACAAAATTCTCGTGTGTTTTGTGTACTGGCAGTTTGATCGACACCATTCAAAGAATCAACTGTCTGGACAGTCAGGGAATTAAAACTGTTGGTAAGTTAAAGCAAACCACAATATTGGTTTCGAGAAAAGTACAAAAATATGTATTTAACTCTATGTGAAACCACTCATTAAATGATTTCAACTATTAATTAATTGGAATTAAAATGCCGGGAAAAAGTTGTCCTGTACAGTCAAAATCATTTAAAATTACAAAAATGTGGCCAATGTTATGTTGAAAATCTTCTAAACTATGCATCTAAACTAAGCTATGAATCTAACTCTAAACTATTATAACCTTGTATATCTAAACTATGAATAAATACAGTTCAATAGTCCCACTAGAACATTTGGTGAGACTTTGGCATTTACCTTCCAGCAGGAGGTGACGAGGACTGATGAACTACATCATCTCACCAGCAGGTGGCGGGTTAGAATCGTAAATGGTAAAGGCTCTGTTGACTCAGACTGGATCTTGTGACTGACAATAGTCTTGTTTCATGGAACATACATACCTGCAGGAAATAAAGACTTCTTACCACCAAGATAGTCACAGCCTTGTCATGAGGAAATGGATTTTATGATCTTTTCCCATAGAATTTTACAGCATAGTTCTATGACTCTACAAATATCCCATTGTGCTCAGCCAGTGTCCCATCAGAGTCCCTCTCTTAATGCAACATCCTGTCCCTCCATTCATTTCACTTATTTTAAAATGCATCTACACTATTCACCCCCCTAAATTCCACATTATAACCACTCTCATAGAGAAGAAATGTCATGACTTCAACAGTGACTAAAGACGTACGGGTAGGTTAATTTGGGGGTTTAAAATGGGCGGCGCGGACTCGTTGGGCCAGAAGGGCCTGTTACCACGCTGTAAATAAAATTTAAAATTAAAAAAAAAATTTAAAGTGACTACCTCATGCATTGAATAGCTTCAGGAAAGCACATTGTGCGAACAGCGCTGTATTACAGGCCCACACACTGCATAGGAAGACAATTTGTTACTCTCTAACAAAATCAAAATGGTGAGTTTCTTGGCTACCGTTTTCATTCTCACCAAACCGGAGAGCCCCAGGTCCGTTCAGTTCCCTATTACACTGCAGTTCTCACTCCAGTGACATCAGATAGCTCATTGTCTATCCTCAGACACCGATACAACCATAAGCACTAACTACTGTAGCAGATGGAAAACTCAAATAAAAGCAGGAAATGCTAGAAGTACTCACTTGGTCAGGAGGCAGCTGAGAGGTCAATGAACTGGAAACAGTTGGAGACAAAAGTTTTGAGATGCACAGAAAAGTAGGAAAGAATGAAAGAGGTGATCTGGCAGAAGGCAGGAGAGATTAAATGACAAGTGGTGACACATGAGCCAAATGTAGAGGATGGGTAAAGACACAATGCATGGGTCGAGAGATGGTGCAGCAGAAACATTATCTGAAAATTGGTTGATGAAATGTAGGGTCCAGAAGGCAGTAATGGAACTAATCAAAGGCTGAGGCACTGTTCTTCGAGTTTACTTTGGGATTCACTGGAACAACGCAGAAGGCTTGTGAGGGTGAGATAAAGAATTAAAGTGAGAAGTAGCCAAAAACTTGGATGCACACTTGTTGACTGAATAGAGGTGTTCCACAGCCCACCTACATTCAGATATCTTTATTAGTCACATGTACAGGAAGTCCCTGGATTACGAACGAGTTCCGTTTTTGAGTCTGTTCGTAAATTGAATTTGTATGTAAGTCGGAACAGTTACGTACAGTTCACATCTAGCATCAATTAGTCAAATGTTTGTCTTAGTATATAGTATATATTTTAGCTAAAACATCATAATCTATCACTCGCTACCTGGTGGGAATGGCAGCAGCCGATCTCCTGGTCGTTATCTCAGGTCCCAGATTGGTGTTAATTGGTTCCATTTATTTCCCTGATTCTTTCCTCAGCATCACTCCCATTTGTTGTCTCACTGGATTTCTGATCAAGGCAAGCACTGCAGTCTCTGTATGGCTGATAGTCGTTTTCAGCTTTGATCGATCTGTGGCCATTTCTTGTGAGAAACCGAAAACAAAATATTGCACCGAGAGAACGACGGCTGTGGTTATAGGGACAGTAAGCGTGCTGGGCTGTTCAGAGAGTGTCCCCGGCAATAAATATGAACCCGGATACATAATTGACAATATTCCCTGGCTTTGTGCTGTTCAACAAAGTTTCTAAACATCCTTTGCATGGATCGCATTCGACCTGTTTCACCTTGTTTTAACCCCATGTGCCGTTCTTTCTGATTTTGATGTTCAATGTTCTGATGGTCAGACGTATATTAGCGGCTAGTAGAGTCCGCATGGGGCTACGGGGCCACAGCAATGGAGATAATTGACATGAACCCAGAGATTAAAAGCCGAAGGAAATCTATCGTTTTACTCTTCAGCATATCCGGGAGTTTCATACTGTTGTTACAGAGGTCAGTTCGTAAGTACGGGTGTTCGTAACCCGGGGACTTTCTGTACATCGAAACACACAGTGAAATGCATCTTTTTGCATAGAGTGTTCTGGGGGCAGCCCGCAAGTGTCGCCACATTTCCGGTGCCAACATAGCATGCCCACAACTTCCCAACCCGCCTCAGTACAGTAGTATGTCCCTCTTTAGCAGCGGATGCAGGGTGCTAAGTCGAAGGACATACAAGGCCCAGTCTGAATTTTTGGGTGAACTTCAAAAAAAGATTGCATCTAAGTTGCAGACAAGACAGACAAAATTGTGGAAAACTGACGTTTACATTCATTAATCGGAATAATTTGCAAATATCCATTTCTGGGGGAAAGGATATTTGAGGTCACAACCACATTTTCTACTATTTAAAACATGCCTGTGGAGTGTTTTGCCTTGGTGAATGTTGTTTTATCCAATCCACAGCCATTGGAGTCCTGCAGTTCACTGCTCCAAACAAGGGATGTGATTGGTTCAGTTTGGGGTGGGGGGGGGGGGGGGTCGGGCAGCTGCAGAAACAGGACCTGGGATTGGATGGGCAGACAGTAAGCCCAGGAATGGCTGAGAGGGAAACCAGAGACCCCAGAAGCAGGTGTGAGATGGATGATCCACCCCACTGCAGTGGTGGATTGATTCAGCAGAACCTGCAGTTTCCACAATAATACAACATGTAGGAATATGAACGTCCAGAAAAATCAGATTCACTCGCAGCCTGTGTGCAGGGTGGGAAAGGGAAGAGATAAAAGCCAGGTGTTGTGGCTCCTGAGGTTGAATGGGAAGGTGCTGTGGGGAAGGGATACAGGGAGTAATTGAAGAATAAATGAGCAGTGGCAGAGGGGACCGTTCTTTCAGAATGCTGGTGGTGGGGGGGGGGGGGGGGGCGGGGAGTGGTTGAGGTGACTGGAGCAAGCATGCCACAGAAATGGCACTGAAACAGTAAATTCAGAAACAAGTTACATGAACTGGTTGGGCTGAAGGTGTGTAACAATAATCAAGATCATGTACACTCCATCATAAATGTCTCAAAGGTGAAAAGGTCTGACCACTTGACACAAAGTGTCATATGTTCTGTGGGTTCACAAGCATTTGGAGTGAGAGGTGATTTAAACCTGTGAAGTAAATTATAAACCCAGTGAACCTTCTGGAACTGTTTCCTTTCTGAGTGAGCAACATTCCAGCTTCTATTTATAAACATGCACGACTGAGCCGCACTCACAAACCTGCGTTTGTGTAAAAATAGTGCCAAGGCACTTTATAAACCAACTGAGTGATGCAACAGTTCTCCATGTCGTGAAAAATACGAAGGGGCAATGATCAAGTTGCAATTTCTTCAGCGAGGGTGTCATCATATCAGCTATGGCAAATACATCATCTGTACAGCACCACCTCATTAACTCCACGGTATGAATGATTAAAGGAATCTGGCAGTGATTTACAAGCAACAATCTCAAATCCGGCTTGAAAAATGAATGTAAAGCCCTCTGGTTTTGCTTCTGTGGTTAAGTATGTTAATAGCCCATTATTGACCACGCTTTAATGCTGTCAAGGCCATATAGATGTATCGCAGCTCTCACTGAAAACTGGAAAGCCCACAAATAATGATAAGCTATCAAAGTGGTCGAATTAGTTTGAGTCCCAGGTATAACTTGCTTTGGTGACTCACTGTTAGATGAGGGTGAAGTTTCAGCTCCATGACTCATTGCGGTAGCATCAAACTCCCAGCCTTTTATAATTCTGACTAGGAAGTTTGTGTCTGGTATTATTGCTGTAAACCTGCTGGGTTCCGGACATTAAAACAGTAGTTGCTCCTTTTATAAACAGCTGGGCAGAGTTATTGCAGTCAGCAATGACCTTCCTCCTTTCCAGTATTCATGCTACGGTCAGAACTGTATTTGAATTCCAGTTGAAAACTAAGTCGAAATTGCAATAGAGTATTTGCACACTTTTAACACTAGATGGACCCTGATGGATATAACCTTATTGTAGTAATAACACATCCGCTTTCTATCTGTTTTCTTTGACACAACTGTTCCAAAGGATCTAAAAAGAAATTGAAAATTATCACCACACTAGCCAAGTGTCTAGAAGGTCCTCTCAAGGCACAGTTCGAGGACACTGTATTTGAGGCTGCAACAAATGTGCCTATTACAAATTCCAGAGGCTCGGGAAAGGACAGGGCCCAATAAAAGCAAATCCAGTAACAGTACTTCCAGGAAACAGGCAAAGGCTGCAAACTTGAATGACTGGTCCTCTGTAGCCCTCAGCTACTGGAAGTTTAAGCCCCTGGTCCCAGGGCATTTAAGGAGAGCAGGACATTCCCCCTCAGGGTAGTCATTTAAAAGTTGGCCAGAAGCAGTTCTGACTGCACTTCACACCATCCTACCAACCAAATCACCCCCCCTCCACCCCACCCTCACCCCAATCAATTGCGTCAAAGTTAAGGCCGAAAGTTCACAATAAGAAATTCAAATTATTTTTATGGTGATGTATTGAGTCATGATGGTAAAATTTTGCACTGATTCAGCTGTGAGTCACCAGGCCAAGCTGTTGCTGGCTGCTCACTTCAGGAGATTTCAACCTGCACTCAGTCTCTGGAGATTGGCAGGACATTTCACATGAACACAGCAATGGAGACTGCAGCACGTCCAACTTCTGAGTAATGTTATCGCTGGGTGCAGGACTGAAAAGGGGATGCCTTATATCCCAGAGCAAGGGCATAACAAGCAGTGAAGAAAACCAAGCTGCTCAGTCATAGAGTCATGGAGTTATACACCTCAGAAACAAGCCCTTCAGCCCAACTCATCTATGCCATAAAAGATGCCTTCCTGAGCCAATCCCGTTTGCCTGCCTTTGGCCCCTATCCCTCTAAACATTTCCTATCCATGTTGCTGTCCAACTGTGTTTTAAGGGATATGGGGGAACGCAGGAAGTTGGGTGGGCACCGTGGTCAGCATGGACTGGTTGGGCCGAAGGGCCTGCATCCATGCTGTATTGCTCTATGACTCTATGAAACGCATACCCGCCTCTCCCACTTCCTCTGGCAGCTCGTTCTGTACACCCACCACCCTCTGTGTGAGAATGTTGCCCCTCAGGTCCCCTTTAAGTCTTTCCCCTCTCACCTTAAAGCTATGCCCTCTACTTTTAGAGTCCCCGAGCCTGGGAAAAAGACTGTGACCATCTACCCTATCGGTGCCCCTCGTGATTTCATAAACCTCTGTAAGATCATCCTTCACTCCAGGGGAAATAGCCCAACCTATCCAGTCTCTCCTTATAATTTAAGCCCTCCAGTCCCAGCAGCATCCTTGTGAATCTTTTCTCCACCCTCTCCAGCTTGTTCATATCCTTCCTATTGCATGGCGATCAGAACTGTACACAATATTCTAGTGTGGTCTCACCAACATCTTGTACAGTTGTACATGACATCTCATCCCTTGCCAAGACAGATGAAGGCAAGTGTACCATACACCTTCTTAATCATCTTGTTTAGCTCTGTCGCCATTTTCAGGGAACTATGTACTTGCCTCTCTGTGCTACAACACTCCCCAGGTCCCTGCCATTCCTTGTGTAAGTCCTGCCTTGGTTTAACTTCCCAAAATGCATCACACTGCACTTGTCTGAGCAGAATAATACAAGTTCACCACACAGAAACCAAGAAATGAAATAAGCACATGTTGAACTCCCCATTCAACAACAAAACTCATACACTCTCACTAAGCTGCTTGATTCAGGGTGGAGTCCAATTTGACGCTAAGGATCTGAATTTTATGAAGAGAATGCCAACACAAGTTTTGAATCTCATTGCTAAAATGGTGCATGGGACACTTTTTTTTTTAAGTATGTTACTCATTACTCACAATGCCCACAGTTAACTTACTATCTTACACATAGCGGAGTCAATATTAATTTCTAACTTATTCATATGTTCAACTCAAAGTAAAATTGTACTTCCTGTACAAACAATATTACTGCAAGTTTTGCAGAACCAGAATATACTGCCCATGCTCTTGGATTACTCTGATTACATTCTGTACCTTCGATCTTTTGCCTTTTTCATCATTTAATTAACCACCTCCAGCCCTAGCCAACACTAGAGGCAGCAACACACTATCCACATTACTGAACCAAGGGAAGGAGAGATTCAATGTACCTTCAGCCAGCCCTCAATTTCTAGTAGACCTTCGAGAGACTCCTCACTCCTCCTTCAGCCCAGGATTGGCAGTCCACAGAAAAGACCAGAAACTTTATGCAGGAATAAAATGGAATAAAAGTGTGAAGTGTTGCATTTTGAGAAGTTACACCAGGGCAGGACGTACACAGTAAATGGCAGGGCCCTGGAGAGTGTTGTATAAGAGAGATCTAGGGGTACAAGTACATAGTTCTCTGAAAGTGGAGCCACCCTTGCCTTCATGACTTAGGCCATGGTGATTTAACCAAGGCACAGTAGTATGGAGTAAATGCTGGTAAATGGGATTAATATAGATAGATACTTGATACTTCTTAAATATTGTAAGAATACCTGTCTCCACCACTTTCTCAAACAGCACATTCCAGATCACAACCACGTTATCTATACCTCTCATCATTTTGTACATCTCTATTTGATCATCCCTCAGCCTCCTTAGTTCCAAGGAAAACAAACCCAGCCTATCCAGTCCCTCCTCACAACAGAAACATTCCAACCCAGGCAACATCTCGGTGAATTTCCTCTGCACCCTCTCCAGTTATAGCACATCCTTCCTATAGTGTGGTGGCCAGAACTGCCTCTAGTTTTCTAGCTATGGCCTAGACAATGTTTTATAAAGTTGTACCAAGACCTCCCTGTTCATATACTCTATGCCCCAGCTACTGAAGGTAAGACCCCTATCTACATGTGCAGCCACTTTCTGGGACCTTTGGACTTTTATGCCAATGTCCCTTTGTTTCTCAGTACTCCCTACAGCCCTACCATTCATGGTATATGCCTGACTCTTATTAAACCTCCCAAAACACATCACCTCACACTTATCAGGTTTAAATTCCATCTGCCATTGGTTTGCCCAACTTACCAAATGATCAAAATCACTATGTAGCCTATGACTACATTCTTCATTACTGTCAACTCAAAGACAGCTGTGTTGTTCAATTAAAAAAATCTATAGCAATCATCTTAAAGATAACGGCAGATAAATACTTTGTGGAGTTGGACTGGGTGGGTGGGGGGATATTAGTTTGGTGGGAAACATATACTGCAATAAAAGTTATCAGTTAAAGCAGGTTTATCAACCAAGGTTAGGGTTAAGTTATTTCATTCTCACACAGAAATCTAATATTCCGAAGAATTCTGAATGTTATACAACATTGGGAAAGCTGCTTTGATGTTATCACTACTGAGAACATCTCAGAATATGGTTCCTGTGGCCAAGTCTCTTACAGTATGATTCATAACCTCATCACTGTGGTTTCCAACTTAACATATATGAATATATTTCACCTGCTACCTATTCTCAGTGCAGAATAGGCTTAATATTTTAAAAAGAGATTCTGTCATACTTATGCATCTATGATTTTTTTTATTAACATCTAGTTCTATTTTTTCAGTTTGAAGAATGCAGCAAACTCTTAACTTCCCAGGTGCTTCAGCCAGTTGAAGTATCCTATAAAGTAACTGAGACAGTTAAATACAATAAAGAAAAAAAGCATAAAGTAATGCACAGATCCTGGCAATTGAGAGATATAATAGGTGAATGAAATATAACTAAATAGACAGCAAGAGTTAAAAAAGGAAGTACAAAAAATGCAAGGAATATCAGAATCAACACTACTTTCTTCTTCTATTATACTGAGTAAAAGGGCAGTTAGGAATAATTTGTGCACTTGAAAATTGATAATAGCAATTGTTTATATAAAATAAGGAAATGACAAAGAAAGAAAGGGGATAAAGTATTGGACTTTCCAATGAAACTAACATCAAAATAACTTGACAAAGAATCAGCAAAATAATACTGATGAAGAAAATAATGACACTGGAAAATGATAAACTCCTTGGCCCAGACGTCTTCCATCCCAGGGTTTAAAGAAAGGAGGTTCGAACATTGCAGATGCACCAAATAAAATCTTCAAAGATCCCCTCGATCTGGAAACCATTCCTTTAAATGAGTAAATTGGGCTTGCTGCAATATTATTTAAGAAATGTTAGTATTGTCAAGGAGTTATACACCAGTTAGCTAAACAGCAGTCAGGAAGTTATGAGGGTGTGTAAATAAGGAATACTTTGGAAGGATTGATCTGATCAGAAATAGCCAGAATGGGATTGAGAGGGATCAGTCAGTCCTGATGAACCTGACTTGAATTTGTTTTAAGAGGAAACTAATATAGTGCACAATCCAATGTCTTTGGATCTTTTTTATGTGGGCTTCTGAAAGGCTCTTCATTATGTTCCTCAGAACGGAGACTTGGCTCAAGTTGAAGTTCAGGAAACTGTGGGCAAAGTATTGAGCTGTTAGTTTCAGCCTTACCTAAGTTGAGATCTTGAAGAAATTGGCATATAAGGCCTTCATCTCAGGGAGTCTGATCATCCAATCTGCTCCGGGCATCTCAGCCCTTCCTCTCAGCCACTTCTGCAGTCTCTAGCCCCCCTCCCATCTGCTCTGTAGTTTCTGTCCTCTTAACATGGCTGCTCCTGTGGCCTCTGACCTCCATCTCAACCATTCCCAGGGCTTGCTATCTGCTCACCCATTCCCAGATTTTTCAGTACCTGCAATTATTTTATTATCATTTGGAAGATTATAGTTAAAGGTTTATCAAGCCTATACAGATGTTCATTAAAGCAATCTCCTGACTACCAGCTTTATTTTGTTTTAATGTCAGCGACTGACATCCTGAAACACATTTCATTACAAGGATCCTTCATCAAACATGTTTGGTTTCTGGTGCTGAAACTTGCAGGAAATAAGAGGACTGGAACTGACCTGAGACCATTGCTACTGAGCACAGAGCAGTCATGTGATGAACCTTAATCCTAATCAAAGAGTCCCATTTATCCAGATGTCGGTTGGGTTTGATTAGTCTTTGAGCTCTGAATTAACATTAAAGCACAATCTTGTTAAATTTTGCTGGATTTTATTTTTCACCTTTATCCTAAATACAACTTGGATGCTACCATTTAAATTAATCAGTTTATATTGATTCAAACAGTACAGTGTAACTGGTCTATAGCTAACCGTAGCATCCCAAGAGAATATTCAGTTCATTGTGTCAGTGCAACGTCCCAGCTGACCATCTGTCCCGTACACTCCCTGCATTTCCTAACCTTCCTCTAGTCAAATATTTATCAAAATTTTACTGATCTCAATCACTCTGAGCTGTTCATCAGGAACCTTCAGCACAAATATATTTCTCCTAATCCCCCTTTTTTAAAAAAAACTTGACCATATACATTATTAAATCCCTTCACCATTGACTGCGCAGGCAGAGAAAATTACATTCCCTCTTCTGTCTTGATAAAGCTTTCAAAATTTTAAAATCCTGTATTTAATCTCATTGCTTGGCTGTTGCAGTTGAAAATTGTCCTGGTACGTTTAATCTCTACTGATACTGTAGTTTCCCAGATGCTGCCTCACCCACTGTGTATTTTCAGTAGTTTCTGGTTTTATTTCAGATTTCCAGGATTCACAATGTTTTGCCTCTGTGTTTCTCCTCATTCCTGGAATCATCCTGTTAAAACTAGATCATATGTTATTGATGTCTTTAATACTTATTCTGTAATGGGGTGCACAATGGAGAGAGTACTTTAGCTGTGGTCTTAGCTACTGCTATGCATTAATTAACTTTACCCAGTTAATCTTATTCTCTCTGCCCCTTTTTAAAAGCCTAAAATGTTGTTGGCAGAACCACAGAGGTCTTTCAGCAGAGAAGGTGGCCCCTTAATCCAATGTCCATGTCAACCCTTGCTAAGGACAATACAGTCAATCCCACTCACTATGCCCCTCACATAGCTCTGCATTTATTTTACTCTTAAGTTAAAAGTATCTTGTTCCATTTTGAACATTACAATTGAATCTGCTTCCAATATTCCTTCTGGCAGTGCATTTAACCTTATTTTGATCTAATTCCACTTCAATTTTAAGGACATTAGGTACTCGAACCACTAAATCTCTCTGTTCATCACCCCTTTGCATAATTAGTGATAAAGAATAGGGAGCTCTACCATAGGTAAACTGATGTGTGATTCCATTAACTTCACATGGGTTTCAGAAGGTCACTTTTTCTAAGCACATCCTGAGCTTAAAGTAAAGAATCTGTGCCTATTAGAGCTCCTGAATTGATCACATTCTAGAGAAATTAGGTTCAATTTTATTTGCTCTTTAAATTTAAGTAAAACTAAATATTTTACTCAACTGCTGACCCTTATAATTCATTAATTATGGATGGCCAAGCTATTTTTTTGTGATTGGTATATGGAATGTGTGTGTTACTGATAAAACCAGCATTTAATCCTTATCTCATTGATTATTAAATCTGTGAGACAGCTCCCTCTGATTTAGACAAGAGTTCTTGTCTACTCACTAGGGGGACTTTGCAGAGTCAACTGGGTTGTGTTATCTTTGCCACATCCTGTGTCTGAGTGAATGCTGGTGCTCTGTCTGCATTTATCCTTATAATGTTTTGTTGTAGTGATTTAGTACACCTTAGTGAGACGTTTGGTCATTTCAGAGGCAGTCAAGAGTCCGGTGCACTACAGTGATGCTGGAGCCACAAGTTAGCCAAACTCGGTAAGGATGGCAGATTTCCTTCCTTAAAGGATGACATTGAAACAGATCCAGTAACTTAATGGTCACCATTACTAAGGCTAGGTTTTTACTTCAAAATATTTAACTGAGTCTAAATTCCCCAGTGGCATGATGTGATTTGAACCTTAATCTGCCGGTCACTAGTCTAAGCCTCTGTGCTATTTGTTGAATAACATAACTACTGTGCAATTTTTCTCTTTAATTTAATTGAAATAGCAAAAATTAAAAATAGTCCATACCTAAGTTATGGGGTAATGTCACCCTTGAAGTATTTGCTCAGTTTAGTTCACATGCTAAAACAGAGTGATTGGGATTTGAATGTCTGGTTGTTCAAGTGATGATATTTCTTTCGATTTTGGTTTTGCCAGAAAATACTGTGCTGTGGACATTTAATTTGTGAAACATTGCTTACAGTATCACCAGCAATGCACAAAATGTCACAGACACTTACTGAAGGCAGTCATTGACATTTAATCTACACACAGTCACCCAACACTGACTGTACACAGTTGCCCAAGCTGTCACAGCCTGTAAACAAAGCTAGTCCAACACTGGCTGCAAGCAGTCACACCAACGTTGACTTGGGACTCACGGTCACCTCGACATGACTTTAAATAGAGCCACATGGGCTATGCACACTGTTACCCCAACATTGTCTGGAAAAAGAACTTTAGTATCACTGAAAGAACATTGAGGCAGACTGTTGTACAATCTTGCCAGCTACATTCTCAGCCAGATCATTAATATACAAAACAGGGGATCCAGCACTGATCCCAGCAGCACACCACTGGTCACAGTCCTCCAATCTGAAAAACAACCCTTCACTACCACCAAACCAATTTTTTTAAATCAAATTGGCTAGCTCACCCTGGATCCCATGCTAAATTCCATGTAGACAATGTCTACTGTCCTGCCCTTATCAATCCTCTTGGTCACCTCTTCAAAAACCTATGTACAGACATACAAAGAGAGAAAGTAATGAAATTCTACCCTTAACATCTTGGAATAACAGAGATTAGAAGTTATGATGGAGGTATACAAAGCCCTAGCAAGCCCACATCTGGAGACAGATCTGGGCACCACTTCTCAGGAAGGACCTTGGAGGGAGTGCAATGGAAGGAATGTGCATTGATTTACCGCAATGAGACCTGAATTCCAAGAGTTGAAGTACAGGGAGACATTACAGAAATTAGTTACTGCCTCTTGAATCCAGGTCATTATTTGATTAAAGTTTTGAAGATATTAAAGGGGAACTGATAAGGTGGATAGAAATTATTTTTGCGGGTTGGAAAACCTAAAAGTAGGGAACATAACATAAAAGTGGGAACCAGGCCATTCAGGGGTGATGTCAAGAAGTGCTTACACACACACACACACACACACACACACACACACACACACACACACACACACACAAAGAGTCTCACTGTTTGGAACCTCTGACACAAGGGGCAGCTGATCCCAGGTTAATTGTTATTTTTAAATCTGAAGTCAATGGGTATTTGTTAACCAAAGGCATTAAGAAAAATAAGACAAGAATAGATGTATGGAGTTAGGTCACAGTTCAGCCATGACCTGGTTGCATAGTAGAAAAGGCTTGAGGGACTAACTGGTCTACTCCTGTATCTATGTTGCTGTGACGTCAAGTAGAAACTAATGCTTGCCATATTAAAGGGAAATTGAATGTTCCCGTGGAATCCAGAGGGCAGCTACAGATACAAACAAGGACGAGGCTGAAAATGGTTTGCCTGCACATTCACTGAATGAAGCATGAAAAGAACTTTATCAGGATAAACATTAATTAATATTTCAACTTTTTGCATTGTGCTCATTCTTTATAAGCATGCCACTTAAAAAGCTAAGTATCAAATTCTCATTGCAGTGATACTGACTATGAATCGTAAGTCATAGAGTCATACAGCACAGACACAGGCCCTTCAACCCACCACATTCATGCTGACCTTTTTGACTAAATACACTAATCCCATTTGCCCACATTACATCCATATCCTTCTATGCCTTGCCTAATTTAGTGCCTGTCTAAATGTCTTTTAAACATACTAAATGTATCTGATTCCAACACCTCCTCTGGCAGCAAGTTCCAGATATCAACTATCCTCTGTGTAAAAGACTTTCTCCTCAAATCCCGTTTAAATCTCACCTTAAACCTATTCCCTCTTGATTTTGATACTCTTACCGTGGGAACAAAATTTTTGACAATGTACCCTATTTTTGCCTCTCATAATCTAATGTACTTCCATCAGGTCATCCCTCAGCCTCATTCGCTCCAGGAAAAACGTCTCTCCCCATAACTAAAGTCCTCCAATGCCCGTCACATCCTGGTGAACCTCCTCTGCAGTGCAATCACATCTTCTTACAATGCGATGACCAGAACCGCACACAGTACTCCAAGTGCAGTCTCACCAGTGTTTTGTCAAGTTGCAACTTCTATATTCTCTGCCCTAACCTATGAAGGCAAGCATGCTATATGCATTCAAAATGCAGACTTATACAATTTACTCACCTTGATCAGTTTATTCTGAGGTGATCTAAATTCTTCATCAGAAATGCAATGGCTCTACCCATGTGTCTTCAAGTGTCTAGCTCTGGGACATCTTCCCAAAATTTCTATAATAGGGTTAAAACTACCTACCATTTCTGGGTTTCACTGAGCTAGCTGTGTTTGAGCAGCCAGTTACATACTTTCCTGTATATGCATGGCCAGCATTTGTCTACTGATCCTTCAGGGGGAAATCTCTACCATATACCAAAATGGATGGTCATTTCACATTGCAATTAACTGCACAGTAGCCTGGAGGAAATTGCACTGAATGGTTGCAGTGGTAGATTGTTTCAGAACTGGTCATCAATACACCTTAGAATAGAGAACTGAAAAGCTCGGTGTAAAATACAACCCAGCAATTCAAGAACAAAATTACAGTTTGATCTTCTACATGCTCAAGGCATGTTGAGGCTAAAGACTTAGAACCTGTGCCCTTGACAAACACAATGTTCCTGTTTGGTTGTGCAAGTTTTTCTAGCATCGTTTGCATAAAATAAGCCTGCCCTGCATAAAAAAAATTGCAACTTTTTTTTTAGTGAAGTTCATGTCAAAACTCTTGCCACATTGCCATGATCTTTTGCACTGGTTTAACAATTACTGTGTTGAAAGGTAGCCGTGTCCCTAAATCAAATTAATCACCATGACATTTTTCTGCTAATTGTGCCTATTTGCAGCCCTTCAAAGAAACATTTAAAATCTGATTACTCACAGGTGGGAGGCTAGACACAGTAAACATGCTTATATTTTGTGATAAATCCATTTCAGTTTCAGTGATAAACAGCACCTGGTTACAGCTCTCTGATATATCAAGGAAATGAGCAAACAATTACATTCATGGAAAATTTTACTATTATGATTGTGAAATGAGCTTGACTTGAAACTTGAATCATAACTACACCTACAACTTATTAAAAAGTTTATCACAGAGGCAGCCCATTCAACTCAATTGGCCTGTGCCAATGTTTATGTTGCACAAACCTGCTCACAGCTCCCACTGTGTGGCCAACATTGTATTTCAACCACTGTATGAGGGACAGGTTGTGGAAGGGGCTGGTATTGGGCAGACCCCACTGTTTAACAGGTAGCTGACACAGATTGGGTGACCACTTCGTCGAGCACCGTCATTCCATCCGCCACAAAAGCAAGGATCTCCCGGTGGCTATCCACTTCAGTTCCACATCCCACTTCCATACCGACATGCCTATCCATGGCCTCCTCTACTGCCACGTTGAGGCCAGATGTGGGTTGGAGGAGGAACACCTCATATTTCGCCTTGGGAGTCTCCAACCTGACAGCCTCAACATTGATTTCTCTAACTTCTGGTAACCCCTCCCCTCTTCTTCTTTTTCTCTTCTATGCCTTCCCCCACGTTCATGATCTGCCTATTCCCCACCTCCTCCCCTTTATTCCATGGTCCACTGCCCTCTCCTACCGGATTCCTCCTTCTTCAGCCTTTTGCCTCTTCAACCTATCACCTCTCAGCTTCTTACTTCTCCTCCCTCCCCCTACCTTTCCCCCTCTCACCTGCACTCACCTATCACCTGCCTGCACGTGCTCCTCCCCCTCCCCCGACATTCTTATTTATTTCCCTCCATAGATGCTGCCTGACCTGCTGAGTTCCTCCAGCATTTTGTGTGCGTTACACCTTAGACAGTCCCCTGGCACGACAGACATGTAAGAAATGATATTAAATATATGAAAGATGAGTCATAGAGCAATACAGCACAGAAACAGGCTCTTCGACCCATCTACTCAATGCCAGCCTGGTTTTCTGCCTAGTACCTTCTACCTGGTATTGGTATTGGTTTATTATTGTCACTTGTACCGAGGTACAGTGAAAAGCTTGTCTTGCAAACTGATCGTACAGGTCAATTCATTACACAGTGCAGCTACATTGAGTTAGTACAGAGTGCATTGATGTGGTACAGGTAAAAACAATAACAGTACAGAGTAAAGTGTCACAGCTACAGAGAAGGTGCCGTGCAATAAGGTGCAAGGTCACAACGAGGTAGATCGTGAGGTCATAGTCCATCTCATTGTATAAAGGAACCGTTCAATAGTCTTATCACAGTGGGGTAGAAGCTGTCCTTAAGTCTGGTGGTACGTGCCCTCAGCTTCCTATATCTTCTACCCGATGGAAGAGGAGAGAAGAGAGAATGTCCCGGGTGGGTGGGGTCTTTGATTATGCTGGCTGCTACACCAAGACAACGAGAGGTAAACCTGCACCTGGACCATAGCCTTCCATACCTCTCCCATCCATGTACCTATCCAAACTTCTCTTAAATGTTACAATTGAACCTGCATCCACCACTTCCACTGGCAGCTTATTCCACACTTGCACCACCCTCTGAGTGAAGTAGTTGCCCCTCAGATTCCCCTTAAATATATCACCTTACACCCTAAACCTATGTCCTCTAGTTCTAGTCTCACCCAACCTGAGGGGAAAAAGCCTGCATGCATTCACCCTATCTATACCCCTCATAATTTTGTGTACCTCTATAAGACCTCCCCTCATTCTCCTGTGCTCCAGGGAATAAAGTCCTAACCTATTCAATCTTTCCCTATAACTCAGGTCCTCAAGTCCTGGCAACATCCATGTAAAGTTTCTCTGCACTCTTTCAAGCTTCTTGATATCTTTCCTGTAGGTAGGTGACCAGAACTGCACACAATACTCTAAATTTGGCCTCACCAATGTCCTATACAACTTCAACATAACATCCCAACTCCTGTACTCAAATGCCCCGATTTATGAAGGCCAATGTGCCAAAAGGTCTCTTTACCATCCTGTCTACCTGCAATGCCACTTCCAAGGAATTATGGATCTGTATTCCCAGGTCCCTCAATGCCCTACCATTCACTGTGTAAGTCTTACCCTGGTTTGTCCTCCCAAAGTGCAAAACCTCACACTTGTCTTAAATTCCATCTGCCATTTTTCAGCTCATTTTCCCAGCTGGTCCAGATCACACTGCAAGCTTTGGTAGCATCTTCCTCGCTGTCCACTACACCTCCCAATCTTGGTGTCATCCACAGATTTGCTGATCCAGTTTACCATATTATCATCTAAATCATTAATATAGATGATAAACAACAACGGACCCAGCACCGATCCCTGCAGCACACCACCAGTCACAGGCCTCCTATCGGAGAGACAACCATCTACCACCACCCTCTGGGTTCTCCTGCTAAGCTAACGTTGAATCCAATTGGTCACTTCATCCCGAATGACAAGCAACTTAACCTTCTGGAGCAGCCTCCCATGCGGGACTTTGTCAAAGGCCTTGCTAAACTCCATGTAGACAATGTTCGCTGCCTTCCCTTCATCAACCTTTCTGGTAACCTCCTCGAACAACTCTATTAGATTGGTTAGGCATGACCTGCCATGCACAAAACCATGTTGACTATCCTTAATCAGGCCCTGTCTATCCAAATTCTTATATATCCTGTCCCTCAGAATACCTTCCAATAATTTACTCACGATTGACGTCAGGCTCACCGGCCTATAATTTCCTGGCTTATTCTTAGCGCTTTTCTTAAACAACATAGGCTATCCTCCAGCACCTCACCCATGGCTAAGGAACCCCTGCCATTTCTGCACTAGCCTCCCACAAGGTCCGAGGGGACACCTTGTCAGGCCCTGGGGATTTATCCACCCTAATTCGCCTCAAGACAGCCAGCACCTCCTCTTCCGTAATCCGGATGCGGTCCATGACCTCACTACTCTTTTTCCTCAGTTCTATAGACTCTGTGTCTGTCTCCCAAGTAAACACAGATGGAAAAAATCCATTTAAAATCTCCCCATCTCTTTCGGCTCTATGCATAGATGACCATGCTGATCTTCAAGAGAACCGATTTTGTCCCTTGCTACCCTTTTGTTCGTAATATAGCTATAGAAACCCATAGGATTCTCTTTCACCTTGTCTGCCAGAGCAACCTCATGTCTTCTTTTAGCCCTCCTGATTTCTCCCTTAAGTGTTCTCTTGCATTTTTTATACTCCTCAAGCACCTCACTTAATCCTACCTGCCTATACCTGATATGCACCTCCTTTTTCTTTACCAGGGCCTCAATATCCCTCAACAACCAAGTTTCCCTAAACCTGTTAGCCTTGCCTTTTATCCTAACAGGAACATACAGATTCTATACTCTCAATATTACCCTTGAAGGTCTCCCACTCACCAAGCACCTCTTTGCCGGAAAACAACCTATCCCAATCCACACCTGCCAGATTCCTTCTGATGCCATCAGAATTGGCCTTCCTCCAGTTTAGAATCTTAACCCTCGGACCAGTCCTATTCTTTTCCATAATTATCTTGAAACTAATGGAATTATGATCACTAGATCCAAAGTATTCCCCGACACTCACTTCTGTCACCTGCCCTGTCTCATTCCCTAAGAGGAGATCCAGTATCGCGCTCTCTCCGGTTGGGACATCTACATATTGATTGAGGAAACTTTCCTGAACACATTTGACAAACTCGATCCCATCCAGTCCTTTTACAGTTTGGGAGTCCCAGTCAATATGTGAAAAGTTAAAATCATCTACTATCACGAATTTATATTTCCTGCAACTGTCTGCTATCTCTCTATAAATTTGCTCCTCTAAATCCCGCTGACTATTGGGAGGTCTATAATATAGTCCCATTAATGTGATCATCCCTTTTTGATTCCTCAGTTCCACCCAAATTGCCTTGATAGTCGAGCTCTCCAGTATGTCCTCTCTGAGCACTGGCGTGACATTCTCCCTGATGAGTACTGCCACCCCTCCCCCTTTAATACCTCCCCCTCTATCACGTCTAAAACAATGAAACCCTGGAACATTGAGCTGTCAGTCCTGCCCCTCCTGCAACCAAGTCTCACTAATGGCTACAACATCATAATTCCACGTACAGATCCACACTCTAATTTCATCTGCCTTACCTACAATACTCCTTGTATTGAAATAGACGCAACTCAGAATATTAGTCCCACCACACTCAACCCTTTGGTTTCCATCTTTGCTCGTAGTCTTAACATCTACTTTCCCCACAGCCTCTCCACTTGCTGCCCTGCCACTCTGTTTCCCACCCCCCTGCAACTCTGGTTTAAACCATGGCCCCCGCCCCAAGCAAAAAGAAAAAGGAAATATAATACAAGATCTGCCAGTTACCCAGTCTCAAAGTCTGACCATCAAACTCTGAGTGTCTAGACCCAAAATGCCAGCTGTCCATTTCCCTGAGCTTGACCCACTGAGTTCCTCAGCACTTTGTTGCTGGAGGATCTGGGCCTGATATTGGGGCAGGGGAGGGACCGGAGGCAGGGGGACGGGGTCACCAAGCCCGACATCAGGTGGGACACAAAAAGTGAAGTACTGTTCCCAAAAAGGGAGAACTGCCACTCACCGTCTGTGCTCTAGCGAGTGTCCTATAGAATGAAGGCTGTCTCCACCCTTGAAGGCCCTCTTCCAGTTTCAGCACCTGTTTAAACAATATTGAAGCAATCATGGAAGCAACCAGGTTCTTTTTACCTGTATGTAAATAAGAGGAAACATTTGCAGACTCTCCCTCCAAACTGAAGAAGAACTAAAGATGTATATTGAACAATTAAAGGATTAAAATAGAAGGGTTGATTTTTTTTTGTTTACCTCTCAAATGTCAAACAAATGTGATGAAGGAACTGGGTAATAGCACATTGGGATAGACTGCAGCCCTGTCATTTTAGCTCTGAAACTGGTTAACATTGCACTTTCAAGCCATCACTTCCATCTGGCCTTTGAATCCACATCAGGTTGATGACTTAAAAGTGCTGTGTTAAGTACAGCTGTAGGCCTTCCATATAATTGGACAATCTGAGTCCAGCTCCTAGTATCCTACACAAAAGCTGTGCATAATTCTGCACTAATCAATAATGAATTTGCAGGCATATTCCTTGTTATAAATTTACTCATCTAGGTGTTCTGTTCTTTGCAGATTGCAGCCTCTTTCCTATTAGAAAACACATGATTAATCGGTCAATCCTCAGACCTTTGTCATCTGATTTTCTGAAACCAGCAGCCCTAGTAAAAGATTCCAAGCATTAAAATGGATTTTTTTTCTCCTATAAAATTGATGGAAACAAAAAGATAACTACAAAAACTGGAGTGAGTACAAGAGCAGAAGCAGTAAGGGAAAACGAAGAGAGGGCTTCACACATGAAGTCCTTATTTTTTTTAAGCAAATATATTTTAATTACTTACATCCAATATTACATTGGTAAAGCAATATCAGTTGTCTGATACCTAGCGATGTTTGATTTTCTGGCACAGTCCAGTTCATAAAGTGCATCCAAAGGGGTTTTCTTGTGGAACAATTGTTTGATGATTTTTGGAAAAATATCAAATGTGTCAATATTCAGACTTGTATATTCTAAAATGCACCCATCCATATTAGGAAGATGAAGTTTTAGTTTGGAGTTAAGTATCAAATCACCACAGTGTCTCCCCAATCCATCTGTTCTGTTCTGTAACAAAACAAATTCAAACTCAGAATATCACATCTATTAAAAATATTCATCTAAAAGAGCTTCATTTACTTGCTTACAGCAAGTATAGAGTTTTTAAGTGAAGCAGTATTAATGGGAGCACTGTATGTCCTTTTCACGGATTAGCTGTTACACAACACAATGGGAGCAGAAGTCGGCCATATGGCCTCTCAAACCAGTGATGCAATTCAATATGATATGGCTGATCTGCCCCAGGCCTCGCGACACAAAAGGACATCATTTGGCCCATTGGACCCTTGCTGGCTCCCTGGGGAATTATCCCCACTCCCCCTTTCCTTACTTGCCTGTACCCCTGCAATTTACTCTTTCACACATGTACATCAACAAGCACCAGGCAAGCTATATATTTTTCTCTAATTGAAATGATAACCATTCACAAAAAAAAGCCAACATTTCAAATACTTGCTTAGATCTGTGGGCACACATGCTAGAGATCATCCAATAGAAAAAGACTTTAAAAACTAAAACAAGCAATCAGTCTAAAAGTTTGCATCAATATATGACACATACTCTATGAAAAGTGAGGGGTTAAAAATTTAATAATAGAACATTAACTCTGAACTAGAGAAATACATGTTACACAAAGTTATTAACTGCTGAGGTCATCCATTTATAATATAATCCAATATATGATCACAAAAGGAAGCTCCATTGAAGGATTATTACAGCAAGTCCCTACATAGCAACAGGATAAGGTATAGAACCATAAGGAGAAAGTAGCACAGCATTAAACAGTCTTCAGTGTAGAATCTTTCATAAACTTGCTGAAGCAGCTTCAGAAGGTTTTGTGGCAGCTTTCTTGCCTGTAAAGAAGCAGAACAAGTCAGAGTAAGTTCAGTGGAGAAACAAGCAATTTACTGCTGCTTTAAAAACAGAAAATGCTGAAAACTCTCAGCATGTCAGGCAGCATCCATCTAAAGAGAAACAAAGGTAACATTTTGGATCTGAGATCCCTCATCAGAACTGAGAAAGAATCAAATTAGTTTTCAACAGTGGAGAAGGCAGGGAAAGGACAGGTAGAACAAAAAGAAATCTCTCTGATAGGGTTAGAGCAAATACATTAAAATGGCACTTTTAAAAATGCTGCCTGAACTGCTGAGTGTTTCCAGCATTTTCTGTTTTTATTTCCAATTTCCAACATTGCAGTTTTTAAATTTTGATTTACTGCTGTTCAATACATGTTAAATATAAAGGGATGGTAAATTTTGAAATGGGATCATAGTCATCCGTAGGCTTAGAATGTGTTTGCTTAAGTTTAAATACTTTGTCGGGACATCTGGTATTTTCAAAGTAATTAAATTTAAATTATAACAGCAATGAACCTTTGGAAATCATTACATAAATTGTTGAGCTTGTGCTTGCAGTGTTGGGCATACTACACATGGGTGTGTTCAAGAAAACCATCAGATAAATGAAAAGGAATCCAGTACTAGAAATTGAAGATATTACAACAATGCCAAGGGAAGTAGAACTTGTTTTCATTGCAGAAAAAGAATGAAAAAAACTTTACTTTTTGTGCAAAATCACCAGTGGAGATAGATAAACAGGTTGTTTAACTTGAATTATGATAGCAGAAGTTAACTACATGAATATAAAATTAACCAGCTTTCAGCAGAGTCTTGATTATGGCTGCACCAGTATCTTTAGCAATAGCAGAGACGCAAGAGACTGCAGATGCCTGGTTCTGGAGCAAAAAATGAACTTGCAAGAACTCAGTGGGTCAAGCAGCATCTGTGGAGGCAGAAGCTCACTTGTATATGTTGAAACATCAACAATTCCTTTCCTCTCACAGATACTGCCAGACCCACTCAGTTCCTCCAAAAATTTGTCTTTAGCAATAGCAGCTGATTATATGTGGACAAGAAAATAAGTTGGGGAATAGAAATAAAGACAAATTGTGTTAATTGGTGTTCACTGGCATTTATTTTTAATAATAGAAAGAGGTCATCATCATGTATTAATCTCTTGAACCTGCCTTCTCCCTATATACCCCAATCCATTCTCCATATCCAGTAACCCACTTTTTTTTCCATTTGATTGAGGGATAAGATAAAGATATCTTTATTAGTCTCGTGTACATCGAAACACACAGTGAAATACATCTTTTGCATAGATTATTCTGGGGGCAGCCCACAAGTGTTGCCACGCTTCCAGCGCCAACATAGCATGCCCACAACTTCCTAACCAGTACATCTTTGGAATGTGGGAGGAAACCAGAGCACCCGGAAGAAACCCACGCAGACACAGGGAGAACGTACAAACTCCTTACAGACAGCGGACGGAATTGAACCTGGGTTGCTGGCGCTGTAATAGCATTATGCTAACCGCTACACTACCATGGACATCGCTGGCATTTATTGTCCATTCCCAATTGCACCTGAACTAAAGCAGCAATTTAAGATGCAACCACACTGGTGGTCTGGAGCAGAGACTTGTGGACACAGCCCAGTTGATCACAAAAACCAGCTTCCCCTCCATTGACTCTGTCCACACTTCCCGCTGCCTCAGGAAAGCAGCCAACATAATCAAAGCAACAAACAATCTACTGGAGGAACTCAGCAGGTCGAGCAGCATCTGTGGGAAGGAAAGGAATTGTCAATGATTCAGGTTGAAACCCTGCATCAGGACTGAAGCAGGGGGTCATTACATAAATCATTGAGCTTATGCTTGCAGTAGCTGGCCATCTCACCTTACTGGCCTGCAATGGACTTCTCACCTCTCCATTCTCAGTCCTGATGCAGGGTTTCAACCTGAAACATCAACAATTCCTTTCCTCTCACAGATGCTGCATGACCCGCTGAATTCCTCCAGCAGGTTGTTTGTTGCTCCAGATTTCAGCATCTGCAGTCTCTTGTGTCTCCAAAATGATCAAAGACTCCCACCCTGGATATCAGACTCCCACCCTGGAGATCCTCTCTTCTCCACCCTTCCATTGGGCAGAAGATAAACAGGCTTGAGCACATGCATCACCAGGCTTGAGGACAGCTCCTGCCCTGCTGTTATAAGACTCTGGAACAGATCTTTTAAAGGTGGGCTCTTGATCTCTCAATCTACCTTGTCACGGCCCTTGCACTCTATTTGTCTACCTCCACTGCACTTTCTCTGCAACTGTAACACTAGATTCTACATTCTGTTTTATTTTCCTTTTGTACTACCTCGATGTACTTGTGTATGGAAGTGATCTGTCTGGATGGCCTGCACACAAAAGCTTTTCAATGTATGTTGGTACATGTGACAATAATAAACCAATTACCACACACAGGCCAAGCAAGGTAAGGACAGCAGGTTTCCATACGAGGGAAATTAGTGAACCTGATGGAGCTTGAGGACAATACTGTGATTTTGTAATTACATTACTGAGACTAGCTTTTTTTATATTCCAATTTTAAATTCCCCAGGTGCCATGGTGGAATATTGTTACTTGACCTCAATTAGATATGGTGCTCCTACAACCTGATAAATTCAGTTTTAACCATAAATGTTTCACATCTCAACTTACAATAAAATATTTTGTAAAACAAAACAAAATCCATCAAGCTACATCCACTACATTCACCTGTCAACTAATTTTTATCCAATCACTCCCACTTTTCCTCTATTTGCAAATGAATATTGCAAATTAACAACCTATTCTCTTCATCAATGCACAAAATAAAATTCAGTGATGTACCAAAATACAGCTTCTAAATTAATAACATGAGTATATTTTAGCAATTTATTCAATAAAACTAATTGTGAATAAAATCTTGCTTCAACATAAAGATAATTTTCTTTAACTGTGGAAGTGCAAGCCATTATACAGATTGAAAAGTGTCAATGAGGAGACAGGTAAATCAAGAGTAATGATTAAACAATTGAAGTTAATAGGCATCGATCATCTAAGAAGCTCTTCAATAATTGAAATGCTGAATTCTATACTTATCTGGCTTGTTTTTTTTAATACAAGATTGTATTTTGTGGCATTTGATGATTAATTGGCAAGAAAATGTAAATTGCTAGAGAATAATAATGTAAAAATGAAACCTGTAATTCTGCATAGCCTTCAGATACCAGTTAAATGAAAATAATCACTGTAAGTACAAGCGAATCTTACAATCACTGTAATTAGTATGAAGAACAAGCTTCTGAATAAAGGGACCCATAATTAGCTGAAAAATGTATTATCTTTTCCATAATCATTACTCAGGAAAATAAAGGCTCCTATTGTTATATCTGCTGCTAAGCTAAAAGCGCATTACATAACAATTTTGTCATTTTGTACAGGTACTGGAGATTTTCATTTCAGAGATTATGCCAGTGAACTATATTTCATCATTGAAATTACAGTCCAGTGGGCCCTTCTGTACCACATACACAGTGCACTGGTGTATCCACAGGCTGCTTTACAAAGTACCATCCATTGGATGATGCTATTTGTAGTGTCTTAACCAACATATTTTACAAATGACAACTCTTGTTGTCATTTGTAAAATATGTTGGTCTTGCTTGTAAATAAGATAAGATATATCGGTCTTGCTTGTAATTTGTAAAATATGTTGGTCTTACTTATAAATCTTACTTGGAGATTTGTAAAAGAATCTCCCCTCAACCTGTTCCCTCATTCAGTCAGGTAAAAAAGCAAAAAAGCAAACTGCTGGAGGAATTCAGGGGGTCAGCATCTGTGGACACAAAGGGATGGTCAACGTTTCAGGTTGAGACCCTGCATCAGGACTGACCAAGGGGAGATAGATAGCCAGAATAAAAAGGTGAGAGGAAATAGTGAGGCAGGGGCTGGTAGGCGATAGGTGGAACCAGATGAGGAGAGGGAAGGTGGGCAGATGGAGCCAACTGGGGGAGGGGTGTTGGGAGACAAATTGGACTCCAGTGTTGCTAAAGGTACTGCAGTCTCTTGCGTCTCCGATCAGATCTAATGTTGATCTCAGCTCCACTTTCCTGCTAACAACCCTTTATTCCCCGAGAGCCCCCAAACCTACCTCAGCCCTGAGTATACATAATGACCGTACATTCACAGATCTCTGGGGTAAATAAAACCAAAGATTCACAACCTTTAGTGAAGACAACTCACCTTACTTTAGTCTTAAATGGGTGCCCCTTTACTTTGAGAATATGCCTCCAATTCTAGATTCTACCACCCAGGAGAAACATCTTCATGGCACCCACCCTGTTGAACCCCAACAAAATTTTCCAAAAGATCACCTTCTGAACACTAGAGTACAGGTCCACTTTCCTTAATTTTTCCTCAAGAACACACAGTAATCATTCTGGTGAATCTTCTCTGCACTATACCAAGGGAAAATAAAAGTCTTTAAAGATTAAATGAATGTCAGTAAATTGTATCCTGGATTTTATGAGTGCACTAATGCAAAGTAGCTTACAGAGATAATGAAATAAAAACAGAAAATGCTGGAAAGACTCAGTAGGTCAGGCAGCAACTGTGGAAAGAGAAACACTTAATGTTTTAGGTTGAAGATCCTTCATCAGAACACAGATCATGGCCTTATGTGTCACAAATGGAATTATATATCTAGTTCTGTCTGCCCAACAATAGGAAAGATGTTGAGACAATGGAGAAGATACAGGATCAGAGGAAGATTACTGTGTGGAACAAAACCTTAAGGCCCAGCAAGTAGAAATTAGACCATCTGGAGCCTATTTTACCATAATAGAGAAATTCAAACACCCTCAGAAAGACTGCAGCAGTTCAGGACAACAGCTGACTATCTTTTTACTCACCTTAGAGGGTGTGGGTGTTGGTGGCAAGGCCAGTATTTATTGCCCACCTTAGCTTCCCTTAAGAAGGTGTGGTGAACCTTTTCATAGAGTCATAGGGGTGGAAACAGTCCTTCAACCCAACTCAACCATGGTGACCAAGGTGCCTACCTAAGCTGGTCCTATTTGGCTGCATTTGGCCCATATCCCTCTAAACCTTTCCTATCCACGAACCTGTCCAAATGTCTTTGAAACATTGTAATTGTACCCGCCTGGCAGCTCATTCCATATACCCACCATCCTCTGTGTGAAAAACCTTTCCCCTTTCACCTTAAACCTATGCCCTCTGGTTTTAGACTCCCGACCTTGGGAGAAAGACTGTGACCATCCACCTTATCTATGCCTTGATCAAATGTAATCCTATAGAAATCCAGCTTTTTTGGCCATGTTTGGCCCATGGCTATGTTAAGGTCTAGAACAATTGGGCCGTGCAAAACCCAGACCCAGCAAACCTTCAGCGTGGTGGTTGGGGTGGTGGGTGGGGTGGGGGGTTGTCTGGTCTCCTAGCTTTTGCTTTATCCAGTTCTCTCAGTCATTGCTTTATGTCACGTGGTATGAATCAAATCAGGTGAATAATGGCATCTACAACAGGTCTGGTATGTTTATCCCTCAATGGATTCATGCACCACCTCCCACAGGTCTGGTCTGGTAACTATATCCTTCGGGACTTAGCTAGTTCATTTGTTGGTAATGCTATCAAGGCACTCCTAGTAGTGGCCAATTAGAGATGGACATTAAATTCTGGCTGTATCAGCAATGTCCACACCATGGGTATGAATAAATGAAAAGGCTTTGTTTCCAAAGTAGAGGTCAGAGGATATGGAGCTTATTTTACTGAAGCTGAGATGCCGAAGGGGCTATCTAAAGGAGCTTAGCATAATTATGACTTTTCATGAGGTAAATAGAGAAATTGTATTCAGCAAACTAAAGGGAGAGAAATTTTCTGCATTTGTTTGCTAGGAAATAGAATGAATTTTTCTGTGGAATGAAGTCTGTTGATTCTATTTCATGATTTGCTCAAGCCCATCGTAATCTACTTCTCATCCATTAGGGTACCAAAATGGAAATAAGATGCTACATTAAGTCACAAAATAATTATTTAGCATTATTGTAGATATAGGAATATAAATATTGACAGCATTTATGAGTAAAATTATGCCCAATTTGAAATGTAATAATCTATACTGGATCCTTCAACACAAGGCCTTCAGGTATTGTCAGAGGACATTAAATGCTCATTATCCACTGACTTTATATTGATAGATCCATATACTTTTGAGGTCAGCTAGTTGTGTGCCATAGTGGTACCAACAACATAGGCAGGAAGAGAGATAGGAATGGAAAAAGATAGAGCTAATCCTCAAGCTAAAGTCCTAAATTGGAGGAAGGCTAATTTCGATGGCATCAAACACAAATTCTCTAAAATTGACTGGGAGATGCCGTTTGGTTATAAAGTGACATCTGGCATGTGGGAGGCTTCTGCAAGGGAGGAGTTTGCTGGGGCCCTGGCAGAGATTTTTGTATCTTCGTTAGACACAAGTAAAGTACCAGAAGACTGGAGGATGGCTAACGTTTGTGCCTTTATTTAAGAAGGGCAACAAGGGTAAGCCAGGGAACTACAGGCTAGTGAGCCTTACATCAGTGGTGGGAAGGTTATTGAAAGGGATCCTGAGAGACAGGATTTATTTGCATTTGGAAATGCAAGGACTGATTTGGGATAGTCAGCATGGCTTTGTGAGTGGGAAATCATGTCTTACAGATTTGACTCAGTTTTTTAAAAGAGGTGACCAAAAGGATTGAAGAGGGTAGGGCAGTAGACGTTGTGTGCATGGAATTTAGCAAGGTCTTTGACAAGGTCCCGCATGGTAGGTTGGTCCAGGTTAGATCACATGGGAGCTAGTCAATTGGATAAAAAATTGGCTTGGCAGTAGGAGGCAGAGGGTGGTAGTGGAGAGTTGTTTTTCAAATTGGAGGTCTGTGACCAATGGTGTACTGCAGGGATTGGTGTTGGGCCCTCTGTTGTTGATCATCTCTATTAATGATATGGATGAGAGTGTAGGTGGCAGGATTAGTCAGTTTGCAAATGAGACCAAAATTGTTGGGAGAGTGGGCAGTGAAGTAGTTTGTCTAAGGTTACAACAGGATTTGAATCAACTGGGAAAGTGGGCATAGAAATGGCAGATGGAATTTAACTCAGACAAGTGCGAAGTGATGCAATTTGAGAAGTTAAACCAGGGCACACCCACAATGAATGGCAGGGTCCTGGGGAATGCTGTTGAACAGAGAGACATGGGGTACAAGACCACAGTTCCCTGAAAGCGTCAACACAGGTAGACAGGCTGGTGAAGATGGCGTATGGTATGCTTGCTTTCATCAGCCAAGGCACTGACAGCAAGAATTGGGATGTAATGTTACAGTTGTACAAAACATTGGAGTATCGTGTGCAGTTCTAGTCACCATACTAGAGAAAGGATATGATTAAGCTAGAGAGGGTGCAGAAAAGATTCACAAGAATGTTGACTAGAATGGAGGGCTTGAGTTATAGGTAGACACTCGATAGGCTGGGACTGTTTTCCCTGGGGCAGCAGAGGCTGAAAGGTGACATGATAGAGGTATATAAAATTATGAAAGACAAAGATATAGTAGACAGCTAAACCTGTTTCCCATAGTAGGGGTGTATAAAACTAGAGAGCATAGGTTTAAGGTAAAAAGGGAGAAGGTTTAAAGGGGATCTGAGGAATAGAGAAACAAAGGACTGCAGATGCTGGAATCTAGATGAAAAACACGATGATGCTGGAGGAACTCAGCAGGCCAGGCAGCATCTGTGGAGAAAAGCAAGTGGTCAGCGTTTCGGGCCAGGACCCTTCTTCAGGACTGAAGATAGGAAAAGGGGAAACCCAATATATAGGAGGGAAAAAGGGTAAATGTTTCACACAAACAGCAGTTGGTATCTGGAATGAACTGGCGGAGGAGGTGGTGGAGGCAGGAACAATAAAAACATTTGAGAGGCATCTGGTAAGGTACTTGAATGAGCAAGGCATAGAGGGGTTTGGAATTATGGCAGGCAGGTGGGATTGGTATAGGTAGGCATGGGATGATGGATGGCATAGATGTGGTGGGCTGCTTCCATGCTGTACAACTCTATGACTCTAATATATATGAAGGCCCAAGAGAGAGCACAGTCCTTAATCTCCTGTATTTAATGATGTGATGTAGGGAATCTTGCTCATGCATAAAACATTCAAGACCAGTTTCAAACAAGGAATATCTATTGATTCCCATTTGCTGATCTATGTAATCACCTGTATGAAAGAGGAAAAATAAATGAGCTTCTTTGAGAAACTACAGTTCTAAATGCAGGTACATGAAAGTACTGAAGCAAACATAGATCAGGAAAGGCTGAAGATCAGCAGGCCTGATACCCCAGTCCACATTGTAACAATCATAGAATCCACAAATGGTGATGGAAATAATAAATTTGACTTTTCAAGGAAGGAATCATTGAAAAAAAAGCGGAAATTAGGGAAGTAGTGAAGTAAAAGGATTTAGCTCAGAATGAAAAAACGCCTTGATATAAGTTTAGAAGTATTTGTGAAAGTCATAAGTATCGCTGAGAAATATCAAGAAATGAAGGTACTTATTACAAAGGGAATGAAATACTCGTGGGTGTCTTTAATCTACATACAGATGAGACAAACCAAATTGGCAAACTGTCTCAAATGCATGCCATGAACTATCGAGGATAAATTCGAGACTGTTTTCCAGAACAATCTGCTGTGGACAAGAAAACTGCTGTTTTAGATCTGGTCACACGTTGTGAAGGATCCTTTGGGTATGACAGAATTTCACACTCATTTTAGAAAGATAGAATTTAGCTCTGAAACCAGGGTCTTCAATGTAAATAAAAGCAATTACATTGGCATGGGCTGTCGGGGAGTTGAAGGAGGCTAAAGTAGACTTGGAAATTATATTAAAATTACAATGATAGATAGGCAGCGAATGATATTTAAAAGAGCAGGTTATTTTCTCACCATTATGGAATGAAGAGTCTATGGGATAGGGGGTCCATTTAGAACTAGGAGACATATTCTCAGTATAAAATAATGCAGTCCATGAATTTATCCCCAATTTAAGATTTGAGAAGGAAGTTCTTTTCTCAGACAGGCTGAGTCTTTTGAAATGTGGAGGCAGAGTCATAATGTTCGAAGCTGAGGCAGATACATCTTTGGACTCAAGGGCTATGGAAAACAGTCAGGAAAGTGGACTTGAGGCCAAAGATTAGATTAGCCATGATCTTATTAAATGGTTGATGAAGTCAGAGAGGCTACATGGCCCTTCGAGTTTTTTCTCCTAAGTGACATTAGAAGATCCACCACACATTCGAGATGAAAATGTCCATGATTACACTAATAGAGTCATAGAGCAATACAGCATGGATATCGGCCCAACGAGTCCATGCCAAGCACAGTGCCCATCCAAGTAGTCCCAGTTTCCTGCATTCGGCCCATATTCCTCTAAGTCCTGCCCCTGCATGTATCTATCCAAGTGCTTCTTAAATGATACTATTGTACCTGCTTCAACCACTTCCTCTGGCAGCTCGTTCCATATCCTTGCCACCCTCTCCATAAAAAGATTGCCCCTCATGCTCCTTTTAAATCTTTCCCCTCTCACCCTAAACCTATGCCCCCTGGTTTTGGACTCCCCTACCCTGGGGAAAAGACTGTTACCGTCCACCTTACCTATGCCTCTCATAATCTTAAACACTTCTATAAGGTTGCCCCTTGTTCTCCTACGTTCCAAGGAATAAAAGCCTAGCTTGGCCAACCTCTGCCTATAACTCAGGCCCTCTAGTCCTGGCAACATCCTCGAAAATCTTCTCTGCACTTTTCCCAGGTTAACCACCTATTTTCTATAATAGGGTGACCGAGACTATACACAGTACTCTAAGTGCGGCCTCACCAATGGCTTATGAGCCAGTTTAGCAAAAAAGCAAAGTCTGCTGTTCCAAAACTTAAATGAACACACCAATTAGGATAGGAATTTAAATTCTCTTCTGCCGCTCATCAACTCAGTGCTCTGGAACCTCAGCAAATCGGTACTTTCTAAACTTAAACTATTTTGAAGATTAACTTAAGCACAAAGCACATCATTATTACTGGCATTCATTACCAAACAGAGTTCTCCACAGATAGCCTGTCACTTGATCCCATGATATGAACTAAAACATATTTCAATGCTGTAAGCCAGTTGTGGAATATTTAAAATTTATGTACATTTTCCAAAAATATTGCAATAAATGCATTACTGAGTCAAAGCAGCTTTGCCATCTGAACTATACAGGGCTTCCAAATTAATGCAAAACTGGCTATCTCCCTTCTATCTTCCAGTCCAGATGAAAAGGGAAACCTCAACTGTCCATTTCCCTCCACTGAGTTCCTCCAGCAATTTGTTTTTTGCTCCACATTCCAGCATCTGCAGTCTTTTGCGTTGACAGAGTTTACATCCTTTTCTTAAAAAAATGGAAAGCACAATAGCACCATACTTGCGCAGAAATTAAGACAATTCAGCTCCTCTTTCAGAACAACAAAAACAAGCAAAACTGATAACTTTTTTAAAAGAAGAGTTCATCACTTTTTAGGGTTGAACATCGAACAGCAGAGCCTTTGGGCCTGTTAAATCAACATTTTCCCATGTCTGCAACTTATTTGCTTCAGAAAAAAAAGAAAAAAATACGTAATATTCCATTAACAATTCCAACTTCAAATTACAGGAAATATAAACAATATGGAAAAGGAAAATCTTGCAAATGATCCCCAGACTGGATCTCATTACAGTTGGCCTGTAGGCAGACAAATTACAGCACTGATTATTATCTGGATACATATTTACTTCACAGTCCAAGTCAAGTAATTATACAAGATGAAAATCTGTAACAATCAATAACTACAAGCAAGAAAACAAGGACCATTTTTAAAACTCAAGGATGAATGTTAAATTAAATTGTTGGATTGCTACAGCTTTAGAAAATCTGCTGGTACCTTTCAACATGCTACCTGGACAGTAACCGGACAGGGTAAACACCTACCCGCTGAAAAACCTGATCCATTTTCATGCCTTAGATTTCACCAGGATGAAAATCTGGCAAGATGTTCACTCAGGCAGCTTACCACACAGGCAGTGAGGTTGAAGGTTATTCCTGGTGATTTAAGTTGCAATGGCAACTTATTTGAAATGTATTACAGCTCGTCACATTACTTAAGTGAATATAAGAAATCAAAGCAGCAGGCTGTACAACTGAGGGCCTGAGATATAGGGAGAGCTTGGGCAGGCTAGGACTTTATTCATTGGAGGGTACGAGACTGCGGGGTGACCTTATGAAGGTGTATGAAATCGTGAGGGGCATAGATAGGGTGAATGCACACAGGTTTTCCCCCCCAAGGAAAGGGAATCAAAAACTAGAGGGCATAGATTTAAGGTGACGGGGCGGGGGGGCCAAGATTTAAAAGGGACCCGAGGGGCAACTTCTTCACGCAAAGGGTGTGTGTATATGGAACAAGCTGCCAGGGGAAATGATTGAGGCAGGTATAATAAACATAAAAGACAGTTGGACAGGTACATGGATAGGAAAGGTTTAGAGGGATATGAGCCAAATGCGGACAAATGGGATTAGCTTAGATGGGAATCTTGGTTGGCATGGATGAGTTGGCTCGAAGAGCCTGTTTCCATGCTGTATGATTCTATGACAACCGCCAAGCCTCCTCTATCATTCAATAAGAATATTTAAAGTCACTGCAATGAAAGAGTGGCAAGTGCAAATGTTCCACAGTAGTCAATACCCGAAATTCCCTCCACAGATACTGTCTGACCTGCTGAATTCCTCCAGCAACTCATTTTTTGCTCCAAGTCCCAGCATCTGCAGTCTCTTGTATCTCCTAATTTTTAAGGGTGATAATGGGAGACTATCCAGGACTACAGTAAAAAAAAATTAGGAAAATAATGAGGAATGGAAATTGGGCCGAGGCTGGGTGGACAGATAGTTTTAGGGTGATGAAATTGGAAGCTCAGCTCAGCTCAGGCTCAAATACAATCCTGAGTATATAAACCATCTCTTTCACTCTGAGACGGGCAATGGGGAGGAAGCTGGAACTTGTGGTGAGAATACAGTTTGTGAAAAGGCAGAACTTTAGACTTTTAACATGAAGTACAAATCAAGTCATCGCTACTTCGGATTTCTATATTTCCTTCCAGCATTTGGCCCACTGAGTCTGTAACTTTACATCTAATCTATTCTCCCCACATTCCACCACATGTACCCACTAGGGGTCAAGTTACAGTAGCCGATTAACCTACCAACCCATACGTCTTTGGGGTGTGGGAGGAACCCCACATAGTCACAGGGAGAACTTGCAAACTCCACAGACAGTAATGGAAGTCAGGATTAAACCTGGATCGTTGGAGCTGTGAAGCAGCAGCTCTACTTAGCTGCACCACTGTGCTGCCCAATTTACTATACCGACAGAACCAAGTCAGAAATGTATAGCTGCTTTGCTCTGCCTAAGTAAGTTACAGGTAGAATTTTATTTTTTTATTCAGTAAAGGGAGTTTCAAACTCCGTCAGGTCCAGGCTTCATAAAACAAATGAGAAATAATTTAAATGTTCCTGCATAGTTAGTGCTATTACTAAGATTTTTACAAATGGTTGTATTTGCATATTTACAGATCATCACACAAGAAACATTAAAAATTACTATATTGTTAACATTGGTGACATATAACTAATGTCCAGAAATGTGTCAGTAAGTGGTTCCTTTTTAGGTAGATGGAAACTTTCACACTGAATGCTATGATTAGAATGACCTAATATTTGCAAATGATTCACTGCATGGTCATTATGTTGATACAACAGGACTGCTTGGTGAAATGTTTCTTTCAAAATGTATAGTCCCTCTACAGCAAATAGCTGTGTCATAAAAGAAGTAACCATCTTAAGAGGGACTGCAATACTTGCACAGAAGTGAAGGCCTACTATCAAATTTTTAAAAGGTCAAGTAACAAAATTTCTATTTTCTTTATTTGGTGCTCCTACCTATGGAGATCTCACTGTTCCCACTCTTTGCTTGCTTAGTCATCATATTAACCATTCTATTAATAATTAAAGAATTTCCAAAGTAGTAATTCTTTGCATTCAAACACAAAATAGTTTACAAAATTATCTGGTATGAGAGTTTTGAACTGCACAGATACAAAAGAGAGACTAATATGTTGACAATGGAAGAAAGTTATTGGGTTATTTTGTTAAATCATAGAATGGTTACAGCACAGAAGGAGGCCATTAGACCCATTATGTATATGCCGGCTCCCTACAAGTGCAACTCACTGGTTCCATCCCCAGCCTTTTCTACATAGCCTTGCAAAATTTTCCTCACTATACATTTATCCAATTCCTGCTTGAAAGCCACTTGGAACCTGCCTCTCTGCCTCCAATTCATCCCAGATTCTCACATCATACTGCATAAAATAGTTTTTTCTTATCTTACTCTTAATTTTCCCCTTTATTTTATACCTGTGACCTCTAGTCCTCAACTCCTCCACCAAAGGGAATAGTCCCCCACTGTATACTCTGTCTAGATCCATCATTTTATTTACTTCCATCAAATCTCCCCTCATCATTCTCTAATGAAGACAGTATCAGCCTCTCTAAACCATCCTTGCAACTATAGTCCCTCATCTCAGGAATCATTTTCAGAACATTTTTTCTGGACTCTCTCTCATACTTTCTCATCCTTCCTACAGTGATGCGACCAGAATAGAGCACCACACTCTAGTTGAGGTCAGACCAGTGGTTTTTTTTTTAAAAAAAGGTTCAGCTTGAGTTCTCTGCTTTTGTGCTCTATGCCTCTAGTGATAAAGCCCAGAACTGTGTCTGCCTTGTTATCCACTTTCTCAATCTGCCCTGCCACTTTTAATTATTTGTACACACATTCCCCAGGTCCCCTGCTGCTGCATCCTGAGTTGGTAAATCCACTAGAAAAATAGAGACTGTAGTTAGAACCCTGACATTTTTTACTGGTAATATTAGATTACATAGTTAAGCTGAAAAATTAAGGGTTTTAGATTCTGTATATCTCTAGCTATGATGACATTTCAAAATAAAATAGAACATTGATCAGCACAGCACAGGAACAGACCCTTTGGCCCACGATGTTGTGCTGAACTAATTAAATGCCTAACTGAACTAATCCCTTTTGCCTACGCAATGTCCATATCCCTCCATTCTCTGCACATTCATGTGCCTAACTAACAGCCTCCTAAATGTCTCTATCATACTTGACTCCACCACCAACCCTGGCAGTGCATTCTAGGCACCCACCACTCTCTGTGTAAAGAACTTGCCCTGCACTTCACACATTTCTCAGATTTGCTTACAACAAAGATGCTGGCCATTCAACTCAGAGTCTATCCCAGCTCTCAGAGACATCCTATCAGTCCCATTTTTTGCACTCATCTTCCTGAAACTTATTCTTTCTTACCTGACCATCAACTCCCAACCTACTCCCTGCCCCCAATTTTCCTGCCACCCAACTACACTAGGAATGATCTACAGCAATCTACCATCATGTCTTTGGGACATGGGAGGAAACCAGAACACTCGGGGGAAGCCCACACAATCACAGGGAGAGCATATAAACCGCACACGAACAGCAAGAGGCTTGAATCCTGGTCATTGATCACATTATTGTATAGAGAACCCGATGGTCAAATTAATTTCTTTTCATGTGAACTTATACTGCTTGTTGCGTTGTCTATAGCTCAAACATGACTACCCATACCATCATGTATTTAACTAGAGTTCTACAAGATATGGAGATAATCATTTCACTGTTGTTGAAGATGAAGGGGTGCTGAGATTTCTTAAATTAATCCAAGTCATATAGGAGCTGGGTGAAACTCTCCAAAGCAAAAGAGGTGATGGTAAAGGCAAGGGAACTGACTGAGATATACTGAATGTTAAATAAGACAGAAAAGATAACCTGAAATATTGTCAAAATAGGATAGGCAAGCAGGATTAGAGTTAATAAATCAGTGAATAGTAAACATAAGAAAAACATTAGAAAGATTACTTTGCTTGAAATGTTTCAAGAATATTTCAGAATAATCATTAATGCTTATAACAGAATTAAATGCCAGACTGTGAGGGTTGGATATCCAACAGCCTTTTTCTATTCCAGTTGCATTTACTGGACTAACACTAAGTGAGTTAAAAGAAACAAGAAATTGTTCTAAAAATAGAAGATCAGGGGTGTTTTCCAATGATTAAGAACTCAAATTAATTTCCACTAAAATCATGCTAGCAACCATGTCCTATCTAAAATCAATCCTTTTGTGAGGAGAAGATTTAGATACATCAGTGGTTGGTCACATCTCAGGAATGCTTCAGCCAGTGAACTCAATAACCTTAATGCTGTCAAAAATGAAGATCTCACAAATACATAAATAGTTCTTCTGGATACTTTTTTTTTTGGAAGTTTTCATTGAAGAAATAGTGTTGTGGAGTTTTGCCTGCTCACGTAAATCATCAGTAATCACTACTGGTTTAATGCTTCACCTAAAGGAACTCATCTGCACAGACCATAAACACTACAATTTCTACAACATACCAGTAGACAAAATCCTGCCCCCATACACACAGTACAAATCAGAGCAGATACTATGGACTGACTTCACTACTGCAATACAATTTCTGGGCTTTGGTGAACATTACCTCTTGGCAATTAGTTCCATTTCCTCATTACTCTATTTTTAAATTGCTAAATGGCGATATTTACAAATAAATCCTGGCTCCAATGGTGGGAGAACATTCAAGAAGTTAATCTAAAGTACATAAACATGTCCCTTCCTTACATCAATAACAAAGGCAAAGGCCCACCTAAATCAGCTAGAACAACTTATAATTTACACTACTTTTAACTTGAAACAAATTGCAGCTTGGCTTCTACCATTGAAGCAAGGCAAGTTACCTAGTTAGAGGGACTGGAAGATCAGTGGGGAAGTGGGAGTTTGGAGCAAGTGAAAGGATTACCAAGATAGGGAGGCAGGAGTTCAGGTATTTATGTGTTTAAAAACAAGGTTGGGAATATTAAATATGAGGCTTTGGGGATGCTAATTTCTAGACACGTGACAAAGGTGAAGCACTAGAAGCCTGCTAACAATCATGTCTAAACTCGAGAAGAGGATTATTGATATATGTTATAGTTATCTAATGATATCATCCATGGACTTGGAAAGGATCAACATCTTAAGAAAGAAAGAACCTAAATCTTTCATATTCTCTGGATATCCCCAAGTACTTTAAAGTTCACATCCACATTTGTAAATCCCTTTGTGGCCCTCCCTTTTCAAGGAGAGGAAGAGAAAGAGGACCAAGGGTTGGATCCTAGGGCAACTCCAAGGGTGACAGTGCATATGGTGTAAGAGAAGCCATCACTGAGAACGTTCTGAGATAGCAAAGACTAGAATCAATTGAGGAACAGGCCATGCAGCTGGACAATCAAGGGAGGGTTGGAAGAGGATTGTACGATACAACTATATCAAAAGCTGCAGAGGAGTCCAGGAAAACACAAACTTCTTCTGTAGTCCCCTGCTTCCACTGAAGATCTGTAGATTCTGATGAGGCCAATGTGAGACCTGAAGACTCTGCCACAGGTGGGGTAATTGATGCTCAGCAGAGTGGGTGGGTGAAGAGGTCAAGGAGTTGATGCACTCAAGCCTTACGTGGGCTTCTGTGAGCTCCTGATGAATGGACACAAGGTTCACAATACTGTTCCCAATGCTCCTTTGCTATTTTGAGTGGTCATAAGCCAGGGGTTTCCAAGTGTCAGTGAGAAAGTTATACCTTTCAGAGAGGCTTTGGGAATATCCTTGAATCATTTCTTCAGTCCACTCTCACCATGACAGAGCTCAAAACAGAGTGTCAACTTTGGGAGTCTGATGTCAAGTACGTGAATGATATGTCCTGTCCACTCGGAGCTAACTGAGTGCAATTAGTGCCTCACTGCTGGGAATGTTGGTCTGGGAGAAGACTTGATAGTGATTTGCTTATTCTTCCAGTGGAATTGAGGATGTGCAGAGGCAGCACAGTGGTCTCTTCCCAGTGCTCAGAGATGCCTGCATAGGTGGTCCATTATTCAGAAGTATATAGGAGGACAGCGATCACCATGATATTAGGCCATGAGCTTTGTGCCACGTTTGAGATCTTGAGGGAAGCTGTTGGAAGGGGTTGCAGATGCAAACTATGTCGAAAACTGCAGAGGGTGAAAGAAAACAAGGCAGAGAGGATGACTGACAACCAAATCCAACTTTAAAATCAGCAAACCTCAGAAGAAAGAGGATCAAAATTTGGGGTGAAAGAAGTAAAACTACTGTGGGAATAGGAAGAGATCCTGAGAGTTATCAGGAAGAGATCAAAATTAAAGAAAATTGTTCCAAATAAAGGTTGACAGAATGCAAAATACCAGTTTACACGTAATTGTCACTAGCAACACAAAGATCTTGATCACAAGCACAGAATGATGGAAGGGTAGCCCTGCATTCTCTCCCATCTTATGGTTAATCATGGCTAACAGAGGCCTATAACCATGGTGCTGTCTTTGAGCTGGGTTTATAGGCCTTTCTAAACAGGAGAGAGGTTAAAGAGAGAAGAAATGAATATTGCCTGAAAATAAATAAAAGCATAACTCTGAAACAAATGAGAGGGACATTCTTGAGGTTTATAGTTATTTTCCAAAAAACCAGTGAGATTATTTTTTCCAGAGTTGCCACTTAGAATGGAATGAAAGCTTAAATGGCTGACTGACCAGGTGGTTGGTGAATCACGTTACAGATTTGACAACAGATCAATTTGAATGTTGGTTACAATTCCCTAATCAACCTGAGTCATCCCCAGTTTCCTGCTAGCCTGTCTCCGAACTGTTCAGATACACTCAATTTACTATTAGTTTCAGGCTTCCCATACAAGGCAACATTCACCAGCTTCAACTGGATCATGGAAAGAAAGGAAAAAGTTGTCAGGGTGTATCCATAAAACAGAGCATCAATATCCCATGGAGAAAATCATCTAATAGATTGTCCCAACTCCCTCTGGCCAGAAAGTTACATGTATGGGATTAATTTGATTAAAGTGAAAATGAAGTAGGATATAAAACATGCAAATTAAAGGCAGACCTATTATTTTAATAAGCCTTCCTCACTTTCCCTCTCCCCCTTATTCATATTTCCTCAAGGCTGTCAAGTAAGAATTAAATAGTATTTTTAATTCACACAAAAGTGTTCAACTCTGCAGTTGGGAAGTTTATGGGCACTTAATTTAACTGTTTCACTCCAACACTGAGAGGGAATTCTAAGTCATGCAATTCTGCACTTTCAAGAGCAAAAATAAAACTCGAGCCATGGTTTGTTTGAGAAACTTCAACAAAATATATAAGAGAGAGAGAGTTCATTTTAAAATGTCAGAATAGGTCAGTCAGCCCATTCCCCAATTCTCCTAATGTGGCATCCAGTTGTTTATTGTTGAGATTTGCAATGTTTCTCCTCTCATACGACTCAAAGACAACCTTCCTCTGGTGAGCCTTGGAATTTTTCTTCTAAATTAGTGTTATGCAAATTGAAGTAGTCATTGGTTCCATATAACTCCTTCCTACCATCTCTGCATTCCCCATACCCAGCTTTTCATGAAATTCTTCTCAAAATGTATCCTTCCCCAATTTAAATGTCTGTAGACCAGGCTGACTTAATTGCCTTGCTTCAAATTGATATTCTTTGTTTACTTGGCAAGATAGCATTGTACACAACTTGATGAGGTCCCCTTAAAGATATTCTCTCTGTAATCTGTGCTTCTTTAATCTTACTTCACAACTCAAAATCTCATTGTTATACATGAGTTCATTCTTTTTGATAAATTTGAGGATATAGTGAGGATTTCTGATAATTGCCACTCAAGCAGCTTATTGCCTCTTATACTACGGACAAAAAGAACTGACAGTATCTTGCAGTTTTGCTTTAGAAATACCACTGGAATCCTTAAGAGATTCACATCCACAAGTGCAATCTCACTGTGTGGATGTGCACCAGTCAGACCAGGATTGAATAACCCAGTTTCATGTGATTCAAAGGGAATGTTGATGTTTTTCATTTTTTATGTCAGATTATCAAATTCAGTTAAAATGGAAATAAGAAAACAAAAGCACAGAAGTGTCAATTAAAAGTAGAATTTAAACTCAAGTTCTCAATTGAGAGTTTATTTTATAGCAATACAGTTTTTTTCTGGTTGCCTTAAGTTCTTAATTAAAATACATAAGTAATTAAAAGATAGTGAAACTTGTTTTATTTTCCAAATGATTACTAATTTTTTTGAATGGTTCTGATGACACATTTACCAGAAATAGAATGGCTTTCTGCTGCTTAGATAACTTAGAAGATCTAAATTATTTACCATGCAATTTTTTTTAAGTCAACCTACCCTTATACATGGAAGTACGTCAACCCTGGCACTTGATATCCAAATTAAAAAAAAGAACTTCAATGAAAAGATTACTTGTATGTGTGACCAATAATAAAAAAAAAGATGTTTATTCAAAAAGGCCAGAGGCGAGATGATTTTTTTCTGAAGCAAATTGCTTTCATCCAGGGTGCACACCACGAGATTGGACTAAATGGCCTTAAAGAACATAGGACAGTACAGTACAGGAACAGGGCCTTTTGCCCACAATGTTGTGCCAAACTAACTAAACTAGTGATTAAATGCCTAATTAAACTAACCCCTTCTGCCTACACAATATCCATATCCCTCCATTCTCTGCACATTCATGTGCCTATCTAAGAGCCTCTTAAACATCTCCATTGTCTTTGACACTACTGCCACCCTTGGCAGTGCATTCCAGGCACCCACCACTCTCTGTGTAAAAAAACTTGCCCCGCACATCTCCTTTGAACTTACCCCCCTCACCTTCTGGTATTATACATTCTGGTATTATACATTTCAACCCTGGGAAAAAGATACTGGTTGTCTACTCTATCTATGCCTCTCATAATCTTATAAACTTCTATCAGATCTTCCCTCAGCCTCTCCAGAGAAAACAACCCAAGTTTGTCCAACCTCTCCTTATAGCACATGCCCTCTAATCCAGGAAGCATCCTGGAGGCATCCAAAGCCTCTACTTCCTTCCTATAATGGGGTAACCAGAATTGAATGCAATACTCCAGATGTGGCCTAAGCATAGTTTTATAAAGCTGCAACATAACCTCCTGAACTCAATGTCTTGACTAATAAAGGCAAGCATTACCTACGCCTTCTTTGCCACCCCATCAACCTGTGCAGCCACTTTCAGGAAGCAATGGACTTGGATCCCAAGATCCCTCTGTATATCAACTCTGTTAAGGGTCTTGCCATTAACACTGTACTGTCCCTTTACATTTGATCTCCCAAAGTGCACAGACATACACGTGTGTACACACATATTTTATATATATATATATATATATATATATATATATATATATATATATATACACACACACACACATAATATTTTATATACACATAATATTTATATATATATATATATATATATATATATATATATATATATATATATATATATAAACACACACACACACACACATACATATATATATCCCGCTGTATCTTTTGGCAATCTTCTACACTATCCACAAAGCCACCAATCTTTGAGTCGTCTGTGAACTTACTAACCCACCCATTCACATTTTCATCCAAGTTTTTTTTTATATATATCAGAAACAGCAGAGGTCCCAGTATGGATCCCTGCGGAACACCACTAGTCACAGACCTCCAGCCAGAACATGTCCCATCAACCACTACCCTCTGTCTTCAATGAGCAAGCCAATTCTGAACCCAAATGGCCAAGTCAACATGGATCCCATGCATAATCTTCTGGATGAGCCTACCATGAGGGACCTTGTCGAGTACCTGCTAAAATTCATGTAGATGACATCCACAGCTCTACCTTCATCAATCAGCTTTGTCACCTCCTCGAAAAATCTCAATCAAGTTAATAAGACACAGCCTGTCCTGCACAAAGCCATGCCGACTGTCCTAATTAGGCCATGCTTTTCCAAATGCTCATAAATTCTATATCTAAGAATCCACTCCAATAGCTTCCCTACCACTGACGTGAGACTCACCAGTCTATAGCTTCCGGGATTATCCCTATTTTCCTTCTTTTCTGTTGAAGGATTTCACATTTCAAGAAAGGATTATGTTCTTTTTATGGAAAGTTTTTGAAACTGAATTATGAAAATAATGCAGTTGCACAAGTACAACAGACCATATAATACAGCATGGCGGAAGAGCAAAGACCTAACATGGATCATTTAAATACCACCCTATCCACCACCCCAAACACTCCACATTGGCACACCATGGCTACAATGAGGTCATCAACAAACTGCACTGCAGTTACTCACCTGGGCCACTCTGACAGCATCTCTAACATCTGCAACCTCTATCACTAAGGTCAAGGTTAACAGGTGTAATGAGAAAAGCAGCACACCAGGCAAGTACTGTGGCACAGCTAGTGAACTGCTGCCTCACAGCACCAGAGAACAGGTTTCATCCTGACCTTGGGTCCTGTCTGTGTGTCACCCCCTTAGGACTACTGAGTGCTCTGGTTTCCTCCCACATCCCAGAGATCCACAAGTTGATGGGTTAATTGTCCACTGTAAATTGCCCCGAGTATGGAGACGAGTGGCAGAATCTGGGGGAAGTTACTGAGAATGTGGAGAAAATAAGGTGGTGGGATTTATGTAGGACTAGTGTAAATGAGTTGGTTGGCATGGAGTTGGTGGGCTGAAAGGCCTGTTTCTGTGCTGTATGTTTCTAAGACTCTATGACTATGACTAACACCTGCAGATTCCCAAGCTCCACAGCAACTTGACTTGGAAATATATTCCCACTGGTGTTATAATAAATACTGTTCACATTAATCGTCACTGGGTCCAAGTTCTGGAACTCCTCCACAACAGCAGTGTGGAAGCACCTTCCACTGCAGAGGCTCGAGGCTTACCACCATTATTTTCTCAAGGGCAACAAGGGATGAGCAATAAATGATGGCCCTTCCGGTGATGCCCACATTCCCTAAATTAATTTAAGGAAGAATTGAAAACAGTAGTTCTGCTATTACTACCTGTGCCTTTAAGAGTTTCATAGGCTGCAAAAGAACTTGCTGTTTGTCAGTGACAGTTTTGTTTCTTATTAGGTCGACAGGAGGCCTGATACCTTACTGAAGTGTTTCCAAATCAAACTACTGAGAAACCAACACAAGTAGCTTCTGTTTTCCCAATATGGAAGAGGCATCCACACAGTATATAAATGTTCTTCACTGAATGTTAATGTGAGACGGGATCCCCAAGTGTGCTCAGAGATGTGTCTGAAGTTTAACCAACTGATCCTACACAGCTACCTTTCATGGTGCTTGGCCAACCAACTCTATCTATCAAAGCACTAGTTTGCAGGAGTGCTGGGGAGGTGAAAACTGCAATCCCCACTGACAGGTTAACATTGGAAAGAACTCACACTGCCTTCTGTAACATTTCATTTGCTATATTTGGTCTCTGTTAGTTTCCCAGGTCAGTGGTTTGTAAACTATGACATTGCCATTGAATGATGCTGCAGCACTATTTTCAAGCAGAGAAGTCACATATTGTGATCTGCACCAAAGAAATAAATAACTTGCCTTTGTGCAGCACCTTAACAAGCCACTGAGAAACCCATTAAAAGGTTTATATAAAATGAACTGCACTCTGCAGGTACTGCTCTGCAGTGAACAAAAACTGCAGCTACTTGCACGCACCACAATCTCAGATGATCAACCAGTCCCGCAGAATTTGGTGATGTTAGCTGAAGAGAGAACACTGGTTCAGACTAAGTAGTACCATAAAATTTTAAGTACCCACATGAACTACTAGAACTGGCAAGTTTTGATCCAACGCCTGAATAAAAGACTGCATTTCTGACAACACAGCATTCCCTCACTACTGAACTGTAATGTTAATCTTGACTATGCACTTAAATGCCGGAGCAAGGCTTGAACCTATAATATTTTGAATCAGAGGAAAGCATTATCAATTGGATCAAGCTGCTATTATAAGTCTCTTAAAAGTACATGTCCCTCGTTAATTTTCTCGTCAATATACCAATCCTCCAGAAGACAGACTGATTATTTCCAGAATTCTGTTTTTTTCTTCAATATGTGAAACAACTGTGCTTTTTCATTTTTAAAACAATATTTTCATTTTCTCCCTTGTGGATAACATCTTTTTGTTTTGGCATCAATTAGAATGCAAAGCTACAAAATATATTTGGCTCCAGGCTCTTATGTGCATTTTAACTAGGTTTTCTCCGTGCACCTCTGAAACTAATATTTAGCTTCCTGAGAACACAAGTCTCTAATTATTATATCTAACTGACAGCAGATGTGTTTTATTAGACAGTTTCTGACAAAATGCATTTATAAAACTAAGCGTTGGTGGCAGGAATTAAACAATATTAAAAGAAACATGAAAATGATAAGAGGCTGTTGCACTGTGACAAAGTAAATGAACCAAAGAAAAGGGATAAACAATTAAAGATTTCAGGCATTTTTAACCTCTCAAATCTTGCTCAGTCCCAGTGACGGTGACAGCCTGCAATACCTTGCATAAGAGATTACACTTTATACACAAGCTTCAACAATAAGTCAACAGAATATTTGACAATAGGACTGTCACAGTCATGAGTAATTATGTCTACATCCAACTTCCACACAAACAATAATTACAATAAAAGTAGAAACTCTGTCAAAAGATTATTTCTCCTCCTGTGATAGATGACAATGGTAAGGCTCCAATTTCTGCCTTTGCTGAGATCAACCCACCCAATACTCCAGTACTGAGGGAGGATATCCTAGAAGGCACCTCAAACAAGGCCATATGGGGAGAGATTAGAAACAAAAAGGCTGGTGTCACTTTGCTGGGGGTGTATTACAGACCTCCCAACAGTCAACAGGAGATAGAGGAACAAATATGGAGACAGATAATAGGTTTAAAGTACTGGGGGATTTCAGTTTCCCAAAATAATAACTGGGATTGCCTTAGCATTAAAAGCTCAGAGGGGGCAGAATTTTTGACGTACATCTAGGTGAGCTTCTTGATGCAGCATTTAGACAGACCAACAAGAAGCATCACTGGACCTTAACCTACAGAATGTAGCTGGTCAAGTGGAGCAAGTGTCAGTGGGGGAACATTTGGAGATAGTGACCATAACTGTGTATTCTTTAAATTGGTTGTGGAAAAGGATATTGACGGACCAGCAATAATGGTCAAATTGGGGGAAGGCCAATTTCATTAATATAAGGGAGGACCTGGCAAAGGTAGATTGGAAGCATCTATTTGCAGGTAAGTGCACATCTGCACAGTGAGAAGATTCAGTTGAGAAATAGCAAGAGTTCGAAGCCAACATATTCCTGTAAGGGTAAAAGCCAAGAGTAACAGCTATAGGGAAGCTTGGATGTTGAGTGATATTGAGGGTTGGATAAAGAGGAAAAAAGGGAAGCATATGACAGGTATTGGGGACAAGCGATGGGGGAGTCCAGTCATGACTACAAGAAGTGTAGGGAGGTGTTTAAAAAGGAAATTAGGAAAACAGAGAGGTCTCAAGAAATGACCAGCAGACACGATAAAAGTAAATCCTAAGACATTCTTTAAGTATATTAAGGGCAAAATAATAACCAAGGGAAAATTGGGGCCCATTAGAGATAATAGGGGCAATCTGGGCTTGGAATCAGAAGGTATAGGCAAGGTCCTAAATGATAACATTCACAAAGGAAACAGACTTTGTAGTTGGAGAATTCAGTGAAGAGCTAGTGCAGTTCTCCATAAGTAGAGGTACTTGATAACTTAGCAGGCTTCAAGGTGGATAAATCCGCAGGACAGGATGGGATATATCCCAAGTTACTATGGGAATCAAAGGAAGGGATTGTTGGGGCTCTGGCTGAGATTTTTTAAATCTTTGCTGAACACAAGTGAAGTATCAGGTGACTTGAGAAGGCCAAAGGTGGCCCCCATTTTCAACAAAGGCAGCAGGGAAAGGCCTGGTAATTATAGATCTGTGTGCCTTACATCACTGGTAGGGAAGATACTACAAAAAAATGAGGAAGATGACTACTGATTATTTGAAAAGGCAAGGACTAATCAGAGACAGCCAACATGGCTTTGTCAAGGGCAGATCTTGTCTGAACAATTTGACTGAATTCTTTGAAGAGGGAACAAAGTGTATCATTGAGGATGGGACAGTAGATGTGATCTACAGGGGCTTTAGTAAAGCCTTTAATAAGATGCCACGTGGGAGACTAGTTCAAAAGGTTAGGGCCCATGGGATCCAGGGCAAGTTGGCAAAGTGGATTAAAAATTGGCTTGGCAATAGGAGACACAGTGTGATGGTAGAGGGTTGATTTTGTGATTGGAAGCCTGTGAATAAGTGCTGTCTCTCAAGGATCGATGCTGGGACCCTTGCCTGTTTGTAACATACACGAATAACTGGGATGTGGATATGAGCGGCAAGATGAACAAATGACATAAAGATTGGCAGAGTTGTTGATAGTGTGAAAGGTAGGCTGCAAAGTGATATTGATGTGTTGGTGAAATGGGCTGAAAAATGGCAGATAGAGTCTAATCTAGACAAATGTGAGGTTATGAATCTTGGAAGGACTAATGAATGGCAGGGTCTTAAGGAGTACTGAGGAACAGAGGGACCTTGAAATACATCTCCATTGATCCTTTAAGGTGGCAACATAGGTAGCTAAAGTGGTTAGGAAGGCATATGGACACTGGCCTTCATTAGAACATAGAACATTACAGCACAGTACAGGCCCTTCGGCCCACAAAGTTGGGCCAACATTTTATCCTGCTCTAAGATCTATCCAACCCTTCCCTCCCACATAGCCCCTCATTTCTCTATCATTCATGTGTCTAAGAGTCTCTTAAATGTCCCTAATGTATTTGCCCCCACAACCTCTGCCGGCAGTGCATTCCACGCACCCACCACTCTCAGTGTAAAAAAGTTACCCCTGACATCCCCCTTATATCTTCCTCCAATCACCTTAAAATTATGTCCCCTCGTGTTAGCCATTGTCACCCTGGGAAAAAGTCTCTGACTGTCCACTCAATCTGTGCCTCTTATCATCTTGTACACCTCTATCAAGTCACCTCTCATCCTCCTTCTCTCCAAAGAGAAAAGCCCTAGCTCACTCAACCTATCCTCTTAAGACATGCTCTCTAATCCAGGCTGCATCCTGGTAAATCTCCTCTACACCCTCTCTAAAGCTTCCACATCCTTCCTATAATGAGGCAACCAGAACTGAACACAATACTCCAAGTGTGGGTCTAACCAGAATTCTATAGAGCTGCAACATTACCTCACGGCTCTTGAACTCAATACTCGGAATATTGAAGGCCAACACACCATACGCCTTCTTAACAACCGTATCGACCTGCGCAGCAACCTTGAGGGTTCTATGGACGTGGACCCCAAGATCCCTCTGTTCCTCCACACTGCTAAGAGTCCTGCCATTAACCTTGTATTCTGCCTTCAAATTCAACCTCCCAAAGTGTATCACTTTGCATTTTCCCGTGTTGAACTCCATCTGCCACTTCTCAGCCCAGGTCTACATTCTATCAATATCCTGTTGTAATCTACAGCAACCTTCTACACTATCCACAACACCACCAACCTTCATGTCATCAGAAAACTTACTAACCCACCCTTCCACATCCATTAGTCAGAGCAATGAATATAGAAGCAGGGAGGTTATGCCTCAACCTTATAAAATCTTGGGCAGACATCAGCTGGAGTACCGTGTGCCGTTCTGGTCACTGGGGTATAGGAAGGATATGATAGCGCTGGAGAAGGTGTAAAGGATTTTCACCAGGATGTTGCCTGGGACAGAGCAGTTCAATTATGAGGAAAGACTGGAGAAGCTGGGTCTGTTCTCCCTGGAGGAGAGGTTGCTAAGAGGTGACACGATTGAGGAATATAAAATTATGTGGGGTTAAGGTAGGGTAGACTGCAGGAAACTTTTCCCAATATGAAAGGTAGATAAAAGTAGAGGACAGAGGTTTACGGTAAGGGGGAAGAGATTTAGAGGAGATATGAGGGGGACCTTCTTCACCCAGACAGTGGTATCTGGAATGCACTGCCTGAGAGAGTGGTTGAAGATGGTCACTGACAGCACTTAGGAAGTGTCTAGACGAGCACTCAAATTGCTTAGGCATAGAGGACTACAGACCAGTTGTTGAAAGATGGGATTAATATGGAAGGGTATCCACTAGTCAGTGTGGAGAAGTTGGGCCAAATGGCCTGCTTCCATGCTGTACGATTCTATCATTCTAATACAGGTCAGGGATCCAATGAGTGGCTTCTAATCACAATCGGTACAGAATCGAATTTCCTGGACAGCAATTTCATGCAGTTGTTCCTACCCTGGAATTGATTTCAAACTGCTGCAGAACAATCTGTGTCAATCGTAATCATTCCACAACTCCAAAGCAAAGATGAGGATGGGACAGACGCAAGATGCACAATTTCCTGCTGATGAGACCAACTATTAGTCTTCAGTCAATCAATAATGTCAGTGGGTAGAGAAAAAAAAAATCACAAGATCATAAAGCACAGAAGTACTGGAAGCTAAATCTATGAAATATTTTCTGACTGCACTGTAGCACAGAGTTTGGAAAGGTGCCTAGTTGGCAATTTTGGAATGCATTTCTAACATAAGTGACTAATATCCAGAATGTGCTGACCTTACTGAAAATCTCCTTGTCTCAACTTCTCATTTCTTTTTTTTTGTAAACATATTTCTGTTCATGGTTGGCCCTTCCATTATTCAGTCTGAATGTAACAATGTCCTCAGGTTTCAGCCATTATGACACACACTCCATTATTTTTGAAAGCCACAGGTCGATGTTTTAGCCACTATCTGATCCACTCAGGGCACGTCAGCTGCAATCAATACTCTATATGCTACAATATGAACCAGAATAAATGATACTGATATAATAAGGTTTGTTTAGGATTGCTGCAATCAAGCAAATTAATATGAAATGCCACAATAATAAACTTCACTTTTCTCTGATCCAGTGGAATTTACGTTCTTTCTGTGGATCCATTGAGTCAATGCACTAAGCAGTGGAAATTATGTATAGTTACTTGCTGAATTGTCATGACTTCACTGCCTGCTTCAGCAACATTTTAAACAGAACAATTTGATAGTGCCAAAATCTTACCAAGGGAAAATTTTAGCTTTGTTTCCCCACAATTCAAAATGCCAGCTATAAAAATAAGTACAGTACATAAGGACTAATAAGCTGGAGGAACAAAACAGGGTAATTTGGCAAAATGATATTGCACAATCATTTTTAAGAATGTTTTCAAATAAATCAGGTATATGTTTTAATTGATGATCACAAGATTCACCTGATGCAGTAGATTATATCATATGTTGTTTGCATCTGCTACCTGGTTGCTAGCCACATTAATGCAATATCTGTAATCATGCACTTGGAAGTGTAACCTAAACAAATGCTGTGATGACTCATTTGATCCCTGCAGCACGTACACCAACTTGACAGTTCAAAACCCATAAGCCAATGTTCGCTCCTCTCTTTCCTCCCCTCCCCCTCCTCAACTAAGTACTTGAAATGGAATATGAACACTGCCTAGAGAAAATGGAGTGAGATTGTATCATTGCATCAGCTCAAGCTGCCCAGTGGCTTTTAATCCCTGCCCACATTACTTTAGTCCTGTTTCACGGTTAATGCAGCATATCTTTGTGTGTTGTCATTTAGCCCCTATAATTACATTCTTAATTTCCCCTGTTTGTACAGATAAGAGTCTACTTAAATATTTAACAGCAGCTCACTGCTTCTATTGGTGTCACGTGGAACATGAATTGCGGTTTCAGGTAACTGGGGATATAAGATGGCAATCATCCAAAAAGGTTTACGGGACTATGGAAACCCTACACTGCACAACACTACATTTAAATGAATGCACTGCAGATACTAATGAATGTTTTATGTAGTAAGCTTAGCTTCTAAACTGAAAGGTACAGGAGGCTATGTGGGATGCAACAAATCTTCAGTCATCTCACTTACCACATGCGGCAGGTGGGATGTGCAGTATATTCTCAAGGATAGACAATATTCTAGTGGGTACATGCAGCGTCACAACCATCACAGCTTCACCAGGAATATTAAGTGCCCTGTTAAATGCCATTAAAAATGCAAGCTTTCCAGTGCTGCAGAATGCTTAGCATATTAAATATACATTATTTTCTTAGAAGTACAATATTTAAATATAATCTTTCTGCAAAGTGCCTTAGTAAGGTGCCAATTATCCAAGAATACTTCAGACATGTTTGCCATACAGCAGGGGGAATGTATGTGCACGTTCAGCTTTTAAAGATCAGTAATTCACAGATCAACTCTAAACTTTCAGAGCTGCTCTGAATGCTTCTGGCCAATGGAACAACTTGGCATGCAAAATTTAACGTGTGCACAAGAAGATATAATTGAGGCAGCAGAGGCAATTACTTCTGGTCACCAGAAGGTGGAATGAAGCTCACATTCCATAGGATGTGGAAGCATACTATAGTGTACAAGAACAGTGTTCGGGTACCATCTGTATATGGGAATGTAAAGATAAGGAAAGCATCAACAAGAGCTGCTTTTCAAAAATAAAAGAATTCCTCTGTATTTGCATTTTTTTTCTCACTTCCTCATGCAGAACATTGTATTAAACCAGGACAACAGGAGCAATGTTATGAGGACACAGTGTTGTGCTAAAATAGTAAATTGGAAATCTCAGCAGAGAAATGGCAGATGGAGTTTAATGTGGACAAGTGTGAGGTGTTGCACTTTGAGAGGTCAAGTGTAGGAGGAAAGTATACAGTTAATGGCAGGACCTTTAGGAGCATTGATGTATGGAGGGATCTCGGGGTGCAAGTCCATGGCTCCCTGAAAACAGCAACACAAATGGATAGGGTGGAAAAGAAGATGTACAGCATTCTTATCTTCATCAGACAGAACATTGAGTATAAAAGTTGGGAGGTCAACTTTGGTTAGGCCACATTTCGAATATTGTGCGCAGTTCTGGTTGCCACACTATAGGAAGGAAGTGGAGGCTTTGAAGAAGGTGCAAAAGAGGTTCACCAGGATGTTGCATGGATCAGAACATATTAGCTACAAGGAGATTGTTGGACAAACTTGGATTGTTTACTCTGAAGCATTGGAAGCTGAAGGGTGACCTGATAAAAGTGCATAAAATTACGAGATGCATAGATAGTGTTGATAGTCTTTTTCCCAGGGGTGGAAATGTCAACTACTAGAGGGCATAGGCTTGAAGGTGAGAGGAGTAAAGTTTAAAAGAGATTTGCGATGCAAGTTTGTTACTTAAAGAGTGTCTGGTGCCTGGAATGTGCTGCCAGGGGAGGTGTCAGGAGCAGATACCACAGCAATGCTTAAGAGGCATTTAGACAGACACATGAACAGGCGAGAAATAGGGAGATACAGACCACATACAGGCAGATAGCATTAGTTTTGATTAGCATCACTGTCGGCGCAGACATGGTAGGCCGAAGGACCTGTTCCTGTGCTGTACTGTTCTGTGTTCTAGGAGATAATAACATTTTAGAATATGATTTATATTCCAATGAGATAGCAAGAGAATACTCACATGTGCAGTCCTTGCATTTGAACTCAATGGGTTAATGATAGACTCCTGATGGAGTTGACTGAATCCTGATCCTTTGTCAGGATTCAGACAACTTGAATGAGAATATGCAGCAGGCAAGCCTCACATTTAAATAAGGTTGATCTTCATATTAACATTAACTGCACATTCAGAAGGTATGTTATATGCTGGAGTTTAGGACTACCTGTAGTCTTCATTTGACAAACCTCAGGTCCAAAACCAGTAAATATATCCTCCCTTTTTTCTCCTCATCCTCTAAGTTTATGCAGAGCAGAGGTTAGGATTCACAATTAATGTCAGAACATTTCTATGTCAAGGTGCAAGATTTTGTTTTTTGCATTTAGAAAAATATAATTCCAATATTTTAAGCATAATGCTGAGTGGAAGTTGTCCACCCCAACAAAAGTTTTAAAGGTACACTTCTCTACTGCCCCCCCACCATCCCAACTACCAGTGGAGCAACCTCATTAGACTCTTATTAACCATTAACACACAAGAAGTTTAGCCATGCAATTATTCCAGAAAAAATCCATTAATATTTAAAAATATACTAAGAGTTTAGATTAAAACTTGCAGAGTAAAAGGTTTTAGGAGTGCTCCATATGCTTGGTCAAAGCTAGAAGAGCACAAAGAGAACAGGATGTAATGAAGCTCATTACTTTCACTTAATCCAGATTGTTTTTATATTATCTGACATGACATTATTCAATAAGGTTCAAACAGACCACTTGCTACAAAGCAAGAAGAAATGGTCCATTAAAGCTCTATTACTTTCCTCCAAAGAGGTGGATTTATAGCAGGGGGAAAGAGGAGAATGTGCATCTTATTGCTTTTGAACAGCCATTTCTGCAGTAACTTTTTATTTGCAACATTTTATTGAAATGGACAGTGCGTTGGCAATGCTTCATCAAATTGGGTTGCATTTTAGTCTGATGAGTTTTCAGTGTTTATGATGGCGAACCCAAATTTGGCAGTCTGCTGTAATTGAACAGTCAGCCGGATGCACTCTGCATTATTACAATGGAACACCTTTTGAAATTGGGTGATTTTTCAATTATATTTTAGCAATTTTCAATTCTGGTCACACAAAAGGAACATTGTGTGGGAATGGGAGATTTTATGCATGTTCATATCCATGCACAAATCTGTTGATTACTTATTGTATCCTTCCATTTTGGCTGTGCAAGCAAAACCTTACAGAGAGCTGGGAGATGCAAGGAGCCTGGGGGGGAAAGGGAGGGGAGGGTGAAGAACCATTCCAATTGCTGAGTTAACTGTATTTAATTCTTCCTGTTATATCTTTCTTCTAAATTCACCACGTTTCAAATTCCCCCTCTGCAAGTGCAAAATGTGAATTATTTTTCACAACTGACAGTGGGTATCCACAGCCCAATGGTCTTATGACTCAGGAGACTCGACTGTCTGCTTGAACTGTGCTTGAAAAATGCGACTCATCTAAATGCTGCAGAGAAAAATGGATGAATTTAATTGATTCCGACTAAAGAAGTCAGAACCGGTCTTTTCCCTGGAGGAAAACACAGTGCTGAGAACCCTTTCAATTTACAAGCAGGTTATCATATATATATATATAAAAAAGAACAAACTACTTGGCCTAAAAGATCACACATTAGTCAAAATTCTGAGCAAGAGGCATGAAATAACTAATGCAATAATTTAAGCCTGGTACAAATCACTATTTCTTGACAAGATCCATTTATTATTTTGATGGATTACTAAATAAGAAACAAACTAAGGAGAAAGGTGCTACCAGCAGCTGTTTGAGCACCTACAGCACTGTGAAGCAGCAAAATATACAATTACAGACACTGAGTCACCAATTAAAAGTATCTACTGTGCTAATTGAAAGTAACAGGTGCTGCTGCATGTAACACACAGTTAACATATCTTTAAATAACTCTTGCACGAGTAAATGATATAGTACTGCAAAGTGCTCATCGCTACCTTTAATAATTAGTAGATGTGGTTATACTTAAAGTGTACCTTTTTGCAGTTGCATCTAGCCTTATGGTTGTTTTATTGCCATCCTGGTCATAACAAGTTCTGGGAACGGGGGATTATGAGAAACAACTGATATTGGAAGGAAAGGAGCAGGACGTTTAATCCTATCAATTTATTGACTTGAAATCAAATTTTAACTATCCAAAAGCAATTTAGATGAAACATTTAAAATGGAAGAGCTGAGTACTTCCAGTAATTATACATGTTCCTGGCTGACAGTACACTCGGTACTCCACACCACTTCCCACCTTTTGATCATAAGAAGCACAATACCCTTGGCTCTGTTCCTAGCTTCTCCCCAATGGCTCATACAAATGATATTCAAACAAAATACATGCATCTTGAAGAGATGGGCAAGTAGACTGGGAGCAGCTACTTGTAAGGAGTCATCATAAGAGTGAAAGGCAAGCTCAAATCCAAGGAATGCAGGATATCAAGGACAGAACATTGGATAAAGAAAAAATAGCAAGCATATGGTAAGTATAGAAAACTGAAATTGGGGGAGGTCCAATGGGTAAATATAAAAGTGCAAGTGCAGGGCTAAAAAGGGTCACAGAATGTCACTGGCAGATAATATTAAGGAAAATCCCAAAACATTTTGTAAGCATATCAATGGCTAGGGAGTAACCAGAGAATGGGGCCATGAAAGACCAAAGGGACAATCTGTGTGCAAAGCCAGAGGATGGGGGTGAGGTCTTTAATGAATACCTTCTCAGCTGTATTCAGCAAGGAGAAGGACATTACGGTTAGAGAATTCAGGAAGGGGACCACAAAATTCTAGGAGGTATTAAATGTCTTAGAAGGCAAGGATGGCTAAATCCCCAGGGCCTGATGAGATGTATCCCAAGCTGCTATGGGAGGCGAGGGATGAGATTACTAGAGCTCTGACAGAGATTTTCAGGTGTGTGCTAGAAGATTGAAGGACTGTAAATGATGTACCTTTGTTCAAGAAGGGATGCAGGGATAAGCCAAGTAAACAGGCCTGTGGGTCCAATGTTATTGGTAGGGAAGTTATTGGAAAAGAATTTCTGAGGGACAGGATTAATCTACATTTGAAAAGGCTGGGATTAATCAGGAGAGATCCTGCCTGGTCAATTTGACTGAATTTTTCAAAGTTATCGATGAGGGCAGTGCACTTGATGATGCTTACATGGAACTTCAACAAGGCCTTGACAAGGTCCCACATGGGGAAGACCAGTCCAAAATGTCAGAGCCCAAAGGATCCAGGGACAAGATGGCAAATTGGTTCCAAATAGGCTTGGTAATAGGACCCAGAGGGTGGTAATGAAAGGTTGTTTTTGTGATTGGAAGCGTGTGACTCAATGTACCACAGAGATCAGTGCTGGGACACGTACTGTCTGTTAGATACTTTAACAATTTGGACGTGAATGTAAGGCAAGTTCACAGATGATATGAAAACTAGTGGTGTTATGGATGGAGAGGAGGGTAATCTTATGTTACATGACAATATTGTTGAGTTAGTAAGATGTGCAGAGCAAAGGCAGATGCAATTTAATCCTGATAAGTGTGAAAGAATGCATTTTGGGAGGACTAATAAGGGTAGAACAAACACAATGAAAGGTAACGCTCACTACAGTGTATTGAGGTATGGTGTAGAAATCTAAGAATCTATGAAGGTGGCATTACAGCTGAAAGAGTGGTGAAGGCAGCACATGGGATACTTGCCTTCATTAATTGGGGCTTAGAAATATGAGAGCAGCAAGGTTATGATACAACTTTACAAAACATTGTTGAATATTGTGTGCAGTTCATTATAGGAAGAACATGATTGCACTGGAGAGGGTGCAGAGGGGATTTGCCAGGAAGTTCCATGGGTGCAACATTTCAGATACGAGGAGAGAGTGAATAGGCTTGGTTTGTTTTCCTTGGAGCAGAGGAGGTTACGAGAGAATCTGACTGAGATATACAAAATTATGTAGGGCACAGAAAGTGTTGATTGTCAGAAACTTTTCCCCATGGCATAGGTGTATATCCTGTGGGACATTGGTCTAAGGTAAGGGGTAGGAGGTTAGAGAGGACCTGAGGAAGAATTTTTTTTCACCCAGAGGGTGGCTGGAATCTGGAACACTCTGCCTGAGAGTGTGCAGGAGGAAGGTATTCTCACAACGTTTAAATATCTAGACAAGCACTTGAATTGCCAAGACATACAAGGCTATAGGCCGAGTGTTGGAAAATAGTTTTAGTATACTTGGGAATGGTCAGCAAGGACATGGTGAGCTGACAGGCCTGCTTCTGTGCTGCCCAACTATGACTATATTAGAAACACCAGCAGGCCCATCAGGCACAATTGGCCCTTGCAGCTCCTCACCCATCTAATCTTCAAGAATAGTTAAAAATAAGATCTAAAATAATAGCACAATTCAGAGAAGATAAACTCCTTCCTGTTGGATAAGGATGATCAAAAACAGTTTCAGGCAATTGTGACCGTGAGGTTAAAATGCCCAACACCCCAGCTGCAAAACAGTATGCAGTGTTACCAGTTTTCCACAGGAACTCTCCAATTCTCTTTCAAAACTCTGTAGAAAATTTCAGCTATTGCACACCTCTGCTAACTTATCAAAAACTGCCTTACATCTAAGTTGTCTTTACACATATGGAATGCAACATTTCAAATTTGTTTGCTGAAGCTCCTGTGAATTAATGCATCAGTTTACTATGTTTAAAAGAGTTATATTAATGCAAGCTGCTATGGCATTTACATTTGGTACGTTTCCTTTCCCTTTCCAATTTATTTAAATCAAATAATCTGTCTGCATGCACATAATCTGGTACCCTCATAATTTTTGATATATTAAGCACATCTCCTACAGCCCTAAATCAAATGTTTCCAATTGTATTTGTTAGGGTTTTTATCATTATAAATATTAATCAAGTGACCTTTTCCAGAATTCTCTTCTACCAGAACTGAACAACATTGACCAGACTTTGCTCTTAAAAAAAATCGAGTGATGCATGCCAATAATTAACTAACAAACTGCCAGCAATTTATAGCAAAGAAAAACTGTCCAGCGAATTGCTGGCCAATATGAGTTGCTTCCAAAGACAGCACATCACCTTCATAAAATGGCTGCATTTGAATGTCCAGCACGTCTAAAAAGTTACATGTAAGGTATTCTTTTAAAAAATGAGATCGTTAGTAATGGCTGCCAATGAATGTCTCTTGCCCAAACAGTGAAGAACGTACACAGTGAAATTCCCTTAATGTAACGATACCTGCAGAAAGACTGGCCGACTGTAGCTTCATTAACAGGCTAAGTGGCTGTGTGGGCACCGCGCAGTAAAAGAGAGTTTGTACACACATCCAGAAATTGACTGAGAATTACAACTTCCCATCATGGGCTGAGAGAACCAAACTTTCAGAAGGCTCTGAATGCAGGCTGTGGGCTTTGAGAAACAGAACAGCTGTGTGACGGTGGGGAGTCAACAAGTCTGGCCACCTGGGCTGTTTGTTTATCCAAAGAGTTAGCCTTCACAAAATTGTCCTAAAATAGAGGCTCCTTGCATCTGAATTTTAACCTAAGAAACATTTAGAAATACCAACATGCAGAGGTTGTTTGCTTACACATGGCATGGGTTTGGCTTGGTTCAACAGCAGAAAGCAGGTGCTGGGAACTTTAAAAACCTTTACTTCCTCACTTAAAATGTGCTCCCATTATAAATGTATAATTCTATGGAACCATACTTTCACACCAAATACAGTGAAATAAAGTTACCTTATGTAAATATTAAAATTGTAATCAGTAAGTTGACACAGGTACAAGGCAGGGAAGAGGAAGAAAACTTTGTTCAGGCCAACAGGGAACAGGAAGTGCAAGAAGTTTAAGATCAAAGGGAATTCTACAGTTTCTTAGGTTGTGGGATTTTACCTTAAAAGTGGGACCTTGCAGCCACATGGTTGCTGCAGTCAGGACAAGAGCAGCAATCAAGGTTGAGGGTCTATAGTCAGCCACAAAGTTACTATAATCAGCATAGGGACTACAGTCAGGATAGGGGCTACAGTCAGGACAGACCTACTACTGTTAGGGGAGAGGGAAATGGAAGTGTATCCTAATATCTGCTGTTACACGACGATTACTGTAATCTCCCAAGCTCAAGTAAAGATATTTCACTACAGAATGAGGAATTCTAGTTCATTGTCAATTACAAAAATAATCCATAGTCAGGACTTCATGTTGCGGGCCTGTGGTAATGTGGGAGGCAGGGGAGACACCAGCCCTACATTTCCTCAGGTAATGAGTTATTTTGTTTCTCTTTAAAGCAGTTTTTATACTTCTGTCGACATGAGAACATGAGGAAGCCACTGACTTTCTCCACATGTACATGCTCCAGCTGTATCATCATTTTAAATACATAAATCAATTCTCCCAAAGCCTCGAGCCTTATGTTTGCTCCACTGTGAGGTCATGGTTAATTGTGGCCTAATATCATATTCCCACTTTGTTCCATATCCCTTAATACCGTTGGTTAATAGAAATCTATTGATCACATTTTTTAAACTTAACAACTGCTGCGGCACCCAACGCTACGCCAGAAAAGAGTTCCAACTTCTATCATCCTTCTTTAAGTAGAAATGGCATCTAACTACACTCCTGAAAGCCCTGGTCCTAATCTTTCAATCATTTTCCATAGCCTTTGATTTCCCAACTAGTCAAAATACATGACCCAGCCCATCAATCTTACCTTTTGTGATAAAAGAACCTCTTAGTCATCTAAATTTCAGGGAACCCACAAATTTTGGAAAGTCTCCTTGCAATTTAACATCTGGAGGCCAGGTATCATTTTAATAATGATAATGTAAGGTGTCAGAAACATTCAACAGGTCCAGCAGCATGGCTAACATTTCAGGTCAATGACCTTTCCTCTGAACTGGAAAAAGTTAATAAACAGGTATAAAATACAGTAAAATGGGGAAAGAGAGCAGAGAACTAAAGAAAAGACATGTGATAAGGTGAAGGCAGGAGGGAATAATTGATAAAAAGAAAAGGCATGATTGTGCCAAGTGCACATGGAAGAAGCAAAATCATTATCTGAAATCAGAAAAGGATGCTGTGGATGCTGGAAACCTGAACAAAAAACTGAAAATGCTCATTACCTGAAATTGTTGCACTCATAGTTGAGTTGTGAAGACACTAATGTACAGTGTCAGAAGATAATGTTCCTTGAGCTTATTATTGAGCTTTACTGACATGTGTGGGAAGCTGAAGACAGAGTGGGATGTAGAATTAAAGCAACTTTACATGAAACCCAGTTTCATGCTGTTTTTGTTCTTAATACAGAAGAGAGCAAAAATATAGTACAGGTAGATCACTGTTTCACCTGGGAAAAAAGCGTTCAGTTTCAGAATGCTGAGACAAGTAGTAGTAAAAGGCAGGGATTGTGTCACCTCCATTTTCACAGGAAGGCACCATGGGCCCACCACATTGATGCAGTCACGAAGAAGGCACGCCAGCAGCTCTACTTCATTTGGAGTTTGAGGAGATTTGGTATGTCATTAAAGACTCTTGCAAATTTCTACAGATGTATGGTGGAGAGCATCCTTACTGGTTGCATCACTACCTGGTGTGGAGGCTCCAATGCACAGGATCGAAAGAGGCTGCAGAGGGTTGTAGACTCAGCGAGCTCCATCACGGATACAACCCTCACCGCCATCGAGGTCATCTTCAAGAGGCCGTGCCTCAAGAAGGCGGCATCCATCATTAAGGACCCTAACCACCCAGGATATGCCCTCCTCACATTACTACCATCAGGGACGAGGTACAGGAGCCTGAAGACCCACACTCAGCGTTTCAGGAACAGCTTCTTCCCCGCCACTGTCAGATTTCTGAATGATCCATGAAACCATGAACACTACCTCGTTATTTCCCTTTTGCACTATTTTTGTAACTTATAGTAATTTTTGTTATTATGTCTTGCACTGTACTGCTGCTGCAAAACAACAAATCTCATTACATAGGTCAGTGATGGTAAACCTGATTCTGACTGAAGAATGGTAGTAACAGAGGAGTAGAATCTGCTCACCGAACTGAGCAGCTACAGTTAATGACAACCACCTGTCATGACATAAACAATTGCCTATCTAACTCAAAATCCACCCAACAATTCTAGAGGACTTTATGTTTAGTTACTAAAATGCTAGAAATACTCAGCAGGATTTTCAGCAAAGCATATATGGGGAGAGAGAAACTTTTCACTTGAGGTTCTGAGTGCATAAGTATAGCACAAGACAACTCTGGCAAACATTGGTTATACGGCACAACATCTTGGTCCTTCATCAGTTTTATAAAATTAGTTCCACTCCCCTGATCTTACCTCATTACTGCGCAAATTTCTCCTTTTCAAATATATTGTCATTTCCCTTTAAAGTTGGTATTGAATCTACTTCTATCGCTGGGTCAAACCAATGTATGCCAGATCAAAGTTGTTAAAAAAAAACTAATTTTCACCCTAAATCAATGTCTCCTGGTTATCAACAAAACATTAATGTTCGTATTTAACTTTCTTCAACTAAATATTTGCATGACAAGTTCTGGTCTGCACAACAGCTGTTTCCTAAACACAGACTCCATGTCTCCCATAGGTCAATGTCCTGAACCTTGGGGTCCTATCTGAAATGGAGATGGACTTATGATCACAAATCCATTCCATCACCAAGATCAACTGCCTGCTTCTACTTCCACACATTAGCCATGTCCATCCCTTCCTCAGTTCACAAGCTGCTGAAACCTTTGACCATGCCTTTACTACCTCTCAACTTGACCTTTCCCAATGTGCTCCACCCATCTTCCATTCTCCATGAACTTGAACTCATTCAAAATTCTGCTATGTGTCCTTACCTTGCACTATCCCAACAGCCATCACCTCCAGTCAACATTGGTTTCTGAGAATGCCAGCCTTGGTTTTAGAAATTACATCCTTATTTCAAATTTCTTGATGGCCTCACCCTTCCTGTAACCTCCTCCAGGCCTTTGACCATTTCAGGCCTTTGTGCTGCTCTAATCCTGGCCTCGTCATTTCTCTGATTTTAATTGTCTCGCTATGCCTTCCACTGCCTGGAGCCAAGCATCGGGAATTCCTCCTTAAACTTTTTTTAAATAGCCAGAACTAAAATAGAATCTACTTTCCCAACCAAATTATGAAATAATGACAAGAAGATAAATGATCAGTGTAATACTGATTGACCTTTCAATTTAATTAGGGTCTGGGAACTTTATTTGGTTGGTAATTACGTTTCCCTTGGCTTAAGCATTAATAGTTCTGCAAATTCAGAAGCAAGAGCACCAGAGTATTAATGTAATTAATAATTTGCAACATTGTCTGAGTCATAGATGACTGACAGCTTCATTCTCAGGCACGTATGGACCTAAAACAAACACTATACAGTTATCTTCTGCCGAGATCTGACTGGAAATCATTGCAGTGAATAATTAAAACTGAGTGATTGAATTAAAACTGAACATCATCACACAATGAAAGTCTATGAAAGATTATTTCCTCCAGAAACCTTGTTGTTTATAAAATATGGAAGAAAAGCACATTTTAACTTACTGACCAATCCTAGCTTTATTATAATTTTTTGTACCTTGTTGTGTTACATTATGGAAATTATAAATAAATCTAATTAATCTAGACCTAGAATAATCTAATAGACACATAAGTAAATATGACAATGAGGTGCTTTCCATATTTGGAAGAGTCTGAAGCAGGTGAAGGGTATTCACATAATCTACAGCAAGCAATTTATTAATCCTAAACAAGTTACCTTATTTATCGCTTGTATCTGTCAATAAAAGCTAGCCGATGTATCAAAACCATGTATTTATTGTAAACACAGCTGCAGCAGTCATCATGAAGGAAAGCAATGGGCAATCTTGCACTTGCACCTTGTAATATGGAGGTACTGCACGAGACATTATGCCCCACATTATAAAGTATTTTCCCTGCTCAAGATCTTCTAAAATGTACTGCACATCACAAGGGGGAGTAAAGATTTGATGCACTTCATGGGTGTGAACTATAAACCCACTTAACTAAGACTTATTTAAAACCAATCTGCAGTTCTGGTAACCACACTATACAAAAGATGTGGTTGCGTTGGAGAGAGTGCCCATGGAGGTTAACAGGCTGTTGCCTGTATTGGAGGACTTTAGTTATGGGGAGAGATTGGATAGGCTGGGCTTGTTTTACCTGGAGTGAAGGAAGCTGAGGGGTGACTGGACAGAGGTATAGATAGGGTAGGTAGAATCTTTTCTCCATGGTAAGGGTAGGGTATCAGAAACAAGAGGGTATATATTTGTGAGAGGAAGGAGTTTTAAAGGGGAAATGAGGGCTAAATTTTTTTTTTTTTTACACAGAGAGTGGTTGGTATCTGGAACTCCCAGCTAAAGGAGATGGAAGAGTCAGATGCAATTACTATGCTTAAGAGACAGATAGGCACTTAAACAACCAAGGCATAGGATGTGTGGGCAAATGTGATTAGCGTAAATGGGCAAAAGATCATCATAGATGTGGTGGGCCAAAGGGCCTATTTCTGTGCTGTACAATTCTATGACCCTAATAAGGGATAAGCCGTTTAGGACTGAGATGAAGAGAAACTTCTTCACTCACAGGGTGGTGGATTTTTGGAATTCATAGGGCTGTGGAGACTCAGACAGAGTTTATTCAAAACAAAGATCGATAGATTTCTGGATATTAAGGGAATTAAGGGATATGTGGTTAGTACAGTATAATGCCACTAAGGTAAAAAAAAATCAGCTCTGATTATGATGGATTGCAGATTAGGGTCAATGGTCTGGTTGGCTAATTCTCCTCCCAATTCTTATGTAGTCAAGACAAGATAGTTAAACAATGGCATCATCCAGCATTATGTGCTGTTACTTTTCCACTAGTTTTAAAAAGCAGTCTTCTTTTAGTAGGTCTCTTCCCACTGTAATGGGCACAGTCATTTCACAATAGATTCCAGAACATATGATGATAAGGATGAGAGGGCAGAGGTCAATATTAAAACCTTTTCATTGTAATTTATATGCAAAGCTTTAAAAAAAATCCTATCTGGTTACTTACCTCCTTGTATAAGGATGAAACATTTAGGTAGAAAGGGTACTGTTGTAGGTTACTTGTGAAAGAGGAGCTCAAATGTTCAGCCAATTTTGTTTGTAAATAATTTGTTTATTCAGAATGGTAAAGTGATACCGCAGCATGACAATACAATGCAAAGCTCTGCTATTTGTTGCTTGTGGTAGGCACTTTCTTTCCATCACCACATGGCATATCATCCTGGCATCTTGGTAGTTACTAAGGTAAATTAAGCCATGTAAAAAGCCACAAGTGAAAAGTTTTATTTTAAGGTCAATCTTATGAGGAAGGGGTGCTCAGTAGTAGTAGCTTATGGAGATGGGAGGGATTGAGTAATATGAAAGTAGGTCAGTGACAGTGATCAAAAAATGAATGCGCTCATGAAGTGAAGATGCTGTAACCTATTCCAAAAAATTATCATAGTTTCTTAAGCCCCACTTGAGCCTATTTAGAAAATACATTGTGTTTTATCTTTAGTTTCTCTTCCTTCCTCAAACATTCCCTTTCTCAGTGTCACTGTTAGCCAGCAACCGCAGATATTCTGGAACTCTGACTAAGGACTTGAGAGTACCCATTATTATCTCAGATCAGCTAAGTTACGGGCTATTATGTGGCATCAGGAGAGAGGGTGGATTTGTTAAAGGACAGAGGATTGGTTAAAGGATAAAAGTTAGTCAGAATAAACAAGTTAGTTTCAGGTTGGCAAAATGTTAATGGTGAAGTGGCACAGGGATCAGTGCTAGGCCTTGATACTCACAGATGCAAATACTATTGTGTTCCAGTTTGCAGATATTATAAAGGTAGATAGGAAAGTGAGCCACTATAAGGAGGCACATAGTGACTGTTGGTGTACAGAGGAATCCTGATGTGATGGTTCATAAAATACTCAGTGAGATTGTACAGGTCTTTAGAGAGACCTCACTTGGAGCACATTAGGCAGCAGTCTCAATCTCTGTACCTAAAGGAGGATATACTTGACCTGAAGTCAGTACAGCATCAATGCACTATGTTGATTCCTGGGGTGGCAGTTGTCCTATTTAGTAAGATTGTCCTATACTTGCTGGAGTTTAGGAGAATGGGAAGCGAGCTCTTTGAAATGCACAGGATTCCGACAGAGATTGACAGGAGTCAATAGCAAGATGCTGTTCCCCTCTAGATGGAGGGTACAGAATTGGGGCAAAGTGTCTGGTAGGTTTAGGGACTGAGATAAGACATTTCTTTATGCAGGGGGGTTGTAAATCTTTGAAATCTTTATTGCAGAGGACTGTGGATGCTTGATGATCGAGTATTTTTAAGGCTGAGATTAATAGCCAGGGAAATCAAACGATATGAAATTCATTGGGAAAGTGGACATGAAGAATGGGATCAGCCATGATTGTATTGAACAGCAGAACAGGTTCAAAGGGCAGTATGGCTTCCTGGAGCTTCTATCCACATGGTGAATTTAAAATAACCTACTGATATTGAAAACAGTGTGGGGCTAGGGAGGAGAAAAAAACTGAATAAAACCTATGCACTGAACTAAACCAAATAATCTCACTTCATTGAGCAATTTCCACCATTGCTATTCTGGTCAACCAGATAAATGAAGCCAATATTAGAAATAGTTGGGGTGTATATAATAGAAATCATGCAACGCTGTGGAAATGCTGGGCAATAATCTTTTCATGTCTGGAAATAAATGTTCTCGTTCTTTTATTGTACTAAAGGATTTCTTTTTATATTCTTATCAGGACCCGTGCATCGCTGACAACGCCAGCATTTATTACCCATCCCTACTGAACCCCATCATGTCAGCAAGCTAAAATGTGAATATGCAAAATTACCTTTGTACTGGAAAACTTCTTTTGGAATAAAATTGCACAGAAGTTACATTGTTCAGTGCTGCAATACTGAGCAATATTCAGATTAAATGAGACTATATACATTCACATTAAAGCAGTACTGGCATAAATTTTCATTTTTTGCATTAAGGAACCTTCCAGATGTTCGGGGCTTTTATTTAACAAATTGAAGGTGTTTTTCACATTTTTTCATTTATTTCTGAAAATGAAACTTAAAATAAAAATTGCCTCTCTGTAGTATGAGAGCACATGGCTGTCACGTGACCGTAACAACAGTGACCCCGCTGGTCGGAGGACAGCATTGCTCTTTGGATTGGAAGTGGCATCACTGTCAATCAAGGTGTGGCTCCACCCCACCCATCAGGTGTGGGCACAGAGATTGGCTCTGGAGAGCACCTTTGTCCTTGAACCTGCCTGACCATTGGCCGTGGCAGGCACCTTTGTCCTTGACCCCCAAACCATTGGCCTGTCTAAATCACTGGCCAGGCTCCACCAGCCTCTTAGCACTATAAGGAGCATTGCAAGCCCCTGGTCTTGCTCTTTCGACTGCCCCAGGAGTAGTGAGACAATGCTGCAGAGACCACTGGTAAGAGTGGGCACCATCACGTAGTTTGGGAGCGTCTTAGTCAAATTCTAGAGAGTGTTAGGCCCAATGCTTGTTGGGTCAAGGTATTCAAGCATTGAAGTGTTTATCCCTTAATAAGCTGTACCTTGTTTATTGTGTATTTGTGTGTGTGTGTGTACCTCATCCTCGTTGCGATCCCCTTCACATCCGCGGTCTCCTGTGTGTGTGCGTGTGCATCTGTTCCCATTCATTCTGTCCCCATGTTTGTCTTTGTTAATAAACCATCTTTAAATTACTGTGGCCAGAGTTCCTCTATCTTTAAGATTCCAAAAGAACCTTTTCACAGAACACTCTCCATAGTTTGTGTGTAGGCTGCGCCACTGCCAGGTGAGAACATATCAAAATCCTCTTCTTGGATCCTGGGTCGCAGCCTCAACTTTGGAAGATCCACAGGTGAATATCCACTTCACAACATAGTCAACTCATGGAAGGAGACCATTTGGCAGGAGCAATCCAACTAGTTCCACTCCCCTGCCCTGTCCCCATAGCCATGCAACTTCTCTCCTTTCAGATTTTTTCCAGCTCTCTTTACAACTGCTACAGTTGAACTTGCCTCTGCTACTACATCTGGCAGTGTAAATCAGACACAAACTATGGCAATGGTGGTGGGGGGAGGGGGGTAGCGATAGGGGAAACTCAAGTCACCTTTGATTCTTTTGACAATCCCCTTCATTCTATGCCCCTGGTTCTTGAATGCTCTGCAATGAGAACAGTATCTTTTTACTCTGTCTATACCCTTCACAATCTTAAATACTTCCATTGGATCCCCTCACAACTTTCTGTTCCGAAGCGAATGACCCCAGCTTCTCTAGTCTATCCACATAACTGATGTACCTCATGACAGAAATCATTTTGATGAACCTCTTCTGCATGCTCCCTAAAAGCCTTTACATCCTTCCTAAAAGGTGTTCAGAATGGAACATAATATTCCAATTGTGCCCGAACTGCTGGGCTTTGCAAAGGTTCATCATTACTTCCATGCCTCTGTGTATGAAGATCCCGCAGGCTTTTTCAACTACTTTCTCAAGCTACCCTAACACTTTTAGTTTAATGGAAGTCCTCCACAACAGAATAACAATTTGCTGATATACATTTTGACACCTCTGATAACATTTATTATCTAGCCATTTCCCTCCAAATTGCAAAATTATATTGCACAATATTCTCCAAATGGCTGCACAGGCAATTTAAGGCCATAATACTCCTGCCTCCCAGAGCTCAAATTACCATTAAGGAGCATATTAACTGACTGCCGATCCAAAGCTCTCTTTAGTATTCCATCTCTTATACAAAACATGGTTATCTAAAACAATAACCAGGCAGGTATTCTAATATGCTGCATTGGGGTCTAATGTGTTCTCCCCATCATTACAATTTTTACAGCTGGCAAATTAAGGAAGCAGAAGACACAGACCTCCTGCTAATGTAACTAGGAAACAACTCTAGGCCAATGAGTGGCTCGTGAGCAAGTACAGATGAACTTAGAAGCTCAAATGCTCCAGTAGAGTTTCTGCAGTTTTATTCCTCAGAAAAGTATCTCCTGGGGCACTACTTGCAGTTCCCTTTTCTGACATGATGAGTCAACAGAGAACAATGCAGTGAATTCACTTTGAGCTCAAAAGGTCAGTATAGATTGCTGACCTGGGCTCAACTTAAATCAAATCCAATCTGACCACTTACTTTGCTCGCAGAGACACGTCAATCACAAGCTGTCATGGAGGATACCGAACATGTACACCAACAAGAGCCGGAACAATGTTTCTTGCAATTCCTTGGTTTATTCAAAAGAAGTAAACAGGAAAATAAAATTCTCAACTATCTGCATATCCACAGCTTCCCCAAGGAGGCCCTAACGTCTTCTGATTTCCTCCATATTCACCAATCAACTCTTCAGACATCCCTAACAGATGCATCAGGGCTAAACACCAGATATCCTGTCAGCACCTCCAGACTGACGGTATTTCCCTGGTGGATGCACTCTGTTCCCAAATAAAAATACAGATTGTTTTCTGAAGGACACAACCAGAAGCCCCTCATTTGAACTGTTAGATAACAGTGGACCACATAATGTGCCAATAAACAATTCTAAACAGGTGCACTTTATTTCTAACAGACTTCAGTCACTACCTTCATCCTACTCTTTGGTTCATTTCACAAAACAGGTAAAATCATGTCAACTTTTATTTCAGACTGTAACTAATGTTGGTTCTTACACAGTTTGCTAATCGATTTGCAAATTTTACACCTATTCAGAAATCTGTTTGGAACATTAAACTGTTTGAATGCTCTAATTTCAACATGGTTCAAAACCCATTGAAGATTATTTTATCCTTGAAGGATTGAAGATTAGCATTAAAATCATTTCCACAGTCTAACACTGGCATCTTGAGTGAAACATAAAAGATCTTGACAGGGTGGATGTGGACAAGTACATTCCTGTGGGAGAGTCTACAATTAGGAGTCACTGTTTAAAAATCAGGGGTTACCATTTAAAATGGAGATGAGATGAAATTATTTTTCTCAATTACTTTGAAGGTCAAACCAGCGTAGGACTTATACTATGAATGGTAGGGTACTAGGGAGTATCATGGAACAGAAGGACCTAGGAGTAGAAGTTCATAGTTCGTTGAAAGCGGCGTCACGGGTAGACAGGGTGGAGAAAAAGGCGTTTAGCATGCTGGCCTTAGTCAGTGGATTGAGTATGGGAGCTGGGACGTTACATTGCAGTTGTATAAATCGTTGGTGAGGCAGAGCTTATAGTACTGTGTACAGTTTTGGTCACCTTGTTATAGGAAAGGAGTGGTTAAACTGGAAAGAGTGCAGAAAGATTTAGGAAGATGTTGCCAGGACTAGAGGGCTTGAGTTATGGGGAGAGGTTGGCCGGGCTAGGTCTTTATTCCTTGGAACGTGGGAGAATGAGGGGTGACCTTATAGAAATGTTTAAAATAATGAGAGGCATAGTAGGTGGGGTCCAAAACTAGGGGGCATGGATTTAGGGTGAGAGGAGAAAGATTTAAAAGAGACTTGAGTAGCGACATTTTCATGCAGAGGGTGGCAAGTACATGGAACAAGCTGCCAGAGGAAGTGGTTGAGGCAGGTACAATAGTATCATTTAAGAAGAACTTGGATAGGTACATGAGGTGCGGAGCTTAGAGGGATATGGGCCGAACACAGGAAATTGGGACTAGCTGGGTGGGCATCATCAGCAGCATGAACTGGTTGGGCCAAAGAGCCTGTATCCGTGCTGTATTGCTCTATGACTCAGAGGATCACGAGTCTTTGGACCTCTCTTCCTCAAAGGGCAGTGGAAGCAGAGTCTTTGAATATTTTTAAGCCAGAGGTGGGTAAATGTCTGATAAGAGGGAGCAAGGTCATTGGGTGATACAGAGCTGTGATTACCATCAGATCAACCATGACTTTTCCAAATGTTGAAGCAAGCTGGAGGGGCTGAGCAGCCTACTCCTGCTCCTAATTTGTATGTTCATATTAGGAGCTAACACTCATTGATGGGGGAAGGGTGAAAGGAAGAGGAAAGGGTATAAGAAATTCTATCTTTAGTTAATCTACAGTCCCCAAAATGATCTTCAAATGGCTATTAAGTTTAGCAAAGAAGAGCAAAGGCTAGTTGCGCTTAATATTATCCAATCATATAAGATGGGCAGGAAAACCAGCTCTATGCCAGGTAATGTTCACATCTGTAGCCCTTCGACTTGACAGAGAAAGGATGCAATCACACGAAAACCATCATTGTACTAGGAGCACATCAAATTAGTTGAAGTTTTGATAGAACAGACAAGAAAGGAAAAACTTACTACTGACAGTAGCTAGAGAAAGTTTAGTAAAAGATCCATCGGAAGGTGATTCATTGTTTAAACACAGTGAATTGTAATGATGTGGGATGACTGCCTTAACAGACGGGAGAAGGACGTGCAACCTTATCTTCCAGAAAGAAATGGATGCGTACAAACATCTTGCAGCTTAAAGGAGAAGCTGTAGATCAGTGTGATCAATGCGTTAGGCTCAAAGAGGCAGTACAAACATGACAGCCTGAATTGTCTCTTTATGATCCAAAGAAATATCAAGATGGAGATGATAGATTGAAACAAGAAATATCTGCATGATAATAACAGCAAATTGGAAAAAAATAGGTTAGATAATTGGGAATCTGGAAACACAATTGATCAGAAATAATTCAAATCAGACAGCTAGTCCACAACATGGAAGAAGATTGAGAGAATGGATGAAAACAATAGTGGAGAAGCCCGCAGCAACCACATGAAGCTAATGCCATTGTTAGATGATATTACCAGGGAATTAGAATACAGATAAAGAATATCAGGAAGACAAGAACCGATCCTAGATGGACTTGGGAGTTGATAATCAATTGGAAGAAAGGGAAGTCGTTTAAGGAAGTGATGGCTTTATGTAATAGTTACAGTGGAAACATCCAAAGAAATTCTATGGAAATAAACAACATACAAGAGTTGTTAAAGGAGGATGTCATAGACAATTGTCAGAGAATAAGGGGGATAACTTACCATGGGCACCTCACATAGGATGTCATTTGTGAATCTTTGCTAGGGCTTTTTCAGTATTGTGAGCTGAGCAGAAGCCAGACTCAAGGAGTTTTAACATGAATTTGAAAAGCAGTTATCTGAGGAATTTATTCACAAACTTACAACAAATCAGGCACTTGTTTAAGTACAAGATGTTTGCATCCTCTTCTAAAAACTTACCCTTTTAATGAGCTGACTACGCTGCATTCAACTTATTTTTAAGTTACATCCACTGCACTAAACATGCACACTCAACCTACAGGTATGGGGGTGGGGGGGGAATTGCAATGCTATTAACATTAGATTATTACAATGCATGAATTAACACTTACCCCAATTTTGTAATTTCATCAAAAAAACTTTCTTCTTCACCAAATAAAAACTTCGAACCCCTTAGGCACAGAAAATTTAAAACAAATTCAATCACAGTACCAATGTACTTACTCAACTCATTGCATTTATTAGAAAAATAATCCAGGTTACATAAGGAGTTTAATCAAAAGACAATGTAATTGCATTTTCCTAATATGCATTAAAAAGATTGAGTAAATGATGCATCAGCTTTCATTTTATAAAATAAAATCACTGTAGATTTTACCTAGATATAGATTGAGTTTTGTAGTAATAATGTGAAGTTAACAATAGAAAGAATTAATCAGTTGGACTGAGATACAATGGTTTGGCTAAAGACGGTAAACAGGCAATGAGAGCTTATGTAAGAAACCATGTTTCTTTTTTTTCCAGCATTACTGGTCGTACAAAGTACTCATTTTATGATGATAACTACCTATAACCCATCATATAAAACTGCATAAAAAATGCTACCTCCACTGGACCACCAGTTTGTATGTGGTGGGTCTAAACTGACTGCAATGTGTTCCAGCCCACCTACTGCCTGACCTCATTTCCCAAGCTGTGTGTGGCTCAGTGACTTCAGCTGATGTGGAAAGTGAGTAAGCAGAAGAAATGGCTGCATTAGGGAATGAATGCTCTATACATTTCAAAATGTAATTAAAAATCTAACCTAATAAAGAAATATGGGATTATTATATTTACAACACATCAGCTCTATTATATGAATCTTATACATTAGCCATCCTTATGACAATTGCATTTTTCAAAAGTAAAAGATTGAGCTTTAGAAATCAAATGTTAAAGTAACTATCCATTTACATAAACAAAGTGGGCTTGACTTCCCTGTTATCTTCTCTTCTAAGTTTCCAATTTTTGCTGCAAATCTTAAAATACAAATATTTAGGAAAATATACATTTCAAGATTAACATTTCTTTAAAAAAAAGTTCAGCAGTTACACCATCTTGGTTTTTATTATCTATTTATGTCTGGTTCCATTTATAAGTCAACCTGGCTTGAGCCTAAAATGTTTCCTTCGATTGCACACAACAGCCTTTAGGTTTATTTGTACTCTACAATACTGACACACCACATTTAACATCACACACATTATAACTGTTTTTCCTTGGGTTATGTGTAACTAATTACAGGGGCCAAACTAAGTACATGTAAATGAGTGTACGCACTACGCACTCATTTCTCAGAATCTCTAAGTACACTTCAAATTCGAACAATGGCTCCAGATAAACTGTTTAGCTACAAACCAGTATAAAGTTATTCCAAGTCTTCCTCTCTGTAGTTTTTCCATGATTGAAAAACCCATTATCTTCTCTCCTCCGGCCATATTTTTGTGAGGGTCAGTGCTCACAAACTGAAGAGTTACTTAAAATTCAGGTTTGAATGGCACTTCTGATTCGCTTCCATTTCAACATCCTGTTTAAAGGGAGAATTCAATCTTCATGAGAGACTGAGGATACAGTCAGAGCAATTGCTTCAAAAGGGATTTATTCAGTTTATGCAAGGAACACACCAGAAATATAAGAACGTGAACTAAAGTGGGGGTGAGAAGGGATTAATGAACAGGTGGCGTAATATCTAAACTTTCCATCAATGAAAGTCTTAGTAGAGAGCATACACAAGCTGCGTGAAATAATGATGTGCAACAAAATTTTGACACCTTGAAGGATTTGTTCTATCACAAAAATTTTATAACACAACTGTGCCAAATGTTACATGCTTCAGGTTGTTTGACAATTCAATAGAAGTATCTGTTTTAATTTGTGTGTGCATGAATTTTCTCTGTCTTGTGTTTTATTTTCTGTCTTGATTTGGTCTCACTTTAGTGATAATACACAAGACTGCAGGATAGAAGAAGGCCATTTGAGCCAAATAGTCATCCTTCACCTACATTTTGGGATCTAAATCCAGCAACAAAACCCTTAATTCCCTTTTCTTTCACATGCTTCTCCATCCACCAACTATTTAAAGCAGGGTTTTTAGTTTAAATTCTTCAAACTATTCAGTTTTGATTTCTTTTCCATTAACAACTTTATTTCTCCCTTTCCAATCTTACACTAATAAATGCTGTGCCACTTTTGTGCTGCTGATTTGGCCTCTTTCTGTCCCCTCTCCTCCTAATTATTCTGGTGCTACATATCCATGTTATTCCCTCTGCTTGCCTTGCCAAGTCCATCTTCCACTTCTGCATGCTGTCTATTGCAAAAGATTTTCTGTACGCTTCTTAAGTTTCAAGTTTTACATTTTATGGTATCTCCACTGTTACAATAAAAGCAGAACTTTAAATGGCTAATCCACTGTTAGGTTCAAGGATCAAAGAGCAGCTGTGCTGTCATTTCCTCCAATGACAGCAAAAAATAAGTGTAAAGAAGCAAAAAATAAGTGTAAAGAAACAAAAAAAGATACAGAAAAGAGGAGATGCCTTTGATACTTGATGCTTTGAAAGCAGGGCCTGTAAACAGCACTGGAGCTCTTCCAAAATCAACGTAACATAAGAAATCTAGCCAAAAATCCTGCAGTGTTCTCTCTGTAGTTACTGCCCACCCATTCCAGTGGTGCAAGTAGAAAATTTTTAACCCATGGGATTAGGGTTGATAAATTGGTTCATTGCTGCCCTGTAAGTGACTCCAGAATCTTATACCATAGAACCATACAGCACAAAACAGGCCCTTCGGCCCACCATGTTGTGCCGTCAATCAAACCACCCTCACACTATCTAACCCTTTCCTCCTGCATATCCCTCTATCTCACATTCCTCCATATGCCTATCCAACAAACTCTTCAACCTGTCCAATGTATCTGCCTCCACCACCACCCCAGGCAGTGCATTCCATGCACCAACCACTCTCTGGGTGAAAAACCTCCCCCTGACATCTCCCCTGAACCTCCCACCCATAACCTTAAAGCCATGCCCTCTTGTCTTGAGCACTGGTGCCCTGGGAAGGAGGCGCTGACTGTCTACTCTATCTATTCCTCTCAATATTTTATACCCCTCTATCATGTCTCCTCTCATCCTCCTCCTTTCCAGTGAATAAAGCCCTTGCACCTTAAGCCTCTCCTCATATTCCACACGCTCTAATCCAGGCAGCATCCTGGTAAATCTCCTCTGCAACGCCTCCACATCCCTCCTATAATGTGGCGACCAGAACTGAACACAGTACTCTAAGTGTGGTCTAACTAGAGTTTTGTAAAGCTGCATCATCACTTCGCAGCTCTTAAACTCAATCTCACAATTTATGAAAGCTAACATCCCATAGGCCTTCTTAACTGCTCTATCCACCTGTGAGGCAACTTTCAGTGAACTATGAATATGAACCCCCAGATCCCTCTGCTCCTCTACACTGCCAAGTACCTTACCATTTACCTTGTACTCTGCCCTGGAGTTTGTCCTTCCAAAGTGTACCACCTCACACTTCTCCGGATTGAACTCCATCTGCCACTTGTCAGCCCAGCTCTGCATCCTATCAATATCCCTCTGTAAACTCCGACAGCCCTCCACACTATCCACAACACCGCCAATCTTAGTGTCATCCGCAAATTTACTAACCCAGCCTTCCACCCCCTCATCTAAGTCATCTATAAATATCACAAAAAGTAGAGGTCCCAGAACCGATCCCTGCGGGACACCACTAGTCACTGCCCTCCAATCCGAGGGCACTCCCTCCACCACAACCCTCGGCATTCTACAGGCAAGCCAATTCCTAATCCACACAGCCAAGCTTCCCTGGATCCCTTGGCCTCTGACCTTCTGAAGAAGCCTACCATGAGGAACCTTATCAAACACCTTGCTAAAATCCATATAGACCACATCCACCGCACTACCCTCATCAATCTTCCTCGTCACCTCCTCAAAGAACTATCAGGCTTGTGAGACAAGATCTTCCCTTCACAAAGCCATGCTGGCTGTCCCTAATCAGTCCATGATTCTCTAGGTGTTCATAGATCCTATCCCTTAGAATCCTTTCTAACAGCTTAGCCACCACAGACGTGAGACTCACCAGTCTGTAAATCCCTGGACTATCCCTACGACCTTTTTTTGAACAAGGGGACAACATTCGCCACCCTCCAATCCTCCGGCACCATCCCCGTGGACAACAAGGACTCAAAGATCCTTACCAGTGGTTCAACAATCTCCTCCCTTGCCTCTTGAAGCATCCTGGGGAATATCCCGTCAGGCCCCCGGAGATTTATCTGTCTTGATATTAATTAACAACTTCAACACATCCTCTCTCTTGATATCTACAACCTCGAGAACATTACCCTTACCAGCACTCCCTTCCGCGTCATTAAGACCCCTCTCCTTGGTGGATACCGAAGGGAAGTATTCATTGAGAACTTCTCCCACTGCCGCCACCTCCAGGCACATTCTCCCACCTTTGTCTTTAATCAGACCTACCTTTACCCTAGCCATCCTCCTACCCTTCACATACGTGAAAAAGGCCTTGGGATTTTCCTTAATCCTACTAGCCAACGCCTTTTCATGTCCCCTTCTAGCTCTCCTCAGCCCTTTCTTAACTTCCTTCCTCGTTACTCTATATTCTTCACGGGCCCTGTCTGAACCTTGCTGCTTATACCTTATGTATGCTACCTTCTTCTCCCTAACTAGTCATTCCACCTCTCTCGTCACCCACGGTTCCTTCACCCTGCCATTCCTTCTCTGCCTCACCGGGACATATTTATCCCTAACATCCTGCATAAGATCCCTGAACATCGAGCACATCTCCATAGTACATTTCCCTTCAAAAAGGACATCCCAATTTACACTCCCAAGTTCTCTCCTTATAGCCTCATAGTTCGCCCTTCCCCAATTAAATATCTTCTTGTCCTCTCTGAACCTGTCCCTGTCCATGACAATTTTAAAGGTTATGGAGCAATGGTCACTGTCCCCCAAATGTTCACCCACCAATAGATCCTTCACCTGTCCCGGTTCATTTCCTAAAACTAGATCTAGCATGGCATTCCCTCTAGTCGGCCTGTCGACATACTGTGTCAGGATCCCTCCTGGACACATTTAACAAATTCCGTCCCATCTAAACCTTTGGCACTAAGCAGGTTCCAGTCTATATTTGGGAAGTTGAAGTCTCCCATTATAACAACCCTGTTATTTTTGCTTCTCTCCAAACACTGCCTGCCAATCTGCTCCTCTATATCTCTACTGCTACCAGGGGGCCTATAGAATACTCCTAGTAGAGTAACTGCTCCTTTCTTGTTCCTTACTTCCACCCATACGGACTCTAGAGATGATCCTTCTACAACATTCATCCTTTCCGCAGCCGTAACAGTGTCCCTGACCAGTATCGCCACCCCTCCTCCTCTTCTCCCCCCTTCCCTATCCCTCTTAAAACACCAAAAACCAGGAATATTCAATATCCACTCCTGCCCTGACGTCAGCCACGTCTCAGTAATAGCCACAATATCATAGTCCCCCATACTTATCCAAGCCCTCAGTTCATCTCCCTTATTCCTGACGCTTCTTGCATTTAAGTAAACACACTTCAGTCCATCTACCTTACTACTTTTATAGCCTGTATTCTGCTTCTCCTTCCCCAAAGCCTCTCAACCTGTTTGATCTAACTTTTCCTCACCCCCTTCTTCCTCTGACCTACTCCTCCGGTTCCCTTCCCCCTCACAAACTAGTTTAAATCCTCCCGAACCACCCTAGCAAACCTAGCCACAAGGATATTGGCCCCCTTCTGGTTTGGGTGTAACCCGTCCTCTCTGTACAGGTCCCACCTTCCCGACAAGAGATCCCAATGATCCAGAAATCTAAAACCCTCCCTCCTGCACCAACTTCTCAGCCACGCATTTATCTGCCACCTCCTCCCGTTCCTGCCTTCACTATCGCGTGGCACCGGCAGCAATCCCGAGATTGCTACCCTTGAGGTCCTGTTCCTCAGTCTTCTGCCTAGCTCCCTGAACTCGCTCTTCAGGACCTCATCCCCCTTCCTACCTATGTCGTTGGTGCCAACATGGACCACAACTTCTGGCTGCTCTCCCTCCCGCTCAAGAATCCTGTGGACCCCATCAGTGACCTCCCGGACCCTGGCACCTGGGAGGCAACATACCATCCGGGATTCATGCTCACTGCCACAGAACCTCCTATCTGTTTCCCTGACTATCGAGTCCCCTATCACTACTGCATGTCTCTTTCCCACCCTTCCCTTCTGAGCAGAAGTACCAGTCCCAGTGCCAGAGACCTGGTTACTGCAGCTAGGCCCCTGCAGGTCACCATTGTGGTGCTTGATTCTTAACTGCCTCCAAAAGTGGCTTAGCGAGCCACTCAGTTCAACAGCGATTCAGAATGGACATTCAATGAATAAAGAAAGCCATTCAGAATGGGCATTCAATGAATAAGGCCACTCAAATGAATAAAGAAAGCCATTTAAACTCATGCCTGAATGGCCATTTGGAAGAGAGTTTTGAAGCAACACCCTGCTTTAAGTTTTCCAGTCAGGTTTTGACCTTCTTCCTGCACCAAAATAACTCTATCCATCTAAATTATGTCTGTGATCGTTGAACATTGTGCCTCCTCAATTTTTCTGCAGCCTTTAACACAATCAATACAGTCCTTCTCCACTGTCTGCCTGAAAGGAATTGGCATTCCTTGGCTTCCTTCTCATTATCTGACTCCAGATTCTAGCATCTTACATTATTATCTTGGCATGCCTGAAGTCTCCAGGATTAATCACTGGCTCCACTCTCCTTTTCATTATCATCTCCAGAAACACTGCTTGAGACCAATGGTGTGAGTTTCCACACACACACGCTGATAGCAATCGGCTCCATTACTCTGCTGCCAGGGTGGGTCACACTATTTGCCCGAAGTCCAGTTTTAGAGAACCTATGCCTTCATACAGTTACACTTAGCAAATATTACAGCTTATTGTCTTCTTCCCTTGCAACGTATCCTACCACACTCCCATCAATTCTATAAAATGCCAACCACCACAGGCTGAACCAAACTATTCCCAGCTGACGTGTTCTTTTCAAGTCTGAACACAGACTAATATCGTCTCTAACACAAAGACTACCAAATTCCACCTCTAAAACACTATTAAACTGCACACTACTTCATTTCTTGTGTTACAGAAATCTTCATTCATGGTAATGGTCACTTTCACACCTTTTCAGGCTTCCACCCTCCATACATTTGATCATCTCATCAAAAATTCTGCTACCCATCAAATATCCAATCCCAATGTTTATCCACCCTGCTGAACCATTATACTTGTTTTTTTTTATTTTGGTTTAAGTCCCTCCATAATCATTTCTTTCTCCATCTCTGGAAACTCCTCCTATCTTATAAACCTCACTGTATTGTCACACATCTGCAATCTCTTCCTTTTGGCCAACTGATGCAAGTGGTGGTTAGGCCCAATCTCTGAAAATTCCCCCCCTAAACCCACTAATCTAACCACTTCCTTTTGTTACTTTCTACTCCCCCAAATCCCACCACCCTTAAAAATGAGCTTCAACAATCTTTCTGCCAGGTTTATTACTCATCCCTTCTCTGACTCAAGATGTGTTCTTGGTCAAGAATGTTAGGACCTTTCCCACTTACAAGAGGTAACATAACTGCAAGTTGCAGTCATGATAGTGCAAGATTTGGATGAATTTAGTGAAAGACATAACAACATATTGTTAATCCTTCAGAAGCTTTCCTAGGACAAAGTATGGAAATATAGAAGGGGCAGCAGGTTGAAAAAGAAGACCAAAGGATAAAAAAAAATCAAATTGTATCTCAAGATGGCTGTTGACCAACTAAACTAATTTTACCAAGGAAAACAAATTCCTTTCCTTATTTCAATAATTCCTTCCATCAGATCTCCTGCGGTCATGCCCAAATCTCCTGTTGACAAACCTGGAAACTGACTTGTTCCTAAGATTTATGCTGTTACAAAAATACTCTAGAGCACTTTACCAATAGATACAACTAATCCCACACTGAAATAATATTTTGTCTCATACAATGAGAGATTGGAATTATTTCAACTGTGCATGACCTAAACAAGGTTGAGTGAATTTTCTTTGCTTTCAATTCCATATAAAATGTATTACTTAGGAAAGCTGGTTGTGTGTCAGTTCAATAGCTTTTTTTCTTACTTGTTACTCAATCTTCTGGAACTCTTACTTGAATTCATACGTATACTTCAAACTTCCAATTATACCTGTACAAAGGTTTAGTAGAAACTGTATACAAAGTACACATCAATATCAAGCAAGGACAGGAACTAACTCAGTTGTGATATCCCTACAGCAAAATGATTGGGTTCAGCCACCACCTGGACTAAAATTCCAAACGTGGCAACTGCCTACTTCATTACACCTCAATGTGGGAGGCAAGAAGGGATGGGGAGAATGAAGGAGGAAGAAAAATAACACATTCAATGAAGTGTATCAAGGAAACTGAGAGAATGCTTTTTATACTACCTACATTTTTTGGATCTTTGGGGCAACAGTTCCACCAAGTACACAATGAATATGGTGTTGACTGACCATTGAGAACTGAGAGAAATACATAAGTGATCTTTGCTTTCCTGGCCACTAGGAGGAGACATAACAGTGAGGGCCTTCATAATGCCTCCAATGTCAAAATGAAGTACCACACTTTCCCATTTTACATGAATCTGTACATTTTAAAGCCAGGATCCAAGATATATATTTGCTATATTAACAAAATGCACCATATGTTCTGCTGCTTTTAAATGGCAAGATTAAGTCCCAAGTAATTTATTGTTGTCAGGGACCAAGGGGTTACACCATTATCTATGACACAATTAGACACTTTGTTTAACTAGACTACCTAATTCTTTCCAATCCATATCCTTTTCCTGTCCCAGTTTGCATCTTCTATTTCAGTCACCATTTCCCATGCTACATTTTACGAGATTCAAAGACAGCTTTATTTGAAAATCCTTGTACTGTCTCATCACGAGACAGTTTCTTCATTGCAAATACATTGTTATACCTGGATACTCATGCATAGCATTATGCTCTGTATTAATATTTGTGATTGACATTTCACAGTGCACGACCAACTCACCTTAGAGGTTCTGTCATTCCTGCAGCACTTAAAGTTCAACCACAATGTTTAGATGAAGTACAGAACACTTGAGCTCCAAGACCCTTAGCAGTTAATGGGGACTTCAGAAGGCACTTTGGGCATTGATGTACAACATCTTCTTGATGAAAAATAACTTCTTCACTGCTGCTACTTCTGCAGGTTGTGCAGAAAAAGGTCTTTGAACAAAATGGACATGTTAGCTGGCAAGAATCAAGAGACTTCTCTGTTCCACCAGTGCAGTTGCTCAAGTGTACCTTACACTGATCTACAACTCTTCTCCCCTCATGGAGATCACATAAGGATGTAGCATCTGCAATGTGTCTGCAAAAATGTTCAGTGCTGACAGCAGTGTGTTCTGGTGAAACCTCAGTCTGCTCCTCATCAATTCTGCAATGTTCAATCAAGGAACTAAAGACTGTCCATAGAACAGCAGGATCTTTGCACTTGTGATAACTTTGCCAGTGCCTGAAAAGTTCAGATTTGCTCCCACATTTCTGTTTACATAATATACAATTAAATCCAACATTTGTAAGGAAATGAAGTTTTTTAACCTTAGGAACTGCGGCTGGAACTGCGGCTGAATCTGCAGCCTCTAATTTGAGTTGTTGTTTATAATGCAAAACCATGTGCTTCTTCAACTTAAAACAAGAGTGGAATGCTTCTTCACAAATACCACACTTTACCAGATTCTTCTTCTCACCAAATTGCTTCCAGTAGTTTGCTGCATGCTTGAAGAGTTCTTGTTCTGTTTCCGCGCGGGAGCAAATGGGAAATCCACTGATGCATCTGCTTTTCTCTTTTACTGATCCCTCTTCCACCCTGAGCTGCAGCTCTTCCTCATGAACACACAGCAGGTGAAGTTTCATATCAACGAAGGTGGGGGTAACAATCTGGCAACGGGCACATTTTATCTGCAGGGCGCCAGGGACAACTACTTCAGCTCCTGATTGCTCACCTTCGGCTTGCTTTCTGAAAAGACAAAACAGCCTTAATTACAGCAAAGTTCTGAGACTTAACAAAACAACCTTGGGAAATTCATGATTTGTTCCTGCATGTTGTGGAATATAATGACAGAAATAATATTTCTATGATGAGATTTGCAGGTGGACTGATAAAAGAGTAATCTATCCAACCTTGGTCTTTGATCGCTAGTGCTTAATGCAGCAGCAGTATCTGCCACAAATTGTAATCATTTGTTCTCATTTGGCTGCAGTGAAGTAAATGGGAACAAATTATGTGGCATCGAGTACAAACGGTAACCAAAACACATGTATAACAACCAAAAAATAATCCCACCTGATAGGCAAACATCATCTGCTGATGATCTTTCTGTCCTTAACTTCAAAGATTACCAATGTATTGTGAGAAATAAAGGAAATCCAAGAAAATTGATAAAATAATTAAATTTGAAACTATGATGGCAACATTTAAAATACATTTTCACAAGAACACAAGAAAATAGGAGCAGGCATAGGGCTCTTGGCCCCTCAAGTCTGTCCTATCATGCAAAAGAGTCATAATCATAGAGTAATACAGCATTGAAACAAGTCCTTTGGCCCAGCTTGTCCATGCCAACCATGGCGCTAGCCACAAGCTAGTCCCATTTGCCCGCGTTTGGCCATATCTCTCTAAACTTCTCCTATCCACGTACTTATCCAAATGTCTTCTAAATGTTGTTATTGTAACTGCATCAATCACTTCCTCTGGCAGCTCATTCCATAAACTCACCACCCCCTCATGAAGAAGTTACCCCTCAAGTCCCTTTTAAATCTTTCACCTCTCAGCTTAAACCTATGCCCTCTCATTTTTAGTTCATCTTCCTTGGGAAAAAGACTATGTTGCATTCACCGTCTCTATACCGCTCATGATTTTATACACCTCCATAAGGTCACCGCACAATCTCCTATGTTCCAAGGAATAAAGTCCTAGCCTGCCTAACCTCTCCCTATAACTCAGTTCCTTGAGTCCTGGCAGCATCCTCGTAAATCTTCTCTGCACTCTTTCCAGGTTAATGATGTCTTTCCTATAACAGGGCTACCAAAACCGTACAAAATACTCCAAGTGCAGTCTCACCAATGTCTCGTACAACTGCAATGTACCGTTCAAAGTCCTACACTCAATGCCCTGACTGATGAAGGCCAACGTGCCAAGTGCCTTCTTCACCACCCTGTCTACCTGTGACGCTGCTTTCAGGGAACCATATTCCATAACACCGTATTCCCAGGGCCTGACCATTCACTGTACAAGTCCTATTCTGGTTTGACTTCCCAAAATGCAACACTTGGCACTTATCTGAATTGAAAGCCATTTGCCAATCTTCAGACCGTTTACCTAGCTGATCAAGATCCCCCTTTTTCGTTTTGATATACAATCATGGATGATCTAACAGGTTCAACTTCTTTAGATATTCACGATAGGACAATTCTCTAATCCCAGGAATTAGCCTAGGGAATCGACTTTGGACAGCCTCTAAAAAAAATGTATCCTTAGTTATATAACGGGACCAGAACTGAACAGGTGTGGCCTCACTAACACCCTATACAATTCAACATGCAAAAGTGATGAACCACACAGATCTTACGTGAATAAAAATCTATTGTATCTTAATAAATCTGAAATATGCAGAGGAACAGGAAAAGGTGGAGTGCTGTTAGATCTGTGATAACAGGTTGGAAAACAAAATGAAGCCCTGCTCCAATTCTTGTCAATTTCAGTGAGCCCTTTATGGTATCAGCTTATTTCTCTACATGCTTATTTGCTTGAATTCAACCTCCAAATAGGAAGCTCGCAGATTTGGCTATAATTAACAGCTAGGATGGGTTTCACTTTGGTTGGGAGGGGAGGGGTTCTACTAAATTCACTGGCAGGCTGGAGGAAACATGCCGACGTGTGATGTTCACTCTCAGCAAGTACAGTATCCATGTCCTCCTCCAGAGTAACTCAACCAAGAAAAACAAAGGCTCGCAAGTGTCTGGATTACTTCATGATCTTGAATCCAAAGAGTGTCCTTTTATTGACTTGCACAATAAATTTGAACTGGAAAAAAGCGTTATCATATTAGACCTAATGCAGTTATTATAGACTAGTAATTGAGCAAGCAGTTTAAACTGCTTTATTATTGAACAGGTTTTTCTCCTTTCTTTCTCCAGCTGCCAGCTCAGCTCAGCTGTAAACAAGTTTCATTCCCCAGTAAACCTAGTGGTTCCACCCTGCTTTCTGCCCAGAAACATCACAGGGTCAGAGAATAAAAGGCTGAGAGTACATATTAATAGTACAATCATTAAAGGTGAGGAAAAGCTGATCTGACGTTTTATTTCCACAGCACACACACAGTGAGTAATGCGACACATTTCCTAATATGGTGTCTAACTATTCGTTACCTAATAAAACCATGAGTTCCACTCTCCAACACCCAAAACACAGGTCTGATACTCCTTTTCAAAAACCTGCAGCAATGAAGAACCATTTAATACTGCAGCACTTAGATGAAACAATCAACAGTGGAAAAACTAACTCATCAAAACAGCAACCTCCAACAGAATTTTATTATTGAGAAATTCAATGTTCTGAAGAGAAATTAACTGTTCACTATCAGGACTAAATTGTGTTCATAAAGCAATTCATCTTTACAGTGCTTCACATGAAAGTCAGGAATTGGGGTGAGGGAAGTGTTATAACAAAGGAATTCAGACTCTTCTTTTGAAGGGTTTCTGCATTGGAAGCAAGAGTAAATAATTTAGGATAAACACAACAGATAGCAGAGGTATTTTAGTTGAAGAATCTCCCTCAAATAGAACATAAAACAGTATAGCCTACGATGTTATGCTAAATTAAGCTAATGACACCTAATCCCTTCTGCCTGCACATGGTCCATATCCCTCCATTCTCTGCATTTTCATGTGCCTATCTAAGAGCCTCTTAAATGCCTCTATCGTATCTGCCTCCATCACCACCACCCCTGGTAGCGCATTCCAGGCACTGAACACCGTGTAAAAAAAAACTGCCCCGCATATCTCCTTTGAACTTTCCCTCTCTCACCTTAAATACTAGACATTTCAACCCTGAGACAAATATACCGGCTGTCTACTCCATCTCATAATCTTATAAACTTCTATCAGGTCTTCCCTCAGTCTCCGCCACTCCAGAGAAAACAATCGTAGTTTGTCCAACTTCACTTTACAGCACTTACCCTCTAATCCAGACAGCATCCTGGTAAACCTCTTCTGCACCTTCACAATTGACTCCACATCTTTCCTATGATGGAGCAACCAGAATTCAATGTAATCCTAACCATAGTTTGGCCTAACCATAGTTTTATAAAGCTGCAACATAACTTCCTGAACTCAATGCCTTGACTAATAAAGGCAAGCACACCATACACCTTCATTACCACCCTATTAACTTGTGCCACCACTTTCAGGGAGCTATGGACTTGGACCTTAAGATCCCTCTGTACATCAGTGCTGTTAAGGGTCCTGCCATTAACGGTGTACTTTCCCTTAACATTTGATCTCCCAAAGTACCACACCTCACACTTGGCTGGATTAAGCTCCATCTGCCATTTCACTGCCCAACCCTGCAACTAATCTATATCCTGCTGTATCCTTTGGCAACCTTCTAAACTAACCTTTCTAAACTAACAAAGCCACCAACCTTTCTGTCATCTGCAAATAGTTCAGTAAAGGATGTGGGGATAAGAAATGACATTCAGTCAGATTAAACAAGCTGCGAAAATATCTCTGGAGAAGGTTTTACTCAGAGTGGGATGAGTCTGTGGAATGTTTGAGGAGATTGAGATTGATTCCTCAGTGTATGGTGAACCAATGTAACTGGGCAATGTCCCAAAGTGAAAGGCAACAGCCCTGGCAATAGGCTGACAAAAGGGAGAAAATTTACATTTAAGGAAAAGAATAGAAATCTCTCCCCACACCCCTGCCACCCTCCTCCCACAAGTCTTCTGCTAAGTAAGCACGCAGCAAGGTTAATGGGATTAATACAAGCTGACAAACACCTAATTCATCCTTATTAAAAGACACAGAACAGCGGGAAATTTTATTCGTTGAAGACTTGGTTATCAAATGCTTATTGGGTTTCAGTGATGGTGCTGAGGTGAAAGCAGCCATGTGAGTGTAGATGGTGTTATATGAATATAGTATTTAGAGATTGAATATAAAGAATTTAAAGATGAGACTCCTAATCCATCCTAAGAAATCATACAGGCATTGGAGGAAACAAAAAGGATTTCAGGAAATCCACAACTGTATGGGTCAACAATAATTTGCACTGTTTGTTCATTGAATATGAAATCACTTCACAAAATGTGGAGTCGCAACCAGAGAAGGAGATATTGGAATGGATTTTTAGAAGAGGCCAAGGGATTTACAATGCTGAGGCCAGAGAATGGGGCCCTGTCCACTTACCAACCCAACCCAAAAAGGGTTTCAGAGGTGAGAGTCAGTGTGTTCAGGATGAATTAGGGCTGGAGAAGGCATCAGCAATGCTGGAATGAGATAGGGATGGATGAAGAGTAGTGCAACCAGAAAAATGATGATATGATTGTAAACTGAAGATAATGAAGAATGAAATCATCAACAGTACTGTAGCCACTGGCAGGGGCAGCAGAGAATTTGGTCACACTAGGCTGCTGGTTCACTAATAGAGGAAACTGTGTGAGACCTTGATGCAGCTTAGAACTCAAATCAAATTTCTCAATGTGAACCTGAGTGAAGTATACACATAGATGGGCCACAGCAATAAAAACAGAAAATGTTAGAAATGCCCAGCAGGTCAGACAGAGAAACAGAGTTAATGTTTCAGGTGAAAGGCCTTTGTCTGTTCTGACCTGCTGAGTTCTTCCAGCATTTTGTTTTTATTTCAAATTTCTAGCATCTACAGTTCTTTGATTTTGATTTTCAATGGATAGTAGTAGACTGAAAGAAGAGAATCTGAGGGTTATATAGCTTACATTATTACATCTCATCTCCACGGTTTTAATGGAATTTGTTACTGTGACTTTGTCAAGTTTCTTGCCCCTACCCTCACCCTCCCTATTGACATGATGCAGCATTGAATACAGCTGCTCTTGTGTGCTCTGTTCAGTGAGATCATGGCTGATCCTCAAACTTAAATCCACCTTTGCTCAAGATTCAAATATCCATCAACTGATGCTTTGAATATAAGCTGTAACTAAACATTCAGTCCTCCAGGGTGGAGAATTCCAGCCCTGTGAATCAAGGCATTTCTCACCTCAGTTCCAAACAGCCAATCCCCAGTCTTCAGACTTTGGTAGCTACTAGTTGAATGGTGCAACATTATAGTTTGCATGTGAATGATTCAATCATAAATATCGACAATGAAATTAATATATGAAGTGGAAGTAACTTAAAGTGCAGAATGAACCACATCTACATCTCCTGTTATAAACCCTTCAGCCAAGGTTATACTTGCTCTTGAATCCTAATCTGCCTTTTCAGCAAATTGACTAACATCTAACTTTACTTAAAATGGATCCTTGGGCTTGTAGGGGAAATTACCATCCTATTTTTCATCTCTTCATACCAATGGAATTTGTGCTACCTTACCAGCCTCTCCTCTTTCCATTCAGAATAGTCCGCCCACTGTCTTAGCTATTCACGTAATCTTTGTCTCTCAAGTCATTAACTTTTATTATGCTTCTTCCTACAGTCATATTGAAATATCTCTGCCATCTCACCATCTCCTGTTTTTCTTTCTTTTAAGCTGCAAGTAATTTCACCCACGTCTTCTCTTTTTTTTGTTTTTCCTTGCTACGCTACTTATTTTTCCAGTTCTAATGTACAATTGCAACCAAAATTTTAAAATTATTTCTTTACCCTAGATGCTGACCAGCTGCATCATTTGTAGATCTTGAATCATCATCCACATTCCCAGCAGGAGATTGATTAACAACTTTTAAATCTACTATTAGTGAAAATGAACAGTTGAGTTTATGGAGAAAATTGCAATCTTATCATTCATACACTCATACCAATGGATCGTGCGCTATTTTACAAGACTCTCCCGTTTCCATTCAGGATAGAATATTCCACCCACCACCTGAGTTGTTCATGTCTCTTTAAGTCTTTAACTTTTTTTATGTTTCTTCCCTCATTCATATTGAAAAATCTCTGCCATATAACTTAATTTTCCCTAAGTTCAGTAGTGGGCAATTTTTCTCATTATACTTTGGTTTTCACTGCCAAGTTGTTCACTTATTTTTCAAGTTCTAATGAATGATTGCAACATTTTTTATTGACTCTTTACTTCAGATGCTGATACATACATTACCATTATTCCAAAGGCAGCTCATTAGATAGACAGAGCTGATGCAAAGAAAAAAATTTCACTTAAAATAACAGAAGTGTTATTTTATTCTGTTGCTGTTGCATTCCTCCGAAAATAGACAGCTTTTCTTTTATCCATGCTAATGCACATTACTACAAACCACCAAGCAGAATCTCTCTTGAATTTACCTCTCTACCTTTTGGAAAAACTTCTGTTTCATTGTCACAGTGGTAGATTGTGGGTCTGGAATCACATAGTACATATACATACAAATCAATATCATAATGCTCAAAATATAAACTACTGTACTCTAATTCACTCTGCAACTCTTAGTAGAATTACTATTTTTGCATGTGGAAGCTTGTAAGCTGAAGAGTGGCTCGTATTCAACTTTACTAAATTAGTTCTTTTTTCAACCTGCAACCAATAAAGACAAAAAAACAGGACACTGAAAGAACTCAGTGGGTCAAGCAACATCTTTGGAGGCAAAAGATGCAAGTCAATGTTTCAGGTCAAAACTGCATGCTGCTTCACCAGCTGAGTTCTTCCAGCATTCTGTTTTTTTGGTCCAGATTCCAGCATCTGCAGTCTCTTGTCTTCATACTAAAAGACAAAGCTTTCAGCTGAGGCTTCAATTCAATATTGAAGAAACTATGTTTTTATTAGCAAACAATTGTAAAAGTTTAAAAAATGTCTATTTTTAAGAAACTCTCACTGTCACTGAAATGAAGTAATATTCATTGAGAGTAAAGTGAGAGGTCAGAATGCAATGGTTTTCAATTTTTTGGAATTCTCAACCTCAGAAGACTTGGATCATTGGTCACTGAGCATATTCAAGACTCAGATGAATATTTAGACTCCAAGGAAATCAAAAGAAATGGGATTGGGCAGGAAAGCAGCACAAGGCACATGAGGCATTTGGTTACTGAAAGGCAGAGCAGACTCAAGGTGCCACATAGTCTATTGTTAAACTGGAGACATCCAGTATTCTCTTCATGGATCATTTGAAATAAAGCGTCGTGGGACTACGCAGGATCAGGTCATTAGGGACCACTCAATTTGATGATAATCTTTGTCATGGTTCTCCAATGGATCCTGAGGGGACTAGGTAAATCCAGTGCTAGAGCTGCTAATCCATCCACAGCAGGATTGTGGCAGAGCTGCTGGCTCTTGGCTTTCCTTTGTCTTTTTCCCTTCAATGACAAGATATTTCACTGGCTAGAGGTTTTGACGCCATTGAGATTGATTGGTGACCAGATCTCCCCAGCTTGTAGTATCCATGTGTTTTCTTGAGGCATGGCTTCAGTGAGTTTTTGTAGAGTTTACTTTGAACTTGAAGAGATCCCAAGCTGGGACTTTTAAATAAAACCTGTTTAGATTTACAGATTATGGATGCTGCTTTAGTCACCTAGGCAGAGAAAAGTTAGAACTACATGCAGATTATTAAGAAACAAACACCATAGAGAAGCAAATAGCTTAGAAGTTTAAAAAGCAGCATATTGCAACTGGAGTTAAGAGCTTCCACTTGGCAGCCGTACAAAACCAATGCCAAAATTTAATGTGAGCAAAGTAAAAAAAAGTTAACCATAACTAATTCCACATCTGAAAAATCTGCTACAACAATTGAGCTTTTAAGAGCTTAAATTATTGTGCTGTAAGATTTGTTAATTTTTTTTGATGTTTATGTTGTGAGATAGCTTTATTTTGAAGATACTTTCTTTTGAAAGGCAAGGACTTGCAGTCTCAGATTGCAAGCCAAGAGATTTAACACTAAGAGATCTTTTCAATCAGAGAGTGGTGAACCTGGGGAATTCACTGCCACAGAGGGCTGTAGAAGTCAAGTGATCGAATGCTTTTAAATACCATAACCATCAAGAGGTATGGGGGGTGTTGGTGGGAGGTGGAGGTAGAGAATGGGGAAATGGTACTAAGATAGATAATCAGGCATGATCAAATTGAATGGTGGATTAGGCTGAAAGGGTCAAATAGCCCAAATACTGCTATTTTCTACATTTCCATGACTTAAAACTTTTTTCTTCATTTTTCAACTCTGACAACACATCTGTGGAGCCAAGATGACACATTCCTAAACCACTTTGGACTAAACAGTGCTGTTTTAATCAATTAATGGATAAAAAAAAACTCCTTTCTTCTCTGATCAGAGTTTCTTGAAATGCGAAATCATACAAAGGATGGAGGTAGAATTGAACCTGCACCATTCTGGCACTAATGTTCTCCAACATCAAACAACTTGAGTTAAAAATGCATGGCTGGATCTAATCATTAGTGTGACTACATTACGTCAACAAGCAGAAAAGGTTCGCCAAAACTTTACAATTCTGTTTAAATTAACAGAATACATTACTCTTCTCAAGTCACAAGTTTTTTCTTTCGAATTATAAAAATGGAAGGTTAGGTTTGGTACTGATACTCCTAGTATCTTTTTTTTATATATATATTCATTGGGCTTTGCAGGCTGAGCCAGCATTCACTTGCCCATCCCAAGTTGCCTTTGAGAAGGTGGTGGTGAGGTGCCTTCTTGAACTGCTGCAGATACTTCCTAATGAAGCAGGCAGACTTTAGGGGCCACTCTTCGGAGAATTACAAAACAACACGAACAATTGGGAACTCCTTGCTTACTTACATGGTTGAAGCAAACATATGAAGTGCAAATAAGACTAAAAATCACTTTTGTTTCAACTCGTCAGATCAATATTTAGGACCTGTTACGTTTAGGCAATGGAACGATTTTAAGTTAAGGATTTATATGCTTGGTTAAAATAAATAACTTTCTCTTCTCTATTTAATTTCTCCAGAAAATAAATTCTTATCAATTTTTGTCAACAGTAATTGAGAGTGTTTAAAACAGACTTCTGCTCCCATGAAATGTAAAGAACAGTCAACCATGGTCTCCATAGATAATCATTACCTAGCGACTATTCCAGAAAATGTTCATTTCAGGTGAGGATGACACCAGACTTGGTTGTGGTTCTCCCAAGGTGAAATAGCTGTCAGCAGTCAGTATCTTATCCATCAAGAATAAACACTTGTACAAGATTTAGGGTAGTGTTGCAAAAAGAATGATGGAAAAAAATAGTACTTTTGAAACAAACTTCCACTCAGGAGTTTTCTCCCTTTATAACTCAATGTGGGACCCCCATTCACTGCAAGTACAAAGCAGACAGACTCGCAGCATGTGATGACCGGAGCTTTTTGTATAGAAGCCACATCACAAAGTTTCCTAGGGAGAACCTAGATGATTGCTATTAAAACTACAGTCCCGAATTTGATACATTAATTTACTGCAACTTACATAAAACCAAACACGTTCTTTGAAATGGTACAAGATGGTCAGAGTTGGACTTTGTGGGGTTATATTTTGTTCACACATTTAGTATCCACAAATGAACAGCTATTTGAAGCCAATTTACAAAAAGGACATTAATATAAAGCTGGCCCCTGGTTCATAACCAAAATAGTAGAATAGCAATTATACAGCACCATTCAGTCACACATTTTATTCAAAAATTTGATTATAGATCCTCGGCCTTACTTTCAAAATCCCTTAATAGTGAATCCTACATAAGCGGAGTTGTTTCTTTTATCCATTAGCCATTTGCTTGCTCTGATACCTTGGTGTCTCATCTAATCTCACTGCCTCCGCTGGAAAATTTCTCCTTCAGCTACTAATTCTCCAAATTCTAATAGCAGGGGAAGGGCTGGCAGGATGGAGATTCTCAGGGCCTGAATTAAGAGTATTAAAAAGAAATCACACCTAACACTCCTTTTTTCCCCCCATTGGCTTTCATCCTTAATTAACCTCTTTCCTCATTTGACCTCTCTTCTGTCCAGTGCCCAGCAATGTGCTCAGAAATAAAACATCTAAAGAACAATTAATATCAGATAACCAATTGTGACCACATTGCTTAAACTAATGAAATAAAGTTAAAAGTCAGTACTTCTCAAGTTTTCTATTTATGAGATCAAAGAGCAGGTAGATCATGCTAAGCGATCAAGATGATTCACCTTCAAATTTTCTTTCCAGCTCAGTAGGGAAATATTCAGTCTCTGCTAAAACTTCAGAAATAGCTGGGGTGAGTTTAAGAACTTCCACTGCAGGGAACCTGCAGCTCAAACCCACATCCTGCTTCTACACTGAGACATTACACTAATTACATTACTGGACAAACAATAACACCCAAATTTTCAAAGCCTGCAACTCATTTTCATCAATGGTAATGTCTACACTGAAGAGATATGGGAGGGGATGCTAATCTAGGCAGGGTCTTTTTGATGATTAAAATTTCACATCTAACACCCACATGTGCACTTTCCAGTGAATAACTTTCATCACTGCTTGAGTCAAGATTAGGTAACTCATTAGAAATTCAACCTACAACTCTCTTGGTCTGTATGAATCAATACCACACTATGTGGAGCAGTAGTCTACCACGCCATACATCTACAGCTCTAAGCTTAGAGGTAAACAGATTCCCTCAAACAGGACAGAAGCCTTACAACTGTAGCAATGTGGGTTTGCATCCCTAACACACAAGGCCACATCCCCTCAGTGTAGCTTCTCATAATGAATCCAAACTTGCCAGACTGGCAAATTTTCCAAACCAGTAGATGTCATTCCCAACACAGTCTTAATTCACATTTTTCAGTTAACATTCTTGATAACTGCAGTAACAAAGATTATATATGACTACTATTTTTTAAATCATTGCTGAAATTGCCTGATTGAATTTTTAGAGCATAACTATCAATGCAATCTCTGGAGCCCAAAGAGAAGCTCAACCACCACTCTTTCACTTCTGAAGTATTAAAGTTACTGGTTGCTGACTTTCAACAAAAAAAATATTCTTGGTCCCAATCACTCTTCGTTGTATCATTAGTATAATAGATTTTGTCACCTGGTTAGAAGTAAAATCAATAAGGGGAAAAATACTTTCTCTCAGATGCAAGGGGGCAATGGGAAATACAGTAAACTACCTATAAACCACTATTAAACTATTCAGAAATCTCCAAGGTTTGGCATCTGGCTCACCACGTGATGTCGGTTACTCTCCCTTTCAACTCACTAGGGCTTCGGTCCCTGTGCTTCCATTAAAGTGTTCCATTACAGTGTTCCATGAAAATTTATTATAATACTGTGTGATATCTAAAAAAAAATTGAATTAAATGTGTATTGGGGTTTTAATGGGAATAACTCCCAATGGTTCGGCAAATTTGCCAGTTTATCATCACCAAAGTCCCAAGTATGCCAGAATATTGGAGCTTTCCTATAAATTAGGAAAATTTAAATGCATGACATGAAACTGCTCATAATTTAACATGAACTGGCAAACTGGTCTAGACATTGAGCAAGGATGATTTGTGTGAAAAGTGGCAAATTTACACCACAAGAAACAACCTTTCCTTGTTTTGGGCACTAGGAAACAGAGAAGGAGCTTCATTTTTCAATTCTTTATATTTGACTTGAGGTTGCTGGATGCTTGAAATTCCACAATGTGAACAAGTATTCACCCCAAAATAAAGTAAAAGGTTGCTGTCAAAGAATAACACAGCAATGTCATCAGTTGCCATATGATCCATACGCCTATTCCCCTGCTGCATAAGCTGCACAAGGCATTGAGTAACAGAACCAATTCCCAAAAAGTTGTGTGCGAGATCCACAGTGCATGTGGCGTTGGTTGTCTTCAATATAGATTGATTTGGTATTGTGACTGGTTGCAATGTTTCCTGAATTTAAATGATATGCCAACACTCAATTTATTGGCTGACACGTAAGTGTGACTACACTGTCAACACACTTGAGGGCAAGAGGCAGCGGTGTAACTGTGGCAAAGAAATTAGTCAACATCACAAAACTGAAGGGAAAAAATTTGGCAGAAACAAAAGGGCAGAGGGCAGTCACTGGTAATCTTAGCAATGAAGGCAGGGCTGCATGACCCTCCTGAAGCTCAGCAGGGAATTGATACCTTAACAGCTACAAGGAGTATTCACCAATATCTTTTACCAGGAAAAGGTACAGGAGAGGGGGAAGAAAGTCACTGTAAAAATGTGTACCTTAGATATTTAGCCATGAAGCCTCCACATAGAGTTCATAGAGGTATAGAGCATGGAAACAGGCCCTTCAGCCCAACTGGTCCATGCCGACCAAGATGCCCCACCCAAGCTAGTCCCATTTGCCAGTGTTTGGCCCATAACCTTCTAAATCTTTCCTATCCGTGTACCTGTCCAACTGTCTTTAAAAAATTGTGAATGTACCTGCCTCAACCACTTCCTCTGGCAGCTCATTCCACATGCATACCACACTTTGTGTAAGAAAAAAGTTGCTGCTCAAGTTCCTATTAAATCTTTCCCCTCTCACCTTAAATCTATGCCCTCTAGTTCTTGATTCCCCAACCCTGGGAAAAAGACTGAGTGAATTCACCCTGTCTGTGCCGTTATAATTTTATACACCTCTACAAGATCACCTCTCAGTCTCCTACGCCCCAAGGAATAAGGTCCCAGCCTGTCCAACCTCTCCCTGTAACTCACTCCCTCCAGTCCTGGCAACATCTTTGGAAATCTTTTCTGCACTCCTTCCAGTTTAATAACATCTTTCTAATAGCAGGACGACCAAAACTGAACACAATATCCCAAGTGCAGCCTCACCAGTGTCCTGTACAACCGCACCAAGGCCTCAAGTTTTTTTACTCAATGCCTTGACTTGTGAAGGCCAGTGTGTTAAAAGCCTTCTTCACCACCCTGACTCCACTATCAGGGAATCATGCACTTGTACTCCAAGGCCTTTCTGTTCTGCAATATTCCCCCGGACCCTGCCGATCACTGTGAAAGTCCAGCTGGATTTGACTTTCCAAAATGCAACACCTCGCGCTTATCTGAATTAAACTCCATTTGCCATTCCTCAACCCACTTACTCAGCTGATCAAGATCTCACTGTAATTTTTGATAACCTTCTTCCCTGTCCACTATACCACCTATTTTAGTCTCATCTGCAAACTTATTAATCATGCCTTGTACACTCTCATCCAAATCACTGATAGACATGACAAATAACAATGGGCCTAGCACCGACCCAAGGCACACTACTAGTTACAGGCCTCCAGTCTGAGAAACAACCTTCCATCATCACCCTCTGCTTGCCAGCATCAAGCCAATTGTGTATCCAATTATCCAGCTCTCCCTATTTCTATGCAATCTAACCTTCCACAGCAGCATACTATGTGGAACCTTATCTACCACCCAGCCTTCATTGACTTTCTTCAATACATCATCAAGAAACGGAATCAAGTTTGTAAGACATGATCTGCCATGCACAAAGCCATGCTGACTGTCCCAAACAACCCCTGCCTTTCTAGGTGAATCCCTTATCCAGATCCTATCCCTCAGAATCCTCTCCAGTAACTTACCTACCACAGACACTAGACCTGCTGGTCTATGGTTTCCAGGTTTTTTCTTTGCTGCCCTTCTTAAATAAAGGCACAAGATTCACTACCCTCCAGTCTACCCTCATCTCACCCATGGCTATCAATGATGCAAATATCTCAGCCAGGGCTCGAGCAATTTCTTCTCTAGCCTCCCACAAATCACCAATTTACTTTCACATGTTGCAGAGTTGTTCACATAAATTTAAACAAAACCGTAAACCACGGTTGGGGCAACTCTGACTTAATGAACTGATAGAGGCCCTCGCTATGCTGACAACTTTATACTGCAGTACAGGTTTTATTGTATTAACAAAATTTTCTAAGGGTAGACAGACCTTCTGAGACTACACAAAAACACTTTGATGAGCCTTGCAAAGCTGTTGAAATGAGCACAAGGTTTCACTGTTATTCAACTATCTTCATGATTTACAGTTCCAGATTTTAGAAACTTATGTGGTGCATTTAAAACAAATCGTTGTAAAATGAAGGCAGTGTTTATACAACATACATGCATCAAATAACAGTTCATCATCAGTTTAATGAGCAATACACAATGCAGGAAGAGACTTTAACTGATGTGGACTTTTATGCTAGAACCACTAAGTGAGGAGACTAGAGTTTCACTTCTTGTTGTGACTTTCCCCTCTCCTGGTGCCTGTTCTCAAGGAGGCAAGGGATAGTCTTCAACTTATGCCATGCTGTTTAACTGGGAAAAGCATCAATGCTGAATCTAACACCAGCCAGAAGCATTTTCACGCCAGCATAGATTGAAAGTAATGGTGGTATCACTAGGCTGATAAGGAAGAAGTTAGCAGTTTCCCTGAAAAGAAAAAAGGAGCATTCAGGATGAAATTGAGAACCTTGAGACCAAGTAATGGGAGCCCTGCGTAACCAGAAGTTAAGCAGCATCTCAAACTACCTCTCCACCAGCTGCCAGCCACCTCCTCTGGAAGACTCTGTGGTTCACCAATTGGCTTAATTCACTTAATTAGCACCTGTGCACCCACAAAACTGAAATCAAAGCAAGTCATCCTTGATCCTGAACGACAATCTAAGATGTTTTTTTAAGCAACTCAGCACAAATCAGAACTCAAATGATAATCCATCCTTCGTCATCTGGAAGGAAGAAAGTAGAAGGGCTGACAGAAAATTGAGGAATTGGTCAAATGTTCTCTGCAGAAAGGACAGCCACAGAGATTACACTGCATAAATTCACAGGATGGTGCCAATAATGGGAAACTCATTATTAGGAAACACTAGTAATGAGAAGTTTTTAATTTAAAATTCTCTCTAGGAGAGTAAGGGGAAATTTCTTTGCATAGGATATTGTTGGCACTTCCAATATTGAATAAGATGAACGTTATTGCAATGTCTTGTACAGAAAATTGGATAAATATTTGAATCAAAGGAAAAGACAGTGGGAAGAGACTGAAGCAGTGGAAACAGTTTTGAATTACCACCACAAGCATGTGCTGTAAACCTCTGTTTCTGCAAAATTATCATTGAATGAAACTCAACATTAAATAGTTTTGCAACAGTGAACTCATCTACTGACCTTTGGTAGAATGCATTTATTTTTAACCTTAATACGAGTGCACCACAGTAAAGAATAGAAAAGAACTCACTTGTGGCCCTCCTCAGAATCACTTAAGTATAGATATGACCGAGTAAGATTTCAATACTGTCACAAAAAAACACTTTGCAATCATTTGACTTCTACATTACCTGTCTGATGGAGGCAAGCAACGCATGGTTTCCATCTGTTCTGTCTTTCCACTTTGGTTGTTCTTATTTTGCATAAACAAATTGTTGGAGGGCTCATCGCTGATTAAGACCTTGTGGATTTCCTTTAGGTGAAAAAAGTAAACTCCAATATTTCCAAAAAGCTTTGCACAAAACTCGCAGCACATGAGCTTTTTCCGTCTTAATTCACTGTGACATCGTTTCATATGAGTGCTCAGGCTGCCTGAGTGACTGTAGGCCTTGTGGCAAATTCGACAGCAATAAGGCCTGCTCTTGGAGTGAATATTCAAATGATCTTGAAGATGATGTTTAAAGTGAAACCCTCTATTACAAACATTGCATTTATATGCTTGTTCATCCAAGTGCTCAGGTAAATTTCTGCAGTAGGGAGATGTGTTGGCAGCTTGCACAAAATTACCAATCTTGCTTATTGTTGCACTACTTGAGGCTGCCCCTGATTTTAAACTGTCATGGTTCTGGACTGCAACAATTCCTCCTGAGAATGCCAGTGGGGCTACAGCTTGCATAACAGCCACAGGTTTTGGCATGATGTTACAAAACTTTTTCAGCACAGCTGCTGTTTTATCTGAATTTTTATTTGTCATTGTTTTTATACTTTGTTCTTTCACTTTGAAAGTGCCACATTCCTGAGAAGAATCACATTTTGTCTTCTCCTTACCTTCCTGTGCTTTGCTCAGATCACAGGTCTGAAACCTTTTTGTTTTACAAATGGCCACATTTTCTGTAATTTTTCTTTTCCTTGCTAATCTGTGCCTGCTGCTTGGCCTCTTTAATCTATTTATAATCACTTTTTTTGAAGTATGTGGACTAACTCTTTCTGCCGGTATAAATGTCAGCTGACTACGTGGTTTCTGAGCACCCACCCTGTGAAAATCAGAAACCACACAAATATTTTTAGGCACATCAGTAGACTGATCATTTCCTGAATTTGCTGTGTGAACTCTAGGCATGAATTGAGTAGATGGTTCCATGGGAGCTTGATTTTGTTTGGGATTAAGAAAGATGGTACGTTTTACTTGAGAGTAGGGTAAAATGGGAACTTTGCCTTTTGGAGCAGGAGAAGGTGCAATAAACTGAACAGAATTTCCAAACTGCATTATTGGCAAAGAACCAACAGATCGATTTTGCTTTGAGATAAGTGGGGATTGTTGGTCTGATTGGACAACAGACCAAGACGAAAGGCTGCAGGCTGTTGTCAGCAAATCTGGCTTTGATTTGAATGAATCTTTAAATGTTGCAGTGTTCAGTGTGGATCTGTTCATGCTGGTTGAAACAGTAAGGGATACTAGTTGGTTGATTTCACTTGTTTTCAATTTGTCAGACTTGGAGGTGGATGAGTGTCCAAATATCACATCAGCATCTCGGGGTAACGTGGCAGAAACTGTGGCATCAGCTGCTCCAAGAGCTACTTTGTCACCTTCAGCCAACAATCCTGTTTTAGGTGCTACGACACTTGGATGAATTTGCGGATGTCCAGGCATTGGAGTTGGTTGCACCTGTACTGATGTCGCTCTTGATAGACAATGAAGATTACTAGGCTTTACCACTGCTAGCTTTGAGGCTCCACGTTGCTTCATGGCTGGTTTGGCCCACACGGACTGATATCGTGGTATTGGTAACTTCTCAGTAGCGGCACCCTGAGGTATTGTCTTTCCAAATGATACTACTGAAGACCTACACGCTTTAGAAACTTGTGGCTGACCAGTACAGGTTATACTTGTCTTGTCAACTTTTAAAGGTGCTTGTGAGGGAGCTGCAGAAACTTGTGGCAGGGCTACAAGTGAGTACGTTCCTTCTTTACCAGCAACAGGCATCAGCGCATAGCTCCGAGCCGGCATGATGATCGGTTTTGGTGGAAATTTACTGGCTTGAATATCTGATGAGGTGTTGGATCCAGAAGAAATTCCACTGATGGTAGCAGATGGAGGGAGAATAGAAGCAGGTGTCATTACTGGTGATGGACTAACTTTTGGAGCAATGCTTCTGAAATGACCCTTGGTCTGCAAAGTCCTCTTCTGCCCAGCCATACCTGATGAAGATCCTTGTGCATCTGTTGAAAAATGAATGTCACAATGAACTATTTTGATAACACTAATTTTGATCATTCTTTTAAGTTGAATGCTACTTTACAAAATGATAGGAAGGTTACTGTATGGAAGGAGGCTATTTGGTCCTGAATAGTGTCAGCTCTATGCAACAGCAATGTATAACATTTTATAAGCTGTTGTGCTTTGTTCTCAAGCCACTCACGTTCCTGTGATTAAAAATTAAAAGAAATTAACCTGATGCACAAAGTTGAATATAACCATTGTGAAATAACCACAGCAACATCACAAGAATTATCAATAGATTGCAACTATCAGGCAAACAGAAAAAGTACTCAACTCATACCCAACGGCTCCTCGAGGTCAAAAAGTTCTTAAAAACTATTTGAAAATTGAAAAAAAATATACATTTACATTATAAGATGTTGGTCCTTCAAAGTACTGGAAAGTAAAGGCAGCACTTATTTTCCATGCAAGAACCTTTAAACATCAAGCAGTTGAATAGCAGCCTCAACATGCCTGCTAGGAGCTATGCACTGATGCCTGTTGCTGATAAAGGGGGAACAGAGTCACTTGTAGCCCTGCTTAGGTTGCTGCAGCTCCTTCACCAGCTGATCTAAAGGTTAACAAAACCAGTATAACCCATTTAAGTTGAGGAAACAGTTGGTCAAGACGCTTGGAAAATGATCTTCTTTCACAGTTCAATGGGATCTTTATCTGAACCACCAAAATACTAAAGCAGGCATTAATTTAGTTTCATACTCAGGGCTTCACTTTAAGCAATGGACCCAGAACCCATCTGACAATTCCTACAGATACTTACCGATTTTATTTGCATTCTCCCACCCACACAAACCCCATTCTCCAACATTATTGGTAAAGATCGTCCAGGTGTTTTCGAATTAATGTTTGCCTGAGGCAGAAAATCCTTCCTAGAACTGGTATTCTTACTACAAACGTTTTTGACTAATCAGTTTTAATCATATCTAGCTTATTTGTCCCCACAAGGAAGTACTTGTTAGAAATGTGATGTGCTGCATCAGGATGCTCAAAGCAAATGTTGTGAAAAAGTAGAAAAGAACATGAGAATTGAGGACATTTAGATGACAATAAAAGTTACCTGTGTGGAAAAATTAGGTTTTCTTTAAGCTAGACCAAAAAAGGCAATTTTCCATCTAGTCAGCTTGCCCCAACAGAAGTCCCTAATTCTTCCATTCATTTGCTCATTTTCATCCAAGTAAGCAAGAGAAAAGTAAGAGTCGAATAATTTGTTATGCACATATTCAAGAAAAGATCTCAAATAGGTCCAAAGAACTATAGGTCAGTCAACTTAACATGGTTCAATGGAAAAATAATATAATCTCTCCTGAAGACAAAAAGCATAAAAATTGTTAGCAATTAAAAAGAAATGAATACTTAAAATCATGACTAGTGGAACATGAAAGCAATAGTGATCATAATATAGGTATTGGATAATAATGACAAAAACATAAAAAGGGACAGTAACAGCCCACGTGGCTCTTTGAACCTGCTCCACATTCAGTAAGATTGTGCCTGATCTGATCATTGGATTCATCTCCACATTCCTGCCAGATCCACAAATCCCTCGAATTACCTGTTTTCCAAGAATCTGTCTCAGTTTGAACATACTCAAAGAAAGATGATAACTCCAGGATAATACATTGGACAACAGTTAATTTTAAGGGGCTGGGATCAGAACTTGGGTAAACAAATAAGCAATAAGAACAACACACAAAACACTTAAGGAACTCAGCAGGTCAGGGAGCATCTATGGAGGGAAGTGGACAGTTGACATTGAGTCAACATGCTTCATCTGGACTGGAGCACTCCAGCGTTTTGTGTGTTGCTCCAGATTCCAGCATCTGCAGTCTCTTGTGTCTCCAAAATAGACAACAATATTTGGAAACAATCATGTAGAATAGCAATAGTATTGAAATTAATGATCAACAAAGCCCACTATAAGTATGATCTGTTTTTAAAAAAGCAACCTAAACACCAATGAAACACCATGCTAAGGGAAAAATGAGGCTAGATGAAAGGGCATAGATCAAGTACAAGAATACCAGAGGTGTGTGAGAGAGAATATAAAGAAACATGGTTAAAAATTTTAGGCAAAGAGGAAGGAAGAAACTAAGTTATCAAGGAACATTCTAAAAGAATCCAGGGAGCAGATAGTAGAGTTGCTACCGCACACATTTTAATTGTGAATTATATGTAAGTTATAACAGCTAGACATGAAATTGTAAAGAAGCTCACATTCTGACCTGCCACTCTCAGAGAGGAGAAGAGGTGAAGTGGAAGAAGAGGTTGCTGAGCATGGAGAATAAAGAAAACTAGTGAAGGGAATTTAAAATGGTTAATTTCTAGTGTAGTTAGCACTTTCGGATGATCTGTCATAGAGGTCTCCAGTCTGTAGGTTGCATTTATATTGCCTTCCAAGTTACAGTGGTCCATAAACCTCATTCTCATTAGTGCTTTTGCACACAGGTACCGATAAGTAATACAAGGTGAAGAAAAGCACTCGCCACAGAAGTGCTTTTAGTGAAAAGCACTTGCCACAGAAAAGAAAGCAGTGGAAATAACAGAATGGCAGTTAAAAGGTACTAAATTAATGTACGAGTTCTCTGAAGGAGTTCTCCATTTGATTTCAATTCTTGTCCTTTGTTGACTCATCTCCCAAACCAGTGGAAATGTAATAAAAGAATCAAACAAGAGGTGGGACCACACAGTGCAGCTCCCATTTCCAAAACTTCTCCCCTTCTCCATTTAATTTCCCTCATGTATTATGTTTATTCTACATAGAGCTACCTGAAGTATTGTCAATTTTCTACCATATTTTCAAAGATTACAAAAAAAGGACAAAACAAGTTCAGATGCTCCTGAACTCCAAATCTGAAAGAGTGTTGTAACATATTTTACTTAACCTTTATACATCACAAATTCCTGAAGCAAAACTAACTGGTTCCAGATTTTCCCCTCGATATTCTTTTGTTTAGCCTAAAGATTTTAAATCTATAATAAATGTCTCCAAAGACTTAACTGATCTTCAAACTCTAGTGACCATCTAGTTTTTGTATAGTTTCTTTATTTGACGGTAAATTATTATACCAGATTGTTGTTTTTTTTTTAAAATCTCCTTGTTTTGCATCTGCGGTTTTGATATCTCATTCCTCTCCTTCTGATCCTTTATACAGAGAGAGATACATTTTCCTTCATAAGCTCTCACTAAAGTATTGGTTATGCAAGCCATAATAAAATGATGTTGTTGTGTACCCCGAAGACAAGGCCATAAAATTATTTCTAGTGTAATATTGTTTATGTGGAGGTTAAAACTGTCCAAGTGATACAGCAATTCTCAGCTATTCTCCTACTGTGCACTCAGGGAAATTTCCTGATATTTATTTTTGTTAAATCATACAGTTTAATATGCAAAAGGAACATAACCTGCCATCATTTACCCAGTTTGGCTGACATGTGACACAGATCCACAACAATATGGCTGTCCCTTAAGTGTTTTCTGAAATAGCCAAGTAAACCAGCCTAGTCTGGGTATATTAGTCAATAAATGCCTGCCTCATCATCTACACCACATCCTGAGAAAAATTAAAACAAAATTATGTATTGATTAAAGATATGGTGAGTTTCTCTCATTGCTACTTTGGGTAGTACAGAATTTACCTTTGTCCTTATGTACACCGTTAGACCCATCTAATATTTCTGCATTCTTGTCTCATGTAACTTGACCAAATACAGTTGGCAGTACTCATGGTGTCTCATATGGATTTAAATGAATCTCCTGGGGTAGTAGATCCTCAGACTAAATACCAAGGCTGTGAATACATCTCATCAGTTTTATTGGGTTCCAACAAAGTAATTGAAAACATTTATGCTATTGTTTCAGTGGCTGGGAAAAAAACTCAAAATGTGTTTTTTTTAAATACAAATAAGGGATTCCAGGATATTTATTGCACCACCATTCTGTAATCCTGAGACATATAACTAAAGCCAATGATTTACAATAAATCAGACTACATTATGCAAATGTTTTATTAATATTACTGCAACCCCATTCATTTTTCCAGTAAACTCATAGTTTTCTGAATCCTTCAGCCAGTATGGCAAGCCTACCAGGGTCTGCCTCCTGAAGTAAAAACAGAAAATGCTCGAAATTCAGTTCTGATCAAATGTTAACTCTGTTTCCTTCTCCACAGAGGCTACTTGATCTGCTGAGTATCTCCAAAGTTTCCCATTTTTTTTTCAGATTTGCAGCATCTGCAGTTGTTACCTGTTGATTTCTGCCTCCTGAAGCAACTCTTCAAGATAAGGAGGTGTTTCTCCATTCTCTTAAAAAGGACTTATTTTTTCTCTCCCCTCCCTTATAACCTGTTACAGAGGTGTGTAAATATATTGCATTTTTAAAAAACAAAAACAAAATTAATTTACCTTACTCCTATAATACACTTCCAGCTTAATTTCAGAACAATAAACAGGATACACACAGAGAGCTCAAAAAAATTAAGTCTTACGATCAGTTTGGGTGGAGCCAATAACTAGAAAGGGACAGAAAGCAATATTGGGAATTGAATACAGGATCCCAAACAGAAAAGCTGATGCAAGCCACATAATAATTCAGGAAATTAGAGATGCATGCAACATGGAGACTTTACTCTCCATACAGATTGGGAAAGTCAAATGTGCAGTAATAATGTGAAAATAAATTTATGGAGTGTATAAGAGATGGTTTTCTTAATCGATATCTTGAGTAACCAACAAAGGAACAGGCTATTTTAGATCTAGTATTGAGCAATGAGAAACAGTGAATTGATGATCTGGTGGTTAAGGAGCCTTTGGGGAACATTGATTTAAGATTCGAGTACAAGATTAAACATGTCTTGCTCGAACTATATTACACCTCAGTGAGCCTGTATCTGGAAATACTGTATGGCGGTCTGGTGTGCCTGCCCCAAAAAAGGATGTACTCATGATACAGCACACCAATGGCTCATCAGATTGGTTTGTGAGATGTTGGGCGTTTGTTGGTAGAGGAAAGATAAGTAGACTGAGCACATACTCACTCAAGTAATATCATCAAAACACCCAAAACTCTTACAGGGCTTATCAGAATAAATGCAAGATTATGCTTCTCCTGGTTGGTGCATTTAGAACCAGCAGTCACCATCTCAAAATAGGGGGTCAGCCATTCAGGACAGAGATGAGAAGATGGTTCTTTATCCAGAGGGCAGTAAATCTTTGGAATTCTCTACCCAAAGAGGGCCTTGGAGATTCAGTATATTCATGACACTGATCAATAGATTTTTGGATATTAACAGAATGAAGAGATAAAGGATTAGTGCAGGAAAGTAGTGCAGAGGTAAAAGATCAACCATGATCTGACTGAATGGCAGAGTAAGCACAAAAGACAGACAGCCATCTGTTGCTTCTGGTTCTTATGTTCTTATTTACTGGCAATATGCCACAATCTCAGAATCAATCCCTTTGGGAGATAACTTGAAGTCACATGGCCATCACAGCACTTCTACAAATGCCATAAGCTGACAAACCAAAGCTAGATGTCTGGAGTTGATTTAAAGAAAATATCATTAAATCTTCCTGAACTTCTATACTTCAGGCGGTGTTTCTGAGAGTCAGATTGCAGGTATTCTGATTAAGAAAACAGCCAAGCCACAGAGCCTGTTGTTAAGTACAGAGGCCTCCTTCTGTCCTCCCTGCCTCTTGTATTCCCATCACAATTGACTAGATTTCTTAAAGTACACCCTCTAATTGTACAGATGCTTTGATCTACGAGTAATACACATGACTGAATATTCAGTTAGCTCCGTCAGTCTTCTCTCCATTCTGGTGCCACATACAGCCCTTAGGTATCCAATAAAAGAGTTAATTAAAAGTATAGCACAAGCAGGGCATTGCAAGGTTATCTAGCCTTTATCCACAAAGATGAGATTTCTCCTTTCAACAAATACAAAAATTCCAATCCATTTAGGAGGATTAGAGTCAGAGTTACACAGCACAAAACGAGCCCGTCTGCCCAACTTGTCCATGCCGACAAAGATGTCCATCTAAGCTAGTCCCTTTTGCCTGCATTTGATCTCTATCCCACATTGGTCAGGTATTTAAAAAATTATACCCTTACTCCAGGAACCATGGGGCCAATGTCTGCATGAAATCCATAAACGTGGGATGCAAACTATAGAAAGTTTAAACAGAGTGTGAAAATGAGATATCATTCACCAAATAAAAACAGGGAAATAACCAGTCAGACTAGAAACAATTCTTCACTGTCCTACATGCTGCCATGTCTGGCAGGTGAACACTGCAGTTGACGCAGTCAGGGTACAATTAAGCACGCACTTGGCCCTTCCCTGAACTCATTTTTGGAGAAGTGACCGAGGATATCTTGACCAATATTAATGTCTCCTCTGATTCACTTCTCTCTATACCAGGCCGGTTTATTTGTTCCCAATAATCCATTTGAAATGAGTAGGCCTCAAAATAATCAATGCTAGCTAAAACAGGATACAGCTCTGACCCCAAACTCCATCTGAAGGAAAAATTCTACACAAGCTTATGAAAGGTGAAGCAGAAATCAAATTGGGGAAAATTTCATCAAGGATGCCTTAATGTCAATGAGAAGACACAAAACTGGCCTGCAGGTACACAGCAAAAATAACCCAACACAAAAATAGCACCGAGAAGTGCAATAAATCCAGGTGATATTGATTCCTCCCATGAGTCCATGACCATCTCAGATCTGAAGCACATTAAATTACTGCACAAGTTTTGTGCCATTAGGTCAACAATGTACTTCAGTGAATATTCGACTAGAATATGCACCAGTATGCTTATAAAGTATGAATTTCCTCTTCCTTTTACAAAAAAGCTTCAGAAGTTTATATTATAATTAACATTGATATTTAATCAGCTATTTGTAAAACGTCAGCTAGTGTTTCTAAACCAAAAGAATCTATTTATATGTTGAGCTCCTTTAAATAAGTTAAGGGACGAAATCGTACTTTTTAAATGATGGTGAAGGATATTAAATGTTCTAATTAAAGTGCAGTTATCTATGATTTTTCTCATTGATGTAATATGCATGCTGGTCCACATCAACCTAAAAATATACCATGGAAGGCAATAAAATTAACAAGGTGCGAGATTTAGCTTAATCCCTTCAAGGCAGCCCTGTTACACCAGATTCCATTCATAAAAAGCTAAACAATTCCAGTCAAATTCCCAAAACACAGCAGAAGTCCATTGTCCCAATCACATTTTGTAGCTGTTAAATGTTTAACAAAATCTCTCTTTTATCAATTACTTCTTGATTAAAGAAGTCTTTCTGGCCCAGCACAAGACAACCATTACCTTTTATGTCAGAGATTAATAACACAGTGCTGACAAACTACTCTCCCTTCCTCACTGAATGACTATCATGCAAACCATCTGCAATGTTAACATCTGTTGGTGGTCTCTTGGGCAGATGTTTTAGTCTTGCTTTCTTGTCACTGACCATGGCTACATTATTGTAACAGATGTAGACAATCAAAAAAGTGTTCATTCCCATGGTGGATTATCTAGGACTGTTTTCTATCATTTTGCATAAGCAATAGGTGCACCTGCACATTATGGTAATGATATAAAGGAGGGGCAAGCATTGATCTCATGAACTGGAATTACACGGTCATTTGAAGTTGGATCCAGAACGGATTTTTATCAGCAGATTTTATTCTGTACATCATAACTTACATGAGCTATCAAAATAAGTAGGCAAAAGACTGGAAGTCAGGAAAACAGAAACATGCAATCTGGATGATTATTACTGTGCCCTTTCATAAGGGAGTGTAGCAGTTTAGAGTTCCAGTATTATATAACAAGGCCACCCAAATCTATTTCTTCACTTCTTGAAATCACTATTATAGCCATGATGCTCGGTGAAAGCCAGAAGTGGAACACACATTAGCCAAAGGATAGTGCAATCCTGCTATCAGAGCTCTGAATGATGAATTGCTGCCCACCTGCCATAATAATTAGGAAAAGTGCAGATAAGTACAGGAGTAGAGTTTATTTTTAAGTGTATCTCCGAAGACAGTAATCAAAGCAGGCATGAAACACTGCTTTTCACAATGAACATTCACCTCATGCTATATATTAATATAATATTATCTTAAATCACTGTAGGGTATATCCTAGGTATAAAAAATATACTCATGGTGTTTCAGAGGTCTGTTGGTAGGATGGAGAAAAATAAACAGAGAAAATAAAATCCAGTGAAGGAGGCCACAAAAGACGCACAAAGGAGTTCTATAAAAAAGGCAAAAGGATGTAGAATACCAAGAGATGCTGAGCAACAGAAAGCATTCTCTAAGGACAAAAAAAGAAAACACACAAGCAGAGATCCAACAGTAGGACATCTGGCTGCTTCTTTGTGTTTGCATTATGTAAGTCAACATTCCTGATGTGTTTGGATTTGCAAGCAATTAGTTAATCTGGAAAGGATTTACATCCAAAAGTTTCAAGCATTTCGCCATCAGATCCATGTACTTAGATATTTGCATGCAATACTGGAAGCAATTTTGACCAGAGCAGTGGCATAAATGAATAATGAAAAGAGAGCAGAGTACTACAAATATAAATATATCAAATAAAACAAAGTATTACAACATTTTAACTCAACATATTCAATTCAGTTTCAAGCCAATTCTTACAAGTTTGTAGACTTTAGGCTTCGGGTCAGTAAGATTAACAATGGCCAATTGTAAACACCACCGCCCACTGATGGACAATTTTGAATGTAATACACAGCTAAATGCATTAGCATTTAACAAAAAAGCAACATTGTGTGCAATCCCTAAAGGAATCCTGTAATTTGGTTGCTCCTTGTTACTTCTCATGACTTTTTCATTCTCATAAAACTCTATGCCAACTCTTACAACTATTGTGCAAGCAAAAAAAATGCTAAGCTTTGCAATAGTTTCTAATCACAATTCAACTGTCAATAGATAAATAAGACCATCATACAAGACTGGAGAGAGAATACAGTTTCCAAAAGGCAAAGGGAGCAGCAAGAAATTAAGAGTCATAGAACAATATAGCACAGATACAGGCCCATAATTAACTCACAGAAATTAAACTACAATCACCTTTGTAAGTGAAAAATACATACTTCATCAGATTTCTAAGTTTTTTTTTGTTAATATAGTCCATTTACTGGTAGATAATACTTTACCAGAGTACTTTGATGAGTCATGGATAAAATCCTGCATCTCCCCACAGGTTGGCTTTTTGCTGTTGTCTACACTGCCTGCTTCATTCCTGTAACAAAAGAGGATTGAAAGATGTTGGAAATGACAAGAGGACTTATGGGGAGAACAAAAACACAATCTATTCAGCAACATGTACTACTGGCATATTGTGCCATTTCCTTTCAGTTACACAATTCAATTAAAAAAAAAATTGGACCCTATCACCTTAATTCAAAATCAATACAGCGTATTTAACATGATAGAACATGCATTTTTATCCTGATCACAAAAGAGGGCCAAGGCTCCAAAATAAGAAATGAGAGGTTCCAAACACAAGTTATAAAACATAATCAGGAAGAGAGAATGAATTATTAAGTTACGTATCCACTCATTAATTACAATCATTTTACCACCACTGGTTAGTATAGTCCTGTTCCAATATTGTAGTTCTACATTAACTAATGTGTAGTGGCTGGTACTGCGATGTGAAAACAAGACACTAGTCGATGGGTTTCAGAACAAGAACTGGTTTATTTTCTCGCCTTGCGCGGACCTTTTAAGAGAGACTGTTCCTGCCCACCGAAAACAGCAATGACGTATACGCTACGTCATCAAACCTTTCCCACGCGCGGGTTCTCCGTCACTCGGGGAAGACTAAGGTCCAACGCCATCTTGGGCCTCGCCACTCCGAGGCGCGACCCGACCGCCGAGCTGGTTCGCTTGCTCGGATGGTGAGTCGCTACAAATGATAGAAATTCATTCTCAGTCACTTACATGAAAGAGTTACAGTGGCATGCAAAAGTTTGGGCACCCCTGGTCAAAATTTCTGTTACCGTGAATAGCTAAGTGAGTAAAAGATGACCTGATTTCCAAAAGGCATAAAGTTAAAGATGACACACTTCTTTAATATTTTAAACAAGATTACTTTTTTATTTCCATCTTTTACCGTTTCAAAATAACCAAAAAGGAAAAGGGCCCGAAGCAAAAGTTTGAGCACCCTGCATGGTCAGTACTTAGTAACACCCCTTTTGGCAAGTATCACAGCTTGTAAACACTTTCTGTAGCCAGCTTTCAATTCTTGTTTGGGGGATTTTCACCCATTCTTCCTTGCAAAAGGCTTCTAGTTCTGTGAGATTCTTGGGCCGTCTTGCATGCACTGCTCTTTTGAGGTCTATCCACAGATTTTCGGTGATGTTTAGGTCGAGGGACTCTGAGGCCATGGCAAAACCTTCAGCTTGTGCCTCTTGAGGTAGTCCACTGTGGATTTTGAGGTGTGTTTAGGATTGTTATCCTGTTGTAGAAGCCATCCTCTTTTCACCTTCAGCTTTTTTTTTTACAGATGGTGTGATGTTTGCTTCCAGAATTTGCTGGTATTTAATTGAATTCATTCTTCCCTCTACCAGTGAAATGTTCCCTGTGCCACTGGCTGCAACACAAGCCCAAAGCATGATCGATCCACCCCCGTGCTTAACAGTTGGAGAGGTGTTCTTTTCATGAAATTCTGCACCCTTTTTTCTCCAAACATACCTTTGCTCATTGCGGCCAAAAAGTTCTATTTTAACTTCATCAGTCCACAGGACTCGTTTCCAAAATGCATCAGGCTTGTTTAGATGTTCCTTTGCAAACTTCTGATGCTGAATTTTGTGGTGAGGACGCAGGAAAGGTTTTCTTCTGATGACTCTTCCATGAAGGTCATATTTGTGCAGGTGTCGCTGCACAGTAGAACAGTGCACCACCACTCCAGAGTCTGCTAAATCTTCCTGAAGGTCTTTTGCAGTCAAATGGGGGTTTTGATTTGCCTTTCTAGCAATCCTACGAGCAGTTTTCTTGGAAAGTTATCTTCCAGACCTCAACTTGACCTCCACCGTTCCTGTTAACTGCCATTTCTTAATTACATTACAAACTGAGGAAACGGCTACCTGAAAATGCTTTGCTATCTTCTTATAGCCTTCTCCTGCTTTGTGGGCATCATTTATTTTAATTTTCAGAGTGCTAGGCAGCTGCTTAGAGGAGCCCATGGCTGCTGACTGCTGAGACAAGTTTTGAGGAGTCAGGGTTTTATAAAGCTTTGAAATTTGCATCACCTGGCCTTTCCTAACGATGACTGTGAACAAGCAATAGCCCTAACAAGCTAATGAAGGTCTCAGACCTTGGTAAAAATTATCTGAGAGCTCAAATCTCTTTGGGTGCCCAAACTTTTGCATGGTGCTCCTTTCCTTTTTTCACTCTAAAATTGTACAAAACAAAAATAATACATTAATCTTGCTTAAAATGTTGAAAATAATGTTTCATCTTTAACTTTATGACCTTTGGAGATCAGTTCAACTTCTACTCACTTAACTATTCACAGTAACAGAAATTTTGACCAGGGTGCCCAAACTTTTGCATGCCACTGTACATGTGTTAATTGCTATACACTGCAGTCCACCTGTGAAATTCACTTTCATTGAAGTAAAAAAATGAATTTCTGAATGAGGGTAAAACATTAATATCAACAACAGAGGAGCAGTTTATTCCACATCTTTTGGCCTATTTCAATAGTAAGGCAACAAGGTTTTACCAGTAAGCACGACTTTTACCCATTTATCCAACCTAAATAGGAACAGTATAGTTCTTACATTGCTGGCCAAGGGTTAGGTCTAATAATCCAAAAAATGCAAATTTACATTTTAGTTTGAGAATTCAATTCAGTTTAAAAGATAAAATTGAACACAAATCTGTCAGACCATCTTGAAAATGCAATTTATTACTATTTGAAAGGAAAAAAATATTATATATTGTTCCCCATTTTTACAGTCTCCTCCATGCCCCAGACCCTCTGAACTGTACTTGATTCAATTCTGGTCTCTTGTTCAGCTCCAGAATTTAAAAAACTCCATCACTGCTTTACCTACATGCCCTGCAATATTCTCCCCAAATTGTTCTACTGCCTTTTGAGACACTTCTTAAAAACTCTAACTTTGACCAAGGTTTTGGTCAAATGCCCTCATGTATGTTTGTTGCTTGATGTCAAATTTGACTTGACAAGCAATATGGGATGTTTTACCATGATGAGAGTGCTATTTTAATACAAACATTGAATGTGACATAAATAGAAGTAGGAGTGGGCCACTCACCTTCTACCTCAGTGTCACTTTCCGACAGTAATTCTGTTAGGCCTGCAGTAATTAATCCCCTAATCCTGTTGATATCTAAAAAATCCATCTACACCCACCTTCAGCATACTGAACTACTGAGCCTCCATAGCCTTCATGGGTTAAGAATTCCAAAATTCACTACCCCTTTCTTCTCATTGACCAGAAATACCTATGCTTTCTTGAGAGACTGTTGCCCCAGCTTCTAGACACTTCAGCCAAAGGAAACATCATTCCTCTACCTACCCTCTCAAGCTCCATAAAATAGTTTTCTGAGACTTAGTAAGATCACCTTTCATTCTGTAAACCCAGTCTGCTTAACCACTCCTCATATGACAAGCCCACCATCTCAGCAATCAATCTGGCAAACTTTCAATCGCATGTCTATCGTTCTTTATATGGGGAGACCAGACCTATACATAGTATTCCAGATGCTGTCTCACTAGGGCCCTATATAATTGGAGCAGGATGTCTCAACTCTTGTACTAAAATCCTCTTGCAATAAAGTTTGTTCTCCTAATTGCTTGCTGTATCTGCATGTCAACTTTCACTGCTTGGTGCATCAGGATACCCAGGTCCCTCTGAATACCAACAACTTTGAAATGCTCATTAAAAGAATTTTAATTAGCATGATGTTTGCCTTAAAAGCTCAAAAGGGTGCATCTCCTGGGATACTAAAGCTCTTCAAACATACTTCCAGACTAGTTTTTCCTTCCTGCTTATGTATGATGTTCAATGGAACCTTTAAATGGCGGGCGGGGGGGGTCCCACAGTTGTTCCACATTACATTCCATCTGTTATATCCTTACCTGTTCACTTGTCCACATGTCTCTGAAGTCTCCCTGCATCTGTCCAATAGCCCGCACTGCCCCCCATTCCCAGCTTAGTATCATCAGCAAACTTGGATAAAGTGCACTGAATCTCCTTATCCAAATCAATTATCTATATTGTGAACGGCTGAGGCCCCAGCACTAACACCTGCAGTACCCCACTATTCAAAACCTGCTAATCTGAATTTTCTGTGCATTATCCACAAGAGTATATTACTCTTAATACCTTATGCTTTAATTTTGCTTAAAAAGGAACAGCAGGACATTTAGCTGATCAGGATTGTTCCATGGTTCAATGAATCATAGCTGATCATAATCTAGTTCCATACACCCCCTCTTTCCCCTGATGCCCTAATACCTCTCCTTAACAAAAAATCCAACAATCTCAGATTTAGAATAAGAATTGACCCAGCATCAATTGCTGTTTGCAGAAGAGAGTTCTAAATTTCAGCCTCTCTCTACTTGTAAAAGCATTTCTTAACTTCACTTCTCAAAAGCCTTGTTCTTATTTTTAATCAATACTCCTAAACCTGGTTTTTGCAAACAGTAGGAAAAGTTTCTTTCTATCTACCCTATCTGATCCTCTAAACATCATAAAAACTTCACAAGGGAGTACAACCATGATTTTGTAGTCCCTCTTTACAACTTCATCACTGGAATCCAGGTATCCTTCTGTTAAACCTATGGTATCCTCAGATGCAGTGTCTAAAGCCATTTGCATTACTCAGGATGCAGACTAACCAGGGCTTTGTAGAGTGTGGGTATAACATCCAACACCTTGTATTTCAGCTCCCTAGATATATAAAAAAAAGCACTTTTGGCCTTTTTGATCATATTCTGTACCTGCCTATAAATATCTAATCAGAAAGAAAACACCATGTTCTATTAATACCAATTGTTATTTTAGTACCATGCCAGAAGAGGTATCCTTAACTTCACCCTTATGACCCAGCAAACCACTCAGTTACAGATAGGTAATAAAAGCAGTTTAATTAAACTTGTGTACATCAATCCTTGCTTAGGTCATGCATGGAAAACTAGGAACATCTGAACTTCATATTATGAAAATTATGTAAAGACACAAGAGGTCCACAAAAGATTATTAGAATAATACTATAACTGAAATGTTACACCTCAATGCAAAGACTGAATAGGAAGGGCACTATTAGATAGAATAGGAAGTCTTTAAATTATGAAAGGGTTAAATAAGGTGAAGCCAGAGAGGATGCTTTCATTTGCAGGCAAGAACCTAACGAACGGTTATAAATAAAAAAAAATCTTTTAAAAGTCACTTAAAAAGTCACGAGGCAATTCAGAAAAAGATCTTTGTCCAGAGGATGGTTAGAACTTATTACCACAAAGAATTGTTGAGGCAAGTAGTGCTGAAACATTTAAGGAGAAACTTAATGCTCACCTGAGAGAGGAAGGAACAAAAGCATACGTGAAGAAGGGAAGGAGATGACTCACGTGGAACATGAACACTTGTATGAATTGCTTAGGCTGTTTGGCCTGTTCCTGAGCTATACATATTTCACACAAAACATTGTTAACAATGGCCACATCTCAATATTAAAAAAAATGCTATTTCAAATATAGATTCTACAAAAAATTCATATATGGTGCTTCTACAAAAAACCTGCAGTGCCTTGTTTATGTGATTCTTGATCTGGTAACTTTGATGAAATTCTTCATAGACAGTTTCATTCTTCTGAGCACAACCTTCTCCTCATTAAATGTATAATGGTTATAACAGCATACAGGAGACCATTCAGCCTATAGGGGCCATGCCAGCTCCTTAGGGAGTAATCCCTTTAGTTCCATCCTTCCCCCTCCTTAGTTCCCATGTGGATGTTTGGTAACAATCAGAAACACAATATTTTTCTCTTCTGAGCTTCAATACTGAAATCAAGTGTCTAATGGCTGTTTCTATGGCTAGGGACCACTAACCAAGCAAACCAGGAATCTAGCCTAAGTTCTTGTTGATCTGTACAGCTTGTGCAGCATACTAACCATCAGAACTACAGAGGAAGTCAGATTGTTGGCTCTAGCCTTAAATCATTAGGTTGCAATCAAATGCATTCACACTAAAAAAAAGGGAAAAAGAAGCAAGATGGCACTGGATCGTGGTGAATCATTGCAAGCTGCTCTCTCAGATCTACTCGTTTACCAAACAGGCTCAAAGTTCTTGCAGTACAACATTATGACACTGTTTATGAGACACAGAAACTATTTTAAACCAAAAACCTAATTAAATCTAAATAGTTAATTAATCATTGTAGGTAGCCAACAGAATCCTCAAATACTAAAAATGCAAAGCAAAGTCCTGCTGGCTTTTAAGAATTTACAAATACCATTCACAAGGCTGTGTCACAGCAAAGATCATTGCACTATATAAACTGGAACTACTCTAAACATCTTGGAAAGAAAGAAAAACACACTTTCTATAATGCTTTTCATGGTCTCAGGTCATTCCAAACTTACAGCCAATGAAGTACTTTTTGAAAGACAGTCACTCTTCTAATGTGGAAAATGCAGTAAAATGCAAAGTTGCATCGATCAAATAATCCATTTTTAAAATGTGATTGAGGGATAAACAACAACTGGAACACTAAGGACAACCCTCCCACATTTCGTTTACATCCACCAGAGAAGGTAGATAGGACCTTCATTTAACAATCACATCTGAAAGATAATTCAGTCAAACAGTAATGGTTCTTTAGCTCAGACAAATCACATTATATTGGATTTGCCCTGCATGTAGTAGATTCCAAGCTACAACCATTGTATAAAATTAATCACAGAAGAGGGCAAAACAACTAGACACATTGGGACATACATTTTGTGATATGGTAAATCATCAATGCTCTCTGCCAACGTTGAAGAAAGTTGCCCATAATGATCTCCTTGTGACTAGAAAATAGACCTTCCCGTTTCTGATAATGGCTGGCGTTCAGCAATTTTTTTTTTACTGGGTCTCTTGGCGAATAGCAACCATGCTGTCTGACAAGTCAAAGATTTTTCACAGGCAGTATTTTGAGCACGGCACTAAACAGAAAAATTTGAATACAGAGTATAGGCACAAGGTGAAATATCATAAATAGATTTAATTTATAAAAATATTTTAGAATTCATTACATTTTGTAATATTTATCGGAGGGCAATTACAATTTACACATATAAATTAGCTTTAATAGGGCAAAGAACTTGTTATGAAGTAATTCAGGCTTGATAAACCATATATGATAAACAACAATATCCAACAGAGTCATATAGCACAAAAATGGGCCCACAGGACCAACTAGTCCATATCTACCAAAATTCCCATGTAAGCTAGTCCCATATCCCTCTAAACCTTTCCTATGCATGTATGTGTCCAAGTCCTTAAATGCTGTTAATGCACCTGCATCAACCACTTCCTCTGGCAGCTCATTCCATAAACTAACCACCCACTAGCTGAAAAAGTAGCCCTTCAGGTTCCTATTAAATCTCTTCCTCCTCACCTTAAACCTATGCCTTCTAGTTCTTGATTCCCAAACCCTGGGAAAAAATGTGCACATCCACTCTATCCATGACCCTCATGATTCCATATACCTCTGTAAGATCACCCTTCATTTTCCTAGACTCCAATGAAAAAAGTCTCAATCTGCTCAACCTCTCTCCAAAACTCTGTCCCTTGAGCCCCGGCAACATCCTCGTAAATCTCCTCTGCCCTCTTTCCAGCTTAATAGCATCTTTCCTATAGCAGGGTGACAAAAATTGAATACAATATTGCAAATGTGACCTCACCAAAGTCTTGTACAACTGCAACATAACGTCCCAACTTCTATACTCAGTGCCCTGACGGATGAAGGCCAGCGTGCCAAAATCCATCTTCATCACCCTGTCTAACTCGCGCCTATCTGAATTAAACTCCATTTGCCATTCCTCGACCCACTTACTCAGCTGACCAAGATCCCTCCGTGAATCCTGATAACCATCTTCACTGTCAATGACACCACCTATTTTAATGTCATCTGCAAACTTACTAATCATGGCTTGTACATACTCATCCAAATCATTGATATAGACAAATAATAATGGCCCCAGCACCAACCCCTGGGGAAAACCAGTAGTCATGGGTCTCCAGTCCGAAAAACAACTTCCACCATCACCCTCTGCTTCTTACCATCTAGCCAATTGTACATCCAATTAGCTAGCTTTCCCTGGATCCCATGTGATCTAACTTACCATAGCAGCCTACCATGTGGAACCTTTGATAAGGTTCTTACTGAAGTCCATATAAGACTACATCTACCGCCCTGCCCTCATCGACGTTCTTGTTTATTTCTTCAAAAAACTTAATCAAATTTGTGAGACATGATCTCCCACACACAAAGCCATACTGACTATCCCTAATCAACCCGTCTTTCCAAATGCTTGCATATCTTATCCCTCACAATCCCCTCCAGTAATTTATCTACCATAGATGTTAGGCTTGCTGGTCTATAGTTCCCAGGTTTCTCTTTGTAGTCCTTCTTAAATAAAGACACAACATTAGTCACCCTCCAGTCTTGCGTTACTTCACCCGTCACTAACAATGATGCATACATCTCAGCCAGGGCTCCCACAATTTCTTCTCTAGCTTCCCACGACATTCTTGGATATACCAGATCAAGCCGTGGAGATTTATCTACCTTCATACACTTTAAGACATCCAGTACCTTCTCTGCTGTAATGCAGACTATCCCCAAGACATCCTCATTAACTATCTCAAGTTCCAAAGTATTCATGTCCTTCTCCATGGTAAAAGACAGGAGAAATATTCATTAAGGACTTGACCCAAGTCCTGCGGCTCCACACAAAGATATCCACTTTGTTCTTTGAGGGGCCCTATTCTCTCCAATTACTCTTTTTATCTTAATATAAAATCTTTTTGGATTCTCCTTTCTCTGCCAAAGCTATCTCATGTCTCATTTTGCCCTTCCGATTTCCTTCGAGTATACTCCTGCATCCCCTATACTCCTCCAGAGATTCGCTTGATCCCAGCTGCCTGTACCTGACCCATGCCTCCTTTTTCCTGACCAGAGCCTCAATATCCCTTATCATCCTGGGTTCTCTACTCCTGCCAGCCTTGCCCTTAACCCTAACAGGAACATGTGGATCTTGAACTCTTGATATCGCACTTTTAAAAGCCTCCCACTTGCCAGATGTCCCTTTGCCTGCAAACAATCTAGCCCAATCAACTTTTGCACATTCCTGTCTAATACCATCAAAATTTGCCTTGCCCCAATTTAGAACTTTAACTTGTGGACCAGATCTGCTCCTTTCCATAACTAATTTAAAACTAATAGAACTATGGTCACTGATCCCAAAGTGCTCCCCCGCTGACACCTCAGTCACTTGTCCTGTCCTATTTCCCGAATATGTCGAGCTTTGCCCTCTCCCTAGTAGGGCCTTCTATATATTGCCTGAGAAAACTTTCCTGAACAAATGCCACTCCATCTAAGCCCTCAGCACTATAGTAGTCCCAGTCTATATTAGGAAAGTTAAAATCCTCTACTATAACAACCCTGTTATTCTTGCAACTTTCTGCAATCTCCCTGCGTATTTGTTCCTCCAATTCCTGTTGACTATTAGGGGGCCTATAGTACAATTCCAACAAGGTGATCATCCCCTTCTTACTTCTCAGCTCCACCCATAAAGCTTCACTGAACGATCCCTCAGTAATTTTGTCTCTCACTACTGCTGTGACGTTCTCCTTAATCAGAAATAAAACTGCCACCTCTCCGCCCCACCCTTTCCTCCATCTCTATCCCACCTATAGCACCTGTACCTTGGAACATTTAGCTCCCAGCCCTGTTCTTCCCTTAGCCATGTTTCCATAATGGCTATAATATCCCAGTCCAAATTAGCTATCCATGCCCCGAGTTTATCCACCTTACCTGTCAGTCTCTTGCATTGAAATAAATAGTTTAATCCAACAGTCTTTCCTCACTCCCTGCCATGCTGCTGCCTGCCTTGTCTACTGAACTTACTGTCATTGAATTTGGTCTCAACTTCCAGCCTCACATCTGCCTCACTTCTGACTTTGATCCCACCACCCCTGCCAATCTGGTTTACACCCTCCCTAGTAGCACTAGCAAATCTACCCACCGGGATATTGGTCCCCCTCCAGTCCAGGTGCAACCTGCCCCCCTTGTACAGGTCACCTCTGTCCCAGAAGACAGATATTTACCTAGATATTCATTAGTCACATGTACATCGAAACACAGTGAAATATGTCTTTTTGCATTACTGAGAACGTGCTGGGGGCTGCCCGCAAGTGTCGCCACTCTTCCAGCGCCAACATAGCATGCCTACAACTCCTAACCTGTACATCTTTTGGAATGTGGGAGGAAACTGGAGCACCCAGAGGAAACCCACGCAGACACGGGGAGAACGTACAAACTCCTTACAAACAGTGGCGGAATTGAACCCAGGTCATTGGCACTGTAGTAACGTGACGCTAACTGAAACCCTGCCCCCGCACCAACTCTTCAGCCATGCATTCATCTGCCGTATCCTCCTATTCTTACCTTGCAATAGTTTCAGGGTGTTGTATAGCATGACTCGTTCATAAACAGTGTCATCAATTTTCATTGATTGCTGTGGAAATGTGTAGAAGAGTGAATCAATAATGGTGGTTCCAAATTTCTCTGTTAACACTGAGCACATGTGTGGCAATTCAGCACTTGGTGTCAGTTTAATGGTGTGATTGTGCCAAACACTGATAATTTAGGCCTCCATACATGTCCAAAATCTAGCTCTGGGAGCTTCAAAGAAATATTTGATGCTATTGATATTTTAGACCTGCTCTTTGTACAAGATTTTAGATTGTATTTACATTAGAGAAAACACAGGCAACTATTTAAAGTATCTTGCACTGTGTCTATGAATATCAACTTTTGTCTTGCACTCCTTTATTCTCGTGTATGGCTACATTGCCAAAAAAAAGTGAGCCACATATAAGAATGCATATTTCACTTTATCCAATCTGCACATTATATTACTGCATTCTGAGGAACAAGTTTCATGGTTATGACTTATATCAGCAGTCGGAAAACATTACTTACAGGAAGATGAATTTAATTTCCAAAATTATTGCATGCAAGCTATAGAACTAATAAAGTAGATAACTAAAAACTAAGAGTCATAACCTCAAAAGTGTAAAGGTGAAACTATTTTCTTCTGGCGACTGTCAGAATTATTCATCATCTTGTTGAAATAATGAGGAAAAGGATGTAAGTGATAATATTTATCCAAGGAAACAGACTAGATGCACTTAAAGCTTTTAGTAGCAAGAAGAAATACATTGCCACTCACTGTTTACTCCAGGGAATCAATTCCCTTTTTATGACTATGTAGAGGACAAACTATTCAGACAGAAAGGAAGAGCTTGGGCATATTTTCACAACTTTAAATCAAATGAAACTTTCTGGGGGCTTACTCTACATGTAGTAACTACATTATAAAAGTTAGTGTTATTTGCATGTTGTAGCCTCAGCCATAAAACTGATAGCACTTCTTAAACAGCTTTGTACATTGAGCATCCTGCCACAGGAAGAACATGAAAACAATTTTTGTATCAAGCTGTAAAATCATCCACCTGATGGGCAATCATTTTGCAGACAAATCTGAGATGTAAAAACTATTTGAAGTACTTGCATGAAAGTCAAGCATCCAAAGAAAGAGAGATTAGCAAAATAAGAATCAGAATAAAATGAAGGGCCTTGGACATGAAACATTAACTTCGTTTCTCTTTCAAGAGATGCTACCTAACCAGCTGAATGTTTCCAGTATTTTCTGGTTTTGTTTCAAATTTCCAGATTTTCATTATTAAGTAATAACTTGCAAATAGGCATAACATGGGGAAGACTAGACCCAAAGTAGGTACCTTCTTCATAGAACAGAACACTACAGCACAGTACAGGCCCTTCGGCCCACAACGTTGTGCCAACATTTTATCCTGCTCTAAGATCTATCTAACCCTTCCCTCCCACATAGCCCCTATTTTTCTATCATTCACGTGTCTAAGAGTTTCTTAAATGTCCCAAATGTATCTGCCCCCACAACCTCTGCCGGCAGTGCGTTCCACACACCCACCACTCTGTGTAAAAAAACTTACCCCTGACATCCCCCTTATACCTTCCTCCAATCACCTTAAAATTATGTCCCCTGGTGTTAGCCATTGTTGCCCTGGGAAAAAGTCTCTGCCTGTCCACTCGATCTATGCCTCTTATCATCAAGTCACCTCTCATCTTCTCTCCAAAGAGAAAAGCCTAGCTCGCTCAACCTATCCTCGTAAGACATTCACTTGGTTTCTTTCACGTAATGTGCAGCAAGAAACAAAACTTTTTCCACATCTTGCATTTTTCTATTTTTAATCAATTTCTACCATTTTGTCTCTCATTTTATTTCATTATCTTTTGCTCTCCATTCACTTTTTTGTTTTAACTTTTTAAATGCATAAACATTATTTGTTTTCCAGTTTTCTTTTCTTTCCAATGATCTAAATACAAAGATCTAGGCAAACACTCCAGCATATTAATACACAGGTGTTACACTGTCCACAGCCCCTCATTCAAAGGAGGCATCAAACTAAAACTCTCAGGTGGAGGTAATAGATCCCTTTGCACATTTTTGAATAACAGGAGGTTAACCTCAGTGTCCTGACCAAAATTTATTCCTCAATCAATATCAGTAAACAAATTATCTGGTCAATATCATATTGTTTCTAGTTAAAATTTTGCTGTTGGTAAATTGGCTGCTGCGTGTTCTATATTACAACATTTATTATGCTTCAAAAAGTACTCCAGTAAAGCACCTTGGGAAGATTTGAGGCTGTAAAAAAGTTTATACACATTTGCACTTATTTTTTCCTCTTTCCAAGCCACCACTCCAACTGATGATATGTTATCTTAGATATCACTCAAATTAATTTTCAGAGAGTATAAAACAAATCTACACCAACAATTATATTTAACATTGGTTACGAAATTTAGTATAATCAGTGCTTTAGTTAACATCAAACTTAATTGAAGCAGTTTATTGATAAACTGAGAGCAGCAGCTGATTTTTGAGGCAACAAAACTTACATTTATAACTCATTCTAATAATAACACAATGTCCAATACACATTTCCAATAATGTCACTGATGACTCATTCATTCTTTGAAAAAATAAAACAAGTGAACTTGGCACCTCGAAATAAAGCAATATTCTGAAACATTCTCCTGCCTGTAACCAAGATTCAGGAAAAAAAAACTGATGTAATATCCTTGAACTTGCTGTTTATCTGATACCAAAAATGAAACAACATTCTGAACTAGAATGTGGAATAAAACTTGGCTTTGCTCTATTTGTACAACAAAATGTTAATAAAAATGTATTCACAAAATCCCATTTTAAGGTTACTTTATCACCTTCATCTAGGATATTTTCGGCAGTCTATTAGCAAAATGAAATAGATTTAGAACATGTCGCCACTGATCACAATCAGGATTCAGTCAAGGTTAGCGTGTAATCCTCAGGGCATTGTTCACCATTTCTGGTCTATGGGTGGGAACTTCCTATGGCAGCAGCTGTAACCTTGTCATCAAAACACAAATGTTCACAAAAACATCTGGCACTTAATTTATGTTCAGGATAATGATACTAATATTAGCTTAACACATTAAAAATGGCATAACAATATACTTTCTATACCAGGAGTTCACTTGATTTAATTTCTGCTGATTTGCATTGCAATCAGTGCACCTGTTTCAGAAATTGTGAAAGCTGTAATACTATGAACAGTTTACTATGAACAGTTTACCCCAGTTTTGCACCCATCCAAGCATGAAACAAAAAATGAATTTGCAGTCTGAAGTTGTGATGATTTATTGCCTGTTTTTTTTAAATGACCGGTTCACTAAAATTATGCTCTTTCCAGCTCTTTCTTTATAATCGAGCAACCCAAAAGATTGTAAGATTCCAACCTCCACTTCTTTCAATTTTTAATTCATCCCTCAGGATTAAGGACAGCTTGCTTCCTTTCCAGTTTTGCAAGCTTTGTGTTGGCAAATGAGGCCATTATGGAAATCACAGACTCATCCACAGGTGGGACTGGAAGTTTCTGAGAGTGGCCAGGTGGTTAGTTTGTGAGATGATGTGCTCTTTCCACCATTTATAAAAGGACTTCTGTGTGCTCCCAAAGCATGGACATGAAGCTCTCAATACTACCCCAAACGACCCTTCTCCACTTTTGAGTAGTTATATTGCAGAGATTCCCACAAGTCAGTGTCACATTTCTTCAAAAGAGACTGAACACATCCTTGAATCTTTTACTCTTTCAACTTGATAACCTCTTACAACACAGAGCTCATCTTCATCAGGAGGTGACTCCTGAGATGCAAAGTGGTCCACATTTTCCAGGGTAACGCCACAAACTTTTATTCTGGTGCAGCAGGAACAGGTTGGCGGAGGATCTTTGGTTAGCTGATGTTGAGTGTAAGATCCATCTTGCCGTGTCTGTTTTGGGAATCTGGTGGTCTGACATGTAAATGTTTTGGCCTGCCCAACGTAACTGACTGAATGCTGGGGATGTTGGCCTGGAAGAGGACACGGACATTAGTTCCCTTATCCATCCAGTGAATTTGGAAGATCTTTTGGAGGCAGTGTTGGTAGTGTTTTTCCAGTGCCTTGAGGTGCTTGCTGTTGGTAATCCAGATCTCAGAAGCACAAAGGAATGCAAGGATTACTGCTGTCCATGAGTATACAATGAGTTTTGTGCCAGGCCCAAGGTCCTGATCCTCAAATATCTTTTTCCAAAAGGCTGTGATGGCAAATTGGCAAGGTGAAGTCTAATTTCATCATCGAAGATAGAGGAAGAGACCGGTGCTTTCCAGTGTCTCAGCACAAAGTTTTATTGCTGAAAGCCAGTTTGGTGCAGCAGGGCAGGGTGATAGAGGACTTTGTCTTGCAGATGTTGATCTTCAGGTCCATCCTCTCGTATGCTTCAATGAGTCCAAGCATTTTTAACTTTTCTTTACCTCTCTCTCAATTTTCCCTCTTCATTTCTCCTCCTGTGCCTGAACTAACACTCCAATTTACACTTCCTTTTGAATGCTTACGTTGTTAATTTAATAATCCTTTAAATTGATTGGGTGGGGAAATGCACAGTTGGTTTTCCTGCTCAGTCAGGTCCCAGGTGCGTTGTCTCTCTTGCAGTACTGATTTCAGTTCAGACTTTCAGAACATGGTATGTAAAATCTGAATATTCAATGGCAACTCTAACACCAGATGCTGTGTGATATCTTGGTAGAGCAAGACTTGCACAACATTTCCAGAGTGACATTATGTATCATTGAAAAACATTTATAGCACTAAATACTTCGTGTTTTTTCATTGCCTGCAGTATATATGAACCTTTTAAAATCTTTTTCTAGATTTGTACTAGATTTTGCTTTTATTCCTGTATTACTGAAAAACAAAATTATATACACATGGTTCAAAAGCATGGTCTATTTTATAATTTGCATATTCACAAGCATGAGCAGAGTATACTGGGAACAAGGACAGTGGCTCAGACTTAGCATTGAGAATGCCTGTGTAACTATTGGAATTTGCAGATATTCTGATGTAAATGACTAGTGTCAGCTAAAATTCACGAGTTTCTATCTTGCTTCTTCCACGGATTACACTGCAACAACAACTCAAACAATAGCCTCCATACTAAAATTCATCAAAAGGCAAAAGAAGTCATGAACTCTTGTTGACCAATAAACTCATACTAAAAAGTTAGTGCAAATGTACTCTCATACAAGTACATATTTTGTGGTGCGATGTCTTAATTAGCACCAAAATCTCTGGCAAAAAAACGTATGGATTCACATTTCTTCAAAATGTAATTATTGTTGCAGACTTTAAGATTAAAATAACTTTTTCAATGCTCCTTTATTTCTCTCTTTATCGGATCTTTCTTTCCCATTATTTTGACTATTGTATACGATTTTACAGTGTATTTAGAGCTAACTCATAGTTGGTGATTTTGACCATCTCAGACAGGATTCTTGATCCTGACTGCTTTAAGACCATGATGCTCTTTCTCTCTTCACAAAGACCACAGATTCCCCACAGAGGGCACTGCACTGAATCTGATGCCCACTGATGTAAACTACTGCTCTAAAGTCTACAAAAATAAATCTGCAGGCAACTGTCAATGCAATCAATGTCAAATACTGTACCTTTACCAATGACTGAAAAATCTGGGCTTTTTAAATACAGAGTGCTTGTTCTAAATCTTTCACCTTACAGAAATTGATAGCTCTCTCTCTACCTTCTCATAACTAATCCAGTTGGTCTTTCTTTCTGCAATTCCTCCACCTATGACCCAGGTTCATCCCATCAATTAACTGAACTGCCTTGAAGCTTCTACTCATTCATACCGACTCTGGCTGTGAAGAAACTTCACCAAAGTGTTGGAGGGACATAATTTCAGTTTCATCCCCTCCTCAGTTAGCGTCTTCCCCCTCTCCAATCTGATGCTTTCCATATCTTTACAAGTGCAGAGAACTGTTGTAATCCACTTAGGCCACTGGGCTACAGCAATTTGACATCTGCTGCAATGAAGAGAAACAATGGAATTGATTGAAAGGTAAGTGAGAAAGTGGGGAGAAATACCTGAAAAGAAAGTAGTGCTCCCCACTCCCATATTTCCAAGATAAGTATTCTTATCATTGGGACTTCTTCATTTTGTTGTCACTCCACCACAAGGTTTCAAACACGGCAAGGTACTGGACAGTAATTATTTTGGTATTCAGGCCCATCTATGAATCTCTTTGGGAAGTAACAAAGAACAAAGTCAATGTCTTTCTGCCAGGGTAGGAAGGTCAAATACTAGAAGGCATAGGTTTAAGGTGGGGGGGGGGGGGGGGGGGGGGGATTTAAAGGAGACTTGTGAGGCAAGTTTTTTTTCTATACAAACACAGAGAGCGGTAGGTACTTGGAACATGCTGCCAGTGGAGGTGGTAGAAACAGATGTGATAGCGATGTTTAAGAGGCACTTACACAGGCCTCTTCCAACAGATGTGGAAAAGAGGGATATTGACCACGTGTAGGCGGATGGGATTAGTTAGATTGGCATAATGGTCAGTGCAGACATAGTGGGCCAAAGAGCTTGTTCCTGCACTATACTGTTCTATGGATGTAACATTGGGGTTTGCTCCTATGAGGAAAAGTATGACTGGCATACAGGATCAGCCACAATCTCAATGCATGGCCAAGGAGGCTCTAGAGCTGCATGCATACTCCTAATTCTATTACCAACATTTGCTGGATTGTCCTTGCAGTGCACTAAACTCTCAGATGAGGAGATAAATCAATTCACACAAACTTCAGGAGTTCAGAAGGATGAGGGGGGATCTCAATGGAACCTACCAGATACTGAAAGGCCTGGATAGTGTGGATGGGGAGAGGATGTTTACATTAGTAGGAGAGTCTAGGACCCGAGGGCACAGCCTCAGAATAAAGGGAAGTCCCTTTAAAACTGAGATGAGGAGGAATTTCTTCAGCCAGAGAGTGGTGAATGTCTGGAATTCATTGCCACAGAGGGCTGCAGAGGTAAGACATTGGGTGTATTTACAGCTGAGATTGATAGGTTCTTGACTGGCAAGGGAATTAGGGGTTACCGAGAGAAGTCGAGACAATGGGGTTGAAAAAAAAATCAGCCATGATTGAATAGTGGAGGAGACTAGATGGGGCTGATGGCCTGATTCTTCTCCTATACCTTATGGTCTTATAGACCCCCTTCGCTGCATACATTTCCAGGAATTATATTCCTTCATCTTTTGGCCTCTCCGAACACCTACAGGAAGCTGATCTACAATAACACCCTAGATTAAACCTTAAATCAAGGATGACATGTGCAGTCCATCAATTCTCTAGCATTGTTCCTTTATATACAAGGATGTTGTTTTTTTTTTCCTTGTGGTAATCATTCAATGAATGTTTAGGATGATAAATGGGGTGCAAATCAAGCAGGTTGCTTTGTCCTGGATATTGTGAATTTTCTTGAGTGTTGTTGGAGCTGCCTCTTTCAAGCAAATGCCAAGTATTTCAAAATGCTCCTGACTCGTGCCCTGTAGATTATGGAAAGGATCTGGGTTGTCAGGAGGTCCTCTGATAGTTGCAATATTTAAATTCTGGATCTACTTGGTTTTCTGGCCAATGGTGACCCCAGCAATTTCATGTTAGTGGACTTGGTGATGGTAATGCCATTGAATACTAAGGATATTGTTATTTCAGTTGGAAATGAAAGCATTGTTAGTTGCCACTTATCAACACACCTTGTCAAGAGCTGTCTGAGGGGCAGTAATTAGCTGCATTAGTTTTGTTTTTTTTGTGTGGTTGGATATACCCTAGGTAGTTTTCTACCTTATCAAGTGGATGCCAGCTTGTAATTGTAACTAGCTCTGGAACACCATTTTTCACTACTACAGCTGGGTCCATAGTCTTTGCAATATCCAGCCCTTTTTTGTTAATATTATGTGCAATGAATTGTTTTCGCTGAAGGTTGGCTTCTGTTATGATGAAGATCTCAGGAAACCAAAGTGGATCAGTGCTTGGATCTTCTGGCTAAGCAATCACACGTTGGGTTCTGACATCACTGAGGATGGAGATGATTGGTGTGGCCTCCTCTCTCTAGCTGTTGAACTGTCTAATATCATTACCAACCAGTTTATCAAATGACACAAGTTTATTGCTCTCTACATTTCCCTTCCACTATTTGAAATTATGGGGTATACCTCTATAAGAGTTGAATGACTGCTTTTCATCTTCCAACTCGTTCTGTACAGATTGTGTCTCTAGCTATTGAGATGATGTTTGAAAAATTAAATCATTGATCAGACTCGAGTGTAAATGGCATTAAAATCAGCCATGCAAAAACAAGTTAATTAAAAATCCAAATCCTGTATTCCATTCCTAAGTCATGGATGACTGCAAAGAACCCAACTGCAATGTTGTAAACTTTATTTGGCTATATATTTAAAAATGTCAATCATATTGACTTGCGAGGAAAAGCACAGTGAAAATACAAGGTTATTGAATAAATAATTACTTAAAAGGTAAAACTCAAACCTCACCTTAGTTTTTCATACAAGGTTAGCTACAAACACATGCCATTTTATCACAGCTACAAAATCATAACTCATTTAACCTTCATATTCCTGTACCTTTCTACATTGTCAAACCAGAATATTCCTGTTTAAACAATATCACAATATTGTTTTATTTTCTTCTGCACCGATAGGCTAAAGCAGTGGGTAAGCACCTAGCCCTATGAAAATGGGAGTTTGGTAGACTACTGTCCTGACTTGGAAGTCAAAGGGTGGAGGGTTGTTTTTCAATTTGGAGGCCTGTGACCAGTGGTGTGCTGCAGTGATCAGTGTTGGGCCCCCTGTTGTTTGTCATACATATTAACAATTTGGATGAGAATGTAGTTAGCATGATTAGTAAGTTTGCGGAAGACACCAAAATTGGTGGTGTGGTAGATAGTGAAGAAGGTTGCCTAAGGTTAGAGAAGGATCTAGATCAACTTAGAAAGTTGGCAAAGGAATGGGAAGTGGACTTTAACTCAGACAAGTGCAGAGTGATGCATATTGGTAAGTTAAACTAGGGCAGGACATGTACAGTAAATGACAAGGCCCTTCGAGTGTTGTAGAACAGAGAAACCTAAGGATACAAATACATAGTTCCCTGAAAGTGGGGATACAGATAGACAAGGTGGAAAAGGTGTATGTCAGATTTGCCTTCATCAGTCAGAACATTGAGTACCAGAGTTGGAATGTCACGTACAAGATGTTGGTGAGACCACACCTGGCATACTGTGCGCAGTTCTGATCGCTATACTATAGGAAGGATGTGACTAAGCTAAAGAGAGTGCATAAAAGATTCACCAGGACAGGAGGGCTTGAGTTATAAGGAAAAACTGGATAGGCTGGGATTGTTTTCCCTTGAGTGAAGGAGGCTGAATGGTGACCTCATATAGGTTTATAAAATCATGAGGGGAATAGATAAGGTGAATGCTCACAGTCTTTTCCCCCAGAGTGTGAGATTCTAAAACTAGAGGACATATGTTTACAATGACAGGGGCCAGCTTTAAAGGTGACCTGAGAGACAGGTGTTTCAAGCAGAGGGCAGTGGGTATATGGAACGAGCTGCCAGAGGAAGTGGTAGAAGCAGGTACAATAACAATGTGTAAATGACACTTGGACAGATTAATGGAAAGGAAAGGTATAGAGGGATATGGGCCTAATGTAGGCAAATGGGACTAGCTCAGGAAGGCACCTTGGTTGGCATGGATGAGTTGTGCTGAAGGGCCTGTTTCCATGCTGTATAACTCTATGACTCTATCACCACTTATGTTCCTTTTTACTCTATATCCCATGATACCCTGACCTAACAAAAATCTACCCATCTCAGTTTTTAACATTTCAACTGACTTAAAATTCTCAACCTTTTGAGATTTACACAACCGCCTGCGTGGATTCTCCCTGATTACATTCTTAGCTGGAATTTTAGACTACACTCTCGGTTTCAAATTTCCAGAGGAAACAGCTGCTATACATCTATCCATATTTTAAGCAGAATTCTGAGGCACCTCAATTAAATTGCCCCTCAAAGCAGTACTTTGGATGGGGTCTGATCAAGGCTCTATATAGCCGAAACTTCACCTTTGAATTCCTTGAGATAAAGGCCAATAGTTCCGCATGTCAATTTTTAAATTACGTTTCATCATTCCTGGTGAGCCATGCCCCACAAGAAAACATTGGGACAATGTGTCTCTGGATTTCCCTCCTCCCTCGATCATATACAGGTCATCCCCAGGTTACGAATGCCTGACATATGGACACCCCATACATACAAATGAGTTTCTGGGAGAACAGTGGGAGGGATGGGGATAGATTTCCCGGCTTCTGCGGGGCCGCAAGCACCTTCTGCCAGGTGTGAATTGGGCATTTCCATGTGCCTTCTCTCTCCAACCAGCCCCCACCCCACCTCCCCGAACTGCAACAATTGGGGGCTGGGTCCAGCAGAGCAGAGCTGGGAGCACTGAGCAGACTCACTTGCTCACTGAATCAGTGAGGCCGGCTGGTAGCCACTCTCCCGCACCTGCTCGCTCTCCCGCCACAGCTGTTTCAGTGATCCTCTTCCACACACTGCTTTTGTTCATTTCCGACTTACGAACAGTTCGGGTCACAAACGGTTCTCAAAGAATGGAAGCCTGTCGTAACTGGGGCCTGCCTGTATGCATCAAACACCTCTCCAACACACTTCCTGAATGCAATGATCTATTCCTTTGGGACTCTAAACAGGGCTTTCGGCCATCCACTATTCAAAGCCCATCAACCTCCACTTAATTCTTATCTCACTCAGTCCGAGTCTGATCTGAGCAGTCAGGTCTGAGGAGGCCCAGGGATTATAATTGGCAGGGCCCCATTGCAAGTCAGGGTGAGTCTACTACTCATCCTACTGGCTCTCACCCAAACTTAAAACCAGGACTCGTGTTCCTACCATATTTAATATAAAAACTTCTGAATTAATCTGAATTTTTCATCTCACAGTGCATCTTTGCAAAACACAAACCATTTATTTTTAGCTCTGAGTAAACAGAGAATGAACTTTTCAGATTAATATGATCCAAGTAATTGAAAACTGCTCACAGATCTCACAACTATTTACAAGGTTATTTCAATAGGCAAATGTTTACATGGAAGTGAACAGAATTCAGATTAACCACTTACATATGCACAGCATGCAAGGCAATCCAGACAGTTATGCCAAACACAGGCATATGTCATCGAGTTTTTTGCAACAGTTGTTACTAAGCTCCCATTTCTCCAGTTTCTGAATTTTCTCAATTGGTTTGGCAGTCCCAAAATCTGTTCAGACACATGCACAATACAGCTGTCACAAAAATACGTCCTGTGCAAACGAGCAGCACATACAGGAGAAAAGATTAGCTACTTTGAGTTATCAGTTTACTTAGTAGAATTCTGAATCACACAAGGAGAAATGTAAACAGAAAAAAAGCAGCTGCTACGCCAAAGTAACAGTTTTCAGAGTGTGAATGAACTGATTTAATTTGCATCTTTCTACAAAAGGGTCAGATTTGCATTCTTTCTCAAATGGACTGAATTTAAAGTGAAAAGCTCAGTGAATGGTGTACTGCTGCGTATTTAATGAAGACTAAAGTTCTTGTAATCTACTGCTTGGGACACTGATGTAATTAACATTCAATCTGCAGGCTGCAATTTATAAGGATCTATTTCCTTCACCTCTCTCTTGCTGTTTCAGCAATTTCTACAGGAAATAGTGCAGTAACCCAAGTAATGTCCGTGCATACTTTCAGGGAATGGAGACTCCATCAAACAAAAAAATGAATGAACAAAAAACAAGCAAGGTTATCAATGCAGGAAACCAGCCAAGGATTAAAATCTAGTCCATCTCCCATCAACTTCAAACACCTACATTGATTTGTTGCAAATTTTATCATATTCCAGATATCACAAGATAAAGTGATGACTTCTATTTACTAGTGCATAATTTTCCAAATGGAGACCTTAACATTGACTCCAGACACCACCAAAATCTTAAAAGAGTATCAAGTCAATCGTGAGCAAGGAACCTTCCTCCTGATTATCACATATTGTCCTTACTCAGCTGATTAATCACTGCTTCTTTATGCTGAACAACACTTGGCAGAAGCAATGAATGCAGCAAGGGCAAAGAATTTAATGCACTTCAATGTCTCAACTATCCTCAGCTGCTTAATCAATGACCCTCCAAATTTCACTAAATCAGAAGTGGAAATGTTGACTGATAATTGCAGTGTTCAATTTCATTCAAAACTCCTCAGCAAATAAACAGATCATGTTTGCATATAGCGTGAACTAAACAAAATTCAGACATGGAGTGATAAGTGGCAAGGAACATTTGTGACACTAAAGTGCTTGGCAATGACCATCTCCAACATGACAGTCTAACCACCTACCCCTGACATTTAATGGCATTATCATCACCATGAACACTCATCATCAACATCATGGGTGTCATCAGTGACCAGAAACTAAACTGGACAAGATGCACAAATACTATGGCTACAAGAGCAGGTCCAAGGCTGGGCTTCCTGTTGCAAGAAAATCATGGCATCCCAAAGCCTTTTCACCATCGACAAGACACATCAGTAGTGTGATGGAATACTCTCCACTTGCCTGGGTGAGTACCCCATCCACTGCCCTCAACATTCATTCCCTCTACCACCAGAGTACAGTGACCGTATATGTACCATCTACAAAACACACTTCAGATGCTCATCTGGATAACCCCAACAGCACATCTCAAATCTGCAGTTTCTATCACCCAGAAGGACAAGGCACAAAACGTGCGACAACACTACCATCTGCATTTTTCCCTCATCATCCTGACTTGGAAACGTGTCACTACTTCTCAGTGCCGCTCCATTTTAATACTGAAACACCTTACTACGCTGAGTTTTTTCACCATCACCTACTCAAGAACAATTAGGAATGGGCAATAAGTGCTGATCTTGTCAGCAACATGCAAATCCTGAAAAATGAATATATTTTTAAAAAATTGCATCATTACAAATCCAAATTGTCAACAGACTTGATGAAATACGAAGAAAACTACTCCTGGAGTATGTTGCTGTTAAAGGTTGTTTAAGTAATCTGATTTTTTTTGCAGCCATCAGAACAGACTATCATCTAGTAATGAATTGCAGGAAATGTACTCCAAAAAGGTTCAGAGTTTAACAACAGGTCAAGAATTGAAAAAAAGAGGGAAAATTCTCTCAGCACAATCTTTTTTTTCTTTTGCATCACAAGACTGGAAGTATGGGTGGTGCCAGAAGACTGCATATATTATTATTTCTACATTCATAGAAAGGGAGAGGGATAAACTCAGCGACTTTAGGCCAGTCTAATGTCAGCGTTGGGGAACTTTTAAAGTCAATAAACCAAGACAAAATTAAATAGTTTTGGTAAAGTATGCACTAATAAATGAAAGTCAGCAAGGGTTTGTTACAGGCAAATCAGGTTTGACCAACTTCATTAAGTTCTGTGATAGAGAGGGTTGATGAAGTCCATGCCTATTTCAAAAGTGGACTTTCAAAAGGCATTTGACGAAGATCCCTTATTAGATATCTTAACAAAGTCAAAATCAGGAATTAAAGGAATAGAGGCAACATGGATACAAAATTATGTACAAGGAAAGGAAATATTAATATAGCACCTTTCATTTCTTTTTCAAGACATCCCAATATGTTTTATGGTCAGTTAAATACTTTTAAAATGTTGTCACTATTATAAAATAAGAAATGCAACAGCTAATTTGTGGAAAGGAAACTTCCACAAACAACACAATAATGATCAGATTATTTTTTTCAGTGATATTTAGATGGGAATACATATTGCCCTGAACATAAAGTTGAGAGGAATGGTGGAAATGTACAGTGACCTTCTCCATGTGTTATTGTTAAACCCACTGTTTTTTTTTTGTCATACATTAATAATCTAGATTTGAGTATATAATTGTTGCTGGTCAAAATTCTTTTCTTCCCTTTGGGTTGACATGGTTAGAGATCTTCCATTCTTCCATGATCTTGATCAATACACTGGCATTACTCCTGATAGGTCTCCTCAAGTTAGACAAGTTGGAAGATAGGCACCAGCCTAAAACCTGAAAACTATTTCTTACAGAACCTTGTGAGAAAGGCAACAACCTATCTGGTACTGTCTTACAAATATCACAATCAACTGTGGAAAGCTATAATCTGCTGGATTATAACAGATTATCTAGTCTGCTTTGGATAGACAACAGTGGAAGAAATGGATTTGCCAGAATAGGCACAAGAGACTTCAATTCACAATAATTATTCTGCAACACATACTAACAAAAGTAAATTAGTATTAGACATTAAAGTTTTAGGTGGACAATAAAATGAAGATCTACAAAGGATTTTTATTGGTTTAATTATCCTTTTATTTGAACAAACAAAATGAGGAAACTCGACTGGAGTGACTCACTGTGATAATTGTAACGCTCACAAGAATGTTTCTATTTATGTACAACCTGCATCAGTATTGTCAGTGAACCTGAAATGATGTCAGATTACAGGAAATCACAATCTCCTGCAGGGAAAGAGATTATGAATAACAATCCAGACACATCAGCATTCAACTGTCCCATAGCCGGTTTACAATGACTAAACACATATTCCCTTATGAACATCTGTATCAATGTCAATGAAATGAAGAGTACACATTAATTAAAAATGATTAACCAATTAAAGTAGCTGCTGGTAAAAAAAAAACAATACGATTAAAGTATATCATATTAATCAAATCAGTCAAACTACTGCTAAATTTTCTGCAATAAACAAATTTAAAATTGATTTAAAGGTGCTGGACAGACTTTCCATACATCAAAAACCAACCTTTAAAAGGCTTTCAGAGAACTCAGTGTGTCTTCATTATTATTATTGTGGACGTTCCCTCTATCTGGCACACAGATGTCAAGAATATGCAATATATCCTGCAGCTTAGAAATATCTGTTTCCATCTTTGTCTTCTCTTTTCCCAAGCATTGTCTATGACTCCACAAATTCCACAGATCTCCAAGATAAAGATAAAACTAACAGTTTGCTATGAGTTAACATATGAGTAAAGACAAGGGAAGGGAAAAATCAACTTGGTATGCTTGCTGCTAAGTGCTGTCAAACAACAACTGAAACTGTACTTCTGATGTTATGCAAGGGCAGGATCAAGCTTAGTTGCAAGTTCCTCTGCTCAAATCAGCACCACCTACAATTAAGCTCACTTTTGATAATACAGACTGCAACACCATATAAATCGCTAACTTCTGGAGAGAAGAAACAGTGACAACAGGGCTAGCATTAAAAGTAAAGAACTATGCAAATCTGATGTAAATTTATTTTTTGACTGCCTTGCTGTTAAGGTTTACACGTTTCAATGTTTTGTAATACTGACTTGATTTCAATTTGAAGAATTCCTCTTTGATCAGATTCCCTTGTAGTCTCTTCGCCATGGATCGTTGGCTTTGAATCCTGTGCCAGGAAGATAGATATTGTTGGAATTAAATAATTTTTTCAAATTAATAATTTCTAGGCAGTAGAAACAATACTGACAAATGAAGAGAGAGCAGGGGCAGGGCAAGGTTCTGAATGCACTCCTATTTCTATTAAAGTTTTTAATTCAGTATTGACCACTTCAAAAAAGGGAAACGGATAAAGGGAATGGGACAATTAATAGGGAAAAGAGTGAGGAGAAGGAGGGGAGTGAAAAGGACATAAAAATGCCATTTTGGAAAGCAATGTTTTTGCTACGGTAAAATAACATGGCACAAATTTACAGAGAGCAGGATCCCCTAACAGCAGTAAGACAAACAACTGGTCAATCTGATTTTGGTTCTGATATGGTTTGAGTTGTTTCCGTCTACACTGCCAAAACTCCCTGCTCCTCCTTAAACTCTGTCATGTTATATTAAACCACTATCTGAATCTCCTGTACCGAGAATAAATTCCCAATTAAAATCTCACCTGAAGAAGAGTTCCTCTAACAATGCAACACTCCCAAAGTACTGCAACAGACAGTTTAGATTATATGCTCATGTCCTGCAGAGGGGTTTGAATCCATAATCTTGTGAAACAAATGGGGCATTTCTATCAACCGTCCAGTTGAGACAAAAAACACAGCGGTGGATAATTATAGTTCTTTACCAAAATTCTCTGGACTCTTGGGCAGGTTCCGGCAGATTAGAAGACAGCGAATGTCACACCACTGTTTAAAAAAAGGACGTAGGCAAAAGGCAGGTAACTATAGGCCAGTTACCTTAACGTCTGTAGTCGGGAAAATGCTTGAAGCTATCATTAAGGAAGAAATAGTGAGACATCTGGATAGAATTGGTTCTATCAGGCAGACACAGCATGGATTCAGGAAGGCAGGTCCTGTTTGACAAACTTACTGGAGTTCTTTGAGGATATAATGAGCACAGTGGATAGAGGGGAACAGGTGGATATTGTATACTTGGATTTCCAGAAGGCGTTCGATAAGGTGCCGCATAAAAGACTTGTACATAAGATAAGGATGCATGGAGTTGGGGATAATGTATTAGCATGGATAGAGGATTGGTTACCCAATAGAAGGCAGAGAGTTGGGATACATGGGTGTTTCTCTGGTTGGCAATCAGTGGTGAGAGGGGTGCTGCAGGGGTCGGTGCTGGGCCCACAACTGTTCTTCATATACATTAATAATTTGGAAGGGGAGACCGAGTGTTGCATATCTAAGTTTGCTGATGACATCAAATTGAGCAGAAAAGCAAATTGTGCAGAGGATACAGAGAGTCTGCAGAGAGATATAGATAGATAAGTGGGCAAGACTCTGGCAGATGGAGTACAATGCTGGTAAATGTGAGGTCATTTACTTTGGAAGGAAAGATAGAAGGTCAGATTATTAATTAAAAAGTGAAAGATTGCAGCATGCTGTTGTGCAGAGGGACTTGGAAGCACTTGTGCATGAATCGCAAGAAATTGGTTTGTAGGTGCAACAGGTTATCAAGAAGGCAAATGGAATGTTGGCCTTCTTTGCTAGAGGGATTGAACTTAAGAGCAGGGAGGTAGGAACATTGTGTCCACAGGTAGGTGAGACTAGAACGAGGGGACATAGCCTCAAGATTCGGGGGAATAGATTTAGGACAGAGATGAGGAGAAATTGCATTTTCCAGAGAGTATTGAATCTGTGGAATTCTCTGCCCAGGGAAGCAGTAGAGGCTACCTCATTAAATATATTTAAGACACAGTTAGACAGATTTTTGCATATCAGATGAATTAAGGGCTATGGGGAAAAGGCAGGTAAGTGGATCTGAATCCACAGTCAGATCAGCCATGATCTTACTGAATGGCAGAGCAAGCTCAACAGGCCAGATGCCTATTCCTGCTCCTATTTCTTCTATTCTTATGTTCTTTGTTGATAACCACATACAAAAAAAATTAAAATAGGCAGTGCATAACTTCCTTCAATTTTATTATGACAAATTCACTGGAATTCTTCTCTGTGGCCTGGCTTGCACATATGAAAACAAACTATTAGTACAGCCACAGGGAAATAAAAGAGGAAACCCTACTTAATTAGACCAATTTACTTCTGTTGTTTACCTGAAACACCGTTTCTTTCTTTGCAGAATCTTCACTAACTTCTTTAAAACAGCCATTTGGATCTTCATTCATAAATATTTGTTCCTTAGCTGTAAGATCAATTCAAGAATTTAGATACCATTGGAAAATAGTGTTGAGTAATTGCCACAATCTTTGCCAAAACTTTGCACCAGCTTTTGAAGAGTGAAATTATTCTGTGGTCCAACCAAAGTTCCTCTGGTAGTGGTACAATAGCTGGTTTGAGTATTGTTACATCTTACCATATGATAAAGGGAATGCAGGGATAACAAATAAAATGGTGCCCACATCACTGATCAGCTCAAAAGTGCAATCAGGCCTAGTCTAGCAATGGCAAAACTGGGCAGCCATCAGCTGATGATCGACTACCTATAGCAGAACAGCCATCTCATTTGCCAATGGAAAATCAAGTTAATTTTCATACACAACTCCATACATGAAAAACAGGCAATGGGTTCCATTGTAAAGCCAGTGACCCATGACTGAATTTCACCAGTTTCCTAAACATCCATCATCCAACACCTGAGGCCATAAATGGAATCCAAATCCTGGACATAACATGGCCGTTAGATCTGCAATATTGAAGTATTATCTAACTAAACAAATGCTGAGAAAAGGCATCACCACCTGGTATGGAGGCTTCAATGTGCAGGATCGAAAGAGGCTGCAGAGGGTTGTAGACTCAGCCAGCTCCATCACGGACACAACCCTCATCGCCATCGAGGACATCTTCAAGAGGCGGTGACTCAAAAAAGCGGCATCCATCATTAAGGACCCTAACCACCCGGGACATTCCCTCTTCACGTTACTACCATCAGGAAGGAGGTACAGGTGCCTGAAGACCCACACTCAACATTTCAGGAACAGCTTCTTCCCCTCCGCCATCAGATTTCTGAACGGTCCATGAACCCATGAACACTACCTCATTATTCCTCTTTTGCAATATTTTATTTATAAGATATCTTTATTAGTCACACATACATCGAAACACACAGTGAAATGCATCTTTTTGCGTAATGTTCTGTGGGCAGCCCGCAAGCGTCACCACGCTTCCGATGCCATCATAGCATGCCCAAAACTTCCTAACCTCTATGTCTTTGGAATGTGGGAGGAAACCCACACAGACACGGGGAGAATGTACAAACTCCTTACAGACAGTGGCCGGAATTGAACCTGGGTCACTGGCGCTGAAAAGCATTACGCTAACTGCTACACTACTGTGCCTGCCCTACTTATTTATTTATTGGGAACTTATAGTAATTTTTATCTCTTGCACTGTACTGCTGCCGCAAAACAACAAATTTCACGACATATGTCCGTGATAATAAACCTGATTCTGCTTCTGATTCCAAAGTCATTGCTTTGCAGGGTTAGAACAATGCAACCAATAGAAATTTGGAGAAACACAAAACACTTTTGACCGTTTTGTACAAATTAGTTCATTTAAGATTCGATCAGACACAACAGTACAACATAACTTGGTTTGCAGAAATGAAAGCCCTCAGGCAGCATTTCACTCAAATTCTAATCTAAACTTACAAGAAACACGAACACTGCCACAGGGGTGACTTTGGCAATCAATACTCGGCAGCCCACAAACTTTGCCGAGCTCACTACATGGCCAGAGTCTAAGAGCAAATCAGACCAATTTGTCACATCACCCTTTTTGTCATGCATTCTGCGCAACAACAACCACTTTTGACTGATGACTGACAGCCACATTGCAAAACCTTCATGATGTGTTATTTAGATTATTTTAAAGATGTCCAAGATGATTTTTAAAATGAGACCTAAATTAATAACCGCAGCATTGAAACAAGTTTCTCACAACCTCTACTGAAGGAATGCCCGACGACCATGGGTCTTTGATCAAGTATCTGGCTTTGTTATTAGTGCCGCCAGTTGCACCTTGCAAATTATATCCCACTTCTAAAGAAGTTTCTTCTTGCCCATTTGTTATCCCCCTTGAAGTCAAAATCACACTGATACATCTTTTCTGTTCATAAATACGTACAAAATGTTGAAAATTGTTGCCAATTATTCTTCCAATCTAAGTCCTATCTAACAAAAGATGATTTCAAGCAAACTGCATCTGCTGCTAATACAAGAACATGCTTTCACCAGCAGCATATGTTCTGAGCCTCATGGCTCAAGCTAATTTAAAGCAGTGGGTAGCTGAACTTTATAAACCAACAAGATCCCAAGTTCTCTCCCTGATCAATGCTAAGTTAGTTCACCTCACCAAGATAGCCCTTGTTTACAACTGACAACTCAAAGCAAGAAAGGGGAAATTAATTTGGATTGCAGTTTAAACTGCAGATGCTAGAAATCTAAAAACAGGAAACACTGGAAACACTTAACTGTTCAAGCAGCATCCGTGGAGAGTGAAACAAAGATATCACTTATTGTAAGGATTCGTATGAATAATGACTATGTGTGAGATCAAAGATGCGGGCTCCAATGGAAGTACAAAGAATGTGGAAAACTGACTGGAAAATACTCTAAATTCATACAGCCATGAAATTACTCACTGATGAGGAGTCTGAATAAGTGACATGGGATTAAGCTTGATTGCAAGGAATTACGAACCAATTCTTCATATAGATAACTAAAAGTATTTCAACAACCCTCCTACAGCTCACGTTTTGTTGTTTTCAACTGCATCACCTTACACCTCCTCTTATAATTAGAACAAACAGAAACATCAAACATCGGTGCAGTATTCAGCAGAGGTTAGGGATTCAGTTACCTGCTCAGATTCACAGTAGGATTAAGGCCATGCCCCATGGGTCCCCACAATATATCCTGTTTATACCATACATTGAAAGTTAATTATGTAAATAAATGTTAAAAACAGCTTGTGTTTAATGATGCAATATATTCCTATGTGGTTTGGCTTCCAGCGCACCTGTTATAGTGGGTGTGCTAAATAGATTAATATAATTCTGGGTTTACAAATTTATTCCTTAAGCAATTCCTTCAAAACAAGATTTTTGAAGAACACATGGGCAAACAACAAATGCCCAGCTATTAGCACGTCGTGCTCATTTAGAGATATATTTCCAAAATCCCATTCTCCACGATCTCTACGATTCTGGTGTCCTGGCTGACAGAATCAAGAACACTCTGAAAATGCCAGTCTTTGTGTGGCACTATTTTTCCTCACTATTATTCATTTTAAAACTTATTGAACATAATAATTTACAGAATTACACAAATTACTTTAAAGCCTACAAGCTGTTACAAAGCCTGGGATGGTTGATCAACACACTTAAAACATAAAGGGAGATAAGAAACTTAGCCAAAAAACTTTGTCAGTCTCATTTTTGAACAGACTTTAGTTTAATCTTAATTTGAAAAATACACCAATAACCGAATAAAATTTCCCTCCTCGAGGGGGAATTTACTTTTGGATGCAAGATTATTTTCTGTCACCTGTTTTAGTCAGAAGAAATATTTTATCAATTCTTAAACATCAGGACATTGTAGTTACAAGGAGAGATGGGACAGGCTGGCTTTTCTTTGGAATGTCGAAGGCTGAAGGGAGACCTGATTAAGATTTATAAAATTATGAGAGGCATAGAGAGGGTAGATAGTCAGAATCTCTTTCCCAGGGTCAGAACGTCAAATACCAGAGGGCATAGCTTTAAGGTGGGGGGGGGGGGGGTAGGGGGAGAAGAGTGTGCAGGGCAAGTTTTTTTTTGTACACAGAGTGGTAGATGCTCGGAGCGCACTGCCAGGAGTGGTGATGGAAGCAGATACAATAGTGGTGTTTAAGTGGCACTCAGACAGACACATGAACATGAAGGGAATGGAGGGATATGGATCATGTGCAGGCAGATGGGATTAGCCTCATTTGGCTTCATGGTTGGCATGGACATCATGGGCCAAAGGGCCTGCCTGTGCTGTGCTGTTCTATTCTCACTGGAATGTAGGCATCTTAGGAGTGAGCTTACAGAGGTTTATAAAATTATGAAGGGCATAGATAGGGAGGATAGTCAGAATTTTTCCCAGGTTGGGGGGGGGGGGGAGGGGGGGGATGGAGTCTAAAATTAGAGGCATAGGTTTAAGGTAATGGGGGAGAAATGTAAAGAAAATACAAGGGGATTGAGAGACAGTGGTGGTTACGTGGAACAAGTAATACCACACTTAAAAAGGCATTTGGATAGGTATGGTGTAGAGGGATATGGGCCTAATGCGAGCAAATGGGATCAGCGTAGATCGGCATTACGGTCGACATAGACGAGTTGAGCTGAAAGGGCCTGTTTCTGTGCTATAAATTCTATGACCTGCCATTTCAGGTTTCTGATGCAAAAAGGCTGCCTCCACTGATCGTGTATAATCAACTGCTTTACAACAAGCAATATAGTCTTGAGTCCCAACAGTACAAATATAAAAAAACACAAAACTCCCAAGTGAAACTATATTGTGATAAAATTACTGGAAAGATTTTAAGTCTGACTGTTTAATAAAGGTTGTGAGAAACCAACAGGTGGATATGTTGAGTAATAATGAAATATCAAAATACTCTGACTGACAGTTATCACAGAAGGTTTACTCATTAACCTTTGATTGCTCTTTTAATTGCAGAATATGACAAGAGGTTCAGAAAAAAATTGACTCAGGGGTTTCCCTCAGGACCACAAATGAAGTCAGACAGATATTATCCATAAGCAGTCCCAAGGAAGTATTATGAGTAACAATGAGTAACACACAGCCTGAGGGGGTGGTGGAGGTAGGTACTTTCACAACATTAAGTATTTAGATGAGCACCTGAAGCCCAGCATAGAAGGACATAAACCAAGTACTGATTAGCACTTGATGGTTAGCATAGACACAATGGGCCAAAAGACATCTTTTCCCATTGTTGTATCATCACTGATTCAAAGATGATCTAACAGAAGTGTGAGAGTTCTTTAATCTAATAGGCCACAGTCATTCAAGATGGTAGAACAGGACTCATCACCTTGCTGGGAAACGCAAAATGGGAATAAATTCCAGCCTTTCCAGTGACCATCACTTCCAGGAGAAAAAATTTTAAAGTTGCATTTTTGATTTCAGACTTCCTATTACCAACATCAAGTGGAATTTTTCTGATACATTCAAAACCACTCAGTGGGTTTCACTCTTCACTCAGTGGGTGAGGTTACAGATCAGTGGCTATCTGTAAACAGCAGTAAGAGGAAGATACACTACCTGATAAACCAGATCACTTCTGCCCAGGGCTTCTTTTGCCTGCCTGCAAACACAACAGTATTGTATGCATACACTGCAATCAACATGCAACCCACTGAGTAAAAGAGCGAAGAGTGTGAGGTGCTCTTGACTCAGAGTGAAGAATTTAACTAAAATTTCCTGTGAAATTCAATGAAGTTTTGCACGGTGCACTGCAAACTGAACAGTATCAAAGAAATGCAATGGTGTGTGTTACAAAAAACAGTAAAATACATTTAAAACATTTGTAAACAGTAATTTATTATGTGAAATGTTCAATGGCATTACCTCACATAAAACACTGCTGTTTAAGAACATTTGAAATGTATTTAACACTTTTTGGTCCCTTGGTTTCTTATTTACTCTGATATTTGTTGCTCTTTTCATACGATTTGATTCCAATTCACCAATTCTCATTTACTCTACAATTTCTTTCTTAATCTTTTATATCTCATAGGATAGGGATATAGTACAGGGCTTGCTGCTTACAAAAGGCCTAGATGAAAATTAAAATAAAACTGCATATTCTGGAAATCTGAAATAAAACAGGAAATGCTAGAAACACTCAGCAGGTCAGGTAGCATCCACAGAAACAGTCAAGGCCTCAGTTCTGATGCCCTTTGTCAGATGCATTAGATGCCCAGTCACCTTCAAAACACAGTCATCAGCTCACACTTTCAACAAACTATAACCCAAAAAACTGAGATAAAGTGCACGAAGGTTATTAACATGTGCTACAGGATGTCCCTCTCCAGCAAGACCTAATTCATAAGTCAATGGTAAAACCAAATAATTGCAATTTCAGATGAAAATTAATATAAATTATTGCAGGTCAAACTCAGGAGATTAATTAATTTATTAGCAAAGATTACACAGGTTTACAGGATTATAAATTAGAGTAACAGGCTGTGTGTGCAAAATTTTCACTAACTTGACAGTGAAAGTAGGAAAGACATTTAAAAACTGGTTGTGTGGGTCTTCTAACAACCAGAACACAGGAAGTTAACTAAAATACAGAGCTATATAGAGAGAGAGGGGACATTCTTTTTTTAAAGAACCAACCTACTCATCCGAAACAGTCAAAAAGAGACAACATCTACAACGCAAACCACACTTGAGAATACACTGTGAATTTTTTTCAAACTTTCAATCAGCACCACTGCATTGTCGACATAACAAGAACGCAACTCCTCCAATGCATTGTCTCCTCGTCCAAACTTCCACAAATAAAAGGAAGTTTATCTGACTTTGTTCCCATTCGTCAGAAAGCTCAAGCAAAGAAAGTGACCTGGTCACAGGTCAGTGGCTATCTGTAAACAGCAGTTACAGAAAGAGGAAGATACACTACCTGATAAACCAGATCACTTCTGCCCAGGGCTTCTTTTGCCTGCCTGCAAATACAACGGTATTGCATGCATACACTGCAATCAACATGCAAATTAAAACTCAAATAACCTGGCACCCTCAGGATTGTGGCAGTGTCAGACGAGCAGAGTTTCCAGACTATTATTTGATGTTACTCTATTACCCCAATGTACTATTATTTCATTTTAGTTTAGAAAACATGTTATAGGCCGTCCCCAGGTAATGAACGTGCTACTTTTGGACAAGCTCACATATTACTAAATTCAAAAGTCCTGTGTATCTACATATGTTTGCTCCTATGAAAGGCAAAACTAGTTTCCTCCCTCTCTTATCAGTCTTATGTTCTTTCTTATCAGTTTTATGTGCTTTTGATACCATTCTGTGGAGGTGTGGTTACCATAGTGAGTGATTTTTGCATATTTTCCTTCTTATGGACAAAATCAACTAACGGACATCTATAAAAACATGTTAGTTTTCCAGGGATGGCCTGTACACAATATCATAACAAACTCTCCAGTGAATCTGGAGAATTTGAAAGAAGACCTAGCAACTTTCAGTCTGTATGTTTTAGGCGCACACTCCAGACCCAGCTCTGACCACACACCTGGCCCACATCATGGGCCCTAGCTCCGGCTGCAAATCCACTTGTGTAGCCGACTCTTAGTAATCCCTACCTTGACCCCAGTTCAGGCTGCACACCTGGCCCATACTCCCAGTAATTTATGACAGATCCATAGATAACAAGGACTTAGTGTACTAATGAGTGAGCCATATGCCGAATCATTGGAATTTCTGAACAACTGGATACCACAATATCAGAGTTTTACTTTAACTTGCAATTATAAACAAAGAGCAAGGAGGAAGGATTAGAGTAGAAGGATCTGAACACGTTAACACAACAAACTGCACACTAAAATCATTGCATATATTGTGAGTGCTGACCACAGAAGCAGGGGAATTTTCCCAGAGCACAGTTTCTCAACATCCACCCACATTCTCAATGTGACGCCCATTATTCCCATACTCATCCTCTTATAATAAAGGCCAACATACCATTTGCTTTCCTAATCACTTGCTGCACCTGCATGTTGACTTTTAGTGACTTTCACCCACGTCCCTTTGAACATTAGCCAATCTTAAAAAAATATTTTTAAAAAATACTCTGCTTTTCTATGTTGTGCATTATTTTTCATGTTATATCCCATCTGCCATATCCTTGCTTACTCACTCAGCTCATCCATTTCTCCTGAAGCTCCTTTACATACAATCCCACCTATTTTGTTTTATTGTCAGCAAATTTGGAAATATGACAATTGGTCCCTTCAGCTAAATTGTTGATATAGATTATGAAAAGCTAGGTCCAAGCACTGATTCCTGTGGAATCCAACTAGTCACAATTCCCCAACCAGAGAAAGATCCATTTATTCCTACCTCTTGCTTTCTGCCCAATAACCAATTTTCAATCCATGTCAGTATATTACCCCCAATTCTGTATGGTCTAAAATCAAAACAGAAAATGCTGGAAAAACCCAGCAGGTCAGGCAGCATCCATGGAAAAAGAGACACTTAACAGTTCAGGGTTCTGATATATGACCCAAAATATGAACTGCTTTCTTTCTGTAGATGCTGCCTCATCCACTGAGATTTTCCAGCATTTTCTGTTTTTACTTCAGATTTCCAGCATCTGAAGTTTTTTTTGATTTTCACATGCTCTGACCTTGCTGTCCAACCTCCTGCGTGGGGCCTTCTGAAATTCCAAATACACAAAATCTACTGGTTTCTCCCTTATCTATTCTACAAGTCATATCCACAAAGAACTCCAGTGGATTAGTCAAACATGACTGCCCTTTCATATATCCACGATGACTCTGTTCAATCCTATTATGTTCTGTTATTATATCTTTGTTGCAGATCCTAGCATTTTCCCTACTATTGCTGTTCAGCCAGTAGCTCAGTAATCCCCACCTCCCTTTTTGGATCATGAACTCATTGTATTGGCTATTTCTATCAGTATCTCTTTCAAAACTCTGGATTATAGATAGTCAGTTCCTTAGCATTTATTGGCTTTTAGTCTCATAAACTTATCTAGTATTTTTTTTTAAATTAATACTTAATTCCTTCAGTTTCTCATTCTTGCTAAAGTCTGGATTTTTTGGTATTTCTGGCAAGTTTTTTTGTCTTCTTCTCTGAAGACAGGCATAAAGTAGTTATTTAGTTCCTCCTCCATTTCCCTTATTCTCCATTATAAATTCTCCAATCTCTATAGAGAGAGATCCACATTTGCACTCACTAGTCTTTTGCTTTACACATCCCTATATATTTTTTCTTGCCAGTTTACTTTCTCATTTTAATCAATGTATTGGTCTACCTTCGCTGAGTTTTAAAATGTTTCCAGTCCTCAAGTCCACTGCTATTTCTGTCAACTGTATAAGTCTCTTCCTTGCATATAATACTGCTGTAGACACTTAACTGTTGCATAACTAACTTTCATGGTGAAAACCCACCACTATCACCAACCCCAAGCCAAGGTCTTTGTAGCCCCTGATATTGCTTGAGAAGACTTATAAACAATTGATTCTTCTGCTAATGAGGAAATCACCTAACACAACAAATTTGACCCTTCGGAGAGCTGCTCCTTTATTTTTAAAAGTGTGAAACTTTTATGCAAGGTGGTGAAGCGCACCACCCCTCCCCATCCAGATATTCCACTACAAGTATTAAATGTCCCGCTAACAGTCCAGGATTAGTACCTCTGCCTGTGCCCACATGACTTATTACCTTGGGGGAATTCAGGGCAAATCTCCTAGCTAATAAAAGTCTCATTCAGCTCTGCAAACCCCACCCATAAAGCAATTTCTCAGTGTCAGTAGGGAATAAATGGTATTAGAAGTTTTTGGGATTCACAACTATTTCATATCCCCTGCAAATGTTAAGTGTAACTTTAATTTCTCCTGTCAGCCATGTACGGATTATCTTCCCATTGGTTTTTGTGCCCTGAAGAATACATCTTTTCTGCAATTATACATTGTTTTTTTTAAATGCCAACCATTGCCTGTCCATCATTATACCTTTCAATGCGTTTTCCCAATCAACAACAGGCAACTTTCCCTTCCCTTTGTTTAGATTTAAGACCCTAGTTTAATCCAAAACTAATTCCCTTTCAAACTCTCTGTAAAATACTATCATGTTATGACCATTCTTTCCTCATAGCCCCCTTACCAATTTATCAATTAACCATTTCTCATTGCACAAGATAAGATCCAAAAAAGCCTTGAGTTGGATTCTCAACATATTAATCTGGAAAACCATCTTGTATACATTCCATGATTTTACCTACACTTTATCATTGTTAATTTAATTTATCCAGTCTATTCTTACTGATTGTCCAAGTCCCCTTGCATTACATCTTCAGTTTCCTGATTTATGCCATGCCAATATTACAACAACTATTTGATGGCCTTTAAATAACTTCTACCAATATTTTCTGGTCTTTGCCGTTTCTCAGTTTGGCCCAATGGCTTCTAATTTTACATAGTGGGCTGCTGGGCCAAGATAGTTTCTCATTGCCGTACTGATTTCATCCCTCATTAATAGCACTTACGGTCTCCTTTTCCATTTTGCCTGTACTTCCTAAATTGCAAATACCATTGAACATTCAGCCACCGAACTTTGGTCATCCCACAGCCATTTCTCTACAAATGGAAATCAGATCAAACCCACTTATTTTTAATTGTACGATTAATTCATCTACCTTGTTGCAAATGCAACAAGCATTTAGATACAACCACTTGAATTTTATAATTTTAACATTTTCCTTACTTTGACCCCTGTTGATGCTTGCCTTCCTACTACTGCTTATTCCACTTTCTACTTTCCTCGCTCATTCAGGTTGTGGATTCATCACGTGCAACAAAATCTTCATACACACTTCAGTGCAAGACTGAAGCGCTGTATGACTGGAGACCCTATTTTTCAGATGAGAGTAAGTAAACTGAGGCTCCATCTGCTCTCTCTGATCTGGAAAATGAATTTCCATGAATTCATCCTCCACCTTACTGCTGCAATAATCCAACAGCCTCCCTTTGATAAAGCCCAATGTCATTGCTAATTTATATACCTCGCTCAACATTACCAAAATAGATATCTGATCATTACCACATAGCTGTTTGTGAGAATGGACTGTGAACAATTAGGCTGCCACTTTTCCTATATACCTCTGACATACTTCAATAGCTCCAAAGTGCTTTGCAAATTCCCAAAAGAGATTTGCAGTGTGATTATAAAGATGAATACTTCTGACTTTCTTTTATCAACTTCTTTTCTTGGGATTGCAAATGTCCTTTCTACTAAGATAAGGAATCTATGCAGAAAAGGAAGGTCCCTAGGAATAAATTCCAAGATAGCAACTTAAAAATAGTTGTAAAGGAAATTGTTCAGGCACTGAGCTCCTGATAACCATATAGCAAACCATGTTAAATAATACACATACATTGAGTCTTAGGCAAGGAGAGGAATATGAATCATAGAGTCATACACACAGAAACATGCCTTTCATACCATCGAGTCCACACCAACTATCAGCACCCATTTTACGTGAATGCCTTTTTTTATTTTCCCCACATTTCCATCAACTCCCCCTTGATTTTATCGCTCACCAAACACTAGCATCAATTTACAGTAGCCAATTAACCTACCAACCCATATGTCTTTGGAATGCGGGAAGAAACTGGAACACCCACACAATCAGAGAGAGAACATGCAAATTACACACAGAGGGCACCGGAGTTCAGGATTGCACTGGGTCACTGAAGCTGCAAAGCAGCAGTTCTACTAGTTGGATGACTGTGAGTCTGAGTCAGAATTCTTCATGTTCCAAAACCAGTTCAGAGAGGTCAAATGAGATATTCAAAGGCAGTTAGCATCTGTCATAGAACACTACACCAATAATACCAGATGTGCATAAAATCATGAGGGGTATAGATAGGATGAATGCACACACTATTTTTCCCAGGGTTGGGGAATCAAGAACTAGAGGACGTAGGTTTAAACAAGAAAGCCAAGATTTAATAGGCACCTGAGGGGCAACTTCTTCCACACAGATGGTGGTACATATACAGAATGAGCTGCCAGAGGAAGTGGACGAGTTAGGTACAACAACAACAACATTTAAAAAGACATTCAGACAGGTACATGGATAGGAAAGGTTTAGAGGGATATTGGGTCAAGCACGAGGAAGTGGGACTAGCTTAGATGGGCATCTTGGTTGGCATGACGAGTTGGGCTGAAGGTCCTTTTTCCATGCTGTACAAGTCTAATATATTAATGTGTTGGATAATACAGTGACAACCACAGATTCAGTTCTTGACCACAGCAATTCCCAATTGTAAGAACTCAGGAATTTCATCCATCCAGAACCTTATTGCAGGCCACTTGTACAAATCTTAATACCAGTTATCAAACAAGTTTGTGGTGGTATTGCATAAAGAATTGAATGATAAAGTGAAAATAAATATTTTTGGTATCATTAATATTTTTTCCTAACAGGGCCACTCAGTGACGATCTGCATCACTCAGGGTCTACCTATAGGATGCCCTGATAGATTCTGAGAGGTGGAACTTTCCCTTCCATTAAAGTTCTCAAAGCCCAACAACACAAAATCACATCAAAACATAACTTTGTTTATAATTATTTCTTAAAGAAAAATAAGTAAAAAAAAATCAATAGCTAAACTTACTTTACTTATCGTTTCCATCTAAAGTACAATAATCCCTATTCAGCTCAAATGGGTTGCCATTCCGACACGAGGACTGGCTGGTGCATGATCAGAGAAAGGGATTCTGCACCGCATTTCTGGAGTATCCCAATGTGATTGGGTCCTGCTGCTGCACTGCTGGCAGAAATAATTGTGTTCATCAGCATTTGCAATCCTCCGTGCATTTCTTGGCATCTATTCGGGGTAGAGCAGCCATGTCATGGGATACCGATTGAGTTTCGAGTCAGTGTGTTTACTTTTATCTTGCTCCTCAGTAAATGAAGAGAGGAAGTGAATTTTATTGGCTGTACTGCATCATCCTAGATGCTATTCAGCAAAAGTGAAACGGATAGTGTTCTTTTGCTTGCACTCCATGTGAAAAAAAATCACTATGGTGGGTGCACAATTGAATATAAGAAAACAGGACAAGGAGCCCACTCAACCCATACAAGCCCCAGGCCTTATCTCCTCTTTTATGCCAGCTCCCCACAGCCCTCAATGCCCTGAATTTTCAGAAATTTACTTCCTCTTTAAATCCCCCAGTGATTTAGCCTTCATTCCTGAGTACTGACTGGGACTTTCTTAGTGCCCGGGGCTTAGATGGGGCAGAATTTGTTGGGTACATCCAGGAGGGTTTCTTAAAACAATATGTAGATAGTCCAACTAGTGAAAGGGCCTTACTAGACCCTGCACTAAGGAAATGAGCCTGGTAATCGAAGTTTCAGTAGGGGAATATTTTGGGAACAGTGATCTGATTGGGAACTGCAAATTTTAAGATAGTTATGAATAAGCACAAGGATAAGACTGGTCCTCAGGTGAAAGTCCTAAACTGGGGGAAAGCATTCTATGTAACAGCCAGTTTTCAATCCATCTGAACACTCTTCTTCCAATACCTTGTGTTCCTAATTATGCAACAGCCTCTTTTGTGCCACCTTGTACTATATTTACATTTCCAAAAAGCATTTGACATCTACAGGTTCCGCTCCATCAACTCCCCATCACATCCATAAAGAATACAAGCAAATTTGTCAAACATGATTTACCTTTCATAAAACCACATTGACTAGGTTTGATAATATTCGTCTTTATTCAATGATTACAAATTTCCTCTTTGATTACTGATTCTAGCATCTTGGCAACAATAGACGTTAAATTAACATTTCTTATATGGCTAAACCACTGAACCAGGTATCCTTTTTCATTCAACACACACAAAGTGCTGGACGAACTCAGCACGTCAAGCCGCATCAATGGAGGGAAATACAGTCAACGCTAAGGGTCTTGACCCGAAATGACCGTTTATTTCCCTCCCTAGATGCTGCCTGACCTGCTGAGTTCCTCCAGCACTTTGTGTGTGTTGCTCCAGATTCCAGCATCTGCAGAATCTCGTGTATCCTTTTTCAGTCTGTGCAATTCACCATCTCGGGCGACTGCTGTAGCCAGCCCAACGAGAAAGCTAGTCTGTGAACTAATGTTTACTGGAGTTTATGCACAGGCTGCCAAAATCCACTTTTCCTCATACAAGTCTCCAACACAGCCACCCCCACAGAAAGCTATTTCAACGATACTGGTATTCACTTCAGCAGCAATTCTAACCAATAATTTTTGCTGTCAGAATCACAAAGAATTCTTACAAAGTAACTGGACACTGGATGGAAGAGCAGCTTAATTCAAAAAAATGTAATGCTCCTTAGTTATCTACAGGAAATAACCACAATTAACCTTTACGCATTTTGCTTTAATAGTTCCGTTTGTAGCAAATGTCTCACCCAAAACAACTGATTTCATACCTACATGTCATCACAATACATCACTGATTTTTGCAAATCATTTAAAAATCGCTTACAATACCTGATTTCCTAGTTCTAGATTCTCCCACAAGAAACATCCCCTCCACACCCACCCTGTTAAGGCCCTTCATGATTATATTTGTTTCAATCAAGTCCCCTCTCACTCTTTAACTCAAGCCTAGCTTATCAAACTTTTCCTCATAAGATAACCCACCTAATTTCAGCAATCAGTCTAGAGTCATAAATTCAGAGAGATAAAGCAGAATAACAGGCCCTTCAACCCAAGAAATCCACACCAATCATTAATCACCCGTTTACACTAATACTACATTAATGCAATTTTTAATTCTCCCCAAAGTCTCATCATCTTTCCCCAGATTGTACCATTCACCTAAACTCTACGGGCAATTTTTGAAGCCAATTAACCACCAACCAGCATGTCTTTTGGACATGGGAGGAAACCAGAGCACCAGGAGGAAACCCACACTGTCACAGAGAGAATGTGCAAACTCTACACAGACAGCATGCAAGGTCAGGAAAGAACCCATTTCTCTGGCGCTCTAATGCAGCAGTTCTACTAGCTTTGCCACAGTTCTGCTCTTCTTGTCTGGTACACATTCTCTGAACTGCTTCCAATGGATTTACATCCTTTCTTCAAATAAGACCACCAATATTGTTCACAGAACTCTAATGTGATCTTGCCAATGACATCATCATCATATGTTTCCTTTTAATATTATCTCACAGCATAAGGAGGTGGCCATTGAGCCTATGCCTTGCAGAGCATACCCAGTAGTTCCATTCCCCCACTTATTTCCCTGTAACCTATTCTCTCTCACACATCCATCAACTCCACCTACACTAGGGATAATTTACAGTAGCCAATTAACCAAACAAACAGTACATCTTTGGGATTTGGGAATAACCTGGAACTCCCATGCGAAACCCATAGGTCACAGGTAGAATGTGCAAATGCACTGACAGCACCAGAGATCAGGATCAAACCTGCTGTGATGCAGCAGTACTACCTGCTTACACCACTGACTGCCCTCAGGATCACAGACGACTTGCTTCCATTTTTACTTCTGGGCTCTTAAGTGTTTAAAATGGGAGCAGCAAGCTATTCCACAGTTAAGCAAAAGTCATTTTATTCCACAGGTGGGGCGGGTGGTGCCTGATGAGGCAAAAAGATGGGTGATTTTTGGGATGCTCTGCTTCTTCTGCCACTTACACGGGGCCTCTCAATACCATCCTGGATGCTCATTTTCCACTTTGAGCAGTCACGAGACAGAGATTCCCAGGATTCAAAGGAAATTGCATTGTATGATCTTTCTACTTCTGTATTCAATTCTCTCAGCAATAAATGATAATGTTCCATTGGGTTTCCTCATTATTTGCTATACCAATATGCAAGCTTTTTGTGAATCATGCATTAGGACAGTGAAGATACTTCTACACCTCAGAGCTTTGTGATATCTCACCATTTAGATAATACCCTTACTTTTTATTTTTCCTGCAGAAAGTGGGTCATGTCACATTTTCCCCACAGTACACTACATTTGCCAGGTCACTGCCCACTTTCTTAATCTATTTCTATCCTCATGACAACATAATTTCCTCCTTATCTTTGCATCATCAGCAAATTTAGCTACCATAGCTTCAATGCCTTCGTTCAGTTCACTTATATAAATTGCAACAAGTTGGGGCACCAGCATCAATCCCTATGGCACACAACTCATTACATCTTGCCAACCAGAAGATGACCCATTTCTCCCTATTCTTTGTTCTTGTTAACCAGTCAATCTTCTACCCATGCTAAAATGTTGCTTACACAATAAGGCTATACTTTCTGCAACAACCTTTGATGAGACACCTTATCAAAAGGTTTCTTGAAATCGAAGCACAGTACATCCATCGGTTTGCCTTTATCTTCAATGCATGTTACTTCTTCAAACAACTCTGATAAATTAATCAAACATGTTCTCTTTTTACAAACCATTTGGAATTTGCCCGATTACCTTGATTTTTTTTAAATGCCCTGCTATAACATCTTTAACAATAGCTTATAACGTTTTTCCTACAACCAATGTTAAGGTAATTAGCCTATAATTTCCTGCTTTCTATGTCCCTCCCTTTTTTCAATAAAGGAATTACATTTGCTATTTTCCAATCTGATGGAACTTCCCCAATTCTAGGAAACTTTAGAAAATGAAAAGCAACACATCTACTATCACATTGCCACTTATTTTAAACCCTGGAATGAAGTCCATCGGGGCCCACAGACTTGTCAGTCCACAGCTCCAACAATGTGCTTAATGACACAGCATCAGTGATAAAATTTTTCTGAGTTCCTCCTTTTGTTCCAATTCCTAATTTACAATTATTTCTGGGATATTACTTGCATCCTCCATACTGACACAAAATATCTTTATGATTCATCTACCATCCGCTTATTTTTCACTATTTCTAAACTCGTTTTCTATAGATCAATGCACACTTTAATACTTTTTATTAAATATCTATATAAACTCACTACCTTTATAGTTCTCTCTAGTTTTATCTCACATTCTGGATTTTCTTCTATTTATTTGTTACTCTTTTTTATATTTTGGCCAATCTTCTGCCCTCATAGTTGCCCACATTTGTTTAAAATACTAGCCTTAGACCCGTTCTTCTCTCCCTGAAATTGAATGTAAATTTCATCCACATAATGATTAATTCTACCTCGGGATACCTTCACAATGAGGTCATTAATTAATCCTTTATCATTGCACAAGACCAGGTCATGTATAGCCTACCATCCAGACTGTGCCATTCTAATGGAACATAGACCATTACAGCACAGTACAGGCCCTTCAGCCCACAATGTTGTGCCAACATTTTATCCTGCTCTAAGATCTATCTAATCCTTCCCTCCCACATAGCCTTCCATTCTTCTATCAGTCAAGTGGCTAAGAGTCTTTTAAATGTCCCTAATAAACTATCCAAAATTATTATGAACTATTCAACCAGGTTATCTTGGCATATCTGATTTTTGCAGTCTAGTGTCGATTAAAATGTCCTATGATTATTGTCATGCCTTCCTAACAAGCTTCCTTTCAACTCTCTTCTACTTTGTGGTTACTGTTGGAAAACCACTCCCACAAGTGACTTCCTGCTTTTATTATTTTTCATCTTCACACTAGCTGCTTCTCCAACCTTAGTTTCCTGAACTTAGGTCATCCCTTTATTCTCTGCAAAGACCATCATCAATTAATACAGCCAGTCATCACCTTTTCCTTGCTTCCTGTCCTTTCTAAATGTCAAGTACCCATCAATATTCACAACCCGTTCCATGTTATCCTCCAGTCATGGCTATAAGATGCTTGTTTCTATTTGTGCACTCAGTTCATGTTTTGTTTTGAATGTATTTACATTCAGGTACAGAGCCTCTAATTTTACTCTAACCTTAATCCACAAATTTGTACTCTCCACCACAGTTTTTTTTTGTCTTTTCCTACATTAAAACCTTTTCCCTGTTCCTTGGTTTGGGTTTAATCGTCAGCTACAGTCAAAAAAAGCAAAGGAAATTCTAAAAGGAAGGCAAAACCATCCATCTACTATCAAGTAATCAAGGAAATCAGGTATTATGAAGACAGTGCTGGAAAATGGTGCTGTGATCTTGACGAATTGTGGATCAAACTTGAGGCCACACAACATACTTCCATTCACGTCTCTTACACTCTTGCTTGTGAATTGGTTCCTCAATGATTTGGTCCAAAATAGAACTATCACCCACTCCATATCATTTTTGCTAACTTCACTTGACCAATCTATGTGCCATTCTTGGTGTTGCTTTCTACAGTTTTCTTGGAGTTGTCACACAGTGAAGATCATAACATTCTACTCTACACTGTAAGCCTGAGGGAACTCCTTGATAACTAGGAGGAGAAAACATTGGTTTGCAGTACAGCTTTCTACTGGGCTACCTTCTGCGGTCACCTGAATTGATGGACTCTGCAGAATGAAAATGGATACTTCTTTTTCCCCACCACTGTTTCTCAAATCCAGACTTATGCTGAACTTTGGCTTTAAGTTGCAAGTAGACCTGCCCTTTTTTTCCTTTTGACACATGATGCTTCAAGTTCAGAAGTGCTGTGTCTTTTTTATTAATCAGACCCTGGATCTCCTGATCAGTTTCATCAAACGTTGTCAGGTTGTCCAAAAGGCACTGATTAACTAAAACAAAAATCACTTTAAATATCTCAAGCATCTCTCAATGAAGGTCTACATTGTTGATGAGATTCACAAATGCCTCCAGTGCACTAGCACATTCATTATCTGACCAGGGTCTCAAGCTCACGGTCAGCCAAGCACCACTAGTCCCCAGTCTTCTGTATGCTTCCAAGTCAGAGACAACCTACAGGAGGCACCTCAGAGCACTCAAGAAATATTATCAAAGTCATCTCCACGATAACTTATGGCATTATCCTAAGGAGGTTGCACAATACAATGTTTGTGCCTGCTAACACAATGTTTGTCTGGGTGCTGTTTGACTACTCAGGAGTTTTATTCAAAATTTAATTTACAGTTCATCTTGCTGCTCATCTGGTTCTGTCTCCACCACTCCTCATGATGGCATCCAGTATAGGTGCGACAGATGTTGGTTTATTTGTAAATAAACGGGCAAGTAGATATAATATGGAAACAAGCAGATTTAAAGAATCGACTGGGGGTGGTGCTGTTGGTGGCAAAGACAGAGCATAGGGGAATTTAGGACATAACAAAAGGAGGAGAGAATAATATAAAAAATGCCAATTATACAATCCAGGAGGAAGAAAAGTAGTAAATTGAAAAGGCATTTATTTATGGGAGATGCCATTCATCTCCCACATCCTGTGGCACCTTTTGTTTAGGTGGTCAGCAGACACAGCTTCAATTCCTTATTCTGCCAAGCGTTTCATTCAAAGAGAGCCCTCAGCTAATGGTTGTAGAGAGCTTCCTAGTTCAGAAACTCACCACGTTAATTAGCTAAGCACCACAAGTTCTCCTCAGTGATTTCATGGATTGTCTCGCAGCTCATAACACAGTGATACTTGGAGACCAATAAATAACAGGAAATTTGGAAAACTGAATTGCTTAGCACAATACAAAACCACACAATAAATTTGTTAGCAATACTTCTTAAAAAAATAAAAAATGTTTTTAAGATGATTCATGAAATCCTACAATCATATAATTAGACAACATATTTACAAGTAATCATAAGGTTAGGTTTGACCTCAGGTTCTGCTAACAGGACAGAAAATTACCTACATTTTCACCTGGTTCTTAAGGCCTCAGTAACTTTCATTGATAGGGCCATGACAACTGATTAGCAAGGGCTCCATTATTTACAAATGTCATTGAGAAAATTTGATGCAATCTGAACAAACATGATTGCAACACTACCTTGTCATTGCCCACCAGGAAGTTAGTCATGATAATGTCAGTTTCTTATTCAAGAAAAATAAAATAATGAGCAATGTTCATGTGTTTCTTTTCTCCTCCTGTTCAGTATTCTTCCTTCCTTCAAGCAAACGCCTCAAAATTAAAAATACAAATTAATGAAAGAAAAGCTAATACTAGGAACAAATCTGAATTATGAATTCTGTTACAAATTAAATGAGGGCATCAGTATACATCTGCAGTTGCAGTGTGTCAGGTAAAAGCAATTTTTTTAAAGAAGAAATTGGCAGGTCAACAAGAAAATTCATGTGTTGGTTCAACGATTATTCTCCTCGCAGTAAAAATATTTTGACAGGATAAAACTGACTGCAATGTGCCAACACATTTTACTTTATTTCTTAATTGCTTTCAATATTTCTTTTCCATAGTCATATACTTGACACAATAATTTCTGGGAAAATATAAGAAATATTTCCAAAAATAAGAAAGTTTCTACCAGGCACATCACTGAAAGTAAATCATGTCTATCAACTATGCCATTAAAAAAGGTATGTCTGCACATACTTCCTGTCATGTGGCTATCATACTGATGATTACTGCTGTTTTATTTGAAACCAATAAGAACCAAGGAGGTAGAGAGTGTATGAAAAATCAAGCAAAGTGACTATAAAATTAATGGAGAGAAACTACTAATGAGTTATAGAAACAGCAGTCCCGATTAACTAGCTGATAAAAGCTGAAGCATGCTAAATTGTTGAAAACATTATTTGAAAAAAGTTTTCAAATGCCTCTGATTTCTCTCAGCTAATGGAATAGTTTCATTGAGGTCTCTAACACAATGATAACAGAAAAATTGCTCATTTCATTCAGACAATTCAATGTGCAATGTGGCATTTTATTAGCCTGAGTGGAAAATGTTTGTCTTCAGCCTCCATCAGTATCTGCATTTGTGTTTCTCAAAATAATATGCAAGAAAAAGCCAGTGGTTGAATTCCAAAAGCAAAACGAATTATGGGTAAAAACAGTGTGTGTGGGCACATGCAAGAAAGAGAATGAAATGTGGAGAGCATATCAAAGAACATAAACCAGTATTAATTAAATAACAGTCCTTGCTTTTGTTTATTTTTGAATTCCAGAACAGTATTTTTCCTTTCAGGAGCAAAGTCAAAGTGCTTAAAAATTCCTCAATTTAAATACTTAAATTTGATATGGAATTGATTATGAACACATTTTTAGTCATTTAAGGATGAATACAAAATCATAACTTATTTTAATGTCAGAAAAAATGTTAACCATAAAAAAGGCAGAGATAGAAAACTAACCTAATGCTTACATTTGTTGACCAGTGTTTACATAGTTGAGGAGTTTTGTGAAGGTTACTTGTTTTATGCTGTTGATCAGAAAGCCACTATGAAAGAAACTGTCAGCATTTCCCTAAATTCTCTTTACCGACCCCCCTCCCCACCACTGTCATTTTTTGTAAGATAGTTTCTAAAGTCTGTTGTTGACTAGATAAGCCAGAGAGGCACCAATTGTTTGGTGTGCTGGTAGCAACAATGGAGTTTTACTAATTAAAAACAAAAGTAAATGTTACTAAAACAGCCACATACTTACAGTTCCGGAGAGCGAGAGAGGGGACAATGTTGGAAGTAATGGAACCTTCATATTTATTCAGCTGGGTTATTCTGTGATCTCAAGAAACAAATTTTCCAAAATCTACTTGCTGTGAAGCTTTACTCAGGTTCCTTGCAAGATCTGAAGACATCATCTTAACCTTGATGAAATACATAATGTGTTGGATATTTGCCAAGTATGCAAACATTTCCTTTTAAAAGCAGTTGTGCAGCCAAGGACAAAGATGGGTGAACCACTCCCCTGGGTTCAGCTCTGACCTGCACCTGCATCAGTCCCAAATCACAAGTCTGCTCTAAGTTCTCAGGCTCTCCCTCAATACTAAAGATTCACTTTGTTGGTCAATAATGTGAGGACCCCTTCCCATCGCTCAGACAGCTTTGGATTTCCTCCTCCCCTATGGTCCCAGATCCAGGGGGCACAACAAAACAATCTTAAAAGAATGATTACAATATGCGCTCCTGTTTATTTTCTAATGACAAAAGCAAGTAATCTAAGGAAGCAGACTATCTCTCCTGTAATACCAGGCCACAACCCAGCCTACCAATGAAGAGAAAACTCAGCCTTTCCCTGGGTGCTGCCATATCCCAATTATGCCATTTCATGGTGATGATATTAAGCTGTCAGGCCTTGGGGCAGGATTTGACAGTGCTGCCGTGCCCCAGGAATTATGCCAAATTTCTTTTCAAATCCAGTTGCCTTTCTAGAGCATTGGTGCATCTCAAAATTATGCTGTAGTGCTCCTTAAGCTCATATTAATTTCACAAATGGAACAAAACCTCCCATCTCCACCTCCCCATGAAGTGAATACAGGCACAATTTTTTTGTAGTGTTTATAATCTCCACTCACATTATAAATCCTATGTCTGTACACACTTCCTGTCAACTTTTTTTTCCCATTAGAAATTCTTTAATTTTTTTTCCTTCCCAAACTGGCTGAGGGTTTTGTACCTCTCCCAGGAGAGTACACAAGTGCCAGTGAGAGGAAATACTAGGGGCCCTGGTGCATTGTTGTAGTGTGACTGAGACAGACTGTCTTTTCCTGCCAGCCTTCTTACATATTAGTAATTTAACAAATTATTACGTGAGATTTATAACAAAATTACTGGTGTCACCTTGCCATCTAAGTGGAAATGTTGAAGTACCACCATTAATACAAGGGTGGAATCATACTGGTGCTTCTATTCTGCACATGGACAAATTAATAATGGAATTATAGAGAATGTTTGATTCCAAACCATGTATTGAAATACATCTGCACTTCGTGGTCCAAACTTGTCACCGGCCACCTCAATTGATGACCATACTTCATTTTGCCTCCATGCTTAACACTGTGGGAATTTATCCTGTTAGATAAAAAGTGCATCTTGCACACATTCTGCACAGCCATACTTTCTTCCTAATCAAACTTTATTAATAACATCTCCATCATTAGATTACAGCATATTGTTCAACTTACCATTAACAACGACAGATCTCCTAGCTGAAAGAGAAAAACTCTAGCATGAAATGCAAACTTCCTGGAATAATTACTCAGTTAAAACTTGTCCCTCACGCTTGCCTGAAATGGATAAATTAGCCTTGTGGCCCTGGCAGTTATCCAGCCTCACTGCATAAACCTTCTGCGTGCTTACCACACAGTGGCATTGTTCCAATCTCCTTACATTTATGCTGTGCAAGGCTTAATTAACTTAAAATATTGCAGTCCAGTTCCTTATCTTTAGGTCCAAGGAAACTGATGATGGTAAAATGATTTGAACAGCCTTCTTCAATTCGGTACAATTCTAACATGCTGCTCCCAACATCCCCATCTTCCCCATCATTGGTGGCTCTCCTAACATCAGTGACTATTTGAAAATATCATTCTTGTTTTCAGACTCACCATAAGCTGACCTTATACTTTTTCATTTGTTTAGATCCCTGCAGCCATATTTCATTCCCTTCCCACTAGACTTTTTCCTCACTCACCACTCTCTTCTCTGCAGAAAAGGCAGATCATTGTCCAACTACAACCAAGATGCCAGAATGGCCCAATGACAACTGGCTAAAGTCAGAAAGCTGTCAGTTCAAGCCCCCTCCAATATAGCAAGGAGCGCAGTGACTATTCTATAGGACGAGCAATTCAGAAACACAGATCAATGATCCAGAGAAGATAAATTCATATACCACCAAGGTAGTTTTCCGAATTTAATTTAAAAATATAGTTGAAGAAAACCGATACCAGTAACAATAATGAAGAAGCTGTCTTAACTGTTGAAATAAACTAACCAATACATTAGTGTTCTTTGAAGAAGGAAAACTGCTGCTGTTACATCAAAACGCAGAACAAAGACAGAAAATGTCTGAAACATTCAGATCAGCCAGCATCTATGGAAAGAGAAACAGAGTTCTGATGAAGGGTCTCTGCCCCAGAGTCATACAGCACAGAAACAGCCCTTCAGACCAACTCGTCCATGCCAATCAAGTTGCCTATCTACACTAATCCCATTTTCCTGCATTTGGCCCATGTCCCTCTATTCCTTTTGTATCCACATACCTGTTCAAATGCTGTTTAAATGCTGTGATTGCACATGCCTCTACCACATCCTCTGGCAGCCTGTTCCATATACTCACCACTCTGTGTGGAAAAACTTGCCCTACAGATGTCCTTTAAATATTTCCCCTCTCACCTTAAACATATGCCCTTAGTTTTAGACTCCACTATCCTTGGAAAAAGACCATGACTATCTACCCCATCTATGCCCCTCATGATTTTATAAACCTCGACAAGGTCACCCCTCAGCCTCCTACACTCCAGTGACGACAATTCCAGCCATCCAGTCTCTTCTTCTATCTAAAGCCATCCATTCCAGGCAACATTCTAGTGAATATCTTCTGCACTCTTTCTTGTGGTATCACATCCTTTCTATAGTGGAACTGAGGGCATAAACATGTTAGGGCATTTAGAGGTCAAGGAGGAAGTAGGCTTAGGTCTCCTAAACAGTATTAAGGTGGATAAGTCCCTGGGGCCCGATGGGATATGCCCCAGGTTACTGAAGGAGGCGAGAGAGGAAATTGCACACAGTAATGCTTAACCAATATCTTGTACAACTGCAAAATGACCTCCCAACTTTTCCACTTAATACTCTGTCTATGAAAGCAATCCTTCTTCACTAACCTTTTCCACCCATGTTGTCATTTTCAGGGAGCTATAAACTCGCACCCCAAGTTCCCTTTACACATCATACGCTAGCACCATTTCTCTTTCCAAATACCTGCTGACCAGCTGAATGTTTCCAACATTTTCTCATTTTGTTTCAGATTTCCAGCACCTGCAGTTTTTTTGATTTTCAGAGAGAAAGAGCAGACCTTAGAAAGCAAATTATTATTTTTATTTAAAAGATTTTCAGATGCAATGTTTTTATCATTGCATTTTAAAAATATTCAATACTTCGTACATGCTCTTTCCACAGAAATGCTGCACAAAACAGTTACCTAAGCTTTTGAGACCAAGGTTCTGCATGACCTCTTGCAAGCAAGAATTACTACCATGAACTGCAAAGTTAAGGGTTTCCTCAAGATCAGATCGGTGGGTTGGAGGAAGAGTTCTGTGAATACTGGGAGATTAAGGAAGGGTAAAAGGGAAAGTGTCAGCATCTGTTTTAGAGTAAAGACAACTGGAAGCAGAATGATAGAGATCTGTGACTTCAAAGGAGGATGGTTCTGCAATCTCTCATCAACCAACAGCCAGATGTTGACTCTGGCAACTGAACACTATTGCACTAAAGCTGGAGAACTTCTGCCAGATGGCTTACTTGAAATGATTGGCAAAAGACAAAGAACCATTTAGCTGGTGCCTATAAACCCCAATCACCCCTCAAGGCACAGTCTTCATGGCAACCAAGGGACTAATTTCCAATGAACAGGTACCACCATCTTTCCATTTCCAGGTACACAGATTTTAGTTAACACTTCACATGAGTCGCAGCACACATGATCCCCAACCTGAAGTTCTGCCGGACCTACTGAATGTTTCCAGCATTTTCTGTTTTTGTTCCCAACATCATAACCCATTTTCTTGATTCTCAGCACCAGGTGGAACAATGAAGCCTTTTCTTTGCTACACAAGTTCATGCAGAGAAAGAAGTGTACAATTTTTACATAACAAACTAGGATCCCCTTTGCTGCAAAATCTCATCCCAAGTACTCCCATATGCAGTACAAAATATGCCTGAACTATAAAGCGTTCAGGACTTTTTTTCTTTTACATTTTTCATCTTGCTGCTATTACAATTGTTAAATCAGTAAGTGGTTTGAAAAATTTAAATTCTTATGGTTTAACAAACTTGTGTTTCAATTGTTATGACAAGTAAATGTTGCATTATTTATTAAATTATCTACTTTTTTTTGAAGTTCCCCTTAAAAAAATTAAGACAGCTACTATTTTGCTCACAGTGACATAGTTATTTACAAAGTTCTACTATGAAACATTTTTGTACTATTTTTGAAACTACACACTACTCACCATGAGCTCAGCACTGCAACCATGCTAAAAAAACAACCCGATGCTCCTTCCCAAGCCTTGCTGGATCAGCATATCCACATTTACACTATGCCGACACTAAAGGCTGCCGTGAGCTACTACTTCGGTGGAAACCCGTGTCCCCTGCAGAACATGTACAATTCCTTGTACCTTTTAGTTAACTAAATCAGTATTGCTTGAACCGTGAGCATTTCCACTGTGCTCTGCCTTAAATGGGAACTGCTGGCCACTGCTGAGAGTTAGCATGTTTAATGAAAGATATCATTTCCTAGTGAAAAAGGAGGCATATGTCAGGCAAAGGCAGCTGAGATCAACAGAGTTCCTTCAAGAGTTTATAGGATATAGGAGAGAACACTTTAGGAGGAAATTAGGAGGGTAAAATGGAGCCATAATATATCCCTGTCAGATAAGATACAAGAGAATCCCAAAAGATTATAGAAATATATTAAAGGGTATATGAGTAGTTAGGAGTGAGTAGGTCCCCTTAAGGATTAATGTGGTAATCTATACGTGGAGCTACAGGAAATGGGAGAGCTGGTGTTTACCATGGAGAAGGACATGGAAGCTGGTGAGTTTAGGAGAGGGAACAGTGATATATCAGTGATATTCTGTTGGGAAGTTAAACCAGTGAATGGCAAAGCTGTGGTAAGTATTATAGAACAGAGGGAGTGATATTCTGTAGCATATCAACACTACAAAGGAGGATGTGTTGGAGGCCCTAAAATGTATAAGAGATGGATAGATCCTGCCTGGGGCCTAACCAGGTATATCCCAAAATGTTATGGGAAGCAAGGGAGGAAATTTCTTGCCCCCTAGCAGAAATTTTTGTAACTTTGATAGCCACATGTGATGCACCAGAAGACTGGAAGATAGCTAATGTTGTGCCTTTATTTAAGAACAGCAGGGATAAGCCAGGGAACTAAAGTCCGGTGAGCCTTACATCAATGGTGGGAAAGTTACTGGAAGGGATTCTGAGACATTAGTTATTTGTATTTGGAATGAAATGGGCTGATTGGGGATAGTCACCATGGCTTTGTGGACGGGAAATCATGAATTTGATTCAGATTTTTGAAGAGGTGACCAAGAGGATTGACCAGGGCAGGCTGGTAGACATTGTCTACATGGACTTCAGCAAGGTCATAACAGAGTTTGCTAGCCAAATGGATACAAAATTGGGTTGGTGGAAGGAGGGTTGTTTTTTTTCAGATTGGAGGCCTGTGACTAGCAGTGCGCCACAGGGATCGGTACCGGGTTCTCTGTTGTTTGTCATATTGATGATTTGGATGAGAATATAGATGACACAATTAGTATGTTTGCAGATGATACCAAAATTAGTGGTATAGTGGCCAGCGAAGAAGGTTGTCTAAGATCATAACAGGACATTGATCGATTAAGAAAATGGGCAAAAGAATGGCAGATTGAACTTAACTCAGACCAAGTGTGAGGTGATGCATTTTGGGAAGTTAAACCAGTGAATGGCAAAGTGGTGAGAAGTGCTATAGAACAGAGGGACCTAGGAGTACAAGTACATAGATCATTGAAAGTAGCAACGCAGGTAGACAGGGTCATGAAGAAGGCGTACGGCATGCTTGCCTTCATCAGGTGAGGCACTGAGTACAAGAGTTAGGACATCATGTTACAGGTGTACAAAATGTTGGTTAGGCTGTTGCTTGGTGCAAGAAAGATGACTTTAAGCTGGAGAGGATGCAGAAAGGTGTGACGATGACATTGCCTAGACTGGAGGGCTTGAGTTATAAGGAAAGATTGGAGAAGCTGAGTCTGTTTTCCCCAGAGCGAAGGTGGCTGAAAGGTGACCTGGAAGGAGTATATAAAATTATGAGAGGAATAGATAGGGTAGATAGCTAGAGTCTGTTTCCCCATGGATAGGGTGTCTAAAACTAGAGGGCATAAATTCAAGTTGAGAGGGCGAAGTTTTAAAGGGGATCCAAGGGGGATAAGTTTACACAGAAAAAGCAGCTGTTTTCTGGAATAAGCTGCCAGAGGAGGTGGTGGAGGCAGAAACAGTCACATTTAAGAGGCAACTGGACAGGTACTTGAATGAGCAAGGTATAGAGGGATACAGAATTAACGGAGGTGTGTGATTAGTATATACAAGGACAATAATTAGCATAGACACAGAAAAAGGCCCTTCGGCCCACCATGCTGTACAAATCTATAACTTTATGACCCTAATGTGGTAGGTTTTGTTAAATTGAAACCTTCAGCAATACATGCATTCCACTAATGGCTTTGCATTGCTTGGGCAACATGAAATCCTAAGGCTATTAATAAACTAGTCTCATTTGATAGGACTGGATGCCCTGCAGAACATTAGCTTAGCTAACATTACCTGATAAGAATGAATACAAAAATTATGGGCTGCCATCACCATCTTAACAAAAACTTGCATTGATACTGGAGCTTTAACATAGCAAAAATTGTTTCAGGGTGCTGTACAGGAGCATTGTCAAATTAAATTTGGCCAAGTCACATAAGGAACTACTAAGTCAAGACCAAAAAATGTGGTCAACAAAGGTAGGTTTTAAAAATGTTCTTAAAGAAAGAGAGAGCTAGAAATGCAGAGATTTATGGAGGAAATAGCAGAACATATGACTTTGACAGCTAAAGGCACAGCTGGAAATAGCACGAAGTCGAAAATATCCAATGCTAAGACAAGAATTAAAGGAGCATTAATATCTTGCAGAACTTAAGGACTGCAAAAGGTTACAAAGATTGTGAAATCAGAGGCTATGGGGAAGACGCAGGTAACCAAATGATTCTTAGCTGAAGCTTAGCCTGTACACAGTGGCTCGATCATTCCCTCTTCGTGAGAGAGAGGAAGGATAAGCCATTACCTCAGTTCGGCATCAGGTTGTGGTTACTCACATGATATGGCTGGTCCTTTCACTCTACCTCCAACAATGCCCTTGAAAATGCCCAGTGAATTGCCATTAAGAGCACCAAAAAAAGCCATGAGTCTAGAAAACTATTCCATCCAAAACAAACTGGACTTTGGATTGCAGGAGGCACAAAAATAGACTGCCAAAACAAAGACTTAAAAATCTCCCAGAACAATTTCCAGAATGCTAGAACGAGATTTCACATTTGTAATAGCCCCTTAGTTGGCCTCCCAGGTTAAGACACATGCAAGAACCATAAATCTCATCATTACCAGATCACTCACAAAATTACTTTCCAGCTTTAAATGATTGCAGCATAAATCCAGTAAACCTGTGACTGGTTCTCACTCAGACCAAGTAATTGCCAATCTCTGGATGCTCCGACAAACCACACCTAAATCCTTGAAATTACTCCCAACCAACACTTGCACTTCCAAACTGAGAAGAAATATAAACCAAAAGTTACAAATTTTAATATTATGTGCAGGGGATTCGTGTACATAAATATTTGAAGGTAGAGGGCAAGTGACAAAGCTGTCATAAAAGTACTATTGATCCTTGGCACTACAAATACAAAAGCATGTTAAAGCTTTATTAAGCACTGGCTGGACCCATTCCGGACATTGTGCTTTAGGAAGGACATCAACGTTCTGCAGAAGAGAATCACCAAGATGGGACTTGAGAAGACAGACTTAAGAACATGGAGAGTTTGGAGAGCTGTGACTGTTAACCCTGGAAAGTTCAAGAGATGTCAATACAAGTATCCACAATTATTTTGGGGGGGTATTGAAATAGTAAATAGGGGGAAATGTATCACTGAAAGGTTTGTCAATAACTACAGGATAAAGATTATTTCAGGATAATTTCAAAATACAGGATAATTTCAAAATAACACAAGCTTATGCAGGAGGATTTTATGAAAAATCATGATTCTTGTGATCTGGAATCCACAACCTGAAAATGATAGTGGATGTTAGTGGATAGCTTTCATAAGGAAATGGGAAAAGGAAAAAAAAGTAGGGTTTCAAAGAACCACTATTAACATGACCTCCCTCCACGTTGTATAATTTTGTAATAAATAACTATGGAAGAACCATAAGCTCAAAAACAATCACCAACATTCCAATTGTATTTCAGATACAATGCCAAAAATATCTAAAGCACCTATACGAATAGAAAGTCAGCCGTTTCCTGCTACATTACCCTGACACCAACATAATCTTTCCCCAAGCAACAGTGCTCTGGATGTACAACTGGATATCAAACTGCAGAAAATTAACAAATTAGCTTCTGACTGAACTAATGCATGTTTCTCCAGACCTCCACAGAACTTGCTCAAGCAGTGACCTTCAGTTGCCACTTAGTTATACAGTCATACTTCCTAAAGTTTCCAGTCACACTGCAGGCTGAGCATGATAACGCACAAGATGCAAGCTTTTCTTTAAATGCTATGGTTTAAATACTAAGAAACAGCTATAAATTTAGTACTGGAAGGTTAGTTTGATCACTTATGCCTGAAACTTATCTACTTCCTGACTTTGATACTTTATGAGCTAGGTCTTCGCCCAGAAGGATTTAGTTTCCAGATCACCAGTGCAGCGTTGAAACACTTTGTGGGGTGAGCGGGAGGGCACAATGGTGGGAAAGTGGTTATTCATCATTCCGCCTAATACCAGTGAAGAGTTTTCAATTGGGTACCCCAAAATGCACCAACATTGCTCAACTTAAAAGACACCATCCCTCTGTTTAAAAACAAAGAGTGCAGCACATAACGTGACTTTCTGAGAACTCAGCAAGACTATGTATACAATACACAATGTATATAACTAATGCATACCAAATAGAGAGAGAGAGAGAGAGAGATGTGTTTAGAAATGGAAAAAAATATCCATTTTTGACTTTCAGCATTGTGCAGCACTAGCTTGAAACAACACAAAACAACTCACACAATAGCCACAACCTTACAAAAGCAACCTACAGCACAGTGTGATCCTACTATTTCCCACACAGTCATCCTTGCAGCTGAAGCAGCAAACAATTGATGCACAAACAGCAAACAAGCAGAGTTACTCACATTAACATTTTTCACTGTGTTGTGGCTCTTTTAAATATTTCAAGTTGCAGAACTGAGTGTAACAGGGAGTTTGAAAAGGATGATTTTGCCTCAGAAATGTGGGTTCACGTCAAAGGAGATCCTGAGTGTTACTGGTTGAGCAAGTCTTTGTCCAGTTCCAAGTAGTTCAAGTTTACAATGAAAAATTAATGCCGCTGCTATCTTAGAAAATGAATTGTTTATAAAGATCAATTAGTTTAATCAGTAGCACAAATTATGTAGCTGAACTTTTAGGCCATTATATCCAAAATTAAATTTTAAAAAATGCTGAAACTGTGTCAGGCAGCATCTGTGGAGCAAGAAGCAGATAAAATTGCAAGCTTTACATCAGCTGATAAGAGATTAAATGAGTGTTAAATTGCAAAGCAAGGTGGAAGCAGCTGAGAAAACAAAATGTGATAAGGTGGTGCACAGAAGAGACTGATTCACAAAAATGATGAAAAAGTGTTGAGTGGATAACAAGAGTTGGTTGGAAGGGACTGTAAGTAGCAGATAACAAATGAAGAGGGTAGAAGAAAAAGGTGAACACTGGAAATGTGAGACAGAAGGAGGAGACAAATCTAATTGTGGTAATTACAAATTCATTGACCCATCGTCTGTCAACTCAAAAGCCATCACCAGGGTTCTCCGCAAGTGCCTCCACTCAGGGGCCGAAGAGCTGCACCCAAATCGTAGTGTGGATTCCATTCATCAAAATACAAGCAGCAGCATTAACCAGAGACACAAGAGACTGTAGATGCTGGAATATGGAACAATAGACTGCTGGAAGAACTTAGAAGGTCAAGCAGCACGTGTGGAGGCAAAGGCATACTCAATGTTTTTTTGTTGAGAGTGAGAGAGAAAACAGTCAGTTTATAGATCTAAGAGGGAGGGATGAGGTGGAGGCTAGAAGGTGGTAAGTGGAACCAGATTGGTTGGGGGGGTGGGGGGCAGGGGTAGTGGTGGTGGAAAATGACAGAACCAGGTGTGGGAGGGTGATGAGTCTGGTAGCAGGATGCAGGTGGGGGGGGGGGGGGGAAATGTAAAAGGTGAACAAAGGGAGAGAGACCCTGAGTGGAGTGGATTGGTGAGAGTGGGAAAGGAACAAACACAGGCAGAGTCAGTTATCTGAAATTGGAAAATTCAAATGTTCTTGCCATTGGCCTGTAGGCTACCCAAGTGGAATATAAGGAGATGTTCTTCAACGGGTCGATAGGGGAATGGGAGTTGAAACAAGATGCAACCAGCAGCGACCTACAGCCCAGTGGTATGAACCCACTACCCCAGTGTTCCTTTCCCACTGCCACCAGTCCACCCAGGTCTCTCGCCTTTTGTTCCCCTTTCCATCCCTCCCCCAACCCAGTTATCATTATCCTCCCCCACCTGGTTCCATCTGCCCATCACCCACATACCTGTTTATCTGGGTTTCTTCTCCCATTGTTCATCTCTCCTATTCCCTCCCCCACCTGGTTCCATCTGCCCATCATCTCTCCCTTATCTGGTTCCAACAATCACACATCAGCCTCTGCCTTCCCCCTCCCCTCCCCACCTGGCTACAATGCCCATCATCCTGCAACCTCCCCCCCCACCCACTCCCCATCTGGTTACACCTATCACCTACCAGCCTGTCTCACCCCTCCCTTTCACTTCTATATACTCTCTACACTTTCAGTCCTAATGCAGGGTCTCGACCCCGAAGGTTGGCCATCCTTGATCTCCACACATGCTGCTTGACCCACTGAGTTCTTCCAGCAGTTTATTACTACTAGCCACTGCACATGGCCGTTTTTCACCTTCACCGAAGTCTTTGACTGTCAGCCAAAGGCAGGTTACTTCATTTCAAACGAGCATCCTGTTCTGAGCTCCATCGCAGCAAGAGATTACAAGGAGGACAGAGAAAAGGTTACAAAGGTGATCTCATAGTCTCCTTGAAGAAAAGTAACATCCTCACTGGTTTACGGTTTTGCTCACCTCTGACCAATCAAAATAGAGAAGGTTGATCGAGGAAGGCAATGGGAACCTTGAGTCTCTGCATTGGGAGCTTGCTAAAGCCCAAAAAATTGGTGGAATGAGCACATCACCTCCTATCTACTCCTCCATCTGTGGCCCAGTCTGTAGATCCTATTTATTACTTTTCAGTCACCAAAGACTGATGTGGAAATTGGCAGTTCCATGTGATTGAGGACAAAGATAATTTTATTGCTGATAACTTTGTTACCCTGAGACTGCATAACCTTCAGAAATAATAGATAAATTACCAAACAATGATGCAGAAGGAAAAATCCAGGCATGCAGAATACTTCACCTCATTCAAGCCATCAGAGATGAGTAATGCCTAAAACTGGTAATGAAAATAACCTATATTAAAAAAAATTAAAATAACCTATATTAAAAAAAATTAAATTGGAGGACAAGAGCCCAAGTCTTGAAGCTGCCTACAAATAGAGGGACGAAGGCCACTAACTCATTCCCCAACCAGGCAAGTTGGCCTACGTAAAGAATTTGTCCATTTACATTGGAACAATACTACTGCTCAGTCTGATGTCCTGATAGTCATCAAAACAGAAATCAACAACCAGCCTTCAACCAACTGGAGCTCTGGATGAAGCCACTTTTTCCTCATTCGATCCCCATTGTGTAGATGTAACAGGCTTTTAACAGTTGATCAAAATGAAACAAACCATGCAAACTATCCATTGTCGACAACATCTAGCTCCATTAATCTTTTCAAGTGTTCATGAATTCTTTTTGCATGAATGGTCAGAAATAGACAAAGTTGCAGTTTATGTAATTCAACATGGTTGTTTTATGCCTTTTGCTCAGCAAATAACTTCCATTTATGTGTAAAGTAACTGAAGACACAGCTCATGTTCAGTATCTTCAGCATTCACTGCAGTTGCAGTCATTTCACATTTAATATATTAGGGGATACATTTACTACAGATCCTTCTACCCAGAACTTTGAGCTTTACTACAGGTGAGAAAAGGTCATCAACGTGGATTTGTCGGTCAGTATTTTCTTGGTGAGTCAAAGGCTCAGCTGCTTCTAAAATGCTGTGACCTGTCCAGACCTTAAGAACCCCCGGGTGAAAATATTCTTTCTTAGGTTTCCTCTAACCTTCTTGCTCCTCACCTTGTTCATTAGCCTTATATATCTTGCCATGAGAAAAGTTTTTATCTATCCGTCTCATAATTTTATAGCCTGTCCAGTTCCCTTCCTCAGCCTCCTCAAGGAAAACGAGCCCAGCCCACAAACTTGTGATATTTAACCAATTGTCGGTGGTGACATGCCTGGTGCCTGCAGCCTCCCATGCAATAAAACTTGCTCATTTGTGAGGTGCTTTTGAACCTTAATTATTTTTAGATTAAAAAAATACAAATGCACAGAAAAAGTACCAAAAAAGAATTTCAAAGGTGACGCCAGAAGTGTGAGGTTATCCTCATCATGAGTGAATGCACAAGGCAGTTTCTCTTTTCTCCTGAAAACCAAAGGATGAAGGCTGTCCAAAGAGGTCTTAAAATTATGACAGTAGACAGAGTGGAATTTGGCTTGTGGGAAAAAGCAAAACCAGAGATCATCAATAAAAATAGCCATTAAAAAATAAATCATAACGGAAGCTTCATATATGATAATATTGGATTAAGTTTCTGGATTAGGAATCCAGAGGCCTGGACTTAGGATAAGGATCTACAAATCCCACCAAGGCAACTGGGGAATTTAAACTTAGCCTTAAAAAGTCACTATCAGCAACAATGACCATACGAGTACCAATCTGTTCCAACATAATTTTTTGGGGGATGGTAACTCTGTGGAATATCAAATAGAAATAATTAAATTCTCACTTAGTGGAACCAGCCATTAGCTGGTGCTTGCACACTTTGAAGATCTTTCTCCTCTATTCCAGTGAAGAGAGCTATAAAGCTAATATGATGCCACACTCAGTCAAATGCTGCCTCTGTGTGGAAGAGCAGTCAGTCTTAGATTTCTGGAATTCAGTTCTCTTTTCCATGTTTGCATTATGGTTGTAAATGACTGCAGAAGCCATGTAATGCTGGCAAAACCCAAACCAAGCATCAGTAAACAGATTGAGCAGGCAACATCTTCCTACTCTTTAATGATGGTCAAGAGTAGACTAATGGGGTGATAATTGGTAGATGGATTATTCCTCCTTGTGGGGGGAAATAACTAGACATGTTTTTTCATATTCTTGGATAGATGCCGATGTCAGAGCTTGGCCAGCAGAAAGGTTTTTGCATTATATTGTTGTGTAGACAAGGCAGACTGTTCCTAGACGTAATTTGAAATGTAAGTTTCAAATTTCCCCTCTCTCCCTACTCCCCACCTCCAATAAATCAAATAAAAGGAATACAGAATCCAAATGCCAAACAAAAATGGAATTTGACTATTTTTTGTTGGAAGGAAGGCAGAATGTGACTTGGTTAGGGTATCCCTAATTAGCTAAGAGAAAAACATTAATTCAACAAGGAAGATATCAGTTTACCAATAGCTGGAAAACAGCAACAGATGTCAGTTTGATGGTCACACTATTGGTTCAATGTACACAACACGTGAAGCATTATGGGTAGGAGAACACAATGCAGAAAACCAGATTACCTTTTAATTGCTTTAACAACCTCAATTAGCAAAAGTAAACATACTTACTAATAATGCAATGTTATGACAGTTTCTAATTGCACATTAAACATACTTTCCCAATCTCAGTTAATAATTAAAAGAAACTTCCTGTGGATGTATTCTTATCAATTTTCTTGGAATCTAATATCATTGTTCCACATTGAAAATACAATTTTTGTATTTACAATACAAAATTTGCACATGTTCCCTAACCACGTAAACTTGGGTGTCCTCAATCAAATTAGCCAAATGGAAGGCACACATTTTTTTCTCCTTGGACAGCTACACAGTTCAGACCTCGGCATTATTGTTAATCTTAAATTGCCCACAAAATATCTTCAAATGCACAGCACTGTAATCAGCAGGCAAGAGAAAGAGTGGATAATCGCCCAATTAATATACTTCATCAGACTGAAAGACCACACATGTACATAAACAATTCTTTGCAATGCAGATACTGCATATTTTCAGCACTTTCCTTTTCTTAGTAGATCTCTTTGCACTCCTAATCACAGATATAATGATAAGAATAATCAGAACGTATTCCATTTCACCACCTCTCCCTTGGGAAGTGGTAACCTTAGAAGCAGTAGTTACAGCTCTATTCTTTGATGGCTTCTTCTAAGCTTTCTCCTTAATTTAAGAGAAACTCACTGAAAATCTTTTCCTTCCTACAGCAGAGATCTGAAAAGAACAGGTACCCTGCTGCTTCAACACATTGTTTAACAGTTAGAGAGCCTTCTGCTAACAGGAGCATTGTCTTCTGAATCATCTCAATTCATAGAGCAAGCATTTTCATTTTCTGTACTGTACCAAGTATGTAGCTTTGAAAAATTCAGTCTGCCATGAATCTTTCAAAGCTGCCTATTTGGTAAAGTACAAAAAATAATGTCAAAATCACAAAACACAAGCTTAGACATAACAGCAGAGGAACAGGCCCTTCGACCCTCCATATCTGTACCAACTATGACGCCAACCTAAACTAATCTGCTTGAAAGTCATCAGTATCCCTCTTTTCCCTGCTTGTTCACCTGTGTGACTAAATGCTTCTTCAACATTGTTTATAGTATCTGCTTCTACCACCTCCCCTGACAACAAGATCCAGGTAACCACCACTCTGTGTTTAAAAAAAAATTACCCTCACACATCTCCTTTAAACTTTCCGCCTCACCTAAAACCATTGCCCTCTAGTATTTGACATTTCCACACTGGGTAAAAGATTATGACTACCTACCCTATGACTCTCACAATTTATTATACATCAGGTTGCCCCTAAGCATCTGACACTCCAGTTTATACTATCGACTCACTCCCTTTTGCACTTACCAAATTGAGTAAACATATGACTGACCCAATAGTTAAACATACAATACGAATATGGTTTCAATTCTGTCAATTCTTTGGATTGAATAAATTTAATTTATCATGCCCCATTCAATCTATTTTTTTCTTTCAACCATCCAGAATCAACTTAGCTTTTTCTTTATGGAAAATGAAGGGAATAACATGTTTCCATGATTTATTCACTGATAACTGTTTTTTATCTTTTGAACAGTTGTCTAATAAATACAATTTGCCTAGATCACACTTTTTTTCGATACTTACAGATTAGAAATTTTTTTAAAAGTTACTATGCCTTCTTTTCCGACTCCATATAAAATTGAAACTACAGAAAAAATTTTAGGCTTTAATCCCTATCAGAAGGGCTTGATAGAATTTATGATCTAGTTATGAAAATACGTCCAGAGACACTTGATAAAATTAAGAATGAATGGGAAAGAGAACTCCAGATACTTTTACCCACAGAGACATGGAAGAAAATTCTTCAATTAGTTAATACATCTTCAATGTGTGCCAGACACTCTTTGATACAATTTAAGGTGGTTCACAGGCCCGTTTTTATCACCATATAAATCCTATATGTGATAGATGTAATTCGGAGGTGGCTTCCCTGACATGTGTTTTGGTCCTGTCCTCTTTTGGAAAAATATTGGAAAGACAGTTTTAACATTATTTCAACTGTATTGAATATTGATTTACAACCTCACCCAATCACTGCAATTTTTGGGCTACCAATGATGGAATCTGGCCACTTATCTGCTGCTGCTCGTCATATGATTGCCTCTGTTACATTAATGGCCAAGCGATCCATTTTGTTTAAATGGAAGGATCCAATACCTCCCACTACTTTTCAATGGTTTTCTTAAACTATATCATGTTTAAACTTAGAAAAAATTAGAAGTGGCACTGTTGATTCTTTGCTTAAATTTGAGGAAGTTCGGAGTCCATTCATTCAATATTTTCATATGATATAGATCCCTTTTCAATAATCTTTGAACTTAGAGGAGCAGAGTTGACAACATAATAATGCTCTTTGTTCATCGAGAAACATCAGTCCAGTTTTTTTTCTTTTGAAATTTTTTTTTGTTTATTTCATTTTATTACTTATAATTTTTTTTTGATTTGGGTTTTTTTTATATAATAAATCTTTTTCTTTCCCTTTTTGATTTTTTTTTGTAAATATTTTCGTTTACCAAGAAACCGTGGGGCCTAGATAATATTTTTTATTCTTTATGTCTATATGTCATGATTGTCCTCCAGATCTCTTTGTATTACATGTATAATTACCGATGTTATATGTATTAATCTGTATTAATTTGAAAATTAATAAAAAGACTGAAAAAGAAATTTTATACTATCGAAGTTTGTACTTTAGCTAATACACTCCAATCCAGACGACATTCTGTTGAATCTCTTTTTGTACCCTTTCCAAAGCCTCCACATCCTTCCTGGGGTGTGGCAACCAGAACTACATACAATCCTCCAAATGTGGCCTAACCAAAGTTTAAAACAGCAGCAACATGACTTCTTGACTTTTAAACTGAATGCCCCAACCGAAGAAGGCAAGCATGCCATCCATAGGCCTTCTTTACCACCTAACCAATTGTGTTGCCACTTTCACGGAGCTATGATTTGTACCTCATGATCCTTGTGTACATCAGTGCTTCCGAGGATCCTGCTGTTTACTGTATACTTTCACAAAATTTTACCTCCCAAAGTGCAACACCTCATACTTGTCCAGATTAAACTTTGCCATTTTTCTGCCCAGATTTCTAACTGATCTGCATCCTGCTGCATCCTTTGACAACGTTCCTCGCTATCCACAGCTCCACCAACTTTGGTGTCATCTACAAACTTACTAATCAGGGGCAATGGTCTGTGGCAACAGAACATCTAGATTCTCACAGTCTCTCTCATAACCCTTTCCTGGGTGTGATGGAAGCTGCTGCCTCCCCCTTTCTTTGGCTGCACGGCCCTCCCCAGTCCAGAGATTTCTCCATGATATCAAGCTCAAGGATCAGCAGCAATGTGCCTTTTCTGTAATGGGCTGCATCATCCAGCCTACTCTCACTTTAAGACTCAGGACTGTAGCTCAGCAGCTCCCAAGATTTCAGACCTCTCTTTCAGCCACTCTGCAGCTTGCTGTCTGTCCACCCAATCCCAAACTGCACACCCAAAGCAATTACCTTCCTGGATTGCAACAATCAACTACAGCACGCCAAGGGATGTGTATTCAATAAAAACGGTGACTAAGGTAAAACACTCCAGAGACTTGGTTTAATAGCATGATTTAAATATTTTAGAAGAAACAGAGTTCAAGCAATTTTCCCCTTCCCTAGAAACCATCATGCATCGTGATTTTTACAAGCTACACAATTAAAATGCTACTTTTCTACATTTTCATCTATCTTGTCTGGGACTCAGCTGCAAATTTTTGAACTTTATCCTGCAATCTAGATAGAACTTTAAGTATCTCAATATTCATTACTGTTGAATTTGCTATTCATGCAAGTTTGTTACTTAGCTTTACATCAGGATACAAGCAGAAGATCAGAAGGAATCAAGCTAGAACCCAAGAATCCATGAAAAGGCCCCTCAAGTGTGCTCGGCCATTCAAAAGTAGCATGGCTGAACTTTTATATCAACCTCACTTTGCTGCACAGTCACAACTCTTCATTCCTTTATTCTCCAAAGATTATTGCTCTGTCTTTAATATGTTCAATGACTAAACATCCAGGGTGCAGCATTTCAAATGTTCACAACCCTTTCAGTGAAAAAAATTTGCCCCCTATTTTGTCCACTCTTCAGTCCGATAATACATAATTCCACATCCTCCAGTTTAGCACATACATTTTTCTAGCATTCATCCTGTCATGAAAGTTCTACAACCTTCTTCAGCGCATAATATGGCAACATTTGAAATAATAAAAGCCTAATTTGCCTAAAAGTGCTTCAAGAGTTCTTTCAATACTGCAATTTCCGTCTTTTTCTCAAGATCTGTACAGGCACAATGTTTGATCACATTTGGCCAAGCAGGCAGAAAGCATGCCTTCCAATACCTCGTCCAAGAGAGTACACTGAGTAAATACAACGAATGTCAGTGGACTGCAAAACCTGCGCCCAATGTACATGTTCTTGCACTTTGCACCAGTGGAACCTGGATATTGATTACATGGGATCCCTGGCTATTTTTTTCCCTCTTGGTTAAGCTACTGAGGAGCCACCATTTATGCCCAACTTGATCAGCCAACACTATTAATATTAATCAAACCCCAGAAGCAGTTTAACACTGAATCTCAAAAGTCCACCTTTATGCTGATCCATTAGGTGAATACAGTTCTTTAGCTCTTGTGCATGTGTTATAATTTTTCCTCACATGCTGGGATTACAATCAAGGGAAAGATTTTCTTTTTGAACACTGTGCTATTATCAATAAAGGATTCTAAGTGATGGGGATTTTAGTCAAACTACTCATTGGTTAAACAGTTCTCTAATGTCAAAATGCTGCACCATTCTTCTAATAATGGAGTAAATGGATTATCATTTCTCATTGTGGAATATATAACTAGAAAACCTTAACTCTCAAACTAGCCAGCCTATTATGCAGTGTTTTAATTACAAATGGGAGTGGAATCTCACTTTGCAGACATTTACAACTATAGTCCTTGCAAATGTAGTAGATTCAGCATGTTTTACTTAGTCCAACTCCATTCAATACCACTACTTTCGGTTACAAAATATTTGCAGTCTCTATTGCATAATCTACTCTGTAAACCCAGCTGAGACCTACAATGATTGGTCAATTAATTATCAATAAAAAATGGGATTTCTACACCTTGTATAACATCTGATTATTTTTGATTCTTAATTGGTAAAGACTACCATCCACCCTGACAGCCACCAACACAGCTGAACCTGTGATCACAGTGGAGGACGTAAGATCAGTCTTCCGGAGAGTGAACACGAGGAAAGCACCTGGCCCAGATGGTGTCCCGGGCCGCGTGCTCAGATCTTGTGCTGATCAGCTGGCAGAAGTATTTGCAGACATATTCAACCTCTCTCTGATTCAATCTCAGGTTCCCTCCTGTTTTAAGAAGACCACTATCATCCCGGTACCAAAGAAAAGCAAAGTAACATGCCTCAATGACTACCGACCAGTGGCTCTGACATCCACCATCATGAAGTGCTTTGAGAGGTTGGTCATGGCACGCATCAACTCCAGCCTGGACCCATTGCAATTCACTTATCGGCGAAACAGGTCTACAGTGGATGCCATCTCCCTGGCCCTACACTCAGCTCTGGAGCATTTGGACAGTAAAGGCACATACGTTAGACTATTGTTTATTGACTACAGCTCTGCCTTCAATACAATAATTCCAAGCAAGTTTGTCACCAAATTCCAAGACCTAGGACTCAACACCTCCCTCTGTAACTGGATCCTTGACTTTCTAACAAACAGACCACAATCAGTGAGGTTAGGCAGTAATACCTCCGACACGATTATTCTCAACACTGGGGCCCCACAAGGCTGCGTCCTCAGCCCTCTACTCTACTCCCTGTACACTCATGACTGTGTGGCCAGATTCTGCTCTAACTCCATCTACAAGTTTGCAGATGATACCACCGTTGTAGGCTGTATCTCAAACAGCGATGAGTCAGAGTACAGGAAGGAGATAGAGAGCTTAGAGGAATGGTGTCATGGCAACAACCTTTCCCTCAATATCAACAAAAGAGCTGGTCATTGACTTCAGGAAAGGAGGCGGTGTACATGCACCTGTCTACATCAGTGGTGCTGAGGTCGAGAGGGTTGAGAGCTTCAAGTTCCTGGGAGTGAACATCACCAACAGCCTGTCCTGGTCAAATCACGTAGATGCCACAGCCAAGAAAGCTCACCAGCACCTCTACTTCCTCAGGAGGCTAAAGAACTTTGGTTTGTCCCCTTTGACTCTCACCAGCTTTTACCGATGCACCATAAAAAGCATCCTATCTGGATGTATCACGGCTTGGTATGGCAACTGCTCCGCCCAGGACCGCAAGAAGCTGCAGAGAGTTGTGGACACAGCCCAGCGCATCACGGACACCAGCCTCCCCTCCTTGGACTCTGTCTTTACCTCTCATTGTCTTGGTGTAGCAGCCAGCATAATCAAAGACCCCAGCCACCTGGGACATTCTCTCCTCTTCCATCGGGTAGAAGATATAGGAGCCTAAGGGCACATACCACCAGACTTAAGGACAGCTTCTACCCCACTGTGATAAGACTATTGAACGGTTCCCTTATACAATGAGATGGACTATGACCTCACGATCTATCTTGTTGTGACCTTGCACCTTAGTGCACTGCGCTTTCTCTGTAGCTGTGACACTTTACTCTGTACTGTTATTGTTTTTACCTGTACTACTTCAACGTACTCTGTACTAACTCAATGTAACAGCACTGTGTAATGAATTGACCTGTACGATCGGTTTGTAAGACAAGTTTTTCACTGTACCTCGGTACAAGTGACAATAATAAACCAATACCAATTTCTTCTAAATTAAAATAATTTGTATATCATTCTCAAAAAAAAAAATCACATAGCATCTTTACATGTACAATGCATTTATAATTCTGTTAAACACTCTGACTTAGAAATGCTTTCATGCCTAAAAAGGTGCCTTAATGCCTCTCTGCAGAGGGAGGTCTATGCCCAATTTGAGTGTCCTCCAGTCGGTCAGATGCTACCATGCCAAAGGTCTGAGGCAGCATGCATAATTGAACATAATTGCACATAAGCATACACTTAGATTTTTTTTCTCTGCAAGCTCCACAAAATTGGGTAGGCTGCAGTTGAAGTGTAAAAATAAGTGATGATCAGGTCTGAAACTGGAAGAGTCACTGTACTACATTCAGTGATCACAATATGGTCTCTACTTTGGAGATATAAAATGCAGTTTTGGTGATTGTCTTGCAGAACACCTGCATTCAGTCCGTATCTTGGCCTTGAACTTCCAGTCGCCTGTCACTATAATCTGTGTCCCACTCCCATTCCAACAAAGCCCAATGTAAGTTCAAAGAGAAGTACCTCATCTGCAGCCAAGGTACATTATAGTCCTTGGGACTCTATACTGAAATTAACAATTTCAAATAACCATCCTTTCCTAGTCGTGTCAGAACTGGCCAGCTCTGATTTTGGGACATCAACTGGTAATGTTAACTCAGTTTTTTCTCTCTCCACACATGCTAGGTGATCTACTTAGTGTTTCCAACATTCTCTTTTGGTTCAGATTTCTGCCTCTCACAGTTCCAGGATGTTCTTTTGCTCCCCCACCCCCAAATGTCAACATTCATCTCTTAACTAGACAGTTCTGAAAGCACTTCATCATCCAGACTGCCTTGGACTTCACCCCTTCACAGATATTTCCTGTGTTCTCTCCACATTTCAGATTCTCCACAGCTTAAAACACACTTGTCTTCTCACTTTTCTGATTCAGGTGAAGGGCTATTGACCAGAAATGTTGGCCCTTTATCAGTCACCATAGATGCTGCTGGACCTGCTAGGTATTTCGAACATTTTCTATTTTTTTCTATCCTCCAATTTCCTTATGATATGGGAGGCCATTTGGCCAAATAAACCTGTGCTGGCTCTCAGAGAACAACCCCATCCTCCCACTTATTTCTCTGTAGTCTTTTACAGCTTTAGATCAGACTTCCTCTATCAGCCCATTTTTGAATTTTCAGTTGATGCCAATTTTTCCATCTGGTTTATTTTACTATATGTTGATACAACTGATGGCTTGCTAGGCAGTTTCCAAGGGCAGCCAAGTCACATAATCACACTTGATACCCACAACAGTGGGTTTCCTCACTTAAACCATGGATTTTCTTGACAGTCTGGCAGTTTTATGGTCACTATGACCGAGACTGGCTTTTTAAGAAAATTTAATTCCAGATTACTTAATTAACTGAATTGAAATGCCCCATAATCCTAGGAGGGATTGGAAATTAGGACATGCTTGGCATTGCTTTTCTCAACTGCTGAAAGGAAGGAGGCCACTCAAAGGCATTGCATTTGTGGAATCTGATAGAATATTGCAGAATCCAATCCTGAACATGGCATAAAAGTGTCACAACCCACATCTTTTAATTTATAGCTAACTACTGTTGCAATTCCAAAGGAAGAGAAATTTAATTTATGCAAGCTTACTAAAACTACATGGTGGTTTGCAGAAACTGAATTCTTCAAACGGTACATAATGTTGCGCCACATCTCTGTCCATCTGATGGTGCTCCGAATTTGAAGGAGTGGTATTGCCAAGCATAGCTCAGTGGATGATTGAATGACATTAAAGAATCCTAATCCCAAGAAGTAGAACACAATTTTACTTGCAGTGCAGTTGCACAAACCAGAAGGAAGGAAGTTTGGGATAAGATGGGCTTTCTTTATATTTAAAAAATTCAGCTTTTTACTTCCATTTGTAGCTGTTTTGTTCCCAGAATCCTGAAAGAAAGGGTTCTCAAGCCCGCTTAAGCATGAAGCTGTTGCAGTGCAGCGTCATGGTCAAATAATGTGAGCACATGATTCGATTTTTAGAATAAAGTCAGCAAAACAAAAAAGCTGGCTCATTGACTTCAGGAAGCAGGGTGGAATTTGTCGACATTTCAGGTCTAGACTCTGCATAAGTACCATGGCTAAGGAGCAGGTCATGGATATCCATGACCTGGGTATCCTGGGTTACCTGGATGAGTGTCCTGCATCGAGTCACTCACCTCCTCCTCACATCCCTAGGCCTTTCTACACTCTACAAGACGAAAGTTAGGAGTGCATGTGCCTTTACAAATGCAGCTCCAACAGCTCTCAGGAAGCTCAACACCATCCATTCAAAGCAGTCTGCTTGACTGACATTACCATGGGAGAGAATTGAACGGATCTAACAGTTTAAAATTGGGCATCCGACTGAGCCGTGGCCCATGAATAGCAGCAGAATTGTGTTCCTTCATAATCTGTAACCTCACAACTTCGCTTTTCCTTTGTTTTGCTCTTGCTATCAAGCCAGGAAACCAAATCTAGTTAAAGAAGCAGTGCACAAAGCCATGCCAAGAACAGCAGTCACACTAAAAAGTAAGGTTCCAATAAAGTGAAGTTGCATCACAGAACTAATTGCACACTGAGCAGCAAAAGGCAGCATGCACTGGACAGGACTAAGGGATACCATAATGACAGATCGAACCAAAGCTCTGCAGTCCTGTCACATATAGTTAAGAATAGTGGTGAACAATTAACAAGAGGTGGCAGCTCCAAGAACATTAGCATCAACAATGATGGCAGAACCCAGCACGTAAGTGCTAAGGACAAGGGTGAAGCATTTATTGCCATTTGCAGCCAAAAGATCCATCAGTATTGCCTCCTGAGGTCCATACCAAAAGGCTTCAGTCAATTCTATTTACTCCACATGCTATCAAGCACTAAATGCAGCAAAGTTTCAGGACCATCCAGCGTCACAGCTGTTGGAATCAAAGCTTGCACGCCAGAACCAGCCAAGGCTAATAATTACCCAGTCCATTTTCAATCATCTGCAGTTATGGAAGGTTCTATCCATAGTTTAATCAAGCAGCACTTACTCACCTAGAACATACTGCCTGAGAAGGTGGTAGAGACAGGTACTCTCACAACATTTAAAAAATCTGGATGAACATTGATTCACCAAGGTAAAGAGAGCTATGAACCAAATAAATGGGATTAGTATAGATGGGGACTTGACGGCTGGCATGGACATGGTAGACCAAAGACCTGTTTCCATGCTGTATGACTATGACCAATAATTTGTTCACCAATGCTCAGTTAGGTTTGATGCTAGGGCCTCTCAATTCCTGATTCCATTGTACCCCTTGTCCAAATATGAACCAAAGAGCTGAATTCTAGAGGAAAGGTAAGAGTGACTGCAAGGCAGCATTTGACCCAATATGGTATCAAGATGCCCAAGTAATAATTAAGTCAAAAGGCATAATGGGAAAACACTCCAATGATTGGAGTCATAGATTGCTCCAAGAAATAAACTGCTGGAGGAACTCTACAGATCGAGCAGCATCTGTGGAGACAAAGGTATAATCGGCATTTCAGGTTGTGGCCCTGCAACAGTCCCAACACTGGGTCACAACCCAAAACATCAGTTATCCCTTTGTCTCCACAGATGCTGCTTGACCCGCTGAGTTCCTCCAGCAGTCTGCTTTTTGCTCCAAATTCCAGCATCTGCAGTCTCATGTCTCTCCTTCATTCTGAGGAAGATGTTTGTAGGTTTTCATCAACCTGGGGACATCACTGCAGGTGTTCTTCAGGGTGGTGTCCCAGGACCAGCCATCTTCAGCTGCTTCATCAATGACCTTCCTTCTATCACAAGGTGGGAGCATTGGTGAGGATTGCATAATGTTCATTTCCATTAGCAACTCCATAGAAAACGAAATAATCTGTGCCCTCATGCATCAAATCTGGTTAACATGTCAGCATATGTTGATAAAAGGAAAGCAACATTCCTGCCATACATGCCAGGCAGAGACCATTTCTAGAGAATCCAGCCAGCTATTCTTAATATTCAACCACATTTGTATCATAGACACTACCATCAAAATCCTGGATGCCACCAATGACCAGAAATTGAACAGGACCAGCCACATAAATACTGTGGAGACAGAAGAGACTACAGATGGTGGAACCTGGAGCAACAATCTGCTGGAAGAACTCAACAGGTCGAGAAGTAATTCCAATACTTCTCAACCTGCTGAGTTCCTCCAGATGATTGCTTGTTGCACATAAATCCTGTGCCTGCCAGAACAGGTCAGAGATTGAGTACTCTGCATTACGACTTGCCTCCTGATGGGCCAAAGACTTTTTATAGTTTATTTTAATGCATTCAGAAGTAGGATGGAATAGTCTCCACTTTTCTATACCAATGAGAATAAAGTGGCTTACTTGACTGGAACCCCATTCATCCATTCCACAACCAACACACTGTGGCTGCAATGCTACTCTGAGAATACTTCTCAAATCTGCAATATCTACAATGGAGGAGGACAAGGGCATCAGGCAAGTAGGACCATCACCAACACCTCAGATTGGCAAAACTAGAGGTTGCTCTCCATGTCACAAAACATCCTGATTTGGAAATATATCATCATTTCTTCTGCATTGTTGGGTTTTAAACCCTGGGACTCTCTACCCAACTACACTGTTGGGAGTACATTCATCAGAATGACTGCAAAAGCATTGCAATGATTCAAAGCAGTTTATTAATACCTTCTGCATCTGGAAAAGCCAAAATACACTGGCTCTGCCATCAATACCCATATCCCGTAAATGAATAAAAACAGAGGATGAATGGAACTTATTATAAATCCTGGAATTAAAGTTAAAGCCCAGCAAATCAGTAGCTTTGTGTTCATTAGACATTTAAAATACTGGCAAATAGTTTTTCTTTTCCTGTGATTTAATTATAAATAGCATGATAAGATTTGCTGAACTACAGGCTTCATTTTGTCATGGATCACCTATTACTTAGAGTATCTGAACTAATTTTAGCTCATGCCCCCAAATACCACCATGCTTCTCATTAACAAATTCCAGGACCAAACAAACAAATTCCCTGCTCAGCAGACAGCCACCGTTAACTACTGATGAAAGCAGGGCCAGTGCTCCTTAACACTTTGACACCTGACAAACACTCAAGAAGGCATCATGAATATAGTTCACTGCCGTCACACTATCTGTTACATCTGAGTCCAAAGAATGGCAGGGTTTAGCTCAGTTCACTCCCAATCAACAAGTATTTTTTTCTTATGGGCAGAACACCATAAGTGATTGGAATACCCAAATCTGACTCAAATGAATCAGATAAATGCAGGTTCAAATCCCATTACAGAGATGTACATCTCCGATGACACACCAATCTAGTCTCAAAACTGAGGGAATGCTGCAGTGTCATCTTTCATTTAAGATGTTCAACCAAGTCACATGTACATTGAAACACAGAGTGAAATGCATCTTTTGCATAGAGTGTTCTGGGGGAAGCCCGCAAGTGTCGCCACACTTCTGGCACCAACATAGAATGCCCACAACTTCCTAACCTGTACATCTTTGGAATGTGGGAGGAAACCGGAGCTCCCAGAGGAAACCCACACAGACACGGGGGGAACGTACAAACTCCTTACAGACAGTGGCCAGAATTGAACCCGGGTCGCTGATGCTGTAATAGCGTTACGCTAACCGCTACACTACCACAAGCTATGTCTGTCCTCTCAGTTGGAAACCTAATAACGCTATTATAATATAGCCAATAGTTATCCTTTAACCAATGCCATTAAAAACAGAATAGCATGTTGCTGTTTGTTGTACAGAAAACTCCTGTTGTGTTTCCTGCAGAAAGTACCCTTAAAAAGTATTGAATTTGTTTTAAAGTGCTTTAGGAAGTCCTGGTTGCCAAGGGTTTACTTTATAAATATCTACCCTTGTCCCTCCCAATTCTTTAACCTCTTGGTGCTTTACAACCCTCCTATGTCTTCAAATTTCTCCAAATCTTTTTTCTCATGTATTCCCAAGTTTTTAAGTCCTTGGAACAATTCATACTGTTAAATATGCTATATAAATGCAAGCTGACTATGTTGACCAAATGGTAAGTGAGTGATAACCACTTAATTGATTCATAACAAACAGTAGGCCTTTATCATCATTAGGTACATTTTCATGAGCTACACCAAGCTTTGAAAGAATTATTTTCTCATAATGTCAACAACAACTTGCACCTGCAATAGAACCCGTAACAAGGTTAAAGAAAACAAGGTGTTTCAAAGGCCACACGGTAGCGTAGTGGTTAGCGTAACGCTATTACAGCGCTAGCAATCGGGGTTCGATTCCTGCCGCTGTCTGTAAGGAGTTTGTATGTTCTCACTGTGCGTGGGTTTCTTCCCACATTCCAAAGACGTGCAGTTTAGTAGGTTAACATGAGTGTAATTGGGCGGCACAGGCTTGTTGGACCAGAAGGGTCTGTTACCATACTGTATAAATAAAGTTTTTTTTTAAATAAAGTATTTTTAAGAAGTTTTAAAAAGTCAAAAACCCGACACCAGGAAATAGCTTAGTCAGAACAAGAGATTTTATTCAGTATTCCACACAGGTGGAAAGGCTTCAAGGTCTAAAGTGAAGAATCAAAAGCTGATAGCCAAGGCCAAAGGTGGAACAAGAAGCTGGGCCATGGGAGCGTACAATTGGGAAGAGGTAAGGTAGCAGTAAAATGGCTGTTGTGGGGCTGGAAGGAGTTCACAAGGCTACCAAGTTGGGAGGGCAATGTCATTAAGGAATTCAAACACTTGGGAGAAAAATAACATAACTGAGCTCTAGGTGAACCAGAAGCCATGATGCCACCATATCGGTCCTTTATGGGCTCTGAGATAAAAACCATTCTGGTGAGTAACTTTTAATTATTGTTTATGGAGCCACTTATCACCATGAATTCAAATTTATCAATCAATTATCATACTATAATTGCACAAATGCAATTGCCCAAATGGCACTTATCACAGCACAGCATGGACATCAGAAGACTACATCTTCTTCTCAAGTTAATAATTGTTTCCTTCTGCCTTTTTGGGGATTTATGTCCCACTAAACTGACAGCTTGGTAAGCCTATAGGCAATTCTGTCCCTGGACGGGTCAGTGCAACTTGTGCACAGCTTTAGCACTTCTCCCCCAATTCACTTTTCCCTCCTACTTTTGGCAGCAGCATTTTCATCAGCAAACTGCATCCTCCAAATGATATATGAGATATGTTCTACTCTTTAGGTTAACACAATCCGTTGTAATGGTAAAACTGCTCAGTCCTTAATCATTATTCTAAACCACCTTCATGTTACATGCAAAGATCAGGTAAGGGCAGATTCAGGCAGTCAACAACCGTTTGAAGACTGATCATTTGGTTGGGACACTGGAAAGTGAGCAGCCTTATTTGAATAGCACCACAGTGTAAGACTACTGCCTACAATTGGAACATTGGATTATTATTGTCACATGTACCAAGATACAGTGAAAAGCTTTTTTTTAAAATTTGCATGCCATCCAACCATACATAAGTACATCAAGGTAGGAAAAAGAAAACAGAATGCAAAATATAGTGTAGCAGCTGCAGAAAAAGTGCAGTGCAGATAAACAAGTGCAGGGGCTACTCCAGGGTAGATTGGGAGAATAAGAATTCATCATTAGTGTATGAGCAGTCGTTCAAGAGTCTGATAACAGCGGGATAGAAGCTGTCCTTGAGTCTGGTGGTATGTGCTTTCAAGCTTTTGTATCTTCTGCCTGACGAGAGAGGAGAGAAGACAAAATGTCCAGGTTGGGAAGGGTCCTTGATTAGGTTAGCTGCTTTCCCAAGGCAGCAGAAAGTGTAGACAGAGTTAATTGAGGGAAGGCTGATTTACGTTATGGACTGGGCTGCATTTACGTCTCTGCAATTTTTTATGGTCTTGGGCAGAGGTGATGCATCCAGTTAGGGCATTTTCTATGGAGCATTGGTTAAAATTGTTAAGAGTCATCAGGACATGCCAAATTTCTTTTTCCTTCTGAGGAAAAGGAGGAAGGGAAAAAAAGGGAAGCAAAATGTAATTTACATTACACTTCACTTTTAGAGCTGTGCATTTACCTACGCAAAGAAATTTACACGTTGAAGAAGTTCTTGCAAAAGATATAGATCCAAATTAACACATTAGCCTTCCTTTGAACATAGATCAGCACAGCACAGGAACAGGCCCTTTGGCCCACGATGTTGTGCTGAACTAATTAAACGCCTAACTAAACTAATCCCTTTTGCCTACACAACGTCCATATCCCTCCATTCTCTGCACATTCATGTGCCTAACTAACAGCCTCTTAAATGTCTCTATCATATTTGACTCCACCACCACCCCTGGCAGTGCATTCCAGGCACCCACCATTCTCTGTGTAAAGAACTTGCCCTGCACATCTCCTTTGAACTTATTCCCTCTTCTTAAATGCATGTTCTCCATTATTAGACATTTTGATCCTGAGAGAAAGATACTATCTACTCAATGCCTCTTCTATCAGGTCTCCCCTCAGCCTCCGCTGCTCCAGAGAAAACAACCCAAGTTTGTCCAACCCTATAGCACATGCCCTCTAATCCAGGCAGCATCCTGGTAAACCTCCACTTCACCCAAACCCAAACCCTCCACATCCTTCCTATAATGGGGAGACCAGAATTGAAATCAATACTCCAGAGTTTTATAAAGCTGCAACATAACTTCAGAACTAATAAAGGCAAGCATGCCATACGCCGCCTTCACCACCCTATCAATCTGTTCTTTCAGGGTGCTATGGACTTGTACCCAAAGATCCCTCTGTACATCAACATTGTTAAGGGTCCTGCCATTAATTGTGTACTTTCCCTTTACATTTGGCCTCCCAAAGTGCAACATCTCACACTTGGCTGGATTAAACTCCACCCATATCTGCAAATGATCTATATCCCACTGTGTACTTAGGCAATCTTCTACACTAACCACAATGCCACAATCTTTGTATCATCTGCAAACTTATGAACCCACCCATCCACATTTTCATCCAAGTCATTTATATACATCACAAACAGCAGAGGTCCCAGTAGGAATCCCTGTGGAGCACCATTAGTCACGGACCTCCAGCCAGCATAAGTCCCATTGACCATTACTCTGTCTTCTATGAGCAAGCCAATTCTGAATCCAAATGACCAAGTCCCATGCATCTTCATTAATCTTAATTTGGTTACATACTTATGCAGATGCTATGCTACTTTTCTCATTTTATTTTTGTGCCCAATTTTTTTTCCTATTAATTGTGTTTATATTTGAGATAAAATGAAAAAGGTTACTGAAGGAGTTAACTCATGCCAAGTTGAAAGCTGAACATAGCAGGAAATGTCACAGGTTCTTGAAAATTTTTTGGAAACCCTTAACTACTACTGCCACATCTTATGAAGCAAAGAAAAAAAAAACAAAAATTGCTATTTAGAAAAAAAATCGGTCCAGTGCGTTGCTTAATTGCTTCCAGATAGAATTATAAAAAATAAGGATGCGATAAGAACATAAAAGAAGACTACACAACACTTATCAGGAAGGCAATCCAGTCAACCAAGGACCCCCACTATCCTTACTCAAGTCAGGCTTCACCTAATCAGCAAATGCACCTTGAGACAACAGAACAAAAGTACTGTAGAACAGATTGCAAAATACAGCAATAAGCAATCATGTGACAGAGTCTAATTTCAGCTGCCAGATCCATTGTTTCGGAGGGTGGAGAAACCTTCGCTATGTTGCCTTGAAGTATTATAATTTGGCAGCACACTATAATTGAAGCCACTGAGTTTCTGAAATATATATTTTCTTGCTTTGTGTTTCTATGGCAATACTCTTAAAATCTGTTGAAAGATTGCTTAATTCACTAAAAAAATTCCTTCTTATGCAAGTTTTGTTAAAATTCTGTTAAATCTCATTCTATTTGAGAACTTGAAAACGCATATTAAAGAGTTGGGTAATTACTATTTTGTACATCACAAGCAGAAAGTTTGGACTTAGAAAATGCCGAATTAAATTCACATAAAATCAAGTTCTGGCAGCAACCCAAAAGACTCGGTGTTGCTACCTTTACAATAACATAAGTCACCACCTGGGCCTAGCTTCTCAGGAGATGGTTCAAAGAGCTGAAAGTGAAGCAACAGAATCTCTCCTACACAGGAAGAGGGTTTACATTTATCCTCCACAAAAATGTCCTGCCCACACAGTCACCTGGGACATTCTTGGCTGGAACTTGCAAACCAGGAGGCTAAAGGAGCCTGGGAACATTCAACACCAAGACAATAATAACACGAGAGAGAGAGAGCAGAGGGAATAGCACAGGAAATATAAATGTAACTCCTTCAGAACAAAAACATAACAAACTGTTCTTTGCCGTCAGACTTTGAAACTAGTTGGGTATGGTTATTGATTGCAATATGTGCTCAGAGACTCCTAAAAACCTTCTGGTTGAAATATAACAATTAGAAACAAGCAGTTTTCCCTTTTACTTCCAAATGCTTGAAAAGTCACACCTTGGTTGCTGCTGTTTCACCCAAACACATGATTACTTAGCTCTGATTTTAAACATGAGTAAACTGACACGAAAATGGGCCCTAAAATAAGAGCATTTCGATTAGTAATCGAACATCTTGCAATCTTGGGCAATTAGTGATGATTTCTGTCACACCTCAAATATCCTGACTTGCAGAGTACAGAAGTATTTTTGGGGAAAGTTTTGTAATTTAACACAAATGCCATTTGCTTTAATGCATCTCAGTTATAACCACTTAAAATATTCTTTGTAGGTATCTATTATACTGCCAGCAAGATGCATAGAATTGCATTTTAAATACAGCTTTGCAATGTGTGCTTAGCCTACTATTTTGGGTCCGTGGAATTAATGACACACACATCAATTTCAAGGAGCCTTGGCTGAGTCCTTGATTCTCATGGCCTTCTAAGAATGAATTCTATTGCAAAAGATAATTTTGGTGGATACAGAATATATCTATAATACAGAATTCATCTGCAGTAGATAATATCTCCAGTGCTGTACATACAAAAATTATTTTTTTTAAGAAAATATCTACAGGTCCCCAAATTGAAATGAAACAAAATAATATTATTGGTAGTTTCCTTGTTCATTTACTAACAGTACATTATTAGTTATGGTGTCAACTTTATACAAGGTCACATGGTTCCCTGCAGACACAAACTTCAAAGGAAACCTGGAATAAAAGCAGTTGTGCATTTTGAGGAAATATAGTTACTTTATGAGAAAAAAGGGGAGTGCAGAGAAAAAGAACTCACAGACCAAGTTTAATCACTCTACGTTTAGATTCTTCAATTAACAGAACTTATCTGCATGATATCAGCCATTTGATACAACCAAATCAAGTGATTTTACACAATCCTACATAACTGATGAATATCCAGGAGTTCCCCTGATTCCAACTAACCAGCTGTATGCTATTATCCAGTTAGAGCTTCACAGGAAGAGACAAATCACTTTGGACTGACAGGAACACCTTTAAACCCTTCAGTTTTCCTTCAAATTCTCCAAAGTGATAAACTGTTATTCTGGAAGTAAATTTCACACATGTGCCAAGGTCAAACCAATATCTTGCTTGCAAGAATTTTGGATGCAAGGGCATGGGAGGGGGGGGGGAAGTGGTTAATGTTTGGTGGAATTTGCAAAAGCAAGTGCCACCACCAATGCATTCAGAACAGGAAACAGCACTAAAAAGCTTTTTTTTCTGCCCATGAAATGACACGTCAGTCTCCAGTGAAATGTGCTGTATGAACTGAAGCTTTGCTTACCTGATGCTGAAATATATGAAATGTTCCGTGAAGTATTTTAAACAGATCAGCAATAAGCATTAAGCTTGTGAATTGTGTGTTTTTGTTCTAATTACCTACCGTAATCTTAGAACTATAAAATCCTTACGGGAGTTTAGCCTCTCGTCTTAAATTACAACATTGGGTCAATTTAAGTCAGTTTATCTTTCCAGCTCTGATACAAAATGGTCTACTCTGCAACAGATGCTCCTCACTGCTCATTGGGAGCCCATAGGGAACATCGCATTTTGCTTAATAAAAAATGCACATGTCAAGTTCCATTAATTTTCAGCCAAGCTGTTGCATAAACCATTCTAACTGGAAAAAAGTAACAACAAATGCAATGTCTTGTTGCTTGATAATGCATGATCAGAAATTCCAGTTAATTCTTCAAAGTCCAAGGCCAATTTCAAATCCAATCCTCACTCGTATAATGATATCTTTTCTCCCTACCCCCAAAAAAAGTCTGGTATTGTTAGCTAATTTTTCAGACTGCATCCAGAAATAACAAGTATTCATTGTTCTGATATAGCAATAAGAAAACAATGTTGAGTAAAATATTTAATAATAAATGATGTCTCAGTTGTTTGCTCTGCATGTAATTGGATAAGCCAAGAAAATTATTTCAGACCTGTTAGTAAATGACAAAACCCTCCAAATATATTAAGGCTATCAATTAATGATTTTCATAGAATCACATAATTTAATCCTGAAATTTAATTCAACATAATCTAATTGCACATAATGAAAATGTAATTTGAATCTGTCAATAGAAGTTGATTACAGTTCAACGAAAGTTCCAACTAAAATTCCAAAGAAAATAATTCCTTTGAGATCAGTCAAAGGTACTGTAGGCATGAATCACCAAACCAAGGCAGAAATGTCTTGTAAAAACATCTAAACTACTCTAGCCTGGTATCTATACATGCTGACACTGAATTCCTTATCGATCCCCAGTCTATAGGTTTCCAACTTTAAAGGCTCCACAAAGACGGTCTGGATATTTTCCTTCAAACTTGGAAGCACATGACACTGGCAATAATTTTGCCTTTTGTGATTACCTCAAATTTCAGTTCAGAATACAAGGTAAGCTATATCAATTTTCCTTGCTACAAAGAATGAACTTCATCTCCAAAATACCCTTACAGAACTAGCTTGGCTCAATGGTAGAACATTCATCTTTGAATCAAAAATTCCTGAATCCAAGACCCATTCCAGTGACATGAGCACATAATCTAGGCCAACTGAGGTTTGGTAGCATAGTCAACATCATTCAGAGAGGAACATCATTCAGGCCTACATCAAACTGCAGACTCACCAACATGGTTGAATATCAGCTACCCTCTCGTACAGCTTGCTACTCAGTTCCATTGTGGTTGGATAAGAACTGCAAACTTGGCCAATGGATCATATGAACTACTAAAATCATGCTTGTGGAATATTGAAGGCCATGGGACCTTTATATCCAACTGAGAGTCAACACAGCATAAGGAAAGATCTCATGAAACTACTCAGAAGAGGTTGAAAAGATCTTAATGTGCTTACTAACATTTACCCCTCAATCATCATTATTTACAATAGATCTGGTGATTCACGTTATTAATCACTACAGAGTCTTACTGTGTAAATTGGCTGCCAGATATACTGCTGTGTTTACAATTCAAAATTATATCAATGATATGTGGAATCTTCAGATGTTTTGAAAGGTGTTAGTTAAGAGAAGTTGTTTCTGTCTTTCCTTATGCATTTTGCTGACCCTTTAAGTAGTCAGACAGAGATTTCATGTTGTAATAGATTCTTATGTTCCAAAATGGCATTACCTTAGAAATATTTTACAAAACCATGAAGCACTCAAAGACATCCCGAGAAAAGGAATAGTGTTACTTGAATGCAAGCTCCTTCCTTCCTACTATGTGGTCTTCCGAGACAAGTCAGAAATAAAGTGATTCCAATGTGACAAACACTTGCAGTAAGAAAATTACATCAATACATGGAACAAGCTTGAAACCAATCTTTCAGTATTGACTCATCCCCATTCCAGGATACTAACCCACAAGCTGATCACTCAATTTCCTAGCCACTAAAAATGTTGCTCTTTTGGTTAGCTATATTCTTAAATGTTCCAAGGTGAATAATCCTAAATTTTTTCTTCATGAGAAGAAACCAAATATTTCTACTTTAAACCACAATTTTAGTCATTCAATTGGCAAATTTTACTGAAAAATCTAGATAGTCTAAATACCAATTTGCAACAATCAGCAACTATCACAGCTTTAAAATGCAGCACAATGATTGAACATGGATTCATGCACATAATACCCCAACACATAGGTGCAAACTTTACATGCCCCAAAGTGTTGAGGGAAAATTCCCAGGCCAATCACATGCAGAAAATCCAAGAGATAAAGCCCTTGACACAGAGTTGAAGAAGAAACTGGGCAGGGGCATGGGTGACAGAATCTTTTCTCAACTGAGAACAAGACTTTCAGTTTAGTTAAGCATTTACTATTTCTTCTGGGTTCAAAGTAATAGGGAAACTTCACAATGCACCAGGTTATCATCATATTGAAAACTGGTCTGAGAGTTTAACACACAAGATAAAAGCATAAGAAAGAGAACCTTTTGGAAACTTGTGCCTACACTGCAATTCAGTAAGATAAATGCTGATCTGTTACCTCAGCAAAACTTTCCTTTACCAAACACATTGTTTAATAAACAGCAAAAAAAAACTGCTGGAGTAACTCTGCCGGTGAAGCAGTGTTTGTGGAAGCAAAGGGATGGTCAACATTTCAGCTCAAGGTCCTGCATCAGAACTGAGAGAGTAGAGGACAAATAGCCAGTACAAAGAGGTGAGAGAGGGTGAAAGTGAGAGATGAGAACGGGTTTGTAGGTGACGGGTAGGAAGAACCAGGTGAGGTGGGGGATGATAGGCAGACCCAAGAATGAGTACACTTGCCACAAAGGAAGTATGACAAAGATTCATGAGACTGATTCCTGGGATGATGGTTATATGAGGAAAGGTTATGTTGACAGGGCCTGCACTCAATAAAGTTTAGAAGAGCGAGAAGGGGTCTCATTGAAATGTACAAAATTCTGACAGAGATCAACAGATTGGACAAAGGGAGGTTGTTCCTCCTGGCTGAGGGACAGGGGCAGCCTAGAACCTGGGGTCATAGCCTCAAGGTACAGGGTAAGACATTTAGGAATGAGAATAGATATTTCTACACTTAAAAGTTTAGTGGAATTCTCAGCTTCCTGCAGGCTAAGTCACTGAATTGAGGAGGAAATAGAAAGATTTCTCCAGACAAGAGGCATGGGGAGAAAGCTGAAATGGAGGATCAACCAGGATCATGTTAAATGGTAGAACAGGTTCAAAGGCTCAAATACTGCTTCACTTCTTCTATGTTTCAAGGTTTGATCCATTCACTTAGCGTGAAGACACAGTATATCCTCTTCACAGTTCTCATTGCCACTGTTTTTTTATATCATCAGCAAACATGGATTTATTACACTTGATCCTCTCACCCAAATCACTGCAACAGATTGCGAACAGTTGGAGCCCCAGCAGTGGCAGCCCAAGTCCCATGTGCTCTAATTTTGGTCAATTACCTCATGAGACATCTTATCGAAGGCCTTCTAAAAGTCCAAATACACCATATCAACTGGTTCCCCATAATTTGAGGATTTAGGGAATCCCCACAGGAGATTTACGAGGCTGTTGCTGGGATTCGAGGGACTGAGTTATGGAGAGAGATTGAGCAGGTTGGAATTTTTTTTCTTTGGAGCATAGGAGAATGAGGGGTGATCTTAGAGGCGTATAAAATTCTGAGGTGCATAGATAGGGTGAATGCCCACAGTCTTTTTCCCAGGGTTGGGAACTAGAGGGCATGGGTTTAAGGTGAGAGGAGAGATATTTAATAGGAACCTGAGGGGAAACTTTTTCACCCAGAGAGTGGTCAGTATATGGAATGAGCTGGCAGAGGAAGTGGTTGAAGAAGGTACGTTAATGACATTTAAAAGGCACTTGGACAGGTACATGGATAGAAAAGGTTCAGAGGGATATGGACCAAACACGGGCAAATGGGATTAGCTTAGATGGAAATCTTGGTCGGCATGGATCAGTTGGGCCGAGGGATCTGTTTCTGTGCTGTATAACTCTGTAATGTATTCTGCTCAATGCAACCTCAAATATCTCCAATAGATATTTTAAACACTATTCCCCTTTCAGAATCCAAACATCAAATTTTCTCAATCCTATGATTGTTTTCTAGGTAGCCCATTACCACTTCCTTACTAACTGATTTCAGCATTTTCCCTATTACTGATGTCAGCCTAACTGCTCTGCATTTTTTTCCCCCTCATCCCTTTTGAGTAGTGAAGTTATTCATGTTACCTCTCAATTCATGGAAATATTAAAGACACAAGACTAGGTGACAATATTGGCTATGAGGAGGATGCAGAAAGGCTAAGTGAAGGAGCAAGGACAAGGCAGATGGGATTTAATTTGGAAAAATATGAGATCATCCACTTCAGTAGCCTAATTAGAAAGGCAGAGTATTTTTTCAAACGATATCCAGATAGACCTGGGTGACCCTGTACATAAACCACTGAAAGTTAAGAAGCAGGTCAGCAAGCAATAAGGAAGGCAAATGGTCAAGTATTCTTTATTGCAAGAGGATTTGAGTATGTGGAGATCCATATTTCCTCAACCACATAGAGCAACGGTGAGATTGTATCCAGAATATTGTGCACAGTTCTGGCCTTCCCACCTACAAAAAGTGTACAATAAAGTTTCACCAAACTGATTCCTGGGATAGTGGGTTTGTTTTATGATGAGACATTAAGCAGACTGGGCTAATATGCTCTCAAGTTTAAAAGGATGAGGGGCAATCGTTTCAAAACATACAGAATTCTTAAAGGGCTTGATGGAGTATGCATGAGGTTGATATTTTCCCTGTTTGCGGTATCCAGGGATCACAGTCTCAAAATAAGGAATCAGACATGAAAAGAGATTTCTTCACCCAGAGGGTAGTGAATCTTTGGAATTCTTTACCCAAGAGGGCTATAGTCACTGAATATATTCCAGACAAAGATCAATACCATTATTTTTTAGGCATTAGGAATCAGAGAATTTGGTTCACTGCATAAAAGATAAGCCTTGATCTATTTGCTTGAGAGAGCAGGCACAAGGGACCGAATGACCTCTTTTGCCTCTATACTTCCACCTTTACTCATAGAACCATTCTAGAATCCATGGAACTTTCAAATATAGTGATCAGTTCATCCACAATTTCCATAACTAATTCTTGCAAAATCTTGGGATGCAGGTGTTATAGATTTATTGGTTTGTGGTCCTGTTAATTTCTCTAAATTTTTGTCCTTTTTCCAAAAAAATAGATGCTATTTCTTTCAGTTCATCTTCACTTTAGACCTGTTCTCTGTTTCTCAGAGGTTTTCTGTGGCTTCTTCTACAAAGACAGATACAAAATGTCCCATGCATTTGGACATTTGTCCTCTGTCACTGTTTCTGCTTTCCCCTCCTCCATCCACCTGTCAGTCTTCCTCATCCAGATCCACCTATTGCTTGCCAGCACTTACTTCACCCCTCCCCCTCACCTCTTTATATGGGCTCTCTACTCTTTCAATCTAGATGAAGAGTCTCAACCCAAAACGTCAACTATCCATTTCCTTCTACAAATGCTGCCTGACCTGCTGTGTTCCTGCAGCAGCTTGCTTTATGCTCCAGATTCCAGCATCTGCAGTCTCGTGTCTACAAAACGCCCTTATTCACCAATATAATTCTCCAGTCTTGGCCTGTTAGCTAATCCTTTCCTTTTAAGTATTAAGAAAAGCTTTTAAATCTGTGTTTATGTCTTGTTAGGTACCAATAGTAATTAATAGTTACGCCATAACCTGCAAGTATCACGTTCACATGCCTGGTGCCAGAGTAAAAAAAGATGCAATTTTTCATACTTCTATTTCCAATCTTCACCAGACTCAGTTGCTCTGCCAATGAATAGATGGGAGCCACTGTTTTTCTTTAGGAAACCAGGTAAGGAATTTTAGACTAACCATTAATGTCAATTTAATCTTCCAGTATCTCTCAGAATATCCAATAAGAAATACAATGAGTTTGAGTTGCAGTGACTGATGACATATTCAAATGTAGTAGCTCATATGTACACAGCAAATTTGCAAGAAAAACCAAATTGCATTGATCTACTATTCTCCTTTAAGTGGTTCAAGAGAAACAAAAAAAAGATTGCTAATTATTCTCCCAATCAGGAAGCAGTGTGCTGCATCTCAAAGTCTGAGATAAATTAATGAATGGACTGAAAAAAATGCTGCACTGTAATTCACTATCTTCCAAAAATAACTATGTAGGCAAAATACAGTTTCAAAAGGAAATGAGAAAAACAGAACAAACATTAATATACTTAATGGATTGACCACAGGAGTGGTTAAGGGCCAATTTAAAATAAGTAGTTCTATAGTTTTTAAGGTTGGTACCCAAAGCTTGTTCAAGTTTACAAGTAAACAGCATTAAATCAAATATCAAAATTTAGTAGAAAAACACAATAAAAAGAAATCACTAAGATACAAGCATGCTGGAACTCTGAAAAGTTGAATTGCCTTAGCTTTTCTTTAGTTTTAGTCTAATTTATGAAGGGGAATATTTAATGTTTCATAAACCTTTGAAGGCTAGAAGGTTCCACTGCAGCATAATGATCAAAGGAAAAACCAAGACGTTGCAGAGATTAAAGTCTGAACTAGTGGGTCAGCTTGGCAATGGGACAGGTTTATGCACCATTCTACTGCAGCAGAGCAAGAGGTGGGACAAACTTCTACGGATACTCCAGACCAAATCTTCGTTTGAATACAACGGAGATGCAACAATAGCTGTTCAAAAGAAGAGAAAAAAATTATGAATTTGAATAAGCTGGAGCACATTGATAACTTTCATCTGAATACTGTTGTGGGCAAGTGAAGAAAGATAGCAAACATGACTGGAAAAATCTAACAACGTTCTGGAAGAAAAAAAATACTGTTATCTTTGAGAGTACTTTTATCATACTGGCTACTGGATTAGCACAATGGTTGAAGAGCAGGCAGGAGTGGCAACTCAATATCACAGGGTACAGAATTTTCAGGTGTAACAGGGGAGGGGGGAATAAAAGAGGAGGAGATATTGCACCGTTAGTCAAAAATTACATCACATTAGTATTGAGGGAGGATACCTAGGAGGCTCCTCAAACGAGGCTAGATGGATAGAGATGATTAACAAAAAGGGTATCAACACTTTGCTGGGGGGTAGATTACAGACCTCCTAACAGTCACAAAGCAGATAGAGGAACAGATATACAGGCAGATAGGAGAGAGATTCAATAAAAATAGGGTTATCATACTGGGGAATTTCAATTTCTGAAATATTAACCGCGTAGGCCTCAGTGTTAAAGGTTAGAAGGAGCAGAAAGTTTGCGGTGTGCCCAGGACAGCTTTTTGATACAGAAAGATGGTAGGGAAGGTGCATTACTGGACCTTATCTTGGTGAATATAGCTGGCCATGTAAAGGGAGTGTCAGTGGGGCATCATTCTGGAGACAGTGACCATAACACTGTGCATTTTAAAATGGTTATGGAAAAGAACAGGGATGAACCAGTAATAAAGATCTTAAATCTGCAGGGGGTGATCACCAATTTCATTAACATGAGGACCTGGCAAGGGCAGATCTATTTATAGGCAAGTCTAAATCAGACCTGTGGGAAGCATTTAAGAGTTCCTATAACAGTAAAAGCCAGAGGTAACAAGTACAGGAAACCCTGAATGTCAAGGAATATTGAGGGTTGGTTAAAGAGAATAAAAGGAAGCATATGACAGGGGAAGCCAGTCAAGAGTATAAAAGGTGTAGGGGGCTGCTCAAAAAGTAAATTAGGAAGGCTAAGAGAGGTCTCGAGAAATCACAGCAGACAGGATAAAAGTAAATCCGAAGACATTTAAGTATATTAAAGGCAAAAGAATAACCAGGGAAAAATCAGAGCCCATAAGGGACATGGACAATCTGTACGTGAAGCCAGATGATATAAGTGGTGTCCTAAATGAATACTTTTCATCACTATTCACAAAGGAAACAGTCTTAGTTGGAGAATTCAGTGAAGGAGTCTAGTGCAGTTCTCTATAAATAAAGAGGAAATACTCAATTCCACAGCAGACCTAAAGGTGGATAAATCCCCAGGACCAGATGAGATTTATCCCAGGCTGCTGTGAGAGGTAAGGGAAGAGATTGCTGGGTCTCTGCTTAAGATGTTTTCAGTCTTTGCTGGACAAAAGTGAGGTACCAGCTGACTGGAAGACAACAAACATGGTCTCGCTTTTCAAGAAAAGTCTGGTAACTATAGGTCTATGCGCCTAACATGGTGGGGAAGAAACAGGAAAAAAACTCAGAGAGAGGATTAATAAGCACTTGAAGAGGCGGGAACTAATCAGAGATGGCCAAGGTGGCTTTGCCAAGGGTATATCCTTTCTGACCAATTTAAATTAATTATTTGAAAAGTTTATTGGTGAGGACAGGACAGTAGATATGACTTCCATGTACTTTAGTAAAGCTTTTGACAAGGTCCTACATGGGATACTGGTTCAAATGTTTAGGGCCGATGAGATCCAAGGCAAGTTGGCAAACTGGATCCAAAATCTGCTTGGCAAAAGGAGACAGAGGGTAGTGGTAGAGGGTTGCTTTTGCAATTGGATGCCTGTGACTAGTGCTGTCCCACAAGAATCGATGCTGGAGCCCTTGCTGTTTGTAATTACACGAATGACTTGGATGTGGATGTGGATGTGGATGTGAGAGGCAAGTATCAGCAAGTTCATGAATGACACAAAGATTGGCGGAGTTGTTGATAGTATGGAAGGTAGTCAGGCTGCAGGAAGATATCAATGTGTTGGTGAAATGGGCTAAAAATGGTGAATGAGGCTAGGACATACACATGAATGACAAGATTTTGGGGAGTACTGAGGAACAGAGGAACCTTGGAGTACAAATCCATAGATCCTTGGAGGTGGCAACACAGGTAGATAGCATAATTAGGAAGGCATATAGGATACAGGCCTTCATTAGTCAGGGCAATGAATACAGAAGCAAGGAGGTTAGGCTCCATCTTTATAAAACCTCGGTCAGACCTCAGCTGGAGTACGGTGTGCAGTTCTGGTTACCATGCTATAGGACAGCTATGATAGCGCTGGAGAGGATGGAGAAGAAATTCACCAGAATGTTGCCTGGGATGGAGTAGTTATGAGGAGAGACTGAAGAAACTAGGTCTGTTCTCCCTGGAATAAAGTAGGTTAAAAGGGGACATGATAATATTAAATTATGAGGGGTAAAAATAGGGTAGACTGCAGGTAAATTTTCCCCACATCAGAGATAGAGGACATAGATATGACGCAAGGGGCAAGAAATTTAGAGGGGATATGAAGGGGCCTTATCTTATGGATTTTAAGCCATTCAATGTTGTGAAACTAAATGGACCTCATTTCCAAAATTGGCTTGGGTGAGCCTATTTTGAATCAAGATCACAGTGGCAAAATTCTTTTCAAACACATTTGTATATCATTTTAAGATTTATTTAACTCTTACCCATTCCATACAAATCAGCCCTGAATAATAAAAAAAATGAATGTAAATGTAGCTTAAGATAGTGGTGTCATTAACCTTCAAATTACCATTAACAAAATTCAGGGTTTTTCTTTTGCTTAAACATAAGATTCCATAATAGACTGCTACTTCAATGGAAATGTTAGGCTTTCAATAAGGCATCAACATTAAGCCCAATTATCCTATTCCAAAGCACAATAATGTTCTTAAGGTACCATATTCTCATAATCAATCTTCAGAATCTGGCCAGCACTGGAAAGACCATCCATCCCTGACAGCCCTTCAACAGAGTGGCCTGCTAGGTCACTTCAAAGGGAATTTAGAAATCAACCACAATTGCAGATCTGGAGTCATATTTAGGCCAAACTGGGCAAGGATGGTAGAGATCCTCCCCAGAAGGGCAACAATCCAGTAACTTTGAAACTTTATTACACAGCACAGTCACAGGCCCTTCCGGTCCAACGAGCCCACACTGCCCAATTACACCCCTACTAACCCACCATACATCTTTGGAATGTGGGAGAAAGCTGGAGCACCCGGAGGAAACCCACATAGACATGGGAAAACATACAAACTCCTTACAGACAGCATCGGGAATTGAACCCCGATCGCTGGCATTGAAATAGCGTTACACTAACCACTACGCTACCATGCTGCTACGCTATCAGTAGTTATGTGTGATCATTATTATTAATGACAAGGGTTTATTTTTAATGCCAGATTACTAAACAAATTTAAATTCTCCAGCTGCCATGGAACTCGGGTCTCTGGATTATCAGTCTAGGTTTCTGGATTACTAGTCTGGCAATTTAAGTACTACACCTCCCCAATAACCTTACCAAATGGGAAGTTCTCCTGGTATCTTGGCCAATATTATTCCCACAGGCAGTACCATAAGCAATATGTTAACTGAATGTTTATTGGAATCTCATTGTGCTAAAATACATGCTGTATGTGTCTTTGCAACAATAAGTTTAACATTTCAAAACAATTGCCTTCTATCCCTTCTTCAAATCTGATTTCTAAAATTCATACCAGCTTGTGGCAAAAGTCAATGGCTGCTAACCAAGCTATTCACAGGATGGCTCCATTTGGCATCAATTTTATTTACCCAACTGTCATATCAAACATATGTAGATAAATTTCTCATCATCCACCCAAGTACAAATGACAGTACAAAGTAGGATTTAAAGCAAATTTCTCCATCCACAACATAGATCATTAACTTAAACCATGCCTGGGGGCCATTCTTCCCATGTTTAACCTATTATTTCACTGGTGAATCTAAAATTAAGCAAAGTACTAACCTGTCAATAATTTATACAATTGTCTGTCTCAGTTGTGAAGGTTTAACTTGACAATAAACTAAAGTTTTCAACCTGCTATCAAAAATTTTCTCCAAGGTTAGTTCATTATGAATAATAAACCTAGCAATTGAAAATCAGAAATTATAGTAATTTTATTTAGGAACCAGCCAATTATTGATATATGAAAAAAGGCAGAAAGACCAGTTACACTGCTGTATGTTAAAGAATTTCCAGAATCTGGTTGCGTGTCTTATGAGCACTATGAAATCATTACTGACTCAGGTATTTATGCAGTTTTTCCCATTTCCTCTCCAAAGGTCTCCAGTCTCTCACAGAACATTCCTGCCAACTCCCACCTAAACACACACTTCCTGTTTATACCAAAATTGGCTTTTATCTGGCAAGATCCCCAAGATCAGGTGATTAATAACATAACTCACAGTGGTTACCAAATAGCTGGTCAATTGTTTTTGTTACTCGAAAGAAAATCTTTATTTTTAAGAACTTTTATCCTTCGTGTATTTTTACATTTCACTGAGAAATCATGCCATTTATGAAAAATATGAATTGAGTGTTTACTAAATAAACAAGCCTTTCACCACAAATGGTATCACAAAACAGTTTTTAGCTCGAATTCAGGACAACCTAGAGCCATCTCCATGCCAATCTTAACACTATCCTAATGTTGCTTCAATTATTCCAGTATAGTTGCCTTGATTGTCACATCCAGAAGTCCCATCCAGATGTTCAACACTGTGCGTAAAAACTTACTGACAAATTTACAGTTGCGTTTTGCTGAATTTAACCTGTGACCTCATCTCACTGTAACTCAACTAATGAAATGTTGACTGTTTTCTCTCACCACAAATGCTGCCTAACCTGAGAATTTCCAACATTTTCTGCTTTTATTACATATTTCTCCAACCTTTGTTCAGAACTTTCTGATACCAAGGTTTATTATTGATGTAGTGTAAATTTTGCTCTCATTACGGGATCCATACAGTATATGTATCTTGTGGCATGTAGTTCACCTCCCACCTCCCCAATGCTTTTCCATGTCCTCAGTTAACAAGGAGACTGACAGAATACTTGCCACATTATCCTGACTTAGAAATGCACTGCCATTCCTTTATTTTTGCTGGATCTAATGGGACCTTCCACTCAACAATCTGCAATGATTCAAGATGGAGGCCTGCCACCACCTTGAAGAGATCAGCAATAAAACAATAACCTTGCCAGCATAGCCTATACCCTGTAAATCAGAAAAGATTACTTACTTACTTTTAATTCAAATGGGACTTAGAAACACTAGCTGGCTCCTGCACAATTATCACAACTGTTCAATTACCAGATAAGTAAATTTTATCATGCAATAATGAAAATAGGAATGAGCTGGATTAGACAGCAAAATATTTTGTTAGCAAGAAACAAAAGAATTTTTAGGTACAGGAAAGAAAAGAGATTTTTCCTTTATTTGGGGCTGTCATCTGGCTGCTCCTGGATGAAGCAAATAGGGAACTGCATCTCAATTCCCTTCTAATATTCACACATCACCAGTTCCTAGGTCTGTGGGCAAAGGCTTCGACATCAGTTTTTGCAACACCACTTGCAACTCAATCAGGCAACATCTGCTTACCTTGATAGCAATGCATGTATGACTCAAAGTGCTTTAACACTTAAACACTAACAACACAGGTTAAGAGGGATGAGGATCAGCCACATAATTCTTGTGGTTTCTGGGCCTATTTTACAAAGGCCAAAAATGAATCATTGTTTGTGAATATGGCTGTTTGATGGTAAGAATCAAATAGGAAAAAAGTGAGAATGACATGATTAAGAAACATTGATATTAGTGAAGGGTTTTATACTAGCAAGAGTCTTAAGTATGAATAGCACAGATGTAGCACACTACATTCATCTTCAAAAATCCAGTAGCAAAACTTAGAAATGAACTGAAGTAAATACAGTAAGAACAATATGCTTTTTTGAAATTAAAGCTAAAAAGAGCTAGGTACATGACTTTCACTTACATTTTGCATTTCTGCTTAAAGAAACGATCATCCGAAGTCTGATTTAAAATTAGAATACTTCCTCTCATGAAATAAAAAGTGTGAGTCAGGCTGTAATTGTGCATTTTTCATTTAATTGTTCAATTTTTCTTTTCCATTTTAAGAGAGTTTTTGTTTTACAAAGGGGATTTGGTCAGCTTTGGGCAGAGACTCCCCACTGCTGAAGTTCAAATTAATCTTCCACACCTGCAAACTCCAAATGGGAATTGGAAGTAGTGCAACCATTCCAGTTTCTTCCACAGACACATAAGAATTAAATCTATGTCTGCACAGCTGACTGGAAGAATTTACATCTGACATGCATGAACATTTTTCTTATACAGGCACAGCCAACAGGCCAGTGACAGCCAATATGAGTGGAAGTATTGAGGAACAAACGGGTTAAAAAAAAGACAAGCAAGATTGTGCTGAAGATTATCTATTTGACCAAGTTTCACATGCAAGATCCTATTCCTTTCATTTCTATTTCTACTTCTTCACCAAAACAGATAGATTTGTAAACAGTAGAGTTAAAGATTAGGATTGCGCCAGTAAAACACATTTTCTTCCTCCTCCTCCTCTTCACCCCCAACACCCCCACAGCCTTCCACCTCCCAGGGAGAAACAGTGACCCAGGAACGTACAACATATGTTGCCAGTAATAACTTCTTGCAGGCAGCTGTAAATCTGTCTGGAACTTCCACCGTGTAGGATATGAGCAACATGGGAAATGAATGCAAGGTAGACCACACCTACATATTCACTGCAGATAGGAGTACAACCATTGCTGCAAAACAGAATTTGTTCCTTAAGCCTAACTTTTCGTGTTAAAACAAGAGGGGAAATAGATGATCCATTTTGTTTTAAAAGTCTCCAGCACTTTGCCTGATATTAGACCATGAAATCCCAAGGCTGTGTTACTTTGGAACAAGAGACAAAAAGTAATGCACACAAGCAGAACATGCTAAACACTGTCAGTTAAAAAGGAATGCTGCATACTTACAGATTTCAGCATAGATTAAGAGCCAACAGTAACCGATTCTAAAAATGTCTTTAAATGGGAAATTAACAATTGCAGCCTGATGCACGAACTCCTACAGTAGACAGAAATAATCCTTCTTCATGATAGAAACCGTGTCAAATGCAAAACTACCTCAGATAAAATAAAGATCAATTAAGATGGTAGAGGGTAAATCTCTCCACTGTGCCTTCCCCTGCACCTTGCATTGGTTGAACATTTTTATAACAGTATAATTGGAAAGCATTAACAGAATAGAACAAAGTCATGAGTTTACGAAAGGGAAATCGTATTTTTTTAAAAATTCCAGTGGATTTGTTAAGGATATAGCAAGTAGAATGGATGAGAAAGAACCAGTGGATGTGATGCATTCAGACTTTCAAAAGGCTATTGATAAGGTCCCTCAAAGCAAAAGGGCAAAACCAAAGTACTTGGGATATGAGGCAATATACTGGCAATGGATTGAGAATTAATTGACAGACAAGAAATAGAACAAATGGGTCTTTATCTGGATATCAGGCAGTGACTAGTGGGAAGCAGTCAGGATCAGGGCTTGGGCCCCAGCTATCCACAATACATAGAACAAGCTGCCAGAGGAAGTGGTAGAGGCAGGTGCAATTATGACATTTAAAAAGGCATTTGGACAGTAACATGGATAAGAAAGATTTAGAGGGATATGGGCCAAACGCAGGCAAATAGGACTAGTTCAGTTAGGGAACTTGGTCAACACAGACGAATTGGGCCAAATGGCCTGTTTCCATGCTGTTTAACTCTATGACTCTTATGTCAAGATTTGGATGAGGTAACAGAATGTAACATATGCAAATCTGCAGATGGCATCAAGCTGGGGGAGGAAAGTGGAGTCTGAGCTGTGAGGAGGATGCAAAGACAAAGACTGATTATTGTCTGAATTGTGATGGATTAGAAAAAGGAAAGGTACAAGAAGATGTGTGTCCTTGTACAACAGATCACTGAAAGCAAGCATACCAGGAAAATAGTATGCTGGCCTTCACTGCAAGAGGATTTGAGTAATGAAGCAAGGACACCTTGCTGCAGCTATAAAGGAGCTTGGCGAGATCCAATCTGGAATTTTGCGTATATTTTTGATCTCCTTATCTGAGAAAACATGTTCTTGCCACGAAGGAAGTGTAATAACAGTTTACTACACTGATCTGTGGGATGACAGGACTGACATACAAGGAGAGATGGGACCAGGTATGCCTACATTCAGTGGAGTTTAAAAGAATGAAAAGAAACTTTGTGGAAGTTATAAAATTTTAACAGGACTACACAGACAAGATATGGGGAGGACGTTCCCAGTGGCTGGAAAGTCTAGAACCAGAAATGACAGCCTCAGGATATGGTGTTTGTCATTTAGAACCAAGAGAACAAGAAATTTCTGCATCCAGAGGGTGAACTCTTTACCACAGAAGGCTGTGGTAGCCAAATCTTTAAATATACTCAAGGCGGCAAATACATTTCTGGATGCTAAAGGGATCAAGGGATATGGGGAGAAGGCAGGAACAGAGTACTGAAGTAGATGATCAGCCATCATCCTGCTGACAGATGGAGCAGGCTCAAAAAACTAGTCAATGCTTGCTCCTGTTTTCTGTTTCCATTATTATTTTTCTCTAATGCAAAACCAGGAAGAGAGAAATCATTATCTTTGGCCCCCCTCCACTAACTCCCAGCCCTTGCCACCAATTCCATTCCTTTGCTTACGTTGTCTCAGGCTGGTCAGGAGGAGTGCCTCCTTTTATGATTTCCTGGCAAGAATAATTAACAAGCAGATCTTCAGTAGCGTTTAACATTGCAATTTGTTGTTTTTTTTAAAAAAACAGAAACTTGCCAGGTTATGGGGGAAATGGAATAGCTCTTCTCTCTTGGGATCAAACACAACTTGCTTTCAGTCTGGGTTTGTGCGTTCTGAAGTGGCTGAACAGGCTAATGTGGGAACCACAGACTCTTCCACATATGGGGTAGGTGGAGGTGTGGTCCTTTTGCCACTTCTGTAGGGCTTCTGTCTGCTCCTAATTTATATATATTCTCAATACCATCCCAAATATCCTTTTCCACTTTGAGTGGTCTTGGGCCAGAGGTTCTCACCGTTGGTGGTATTCTTCCACCACTTTGAAATGCCTGCTCTACATAGCCCAGGTCTCAGAAGCATATAGGAGAGCAAAGATCACTGCTGCCCAGTAAACCACGAGTTTTATGTCAGGTCCGAGATCTTAATCTTCAGATACCCTTTTCTCCAATCAAGCAAAGCTAATCTTTAGAACCAATGGGAAACTGTACAACCAACAGTAACTATACTCCAGAACCAAGGTGACATGGACCTCAGCAATTTGAGCAGAATGCAGGCAATGTTTGTGTTTGCTTATACTTGGCAGCTGAGCTCCAAGAGTTTAGCAACTCATTCACCAAAGTACATGGCATAACATCATGATCTTGGCTCACTGGGAAACAGTAAAAATGCAAGGTTTGACAACAATGGTATAAATCCTCCAGGTTTGTGGAGGGTCCAGTAAGACTGCAGAAAGGATATTCCGAAAATTTTGGGTCAAGGAAGATCATAGAGCACAAAGCAGTGCGGATAGTTTTACATCAGCTCACACTGATCATTTAGTTTGAAGGTTTATAACTTGTAATGGATAGGATACACAGGAATTTGTAGAAGTATGAAAAATCTAAACAGATATTCTGGGGTCCATTGCTAGAATAAAGCTCACAGATTTAACACCCAGTTTCATTCAATACATTTTGGCAGTAGTAATAGAGTAGGCGAGGGGGAAGCAAAGCCACTCAGCCCTGTACAAGGCAGGGAAAGAAACACTGGTCTACAGTAAAAGGAGATATAGTTTTCCAATCTGTGAGCAATTTATTCATCAACAGCTGAAAATGCACCTACGGATTCTCCCACTATAAATGTTTCCAGTGGATTTTATTTCTGTTGCTTATGTTGAACTATTAATTTTGTTTTTAAAAATGTGTAATGTTAAGAAACAATAATGTATCAAGGATGAACCTGCCTGACACAAAATTTTCAATTTTCAGAATTCTAAATTTTAAAAAATAGATCAAGCAGAGAATATCACTCCAACTCCATTTTTCATTTTCTTTTTGTTCTCCTCCTAGAAGATAATTTACAGTCATGTGCAAAATAGTAGGATCTGCCCTGTGTCAACTGTCAAATTTTATTGATTGCACATGTTATAGATGAATCATCCGTTGTAAAAGTAAAATGGAAATTACAACAATCTGGAGGCAATGACGAGCTTCAAACCTGCGGGGAAGTGGAACTAAAAGGTGGGTGGAAACCACCACCCATTCTAACAGGTGCCCCTGCTCCATATCACATCAGTTTCTTGTGCCGGGTCCTCCACAAGCAGGTGGCTCATGCTCTATATGACTCACTTTTATCATTTGATCTAATTACATAGTAAAAAAACAAGCTTCAAAATTGCTGCTGTCCTATTATCTGACAGCAACCAATGAGTTTGAAACATTAGCAAGCGACCTTTCATACACCAGATTTAGGTTATCAGAATATCTGCTACTGGCAATTAAGAATGCCTAAAATTTCCACTTAGTTAAGTCAATTTTAAATCTTCTCTCAGGAAATAGAAACAACCTTTGATACAGATAAAGCTTTGCTTTTGTAACCAGGTATTTTAATGAATTCTAAAGCTTTCAAGCTGTTTATGTTTCTCGGTTCACGTATACAATTCAGCCAACAGCATGTAACGCCAAAGAAACCTTCTTCCAGAACAAGAAATGGTGGATCTCAACATGGAAAAAAAATTGCTTTCAAGCCTGCTTGACTATAGACCAACTGGAAAAAAATAGTGTGCTTTACAGCAAAAATAGTGACACTTATTATAACTGTTTTCTGCATGCAAAGACTAATTTCAAAGAAATTCTGATCACTTTGTTTTGAAAAGAAACCAGGTTCAATATTACCCCCACCTAAATCTAAGTCTCCCTGTTCCACAGCACAAACTTATTATTAAACACAGCAGACATTGCTATCTCTGAAAGGAAAGCAGTGATGATTTTTTAATACTTCAGCTCTATAGGCCAAAGGATTAGAAAAATCTGCTTTTGAGCAACAAAATTCTTTATAAGGAAACAGAATAATCAGCCTAATCCATCCATGTCAAGGTTTACAGTCCATCTAAGTAAACTCTCCTAATCACATTGATCTACCCTGGAGTAAGTTCAGAACATTAAGTAACTTGGATGACTGGCTTTTTCCTTTAAATGAAAGGCAAATGGCTTCACAATGCTCACATCTGCCCAGGCTTTCAAATCCCTCCATCCACCCACACAGATGGCATGTGAATAAAACTAGTTAGCTTATTGCAAGATCCATCTCCAAGGATAATTCTAAATGTGTTAAAAAAAACTAAATTAATATTTTGTTTAGAAAGTTGTTTTCCTGACTATTCCTGACCATTAGATGCATTCTCTCCAAGGCTCACAAACAGTAGATACATAAGACTATACTCCAATAAGAAATTAACAACTCAGTTAAAGGAATTAAGGGGAAATGCAATGCAAGATGTGACACTTGAGCAATTGGGAGGATAACATCAGGAAAAAAAATACATATCAAAGTAGCATCCACACTTCAATTATGCTGCAACAATGAACATACGACAAAAGCAGCTACAGACAAATTAAATAGAAAGGCGACTCCACAGCTGAAAGTCACTAAGACCAAAACGACATGCACTAAATATCTTCAGACTGTGTAGCTTAAACTGATTTGGCATTTCACAAGAACAGAAGGAATTTCAGCACTGAAGATCAAGGTGACAGAATTCACTTGGCAGTCAACTGTCTGCCACTTTTAAAAATAAAGACAGAAGCAAACTTAGTGTTACCTTGTCAAAAACACAGGTTTGCAGGTGGTTTGTACAAGTCTGCAAACTGAGCTTCTTGCATGTGGGAGTACAGGGTGTTGAAATTAGAATACCCAGTTGATCTCATCTCAGGATCACTGATCCAGAAAACTAATTTACATCTCACATTGTTTCTCATCTCATATTTCTCACAATAACAGAAGGCCATTTGGCCTATCGAGTCTATGCCAGCTTTCAGAGCAATCCCATCATTCCCAATGCCCAAATTATTTCCCTACAACCTGTTCTCTCTCAAACCTGTCAATACCTCCAATTCCCTTACCACCTACCGATACAAGGGATAACTTACAGAAGCGCATCACAGCAAGAATATACAAACTCTTTTTGTTTGCTAAACAGCATTTAGGTCAGGTTGAACCCAGGCTGCAAGAGCTATGAGGCAGCAGCACTACCTGCTGCACCACTATGCTACCCATACCATTCTGAAAGCAGTGACAACCATGGAAAAGTGTAAAAGAGAGAATTGCCTTAGCTTTCTGAAAGGACCAGGAGATAAAAGATAAATGCCATGCAAAAGCTGTTGCTGTACTGTTGAGGAATATGTTGAAAATTTAAAAGATTTTGCTGCTGTTTTAGGAGCATTTTTACAAGTCGGTATTAAACTGCCAACCACAGTATTGCATTATATAGAATATAAGCACAGTAGCTCATCAGTCATCTCAATCAATACATGCTGGTATATAGTTTCCTTGCATCACTTTTTTAATTATTGACATAATCCTTTGTTTTCTTATGCTAATATTGCCATATATGCTAATATTGCTTTAGATTAAATAAATTATTTGTCACAACAGCAATGCTGTGGCTGTAAGCTCTATATTTTCACGTTCTCAGTGAAGAAGTTTTATCCAAATTTTTATATCCTATGTTGACGGCCTCTAGTTTTGCCCTTCTCCACAAATGGAAATGCTGTGCGTCTACCCTTTCATAATTTTGAAAACCTGTTAGGGTACCGCTAAGCCTTCCCTTTTCAAACCTCTTCATCCATTCCTAATAGGTACATTCTCTAGCTAATCTTTTGAATCCTCTTTCTAGTACACCATGCGGTCCAAGTCTGTTTAGAGTTTAGTATAATGTTTTTACCTCTTAATTTTACCCTTCTTAAAAAAAAACTGCACTTGCACATATTATTTTACTATTAAGCGGCATTGTTGCTTTTAGTGATTTTAGCAACCCAGATGTCTTTGCTCTTTTACCCCATTTAGATATTTTTCAAAATAAATACCACACACTAGCGTTGAAATTATTTGGCAAAAATTATTTGCCACTCTACAGTTCATTACCCTTGGTATAATTTGTTGCAATCCATCTTAGTGTCGACTATTGCTCCCAATTTAATTGGGCTTGCAAAATTGTAAATTAGAACTAATATTGCTTAAGTACAAATAAACAATTATGTGGAAAATATCACTTAAAATACACAAGCAATTTTTAAGCTATGTCTGCTGAGCTCAATGGCTAAATGAAAAAAATGACAAGTAATATTAAAAGTCCAAATCTTCAATACAGAAACAAGGTCTTCAAGAAATTCAATTCTCTGACTAACAATTGGGAGAACCCTAACCAAAATTGCCCTTATCTGGAGAAACTGGTCCAAGCCTAGTACAGTTACCATGGATAAGCACTGGAGAGTCCAGGCTGAGATCAGCAAGCACGCCAAGAAATAGAGTATTCCCCAATCTTCAGCTGGTAAGTGCATGGGTAGCTTACACAGGAAATCTTGCTCTCCCTCCCACACCACAGAATGACAGAAGTTGTTGCACTCCTTTCATCTCTCAAGATGTTGGACAGACTTCTTCTAAATATTATCACAGGTTTTTATTCAATCTGATGATGTTTTGGGGAAAAGAAATCAACTACTATGAAAATACTAGGAATTTTCAGATTTTGTAGCAGTGTCTTAAGACTACTTACATCAAATATTTATCACTTTAAATTCAAAAAATCATTTGCAGACAAATCATTTCAGCTACCTTTCAGAATTGAAGCAATAGGGGCAAACATGAAGTTCTTTGCAATTTTCTCCCATCACATTAAAATTTGTTTATTGAATTATTGCAAAAAATAAATTCTACATCAATATTAGAAAATCTCATATTGCATCCATACATTTGAACCAAGTTATTACATCCTAAATCTATTTTAGAAATATGCCACATGAAATGTTTCCTTTACCTTTCAAACTTACAGAATATAAAATGACAGGGAACATATTTCATTATGTTCACTCACAGAATATTAGAAATTTTTTTAAACTGGAATCTACAATCATAGACACCTGTGTTTGCTCATTCATGAAAGTCACTTATTGCAAAATTGCAATTTAAGAAGCTATATCAACCACAGAAGAAAGTGAATAAGTTTTAGTTAAATTAGTCTAACGGCACAGACCTCAATGATACATTTTTATGTTAAACTGCTAATTTAATGAAGATTGTCATCAGCATTTTGGTCAAGAGTTCAAGGAAATGGTTGATCCACAAGCACCCCAACAATATTAATACAATGATGATTTTTGTGCTGATCATAGAGAATGTCAAGAGTTGAAGAGAAGCACCTTCGCCTTTAATTTTTGACCAATACAGCATCGTGGTCTAACCTTAGGTACAAAACTGGCACCAAGTTCAGAATAATTCCATATCCTCCTGCACCAGCTGAGATCTCCCATGTTAGCAAATATACAGTATTTCTCTTGAAAAACAAGTTTGATGCTATTTGGAAAACCTGGCAGGAACTTGGTACAAAAGGGGCGGGTTGCACCTCATCTGGAAAGGAACCAATATCCTGGCAGGCTGATTTGCTAGTGCTATTAGGGAGGGTTTAAACTAGATTGGCAGGGGGATGGGATCCAAAGTAGCAGTGAGGCAAATGGGAGGCTGAAAGTTGAGACAGAATTCAATGACAGTAAGTTCAGTAGACAAGACAGGCAGCAGCATGGCAAGGAGCAAGCAAAGATTGTTGGATTAAATTGCATTTACTTCAATGCAAGAAGCCTGACAGGAAAGGTGAATGAACTCAGGGCATGGATAGATATGTGGGACTGGGATATTATAGCCATGATAGAAACAGAACTAAGGAAGGGACAGGACTCGCAGCTAAATGTTCCAGGGTACAGGTGCTATGGGAGGGGAAGAGGTCAAGGAAAGAGAGGAGGAGGAGCTGCCTAATTAAGGAGAACATCACTTCAGTAGTACAAGATTAAATTACTGAGGGATCATCCAGTGAGACTTTATGGGTGGAGCTGAGCAGTAAGAAGGGGAAGGTCATCGTGTTGGGATTGTACTATAGGCCCTCGAATAGTCAACTGGAATTAGAGAAACAAGTATGCAGGGAGATCGCAGAAATTTGCAAGAATGATAGGGTTGTCATAGTAGGGGATTTTAACTTTCCTAATATCGACAGGGACTGTCATGGTGCTAAGGGCTCAGACAGAGTAAAAGTTGGTAAGTGTGTTCAGGAAAGCTTTTTTAGGCAATATATAGAGGGCCCTACTAGGGAGAGGGCAAAGCTTGACATCCTCTTGGAAAATAGGACAGGACAAGTGACTGAGGTGTCAGTGGGGAAGCACTTTGGGATCATTGACCACAGTTCTATTAGTTTTAAATTAGTTATGGAAGGGGACAGATCTGGTCCACAGTTAAGGTTCTAGATTGGGCCAAGGCAAATTTTGATGGTATTAGACAGGAATGTGCAAAAGTTGATTGGAGTAGATTGTTTGCGGGCAAAGGAACATCTGGCAAGTGAGAGACTTTTAAAAGTGAGATATTGGGAGTTCAAGATCTGCATACTCCTGTTAGAGTGAAGAGAAAGGCTGGCAGGAGTAAGGAACCCTGCATAATGAGGGATATCGAGGCTCTGGTCAAGAAAAAGGAGGGAATGCAGAAGTATACTCAAGAAGAAAATCAGAAGGGCAAAAGGGGGACTTTGAGCAGAGAAGGTTAAGGAGAATCCAAAGAGATATTATAAGTATGTTATGGGAAAAAGAAGAGAATAGGACCCTGCAAAGACTAAAGTGGACATCTGTGTGTGGAGCCGCAGGAAATGGGCGAGGTCCTCTAAATATTTCTCCTTTTTTTTACCATGGAGAAAGGCATGAAGACTTTGGAACTTGAGAGTTGGTGGGATGTCTTCGGAATAGTCTGAGAATCCCCAAGACATACCTTGGACATATCAAAACATGTGAAGGTAGATAAATCTCCAGGGCCTGATCATGTATATCCAAGAACACTGTGGAAAGCTAGACAAAAGATTGCGGGAGCCCTGGCTGAGATATATGCATCATCGTTAGCCAAAGGTGAGGTGCAAATGGACTGGAGGGTGACTAATTTTGTGCCTTTATTTAAGAAGTGCTGTAAAGAAAATCCTGGGAACTATAGACCAGTAAGGCTAACATCTGTAGTAGGCAAGTTACTGGAGGGGATTCTGAGGGATAAAATATACCTGAACTTAGAAAAACAGGAGTTGATTAGGAATAGTCAGCACGGCTTTATGCGTGGGAGAAATTGTCTCACAAATTTGATCAAATTTTTTTTTAAAGAATTACCTAAGGTCAATGAGGCATGGCAGTAGATGTAGTTTATATGGACTTCAGTAAGGCCTTTGATAAGGTTCCACATTGTAGGCTGCTATGGAAAGTTAGAATGCAAAGGTCCATGGAGAGCTTGCTAAATACTTACACAATTAGCTTGATGATTGAAAGCAGAGGGTGATGGTGGAAGGTTGTTTTTCAGACTGGAGGCCTCAGGGGTCAGTGCAAGGCCCATTGTTATTTGTCATCTATATCAATGACTTGGATGAGAATGGACAAGGCATGTAAGTTTGCAGATGACATTAAAATAAGTGGTGCCGTAAACAGTGAAGACATTTATCAGGAATAATGGCAGGATCTTGATCAGCTGAGTAGGTGGGCCGAGGAATGGCAAATGGAATTTAGTTCAGCTAAGTGCGAGATGTTGCATTTTGGGAAGACAAATCAGGGTAGGACTTCCATGATGAACGCTAAGGCCCTTGGGAGTGTTGTAGAACAGGGGGACCTAGGAGTACAAGTACATGGTTCCCTGAAAGTGGCGTCACAGGTAGACAGGGTGGTGAAGGCTTTTGGCACGCTGGCCTTCAAATGTCAGGGCATCGAGTGTAGAAGTTGAGATGTTATATTGCAGTTGTACAAGACATTGGTGAGACCACATTTGGAATATTGTGATCAGTTTTGATCACTCCGCTACAGGAAAGATGCTATTAAGCTGGAAAGAGGGCAGAAAACATTTACGAGCATGTTGCCAGAACTCAAGGGCCTGAGTTTGGCTGGGACTTTATTCAATGGAGTGTAGAGGGGTGATCTTATAGAGGTTTATAAAATCATGAGGGGCATAGATAGGGTGAATGCCCACAGTCTTTTTCCCAGGGTTGGGGAAAATCGAGAACTAGAGGGCATAGGTTTAAGGTGAGAAGGGAGAGGTTTAATAGGAACTTGAGGGCAACATTTTCACCCAGAGAGCAGTCAGTATATGGAATGACCTGTCAGAAGAAGTGGTTGAGGCGGGTATATTAACAACATTTAAAAGGCACTTGGACAGGTATATGGATAGGGAAGGTTTAGGGGGATATGGGCCAAACGTGGGCAAATGAGACTAGCTTAGAATGGCATCTTGGTCAGCAACAACCAGTTGGGCCAAAGGACCTGTTTCCATGCTGTATGAATCTAAGAACTTAACCAGGATATCAGAAGAAGAAAAGCAGAAATGTAAAGAATAAAAAAAGTCTCATTTCTTACTCTGTAGGAGATTGAACCTAAATCTTAAAATGAGGAAAAGGTCATCATGTCACCCACTACACAATCCAGACCCCCAAATCAGATAACAGAGGCATTGGAATCACTACCATCCTGTACTGACAAAGACAGAATTTTGGTAACAAGGTGATTCAGCAAATATCAGAGAAAATATTCTCACAAATACAGCCAATCTTTTGAAAAAGGGCACTCTTAAGGAGTTGTACAATTCTACATTAGTGGAATGATTCCTATTTCGGTACAACCATCTTTCAGCTGAAGAAGAAAATTGACAAACATTTATCCCTGCATTGCTATTGGGAAGAAAGAAAATCATTCAATCCAAAATTGAAATAAAGCAGCAGTTTTCAATTAATTTGAGCTGTGCTTCTCCTCCTTATAAAATTAGAAATAAATGCAAAATTCATTTTCATATTAGACTCAGATATTTCATTGAAAAATAAAGTAGGCACAAGATATGCCCTAGAAAAGTTAGCTGCTATCTGAAACCTTCAGTTCTCATAATATAATGTGCTTAGATTGCCATATTTAAACAATATGGATTGTTAGCACCTGATACCAATCTGATGTATGGATTTTACTTTGCTCTGTGGTTATTTGCAGAATTATGGAACATATTCTTTTATTGAGATTGCTCTGGTCTCCCCAGCTTTGCATAGTCTATACGCTAATGGTATGCAATTGACCAATGAGTTGACCAATGCCAAGCAGCAGGTGTAACCCACAAACTACACTCCTGCCCCATTATTACCCACAGCTACTCAAAAAATTTGAATATCAGTGGTATGGGAAATTGATATTTATTTTTTCAGGGAGATTAGTGGACCAAATCATCATGATTTCATGTAATGGGTACAAATAAAATGCAATTATCAAACTAAACCCCAAAGACTCTGCTACTTATGTCTTTGAGATTTCCACTTTTAATTGTGCACATGCATGCACAGGATATGTCATCCAATTTATGCTTCAATTATGGTGAATGCCAATTTCCTCTTATTTTTGCCATAAAATTGACCTCACACTGCTGGTGTCACATTTTGGTACAATCACTATAGGCAATGCATTCAATAAACCTTTTAAAGCCTTTAATAAACTTTTCTAATTTTAGGTGCATCAGGATTATCAGGATGAGTCACCTGGATGTTGCTTGTGATTACAGATGGATCAGTGATGGGCAAGATACTGGACTAACACAATCACAGTGTTACAGGCTTCAAACTCCATTCCTTCACAACAATCATAACCTAGAGCTGTTATACCAGGGACAAGAAATGAGATAAGTTTAATAAACAAGGACAGCAAGACAATTTTCACAAAAATTTGCATAGTATAGGGGCCAAATGTGTTTTATCAGCTCAGAGACAACAGACTGCAGTAATACAATCCTCTTCCTTAACAATTACTCTCCAAATGACAAAACTTTTGTGACAACCTCATCATCCTCTAAGAATACTGAAATAATAACACTTAATTCTTTCTTTATTTATAGAGAGATTACCTGAATCAAATAAATTAAAGATAACAGTATTGATAATCCTTTTCTCATCTACAAACCAATGAACAAAGTCTTTGTTGACTATCACCCAATTGATAGACTATTCTCCACTTGCCTGGGTGAGTACAGCTTCAACAACATTCAAGAAGCTCGACACCAGCAGTTCTCGAAGGCAGTTTACCACCATTTTCTCAAGGGCAATTAGGGATGGGCATTTAAAAGCTGACTCAGCCTGTGAAGTCCACATCCCTTGAATAAATAAAATAAAACAGGGAGGGAGTGAAAGGATTGACCCTGCCTCATTAAACTGAATTGCTTGTAAGTCATTGACTGAACAGCTAGAGTGTGTCACACATCAAGGTGTACTCCATTCCATTTTTTTCAAGAACTTAAATAACAACAATAGAAGATCCAATTCCTTCTACCAGCAATTGAACCTCATGACAATTTTACAACAGTTATGGATAGAAGATTGGCTTGCTAACAGAAAACAAAGTGGGCAAAAGCACATCTTTCTGGTTGGCAAGATATAATGAGTGATGTACCATGGGGATTGCTGCTGGAGGTTCTCAATGTTTTACAATTTATATATATGATTTTGATGAAGGGACCAAATTGCTATATTTTGCTGATATCACACAGATGGGTAGGAAAATAATGTGTAAAGAGAGCATAAAAGGGGCCATAGATAGGTTCACAAGATCACAAGACAAGGGAGCAGAAGCAGGCCATTCGGCCCATCGAGTCTGCTCCAAGGAAAGGGAAATAGAAATGGGGAATGGGGGAAGAAAAAAAAACCTATTCTAATCCCAATTTCCGGCCTTATCCCCATATCCCTTGATATCCTGACTATTTAGATATCTATCTATCTCCTCCTTGAACGCCCTCACTGATCTGGCCTCCACTGCTGTACGTGGCAAGGAGTTCCACAAATTCACCACCCTCTGGCTAAAGAAATTTTTCCTCATCTCTGTTTTGAAACTGTACCCTCTAATTCTAAGATTGTGCCCTCTGGTCCTGGACTCACCCACCAAGGGAAACAGCCTAGCCACATTTACTCCGTCCTTTCCTATCAATATTTTAAATGTCGCCATGAGGTCCCCTCTCATTCTTCTGTACTCCAGTGAGTACAGTCCAAGAGCCGACAAACGCTCCTCATACGCAAGCCCTTTCATTCCTGGAATCATCCTCATAAATCTCCTCTGAACCCTCTCCAACGTCAGCACATCCTTCCTAAGATGTGGGGTCCAAAACTGCGCACAATATTCCAAATGAGGCCTCACTAGTGCCCCGTAGAGCCTCATCAACACTTCCTTACTTTTATACACTATACCTCTCAAAATGAATGCCAACATAGCATTCGCTTTCTTTACCACCGATCCGACCTGGTGGTTAACCTTTAAGGTATCCTGCACGAGTACCCCCAAGTCCCTTTGTACTTCCGTGCTTTGGATTTTCTCTCCTCCTAGATAATAATCTGCCCGCTTATTTCTGCTTCCAAAGTGTACAACTGCACATTTCTCTACATTGAATCTCATCTGCCATTTCCTTGACCATTCTCCTAAACTGTCTAGGTCCCTCTGCAACCTTCCTATCTCTTCAATACTCCCTACTCCTCCCCCTATCTTGGTGTCATCCGCAAACTTAGCCACGAAACCATTTATTCCATCATCCAAATCGTTAATGTACAAGGTAAAAAGGAGCGGTCCCAACACCGACCCCTGCGGCACACCACTAGTAACTGGTAACCAACCAGAACGAGATCCTTTTATTTCCACTCTTTGCTTCCTGTCAACCAGCCAATGCTCCACCCATTCTGTTATCCTACCCATAATTCCATGACCTCTCATCTTATTAATCAGTCTCTCGTGAGGCACCTTATCAAAGGCCTTTTGAAAGTCTAAATACCCAACATCTACCGCCTCTCCCTTATCCACCCTACCTGTGATTTCTTCAAAAAACTCCAATAGGTTGGTCAGGCAGGATCTTCCCTTCGCAAAACCATGTTAGCTAAGACCCATCTTGCCTCGCGCCTCTAGGTATTCCGTAACCCCATCCTTGAGGATCGATTCCAATAACTTTCCCACCACTGACGTCAGACTAATAGGTCTGTAATTTCCTTTATGCTGCCTCCCACCTTTCTTATACAACGGAACTACAGTTGCGACCCTCCAGTCCTCCGGAACCACGCCGGAATCTATCGATTTCTGGAAAATTATCGCCAATGCCTCCGCTATCTCTAAAGCCACCTCCTTCAGAACCCGGGGATGCACCTCATCCGGTCCGGGAGACTTATCAGTCTTTAGCCCATTTAGTTTTCCTAGCACCTTCTCCCTAGTAATCTTAACTGAACTCAGTTCCATTTCCTGAGACTCCTGACTAACCGGCACATTGCTGATGTCCTCCACGGTGAGTGAGCAAATGGAGTACAACAGGGGAAAATGTTAAGTTCTCCATTTTGGCAGGAAAAATAAATAAAACATCTAAATAATGAGATTCCATACATCTTAACCACAGAAGGATCTGGGTGTCAAGTGCACAATTCAGAAGACTAGCATGTAAGCACAGCAAGTAATCTGGAAGGTTAATGTAGTTATTTATTGTTAAGGCAATTCGATACAGTTATACAGTTAAGTCCAGTGATATAGGGCATTGGTAAGACCACATCTTGTTCACAGTAATAATCTACCTATTGAGGAAAGGATGCAATACATTGGAAGCAGTTCAACAGTTCAGAAAAGATTTGACTCGACTGATGTGGTAAATGCGGGCTCGCTCTTAACCTTTAAGAGCAAATTGGATAGATACATGGACGAGAGAGGTCTGGAGGGGTATGGGCTGGGGGCAGGTAAATGGGACTAGCTGAATAATGTTTCGGCACAGACTAGAAGGGCCGAATGGCCTGTTTTCTGTGCTGTAGTTTTTCTATGGTTTCCATGATACTCGGAATGGGCAGGGTGTCTTATGAGGAAGTGTACCAAGGACTAGGCTTGTATCTGCTGGAGTTAAGGTGACTTGACTGATGCAAGATCCTGAGTAGTCTTGATAGATATGAGGGAATGTTTCCTTTTCTGGGAGAAGCTAGTTTTAGTGTTGCCCATTTAAGACAGAGAAATTTTTCTTTCTGACAGTCATGAGGGCAGTGAAGCAAAATCTTTGAATATTTTTTAAAGTGGAGATGGATAGATAGTTGATAAGCAACAAGATGATGGGTTAATGCACACAAAATGCTGGAGGAACTCAGCAAGTCAGGCAGCATCTATGGAGGGAAATAAACAGTCGACATTTCAGGCTGAGACCCTTCATCAGCAACAGGATGATGGGTTATAATGCATGGATAAGAATGCTGAGTTGGAAGGTACAATCAAATTGGCCACAATCTTATTAAACGCTGGAGCAGGCCACTCAAACCTGCTTCAGCTCCTATTTCTTATATGTTTATGTGTAAATCTCAAGCAGAGGTAGAGGGTCACAAATAGAGAAACCTTTGTCTTCCCTATTCTAGATATCCAAACACTGAAATAAGAGGAAGTAACAATACCCACAGGGAGGACATACAATACATGAACAGTTTTAAAAATAATACTGGATTCTAAAAACAACAAATCATTAAAGTAACACAAAAGGCACTAGAGGAACTCAGTGGGTCAAGCCTGACCCACTGAGTTCCTCCATTGCCTTTTGTGTTGCTCCAGATTCCAACATCTGCTGTCTCTAGTATCTCCAAATCATTGAAGTATTTTCACAAGGACTGGGAGAAGTAATTTTAGGAAGTATTTAATAAAATATCGATGAGCTTTTATGGAAATTTTACACTAGCCCAAGGTGAGGAAAGGGATGAACAGGAAAAGCCAAATGTACCAATAACCAGGTAAAGAATGCATATGCTACAAATAAGATATGGTCTGATGAATTCCTGGTGGTTCTATAATTTATCGTGCAAGTATTAAATTTTAATGAATGGAAGTACTACTTGCCTACACATAAACGTAATCTGGTGTTGCAAAACAAGGTATAACTTCAGATGCAGGAGTGAAAATTCAGACAAGACAGAATACAACTTATCTCAGGCTACTTTTAGTATTAATAACTGCATTGACTCCATGTCATTGACTAGCAAAAATCAATGGTTAAAAAATACTAATTAAGGTAACGGTTACCTTTGTTCAAAGAAGTTCCACACTTAAACCGTTATCTGCATAATTAAATGCATTCTAGTTTCTCTCCTTGATAGAACAATTGCAATTTTAAGAATACTCCCATCAATTCCACCTAAAACCCTATATCCACAATTCTACCCAAATCCTATCACTCCACAATCTTCAACAGCCTGTATATTGACGTGTCCCTGAAGCCTTTGCTCTATCCAGTGCTCTTAGGCGTTGTTAGATGTCACAATGAATGGCAATGAATTGGCTTCAAGATGCTTTCTTTCCTTGGGAGAAAGCCAAGATTGTGCACTCAGCACTTCTGCATGAACATACTTTACAAATACTACAGCTTGTCTTTGGCACTCACTAAACTGTCTATTACATGCTGTTTAAAGCACATGTAGTCCTGTATTGTAGCTTACCAGGTTGTGACTTCTTTTCTAGAGCACATCTGCTGCCACTTCCAGAATGCTCTTCTGCAGTCCTTAATAATCCCCTGGCATGATTATAATGGTGCAGCGAGTGATGCAGGCCAAAGTTACAGATTGTGATGGAATACAACTTTGCTCCTCTAAAGAAATCTAAAAAGCTGTGACAAAAATCGAAGTCATAAAAGAATAGATCAAGAATTACACAAGGGGAAGCTGGACAGCTGTGTGAGGGTTAAAGGAATAGAAAGCTCTGCAGTAGCCAATTAACCTACCAACACATCTTTAAATGTGGAAGAAAACCAGAACCTCTGGGGGAAATTTACACTGTCATTGGGAGATTATGCAAACCCAACACAAACAGTACCCGAGATCAGGATCAAATCTGGGCACCTGGAGCTGTATGACTTCCAGCATCTTCTGGTTTTTATTTCAAATTTCCAGTATGATCAGTATTACAAATTAGTAGGTCACATTTCATCCTCAAAAAACTCAATTTCCATGTGCACTGGGGAGAGTGCAGAGCAGTTTTTACAATAATGTTGTTACAACTAGAACATTTTGGCAATAAGATTGAATATGCTAGAATTGTTTTTTTTGCAACAGAGGCAGCTGAGGGGACACCCAATTAGAAAGTATAAAATTATGTGGAGCCTAGATACATACACGAGGCACTGCCTCAAGAACGCAATATCTATCATCAAAGATTGCCAACCTGCATAACCCTTATCATGACCTCCGTATAGCAACACTATGACCACTTTGCACTGCAATGGACTTTTTTTTTGTTCTAATTGTGTTCTTTCTTGTAGAAATTGTGCATAATTTATGTTTAATTTATGTTTTTCTTGTGAATGTTATGTATCTGATGCTATGTGCCTGTGATGCTGGTGCATGTAAGTTTTTCATTATACCTGTGCAAACGTGCACTGTGCATTTGACATTAAATTCTACTTTGATAAATAGGAAGAGCTTAATTCCTCCTTGACAGAGGAGTTAAAAATCAGGGGATATATATTTCAAGTAATTGGTAGAAGGATTATAAGGGAGATGAGGAAATATTTTTTCACCCAGAGGTGGTAGGAGTCAGGAGCTTATTTCATGAATGGGTGGCAGAGCCAGAAAACCTCAAGATTAATACAGACATATATAGATCAAGAACTAGATGGTGAGATAAGGGCTCATTCTTTCCTGGCCAGAACACATATGATGAACCAAATGGCCTCCTACTTTGTGATAAGTTTTCTATTATTCTTTAATAATTTTTCATAACATTAACAGCAAAATCTCTCTCAAACACATAGGTTACATTCTCTGTTTCACTTTTATTTTTTGTGACAAATTTTACCAGGACAAAGTCATGGATATTTCAAAACCCAATCATTCTTAAAAGTTTGAATTTGCACAAAAGATGAACACTATTGATGTTTTGTAATAAATTAAGGATATTGGATGATTCAAATGATTGCCACTCAGGGCAATTCTACTACCTTAAAACATTTTCAGGAAACTCAATTATTGAATGGAATTATTGGCATTGTGTATTTCTGGTTAAAGTATTTAGATAGCGGTCAAGTTAAATTACAGATTGACAATTTCAAATGACAAGCAGTTTACATAATTAATCTAAATTTCTGATTAAAAATATACAGACTGCCTACTATCAATGCCATTCAACTAATCAACAAGAATAAATGGTCCATTTTCAGTTCCATCTCATATGACTTCTACTTGGTTTTCTTCTCAAGCAATCCCTTGGGATGTAGGACAATTTGCTACCAGTCAGGTTTTATGGGTTCTGAAGTGGCTAATAAAGCAATAGGGGAACCAAAAACTCTTCCACGGACAAGGCAGGAGGTAGCTAACAAGGTGGGTGGGTAGATAGCTTGTGAAGAGATGATTCCTTCAGCTGCTTCTGCAGGACTTCCATGTGCTCCCCATGCATAACAGAGAGGTTCTCAAATGCTCCTTCTCCACTTTGAGCTATCATGTGCCAGAAGTTCCCAGGAGTCAGTGGGGATATTGTAAAACTTGAGGAAATTCTTAAATCTTTTACTCCTCCAATTAAAGAGCTTGGAGCAGAGTGTATTTTTCAGGAATATGGTTTCGTGCATACGAACAATGTGGCCTGGGCAACAATGGCTGACTGAGAATAACTAAGGCTTCATTGCTGGAGATATTTGTCTGGGAGAGGAGACTGACATCGATTCACTTATCCTAGTAGTGAATTTGGAGGATCTTGCTGAGACAGCATTGGTGGTATTGACTCTGGTCTTTTTGAAATATATCCCTCCGAAACCCCAATACTAAATATTTGAAAGATAACATCACATGTCAAATGTGTCGTTTTCCTGTTTATGCTATCTAAGGAAAAAACACATTAATGGCACCTTTATAGGACAAATTTCAACAAAGAGAGGAATGGGTTTCAGCAACTAACATAAAATGAGTCTTCTTGTTAATAGTAACCTTCTAATATATTTTAATTCTCTTCACTGCAAATTAAGCTAAATTGAGGTAAGAGTTATTTGCACCTAAACGATTGGAAAGCTTTCCACCCTTATTGATACTTTGCAATATCTGTAATAGATCACAAAATATATTGTGGAAGCATACCCAGGTGAATGAACTTAGTGATACCAACTGAGAGAAGGATGTTGACCAAGACACTGATTGCTATTTTTTTGTTAAGAAATAGCTGCAGTATCAGTAATTTCAACCTGTAACCACATCAAAGTATGGCACCTCCAGCAATGTGGCCTTTTGGTTACCAGCCAAGATAGTGATGCTGGAATGAACTGAAAGCCAGTAACACCTGAACCAGTGATAAACGTGCCACCAACTGAGGGAAGTAAGCATTTATGAAGTATATTCTACGCTTACAAGCAAGTTAGATCCATTTTAAATATAACACTGCTTTACTTATTTAATTAATAGTATTCTTATTTTACAGCAGCAATCATCATCATCTGCTACACAACCCAGATAAAATTCCTAGGTCAGATTAGTATTTTCATAACAACCTAAAGCAGCTCACTCTAAGATTTCCAGCATTTTTTTTAAATATTTCACCGCTGGCAATTGGCAAAGCTTTTAAGATAAAGGAAATTGCATAAAAATATTGTCTTCTTTTAAAAAACACACTTTAAGTTTAATGCTGAAACTTTCTACATATTTCTTTGCTTCACCATTCCATGCACACCACAGGAAATTTGACTGTTTCGAGTAATTTCCACCCACACCCCCCCCCCCCCCACCATTGTGGTTTTAAGATTATATTCATTTTCAAGAAAAATGGCAGTTAACATAATTGAACCTGCAGTGGTATTTTGCCTATAGCTGGTTTAAGTGCACATGTTTTATAGGCAGAAGTTGTTTCAAAATAGCTGTTCTCACGGATGGAAAACTGAAACTAATATACATTCTTTGCTACATCTGCAGCAATTCAAATTTCAACATGATATTATACAGCAGAGTTGAATTTACTGTGTTTGTATACTGTGAGAGTTGAAATCAATAGCATTTTTCACCAACACAACCACCTCTGAAGAGACAGAAATACTGATCTTACAATTAAATTTCTTTTCCTGTGTTATACTGATGAGTAGTAAATAGACAATATACAGGCTAAAACAAAACTAAACTGTAAGGGAGAACAAATGTATCACACTTCAGTGCAGATAAAACTCCAAGGTGCTCTAAAATACAGTCAGAGTTGTTTTCGCATAGAAACAGGTTCTTTGGCCCACAGCATCTAAGTCGACTGTCATGTCTATCTATACTAATCCCACTTGCCTGCTTTAATTCTGTATCCCTCTATGCCATGCTAGTACCTGTCCAGATGCCTCTTAAATCTTATGACTATTCCTGCCTCCACCACCAGCTCTGGCAGCTCATTCCAAGTACCAACTACTTTATGTGCAAAATTTACCCTCAGATCTCCTTTAAACCTTCTTCCTCTCATCTTAAGCCGAACACTCTAGTTTGAGACAAGTCCACCATAGAAAACAGACTTTGCATATCTACCCTATCTATGACTCTCATAGTTTTATAAACCTCTTTCTTGTCACCTCTCAACCTCCTTTGCTCAAGGGTAAACAGGCTCAACCTATCCAATCTCATCCTTCTAGACCAAGCCCTCAATTCAGGCAACAATGGTGTGAATCTTTTTCCACACCTTCTCTAGCTTAATCACTTCTTTCCTGTAGTGTAGCAAACAGAACAGCACACATTACTCCAAGTGCAGTCTCACCAATGTTTTTATACATTCTCTTTGCTCTTTATGTGGATATCCCAAATATCTCCAACAGTTTACATATGGGACATGTATGAAAGATGTTCCTCTCTAATTAACAATCAAATAATCTTTTAAAACCTGCTACTGAAATTCAAACAAAATGCTACATAATAGAGTACAGAAACAGCCATTCAACCCATTCGCTGCTTTTTAGATTGTGCTCCAACAAAAAGTCAGAGTCAGAGCAACACAGCATGGAAACAAGGCCTTTGGCCCAACCAGTCCATATAGACCAAGATCCTACCTAAACTAATCCCATTTTCCCCATATCCCTCTAAACTTTTTTCTATTCATGTACCTGTCCAATGTCTTTTAAATTTTGTTATTGTACCTGCCTCAACCACTTCCTCTGGCAGCTTGCAACCATAAAAGCACCACTCTTTGTGCGAAGAAGTTGCCCCTCAGGTCCCCTTTAAATCTTTCCCCTCTCACCTTAAACCTATGCCCTTTGGTTTTTGATTTCCTTTCCCTGAGGAAAAAGGACTGTGTGCATTCACCCAATCTATGCCCCTTACGATATTATACACCTCAATAATATCACCTATATTCAACTAATTTTTACCTATTTCTCCATTGTCAATTTAACAAAGTTTCTTCTGAAGTTCCTATTTGATTTGATAATGAGAGTTCAGAGGTTCAATATCTAATTTAAGAGGTAATTAAAAACCACAATTGAAAACAATTATTTGGAACTTTAAATGATGCAAACTGCACAGAAGAAACTGTTTTCTTAATTTACTTGGCTCTTTCTTAAAACTAGAACCATATTCCACCAACTCCATCTAGACCATTCATTATTTTGAAGACTTCCATCAGCTCACAACTTAACCTTCTCGTTGAATTATGATGTCATCAGGCTTCCCCACCCCTCCCCATTTCTTTACCAGAGTCAATTTTGCACATTTATTTAGATTAGTTTCCCCACACACAAACTCTCTGCCCCCAAACCCCTCTCCCCTCCCAGAGCTGCTGCTCTGCTGCAGTTTTGTTGAAATCCTTAACTCCTAGTTTTCCATACTCTCCTGATACACTATGATATTGGGCTAAAAATGTGAAATCATGACCTATTAAACTGTAAGACCCCCTAACAGATTGTTACTCACCAATCTGTTCATTCAGCAGAAGACATTTTAAAATAAAAATTCATCTGCACTCCTTTCATGCTGACTTAATCATTCTCATTGACTCACTACTATGACTTCTTCCACTTTATCTGCCCTCCATCTGCACTGTTTCCCTTACTATTGCTTTCACTCATTTCATCTCTTTTAAAAGCTAGAAAACCCTGGAACTTCCCCAGTGATTTTGGACAAATGCATTGTCTACCAATAGTACTACACCCAACAGATCAGACGTGATCAAAGTTTTCAGGGTGTTAAAGGAAACTGAAAAGAATAGAAACTAATTGCACTGACTGCAGGTCTGGGACTCCAAAAACTAGAGTCAGATTTTTCAGGAATGAAGTTAGAAAATACTTCTACATTCAAGACAGTGATAAAAATTTGGAATTTTTGCACAAACAGCAATTCATGCTACATCAGTTATTAATTTTTAAATTTATTTGATAAATACTTGTTAACTTCAGGTATTAAGAGATGTAGAACATGATTTCCCCAAAAACAGAACAGGCACAAGGGGCTAAGTAAACTTCTTTGCTCCAGTGCTGCTTGAACCAATTAAACAGAGTTACCAAAATAATTTTCATAAGTCTTTCCGATACATTTGGGATTTGTCTGCCAACTCTTCCTTCTGCAACTGTGCAGGGCTTTTCCAATTGGTTTTTAAGAAATATTAGCTACAAAACCAATACATGTGGGGAAATAAAGAAAAGAAAGGGGATCAAACCAGTGATGGAAATGTCAGGAGTCTTATATCACAACTCATACTCATAGGAATTGTCACAAACATATCATCTCATGGATGAGACTAACTCATCAGGTGGATGTAAAATGTGATGTTAGCAAGCATATTTATACAACAGGGCACTTTGCAAAGAAGGATATGCTTAGATTTCTGATGAAAAGTTTCCTTCTGCTACTGTAAATGATCCCAGCAATACAAATTGCAGCGCCACTTGTCAAAATTGATCAAAAGCACACATCAGAAATACTGCTCTAGGAGCTGCAGATTTAGCTCACTTGTCACTGCGATCTTCTATTAACATAACAACAGGCAGTGCATTTATATTACTGGTATTCTAGTGAAGTAGTACACACAAATCCACATAAGAATCTGCAGGAGTTGAGTTTCATTTCCAATAAATGCATCAAAACAGCTTTTAAAAAAGTAAAATTCTAAAGCAGACTAAATTATGACAAGAGTTCCTGTTGTGCAGTTTAGATCGTTTACCTATATTTAAAAACAAAATTCCAAATAAACAGATGCATCTGTGGTTTTTAGTTACCTCTTAAATCAGATATTGAATTCTCCACACTTTCAGTTCTTTTCATGATGTACACTCTTCCCCATTAGGAAGTATGTAATAACATCCCATGGTAACTGGCCCAGAAATTTCTTTCCCTCCAGGGACATGTCTAGCCTCTACTCATCAATTCACTTCAATAACCTAGACGAGTTTAGGAATTTCCCTTGCGGCAAACTGCTGCACAAACACACATATGATCATCCATTTTTTTTAAAAAAATCATTCTCAGTACGTAGGCGTCATTGGCAAAACAAACTGTACTACTTTGGTACTGCTAATTAGCACAGCAGTATACTGTGCTAGTTATTAAATTTTTATAGCCTTATTTGATTTCCAAAAGCAATGAAATATATTTCTACAGGATGTTAATGCACCAAGTGCAATGTTTCAAAACCTTTTGTCTTTAGGTACAAGATAATGTATTCTATGCAAGTGTTTAGTCTTAATTATAGCTTTGATTTCAGTGTCCAACAATGATAGATGACACAACATAGAAGAATGGAATTCTTTTCATGTTGTACACCCACAGACAGCATCAAGAAGTCAGGAGTGGCACAGGAAGTAGCAAAGGAAAACTAAGCTAACCGCAGACCTCAGCCTCAATTTGACAAGAAAATCCCCAAAACACCAGTGTAACATTTTCCCCATTTTCCCCCCACACAAGCTATCCTGTTCCTAAAAAGATCATCAATTCCCAGCAAATACGTGACAAGAGCTCAGACTAATTTCATATTGGACTCTTACAGTCAGGAGAAGACTTTTTTATCTTATCAGCCTAAGTGAATTCAAGCCCAAGCCTCAATATTTAAGTCAGTTGCCAATCCATTGTGTTATCCAATCTCATTATAAACCTTTTTTCCCTTACGTTGAAATTCAAATTAAAATTTATGAAACAAGTTAGTTTACAATGTTACTATGACACTGTGAAGATTCTATTATTAAAATTAGTGCCAGTACAAAAGGCAACAATAACAGGCGCAGCATAACGAATATAGTAGAATTCTGATCTTTCTTGCAGTTGAGCTCATCCATTTGAAAATTGCTCTATTCTCCAAGCTACATTATAGCTGTACCTAAATTGTCCAAAGCAATTGCTAGTTTGAAAATGAACTGATGTCAAGGATGTGCAAATCAGCAAGCACAATTCTCCTTAACATCCCTGGCAACACTCAAACTATTAATTTTGCACAAACTTAATAAAAACTCCATTTACACAATACATGAATCAATGACATCCTTAAGAAATGCAATAGTTCATCTGGTATGCCAGTAAATCAATACTCAACGCAAAATGCAAAAATAACCTTAGCGGTCAAGGAAAAAATATGCAAATTTTAGTGTCATGGCCAACTTTAAATGGTTGTTATTCTTTGACAATAGGTAAACAACCATTGCATGAACATAAAATCAAGTAAATGATTTCCCTATAAAATGAATCATGTTGATAATAGGTTAAATTTTCCTTGAATATTAATTTTTAAAAATCTTAATCAGAGTACACAAACACAAACTTAATTAAATAGTGCACTCCAAAATCCAAGTAATTATATAGTTGATCAAGGGGGTCAAATGATGTGCATAATATTTTGTTCCCAAAACTACAGTATAATCACTATCATATAAATATTTACCAACATGTGTGATATCACACTAAAACAATACTACAAAATTGCAAAGCAATTATGAGTTGTTTCTAAATGACATTATGAAACTAGAAATCACATACATTGACTAAAAATTAAATTCAGTTATTTGCACCAAAGAAAACTGGCTATAGTTTGGTTTATAAGATGGTATTTTTTTCTTGCTGTCAATGACATCCTCTGAAATGTAATTGGAAAATCACTTGCTGCCGCAAAACAGCAAATTTCACGACATTTAAGTCAGCGATAATAAACCGGATTCTGATTCTTGGGCTGGTTGAGGAACATTTCAAGATATCGTCAAATAACATTTTATAAACACCACATACTCAAAGGTTTAGTCATTCAAGGCAATGGTTAAAGGCATCAGAATGAAGTACGGCGCCACTTATTCTTATGGATGATATACGTTAGAATCGTTTATTTTTTAATACCCCCCCCCCTCCAAATACTTAGCAGCTGGCACATCTGTATTGGTTTTCCTCGGAAATTAAAAACATTCACCCATGGGATTGCACTATTTCCCTGTGTCATTCACTTATCCCATCACCTTGACACATGCATGTAAACCCAAGTACAATAAATTAAAAGAATGCTTGAACGGGGGGGGGGGGGGGGGGGGAGAGAGAGAAGACGAAGACACAACACTTTGCAAGCCCCCTATATGAGAGCTGCAAAAAACCGCATTAAGGAAATCTTTACAAAAAACCCCACCAGGCTTAAGGACGTTGCTTGCTGCAGGTGCTCGCACGTCACACGCCCACACCGGCCTGGCTCAGCAGTGGAATCGAACAGTGGGAGTTGGAGGTTCCGGGTAACCCGCTGTCCACCAGCGGCAGCCGGGAGGGAGGGAGGCAAGCAAGCAGGCAGCTCACCAGCCCCAATGACAACCACTGCCCGCCTGCAGCGGGCGACACTAGGTGCCCACGCCGCCATTTTTTTAAAAACACAAGCAGCCGAGGCATATTTAACCATCATCATTCTGCAGCTAAAAAGCCATCAGTCAGCAAGTACTGTTACAGAGGGAAAGGTCAGAGCGAAGACGGCTGCGGCGGAGTAGGCGGATAGGCCAGGTAAGCAGGCCGGGCAGCCTGCAAAACCCGCTGCCACACACGGGTCATTTCTCGCTGCAGTCCATCATTTTGAGAAATCCCGAACCGGGTCAAGCACCCGCAGGGTTTGACTCACCTCCTGACAGAGACGGGGGTGGAAATGCGACCTGACTCACCGTGCTTTCTCCTCGGATTCGCCTGCTTTCTGTGCTTGCACCTTGAGGCGTCCGCCATGATCCGCTCTACGTGGGCGCCGCCATCTTCTTTCCTTTCGTCCATCACCTCCAGCGGGAAACGGCGGCACCGATCCCTACTGCCGCCTCCCTCCCCGGCGGCGGGTCCGGGTCCCGGTCCCTGTCCCTCCCCCTCCGGTCCGGGTCCGTACCCCTACCCCATCCCCTCCCCCGGGCTGGGTCAGTGCCCCCCTCCGGCTTCTGTCCCCGCCCGCGCCGGTCCCTGGCCCCCCTTCTTTCCCCGTCCAGCAACAAGCTGCTGAGGGCTGGTGGCGGGACGAGTTGAAATTTAGCGGAACGCAGCCAGGCCTGTCAAACACTTCTGCGAAGGTTTTACAATGCCATATTTTGTTGAAAGTTTAAGCGATAAGCGTGGCTGCTTGGATTTTGAAGATTGACAAGACTTCAGGACTGCCTTGGCCCTGCGTGCCCCAGAATAAATTAAATCTCCTGGACGTTGGTGTGAACATCTCAGGAGAAAAACAAATTCGTAGAGGAATCGATGTATCAGTATTAAACGATTCAAAATGAGCAAAAATGGGTAGTTGGAAGAGGGAGGTCATGTGATGAGACTTGCAACAATTTAATCCACACGCTATTGCAACTTTAAATGGTCCTGAGAAATAAATGGCATTAAAGTTAATGATTTTATTCGTTGGGGGGGGGGGGAGAATTATCCCATAAATCTGTAAACTATGCATCATGCTTTTTTTTAACTAATGGGATTCACAAAACACTCATCTTTTATACACATTCACTTGCAAAAAGCAGAATCTGAATTAGAGACAATATCGTCATGTCGTAAACATTAGCACCAATGTCAAAAGGAAGGTTTTGAGCTTAGTAGATAAATAAAGTATGTTTTCAATTGACGTCAAAAATACAACCCAAACATTAACACACCTCTCCCACCACCCCAACTCTAATGACAAGATTAAAAGGAAATGCAAAAGTATTGCTATGCCTGTATTTCATGAATTTCTAAACTAGAACAGAGGTCACATTGGACATGGTCAGGTTCATTACATCTGGTACAAGTGCTATATCTAATGCTATTATTGGAAACAAAATGTAGGAAATACCTAGTGTCAAGCAGAGTATATATAGAGAAATAGAGCTGGAAGAAATTCAAGATCTGCAGGTTTTAAGCAAGGACAGAGGTGGAAAATTGGGATAGAGAGGGAAGAAACAAACAGATATAATGCAGGGTGATAGGTTAATTAGCCACTGTAAATTCCCTCTATTGTGCAGGTGATTGGTGAAACCTAGAAGACTGATGATGAGAATGTGGGGAGAATAAAATATAGGATTAGTTTAAAGGGGTGGTTGATGGTTGGCATAGACAGATGGGCCTGTTTCTGTGCTGTATCTCTCCATGATTCCATTTGTTTTTTTGGGTGTGTAAGAACTCATGGTATGGCTTTGATGTACTGTTGTATTCCAGAAACTACAGATGTGAGTCAGTAACTTCAATAGAGGATGTTTTGCTGTCACTATACCTCAGCCTGATAGCTGTGTTTGCAACAGCATAAAATAAATCCATTGATACTTCGGGGTGGAAGGCAGGAGAGATTATATGAAAAGGTCATAATGGTCCAAGCCAAAAAATGGGTGGTAGGGAGATAATAAGATAAACAAAATGGATCAGAATGAGATGAAAATGTTAAATGCAGAATCATTACCAAAAATTAGATCAGTGGTTACAACTTAAATTGTTAAACACAATATTAAATCCAGAGAGTTTAAAGTGCAAATTAAAAGTTGAGGGTTTTGGTTTGTTATTGTCACATGTACAAAGATACAGTGAAAAAACCTAGCTTTGCATGCCATCCATACAGATCATTCAAAACATAAATACTTTGAGGTAGTACAAGGGAAAAGCAATAACAAAATGCAGATTATAATTACAGTGCAGGTAGACATAAATTGCAAGGGCCATGACGAGGTAAATTGTAAGGTGAAGAGTTCATTTTTAACATATGAGGTTCGTTCAAGACTCTTATAACAGTGGGACAGGAGCGATCCTTGAGCCTGATGGTGTGTGTTTCAAGCTTTTGTATCTTCTGCCCAATGGAAAGGGGGAGAAGAGAGAATGTCCAGGGTGGGACGGGTCTTTGATTATGTTGTCTGCTTTTCTGAGGCAGCAAGAAGTGTAGACAGTGTCCACGGAGGGGAGGTTGGTTTTCGTGATAGACTGAGCTGTGTCCACAACTCTCTGCAATTTCTTGCAGTCTTGGGCAGAGCAGTTGCCATACCAAGCTGTAATGCATCTAGATAGGATGCTTTCAATGGTGCATCTGTAAAAACTGGTGAGGATTAATGAGGACATGTTGAATTTCCTTAGCCTTCTGAGGAGGTAGACATGCTGGTATGCTTTCTTAGCCATCATGTCTACATGATTGGATCAAGACAAGCGATTGGTGATGTATGCACCTAGGAACTTGAAGCTCTCAACCATCTCCACCTCAGCACCATTGAAGCATACAGGGGCAGCTGCCTTTGGGGTTCAACTTGAAAGACACTGAAGAGTGACAAGATCAGAATGCTGCATTGCAACACTAAATTCTGTTTTTCTACTTTGATGTACATTTGTATGGCATGACCTACCTGGATGGCACGCAAACAAAAGCTTTTCATTGTATCTCAGTTCATGTGACAGTAATAAACCAATACCAAATTATGGCTTGATGGTGGATGGTGAGAGATAAGAGCATAAGAAATAGAAGCAAGAGTGGCTATACTCGCCCATTCTGCTGTTCTATAAGATCATGGCTGATCTGTTACCTCACCATCACTTCCCTACAGTTGATTCCCTCTGTTTCAAACAATCTATCAATCTCTGTCTTGAAGCAGCAACTGAGCCTCTACAGCCAACTTGAGCAGAAGAGTTTGAAGATTCATCAACCTCTGACTGAAGAAATTTCTCATCTCAATCCTAAATGACCAACCCCTTATTTTGAGAATGTAACTCAGGTTTGAGACAGCTTAGTTAGCAAGAATCATCATCCCTGCATCTATCCTTTTAAGCCCCTTACGAATTTTATACGTTTCAATGAGATGACCACTCATTCTTCCAAACTCAGGAGAGTATACTCAGATCTACTTAATCTCTTCTTATAAGACATATTTGTGGTCTCTGGAATCAATCTGGTGAGTCTTCAATGCCCTCCACCTCTATTGCAAGAATACCCTTCCTTAGGTAAGGGACTGGACCTGTACTCGACATTGTAGATGCAGTCTCACCCATGACTCTATATAATTGGAACAAGACTTCTCTACTCTTGTACTCAAATCCTCTTGCAATAAAGGCAACATGCTGTTCGCATGCTGAACCTGCATGTTAATTTGAAATAATTCATGTAAAAGAGCATTCAGATCACTCTAAACCTCAACCCTTTTCGATATTTCTCCATTTATAAGATACCCAACCTTTCTATTTTTCTACTAAAATAGATGACCTTATATTTGTCTGCATTATACTCCATTTGTCATATATTTGCACATTCAATTTGTCCATTTCCCTCAAAGCCTCTGTATGTTCCTCACAGCACATATTGCCACCTGCCCCCAGATGCCAACAGGAGATAATCACAGATCCAAACTTTGAAAGGTGGAATTTCAATAGGAATCTATGTGGAGTAAGTCAGAGGGAGAGAGAGTTGCTGCAGAAAGAGATATGGCCATAAATGTTTTTTGGCAGATGTGTGCACGGTAGCGTAGCGGTTAGCGCGACACTATTACAGCGCCAGCCATCCGGGTTCGATTCCCGTCGCTGTCTGTAAGGAGTTTGTACGTTCTCCCCATGTCTGCGTGGGTTTCCTCCGGGTGCTCCGGTTTCCTCCCACATTGCAAAGATGTATGGGTAGGTTAATTGGGTTTAAAATGGGCGGCACGGACTCATTGGGCCGGAAGGGCCTGTTACCAATAAAAAAATTTTTTAAAAGCAGTGAAAGTGAACAAGGAAAGGAAAGACAAGCTGAAATATGGTCAGAGAGAAGAACAGTTCTTCAAGGTGTGCATTCCTGGATGAGAATTGGCACTGAATGAAACATTGATGTAAAATCAATTACTGTGGATGCCAGAAATTTGAAATAAAAACATATAAAAAAAGTAGATTAACAATTCAGATGGTGAAAAATCAGCAACTGAAATATTGTCTCTGTTTCTCCCTTTGCCAATGGTGCCCACCAACTAAGTATTTCCAGCATTTCTGTTTTTCGATGTACATGTGACTAATAGATATCTTAAATTACCAATGCCCACAGTATTTTGTGTCTTGTAATGCTATAATCTGAGAACAGAACAGGTCAGCCTTGGACAATAGCAATGCAGAGGGTTGGTCAATGGTTAGGGAATGGAGTTTGTGGCAGAGACCAAAGGAAGCAGAATCCATCTTCTAAAAAGTTTGTTGAGAAAATTTCTGCTCATCCGATACAGAATGTCGGACAAACAACCTGTCAATTAGTTCAATAGAGGGGTTGAGAGAGGTGATGGTTAGGTAGAGCTGGATGTTTTCAGTGTACATGAGGAAACTACCTCAATGTTTTCAGGTTTTACTGAGGAGCAGCATGTAGATTAGAAAGAGAAAGGTGCCTTTGTAAGATCCATAGGAGAATGCCAGATGATATGGTGTGTAAATGACCATAGTCAGTGCGGATCAGGAATAACATCTCCTCCTTGCTGATAATCAGTACAGGCGCACTTCAAGGATATGTGCTTAGCCCACTGCTCGATTCTCTCTACACTCATGACTGTGTGGCTAAACACTGTTCAAATGCCATCTATAAATTCAGAGATGACACGACTGTTGTTGGTAAAATCTCAAATGGCGACAAGGAGGCGTACAGGAGTGAGATAGATCGGCTGGTTGAGTGGTCTCACAATAACAACTTTGCACTCACCGTCAGCAAGACCAAGGAATTGATTGTGGACTTCAGGAAGGGGAAGTTGGGAGAACATACACGTCCCCATTGAGGAGTCAGTGGTGGAAAGGGTGAGCAGCTTCAAGTTCCTGGGCATCAACATCTCAAAGGATCTATCCTAGGCCAACACTTTGATGCAATCATGAAGAAGCACGCCAGTGGTTCTATTTCATTAGGAGCTTGAGGAGATTTGGTATGTCACCAAAGATTTGCAAATCTCTATAGCTGTACGCTGGAGAGCATTCTGACTAGTTGCTTCACAGCCTGGTATGGAGGCTCCAATGCACAGGATTGAAAGAGGCTGCAGAGGGTTGTAGACTCAGCCAGCTCCACCAAGGGCACAACCCTCACCACCATCAAGGACATCTTCAAGAGGCAGTGCCTTTAGAAGGCGGCATCCATCACCATCCAGGACATGCCCTCTTCTCATTACTACCACCAGTGAGGAGGTACAGGAGTCTGAAGACCCACAGTCAAAGAATTATGAACAGCTTCTTCCCGTCCGCCATCAGATTTCTGAACAGACCATGAACAATACTTTGTTATTCCTTTTTCTTTTGCAGTATTTATTTATTTTATAATTTATGCTGATTTTTATGTCTTTGCACTGTACTGCTGCAAAACAACAAATTTCACAACATATAAGTCAGCGATAATAAACCTGGTTCTGACTCTGAAGTAGAAGAAGTTTTTGTTGATTATTCCTTGGCTAAGGCTGGTAGGTAAGGGTAGAATTAGGTAAGTGAAGTTCCATCCAGCGTCAGCAAAGCAGAGTTATTGGAGAAAGGTGGTGTGTGTCCGGCAATGACAAAGACTGAAAACGATTGAGATATTTCTATTGATGGCACTACTTACTGAATTGTCAATTTTCCTGTTGAATAGGCTTGGCTCGGGTTTGTTTTATCAATTGATCATAGTAGATTGTCCTCAAGCCTAAAGCGCTGAAGTTACAACAGTTCTCTTGAAGCAAAATGCTTCTTTGTGAACTCAACATCATCATCAAATCTGAAACACTGTGCCCTATCTCCTTTAAAGTGCTCCTTAAAGCCAATCTTTTAGGCCGAACTTTGGTGATCTGCCCTGGAAATTGACAGAATGTTAAAGACTAGCTGATCACCTAACCTGTGATAATCAGACCTTCACAACTAATGTCTTAGCATTCCTGTAACCTCAGGCACATAATTCTAGAGTCATAGAGCATGGAAACAGTCCATCTGCCCACCACACCATATTAATCCCATTTTACAGCACTTGGCCCATAGCCTTCTATGCCTAGATGATTCAAGAGCTTGTCTTGACACTTCTTAAATGCTGTCAGTGACTCTGCTACCACCACTCTCTCTGGCAGAGCTTCCCGGGTGCTAATCGTTCTCAGGGTGAAAAAGGTCCCCTTCAGATCCCCTCTAAATCTCTTACCCCTTACCCTAAATGTTTGTCCTCTAGTTTTATTCACTTCTGATAAGGGGAAAAATTTCCTGCAGTCTATCCTATTTATACCTCTCATAATTTTAAATACCTCCTTCTCCCCTCCTCACCTCCTTCGCTGCAGGGAGAACAGACCTAGCCTCTGCAGTCTTTCCTCATAACTGAAATGCTTCATCCCAGGCAATGTCTTGGTGAACCTCCTCTGCACCCCCTCCAGAGCTATCACACCTTTTCCATAATGGGGTGACCACTCTAGCTGAGGTCTGACCAATGTTTAATAAAGTTGGAGCATAACATCTCTGCTCTTGTATTCAGTGTCTTGACTAATGAAGGTCAGTATCCATATGCCCACTTAACCACATTATGTCCTTGCAGTGCCACTGTCAAGGATCTTTGGACTTTGCCAAGTTTCCTCTGTTCCTCAATACTCCCTAGGATTTTACCATTCATGGTGAATGTCCTATCCTGATTAGTACTCCCAAAATGCATCACCTCACATTTATCAGGAATAAACTCCAAATGCCATTCCTCAGCCCATTTCAGTAACACCCTGTAGCTTAAGACTACTCTCCACACTGTCAATGACTCCACCAGTCTTCGTGTCATCTGCAAACTTACTGATCATGCCTCCTACATCCACATCCAAATCATTTACATATATTACAAACAGCAAGGATCCTGGCATCAATCCCTGAGGAACACCACTCGTCACAGGCATCCAATCATAAAAACAACCCTCTAACATCACTCTCCATCTACTATTGCCAAGCCAATTTTGGATCCAATTCACCAACTTGCCCTGGATCCCATGGGCCCTAACCTTCTGGACCAGTTTCCCATTTGGGACCTTGTCAAAGGCCTTTCTGAAGGCCATGTAAACCACATCCACTCCACTGACTTCATCAATACATTTTGTTACCTCCTCAAAAATGTTAAATTGTTCAGAGAAGATCTGCCCTTGATAAAGGAATCTCTAATCCTTTCCAAGTAATCATTAATCCTGTCCATCAGAAATTTTTCCAAAAGCTTCCCTACTACTGGTGTTAGGCTCACAGGTTTGTAATTACCAGGCTTTTCTCTGCTGACCTTCTTGAAAAGGGGGACCACATTTGTCGACTTCCAGTCATCTGCTGTCTCCTTCATGGAGAGCGAAGATTTAAAAATCTTAGCCATTGCCACAATAATATCTTCCCTTCCTCCTACAGCAGCATGGGATAAATCTCATCTGGTCCTGAGGATTTAACCACCTTTAAGCCTGCTAACGCATTGAGTACCTTCCTTTTTATTTCTGGAACCTTGAACTAGAATTTCACCTAACCCTTGCTGAGTTCTCCAACCATAAAATAAGGTAAGATAAGATCTTTATTAGTCACATGCTACATCGAAACACACAGTGAAATGCATCTTTGCGTAGAATGTTCTGGGGGCAGCCCGCAAGTGTCACCACACTTCCGGCACCAATATAACACTGCCCACAACTTCCTAACCTGTACGTCTTTGGAATGTGGGAGGAAACCGTAGCACCCAGAGGAAACCCACGCAGACATGTGGGAGAACATACAAGCTCCTTACAGACAGTGGCGGGAATTGAACCCAGGTTGTTGGTGCTGTACTAGTGCTACACTAACCACTACACTACCATGCCTGCCCGCTTCATCTGTGAATGCAGATGAAAAGTATTCATTTAAGACCTCACCTGTATTTTCGGGTTCCACGCATAGATTGGCCTTCTTATCCCTAATGGGCCCTACTCTTTCCCTGGTTATGATTTTGTCCTTAATAAACTTATAAAATGCCTTTGTGTTTACCTTTATTCTTTCTGCCAGTGATATTTCGTAACCCCTTTTTACCTTCCTAATTTCCTTTTAAAGTGTCACCCTACATTTTTCATACTCTTGTTGGGCCTCCCCTGTCTTTATGCTGTATTTTTTTCCCTTTATCTATCCCTCAATATACTGGAGAGGCAAAAAGTATTAAGTGCAGGAGCTGAGATTTCATGTTAAGTTACCGGACAACACTTCCCACTCATCGCACAAAAAAATGACAGGTTTTGCCAAGTTGAAAAACTCCTTACTTGCTCACTGCAACACAGAAGGAGGCCATTCAGGCCATCAGGACCATATTGGCTCCAGCAGACCATTCTCATCTATCGTGCTTCCCCATTTTTTATTTCCCTGTAATCCTGCAATTTATCCTCTTTCACATGCCCATCAACTTCCCTTTGATTCTTTAGCCAATTACTAACATTAAGAGATAATTCACAGTAGCTAGTTAATCTAACAGCATGGTTTTGAGATTTGGGAGGAAACCAGAGCCCCAGCAGAAAACCACCCAAACACAGGATGAACATACAGACTCCACACAGCACTCAAGGTCAGCATTGAACTCAGGCCCTGGGCTGTGAAGCAGCAGCGCTAAACTGCTGCACTATTGTTCCGCCCACTCCTCATACTTTTATATATAACATGAAAAAACTTTTAAATTCAGTGCAGATTTTCTACACTTATCAAAAATATATTTCTCAAAAATATTTGTCTGGAGGCCCAGGTTTCCCAGGACAGCCTTCTCACAAGCATTTTGATTGCTCTTACAAGCATTTTGATTAGTGATGTGGGGCTGCTTTGAAGCAAGTTTGGCAAAGTCCAGGCTGGAATTGAAGCTCTCCCATGGGTATTGCCTTGGTTTTACTTGGACTAGTGTTTCCATAATGGAGTGCCAGAATAGGAAATTACATCACTAAGTCCTGACATGCAAAAGTAAATGCATCCCATCTCTTGGACTCTGCAATTCTGGCATTATTTACTTTTCTGTTATGGAGCTGTTGCTAAGTTGTCCACAATCTGCTCCACTGGATTAGAGTTACAGATTTCCAGCTGAGGTAACTCAGATGGAATACCAATACAAATTGTGTCAAAGTGAACATTCAGATTTAGCAGCAGTTTGATGTTTTTTTCCTGGCCTGGCCTATCTAAGTTTGACAACTGAGTCCCTAAAATTCACAGTCTTTCATGGTCCTCCTCCCTTAGCTCAGTTGTGTCCAATTGTTATCAGTTCTTGGCGGTACAATGCCAACAAAAAAAAGGAACTCCATAGAGTTCAAAGGTCTCACGTTATAACTTGAACCCTGTTTCTGCAATTTTAGTAGGATGTCTGTCATGCACTCTAATTTAATTTGAATCTGTTGCTTCTAATATCTTGGATGTCACATGAAGACACACAAACAGGTCCAAAAATGCAAAAAAAACATAATGATTTCAAAAACATTTATTAATAAAACTTACGGGTGGAAAATCCAACCTATTTAAGGAATATTTTTCCAGTTGTGTTGTGCTAAGAAAATAGTCACTTCTGATATTCAAAGAAGTCTGTTCTCAGTGCAGTACAGCTCCAATATTCACCACATTTAGTTCTTTTTAGAACTCGTAGATGCAACGTGCAGCCATACATTGGTCAAAACAGGTGGCATTACATAGAAATATTCATTGTCACAGCACAGATCAGAGGCTCTGGTATTGCTGCAAGCTGGAATTGATACTGTGCCAGCTTAACTAAATTCTGGTGTAAGCCCCTCAGATCAGTTTCTCAGTGGGAGTGGGGTGAATATATTTGTATTGATTACAAGCTCATTGTAGATTTAGAGTGCAATTTTAATTGCAGGATTAATTTAATGCAAACTTCCATCCACAAATAAGCTTCTTTTTTAAAAGGGCTATTGCAATCTTCTGGAATACTATCACCCAGGTTTGGTTCATTAACCATTTGATTAATGACTGAAATTGCACCACTCAAGATAACTTCAGACCTCTATTAAAGTACCAATGATCAGTAGCAGCTACAAATATGGTATTCCTATGTTTTATCCCAATACTAAGAATTTAGTGCAACGTAAAGTGTACCACTGCCTTACGGCAGTTCGGGTAACAGAAATTCACCCATACGGAATTCACAAATCACTACCAAAAATTTTGAGAAACAATAAAAATTTGCTCTTACAGAATTTATGTGAGAAAAATATCTAAATAAACACAAAATGAGAAAGAAGCTTCAAATTTTCTATATTTTTTGTCAAGGATTCACGTTGCAGAGAATCGCAATGTGGGCAGTTTTCTAGGAACACAACTCCTCCATAATGCACGGTTGTACTGTACATTGAACTGAAAACATCTGCTTCAGTCTCTTTGCTCCCTCTCAATGGCACATTTGTCACAGTTACTCGTTTTATATATATGTTAAATAATTGGACACAATTTCTTCATGCAATAGCAGGTTAAACAAATACATCTGTCTCAGTGTATGTCCAAAATGTAATCTACACCTAAGTGAACAGTTGTGATGGAACTGATACCACTGTAATTATAATATTTAGCATAATGCAAACAGATCCTTGATCTACCAAGAACATAAATGTACCTCAATCCTTCTGCCAAAAGTTGTCCTGCTGAGAGGGACTGCCCTCACCTGGATGCATTCTTACATATCTATTTGAATGCAGTGACAATTCTCCACTCCCACATCCTTATCTCCAGGTTCCTCCAACAATTTATCCCTGAACCCCATTCTGTTTTTCATCCCCATTGTGTGCCTCACAAACATCAACCTAGAATATAACCTCAAATTTTAGGGGGATGTTGACCACCACTAGCACTAACCTACCTCTAATGCTTTCACCCTCCACTGTGTCTATGTGGTCAAGTTAGTTGTCTGATATCCTCCAGTTAAGCACTGGGACAACCAAAGCCGTCTTCGCACCCAATAGAAAATCTGTTCACTTACGACTGATTGCATCTCACTCTCATCCGTTGTTTTAGGCTAACTGACTACTCACAGCCTCACCAATCTATTTGAAACTAGGCTGAGCTTTCAGCCCCATTATCCACTCCCTCACCCAGCTCTTCCTCTGTAAAACTGTCTTGGTTAAAAATTATTTGGCTTCTGAATTTGTGCATTAATCCAGTAGTGTGCCACCCACCCTTCCTGATTCATTGTGATATAACAAGATCACAGCTGTAGATTGAGATTCCTGTATGAGAGTACAGGTGCATTCTCAGGGGCCAATGCTACCATAAAAGGTAAACAGCAGGGGTTTCTATACTTAACAATGAATTTGGTACATTTGCTATTTCTCTACCATGCTAAACTATATCAGCCCTGGAAGGCCATTCTCCACCAAATCACAGCATGGCTGTAAGTGTAATATGCTGGTGATATTTTTGCTGCAAGAGTAGGAGGGGAAAGCAGGGAATGCGGCCCATTTTCTTTTTACAAACAATAACGTCCATATTCTTGTCAAGGAGATGGAGAAGGGGGTCCATTGTGCCATTGGAGCCAAGAAGCTAACCAGGGACACGATGGGGTTGGCAGACAACAGTCACGGAACTAAGTGTGACAAACTCTGCAACATGGATTAATACTGAAAGAAGTACCTTCACTAAAAATGTCAAAGTGAAAGCTCTAATACTTGGAACTGAACTTCACATCATCTGCCTTCAGTTGCTAAATTCAGTCCCCTCATACAGCAATTCACACAGACAGACACAGAGGAATCAAGTAAGACAACCAAATCATTGGTGCATATTGAGATAATGTTTCTGCATTGTCTTCCAGTTTAGAAGTTACAAGAAACAGAAGACAGTTCCAACAAACTGGAGAAGGACTCTGCTGTGCTCAGTGCCTAACTCAGCTGGAAGACCAGCTTCTTATCCTCACGGGCATTGTGACAACCCAGTTCCATGCTGCTGCTACTTTAGGGGAAGCTCCAAATCCCCCTGGCATGTGCCCCTTAAGTTCACATTGTAAAATTTCCCTCAAGGTGTAGATCCCATGAGGCAGGTCCTTAGGAGAATTCTGTGTCAACTGGTGGAAACACTTCAGCATCATTGAAGAACACAGATGAAGCAGGTTTGTCTTGCTATAAAGTACAGATGGAGGAATTCAATGTCTTCAAGCCCCTATATCATCTGAAGCTGATCCAATCAGATGTCTGCTTTAGCTGAGAGCAGATTTCACTCCTTCAGGAATAGAGAGATCCCACCTGGGAACAGACTGATCTCCATGTGAGATTACTGTTATGCTGCAAGTAGATAATTGACAACTGGGGAGGACACTGGTGTCCTCAAGGAGCAAAAGTCTGATTGTGGGAATTGATTATCAGTATTAACACAGGTCCAGAGCCATTACTGGCCCTTGTGTGATCTGTATCAAAGCAAATACGCAGTACTTTATATGTGAGGTCCACAGGAATTGAAGGGGAGAGCAGTTCTGTTACAATTCCCCCTCGGTCTGGCCCTTAGCAAATGATTAGGAATGGTGGTTGTGTGTATACCCTTTAGTTCTATAATGGATAACATCCCTGAGTGGGGGGGGGGGGGGTACATCCTGTGGGGCAAGGTCCTCAGGAAAATCTGCAGGCAATTATATTGTCCTTGACTGGAACTTCAGAGAGGGCTACCCATCACCACTTGTCATGATAATCTGTTGCTCCTCTTCCTTCACCTGCTGGAGAGCCTCAAGCATAGGTTTGTGTTTCCTGTTGGCCAGGTTGTGCAGCGAGAAGCAGATGACAAGAAGGAATGAAACCATGTCTGGTGAATACTGGAGAGCACCCTGGATATATGCAGAGAGCAAATTCACACTTGGAGCAGCTGGATGGGATTCTCCCGTGGGCTTTCACTACAGTAGTACTCAGCTGGGCTCTCCGGAGCCTAGAGAGAAGACAAAAGCCAAAGAAGGAAGGAATAATGTGTATCCCCCAAGATTCATCCCTTGGAGCAGTGTAGTAGCTGAAATACAGAAAGCAATGTGTAATGCAAGCTTCCTGGATATATGGATTGACCTTGAAAAAATTCTTCTCATAGTACATCATGACTTGTATACAGTAGTCTTTGTGATTCATGAAGAAATCTGGATTCTTAAGGGGACCCTGAAGTGCAATATAAGTACACTGTCTTTCAGAGCTTGAACTACTAGGAAGTCCATTGTGCTTACAAATCCATGCACCCATTCAGCCCCATGGTCTCTGCCAAAGGAAAAATAGATCAAGTCCCTTTCCCTTAAGAGGAACTTCAGTAATGTTGGTATGTTTTGGTGAGCAGCCAAGTGCAGGATGTGGGATAAATCAGTTGTGACCCCTGGGAATGATGCAGAGGGTCGAAAGGTCAGGACGGCAGTGATCTTAACCTCCATGAGGAGAGCTGTCCAGATAAAGACCTTAAGAGAGACTGAGAAATGATGTGGCTCTCTGTGCACTCTGGAGGGGTTGGATTAGTAGATGTGAGCTCTTCCAATCCTTTCCCTTTAGGGTCCCTAGGCATGCACGTCCAGCCTCTCGTATGTGTCCTGCAGTTCTATCTCACGCAGCACACCCAGTGAGTTACCACCAAAGCACTCTTGGTAAGGAATTTTTGTCTGTGAATGTGGCTGTGCACCACACCCAAAGATTCTGGTCAGTAGGAACAGGATTCAGAATCAGCCTTCTGAGTATTTTGTAGCAGACTGCAACAATTTGTGTAAAATGCATAAGTGGCGTCTAAATCACCCTACTGCACAGAATGCAGAATTGTGAAAATATGCTTCTTTGGTGACTGAGCATTGATCAGTCCAATTTGGAACAATGTGATGCTGTTGCACTCAGTGAGAGTCTTATGTGTCAAGTGGGTCATTTGTGCAAGTGTGCTTCCCAGTGGGAAATGTCTAGTCTAACCTTGAGTCTGACGTGTTTCAGATAGAAAAATGGAGCAATTGCATTCCATTCCAGAATGATTACTACAGTAAAAGGCAGCACAACACAGGAGAGTTTCCTGGCACCTATCCCCACTTCTGCCTCAGCTTTTCTGTTGCTGAAAACCTCATCCATGCCTGACCCCCACCCCCCCCATCTCATGTGATCACCTGTCCAATACCTCTCCAAAACCTGTAGCTTTACAAATCAGCCATTGCACAATTTCTCCCCTATACCCCAGTTATCACATTTTAATAGTTGTGAAGCTCTGATTATCCACTTCTACAGTAAGCCAAACCTATTTTTCATTTCATCTTTTAGTTGTTAATAAATCTGTCCTTTAAAACCTAAGTCACTGCCATTTGAACTGCTATTCTGCACCTTCCGATCTCAAGGAATAACAGAGGCAACGAAGCCTGTAAACCAAAGTATTGTGTTGAACATTCTCTGTTTGATCCCTTGGGTCTTCCCTAGTTATCTAGAGCAGAAAGCACTCTGCCACATACAGTTCAAGAGTTACTAATTAGAATGGTTTGAGATACTAAAACTGAAACCTTTCTGGAGCAAAAGATAACACTGCTCTCTACCACTCCCAAAAAATGTATCTGAGGGGACAAAGGCTGGAGTCCTGAGTTATCCCAGAAATTAACTCATCAGCAAAGGAAGAGAAACTATTGGATAAAATAGTAACATACAGTTGTTGGGTTTTGTTTTTCCATCTGATAATATTGAGGGCATTTTTCCTAGTTGCATTCTATCATGGCATATGAGAGGAAAAGCCAACCTGGAATCACTACATTGAGGAACATTGTGAAGGTCATTAAGAATCCCTTAAAGGTAGCAGTTCACTTCCAAAAATGTAAGCTTTAAGAAAACAAACAAGGATGCCATCAATAACTACCCATAGTTTGAGAAATTCAACAAGATGCTCAAAGTAGGCATCACTTTTATGCAATTGTTGGGAAAGGAGATGAAAACGTTGGCCCATGCATCATTTTTATATAGCTGTGACGATGTCTTGTGCAATTGAATGCTCAGGAATTAAGGTTGAGAGAATGCATGAATTTACCAAACATTTACAGCATTACGCTTGAGGTAGTGGATGGTTGTGTTTTTCCTTGGGACATAGGACACAGTGCTGTAACATCCTGATTGTTCAACCTTATCTTATAATGGTTGGTTTCTGTCCTTGCAAGATATTCTTTGCTGCAAATTGAAAGCAAATGCAACAACTTGGACAAAAATGGTAGGAACAAAACTAGCAGCATATTTTTAACATATGCTTTCAGAAAATATGGGGCCTCACTAAATTTTAGCCCACTTTTTGAAACTGTTAGCAGTGTAAGTAGGAATTTTATGTGTACACTGAATATACCCAATGTTTAATTAGCTTCCTGCTGCATCAAAACTCTCCTGTTTACACTGCAGAAGTGTACATGAAGGCCACCTCGAGATAGCATATCAGACTTACGGCACATTAAATCTAATCTCTAAACTTGAATGGCAGAGCATTTAAAGATTCACAGTCCTGCAGTCTGAATTGTTTCTCAGGGAATAAATATCCCCACAATTTGCCATCTAGTCCATTGATACTGCTGACTACAGGAAGGTATTTTTCACTTCCTCCACTATGGCAAGCCCAAACCTCCTTACAATAAATATGCAGCTGAAGCATCTGTGACACATGACTGTCAGAAAGCTTGTTCTCTGGAGCACAATCCAGAACATGGAAAATACCGGGGAGTCTGGGACCCATTGATGAAAGGTGACAGGAACCAGGCATACACCATGCAAACCCAACCCATTTCGTGAAGCAAGTCAGAGTCGCTTAAAGGTAGCAGTTCACTTCCAAAGATTTCTGTGCATAGATAGGCATCGTGGTCAACATGGACAAGCTGGGCCAAAGGCCCATATCTGTGCTGTACCACTCTGTGACTCTATGTATTTTCATTAATGTGTTGAACAAATCAACCAATGAAGTATTTCTTGTGCTTCAAAACAGGACAATGGCCAAATTCTACAATGCAAATACCAAATTCATAAAACCCTTGATACCCCTTATCTCAGCCAAATATATGTGCACATGCAGATACAATTACAGTATTTAAGAGGCATTTGGAGGGCGATAGGAAAGGAGTAAGGGAGTATGGACCTAATGCGGACAAATGGCATTGGCATAGACAGGCATCGTGGCCCGTATCTGTGCTGTACCACTCTGTGACTCTATGCATTTTCATCAATGTGTTGATTGCTGCAAAACCAAGTTTGGAAGACAGTAGGAAATAGCAAAGGACTTTTCAACCATTGGCACTTCCCATTCTAAATGGAGAGAATTGGTGATTAAAAATTTTTCCTGATTGTGACCATCAAAGCCTTGTTGCACTGCAATCAATGTGGAATTGTGCAGAATTATGCAAAGGAGGTGTTTGAGTTAAATGAGTTATGAGTTCCCAGAAATACTTATGTATTTATATTGATGAAAATAAAACTGCTAAGCATGCGATCAGAATATGCCATCATTTATCTTCCCTGCAAGTAAACAGTTTTCATAATTCTTAACCTATATCTATGAATGAACATGTAATAAATGCCAGCTTTGTACGTGACCACCCACACCCAGTATAGCCATTCTGTTCTGATTGGCTTCTTAACTGTTCAGCTTTGTCCTACATTTGATTATGGATCAAAGGCAACTCATGCTTCACCAATTAGGAAACATCTGGATCTATCATTTCTATCATGTACTTCTGAAAACTGCATTTGAAGAGTAACTCAATATTTTAAAATTCTATCTCCTTATTCTCAGCCTAGTGAGAAAATTTTGAATTCAAGACCCACTCCAGAGATTTGAGCACAAATATCATAAAGGAAATGCCACACTGTTGCAAGTATGATCTCTTGTTTAAGATGCAAAACAGGGCCCCCAAAGCTTTCTTTGATGGACATGAGAGATTCCAAGGCACTATTTCAAAAAAAGCAGGGAATTTATTCCCTGTATCCTGGTCAATAATCTTTCCTTAATCACATCACTAAAACAAGTTATCTGTTCATTATCCCACCGATATTCAAAGTGTCTTCTGTGTGCAAATTGGTTATTGCATTTACCACAATACAACAATACTTTGTTGATTGTAAAAGACTTTGGGACATCCTAAGGTTACAAAAGGTGCTACAAGCATACATCTATCTTTCTTAATAAATTTTGTATGGATTGGTGCACTATACTGCACACAGTCCTCTAATTGATGCCTTTTTGACATGTTATACAGGCTCATCATTACTTGGCTTTTATATTCACACTTAGGACTGGTGTTGGTCCAATCCAGACTTTGAAGTACAGTGAATTCCTGTTTTACTGATCACTGCTTATGTTATCAGCCAATTGTTAAAAAAAGAAATTTCCTTTGCAACTCATCTTCTACTATGTTATTATGGTTAATTGCAGGGATCATTACACTTCGGTGTTGAGACCTTTTCAAGCAGCAGACTCCCATTGTTGAAAGAAAATTGCTTCAGTTGCTTTCAGTCAGTTAACTCTACCATCCTGCATGTGAGTAGGTATGGGCTGTCAATTATTCTTGACTTGTAATGTATTGTGCATTCTTCTGGTCTGGTCTTTCAAGCCAAGTATCACTTTCACTCATTTACTCAGATACAGGACATCAACTAGCACTGTAAGGTCCAGGACAAACTGCTAAAGATGTGCTGAAGCTGGGTGCAGCCACTGCAAGTGCTCTATGAAGAAGGGGTCTTTAATTGCCATTGCATTCTGGTAATTTGGAATCTGTGTCAAAACCCGATGAACTATTTCCTCAATAATTGTATATAACTGATAAGTGATGTTAGAGCTAACATTAAGTAATGTGAATAATATGACGATGATGAAAAATGTTGACCAGGAGTATTTTCTATTACATAAATTTGATTTTTTTATGGATAAGGATATCTTGAAAATCATAATGAAACCATTGTTGTGGCAGTGGTCTTCAACAGAACTGCTACCAAGGTACAATAATAATATAAGATATAACCTCGCCACACAGTTTCTTAAGGTAACAGCAACCCACCAATCTTAAGGTAGCACTTTCCTCCATACTAGTGGTTAACCACTAAAGCTTAACACCTACCCAATAAGTGCACTCCACTCAAAATGTTTCTTTTCTCTTGAAAGCACAGACATTCTGAGAAATGGATTGAAGACAGTGTAGAGGATTAACAGATATTGAATCATTTACAGTACATCTCAGGGTTTTTAGGATTAAAAGTCAACATTATGGCTTGTGACCATCTTGAATATCAATCAATTGGTTATAGTCATGCTTTGGGCTACTAGTTACAACAGACCTTTAACAGAATTTCACTGTATCATGACTACACAAATATGCAAACACAGCAGAATAATGTGGAGTGGGAAAAGTCACTCAGTACAAGATAGTCTAGGGTAGACCAGTTGGTTGACGTCAGAGAGGATTCTTAGAGATTCAACATTCTGATCCCACACAAGTGACTGTTCAGAGGTAGACAGCACAAAACCTGCATAAACAAAATCTTGTGAATACTTCATCAGGGGCACTAGATGTACCTAAATTAACAAGCCAGTTTACACTTTCACAAATCATACAAGAGGCTTACTACATTTAAATTGAAAGCAACAGTTCAACTAACTAAAGGAAATAAAGTCAGAGAACTGATTATACCAGTGAATCCTGCCCACTGATGATGGTTCCAACAACTGGTTGGGAGCTGACTGAGGTTCCTGTGGAGACATCTCTTCAACAGGAAAAGCCTAGGGCAAGGTCTGTTTACTACATTGTGTTCATGGAAAGAGCTGGCTGATTGAGACCATTTGTCCTTAGTGCAAACACAAGCAACGTTTTGCAGGTGGTGTCACAACTTTTTGGCATGTGGTGCATGAAAGTTGGGAAAGTGAATTACAGATTAGTCAGGTTTTAGCACATCCCATGGAATAAATGAATTTAAAAGGTTGACAGATAACTTCCCCTGAATCAATGTCATAAGTAAGGTGGCATTGGATCAACTAGATCTATGACGAGGAAACTAGTGAGAAATCCTACCATTCAAATCTAGAATTTCCTGTGTTGTCTTGTCTCATGACAAAGCAAGGCAATGCAGAAACTGGAAAAATAAAAAAAACAGAAAATGTTAAAAGAAGTGGAGCAACAGAGTTAATGTTCATGCCAATGACCCTTCATCAGAAGCAAAGGGTACAACAGAGTTTGATGTGGGTTTATTAATCTGAAATGCTAACTCTGTTTCTTTTTCTACTGGTTTTTCCTGACTTGTTGATTATTTCCATACATATTCAGCATTGCTACTTCTGTTGCTTCCTTAAGGATCTATCCTTGTCCCTCAGCAACATTATCCTCACACACATACACTACACACACACACACACACACACACACACACACACACACACACACACACACACACACACACACACACACACACACACACACACACACACACACACACACACGTGACAGCCAGTATATCACACTACTGTCCATCTAAACACCTTCAATTCTCTAAATTATTGTAATTTTGGGAAACTGTAGCCATTGTCCTTGGACTGTCCTCGATCCCTTTTGGCACTTTGGCCTTCATAAATCGGGGCATTGAGTACATGTTAAGTAGAAGTTGTACAAGACGTTGGTGAGGCCGAATTTAGAGTATTGTGTGCAGTTCCGTTCACCTACCTACAGGAAAGATATCAATAAGCTTGAAAGAGTGCAGAGAAACTTTACAAGGATGCTGCTGGGACTTGAGGACCTGACTTATAGGGAAAGGCCGAATAGGTTAGGACTTTGTTCACTAGAGCGCAGGAGAATGAGGGAAGATCCTATAGAGGTATACAAATTATGAGGGGTATAGATAGGGTGAATGCATGCAGGCTTTTTCCCCACAGGTTGGGTGATACTAGAACAAGAGGTCAGAGGTTTAGGGTAAAAGATGAAATATATAAGGGGAATCTGTGAGGAAACTTCTTCACTCAAAGGGTGGTGCGAGTGTGGAACGAACTGTCAGCGGAAGTGGTAGATGTGGGTTCAATTGTAACATTTAAGAGAGGTTTGGATAGGTACATGGATGGGAGGGGTTTGGAGGGTGATGGTCCGGATGCAGGTAGATGGGACTCGGTAGATCAGGTCAGCATGGACTAGATGGGCAGAAGGACCTATGTCTGTGCTGTAGTGCTCTATGACTATGATTATCCTACTGACCTGCTGAGTATTTCCAGCATTTGCTGTTTTTGTTTTAGATTTCCACCATCTGCATTTTTTTAATTTTCAACCTTGTGGTTGAGATTGACTGGATGAACTTCTAATCACATTTCTATGCTGTCACTAAAGTCTAATTCCATCCACCTTACACTATCTCTGCTTTTGCCTCTGCTGCCAAAAACCTCACTCTTACCATATTATCTTCAGACTGTACTCCTGGCTGACCTCCCATTTTCCACCCTCTGTAAATGTGAGATTATGCAAAACTTTTGCCGTCAATGTTCCTGTTTGAACCAGGTCCTGTTGGCTGTTTACATTTGTGCTCATAAACTTACATTGACTTTGGTTAAGCAAAGGATCAATTTTTCAAATCCCTCCATGTTCTCATTGTTCTCTGTATCTGTAATCTCCTTCAGGCCTACAACTTTCCAAGATATCTGTGTTACTCAAACTCTACTCTCATTGCAATACCTGATTTTAATTGTTCTTTTATTGGCGGCCACCGCTTCAGCTGCTTGGCCCTAATAGACTCAGAGCATCATAGAGCTTTACAGCGTGAAAACAGGCCCTTCAGCCCAACTCGTCCATGCCAACTAAGATGTCTATCTGAGCTGGTCCCATTTGCCTGCATTTGGCCCATATCCCTCTAAACCTTTTCTATCCATGCACCTGTCCAAATGACTTTTAAACATTGTAATTGTTCCCATCTCCACAGCTTCCTGTGGCTGCTCATTCCACATACCCACCACCCTCTGTGTGAAAAGGTTGCTCTCAGGTCCCTTTAAATCTTTCCCCCTCACCTTAAACCTACGCCCATTAGTTTTAGACTCCCCTACCCTGGGGAAAAAGACCATCCACTTTATCTGTGCCCCTCATGGTTTTATAAACCTTTATTAGGTCATCCCTCAGCCTCCTTCACTCCAGGGAAAACAGTCCCAGCCTATCCAGTCTCTCCTCATAACTCAAGCCCTCCTGTCCCAGGAACATCCTTGTGAATTTTTTCTGCACCGTCTCTAGATAATCACATTGTTTCTACAGTAATGACAACTAGAACTGGACATAATATTGACACTCACCAACTTTTATCAATGCACCATAGAAAGCATCCTATCTGGATGCATCACGGCTTGGAAGGGCAACTACTTTGCCCAGGACCGCAAGAAACTGCAGAGAGTTGTGGACACAGTCCAGCACATCACGGACACCAGCCTCCCCCCTTGGACTCTGTCTTTACCTCTTGCTGCCTTGGCAAAGTAGCCAGTATAATCAAAGACCCCACCCACCCACCCGGGTCATTCTCTTTTCCCTCCTCTTCCATCAGGTAGAAGATACAGGAGCCTGAGGGCACGTACCATCAGGCTTAAGGACAGCTTCTACCCCACTGTGATAAGATTATTGAATGGTTCCTTTATACAATGAGATGGACTATGACCTCACGATCTACCTTGTTGTGACCTTGCACCTTATTGCACTGCACTTTCTCTGTAGCTGTGACACTTTACTCTGTACTGTAATTGTTTTTACCTGTACTACATCAATGCACTCTGTACTAACTCAATGTAACTGCACTGTGTAATGAATTGACCTGTACGATCGGTATGCAAGACAAGTTTTTCAGTGTACTTCGGTACAAATGACAATAATAAACCAATACCAATACCAATATTCCAGCTGCAGTCTCACCCATGTCCTATGCATCTGTAACATGACATCCCAACTCTTGTACTTATTGCCCAGTCTGATGAAGGCAAGCGTGCCATACACCTCCTTCACCAAGTTGTCTACCTGTGTGCCCACTTTCAGGGAACAATGTACTTGTATTCCTCGGTCTCTCTGTTTTACAACACTCCCAGCACCCTGTCCTGTCCTGGTTTAACTTTCTAAATACATCACTTCGCACTTAACTAAATTAAATTCCATCTGCCATTTCTTTGCCCACTTTCCCATTTGATCTAGATTCTGTAGCAACCTTAGACAACCTTCTTCACTGTCCACCACACCACCAATTGTGGTGTCATCTGCAAACTTGCCACCTACAGTCTCATCAAAATTGTTTGTATATATGTCAAATAACTAGGGACCCAGCATTGACCCATGTGTCACACAACTGGTTATAGGCTTCCAATCTGAAGAACAACCTTCCGTTACCACCCTCTGACTCCTTCCACCGAGCCAATTTTGTATCCAACTGGCTAGCCCACCTTGGACCCTATGTGATCTCACCTTCCAGACCAATCTTTGGAATTCCCAAACTAAGTCTTCTGTCTACTATACCTCTCGCTGCCTTGCTGAAGCAGCCAGCATTATCAAAGACCACACCCACTCATTCTCTCTTCTCTCCTCTCCCATCAGGCAGAAGTTACAGGAGCCTGAGGGCACATACCACCAGGCTCAAGGACAGCTTCTATCCCACTGTGATAAGACTATTGAACAGTTCCCTTATATGTTGAGATGAACTCTTGACCTCACAATCTACCTTGTTGTGACCTTGCAGCTTATTGTCTACCTGCAGTGCACTTCCCTGTAACTGTGACACTTTACTCTGTACTCTGTTACTGTTTTTTTTACCCATATTACCTCAGTACTAACTCAATGTATCTGCACTGTGTAATGAATTGGTCTGTACAAACGGTATGCAAAACAAATTTTTCACTGTACCTTGGTACAAGTGACAATAATAAATCAATACCAATACCAATACCTCTCCTTCCACTTCTAAAATGCTCTATAAAATTTGCCAGTTTGACCAAAAATTTGGACATCTCTGCTAATATATCCTAATGCGCTGATATATCCTAACCAATGTGAAATTTTGTTATCTTGCCTCAGTCTTGTGCATTTTCATTATGCTCAAGCTGCTTTACACATGCAAGTTAATGTTGCAGAGGTCATGTTAGTTGAAGGGTTAAGAGATTTATCTTGTTGCCAATTTGAAAAATTTACTTCTTTAGTTTTTTTTCTACCTTTGTGAGCCCGCTGGCTAGATTCAAACTATTAGAGTGAATACTTAAAATATGTTTTGGTACAAGTTTTCAAGTGGGTAAATGAATCACCTCTGTCTACACAGATGATTTAATGAATGTTAATGGGCAAGTCTGCATACATGACAGAAACACTTAATGTTGTTTTATCTGGCTGCTAGTGGAGACACAACTAATCAGTTGTGATTGGCTATCTAATGAGGGTTTTCTGCAAGCAAGGTGCTCATTGCTGGGTCTTATTCCAAAAGGTAACACCACATTTTTTTTAAGTACACCATCTAGAACCATACTGAATGACAGTTATACCCATTATGAAAGGGTATTATTATATAATTGTTGCCCACCTCCAGGCTTTTTTGATTGAATTTTACATTGTAAAGCCTTTCACAAGTAGGTGCTAGCAGGAACTTTCCGTGAACATCTGATTTTACAAAGATTCCTGATTCACTTTTAGAAACATGACGAACTTTGAAACACTTTTGAACTAAAAACAATACAAAATGCTGTAAGTACTCAGTAGGTCAGAGAGCATGCATGGAGAGAATGGTGAGATGTCATTCAGGTACAGGTCTCCACAGAACTTCCTCACTCCCTTCTGATGTCTACCGCAAACCCCAAACCCCAGTTTGTCTGTTCTTTCCAGTGATGTTGCCTGACCCTGATATATTGAATGATTTGATTTTCTGTTTCTGTTTGGGAAATGCTTTTCTTGCTTAGGCGATGTACCAGGCAATGGTATAGACATGCAGGTGCTTTTCTGACCTCTGAAACATTGGCACCTCAACTGGGTCAGCAGAGTTGCACAATGAATGTATGGGAGGATTAAGGTCTGCCTCATTGGAGATATAGTTAAATATTGCAGCTAAGTCTGATAACACCAATACGGATCCCTGTATTGCATCAAAAATCACAAATAACAAATTGATGGATCAGAATCCTCAATGAACGGAAATTTGGAATGCAAACGTTCAAATTGATGGAAGAGTTGAAAAATGGCCACAGAATTGTTAAGTCTCTAACTATATGCTGAAGAATTATTCATTACAGAGAGGGCTTGCCAATTTAAAATTACTAACTTTTTTTGTGGATGTGACAAAAGCATTTGAAATGGGGAAGTTAGATACAGGTCCTTTGGAAAGGCTGGTTATGAAAGTACTGAAAGCAGGTATTAATAGAAATATTTTACAATGGATGTGCAATTGATTAACTGATGGAACCCTGAGGCATTATCATCAGGCAAAGGGAATGTCTCCAAAGGGTCACAGGGAAATTTATTCTGGAACTGTTTTCTTTAAATATTTTCGCAAATGATTTGGAGCTAGGAATCAGAAACATAGCAGATACATTTTCAGATCAAAAAAAGCGAGTCTCCAGAGCAACATAATACAAATCAAAGGGATCTGAATATATCTAGGAAATGGGAAAATATTATGAAGGTGAAATTTAAGGTGCAAAATGATTTACATTGGGTCAATGCAATGAAGAGGTTAATATTTTAAATAGATAGAAAAATGGCAATGGAAGCCATCTTGGGATCCTGATATTGTAATAAACCAAAGTTATTGCAAAAGTCCTGAAGTAGGGTTTTGACCTGAAACGTCCGCAGTTCCTTCCCCCCACAGATGCTGCTTGACCCTCTGAGTTCCTCTGGCATCTGCAGTCTCTTGTGTCTCTGTTATTGCAAAAGTGTCTGCTGACAGAGAATGAAACAAAGTTTGAGATGAGATAAATGATCAATATTTATCAAAATCACTATATTAGTCATTAGCACAACTACATCCAGAAGACCATGCGCATATCTGATTGCTGGGGCATTAAAGTATGATTGTCTGACATTTAAGTGCTTAATATTATCAATCTTATCCTCAGGTAGAATTCATGTTGTATGGAAACATACCTCATGGTTACAAAAATAGTAAATCAAATCTTATCAATAAGCTGTTTAAGGAGACACAAGAGATTCTGCGGATGCTGGAATCTGGAGCAACACACAGAAAATGCTGGAGGAACTCAGCAGGTCAGGCAGCATCTATGGAGGGAAATAAACAGTCAACGTTTTGGGTCGAGACCCTTCATCAGGACTCAATAAACTATTTAATCCACTTTCTACTTTCTGCTGGTAATCTGATTAACGAGTTTGCTTAGAGATACTTGCTGAATATGATCAATGGATTTTGTTTCCCTCTCCACATATCTCACAATTAGGATGGCACGCCCCCCCCCCCCCCCCCCCCATGTCATCAACCCAATTAACAGGGGCCACCATTTTAAATCAGCAGAAAGAACAAACATCCAAAAGAAATGTATCAAGTTGAGTCATAATATTTGAAATATTCAGCAGGTCAGATGATGGAAGGTCACAGGCCTGAAACATTAATTCTGTTTCTTTCTCCACAGATGTTACCTGACCCCCTGAGTATTTTCAACATTTTCCATATTATTTCAGATTTCCAGCACCTGCAGTTCTTTGCTTTTGAATGATAGTCTGTTTACTCTGTTGACCACACTCTTAGCCCTTCTAGTGCTCATTGCTCATGAAGGGCTTCAAGCTCATATTCCTTCCCAAGTCGTGCCTGTGGAAGGGAAATTGGCCGATGACACCACTGTTGTTGGCAGAATCTCAGATGGCAATGAGGACGTGTACAGGAGTGAGATAAATTGGCTGGTTGAGTGGTGTCACAACAATAACTTTGCACTCAATGTCAGCAAGATCAAGGAATTGATTGTGGACTTCAGGAAGGGGAGGTCGGGAGAACACACACTAGTCCTCAATGAGGGGTCAGCGGTGGAAAGGGTGAGCAGCTTCAAATTCCTGGGTGCCAGCATCTCAGAGGATCTGTCCTGGGCCTAACACATTGATGCAATCATGAAGAAGGCTTGCCAGTGGCTCTACTTCATTAGGAGTTTGAGGAGATTTGTTATGTCACCAAAGATTCTTGCAAATTTCTATAGAAGTACAGTGGAGAGCATTCTGACTGGTTGCATCACAGCCTGGTGTGGAGGCTCCAATGTGCAGGGTCGAAAGAGGCTGCAGAGGGTTGTAGACTCAGCCAGCTCCATCACAGGCACAACCCTCCCCACCATCAAGGACATCTTCAAGAGGTGGTGCCTCAAGAAGGTGGTATCCATCATTAAGGACCCTCACCATTAGGGACATGCCCTCTTCTCATTACTACCATCAGGGAGGAGGTACAGGAGCCTGAAGACCCACACTCAATGTTTTAGGAACAGCTTCTTCCCCTCCGCCATCAGATTTCTGAACGGTCCATGAACCCATGAACACGACCTCTTTATTCCTCTTTTACGCTATTTATTTATTTGTAACGTGGTCATTTTTATGTCTTGCACTGTACTGCTGCCGCAAAACAACAACTTTCACGACATATGTCAGTGATAATAAACCTGATTCTGATTCTACAATAGAAATGAAGAAAAAGACCTGTGAGTGTAGGATTTTTACTTTTATTGAGCAGGACAGTGAATAAGTGGTGAAATGTGATTGTTATGGAGGGATAATTAATAACTGTTGAGTCTGTCGAAGTTGCACTTTTGATGCTCTGTAGCTACATAATTTAAAATATTGGAAGAAGCAATCTGAGTATTACTGCCTCTCTAACTACTGTTTTATTAGCCACAGCATTTTAATGTTTCGGGAACATTGTGTTGTAATCCTTTTAAAAATGGTTTTGAGGGGATCATGTTTCAGCACCATCTTTCACTGTGTTACTGGCATTTTAATTTTACATCCCGTTATATAAATTAAAATCTGCCATTTGATAGTCAATAAACAGGGTACATTGTGTCACACATGTATCAGCCAATGTCAGTTTTGTACCTGTGGACTTTTGATACATGACATTAAAATCAGAGCCACAAAACAAAATCTCCCAGGTTACTTGTTTCTATGGCATTGGTAGCCTTTGTGCTTATTGTGGAGATGGGTGGGGGAAGGGGTTATAATGAAGTGGAAAAAGTGTTGTGAAGCATTGGGCTGTTGGATTTGTTTTGGAACTTGACAGCGTTCATTAATTAAATGAGAAGCTGGATTATTAAATACCGCATTTCCACTGATGCTTTTGTGGATGTTTCATGCCTAAATGATTTAAAAGTCAATATTGCATACTATAGAATAATGACATTCATAGTTTTATCCCCTAAAACACTCATGCAGTTCTGAAAAAGAAAGTTGCTTTCATAGAAAAGTAGCCGTAAATCAACCAAAGAACTGGCATTTGTTCGAGTAGGTTAGTGATTTCCAAATGTCAGGCGTGTCCATGCTACTGCATTTCATTACGGGAAATTTAAAACAGTAACAATTCAATACCTTTGAAACATTATTAAAAAGAGCCATGTCAGCTTACATGTTTCTCCAATTGAATGAAAATGAAACAGTGTCTGGTAAAGATGGCTATTGATTTAATGGAGCTGTCTACTTTCATGGATGGTAGGATACTAAAATTCTACTGTGAAGCCAACAATCTACTGTGGTACCTAAATATTTACAATACATAGACCACTGATAGTTCCCAGAAGTCCGTGGCTGATTAAATTCTGATAATCCTGCAATGATTATGTCACCAGTTTAGTCTCTCACTAAGGATGTTATAACATACCATTGAACGGAGCATCCTGCTTGTTGATTTCAGCCATAACATCAGCTAGCGGGAAAAGAAAGAAAATACTTTTCACATGACAACAAGCAGAATAAATTTAGTTAAAGTAATGCAACCATATTATTTAAAAGTAAAATCTTTTATTGATTTTGATGTAATCTCTTACTGTGGCCTATTGGACACTATACTTCTGAGTTAATTATTTGTTCCAAATGTTTCACCTTGATAATCTCTTTAATTGTAGGAACTAGGGATTTATAAGCAGCTGCAAATTTATCAAAACTTCAGTCAGCAATTGTCCCCTGGATGAACCTGACAGTGGAAACTTTTACAGTCCCATTCAAAATAAGGGAAAGAGGTGAGCCAAGAAATTGTAAAGCAATCAGTTTCACCACAAGAAAGGCCTCAGAAGGGGTACAGAGAGCATGAAGTTCAGTCATTGGCATACTTGAAAGTGGCAGGGATGTCAACGAGGAGCATGTGCCCCCAGTATTCAACTGGAAAAAATGAGGCACTGGATGTATGCATGCTCGATTGCTCAATAACACCGGGGATCTGTGAGCGTTCTTGCTTATCCAAAAGCTAGCTAATTAAATTCGCAAGTAAGTCCTGAGCTCAATGTGGAGAAATGAGCACAAAGACACAACTGAAGAATTTGCAACCATCTTCAGCCGGAAGCAGATGATGCACACTGCCATCCTCTGACATCCACACCATCACAACCGTCAGTCAATTTGATTTACTTAACATCCTGTGAAACAGCTGAGATACAGCACCGAGACAGCATTGGCTATGGGACCAGATGGAATTGCGGCTACAATAAAATTCTAATGATCCGCTATCTGCTATTCAAAAATCCTGATAGTTCAGCATCTGAATCGCCGTGATATTTGCCATGCTCTCTTTCCACTCTCTGGGGCCCAGTTCCTGTGCTCCTACCAGGTTGACTGGAACATTTATTATAATACCATATAATACAGAATCATGGAATAATAGAACATACAGCACAGAAATGGGCTCTTTTAGCCCACCTCGTGTCTGCCGACCAAGATCCCCATCTATGGTAATTCCATTTCCCTGCATTAGGGCCCCTATCCTTCTACGCCCTTCCTATCCAACTACCTGTCCAGATGCTTTTAAAACATTGTATTTGCATCTGCGACTACCTCCTCCTCTGGCAGCTCATTCCAGATAACCACCTCTGTGAAAAACGTATCCCTCAGATGTCCTTTAAATTTCTCCTTTCTTGCCTTAAACCTGTACCCTCTAGTTCTATACCTCCCTCCACTGGGAAAAGTGACTATCCTATCTATGCCCCTCATAACTATATAAACTGTTATAGGGTCACCCCTCAGTCTCCCACGTTACAGTGAGAATAAACCCTGCCTATCCAATCTCTCTTTATAGCCCTGCTTTATAGCACCAGGCAACATCCTGGTGAATCTTTTATGTACTCTCTCCATTACTACCACCTGCTTCCTGCAGTGCAGTGACCAGAACTACACACAATATTCTGAGCACGGTTTAACTGTTGTTCTGCAACATGATATCCCCACTCCGATACTCAATGCCTGCTGCCTGTGAAGGCAAACATATTAAATGCCTTCTTCACTACCCTATCCATCCACGTCACCACTTTCAGCAAGATGTGGACTTGTACCCTGGTCTCCCTGTGCATCAATGCTCCTATGGTCCCTACCGTTTACGCTATATGACCTCCCAAAGTGCACTACCTCACACTTGCCTGGATTAAATTCCATCTGCCACATCTCCACTCAATTTCTACAGCCTATCTATGACCTGCTGTATCCTTAGACAACCTTCTTTGCTATCTACTACGACTGCTCCAATTTTTGTGCCTTGTGCAAACCTACTAATCAGATTACCTACATTCTCATCTAAGTCATTTGTATATATTACAAACAACAAAGGTCACCAGTTGCTGTGGTACACTACTTTTTACAGACTTCCAGTCGGAAAAACACCCATCCACCACTACTCTCTGCCTCCGATCACCAAGCCAATTTAGGATACAGTTCACCAATATGCCTCAGATCCCTTGTGCTTTAACCTTCTGGACCAACTTATCATGTCGGACCTTGTCAAAAGCTTTACTGATGTCTGTGTAAACCACGTCCACTGCACTGCCTTCCTCAATTTTCTTAGTTACCTCCTCACAAAACTCAAACAGATTTGTGAGTCATGATCTCCCCTGCACAGAACCATACTGACTCCTCCTAATCAGTCCCTGCCTTTCCAAGTGAATATAAATCCTGAACCTCAGAATCTTCTCCAACAACTTCCCTACCACTGATGCAAGGATCATTAACCTGTATGGCTGCAGTATGTGCCATCTACAAAATGCAGTTACTTTCTTAGGATAATCCAGCTACACTTCCCAAACCTGTTGCCTCTGTCATCAAGGAAAATGCTAGCATCGGAACACTTTATCTGCGGGCTCCCCTCCAAGTCGCACATGATCCTGATATGGAACTACATCACCGTTCCTTTGTCCATACGATGTCTAAATCTAGAACTTCCTGCCTGTGGGAACCTTTACAAACTGTGGGGTGCCCTCACCAAAAGGACTGCGCAGTTCAAGAAGGCAGCTCACCACCCTTCCGTGAAGTGCATTTAAGGATGGGTAGCAATGCATATATTTTGTAATCGAATACATAAACAAAAGATATATTAAATTATCAATCTGCAGGGGGAGCATCTATGGGGGGGAAAGGAAGTGTTGATGAGGTGCGCCTGTGTTGATTGTCAGCGAGGAGGAGATGTTACTACTGATCCGCACTTACTGTGGTCTCTCGATAAGGAAGTCAAGGATCCAGTTGCAGAGGGAGGTACAGAGGCCCAGGTTTTGAAGCTTGTTAATACTAAGGGGATAATGGTGTTGAACGCTGAGCTGTAATTGATAAACAGCAGCCTTGATGTACGTTTTCCTGTTGTCTAGCTGCTCCAACAGCATCCGCTGTAGACCTGTTGTGGTGGTAGGCAAATTCCAAGTCCTTGCTCAGTCAGGAGTTAATTCTAGCCATGACCAACCTCTCAAAGCACTTTCATCACTGTAGATGTGAGTGCTACCCGGGCGATAGTCGTTGAGGCAGCTCACCCTGTCCTTCTTGG